>NC_059501.1:80638881-83040966 GCF_914767665.1 Harmonia axyridis
TTCATCTGAAGTGACCGCTTGAATATCAATTTCCAGGCCTTGACAGATGAACAAAGGGAAAAAATCAAGCAACACAGCCCTGCTTGCGCCGCAAGTGTGGAGATGAATCAAGAAGCTATAGAAAACGCCAAAAAAGGCACTTTCGCCGATGATGACAAATTCAAGAAATACCTCTTCTGCATGTCTAAGAAAATTGGCTCCCAAAACGAAGCTGGGGAGATTCAAAAGGACGTCATGAAGCAAAAGGCAACTGTGGAACTGAAAGACGAGATTATCAAGAAATGCGCCATTGTCGTTGATACGCCGCAACATAGAGCTTCTGACATAGCGAAATGTTATTATGCAAATGATCCCAAACACTTTTCCCTGGTCTGAATGTATATGTTCATATTATTAGTTTATGTGATGTCTAGAATAAAGCCTTCTTTTTCCAAGTAACAGATGCGTTTCGTTTTTTCGGATTACGTGGAAGTCGAGCTCTTACTGTAATGGAATATTTCTGCCTTGATACAAGCCTGTTTGAGGATTTTACCTATTGGGTAAATCGAATAAGTAATGGGAAACTGCTGAAGTAATGCATCTTATATATTCAGGATAATACCTAAAATATAATTCCATATAACTGATGGATGAGGTTAGAGGTAGATATGAAAATTGATATTCAGGTTACATAGAAATTCCTTCATTTCCAACATGTAAACAATGAATCAAAGTTCATGTCACACTCTTTTGCATCTTAATTGAACTCCATGAAGCAATTGGAGTAAAGAAAATATCTAGTTAAAACATGTGAGGCCAATGTTAGACCAAAACATTATTATTAGGAAATTTATAATCAAGAAACAAAAACTCAAGAAGTTTTTTTTTATTTGCTACTTCATTCACATATTCCACTTCACCAAAAAAGTGTTTATTAGTTACGTTCTAACATAAAGATTCTATCAATCACAGGAAAGTTATGAGAACTTCAGTAAAATACTTCATTCACCGTGAATTGCAAAAACTTTATAATCACAAAGTATGAAAGGAGGGGTATTCATGATATCCATTAAAGGGTAAGACAAGATAATGAGTTTGCTATGGAGAGAACTGTAAACAAATATTTATCATCTTAGTTAATCCCCTCAAATGAAATTCAATTGAATATAGGGGTCAATTAAGAAGTAGTAATTCAACAGTACCACCAAAATCTTCCGTTTTCTACAGTGCTAAAGACTGATCTTTCACCACAATAGCAAATCTGAAAATTTTTATAAAAGCTTTGGATGTCATTTATCAATGATTTTCTGAGCAGTATGCTTTTTAAGATGGCTAGATCTAAGCAGTATGTCTTCAGATCTTACATTTCCCACTAGCAGAATTTGCACAATTCATCTGCTGACAAGCTCACTCGGTACAGGAGATACTCATACAATCAGTGCCTTATGTACAGTCAGACAATAATTCAAAGTTTTGCTCGTGACTGCTCAACCTTCCTTCAACGCATTCAGCTTCAGTGCGGCCGGCTCACCAAGGGTTTGGTACTCTATGGCGTAATGTCCTTCTTTTTTCACGCTGTCCTGCCCTAAGGAGTGTAGGATAGGGCAGAAGCAATTCGTTGAAGGTGTTAGAGTCATTCAACAGGTAGCCTTTAGCACTTAAGGTCCTAAACTGGCTCCCGCGGAAACATAAGTAACCCCTATTCTACCACGTACTCACAGCCGAATGTTGGTATCTTCTTGCTTCCTTCTCGGCCTCTTGTGTCATGTTCTGCTAGACCTGTCAATGATTTTCACTTACCTTTATGGCATCTATCTGGTCGGTTCTGTGCCTCTTTTTTGGACCCTGCTAGCTGGCTGCTCTACTTCCCTTCTCGTGTTGCTCGCTCTGCTAGAACCTGTCGAGTAGAGATAAGGGGATGTTCTTAGGGGTGTGATGTTTGGGGGAACATGGGATTGTTGAGGTATGGAAATGCAGCAGGCTGGAATTAGCCACGCTACTTTTTTTGGTCAGTCTTAGTTTCACTGTCTATTTTACAGCAGGCAGTTACTACAAGCCCCTCCCACCACGACAAGGTACTGACCACGGAAGAGAACCTAACCTAAGCTAACGTTGATTCAAGGAGATTTGACTATGGCTATAAGTTTTTTATACACTGTGTTAACTCCACTGGTTAACATAAATAATGCTTCGAATTAATGAAACGTTTGAAAGGAATGAGAATTCAGTTCAATCAAAGAAGGAAAAAGCAGTTTCTATGTTGTGATTCCACATGTAAATCATGCGATATTCTGTGATTTCATTAATTTTAACCTCAAAATATATTTTAGGATATCAAGATCAAGATCAAGAATAACAGTCACATATTCAAATCCTTTTATACTGCAGCAACAAGCAGCCAATCAACAGTGTGAATAAAATCAGTTGAAAAGTCACTCCCAATGCTAAAATGAAACTTCAAACTTCCAAAAACCATTAATAAAGACTGACATAAAATCCGTCGAAGTAAAACCTCACAACTTCGATAAATTTATGGGTAACGGCGAGCAGAAGATAATAAAGGAGATATAAAACATTGTAATACGAATCTTATTAGGGATCCAGAGATAAAGGGTCCAACTGAAATGAGCTTTGTTACACTGTAAACTTTTCTGTTGCCTCGTAAGTTGTTACAGCGAACTTTCCACATCTGAATGTGAAATCTACTTTTCATTGTCAGCATTTGGGGGTTTTAGAAGCACCAAATCGTAACGACAATGGAAAAGTTGGAGGAATTCCAATTTTTCATTTTTATTGTTCATCAGGGACAATGTGAATCACGTTATGTTCAGAAAATGACAGAGCGGTTTAGTTCGTTAGTAGACAAAATTCAACTAGAGGTTTGGTAAATATGGCTATGCCAAATTTTTTTTAATCAAATTCCAAAACAACTAATTTGATGAATATGAATTATAGCATTCATGTAAATTCAATGAAGATTAAAAACTTGAGGCTTCCTGCAAAATTTCATTTATCGCTTCACTGGGATCAGTGAAGATTCAAGAAGAATATCGAAGAAGAATACACTAAATATCTCGTTAACAACAAATTCGATTTTGTTGAAACTTTTCGTGTAGTTTGAAATAAACAATTTCATGATTGATGTTGATCAGAACAACAGATAATTCATGCAAAATATTAAAAAAACAATATAGTTCAGTAACGACAGAATGATCCAACATATTTGAAACTCTGCTTGAAGATTTTTGAAAAAAACTTTGAAGCTTGATGCGAAATTTCATTTTGAAGGTGTCCTCATAACAGAACCATAAAAAATTCGAGCAGAATGTTGAACAAAATTACTCATTATTTCCATAATAACAAATAACTTCGAGTTGTCCAAGTTCATGATCTTCTGATGAACACCCTGTACAATTTTGGTTCAAACCACAAATAGTCTTACAATTCTACATTTTTGCAGAATCCATAAAAATCGCAAACTCATGAATAGTTGACTTTTCACCCAAGGTATGGCATATTGCTGGAATTATCAACAAAATCTAATGATGCACTAATATACTGGGTGTGTCACTTGAAATGAGGAGGTAGTAGCCTGTTTCCGGTAAAACCGGGAATTGTAGAGATCTGAAAATATCTTAGGGACAAATATCATTGTCTCAAACCCCAACATGGAAATTTTCGGCACAAAATTATTATATAAACGTCTAATAGGCCATTGCGGTGAATCACCCTGTATATAGTTGTGTGATCTTCAAGGGTGCAATTTACGAATGAATTAACAAGCGCTTAAAAGCTCCTGACCTTACGTTAGTGCTTTCCTCATTTATTTTAAAAATATTGGAATTTTCCGATTATGAAAACACTTTTCTTCTGACCTTGGCATTGGTCAACAACGATAAGAATGAAACAGTGAAAATGTACGGATTAGTGATAATTGGATTCGATTAAAAGTTGGAAAGGGAAACTCTTAACACGAAGAAAGCTTTTTTATGTTCAACTCACTCAAATGGATTTCAAAGTTATATTCTACCTGCGATAGTTTTTCATTTAAATAGTAGGAGTATGTGAATCGGTGAGTTTGGATATTAAGGTATAATGAAAAATGCATCTCATATATCCGATATAAATTCATTGAGGAATTTAAAAAGAATTGTCAATTTGCTTTTTTGCTAAGTTGGCTGATCTCTATATGAGAATATTGAAAGTAACATAACATTATGTCCGTTTTTGATATCCTAATTCGTCAGTTCATCTAGAGGCCATTATGCGATTTTTGCAGTAGATGATGTGTTCATTCTGTCTTATCTATTGAAAGTAAAGAGTGTTCCAATTTTGTTTTCAAGTCTACCAAAAGTAGGCTTTCATTGAAAAAAGAAGTATAAAATCTAGTACAGCTTCGGAAATTGCATCGAGGTACAATACAGTAAAATCTTTCGAAATTCCATTAAAATATTTGAGGTTTTCCATCTTATAAAGGAACCATACCGCAAACTATGGGTGTGAAACAATATGAATATTCAACACAGTTACCATAGTATATCTGACTATTCAAATTCATGCTGAATATTCAGATACGCAACCCAATTATCAACTAAGCATTCTACTTGCTATCGCCCACAAGTAATCTTGGGATGTTTACATGGGATTGGGGAGATAAACCAATTAGGAGTTTATTAGTCGATATAGGAACCTGCGGAGAAGTAAAGCAGTTAAAGGTGAAGGAATTAGGTGGCGCTTAGTGATAGTTATTACTCTGAACCCCACACTACTTTATTTTCATTCAATTTGAATTACTGAAGTTGAATATATACATATATCCAAATTTATTTCTTAGCACTCAAATTGAGATACAAGCTTTGCTCTTATCAGGGTCCTTCAGGGAAGTCAGTTTTTTTGACACTTGTCGAGTTAAATTAACTGTTCATTCATGGGAAATGACAATTTAATATTTTTTCTATTTCGCATCGCAGTGAAGATTTTATCGATGCTAGTTTTCTTCATCACGTCGCCTCTGAGGAGGCCAGCTGATGGTATGTAACTGGTAAGAGAGAACCAAGCTCTCTGATTCCTAATTCCCTAGCTGCCGGTACCTTTCCTAGATATTATTAGAATGTCCCAAGCGCTAATATATCACAAGATGAAGAGGTGTTGAGATCTGTAATGAACTTCAATGTCCTAGTTGGGCACGTTCTCATAACTCCAGTGATACAACAAAATATAGGCTAACCTCACAAAAGCAATATTGCTACCCTTATTTTTCAGGGATAGTTGATTCATTTCTCCAGGTTCTTTCAATTGAAATTGGTGGTATCGCATAGTTGAATAGTTCAAAAGGTATTATATAAACTTTGGGAATGCTTTTTGCCCTCAGTGCTTCATAATAGGTTTCTGGAACTTCGCTGTCAGGCTACAAATGCAGCTCTTAAAATATGCACCTCATGCCTTCGGTGAATAATTCCCTTTTTTACTACTTTTCATTCAAAATATACCGTTCGCTTATCAGAACTTTTCTATGAAACCGAAGAAACTTATTGCATGCCATTTGAACAAAAAACTACTTCAATGAAATAAAAGTTCAGAAAGCTATAGAAATAGTGTGAAGTTTCATTATTATGGTAATAAATCAGAAGAAACTTGAGGGTCTCAAAAAGAAATATGGAATATAAAAGGGTTTAAAGTTTTTCCAGTTCATGCACTATCATTAAAAGTTCTCATCAGATTATCTTGCATTCATAAAACAGCAAAAAGATGTATACTACGAGATGTAATATATAGGTAGTCTGGTTACCTATAGGGTAGTTGGAAAATTATGTTTGAAGTGACCTCAGGACTTCCGTTTTCCATAGATACAGGGTGTTTTTGAAAATTTGGAGAAATACCAAACGGTTCTAACATTCGAAATAGTTAACCGATTTTGGTAATTGCACAAAGATTTTCCACTGTATTCTTTGTAATCTTCGCCTTTTTCTTCTTTATATAAAAAGTGTAGTATTTTTATGTTCCTAGTTTTACTGTAATCGGGTTCAGAGAGAGTTTTCAATTGTGTCAAGAGAAGTTTATGTATAAACGGAACTACGAAAACAAGAACATCTGAGTGGAATCTGTTTTCAGAATTCCTGCTGCACAAAAACTATTCCTTAAGTTACGTTTCCTCAAACAGTTTCCGTCGACCGCCGGCGCCGCGTTATCTAACCAATCGCAATTCTAGCCATCCCGTAGTTGGGTGGAGCTACGCTATTGCTAGAATTGCGATTGGTTAAATAAACTCGTTCAAACGCGGCAGTCGACGGAAACTGTTCGAGGAAAACGTTCCTTAAGGAGAAGTTTTTGTGCCGCAGGAATTCTGAAAACAGATTTCACACAGATATTCTAGGTTTCGTAGTACTGAGAGGAACCAGATTGGTAATTTCATATTGAATTTCTAACATAGAAATATTTCTGAATCTATCTCCTTCTTGGTGGATCATTTTCCGAATAAATAAATGTACGTTTATAATTCGATCTACAATTGATTATTCGACAGATGTTCATTTCGTCAGCTATCCTGAACTTGAGAAATATGAAATTTATATCGCTGAAAACCAATCTCGTATATTATGTCGTCTTGCATATTTTACCTATGTGAAACAGGCATCACTGTGATTACTTCCTCATTAAAAATAGAAGAATTGAAAAAGTGATTAGGATAAACATATCGGGTGTCCCAAGGTGAGTGGCCTATTAGATTATTATGGAAACTATTGATGGTAAAGATTTCAAATTTTGTGGATAGATATTTGGCCATGTAAGGTACATTTTTAAAATAATTTCACATTTCCAGTGTTGCCGGATGTACGACAATTTGGCAACAACTTTGTTATTTTGAATGGGACATCCGGTATTTCTATTTTTTTTATGATACTCCATAAAATATTGAATCTATTCACTCTTACTTTTCCATCCCTATCTTCGACGGTTTTTGAGTTATTAATTATTTTTCGAAATTTTAGATCAAATTGGCGTATTACGAAAATGACTCTAGTTCGCTCAATATTTGAGATTTGAGTCAGAAATTTTGCAAGTCGTTAAATATTGATCTGATTTGTGTCACTGCTTCTGAATTATGGTTGTCAATAATACAGGACGGACCAAAAAAAATCATCATTTGCCAAGTCACAAAATTGTAAAAAAGTCTGTGTAAGTGAATAGAAGAATTGTAGAATGTGTTGAACTGATTCCAAAAATTGAAAAATATACTAGGGGTCTAATTTGAAAAAATAGACTTTTTTACAATTTTGTAACTTGGCAATTGATGATTTTTTTTGGTGCGTCCTGTATTATTGACAACCATAATTCAAAAGCAGTGACACAGATCAGATCAATATCTAACGACTTGCAAAATTTCTGACTTAAATCTCAAATATTGAGCGAGCTAGAGTCATTTTCGTAATACGCCAATTTGACCTAAAATTTCGAAAAATAATTAATAACTCAAAAACCGTCAAAGATAAGGATGGAAAAGTAAGAGTGAATAGATTCAATATTTTATGGAGTATCATAAAAAAAATAGAAATACCGGATGTCCCATTCAAAATAACAAAGTTGTTGCCAAATTGTCGTACATCCGGCAACACTGGAAATGTGAAATTATTTCAAAAATGTACCTTACATGGCCAAATATCTATCCACAAAATTTGAAATCTTTACCATCAATAGTTTATATAATAATCTAATAGGCCACTCACCTTGGGACACCCGATATAACCAAAAAACAAATGAACAACGTAATCTAAAAAATGGGCTCTAGGATTATTGATAATTTTATTTTGCAAGGTGTTTTTTATGATGTTTAAAACCCAGATAGAAATGCAGTTTTGCTCTGACCTTGTATTACTTACGCTTAATGAACTCATAATTTACATTTTTCATAGCACAGCTTGCATCATAAATTAAAACATGAAATATCTCTCTTTTTCCTTCATTCAAAGATGTTGCGGTACATTGTATTTTCCTTATCGCCCTGTTCCAGTGAAATACAACATCCACCCCCCAAGGCTTTTCCTTCTACCAGTAAGCACAAAAACGCTGTGACGTTTACGATTTATTATATGAGTTATGGGAATGGAGTACCTTAAAATGTATATAAAATGTTGAATGAGCACGAATTCAACTCGTCTGAATTATTCCAGTTTCCCAATAAATGAAAATTCCGCTCACCAAGAAAATCCAACGATATGGTGAATGGAAATATATGAATGGGACATTCACATTTGAGGGAAATTCAGGTTTCCATTCGGCGCAATCGGGCTTAGATGAAGGTTTCAATTGTGTCAGAGAAATTTATGTAATCTCGCTTTTATGTATGAATGAAACTAAGGAATGAATCGATATGGTCGAATATTTAACCATTAGTAGAATTTTCCAAGCTATATAACGATTATTTTGGAGAGATTCAATTTTTACGGTTTTGTTCAAAATTTCTAGTTCAAAATTTTCATAAACTGTGAGGTCAACGAACAATCGGTAAGCGGTGTTAGGATGAACGATCCTCAAATAGCCGAATTTCGGTCTTGCAATTTTAGGTGGAAAAATTTGTCTATAATTTTCTATACGAAAAAAAAATTTTTGACTGGAGTTCCCAACTGGGAATTTCATATGATTCTATCAATTGATTCAATAACGTAGATCACGAAAATGCTTGCAGTTCAGTGATTAGTCCATTATTTCAGAATTCATAGGTTGTTAACTGAAATTTTCAGAAAAATTTTGATAATATTCTCGAGTCTGCCAACTCTCCTTGAGGCAAGATACGGACTTGAAACCTCAAACTGTTTTAAATCACTTGTCGATCTATAAAAAACGTTCATGTGTGATGGGTCTGTGACCAATATTTCAAGAGATATAACGCTTATTGTTTACTCACTCGATTCTTCCAAATTTCGAGTTTCGACTTTTCTCCAATATTCGAGGTGTTCGTCACAAAAATGATGCGCCAAGCATTCCTCTCATTCGAAAATGGGCAAAAAAATTTGACAAATTCAACACTACATAAACCAAAACCCAGTACCTCCGTTAAATGAGGAAGGAAGAGAACGTGAAACAATTTAATTGGTGTGTGTTCGTGATGATCCTGACCTCTCCATTCGGAAGAGTGCAAGTGATTTTAATGTGCATCGTTATTGCACAGAGATCTAAAACTGCACCACTATTAAATTCAATTGGTTCACGAATTGAAACACTCAGATCCCATTTAGAGATTCGTAAACTAGGCAATTGAGCGCTTACAAACGTTTACCAACAGCGTGTTTTCGGATGAAGGTCATTTGAACCTAAATGGCCACGTAAACAAACAGAACTACTACTGGAGTGCAACTAATCCAAAACGCAAGCATCAGAAACCCCCTGTTCGCCAAAGGTGACCGTATGGGCCTCAATGTCATCACGAGGAATTATCTGACCTTACTTTTTTTAAGATGAAAGGTAGCGTTCACTTTCTGTGAATTCAGAACGTTATGTGAGGATGTTTTTATTTATTCATTGAATCCTTTACAAACACCATCTAGCTGGTAATTACATGTCGAATCAGTTTTTTTGTTGTCTGAACTCCAGAACTTTTCTGGCTGTAACCGAAGAACATGGTTCTAGCAGAATCAACAATTACATACGTCCAATTTTTTTTTTTGAAGAAATAAATTTCCAACTATTGAATTTACATAATCAACCGATAAACGGTTTATTTTCTTGAATCGTTTTTCTATATTGAAACACCTTGTATACAGGGTGTATAGAAAAATCTGAATTCCTTATGAAGGGTGTTTTTTTTAGAGCTATAAAGCTTTAAATTGCAATAAAACAACGATGGATTATTCGATTGACATGAATTTTATTTATCCGCAAGATAATCTTGTAGCATTACATTTCAAATATGATTTTTGGCATATGACCGCCACGGCTGGCTCGGATGTAGTCCAATCTGGACGTCCAATTTTCGATGACTTTTTCAACATTTGTGGCCGTATATCGGCAATAACACGGCGAATGTTGTCTTCCAAATGGTCAAGGGTTTGTGGCTTATCCACATAGACCAATGGCTTCACATAGCCTCACAGAAAGTAGTCTAGCGGTGTCAAATCACAAGATCTTGGAGGCCAATTGACAGGTCCAAAACGTGAAATTAGGCACCAAACGTGTCTTTCAATAAATCGATTGTGGCACGAGCTGTGTGACATGTTGCACCGTCTTGTTGGAACCACAGCTCCTAGACATCATGGTTCTTCAATTCAGGAATGAAAAAGTCAGTAATCATGGCTCTATACCGATCACCATTGACTGTAACGTTCTGGCCATCATCGTTTTTGAAGAAGTACGGCCCATGATTCCACCAGCCCATAAAGCGCACCAAACAGTCAGTTTTTCTGGATGTAACGGTGTTTCGACATACACTTGAGGATAAGCTGCACTCCAAATGCGGCAGTTCTGTTTGTTGACGCAGCCATTCAACCAGAAGTGCGCTTCATCGCTAAACGAAATAAAATGGACGTAGTGCGCGATACGTATTCCGCACAGAACCATTATTTTCGAAATGAAATTGCACTATTTGCAAGCGTTGTTCAGGCGTGAGTCTATTCATGATGAATTGCCAAACCAAACTGAGAATAAATCACTTAACAGCTGTTAAATCGGTCGTTATCTCGAACAATAATGCCAACTTAAAGTTATATACCTCGAAAAAAACACCCGTTACCTAGGGGTATTCAAAAATACTCCGTGAATGTTACGCGATTGTTTGTAGTTTTCGAGCCGATTCCACTAAAAACTTAAATTCTTCCTTTGATACTTTTGTTGAGTACTTGAAGGAATGTAAGAAAGTTAATTATTTTGTATGCAAGATGATTATGTCACAAAAGGAAAACTGAAAATATGATATGATATTTCTTAAACTAAAAATTTTGAAAAAATTATAACTCGAAAAATACAAAAACAATCATATTGTTATATTATTTTTCTTTAGTTTTCGAGTTATAATCAGGGTTTATTTTCGAATACTCCTGGGTATGAGTGAATTAGATAATTCTTTTGAACGTCACTATTTAGAACATCCTGTAAAACTAAGGAAACTATCAATATTCAATATCAACGTAAAAATTACTTTTCAACTAATATGAAACGATTGTTCACCTCATAAATAAGCTTTTGTTTCTACCTAAAAAGCCTTCCCACCAGACCAATTAAAAAAAGCAACACGAATTCAAAGCTAGCTAGAACTGTTTTCTCCCCTAACACTCCCTGGGGTTCATTAACAGAAATAATGAACCAAAAGCAAACCATTCTATTCCAATAAAAGGACGCAATAACCACTCCTTCCGGTTGTTAATAACCAGCATCTCCGGTAATTAACCTGCAATTATCTCCAGTTCGACGTCGAGCACGTAGATCTCTTAAAATCCCTCTGCAAGTATTTCAAGCTGCAGCAGTGCCGAATCTCATATTATGGGCGCATTGCGATGAAATGGGGTGAGAACGACAGTTGGACAGGACGTGCGAACAATTTTAACAAGTCCGCATCGACAAAATTGCACATTGGGATTGAAAAACCGTTTTTGGACAGGGTGTCCCAAATTCGATGCTCACTGAAAGCATCATGAGAACTTTTCGAAAAAATAAGATAACAAAAAGCAGATACTAGATATACTTTTTGATTCTTCCTTAAGTTAGAGGGCGTTTCCGAAAAAAGACTGTTTGCTATACCTTGGTTTCTCGGAAAATTCTGGAATTCTTTTTCAGTATTTTTTATGATTCATGAACTAACTGACTAAGAAACTCCAACACCCAGAAGAAGCTGCTAAATTTAATTTTTTTTGGTAAAACATAGATACTATAGCAAGGAGTAAATGATTGAATTCAGAGAAAAAAAATCGTGAAGAATTTTTCATGTGAACAATTTTTATTCCAAGGTGGATGTTCAGTTGTTACAATGCCTAGAGCACGTGTACGCTGAATTTATCGCCAGCTAAGTGAATTTGAAAGAGGTCGAATTATTCGAATTATTTCAAGAAATCGCTAACCGTACGAACAGAAATCCAACTACTGTTGTGAGATGTTGTCAAGCGTGGTTTGATAATGCTCAAAATCGAAGAAGAGTAGGCACCGGACGTCGAAAGGGCACAAATGAAGTTCAAGATCGACGTCTAAGACTTATGGCCATTAGAGACCTTTGGCTGATGAGTGGTTAGGAAAACAAGGCCATCCTGTAACTGTCCGAACGGTTTACCACCGGATGAGATCTTTGTATTGGTCTTTTCCTATCCCACAGAAAGGCTCAGGTCCAGCAGGTCTTAACCTTGATGGACTTTTTGCAAGCTCGTCCGCTCTCTCATTTCCTTCAACCCCACAGTGCCCTGGTACCCATAGCAGAGTATGCCGGTTATTGGTTAGGTACGAATTTATTCATTATCTGAATTCTCCAACAAAAAAAAATTCATTACGTAATGAAATTGGTGATGTGTAATGAGTTTCATTACGAATCGCAAATGCAGCAAATTCAGTGGTCAAATACCATCCAAATGAAGCAGTCTTAGATAAAACAAATAACTATTCCTAAGTAGGAAAACGTCAAAAACGCGACACCTCCTTCAGCGGTCCAATTTTGAGAATCTTATGCTCTCTTGATCCTTTGAAATATCAGAGTAGCCCTACATCTCATCTTAGGAGCGCATTGCGATGAAATCACGACTGCACGCCAGTTAGGCAAGACGTGCGACCGTTTTCTGACGTTTTCAACAAGTTAGCACCGGCGGCTGCAAGGAACGAAGTCTGAGTCCTTCGGTTTGTCCTTCTATTTGTTGAACGTGGGCTTGAGTTATGCGGCTTTCGGATCGTAAGGAAGGATATGAGACGTGGAAGATTTATAACGAACGTTGGCGGATAGAAGGGATGGGTAATAACAGCGTGAAGCAAGGAAGTTTATGCTAACATGCTCTTGTTACAAGTGAAGGATTCTAGCTGAACTTATAAGCGTTTTCCGAGGAAAAAATATTTGATTGCTTTACCATAGTTATCTCATCCTTAACGTTAATTGGGCGTTCGGTGCATAGAGACATGACAAAATTTAATTTATTCTTTAATATTTGCGTAATATTAACGTAAATCTTAATATGTATCTATAATACAAATATGACAAAATATTCTTGAATGAGTTGGATAAGCTTTTTTACAAAGTGAAAATACTCAGTTAATACTGCCACTTTTGAGGTCTAAAAATATACGGGGCGTTCTTAAATTGAGAGATTTCCCGGAGGATTTTATGAAGAAAAAGTCGTATTAACATGGACATGAAATTTAATTTTTTTTTTTCAATTTTCTTCCCATAGCATCTTCGAAACACAAGTTATTCAATTGAAATTTGACGTAATTATTCCAATTTCGAGTTTAAATCACGTGATATGCCAATTTCGATTGCTGATCTACAGGGTGACGTAGTTTTTGTAACAGTGCTCGCTCTTTTCATCCAGAACTTTTTTTTTGGTAGACCACTGGTTGTTTGACAAAATGTAGAAAGAAACTGTAATCTGATCCAAAACTTTTCAATTTCTTGTTATTTTGTCGTATCTGCTGCATATTCCGAGAAAAAAATGTCAAACAATTCTCTCGGAATTCTCAGAAAAATTCAAAATATCATAAAAATTCAATAAGTGATCTGTGATGCAAAATTAATTTATTTCAAGGACTATTATAAAAAAATATATGTAGCAATGATTAATTTAATTCGACAAACTTTTATGATCATCACAAAAAAGTAGTACTACAAGAAATACAGTGTATCTCGAAAACAAAGTGTTTACAGAAGTTTTCAATCTTACAATTAACCATGGAATCTCTTATTTTTATTGGTATCTCTAGTTTGGAAAGACCCTGTGTATGAGTAGTGCAAAATGAATATTTGTTTCATATGATTCACATTTTCAAAAGATATATCCTTCAATGAAGTTGAAATTTCTAGGTAATCCATATTATCCGAGCTTTCATAGCTTTCAACATTGCTTTTTCATTGGTTCATAAACTCCCTTCTTTGCAGACATTAAGATGTCTTCAGCAGATCCAACAGCCAGCAAAAGACTGAATCTAGAGAAGGCAACCAACTTTATGAGGCAATACAGGGATCCTGACTCTAGAGAGCTCAAGAAATTGTCTGCCAACCAGTTCATGGAGGTTTGGAGCCATTACGATAAAGATGGTGAGTTAAATTTTTCAATATCACTTCAATTTAACTCCACTCAGGTTTAATATTACTCAACTAAAATATAAGATATGATGGGAGAGGATATTCGAACATATGTGAAGATTCTGAAAATGAAATATTATATGGAACTAGTGAAGCACCTACGTGACAGAAATACGGCTTTTGATTGGGTAATACAATTGCTTTCCAAAATATTCATTTCTACTATACACTATACTGGCAATATTATACCTATTTTGTTTGTTTTCTCTGTAGCTTTGAAAAGTTTAAATAGGTAAATACCAAAAAACGTTGGCTTAGTCCAAATTGGTCGCCTGATTTCAATGTTCCTAACCCTTTAATTTGAACTCCAACATGCTTTTGCAATTTTGAACTCATTCACAATGTTTATTTTCATTTGAAATCTGAAAGTTTTATTCACAAAGTATTGATTCTCACCTTCTTTCAAATGCAGAAAAACCTTTCTGGTCCAATTTTAAACCTATCCGATCTGAATTGGCTGTAGTTTTACATATACTATATATGTAAAACTATTTAACCTTATAATATGCAACTTAACATCGATAGCCAGAGTCCTATAAATTGAGAAAAGTTTTCTATTTTGAACTTTTCAAGATATTCAAATCATAAATATTTTTACATAATAAATGTACTAACACCACAGGAAATTCACATTTTGGATTAATTATTATCGGGAAATTGGGTTATTTCATTATCAAGGAAGTTTAGGTACTGCAAGTTTAAGTTTCACTGCGTAACCACATACACTAATTTTGATGACCTCTATAATTTATCATTTTATCTATTACTGCATGATCTATACAGGAAATCAAGCACATGATTTCGATCATTCAAAAACGTGAAATTGAAATGGAATTCGTCATCGATATTAATTTTGTTCAATAAATATTTAACAGCAACTGATTTATAAAAACGCATTCATTTCATACCATCAGTTCATGACCTATGTATATTGATATTATGTCACGAGCTCATAATCCTAAGCTATTATTTCTGAGTACTAGTTATGAAATGAGCCGAGTAAATGATGAGGCAGTGGTCACAACAGCCATTATTAGGATTTAGGAGCAATCTATCAATTTGAGATTTTTTTATTAATAATTTTGTTTGTCAATAAGAGTAAAGTTATCAATTCTCTTTTCGAACTATCGTGAACAAGTATGTATCAAGTAAAGACCAGTAGAAAAGAAAGGTATTATCTCAACAATGCAGCTAGCGCCACCTATAACCTTTTATAGGTGGCGCTACGATGTGTTCAATGAGTATAAAGAGAACAAAAGACTGATACATGTTCAAATGAATAATTTTACAGTATTATAGGTTAACAAGATCTAATCAGTGGACACACCAATATTTCTAGACATCTGGGTAATAATCTAACCTATCTCCTTCTCCTTCTACTTCTTCAGCACTCTTTCATCCAGTGTCGGATATAGACCTCTTCCAGTTTTTTCCAAGCTTCTCTTTCTTTTGCTGTTTTCATCCATTGCTTGCCGGTTACATCGACTATGTCGTCTATCCATCTTCTTCTCGGTCTTCCTATTCTTCTTTTCGCCTCTCGAGGTCTCCAAAACTTTATGTGACCATCTCTCCACACTCTGCCTTGTAACATGTGCAACCCACTGCAGACGACATAGTACTGATAAGCACAGACATCTATGAATTAAAATCGATGCTACACGACCTGAATGAAAAGTCAAAGGAAATGGGACTAAAGATGAATCTTGACAAAACGAAGATAATGAGCCATAGTCAGGAAGATATCACTATAGGATAACATAAGCATAGAGAAGGTGGAACAATATGTATATTTGGGGCATATGATTAAAAATGGAAAAGAAAATCAAATATTAGAAATTGGGAGAAGAATAGCATGGGCAGCCTTCGGCAAAGTGAGTTTCATCTTTAAGGACAAAACTATTCCTCCACACTCAAAACACAAAACCTACGACAGCTGTATATTACCAGTGGCAACATATGGTGTAGAAACTATAGCGATAACGAAAAAAGTGGCAGAACAACTGAGAGTAACTCAAAGGCCATGGAAAGGATGATGCAGGGTCAAAGCTTGAGGGACAGAATTCCATACACTGAAATACGAAAAAAGATCAGAGTAACTGCCATCATGAGTAGAATAGCGAATCTAACCTATAATACTGTAAAATTATTCATTTGTCTCATGTGACAGTAATCGTTTTCTTTTTATTTAATTCATTCAGTCCTTACTTAGTGGAAAATGATATTGATTTGGTTTTCTTTTTATACTTATTTTATCAAGCACCAATTGGATCGCCCTAATATTACATCATTCCAACTGTAATTGGTTGTTAGATCGATGCAGCAAGACCTGAAAAGGAAAAAGGAGCTTTGTTCGACATGGAAGTCAAAAGGCGGAGGATTTCCTCACAAATCCTATCCTGTCAAGGATAGGAGAATTCCCGAGTCAAGTGAGATGAAAGTTCAGGATATTGACAAAAGGAGAAGCGGAATACGAAATAGAGTTGTTAACTTCGATTCTTGAGAACTTTAGACGGATCTCGATGCGGTTTTCAACGCAGCCTGAAGGATATATCAATGTCGGAAACTTGCTCCTACTTATCAATTTGAAAAACGTGAGACAGATAGCGAACATTCCAAGTTTAGAAACAATCCGATCCTGAGGATGGCATGTTGAAATTCAACACGAGCTATCAATACAGATCGTTGCTCTTGAAAACAAATTTCGACGGTAGTTTCAGCCACTACTTTGTGTTGAAGAGCAGAGCTTAGTCACTTCAACATTTGGCATAGAACTCATTTCACTCGGTGAATATTGTTTTCACAAAGTTCAGTTACATTACAAGTGAAACATTGAGGGTTTTAGATATTACATTTAAATGACGAAGGAATTCATTGAATAAAGTAAAGAAGCCTGAGTTGGTAGTCTTCCTTCCAGATTCTGATCCTACTCAAGGCTGTTTGGTCTCAATAAAATGAATACAACATTATACAGCAAATATTCAAAAAAAAGCCCTGGAGTGGAGTTAGGAACATTTACACGCTTGGTCATTCATGAGCCCATGGAAACCACAGAACTCTTCATTTAAGATGTACCATAATGATATCGGTGCTATTCAAATGTACATAGGCATACAACTTTGCTTCCGACGTTTTTTTCCAAAATTCGAGGCTTTATTGTAAAAAATTGGTTATACATTTCTGATTCAAAGTATTGTCCATCGCTGGCCACTACTTACTCTCATCTTTCGGGCAGTGTACGGAACCCGCGTTGAAATAACTGGTCATCTTTGGAAACAATCCACGAATTGATCCAATTTTTACTTCTCCATAAGAACAAAAGTGCTGGCCAGCCAGGCCATGTGGCTTTGATCGAAAAAAGTTTTAGTCCGAAGGAGCAACGTGTGGAGAATACGGCAAGTGGAGTAAGACTTTCCATTTCAACGTTTCCAAGTTTGTCTTGACCTTGTTCGCAACATGAGGTTAAGCATTGTCATGCTGTAAAATCACTTTATCATGTCTCTCGATGTATTGCTGCCGTTTGTCTTTCAATGATCGGCAAAAACGCATTAATTGCGTTCGATAACGATTGCCTGTGATTGTTTCAGTCGGTTGTAAAACCACCGGGCTGGTCCCACCAAATACCAAGCATGACCTTGGAACCTGATGGTTTAGCCGTCGACGTGAAAGCATAGCTGGGATATTCCCAAGATTTTCTGCGCTTGGGATTATCGTAATGAACCCATTTTTCGTCTCCAGTCACAATGCAATGCAGAAATCCCTTTCGTCTTTGACTTGCAAGCAGCTGTTCACAAGCAAACAAACTCCGTTCAACATCTCTCGGCTTCAACTCGTACGGCACCCAATTTTCTGGTTTCTGAATCATTCCCGTGACTTGCAGGCGCTTTGAAAAGGCTTGTTGCGTCACTTCCATTGATCCTGCCAATTCTTGTTGCGTTTGACACGAGTCTTGATCAAGTAATGCCTCCAATTCGGCATATTCGAAAACCTTATCTCTTTCACCGCCGTCTTCGACGTTAAAATTACTGTTCTTGAAGCAGTGAAACCACTCTCGGTACGTTCTTGCACTTATAGCGTCTTCACCATAGGTATTTTGGAACATTCGATGAGCCTCAGCCACAGATATCTTCATATTGAAGCAGAAAATTGAAACTTCCGGCAAAGGACGAGAATTTGGCTCGTAAGCTTACATGATGCTTACACAAATCGACTAATATTTCAATGGCGTTATGTTCACAAATTCCTAAGCTTACTGTTTGACATCTACGATCTATTCATTTTGACTACCACTTACCACTACAGCCATGTATTGTTGAACCGCAGAAGAAAAGTTGTACACCTAATATCATCAAGCTTCGCGGATATCTCCGTGAAGACCATAGAAAACTCAAGCATGATTTCGAAAAAAATCACGAAATAATTCCGTAACAACAAATTCGACCGAGTTGAAATTTTGCAAGTGAATAAAAAAAAACAATCGCAAAATTTGTGCAAATTTTATTGTTGATCGCTCGAAATTTCTCGACGCTTTGTCAGCGCTCCTCGAATTTACCCACAAAGTTTCATCTCAGCCACATTCTCATCGATCAAAAAACGTCGGACAAACAATTCCGGAACACTCATAAACAAAATTAGCCATAATGGAAGCCACTCAGCGGTAATCTGTTGAACAAAATGTTCCGTGCCAACAGAATCGGAGAAAAACAAGTTTTTTTCCGCATATAACCAAGATTAAATGTCGCTTTTCCCACCGCTACTACAGACGTAGCAATATATTCTCATTCAGCTTCCTATATGAGATGGGATGATACAGCTTAATAATGGCCCCTGCCTCTGACGGGTGTTGTGAAAATGGGAATATAATGAAATTTTTTTTCTATTGGGCTCGTATACAACAAAAATGATAAATGGAGGGTGAGGAAGTTGAAGCGGGAAAGGATCATGAATAGTTTTTAGGGGTCGTTATTTTCATATGTCATTAGGAAAAGCTGCATTTTTTATTATAATATGAGCTGATTCATTTTATAAACATTTGAGAATGTCAATTTGCCTTTCTGAATTGAGTTCGGTGAAATTTAAGACAATCACAAAATTAATCCAATTTTATGGCTGATAATATTATAATACTGGCATCAGCGAAACTTCACCAGATGGCTGAGTCCTAGTAAATATATATTAAGGATAACACTGAATCTAGTTTCTAGTCCAGCCCAGAACCAACAAAACGAAAAACTTCATATTGAAAAAAAATAAATTAGTGAAATGTAAAAAAGAATGTTAATCGCTGAGAATTTTCTTAAATTCTCACTAGCTGTTTGCAACCTAACCTAAACTTACCTACTTCGTACATACAATTTTCTTTCCGAAATTCGAGGCTGTATTTTGAAAAACTGGTTATACCTCTATGATTTCAAGTATTTTCCTTCGCTGGCCACTACTTTCTCCATATTTCGGGCAGCGTAAGAATCCCGTTTTGAAAAAACTGGTCATCTTTTGAAGCGATCCACGAATCGATCCAATTTTTTACTTTTTCATTAGACCGGAAGTGCTGGTCACCCAGGCCGTGCGCCGTTGATCAATACAAGTGATAGTTCGAGAGAGCAACATCTGGAGAATACGGCGGGTAGGGTATGACTTTCCATTTCAACGTTTCTAAGTATGTCTTGGCCACTTTCGCAACACGGGGTCGAGCATTTTCATGCTGTAAAATAACTTTATCATGTATCTCGTATTATTGCGGTCGTTTGTCTTTTAATGCTTGGCTCAAACGTATTAATTGCGTTCGGTAACGATCGCCTGTGAGTGTTTCAGTCGGTTTTAACAACTCATTATTACACTCCTTCGAGCTGGTTCCACCAAATACTGAGCATGACCTTAGAACCATGAATATTTGGTTTCGCCATCGACGTGGAAGCAAAGCCGTGATATCCTAATGATTTTCTGCGCTTGAGATTATCGTTATGAACTCATTTTTCGTTTCCGGCCACAATGCGATGCAGAAACTCCTTTCATTTTTGCCTTGAAAGCTGCTGTTCACAAGCAAACAAACGCCGTTCGACATATCTCGGCTTCAACTCGTACGGCACCCAATTTCCGTGTTTCTGGATCATTGCCATGACTTTCAGGCGTTTTGTGCACTATACTTCTTATGCTACCGCATTCACTTCCTTAAAAATTTAGACACATTCACGACACGTCAAAAAATTAACGGCCTCGAATTCTGTAATTCGTTTCCATGGCAACTACTAAAGGTTTTATCTTATTGGTTATTCGCCGTGCGATTTACTTCACAGATCCTACCGTATTGGTTGTTGATCGTGCTCTCTGTTTACGGTAAAGTAAATCACACAGTTTTGAGTTGCACTGTGCTCAAATAGACATAGCGAGTTGAACAATTTTCGTAATTTTCTGTAGAAAAAATTGTTGATTCATACGGATAAAATGAAAAACTGGATTCAATAATCTCTTTCGAAAATCAAAATGGATTAAAGTTATTAATTGAACGAAAGAGCACAAGGATAAAATTGAAAACTCAAAACTTTTTTCAGCACGAAGTATCTTGCAAACAAATGCTGCTACGAAAATCGATCATAAACGTCAACTCATTTTGAATTAACATTTTGATGACCAACAACAAGGCTTCCTACTTCATTCTTTCAGATGTAGTTCCACCAAGTGAAAACCAAATTAATCAATCTTTAGGCTCGTAATTCAGACAGACCAGGACTGTTACCGACATTGATTTACTTCCCTGAAAGGCACGTCTTGTATCTGCTCCCACTGTGATAAATGACATACACTACCCTTCTCCAGATTTAGCCTCTGAGAAAATTCTCCATTATCAAAGTCCTTTATTTTCCAGGTAATGGATACATAGAAGGGACAGAATTGGACGGTTTCCTGAGGGAATTCGTATCCAGTGCGAACATTTCTGATGTTGGTCCAGAGGTGAGTCATAAAGCTAAGATGCGGAAATTACAGCATCCGGCTTCCGTTCATCTTCCAGCCTATAGGATTTGTAGGATATTAATCAGATTTATGTGGAAGAAATTCAGTTAATGTTCTGAGGGTCGACATGTTCACATGTCGGTTTAAGCTCGCTTGACCAGGATTTGGGCATACGTTGACAAAATTTTACTCGGATTTATTTAAAAAAAAAAAATTTTAATGCTTATTACATTTCATCTAGTTCACTTAGTTTTATCATAGATATAGGCTATACCTTAAGGTCTTAAAACCGATAAGGTTTTATCAATGATTTTCAGGATAAATAACTTGTAACTATATTTTTTCCTAGGCAAAAATGCGACTTTCAATATTTTTTCTTGTTTTCGAAATTTTGTCTCCAAACCATTCATGGGTTTAGTTTTCTGAATGGTTTCAATAAAATTAGCTTTATCTTTCAGGTTGAGCCTTGGCATAACTCAATACAAAAATTTAAAACAGCTAAATCTTTACATCTAGGCCTAATCGACAAAAATGGTAAAGGACAAAATGTATATACGGTTGAAATATATGAACAGGGTGTCCCAAATTCGATGTTCACGTAAAGAATCTCGAGAACTATAATTAGAGAAAAATTCTTCAAGGACCCTCGATCTGTTTTTTCGAAATAATAAGATATCAGTTTGCAGATCATATATATCTTGATTAGTTCTTGAATTACAGGACGTAATTACTCAAATATTATGCTATATAACTTGATCATAGAAATCAATTACCGTGTTAGAGACATAGAGAAAATTTGGTGTTTCTTAAATAGGTCATCCTTGCCATATATATTCCAACGCAGTTTTTCAGCCACATATTTGTCGAAAAGCAATTCGTTATCGATTTTTCAAAAATGTCATCCGTTTCAAATATACTGAAATAGGACACCCTATACATATGACTTGATTACAATCATACAATGGACACAAAATGAATTTAAACACGTAATAAATGAAAAATGTTTATATGAAGGGTGTTTTTTTAGAGCTATAGAACTTTAAATTGCAATTAAACAACGATGGATTATTCGATTGACATGAATTTTATTTATCCGCAAGATAATCTTGTGGCATTACACATTTACGTTTATTCTCAGTTTGGTTTGGCAATTCATCATGAATAGACTCACGCCTAAACAAAGCTTGCAAATAGTGCAATTTTATTTCGAAAATAATGGTTCTGTGCGGAATACGTATCGCGCACTACGTCCGTTTTATTTTGTTTAGCGATGAAGCGCACTTCTGGTTGAATGGCTACGTCAACAAACAAAACTGCCTCATTTGGAGTGAAGCTAATCCTCAAGTGTATGTCGAAACACTGTTACATCCAGAAAAACTGACTGTTTGGTGCGCATTATGGGCTGATGGAATCATTGGTGCGTACTTCTTCAAAAACGATGATGGCCAGAACGTCACAGTCAGTGGTGATCGGTATAGAGCCATGATTACTAACTTTTTCATTGTGAATTGAACAACCATGATGTCCAGGAGCTGTGGTTCCAACAAGACGGCGCAACATGTCACACAGCTCTTGCCACAATCGATTTATTGAAAGACACGTTTGGTGACCGCCTAATTCCACGTTTTGCACCTGTGAATTGGCCTCCAAGATCTTGTGATTTAACACCGCTAGACTACTTTCTGTGGGGCTATGTAAAGTCATTGGTCTATGCGGATAAGCCACAAACCCTTGACTATTTGGAGGACAACATCCGCCGTGTTATTGCCGATATACGGCCACAAATGTTGGAAAAAGTCATCGAAAATTGGACCTCCAGATTGGACTACATCCGAGCCAGCCGTGGCGGTCATATGCCAGAAATCCTATTTAAAAAGTAATGCCACAAGATTATCTTCCGGATAGATAAAATTCATGTCAATCGAATTTATTTATTGCAATTTAAAGTTCTATAGCTCTAAACAAAACACCCCTTATAAAATCTTTGTTTTCAATATTTTCTTCAGGCACTGTATTCAAATTTACCATCTTGCAACACTAGAAATACGTGGATTTAAAGTGGAATTCAAAGCGTAGGTACACTTCACGGGAACCTTGTTCAATTTTTAATGTTTTAATTCCAAAAGCTGGCTGCTTTGCTATCAATGTGTATAGAGGTTTGAATAAATGCTTTCTTTTTCAGGCAGTATCCGATGAAATGTTGGTGGAACTAAAAGCCTGTTTTATGGAGGCTTACGATGATAATCAGGATGGTAAAATAGACATACGAGAGGTATGTGCATATTTTGTTTTGTTTTATTTTGATCCGCGTGGCTGATGGAGAGGATTAAGATCGAATGTTGAGGGCAAAATCTATTGTTCTGGTGCATTCGAAATGTTAGAGATGAGTGAAAAAGCGGAATAGTGCTGAATGTTTTTATCGTCTACCATTGTCAACAAGTGAAAAAACATTATTTTTGAACAATCCAACTTTCTTGAGGTATCTGTATTTTACAGACTCCCGGATAAGTCTCACAAAAATTGAGGAGCGAAAATAAAAAAAATTTTATACTTTTTCAGCAGAATTACTCACACAGATCGTGAACGTATAGTCAGAACAATTATTTGGGGTAATGTCTTGTGTATGAAAATCCTTCTGATGGTATTCATTTAAACTGATGTAGCAGATATATCACTCTCATAAGAACAATACTCCCTACTTTCCAGTAATGAGATGAAAATAAATTTTTCACATTAGGTACCTAAAGTGAATAGTGACACTATACATGAACGCATAGTTAGAACAATTATTTGGGGTAATGTCTTGTGTATGAAAATCCTTCTGATGTTATTCATTTAAACTGATGTAGCAGATATATCACTCTCATAAGAACAATACTTACCACTTTTCAGTAATGACATGAAAATAAATTTTTCACATTAGGTACCTAAAGTGAAAATAGTGACACTATACATTAATGTATAGTTAGAACAATTATTTATGGTAATGTCTTGTGTATGAAAATCTTTTTGATTGTATTCTCTTAAACTGATGTAGCAGATATATCACTCTCATAAGAACAATACTTACTACTTTTCAGTAATGAGATGGAAATAAATGTTTCACTTCGGTAACTAATTTAAAAATAATGACACTATACAAAAACGCTTCAAGCTATATGAAAATAGCCATTTTAGGCATTTTGACCAATTACCCCAAATGAATAAAGAACTACTGATACAAGGATTGCCATAAATAATTATCTCTGAAAAAAGAAAGATTCTCTAGGATCAGCGTGTTCACGATCATTACCTACCCATTGATCGGAAGCAGTAACTTTCAATTCAAATGAACCTTCACTTGAATAAAAACAATAGAGGTAAACTGGTTAATTATATGTCATTATTAAGCAAATTATCAGAACGTTTGTAGTGAATTGCACTAATTGCATGCAGTTTATTCCTTTACATTCATGAAAGGCTGCTTCATGATCATCAATTACAAGATATCCAGATAAAACATGTTCTTACTCTATAGGGTGTATGGAATATACGACAATAATCACCATTTATTTCTATTAGTAGGAAGATTATTATTATATTAATATTCATATTATGGAGATGAAACAATTTGCATTCATCATATAATGCAGATTATGGTGTCAAAAACTATTCTGCGGTTTCTGCTTCAGCTATCAATGACATAACATCAATTACTATGCAATTCTTGAGTTGATTGTATATTATTTTCATATAAATGAGTTCTCTGTTCAATAAAAAAAACAAAACAAAAAAACAAAAGCGTATGTAAATTTGTTTCAATACAGTGGTAGAATACGGGGAGCAAGATTTTCACGTAATAATAGACATTACTTTAAGTATTTGTATCATTTTGTATTAATGCCAATATACACTAAAATATTGTTTTTACCGGTTTGTTCTGGAAATTATTGCGTGGTGTGTTATATCCTTGGGCTCAAAAAAATTATCAAAATAGATAGATAATTAGATAGATAATTCATTTCCAGATTCATACAAAAGCTAATACATGAAAAGAAATAGTGTCAAAAAAACATACAAAGAAAATTAAACTAAATTCTCAGAATCGAAGTAATCGTTCATATTATATGGTTCAAGATTAATCAACAAATTTTTACCATATTTCTTGAATTTATTTAAACTATTACAACATTATTATTATTGTTAGGTAACTTATTAAAAATTTTAATGCACATATAGAAAGAACCTTTTTCTAATAAAGTTAACCTGTGCTGTGGATAAATTAAATCATGTGTTCTGGTAGAATAATCATGACTGTGACCTGTATCAAATTGATTTTTTATTTTTGAAAGTGAACAACAAACATTCATAAGAGACCATATACAGTCATTATAGACAAAGTCTTAAATTTACCTCTGCATGATTCTATTTCATATTACATATTGTTCTAAGAGTTCTTTTCTGCACAATGAAAACTGGTTGAATTTTAGAGTTGCTTCCCCAAAAAATTACACCATACTTCAGATTTAACTCGTATTTATGTTCATGCAATTAGCGACAGTTTTGATTCCGTATCCGATACTTCCCAATTTCAAGCATAATTGACTTATATGCGTCTCCCAATTTAAAAATTCATCAATATTCACCCCCAAGAATTTTGTAGTTGTTACTGGATACATTGTATGATTTTCAAATTCAATCATTTCTGGTTTGGACAAATTGGATTGTTTGGTTCTAAATAAGTATTTTCACTCCCAATATATTATAATTCAATACCTCAATCTTTGATGAATTTCAAATTCAGGCAACAGAACAGATAATAAACACTTCCAATATCAAACTTAAATACGGCAAAATTCAAATAACCTCCAGATCAATAACTCAACGAAACAGCAATACCTTGAATAAAGTCCCAACATCAGCCACGTTTCGAATTTTTTCTCGCTTCCAATGCTAATTTTCCAGTTATACATAATTATTCAACATCATAATGTTTCAGCTTGCTCAACTCCTACCCATGGAGGAGAATTTCCTCCTCCTCTTCCGTTTCGACAACCCCCTGGAATCAAGCGTCGAATTTATGAAGGTAAGTGAATCTCTCTCATCTTTTTTTCATTTGGGGGTATCTGAGCCTGAAAATTCGTGGACGGTCCACGTTTCATGAACTGGAACTTTTAAGGGTGTAAACTATCTTTTCCACTAGGTTTTTATTCCAGATATACACTGCGTCCGTAAAGTATGGAATAAATTCATTTTTAGCTAAACAGACCATTGAAATAATCCTGAAACACGTCGACTTTTTATTTTGATTTACCGTATTTTAAAATAATAATCTAATATACAGGGTGAATTACTTTCGAGTAATGACGTCATCGTTATTTTTTTTTTTTTTAATGGAACACACCCGTTTTCCTCAATTTTCCTATTACTCTAGGTGAGCTGATTCCAAAAATGGATCACATGTTGATCCCAATTGGTACAAGGTGGACAAAAATACAATAGTTTTGTGTGTGCTCATAAAGTAACGCGTAACATTCTTTATCAGTTAAATTAACAATATTATCAAAAATACTTATTGTCTAGCGGCAATTGGTTTGAATGTAACACCCTGTAGTTTGTTACATTTTTAGATTAATATAAATGTATAATAATAAAAAGTAATTTTTTTCATATTCTGTCTGCTAGACCACAAGTACCAAACATGTTTAGAAACATTATTAATCTAAAAATGTAACAAACTACAGGGTGTTACATTCAAACAAATTGCCGCTGGAAATTAAGATTTTGTAAAATATTGTTAATTTAATTAATAAAGAATGTTACGCGTTACTTTATGAGCACACACAAAACTATTGTATTTTTGTCCACCCTGTACTAATTGGGATCAACATGTGATACATTTTTGGAATCTGCTCATCTAGAGTAATCAGAAAATTGAGACAAAATGGGGAAATCGCAATTTCAAACTAAGTAAGAAATTATGTATATCATCAGAACCATAGAAAATTCTATAAGGATATTGGAAGAAAAACACCAAATAGATATTAAATATTTCCGTGAGAATAGATTCGATCGAGTTGAGATTCTGCGTGTATATTCAGATTTCAAAATAACCTAACGAATCGCTACCGTATTGGAAAAGCCATAATAACCATAGAAAACTCAAGCACAATAACGAAAAAAACATTTCCCACAGAGTTGAAATTTTGCGATTAAATATAAAATAACAATTTCAGAGATATTAAAAGAAAAGCACTGATGTGTCAGGAACTTCAGATATTTCATTTGTTAGATAGATACCCAAGATAGGGAGTCCTGGAAGCAGCTA
Organism: Harmonia axyridis; assembly: GCF_914767665.1. Taxonomy (NCBI): domain Eukaryota; kingdom Metazoa; phylum Arthropoda; class Insecta; order Coleoptera; family Coccinellidae; genus Harmonia; species Harmonia axyridis. The sequence continues at coordinate 80,666,373 of NC_059501.1, forward strand.
GTTCAAAGAGTCGCGACATGATGTCACTACACCCTTACGAGGGTTAGATTAAGAGAGAGAGATAAATACATTTTCAACAGATGTTAGATAGATACATTTTCAACAGATACAAATTTTTAGATTACTCACTGTATTTTAAATTCATCAAATGTTCTCAGAGGACAATCAATGATTTGTTTGACAGTTTTTCAATAAGTCTCAAATTATTCTTTAATGTAATAGGTTTTTCCAATAAATTATTAAATTTTGAATAGCCCGCGATCTAGGCAGCTTTCACTTTCTATATTTGACATGTAAAAACATCGCCATTACTCAAAATAGAATGATATACCCTTCAAAAATGCAATAAAATTGTCAAAATTCACTAAAAAAAAATATCAAAATTATGCAGCAACATTTTGCAAAACTAAAGCACTTTTGGGTCATCGTGAATCACTTTCCCAGCTGTCAATAGTAAAACTGGTAAAAATTTAAGCTATTGGGACCGAGGTTGGGACAATTTAGCGAATAATGCATTGCTCAAGAGCAATTGACAAAGTTGCTGGTGGAAGTTAGTGTTGAAAACCCAGGTTTATCAATTCTTCGTCAGTCTTACACATTACATCGTTTTTCGCCTAAAAACTTAGGTTTAAACTGTTTTTTATTTAACAAGACGATACCGAGTGTCTCACATGCAATGAAACAATCGCAATTCTGCTAGAAATGGTTCCAGGCCGTGTTATTTCTCGAAGAGGAGATCACAATTGGCCACCGAGATCTTGTTATTTAACACATTTAGACTTTTTCTTTGGGGCCACGGGAAAAATGAGGTTTATAGCAAGGCACCAAAATCTACCGGTGGAGGCCATTTAGCTGATATCGTTTACAATCGTAAATCGTTATTTCCTTTTATATATATATATATATATATATAAAAAAAAAAGAGTATATATATATATATATATATATATATATATATACATATATACTCTTTTTTTTTTTCAAAATAAAAATGAAAAATCAATTGCAGTCTACAAGCAACCTCTTCAATCTAAAATCAGAATTCCATTCCCCAATCTGAAACCAACCTGTTACCTCCAAGATCCCCGAAAAAGTTGAGAAAACTCCCAAATTTCAATTCCTTCAATCCCAACAACATCCGAACGTCGAAATAAAACTCCAACGCACATTTTAATGGTCGTATTATTCCTCCGGAAGCTCACACACACTCGACGTTCTTTCAAACTTGTCTATATCGTTCCATAAAACTTTTAGGATCCTTAAACACGCAAAAACTCGCGAAATTTCAATTTTGCCAGTCTTCGCAAAGCCTGAACACCGGAATATGGCAGTTCCGGTCCTCGCTGAGTATCCAGGGAAATTCTCCATTCGACTGGATTGATGCGAAACGTCACTCAAACTCGTAGGCGTTGGAGATTCGTTCGCTCTCTTCCCTATTTTCCTGATGGGATCTTTCCGGGATGGGGATATATTGAATAAGACCGTGGACTGGCTGAAGAATTCTGTATTCAGGTCAGGCGCGACAAATTCGCCATCTGGAGCAGGAGGAGAATTAAATGAACGGTGCATTGCAGACCATTGGGAATTAAATGCAGTCGAATGGTTGATAGTCGGTCAGCTGGGAGTTGGTGAAGATAACAGTTTAGAAGTCCTTTGTGAATTTTCGAGTCGTTTCCTTCTCGCTGCTTTCTTCAGAGCCGTCTTTTCAATTTGAAATTATGTTGCTCCTGATCCTAATATAGCCTGGTGACGTTGAATGGACTTTTGCTTATTGAACTATATCTGGCATTCTCCTGGCAGAGTTAATCAGATCTTTCAGTGGAAATAAATGATCCTGAATTCTGTAGGTAACTCAGTAATATAGGGTTTTGCGATAATAATAATAATTGGCATTGCGATATTTGACTTCTCGGAAGTGAAGATCATCATACTAGAGTACTTGGTAATCTCACCTTAAGAATAAACGCTCATTCCAGCAATTCAGTTCGTCACTGTTTCTCTGTGGAGATATCTCATGAGCCTACTTTCAGGTCATTTAAAGTGAGCCTCGGCCCTCGAACGATACTTGAAACAGTCCATCAGTTGAAGTGTTTTCTTTTTAGTTGTTCCGTATAATATCTTCCCTTATTTTTCTTTCTAATCCAATACTTTTACATCCCTAACAGGTAACACAACCATTATATGTCTTTTTTTTCCAAATAATGTTCAGAGAACTCCCACATGTAACGGAAATGCTGAGTTATGAAGAGTTGGCAAATTGCACTTTTTATACACACTTCTGTAATATATGAATTTGCAGTAAAGAGTTTTGATACCTAATAATAATAATATCTGAGCAATTGTCACTTTTGACATTTGAAAAAAATAACGCTGTTTGTGATATTCGAATAATTCTAAACGTTTTTTTCAGTAATTGTTATGGTTTAACTATATGATACTCATAAATGATCATAGAAATCAAAGGAATTGAAAAATATTTATATATAAGGAGTCCCAGAAATATGAAGACGAAAAACTCAATTTCTTCAAAACGAGTGAAATTTTTGAAAAACCGATAATGGGGTGCTTTTCGACAAATCTGCGGCTAAAAAAAAACGTTGAAAGGTATAGGGTGTACCAATTGAAAACCACTATGATCTATTATGAGATATAAACCATACAAATTACTGAAAAAACATGTTTTAAAATTTTTCAAAAATCTCTAACAGAAAGCAAGATATAGTGAAATATTCGAAAGCCATTTTTGAGGAACGTCCTGTAACTAGAAAACGATTCAAGATATCTATGGTCATGGTCTGCTTTCTGATGTCTTAATGTTTCGAAAAAAGATATCAGCGATCCTTGAAGATTTTTCCTTCAAGTCTTATAGTTCTCGAGATACAGAATTTGGGCCACCCTGTACAAAATGCAACACAGCTACAACAATATACAAAAATATATGTATCTAATAGTAATAATTTATTCATTAAATGTTTTTAATGCAAGTTGGTTTTAAGCGTGAATTCACCTGCTAATCAAAGTGTAGGTACTTATACCTAAAACCTTTAGGGATAAATTTGGACCACCTATACCGAAAAGTGGCTTTCCTGAGTCGAAAATATTCAGGAAAAGTTCGTTGCATAGCGACGGATCAGAATACTAGATTAGCATATTTTGTATTCTAAATTTGCCACAAGAGAATAGGCATTCTCGAACGAATTCAGACAGAATACTTTGATATTCAACGAACAAGAAATTGTTTGGAAGTTCATTTTTTTTGTTGAATGATGAAGGACATTTCGGTTATTTATTTATTCAATGGAGCGCTTACAGGTGATTGAATAACAAAAATATTGTATACTCAGCAAAATTAAATTGACAGTATTCTTCTAGTATCAACTTTTAACTGGGTTATTGTGATCGTTCTAGAAATGAAATGACCTGCATTTAGATTGCAGCCCTAAATACCTAAATACTTCGATACTCATCTCTCCAAAATGTCAAATTATCGCATAGGATCTAAAGTGCTTGGCAACGAGACAGTGTTTCAAATCCCCAGGAAAACAAATTCCAATTTTTATTTTTTTCATAACGATATTTTTTTTTTTTTTGATAATTTGTGAAATATTTTAAGATGAAACGAAGTATCAACCATTGTGAGAAATTTTCGATGTTTCATTCTTGGTATATTTAATCATTGACACGTTTCTTGGAACGATATGCCACAGGCAGATATTAACGATCAAATTTTAATGATGCCTAGAGGTATAATACAGGAGTGCATTCAACAAAGGGATCGGCGAACGTATTTATTGATTTTGTTTTGGGTTACACGTTAATAAAATTCTTCTCTCTTCGATAGTAGACTACATTGCCAAGAAGGCGAAAAAAATTTGTTTTCTGTGTGTACGTAAGTTAGTAAATGAATCGGTGAAGAAACAACTATTTATCATACTGAATTCCCGAAGGAATACTCAGTAATTAAGTTTTTTTCTATACAAAAAAGAATACTCATGACTGTCATTTAAAAAATGGTGGAAAATAAAACAGAAAAAATGCCTAAAACGGTAACATTAAGGGTTTTCCAAAAAGAGGTTAAATTCTGAGTAGCCTGGTATCTGGATAGCTGCCACACTGACAAAGAAGTCAATATTTGAACTTTGACAAGTAAAAACCATGCCCTTACTAAAAATGCAACGATACACGCTTCAACAACTCATTTAAATAGTTAAAATTCACAAAAATGATGAGAATTTTGTAGTAACGTTTCGCAAAACTAACGCACTTTTAGGTCTTCGTGAAGCACCTTCTCTGTCGGCAATAGGGAAAATGGTAGAAAAATTTGAGCTGTTAAGACAAGTTAGTGATGTGATGAATCGAAATCTTATGCGTCGCTCAAGAACAACTGTTAATAGTGACGAAAACCCAGGTTTGTCAATTAAAAAATGGTGGAAGATAAAACAGGAATTAGATTTTGATGTGAAAGACTTTCATTTTAAACCAGACGATGCTTTGTGCCAAACAAGCTGCGAAACAATAACAATTTTGAAATAAAAGTTTCCCGAAGAGGTGATAACAATTAGCCACCGCGATTATGTGATTTAATAGCTTTAGATTTTTGGTTCAGTGCCACATAAATAAATAAATAACGTGTTTATTCAGAGAAGCAGGATTATAATATGCCTGGCAATCATGACATCAAGGAAGATGGAAGATAAGGTATACTTGTATGCCAATGCTCTACAATCAATTCAAGAGTTAGAGCTGGAATTCGTTAAGTTATCGAGCCTACCACCGTGAATGAGATATGGTGCTGCAACCATAGCTGTGATGGTCATTAGGTTGATTTCGTTTTCCATTGTTAATGTCATATCTCCCTCTTTCCAATGAAATAAACACCCATTGATTTCTCTAAAGAATATACTTTTTATATGAAAATGAAACCTTTTACTGGAAACCCCTATATAATAAAAGGCTGAAATTAGCGAAGAGGTAAAAAAGAAAAGTTTGGTATTATATTTATAGGGTAAACACAGTGACAATCAAAAAACCAATGCAGGATTATAATAAAGTAAGCCTGGATTCGAAGAAACTACAAATTCTGTTGAAGAAATTCCTAGTGCTAAAGATCAGAAGAATTCAGATCAGAAAATTGGTCAGAGTAGGAACAAAAATACAGTGGACAAAAACGAACATTGAAAAGAGCTTCACAATGCAAAAACCAAAAGGTTTTCAATAAGTGATACTAACTCATTTTTTTCTTTGAAATTTTATTCGAAATGAAAATATTCATTTATCCAACTCGTTCCTCCGATACACTACTGAAACCTCTCAGAGCAACAATATTTCGATAGACAAGCGCATCATTCCAGCAAACACAATCACAACACAGATGAAATAACAAACAAACAAAGTATCTCCAACATCAATAAGACCATCGTAGTTTGTAAACAGGACGTAAAACTCAACATTTCTGCTGCAATCGTGCAATTCCAGCATTGCAACTGAATATTACCGAGATAAATCACTTCGAACACGAAAATTATAGAAATAATGCACAACCTCCCAAGGTGGCATAACCTCAATTACTTTGTGCTCTACACAAAGCGCTAGAGGAAAGTTGTGTACGATGCATACTGAAACTCTATTTACGTGTTTTGATACAGAAAGAGCTTCTTATTGAATTTATGTTTGTGTTCGTGCCTTAGAGGAAGTTTGGCGAATGCTGTTAGACTGTTAGAGCCCCTGGAAATAAGGAAAATTCTGGAAGAAACTAAGGAGGAAATTTGGAGTAAAATGAGAATCTGCTTTCCTTGCATTCGGTTGCCATTTCTCATTCTGCTTATTGAATGGTTGAGATTAATTCGGTCCAAGAAAAAGTTCGGGATTTGGGAATTATTCGGCTTAGACTGAAGTGGATTATATTTCTGCTTGGAGGAGTTTAGAAATACTGGCAACTCTGCAGAAAATGTTATTATAATTAGATTCATGCAAATATTCGCCTTCCACGGATATATTCCGACTTTATAATGAAATTTCTCAATTCAGAGACTATTTTTGCTCAGTACCTATTTGATGTATTTCCCCGACTCTTCTGAACCCGTGAAGAACCTGTTGAAAGATCTTATGTAACTTACGAGAACTGATTTTGTTCTGTGTAGACTTTTCGTTTACAATATTAGTCTTATATAGTACTATCTGTTTGTCTGTAAACATACCATCTTTCGAAAGAATGGATCTCGAGAGAATTTCAATCGTTCAGTTACATAAAAATTCAGCTCAATACCTTCTGCATCAGGTAAACCCTATTGGTACCTTTGGCGGTATTTTATGCCGGGACCATTGATGGAATCTTCAGTATGGCAACTCAGTGGCCCCGGCCATATACACCCATCCCAAACAATGCCGTGTTTTTGATAACTATTATTTTATATTCACTTGCAGAATCTCATCTAGGTCACATCGGTTATCTTGTCACGTAATTATTGGTTAATTTTGTACGATATTCTGCTTGATTTTTCAATGTTTTGATGAAGCGATCAGTTCATTGTTTGCCACGGAGCTTGAATTTATCTATTCTATATAGGTATAGGAGAAAATCTTAACTCAATCGGATTGGGTATTTTTTTCAATATTCTTCACAATTAAATCTGCAGTTTGAAATTAATGAAATAAACTCATTCGAGATCCAAAGTCACCCGGTATATTTCAATTTTTTAGCTCTTTTCGTTCGGAGTTTTCGTGTGTATGGCTGGGTGGGAGACTATATTTGAATTTGACCAGTAGTTTGTCATCAATGAGTCGAACATTACCATTTGATTTTTCCCAATATTTCCCAAATTTCATAAGAATCCATAAGAAAGCTAATTATTGAAATTTCGAATAATTTACATTTGCGCATAAGTAAAGGGTACGGAACATCCCAAAGAGCTTAAATTTTGACGATATTTCTCTCTTCCCAACCCAAGTATTTATACCAAAGCTGAAAGCAAGCTATGGGTATACCAGTACAGGGTGATTCACCGGCCTATTAGTCGTTTATGGAAAACTAATCCTAATTTTGAGCTGAACAGTTGCATATTAGAGTTCGAGACAATGATCTTTCTCCCTAAAATATTTTCACATCAAAAATGTGAGTCTTCATCGCCACCATTTTTTTATGAGAATATAAGAATCTCATTAACTCATGAATTGTTGAGCTTTTACCCAAGGTGTGGCGTGGCATATTGCCGAAATTGTCATAAAAAAAGTTATCTATAATCATGCAATGAAATACTCAGTGTGCCATTTCAATTGAGAAAGTAGTAGTCTGTTTCTGGTATGACCGGAAGTTGTAGAGATCTGAAAATATTTTAGGGAGAAAGATCATTGTCTCAAACTCCAATATGCAAATTTTCAGCTCAAAATTATGATTAGTTTTCCATAAACGATATTTGCCAGAAAGTTTAAATAATATGATTTTACTTGAATCAGTTTCGAAAATATCGTATTACACTTTTCATTAAAGTCTTACAGGACTTTCTCGTGAGGAGCGAGTCTATTTGTACTCTTCCTTAATTGCAAATTTCGGCCAGGGTCCTTGCACCTCCTTGGACCCATCTTCGACTATAGGTAACCCCCCAAAAACACCCCCTTGAGATTAACCATGCCTCACCATGTTCCTTTTTAATATGGGAGCCCACCGTGGCACATCCTGTATTTAACAAACGTAAGCTTCCAGCTGATTTATATCCAGCACAAGATAAACCTACCAGTTCTCCCTACGGGTATCTCAAAGAAAATCAATTTATCCGAAAGAAGAATTTCCACAACAAAAAGTTCCATCACCTCACCAGCGAAACCTGTAAAAATAGCCTCACGACCTCTTCCAAACCTTATTGCGAGGAAATAATATAAATCACCGGGCGAAGTGTCAATAAACGAACTCGGCGTAGAATCAATAACACCCTCAGAATAAGACGAGAATGGAATATTGATGGGCCCCTTTTTGCAACATCCTTCCTACGAATGCCACGATATTGAATGACAACATGTTTCAGATATGGAGAGAATACGACACAGATGGCAGCGGATACATAGAGGCTGACGAGCTCAAGGTGAGTTTATAGGGAGTATTACATCTATCCCGCATATTTTACGGCTTCTAGGGCTTCTAATGCTAATGTCGGTGGGTAGCTAGCAAAGCTTTCTGTTATATTGAACAAGATGTAATATTACTCAATATTTTAATATGGAAGATAATGATGAATTTTAATGTTAACAATTCTTATGTAACCTCAACTTCACGAAGGGTGCCTTTTATACTTCAAGAATAAGCAAACCCAATGCCTTTTTTTAGCATAAACGTAGTCAGAACGTTTTAACATTCCAGCGCAAATTTTCGTTTGGTGTGATTCATCGCGGCAAGGAAATGGAATCAACTTGTGGGCATTTTCGTGCAACCATAATTTATAATTGTCATATCCAGTAATGGGAATCTCCGGGAAACTGGATTGGACACATGGGGATGATCAATCACTTAGACTCAAAACTCCTGGCAAAACCCTCGATTTCGAAGCAACCTTTGAAACGGTCATTGAAAACACTCTCAGTGCGATGAACTTAGCATTCGCTTGGACAAAAAGTCCTCCATATGGTATACCGATGGATCAAAATCAGCAGAAGGCAAAGGTATTGGGGTATATGGGCCTAAAACGAGGATCTCTAGATCCTTGGGAAGTGAGCCGTCTAGCTGTCTACACTTGTGAGACACTAGCTGTCTACACTTGTACCCAAGAGTGTCTCAAAAGAATCCTTGAGAGGTGCGTATTTACATCACTATGGACATCCAGGCCATACTGAGGTCCCTGGAATCTTATAACCAGGGGTCTCTACTGACATGGGAACCGCCGTTATACCATAAAGCAACTGGTCAGAGACAATAAAGTGACTCTATTATGGGTACCGGGGCATTGTGATATTGAAGGAAATGAAAAAGCCGATGAACTTGCAGAAGGGGCATCAAGGTTGACACATGTTGGTCTTGAGCCCTTTTGTGGGCTTGAAAAATACCAATACAAGACAACGATACAACAATGGGACTAATAGCTGAGGGGCTCACCTATACCTATACCAGAAAGCTCCTGAAGCTACCACCTCTTGTACCTGATAGGTAAGTCAGCAGATGAGGTCTGCAGACTTCGTGGAAAAGAAGTAGAAACACAAAGTTGCAACACATGGAAAAATCAGTTCTGGATACTCACTTAATAATAGCCAAGGCCTCTAAGGATTAATCAGCATCGACGGACTTCCTGGGTTTGTATGAATAGTTAGGGTTAAGAACAAAAGATCAACTTGGTTGCAGTTCCCTATGTTGAGAAGCAATAAGGACGTTCGACTGATATCTGTAGTGTGTTTCCATAACCGAAATATAAAAGGCTACCCTTGTATTGGTAAGGTAGTTGCACCACTTTTGTGGAAAAATATACAGGGTGTGTCTGAATAGGCTGCTGATCCTCATGGCTGCGAAAAATTGAATTAATTCTAAACTAAAAGAAAAAATTATGTACCAAACCTCTTATCTAGCTTTCGAACTACAAGGTTTTGAAGAAAAAATCAGCATCATCATAATTTCAACAACTTGACGATATTTTCAGAAGCTGTGTTATAGAATAAATATCATCCAAAACAACGGCAATTTTTCATTGTTACAGCCAGGCTCATGGCCTTTAATGCTCTTCATTTTCAAAACCACATATGAAATTCAGATTTGTAACACAGGATTTCAAAAAAGGTTTTCCATTTTGAAAGAGAAACCATATTATTAAAAATATGAGTCCACATCCTATTCAGATATGTCTCAGGACTCTAGGGATTCACGGCTTGGCTTGATATTCAAGCTATTTGGTTTGAGCTTGACTTGAAATCAACTCAACATAGAAAAATTAATACTTGACTTGATCTTGAGTTGATTTCAAGTCAAGCTCAAGCCAAGTAGCTTGAAAATCAAGCCAAGCCGTGAATCCCTACTCAGGAGGAAAAAATATGAATCTTGAACATCATGAATGCTCGTAGGGTGTTTGTTAGATTTCATAAAAATATCCTTGTAATTTTCATGAAGTGAGCATTGTGTTCTTGAAATGAACCCCATTGTAGCTAAATAATTGATTAATTTTTATTCCAATTCGGAAATATATGATCCTGGGTTCGAATACCGCTGCCAGATATTCATTAAAATTGTCCTAATTCCATTTATTATCATTATTTTTATTCATAATTTTTTTTTCAATTATCGGGATATTTAAAAGACGATAAACCATTGTAGAAAATTTGAAAGGTTTTCTAATAACCCAAACAGTCAAAATCTTTCATCCAAAAAATCAATCAACCTCCAAATTCTCCCCACTTCAAATCCGCATTTTCCAGAATTTCCTCCGAGACCTACTGAAGGAGGCGAAAAAAATCAACGACGTCTCAGAGGACAAACTCATAGAATACACCGACACAATGGTAAGAATGGAATCTTAACGCGCCAATGGGCTGTGCCAGACTAACCCCCCTTTTTTTATCCTTCCTTTCAGCTCCAAGTGTTCGACTCGAACAAGGATGGCAGGCTCCAGCTTTCGGAAATGGCCAAGTAAGTGTAATTTCCTTCTAGGAACGGATAAGATCTCTGGATTAGGCGATATGAACCCTCTGCGAAGAGTAGGCCGGGCAAAAACGTATTTTTCCGGGAAAAACGGATTTTTTCACGTTTTCGAAGGGCTGGTTTGATGAGATCCGGGGTTTCGGGGGATATGGAGGGTACGCGCCCTTATTTACGGTTCACAGGTGGGAGGTAGGGGGGGGGGGGTCGTAGATGACGAATTGTTTTCAGGAAATGAAGTGAGATGATAGGGGTTGGAATAGTGTCAGCACTCTGTGGTCTCTGTGATCAGATGATGCGGGGACAAGAAGAGCAATTAGACTATGTCTATATGGGTCTTTGAAGTTTATTGTACAGGGTGAAAAAAGAACCATCCTCGATATTTCTCATTTTATAATTATACCTTTATAAGGTGAGTCTTTGACTTGTATGTATGTTTTAACAGTAGATTCCTGAGGTAAAAAAAAAACACTTTTTTCCTTTACCATTTATTCCGATTAGGTTCGGTTGAAAAGATACAGGATATTGAAATTCCATAAAAAATTTATTTTTTAGTTGAATCTTTTGAATATATATTCTTTCGAGATAGAGCAATAAAGAAATTTTCAACTTCAAACAACAAAGTATGTGTAGAGATGTAATCTCAGTATTAGCAGAGGAAATGTAAACGGGGCATCATATATTTCAACTTATTATACAAGACAACAGATAAAACACCAGCAAAAACTCCCCGTATAGGTGTAGTGACTGTGAATTGATTGTGAATACGCTGAATGAGCTGACATATTTATATTGATATAAAGGATGTTTTTCAGAGCTAAAGAACTTTAAATTGCAATAAAACAACTATGGATAATTCGATTGACATGAATTTTATTTATTCGCAAGATAATCTTGTGGCATTACATTTTAAATATGATTTCTGGCATATGACCGCCACGGATGGCTCGGATGTAGTCCAATCTGAACGTCCAATTTTCGATAACTTTTTTCAACATTTGTGGCCGTATATCGGCAATAACACGGCGAATGTTGTCTTCCAAATGGTTAACGGTTTGTGGCTTATCCGCATAGACCAATGACTTTACATAGCCCCACAGAAAGTAATCTAGAGATGTCAAATCACAAGATCTTGGACGCCAATTCACAGGTCCAAAAGGTGAAATTAGGCGGTGACCAAACGTGTCTTTGAATAAATCGATTGTGGCACGAGCTGTGTGACATGTTGCGCCGTCTTGTTGGAACCACAGCTCCTGGACATCATGGTTGTTCAATTCAGGAATGGAAAAGTTAGTAATCATGGCTCTATACTGATCACCATTGACTGTAACGTTCTGGTCATCATCGTTTTTGAAGAAGTACGGACCAATGATTCCACCATCCCATAAAGCGCACCAAACAATCAGTTTTTCTGGATGTAACAGTGTTTCGACATACACTTGAGGATTAGCTTCACTCCAAATGCGGCAGTTCTGTTTGTTGACGTATCCATTCAACCAGAAGTGCGCTTCATCGCTAAACAAAATAAAATGGACGTAGTGCACGATACGTATTCCGCACAGAACCATCATTTTCGAAATAAAATTGCAGTATTTGCAAGCGTTGTTCAGGCGTGAGTCTATTCATGATGAATTGCCAAACCAAACTGAGAATAAATCACTTGGCAGCTATTAAATCGGTCACCATCTTGAACAGTAATGCCAACTTAAAGTTATATACCTCGAAAAAAACACCCGTTATAACCATTTATTGTTGATTTTATGTAGGTACGTTAATTTGTAGTGAATTACTGTTATTGGGTTTATCCTGTTAGGGTTCCAGTTATTCAAATCAATAAATAAGGGAGTAATAAATGTTATAGTTTCCATTGTAAATTACTTACAAATCTCTTCAAGCGATGATTTTTCGAATCCTCAGATGTACCAGGATCGCTTCAGGCCCCTTATATTGGGGAATCATCTTCCATAGATTTATACTGACTGTATTCCATTAAAAAAAACATTAAAGAATACAAAGTGAAAATGACAACTTCTTGACATATATAGAGCGATATATTAAGAGAACGAGTGCTCAAACCGTGAAATTAAACCACGAGAAAACGCCCAACACCTACCCAGGATATTATTTCCAACAACATCGATATGACAACACCATAAATCCTAGCAACATATGACATTCCTCCGTAAATACGCTCATATCCCACCATATTCGAATACATGCGATCGACAGATTTTCCAGCCAATCTGGAAACGGTATCAACCGGAAATTCCCGCATTTCCAACCTGAATTATTCAGGAGGGCCGTCGTTGTGGCGTCCAAAATTAATGCAAACCATCGTTTTTACGCGAGATAAATAACAAGTTTCGATGGTTAGCACGAAGTTTAGTCTCGAAAAATATTGACGATCGTTGTTGTGGAGATCAGCAACAGAATCCCGACCCGTGAAAGTTTTCCAATTTCCCGACGGTATTCGCCATTAATCGAGCTAGAAGGATTGAAGTACCTAAAAGAGTTCGGGAATTCCACGTTGAGATTCCATTAGGAAACTGTGTTTGCGGAAAATGTTGGGTGTTTGCGGAAAATGTTGGTTTGTACATGAATCGATGTCATTGGGTTAGACTGTTGGCGAGTTCAATTTTCGTTTATTTTTTCTTATAACAGGCCTTTGGAATCGGTTGAGGAAATGATGTTGGTACCTTTTGAAATTTTCACTATATTGTTCGGAGTTTATTTTTTGTGGTCAATAACCTTCCACAATAGAGGGGTTTCAAGTAGAAATTTCACTATTATGTGTACAACTTTGCTTCCGCCGTTTTGCATTATATGGCTGTAATGGTAAGTGGTTGTCGAAATAAATATATCGTAGATTCCATACAGTGAGCTCATTTATTTGTTAAAATACCTTTGTATTGATTATTTCCATTGGAAAGTTCACGATACAGCTTTCAGTTGGGCAATAAATCCATTATTTCATGATTTATAAAAATAAATCTGAAATTTTAGAAAAAATTTCGATAATTTTCTCGAGCACTTCTTCTGGAGATGAACTACGAACCTGAACCTCACTATGTTTTAGATCACAACTCGATCTCTGAAAAACGTTAGCATTTGAGGGGTCTGCGACAAATACTTTAGGAGATATTTGGTGTTTTTTTTTTCGAGTTATATAACTTTAAGTTGGCATTACTGTTCAAGATGGCGACCGATTTGACAGCTGTCAAGTGATTTATTCTCAGTTTGGTTTGGCAATTCATCGTGAATAGACTCACGCCCGAACAACGCTTGCAAATAGTGCAATTTTATTTCGAAAATCATGGTTCTGTGCGGAATACGTATCGCGCACTACGTCCATTTTATTATGTTTAGCGATGAAGCGCACTTCTGGTTAAATGGCTACGTCAACAAATAAAACTGCCGCATTTGGAGTGAAGCTAATCCTCAAGTGTATGTCGAAACACCTTTACATCCAGAAAAGCTGACTGTTTGGTGCGCTTTATGGGCTGATGGAATCATTGGTCCGTACTTCTTCAGAAACGATGATGGCCAGAAGGTTAGAGTCAATGGTGATCGGTATAGAGCCATGATTACTAACTTTTTCATTCCTGAATAGAACAACCATGATGTCCAGGAGCTGTGGTTCCAACAAGACGGCGCAACATGTCACACAGCTCGTGCCACAATCGATCGATTGAAAGACACGTTTGGTGACCGCCTAATTTCACATTTTGGACCTGTGAATTGGCCTTCAAGATCTTGTGATTTAACACCGCTAGACTACTTTCTGTGGGACTATGTAAAGTCATTGGTCTATGCGGATAAGCCATAAACCCTTGACCATTTGGAAGACAACATTCGCCGTGTTATTGCCGATATACGGCCACAAATGTTGGAACAAGTCATCGAAAATAGGATGTCCAGATTGGACTACATCCGAGCCAGCCGTGGCGGTCATATGCCAGAAATCATATTTGAAATGTAATTCCACCAGATTATCTTGCGGATAAATAAAATTCATGTCAATCGAATAATCCATCGTTGTTTTATTGCAATTTAAAGTTCTATAGCTCTAAAAAAAACACCCTTTACATGAATCGATGTCATTGGTTAAGAGTTTATATTGTTGCCAAGTTCAATTTTCGTTTATTTTTTTTTTTTTTTGATCAACCTTTGGAATCAGTTGAGAAAATAATGTTTGGTACCTTCTGAAATTTTTACTTCTATTGTTCAGGGTTTATTTTTTATGTTCAATAACCTTACACAAAAAAGAGTTTTCAAGTAGGAATTTCACTATTAAGTGTACAACTTTGCTTTCGCCGTTTTGCATAATATGGCTGTAATGGTAAGTATTAGTTAAAATAAATAGATCGTAGATGTCATACAATGAGCTCAGGTATTTGTAAAAATACCTTTGTATTGATTAATTCGATTGGAAAGTTCACCTTAATAGACTTAAAAAAGTTGAAAGAAATCAAAAGTTCCTTCATGGAAATATTGTACCTTTGTATTGATTTATTCGACTGAAAAGATCACGATACAGCTTTCAGTTGTGCAATTGGTCCATTTTTCCATGAATTATATTTAAAAATCTGAAACTTTCGAAAAACATTTGATAATTTTCTCGAGGCTAACACTTCTTCTTTACATGAGCTACGAACTCGAAACCTCACTATGTTTTAGATCAGAACTCGATCTCTGAAGAGCATTACATTTGAGGGGTCTGCGATAAATATTTTGGGAGATATATCGATTCTTGGATAGAGATTGAATTTTTACTGTTTTTTCCCAAATTTCGAGTTCAAATTTCCTCGAATCTGTGAGTTCTACGAAAAATCAGTGAGCAGTGTCGAAATTGACGATCCCTAAGTAGCCGAATTTCGAGTTTACCCGAAAATTTTCTGTCGAAAAATTTTTCTTGAATTTTCCATACCTTAGACTCAAAAAAATTGAGAGAAATTAAAAGTTCCTTCATGGAAGTACCTTTGTATTGATATATTCGATTGGATAGATCACGATACAGCCTCCAGTTGGGCAATCAATCCATTTTTTCATTAATTATATCTAAAAATCTGTTTTTTCCCAAATTTCGAGTTGAAATTTTCATGAAACTGTGAGTTCTACGGATAATCTGTGAGCGGTGTCTTGAACTTGAGTTGTATTCAAGTCAAGCTCAAGCTAAATATCTCGAATATCAAGCCAATTAGTTTGAATATCAAGTCAAATCGTGATTCCCTAATCCTAACCTAATATGCAGCGTATTTCTGAATAAAATAGTGATCCTTGAGGGTATGAAGGGTCATTTCGAGGAAAATAAATCTATATTATAAACCTCTCAACTTCTTTATTCAAATTTTCAGATTGCTCCCAGTAAAAGAAAATTTCCTCTGCAGACAAGTCTTCAAGGTGAGTGCGATATCAATAAATTTTCAAATATATGATAGCGACACATTGTTCGTCTTTACACGCAAAAAATAATTCTACTCAGAGGAATGAATTTTTGAATGTGTGTAAATAACAACAGAATTAACGCTAAAAATTCAAATTTTATACACATCCCTCTACACATATTTCATAATTCTGTTTCACAATTTCTAGGACGTTCATTATCTACATCAAAAATAGATGTAGTTCATTCTGTGAATTTAATGAAAACAATGCATAGGTATCTTAGAAGCTGAATAATTTTTGGGCTTTTTCCTCGAAATTATTTTTATTCATTATCATTATGATACTTATTTGGCTTCAAAAATTTCCTTAAATTATTACCTTTATTTCATTCAGAAGTATAATTTTTAAAGGGGCTATAAAGGGTAAAACATGTTATTTGTTCTGTATATGTAATCTTATATTCCAAAAAAGTTAACTCGTTTTCGATACATACCTACATAATACATATCAATGTTGGAATATTCCAAAGTTGACCATATTTGAGTGAAATAGATATTATAATAAATATTACTTGATTGAGTATTTATAAATTTGTAATATGTTATTCAAATTTATCCACTGAAGTATCCACTTTCAAATTAGGAGAGATATGTAAAATGCCCTCCTGAATTAAATTGTAGATAGGTATATTTAGAAGTGAACTCCAAAAGTTCAAATTTGAAAACTTCAAACCAAAAACAAAGTAACTCATTATTCTTGATTACACTATTGCATCTTCTTTCTAACGATCACTTTCAAATTTCAAAGCACAAGATAATGATATGATAAAGGAATGGATATCTACTCTCTTATTGATCTTGATGCAAGTTTGCACAGAGATTTGAAAAACTGTCTGTTTCGAAAGTACTTCAATAAAATATATTCTGAGAATTAATCAAAGACCAAACTATAAAACTTTGATTCCAAAAATTTTTTATTTTGTTCATTCTGCAAAATGGCTCTATTAGTTTCACATTTCGAAACTCAAAATGTGAAGTGGCAAAAAAAAATTTGTTCTTCATATAATAAATAAACAACAACAAAAATCAATTATCATTCTCCAAATTATATTATTGAAAAGCTTCGAAAGGTGTGGACAGTTTCTACTTCTAATGAAACATTGACAGTTTTTCATTTTTTTATTGTGCTACTCTTTGGCTATTCTCTCCCTACTTTTCTATTCTTGATTGATAATATGGATGTTGCATGGCTTATATGTCTATCTTTGTGGCATTTTCATAGGAAGGAATAGAAGTAAGTACTTTGAAATGTATTTGTATTACTGTTGTTTGTTATTTTATGTGTTTTAATAATAAACAGAATCGTTGAGAAACACATCAATACGAGTTCAAAAGTTGGGATATTGGCAAAAAATTTCATCATTTTAGTATGATTGAGCTTATATGATTTTTTTATAATATTTTTCATCATCCTGTTGTTTTTAAGAGGCAAATATTATAATGAAAATTTTCAAATAAAATTCAAATAAGTTATCGTGTAAAGGTTATTATCGCAGGAAATCTTTATGAAACTAACTACCTACTATTTTTGGCTTATATAGACTCTAGTGAACGTAGGTATACACAATTTTTGTCTTGAATAAAATCAGGGCAAAAAAATAATATGTCTCAAGTATTGATAAAAATTCAAAACACTTTTTCGAATCTTTTTATTTGTTTTTTTAGTTTTTAAGTTCTCGTTCTTAACCAAAATTTTTCTTGATAATAGACTAAGGTCCTATTTGACCGTTATTGGAAAAATCAACAGAAAATTCGCATCATCACTAAGAAGAATTGAACGAAGTAGATTCTCTTGTAGATCTGCATGCCATTAATTACCTTAAGCACCTTCCAACATCCTCAAAAACAATGAAACATCGACAAAAACCATCAATCACCATCTCGACGAACGCTAAACATTCATCACTCTAATTGAATTTTCTTTTCTGTCCCATCTAGGGTGCCACAAAATTAACCAAGGACGACATCGAGAGAGTTTTCGCCCTCTACGATCGGGTGAGCTTCTGCTCCATATTTGTTCTCATAAAATTTGACATTGACGTATTTCATTTTCCAGGATAACAACGGAACCATAGAAAATGAGGAATTGAGGGGTTTCCTCAAGGATCTTCTAGAGCTCGTCAAAAAGGTAGAGTATACACGGAATTGAACTTTTCTGAGTAACTTTTGATTAACTGTCAAGTACTATAAGCAGCAATTTGTTGAAATTTACATAATGAATGATGTTCAAAATTTAGGGTATGAGAATAGAGATTTTAATATTTTATTATTATGTTAGAACTGTATAGGCTGTCCCAAAGATATGTAACGTTTACAGATTTGCTATTTCATGAATTTTTATCATTTTTTAGTGCAATTTTCTAGCGAAAGTGAATTCATTCAACAATTGCTCAAACTATTACTAAAAGAAACTGTCATTCAGTTCCAGTATGACCTAATCGAAAAACAAAGTTCCTGTTGTGAAATCCTTCATTATCTGCAAACAATTTTTTTCGCATTTACCATTAACGCCCCATTTTGTGTTATTCTTCATCATTATTAATAACTAAAAAAAAAATTTTATCTATATTTCTGCATGTATTTCACAGGACTATGACGCCCAGGATTTGTTAGACTTCGAAGAAACCATCCTTCGAGGTGTGGACTACAACAAGGACGGCAAGATCAACAAGAAAGAGCTGACGATGATCCTTTTGGCCATCGCAAAACACAACCAGGAAGAGGATACATCTGCATAAAAGTTACTCCGAAAAAAAATCAATCTGTGTTAACGAAAAAATGTTGCCAAGAATTAACTGAAGATACACACACTGTTTTTGAGATGTTAGAGTTTAGGAAAATTATGATATCATGTTGCAGTAGAATGTTCCAAGACACCAATTTATCTAGATGTAAGGATCTAAGTGTAGAGCTTTCGTTGTTACATATCAAGAGTATAATTTTTTTTCTCATCAAAAGTTCGTCTTGTACTGAATTTCTATTTTTATACGTGGATATACGTTCGATAGTTGCGTTCTATGAAGCATCACAGCGAAGAATATCATTTTACGTACATCAGACCCGTTGCTTTCCGAAAATATTCTTGTCTCAGTAAAGTTGGTTTTGTTTCACATAATTATTCCATCCTCGTCGTTTTAAAATATCGCCTACAAATATTCTTATAAAAGTTGCCTACTCACGTACCGACCACCTTTCGATTCAGAACTGTCGATTTGACCCGATACGATTGAACCTGAAGATCAAGAACTGACGATCGTAAATGACGTCCATCGTAAAGTCAGGTGTTCGATGCTAAAAATTTCACTGAATAGTGAATAGTGCGAGCCGCAGCATGCAATAATTTTATTATAAAAAAAAAGAATAAAAGTCGTTTCAAAGTAAAAGAATGGTTACTCAAACAAAAATCTCGTGCCCATTATAATTAAACGAATTTCAATATTTTCTCATTTATTCATCTACTCTATAATTTTGAAGTCGGAATGAAACAATTCTTGAATTCCACAAATTTATTGTTGAGATCAACTGATACCTACAATATTGTTATCAGTTAAAACGTAGAATTACCTGACAAAGCTTCAGTGAGTGCGTAAAACTTTCCTAATATTCAAATATGTGGAAATCAAGTTTTGTTTCATTTCATCCGTTTCTTTTACTAGAATGCCCATTTCAACGGATATAATTCGGAGTCTTTCGAAAAACTGTCGATTAGATCGAACGATCATTCTCTTCTCATGTCTGTTTAGCAAACGTTCTAAGATCTGCACCTGACGATAGCCACTGCAAGAGCAGTCTAAATTCACAATTCTGATCGATGAGAACTATTGAAAATGAAGATTTGAAATGCGTTTTACGTAATACGATTTGATCGTACGATAGAAACGAAAGATCGAGGTCTGACGATCGTGAATTTGACTACACACGTTCAGTTCAAAGCTTGTATCTCCCAAAAGTGAAGAATTAAAAAAAAGTCTAGCGAAAACTTGGGACTGTCTATCTGATCGGCCGATCCTG
This sequence comes from Harmonia axyridis, assembly GCF_914767665.1. NCBI lineage: Eukaryota > Metazoa > Arthropoda > Insecta > Coleoptera > Coccinellidae > Harmonia > Harmonia axyridis. The sequence continues at coordinate 80,686,431 of NC_059501.1, forward strand.
ACTGAAGATCTCAAACTGAAGAACATCGCAGAGTGAGTAGTCAAGAAAAAACTGACGATCTGACAGTTCTAATTGACAAGTGACCGGTACTTGAAAAGGCCCTTTGACTCTTTCAAATCACTTCTTCGATCGATGTCATGTTAAAAAAAGCAAAAACTCTGATGCGTTAGTTTTTGCACGCTTCTGAACTTTCTGCACAATCATCTATCTATATATCGTAGGTATAATTGAATCTTGAAATAATATTTATATATCTATATAGATTTTATCGTGAATTTAAACTTCGAAAATTTTATATTGATCATTGACGTTGGTTCGAAATGATTTTGTGATAATTTGGCCCAGTCGTTGGGATGAGATGAATGGTAATCCTTTACTGACCTCTACAGAACTGACTCATTGAGAAAATCGTAAATTCAATCATGTGATCTTAAAATATTAGTAGTTTGAGGACTTACTATACATGGTGTCCTAGATAAGGCGTAACAAACTGGTAAGTTAGATAGTATGTACTAACGAAAATAAGAACAAATATCCTACAAATTAAAATACAATACAATGAAAAAAATTTTTGAAGTATTCGAGAACAATTCGCGAAGTACAATTTCTTGTATCGAAATCAATGGTTGTCATTTTAAATGGCTGCTATAATCTGATTTTTGTTTCAAAATCAATAAAAATCCCGTTAATTTGAAACGGATGATAATGAATTACCCAAATCGGATCGCATAAATTCTCACACTTCGACACCGTTGGGAATTATTGGAAAAAGTTTTTTTTTCAATTTGACCACCCTGTATCTCAAAAATGATAACAGTTCTCAGCAAAATTCTTCATTAATTTCATTGATGTTATTATCTTGTTTGTTACGTCTACTTTGAGACACCCTGTATCTATTGATATTGTGTTACATCAATTATAATAACTTTACGCACATTTTTCCTAATCGAACTGATTGTGAATATTTCCAAATTGATATGGATTATACTGTAGATTTTCAACTAAGTAGCCTTTGAAATGTTCTTTGCAGTTATAACTTACTATCATCATTGTGTACATCTAAAAAATCTTGCAATCAATTATAATTTGCAACTCGCTCTGTACCTACTAGAAAACTAGGCCGTTCTCAGCTCGAAAAAACTTTGTTATAAGTGTTCTATAAAATAACGTATCTGTCCTTATATGTGCATTATCACTACTTATAGAAAGACAATTTCATAAATTTTAATTATAGCAGATCATCGAAATTTTGTTAATTCACACATTGTTCATCATTTTTACCATATTATATTGTGGTTGAATATTCCGTCATTTGTTATTTTGTAATTTCAATGTGTTCAAGTGAACACATCAGGCATGTTGAATGTACCTATACTGGTACAGGAATAGGTGCGATAAATCAATTTAGTCTAAAATAAAACGCTAAAGTGTAAACGTGATAATTTGACGTATCAGCTAGTTTTTACATACCTTTTTACACCCTTCTTTGAGTGTCATGTTACTGAATTCATAAGTTCAATAAAAATTTCTTCCCAACAATTTGGTTTATTGACTACTATGCCAACTGAGATTTAATGTCTACATCTAATTGATCATTAACTACCTAGGTATATCATTGTAATCCTTCTCCTTCTTCATTTGTAGCCAATATAACTCAGATTAGGCATTGAAATGACAAAAGTATGTACTGGCCTAAAGCCTAGAGCTTTTGTCCACAATATAAGATGCCACCAATTCTTTGCATATAATAATAATAAAATAATGTACCTACATTTCATGAATTCATGGAAATTAAGAGTGAGTCTCAAAAAAAAAAACATATTGAAATACAAATTTTAGTATTTTTTCTGTTTGTCTGTACAAGCTAATATCCAGAACATCTTCACAGATATTATTGAGATTCTACAGTCAGAAGTCAGATTGCGAGCAGGTTGACGCTACAGCTTTGTTGTAAGATAGTTATTGAAGAATGTGTGATGAAAATGGTGAAAGACAAAAACAGAGCCCCAAATACATTTAAGCGCATCCACCATATTCAACATCAGATTCATGGAAATATTCTATCCCTCTTTGGAAGAGTACTGTCTCAATCGAGAGCATACAAATTCTGAATCATAACTAAAATGTCTAAAATAAATCAGTCATCTCATATCAAATTACATACAAAGAAAGACATTAAGAAATGAATGAAAATATGAACGATAAATGATAATCAATATCCAAAGTGCTCATAATGACATTTTTCAAATAATTATATTTTGAAAATTTCATTTTCAATCAAATGATTGTCCGGTTTGTATGAAATAAAAATTTTATTCCCTAATTCCGAAAAATAAATGTGAATAATTGCCTACTGGTTGATTATGTATTTTTCCCTTCTTCTTTAGGAAAAATTTAAGCATGTACGTTATTTTCAGCTAGTTTTTGATAATAATAAGAATCAAATTCATTGAGATTTATAACTTATATAATTACAATAGGAATGGTGAGCTTTAACCGAATGTTACTCTTACTACAAATCATTAACGGCTAAATAAACTGACATATATCTAATACGATTTACGGATGAAATAAAAAACGTATTTCCCAGCAATTAAAATTCAAAATATATTTTTGAAAATATAGAAATATAACGAGACTTCTAAAGTTAGTGGGTTATGTCTTAACTTAGAGCATACCTTGATTGTGATTCTGTGAAAATTAAAATTATAATCACATCTTAGGTGGTGAACGCTCAAATTATTCAAATCGAAGGCGAATAGTTATTTTTATTACCTTTGTCGACATTGAAAGAATTTTTCAAACGGCTAGTGATCTCAATACCAAAAGATGGTAATGCATTAATGCAATAGGGAACGTGGCCATTACACTGAGCATTCATCATTGACATTTGTAACCGTTATTGGAGAAATGTCATGTAAATTTGAACGAGTTTCTGCTGTTAGTGTTTGAATAAATAAAATTAACTTGGGAAAAGTTTGAAAAGCTGATATTATTAACATCATAAAAGATTGAGGTTTTCGCGTTTTTGCCTAGGTAAGATCCAAAGTTGATTTTTTCACTTTATTTCGTCTGCTTATATCTACTACCTCAGTTTATGAGAGGTTTGATGAGCCTAGGAAGCTTGGAACAACATTATGTAAACTATCGTCTAGTATTTTGTTTATATTCAAATGATTAAATTTTTTAGGTATCCAATTAAAATGCCGAGGACCAGACAAGTAGTAAAAAATCAGGATGTAACTCACAAGGAATCTTTACTTCCTGAAAAAAGAGAGCTTCCTGTGGAAATGTTTCAAACCTATAAAGAAATATGTAAGCTTCCATATGACAATTCGGCATTGAATAATTAACAACAATTAAATAATCATTTTGTTTCTTATAGATGAAAAGACAAGACAAGAATTGGTAAACCAAAAAAAAATACAAATTGTAAATATCAAGTTAATGATGAAACAAACAAGACTGGCAATTCCCATAACTGCAAGAAACAAAACTTCAAAAGAATTGGTATGTATTGATGAAAATTTAATTGCCAAAAATTTTAGTTCGGATCTACTTATCGTCCTCCTAATTCATCATCTATTTTACAGAGAGAAAAGAAAATGAATTGGAATACAATTTCTTCTTTGAATCACTGCTCTGTTCTCAATAGTATAGTACACACAGAAGATCCTTATGTTAAGAAGAAATCCTCAGATGATGGTTAGTATAAATGTCTTTGTGAAAAAAAATTAGCTTCAATGTTTCATATTTAATCTCAAATGTTTTATCTGAAAATCTGATGACACCAATACTCTTATAGAAGTCTTATTCGAGATGGACGATTTTTCAGCAATTTAATTTAGACGTTGGAAACATTTTTTGTCATCTGTGCATTATTAGAATATTAGAGCTTGCGTTTAAGTGAATATTTTCATTATATTTCCTTCTTAATCTGTAGATCAAATAATTTAGGAAATTCAAGTGCCCCCATTCATACTGTCACCTCTTATACAATAGCTATTGTAGTTGTTTTTAACCCGCCATTTTTCTCATATACTAACCGGGTTGGGTCTTGTCTAGGGTATCTGACATCTGACTCAGCAACTGAAAATTCAGGTGGAAGGAGAAAGACTAGATCTTCAAGCAGGACTAGATCATCCAGCTCAGGATCCAATAGAACCTCCCGATCAATGATGAGGAATATACCATCTGTAACTTCAACTGCAATAAAGTCAAATAGGAAATCTAGGTCTGCGTCAAGGACTAACACTATCAGTAGAAAGATCCAGAACAAATTCACAACTCCAATAAATAACAAGAAATTAGAAAACTTCGGAATGGTCACCCCCAAGGTAATAACGACTATATTTAGTGGAAAATTAGAACGAACCCATGAAATTTTATTCATTAATTATTAATTAATCATTTGAACCTTGAAATATTGTTCATTCAACTCAAATATTGAATGCAAACTCCTATAAATCACAATTTAGTTAAACCAAAATATGCTTTCTAGGCGATACATAATTATGTTCAATAGATTCAAGACAATTTTCTTGATGAAAACTAACTGTTTTTCCATAAATTTTTGGTATAGTCAAACTTCTGGTTGAATGGCTACGTCAACAAACAAAAGGAGTGAAGCTAATCCTCACGTGTATGTTGAAACACCGGTACATCTAGAAAAATTGACTGTTTGGTGCGCTTTATGGGCTGGTGGAATCATTGGTCCGTACTTCTTCAAAAACGATGATGGCCAGAACGTTACAGTCAATGGTGATCGGTATAGAGCCATGATTACTAACTTTTTCATTCCTGAATTGAACAACCATGATGTCCAGGAGCTGTGGTTCCAACAAGACGGCGCAACATGTCACACAGCTCGTGCCACAATCGATTTATTGAAAGACACGTTTGGTCACCGCCTAATTTCACGTTTTGGTCCTGTGAATTGGCCTCCCAGATCTTGTGATTTAACACCGCTAGACGTCTTTCTGTGGGGCTATGTAAAGTCATTGGTCTATGCGGATAAGCCACAAAGCCTTGACCATGTGGAAGACAACATTCGCCGTGTTATTGCCGATATACGGCCACAAATGTTGAAAAAAGTCATAAAAAATTGGACGTCCACATTGGACTACATCCGAGCCAGCAGTGGCGGTCATATGCCAGAAATCATATTTAAAATGTAATGCCACAAGATTATCTTGCGGATAAATAAAATTCATATCAATCGAATAATCCATCTTTGTTTTATTGCAATTTAAAGTTCTATAGCTCTAAAAAAAACACCCTTTATATGTGGTGCACTCATCGAAATCTCTATTACATATGAAAATTTATTTTTCATTTCATTTTTATTTTGTTCCATCCAGATGAAACCAAACACCCCCTCTGTTGTTTTGAGGCGGCCACAACAAGGAGAAATTGCAATTTCTCTCAGTGGAAGTCCATTGATGACAACTGCTATGGTATCAGAGACAACGGCAAATGTTAACATACCTCTAGCCGATGGCAGAATGATTAATATCCAACCAATGAGAGGTATAAGACAATCACAAATTCCTGATTTAGATCCAGAAATCCAAAAACAATTAAGGACCTTGAGAGACAATTTGGATAAAGTTTGTCAATATTCCAAAATAAAATAGGGACATTTTTTAAAGATGCAGGTTTGCGAATCTTGTGACTCATTTTGTGTGTTCTCCACAGTTGATTGTTATATATGGTTATCTTTGTATGAACATTTGTATTATTTTCTCATGACGTATTCATTGTGTATTTTTACCCATTATAAGATTTTAAGGGAAATGATTGTTTTTTATATTTGCTGAGAGCGTTTAACAGATTTTCCATAATATAATAGCACAAGTTTCAATTGTACTGGATTAGTGATACGAAGATCAAACCGATAATATTCTGCTAACTTCAACTGGAGGTTTCACAAAGCTCATTGGTTTCAATTTTGAATTTATAGTAAAAAAAAATCACCAAAATAAATTTTGTGAAACACATGAATTGTTTATTTTTTCTAATTTACGCTGTTATGTTGTTGTATGTGAAGAGGTTTTCATGTAATTAATTTATTCATAATTTTTTTTTGCTATATCCAGTCAATTCCAAAAACAACAGTGTTAAATAATCACTATTGTAAAGTATCAATATCAGCTGAAAAAAATTTAAGATCTTTGAATGTAAAACAACTTCAATTTTGATTAAATTTGTTATCATTTTTGAAATATTCTTATACATGAAATATTTTATAAAAAAACACTGCAAAATTGTGTACCAAGAGTTATTATTTCCTTCTATATGATAAATACCTAAAAAACAGTTTGAGAAGTTTAAAAAAAATCTTGGATCTGTAGATTTGAACCTAGGTATCAATAACGGAAAAATAGTTCTAAGCAACAGAGCTTTGCAGTAAGGAAGAAATTTATAACTACAGAGGTTAAGAATTTGCAATAACAAGCATTGCATTTTAGTATCAATAATCAATGCATGTTCTTAAGATCTGTTGTAGAATTTCAGAGATATGATTTATTATAGTTGAATCATTGATTTTTCCCTTTCAAAAAGAATAAATTTTGTCTTTAGCTAGGAAAATTTTGTGGAGCAATAGAGTTTTGTACAAAACCCTATAGTTTGAAAGAAAAATATACATATTTCAAAATGAGAACTAAAATCTACATTTTTTTCCAATGATTCCGAAGACTTCTTATCAGAAATGCCATAGCCGGCATTAGTGGTAAAACCTTAGACTATAAATCAGACTTATATAGTCTAAGGGTAAAACGGTGAAAGTGCCTTTTCCTATTACTTTTTTTGATGATAGGGGTCCTGAGAAATGAAAAAATCTAAATTGTTGCACTACATTTATTTCCAGTTCGGGAACCTGATCATTGAATAAATGACAAATAAACTTCAAGGATTAGAATCATTCAATATAAACATTTTTTTTATCAAAAAGTTCTATAGATTAAAACCTAAATCACATGTCAATGAAATAAATATAACCTGGCAAAATGGGAAATGACATCTGTGGAGCGTTTTATTTATGGAAACCACAGAACATATACCTTTATCCTCTATGATCCATGGTTATGCCGCCAATTTTGGTCGTAAGTTCCAGAATATTGATGTTGTGCATTTTCATCACTGAACAGGAAAACCTTATTCAAAATGTTGAAATATGTACTAATATCCAATATTATTCTTTGATCACTATTAAAAAAAAACTGTTTTATTCATTGATAATATGTATATGTACATTACTATTGAATATTTGGAGTCCATTTAGCCTTATAATCGAATTCTATTCTATGAATATTTGTTTTTCTCCGACTTTAAACAACTTTCTGTACGAATTGTTAGATAATTAGTTTATTATAGGTCATTACTTATTTTTCTAACTATCTCTATAATTTAGAAATAGTATCATCTGAAAATCTGTCGTTTAACATCTATTATGAATAGGAGATAACAACATTTTAATCTATTAAAGGCGCATACTTTGTAAGTTGAAATATTGTAACACTAGAAGAGTACCTACAATTGATATTTTTCTGTTACATTATTCAGTAGTAGTTAAATGGAACAGAAAGATGGCTAGTGCACCTGAAAACAATGTTGAAGCTGCCCAAATTTTTACCGGAGAAATTAGTAAGTATACCTATGTAATCTTAAAAGTTTTCAAATTTGAATTCATTATGCTGTCACAGAAATAGTCATTATGAAGGATTGTCGCATTTTTTGATTGTTCAGTTGGCACAACAAAAGGTAAGTACTGTATACTCACGCGCTGCATTTGGGGTGTTAACTATCAACCAGTTTGCTTACGGTGATTTATTTCGTTAATTCAACTCAAGGATAAAATATTGGAAAACGATGAACTACCTTGAATTATACAAATTCAATATTGGGAGCCTAGGAAATGACCACACATTTTCTTGAGATGGCTGCGGTTGACTTTTATTCCCAAACTCTCAATTCACTTATTCACTTTAAAAATTCAAATTTTCCATTGTTATTTTCATTACACACTCCTATTTGATAAATTTTTCCACCTCATTATTCATTATATTTTGTCCAGATACTCTTTTATAACATTTTATACTGTATCACCATTAGGTTTATAAATATTTTCATAAATTATGTCATTCAATTCGCTCATAGGATTTTTCTTTTGAATTACTTTCTTTTTTGTCTTCTAATTTATATACGCATGTCCTCCATTGGCTCCATTCTCTTTCTTTTCTTAGTTTTTTTTCCACCATTTCTGTCAAATCTCCTGTATTCTTTTCTATTTCTTAGAATTTTTTTTATATTCTTTTTCAATCTTTCCGTTTTCACCTGGACCTCGCTTGCTTTTTTCATTATTATTATTCTTAAAATCGATGACATAAAAAATAAATCACCTTCTCTAGGTGTTCGAAATAAGTTAAATATTGAATGTCTTCAGTTATCTGAGATACCCATAGATCCATTAGATTATATTATTACTTATCAACTTCAAGACTTCATCAGATCGTCAACTCATTAATTTAATTACTCTGATGTGAAGTATGTAAATTTGGTTCAAGCGTTTAAATAATTATTCAATTCTTTGGAATGTGGTTTTCAGTATTTTGATGAGGCAAGTACCTATACAGTGTGTCCACGATAAAGTATAGATATCGTTATGACTTGGGAAATGGTAGATTGGCTAAATTCCTAGCCTCGCTACGCAGTCAAACTTCTTTGCTACTGAGTTGAACATATAATTTTTCAGATTATTAATTACAATTCCCACAATATTTTAATTTTTCCTGTAGTGATAAATTAAAACGAAATTTGATATAAATAGCAATTTTTGGAATTGTTATTGGTTGCTATGGAAATGCATATGTCCATAATAATTATAGTTTGACAACTTATGAAATATCTGTCAGTTTTTTTTTGGTAAAATAACGAATGAATATATTTATAATATGGACAGTGATGGCGACTTAAAAGTACTTACTCCCTCCAGAAATAAGGAAGGTGGCAAAAAATATTGATTGACAGAAAATGTTGTATGTTTTATTGGCATTGAGAATAATTACTTTGCTGCCAAGGCAGGAAAAGTAATACTTTGCTGGTTGATATGTGTCTGCAAAATCAATATTTGCTGTCAATCGGGGAAAAAAGGACCCCGCACGATTCTTATGGCAAATGGCTTTCCGTGAATTTGGCTGAATTTTTGATATGTTGTAGTTCTTGATAAACTGTCAGAAGTGTCCATAGCCACATAGCTCAAAAATGGACAGTTTTCGAGATATGGAGCTTTGAAAATGGATTTTTTGCAATTTTCGGGGTTTTTGCTCATCAATCGGGGAGCTCTCATTTCTGATTGGGATGGCATTTGGATGTTCGGCGGCCAGAACCCGACTGAGAAATGATCTTCCTTGGTTATATCAGGCACCGCCATCGATAATTTTTTATACACTGCTCCACATTGGCTATGAAATGAGAGACAAAATCCAAGATCTTCCATACATCTTTTCATGCCACAAGATAACGCCAGAATAATTCACTATTGATGTCATTTACATATTATATGGGATTTATTTCTCACAAATCTCGATAATCTGACAATGGGGTGCCAAGACATTTTCCTCAGAATGTCTCGAAATTGATGATAGCATCTCACAGACAAACGAATCCGCGAAAATGTATGCAGTTTTGATACAATATAGTACTACCCGGGTAGAATATAGAAGTCCAAGTGTTGGAAGCAAACTATGAATGGAACTTCCGATATTAACCCACGAACTCTTGAAAATACAATTTTTTTATGAACTTTTTGAACTTCATACATACAAATGAATATCTACTATCTAATAATATGAATGTTACTCTCATTATTATATTGTTTTTGATTGATCTACTCATTAATTTTGCCAACGATCATATTATTAAATAGTATTCATTCGTATGTGTGAAGTTCAAAAAGTCTATAAAAAAAAATAGTATTTTCAAAAATTCGTGGGTTAATATCGGAAGTTCCATTCATAGTTTGCTTCCAACTTTTGGACTTCTATATTCTACCCGGATAGTACTATATTGTATATTGTATAAAAACTGCAGACATTTTCACGGATTCGTTTGTCTGTGAGATGCTATCATCAATTTCGAGACATTCTGAGGAAAATGTCTTGGTACCCCATTGTCAGATTATCGAGATTTGTGAGAAACAAATCACATATAATATGTAAATGACATCAATAGTGATAACAATTGTTATCCCTAAGGATATATGATTATGATTTTCCCATTTTCCCCCATTACAGCTCGCGGTGCCTGGTTATCAACATTTTGGCTAACATATTGGATATTAGTGGACATCAGATATATGAGGATTCAGTTATTATGGTCTCTCTTAAAAAAATCTCACAATATGTCGTTTCTCGGTCAGATGTATGGAACATCTTGGATTTTGTATCTCATTTTATAGCCAATGTGGAGCAGTGTATAAAAAATTATCGATGGCGGTGCCTAATATAACCAAGCAAGATCATTTCTCCGTCGGGTTCTGGCCGCCGAACATCCAAATTCCATACCAACCAGAAATGAGAGCTCCCCGATTGATGAGCAAAAACCCCGAAAATTGCAAAAAATCCATTTTCAAAGCTCCATATCTCGAAAACTGTCCATTGTTGAGCTATGTGGCTATGGACACTTCTGATCAGTTTATCAAGAACTACAACATACCAAAAATTCAGCCAAATTCACGGAAAGCCATTTCCCAAAAGAAACGTGCGGGATCCTTTATGTTCATAAGGAGAGACTATTTATCTTCTTTTTGTATATGTTTACAGGTGATATTTTCGGATGCCTACTGGATGAAGGGCAAAGCAGCGAAAGTAATCAAGTACCAATGGTTGAATTCATAGAAAGTAGACAATTGTGGCAATTGATTCTACGAAAAATAAACGAGCAACCGCAACTTCTGGAAAACAATTTACGCATCAAAGTGTTAGTGATGAATTTGTTGAGAGATGTTACTGAAGCCGTCAATAATATAGCGACGTCACGTGTTTGAACTTTTTTCACGAGGAAAATAGATAAATGAAATTGTATATACCATTTTTAATAAGATATTGTGCACTTAAATGTTGTAAAAAATAGATGAATGAAATTTGTAAATAAAAAAAAGAAGAATTTAGGTACCTATTACAAAATTTTAAAATATTTAGGTTATTCTTTTTTGAGATATTGTTTCATTATTGCATTATATTACTGTTTTCGATCTGTTGATGTAAATATTATGTTAATTTTATTGAATTTTTATGCAGGGTGTTTAATCACATACAGGACAAACAAATTCAGTCGAGTAGATGACACCGGAGAATCATTTTTGCTTTATGACATATATCTCGTTTTCGAAGTATAAGCGAGATACAGGGTGTTCAATGTTATTTCTGAGCAATAGTCTATTGAGTGTGTCAGTTATGTATAGCCTTTGAAGGTACGGTTTCTGGTCATATCAGAGTATTTTTGAGTTCTCAATTGAGGAAAGGTGAAGAACTCTAGGAAAGAATTTCAAAATGAGAGAAAACCTGCAATCGAACAAAATTTGTTTTAAAAGGTTTTGCTCCAGCGAAAAGAATTCCACCCGAAATTGTTGAAATATTTTACGATTGTACTTTTGTACTTTTTTTTATGAACAAGAATTAAAAAAATATGAAACTGTTCCTTCATTAATATCTTTGAATCAGTTCAAATTTACATTCAACAGGTAATACCTCAAAGTCGAGAGTTCGGCTCCCAATAGAGATTCTTTGAAATCACAGTTGATTTTTTTTGTGATAACTTTATGTTACCATCTGGAATATTTCGACTGCCTAATTACAAAATTTTGGCCCTCATAACCCTACCATTTTTTTCAATCATGTTATAGGACCGAAGGAGGAATTGGGATGGCTTTAATGAATGTATATTCTTCGATATTCGTGTTAGATCTAAAAAAGTACAATCGTGAAAATTTTCAATAATTTCGGGTGAAATTTCTTTTCGCTGCAGACATGCAAAAAAATCTTCGTTCGATTTATGAAGAATTTTTTTCGAAGAGATTCGTTAATAGTTAATTTCATTCGGAAAATGAAATTCATTCCAAAAACTGAAAAAAAAATCATGAACCCTGCAGATTTTCCTCTGTTTTTCACGTTTTCTGAATGAGCACTCAAAAATACTCCGATGTGACTAAAAATCGTAATTTCAAAGGATATACATAACTGTCAACGCTGGTTGGATGATATTAAAACAAAGGTCGGGTTGGACGATGTTGGCACCGTTTGGCTCAAGATAGGGAAAATTGGAAAATTCAGGGGGAGGCCTATGTCCAGGAGTGGATGCAGACAGGCTGTTGAAGAAGAAGAAGAAGATACATAACTGTCCATATTCATAGAATATCGCTCAGAAATTACATTGAACGTTTCTCTTTCACTTATTCTTCGAAAACGAGTCATATGTGATAAGGCTAAAATAATTCTCCCGGTCTAGTTCATGATAAAACACCCTTTATAGTGTAGGTACATAGATCCATACAATAGTGTTTATACATATACAGATATTTTAGAATATTTTATTCTTGCTACTATATATTGAAAGCCATATTTAGAATATAAGTCAAGACGTATTACATAAAATATTTCTAATCCAAATAAATTGTTTTTTTAATTGAAAATTAGTGAAGGAAAAAGTATTATTTTAAATATCTTCAAATATTTTTCTTCAATACAGTTTTCAGATCTCCACTATTGATCGAGTTAATTACAACAAATTAATATTCACTACTTTTCCACTTGTTTCCCACTGAACACTTACATTATATTTGTGAATAACTGGTGATAATAAATTTTAATTTGAATGTGTCAGACCTGACTAGTGAAAACACTTGCTTTCTAAAAAAATTGTAGGTATGTGTCAACATATTTAATTTCAAGAATGATACATTCTATCCATCTATCTATCTAATTTTTCAATAACAATAATTCGTCTCTGCTTCAACCTGAGCAATAACTTCTTCATTACAGCCAAATTCCTTTCCTTATGAGGTCAGCTGAGAGTCAGTAATCACTGGGGGCCAGATCTGGAGAATAATATGGATGTCAAGAAGTTGAAAGGGCAATTCGTTCAATTTGACCTTGATTTTCATTGTTTTGTAACAAGGAGGATTGCCTTGGTGAAATGAAATTTTTCTCTTTTGAATTTGAGGACGTTTTTTCTTTATTTATACACTAAATTGACCAAATAAAATTCACTGAAGCAATATACAGCGGGCTCGAATAACCATGACCATAACACTAGAGGAAAAAGCTCACTGGTGATACCCCACTCCAAGATAAAGAGGACTCAACAAGGACCAAACTACACTGCGGTTAAACTTCATAATAGACTCCCTCAAGACTTTAAAACGCTTCCATTCACTCAATTTGAAGGGAAGGTAGAAAATTTGTTACTCAAGGAAGCAATTTACGACTAGAGGGAATTTTTATGCTGAAATGTTTATAGTTTGTATAAAATTTGTCCCCTGTTATATACTTAGTTGCAAATATTTGCTGTTGTGACTTACCATGTAATATTGATTGTGCATTTTTATGCTTGTATCTCTACATGTCATGAATAGTAAATAGTAAAAATAGATTCTGAAAGTTTTGGACAGCTTTCATCGACTAACTATCACTCAGCTAATGCTCTCTTTGACACAAAAGATGAATTATCCGGCTTATCTGCATAGACCAATGACTTTACATAGCCCCACAGAAAGTAGTCTAGTGGTGTTAAATCACAAGATCTTGGAGGCCAATTCACAGGTCCAAAACGTGACATTAGGCGGTCCCCAAACGTTTCTTTCAATAAATCGTTTGTGGCACGAGCTGTGTGACATGTTGCGCCGTCTTGTTGGAACCACAGCTCCTGGAATGAAAAAATTAGTAATCATGACTCTATTCCGATCACCATTGACTGTAACGTTCTGGCCATCATCGTTTTATAAGAAGTACGGACCAATGATTCCACCAGCCCATAAAGCGCACCAAACAGTCGGTTTTTCTGGATGTAACGGTGTTTCGACATACACTTGAGGATTAGCTTCACTCCAAATGCGTCAGTTTTGTTTGGTGACGTAGCCATTCAACCAGAAGTGTGCTTCATCGCTAAACAAAATAAAATGGACGTAGTGCGCGATACGTATTCCACACAGAACCATTATTTTCGAAATGAAATTGCACTATTTACAAGCATTGTTCAGACGTGAGTCATGACAAATTGCCAAACCAAACTGAGAATAAATCACTCGACAGCTGTTAAATCGGTCTCCATCTCGAACAGTAATGCCAACTTAAAGTTATATACCTCGAAAAAAACACACCCGTTACAAGAAAAGATACATGAAAAAACCAAATTTGATTAATCAGTTTGGTGTCTTCTGATGTTGGTTGCTATAGTCGATGTTGTGAAAGAATCTTTGACATATAACTATGAAGTATGGCACAAAGAACTGCTATACAAACTGCTTGCGGTCGGTTTCACATGATTCTTGCAAGTTTAGAGCCAGAGTGGATGGAGTCTTCAGAGACGTCTCTTTCAGCCGGAGTTCCGCAAGGATCTCTGATGTGTCTGTTATTGTTTACAATATATGTATCCGACATTCCGAAAACGGATAAAACCTTCATGACACTGTATAGAGTGGGCAAATTTCGATGTTTTAGCACTACAACTTTTAAACCAGATGAGATAGACAAAATCTGATACCCCATTCTCGGTCTCTTTTTCTGAGAAACTAACAAGGGTAAGTTATGTTTTTTCAAATGGAAACACATCGTATTATTCGTATTAAAATAAATAACAGAAAATGGTCAAAAACCTTTTTTTATCTAACCGTCCCAATATTTCTATGGTTTCAACTGTTGATGAGCACAAAAAAATTGAGCTTTCTATAACAAGAGCACTGTCCTTCTGTCAATCTGATAACTTCTATGCTTTTCACTCATTTCTACAAAATTCGAATCTATATATATTTCATTAAAATAGTTTCGAAAATATAAATGAACTCGGAGAAATTTTCCTAGGTTGTTTGAACACAGTTTCCAATATTCATCTATTGAATTCGGTGCGAAATATCGAGAAGATGTGTCGACTGTGCATTGTGCAATTGTTGTCATTATTAGGTTAAATTTTATTTCTTGTTTGTTCCCTTCGTAATTAAATTGTTGAGTTCAATCATATATGCGTTGTTTCATATGCTATTTAAAATGGATTGGTACCTGTGCGTATTCATTCTGGAGACCTATGAAAATAATCTTCCTAATACATCCAAATAAATATAGATTCGAATTTTGTAGAAATAGATTGACGGAAGGACACTGTTCTTGTTATAGAAAGCTCAATTTTTCTGTGCTCATCAACAGTTGAAACCATAGAAATATTGAGACTCTTAAGTAAAAAAAAGTTTTTGACCATTTTCTGTTATTTTTTTTAATACGAATAATACGATGTGTTTCCATTCGAAAAAACATAACTTTGGGTCATAGCTTCGTAATTAAAAACCCTTTTGAAAATACGAGCACGCTACTGGATTATACGTAAAAAAGTGACTGTATAATGTTTTAATTTCAGAGCTCTATCACCAGTATTAGCGGAGATATAAATGTTTTTCGATATCGATTTTGTATATCTCCTCTGGTTTGAAAGTTGTAGTGCTAAAACATCGAAATTTGCCCACCCTGTACACTGACGCCATTCTTGGCAGTTCGTGGTGTCCGCTACATGGATTGAATAAAAATTCTCTGGGATTTTTGTGATGATATTGAACTGTGGAACGCATACTCAACATTGATGTTTTTTCTGATATTTTCAATTCAGCGCTTGATTATACAAATAGCCTCTAAAAGCCCCTTTTTTTATCAACTTTTCAAATTAATGTAGAGAACGCAGAAAATTTTTTTCCGAGAATACCATAGCTATTTCTTGTAGAGAATTCATTCAAGATTTCAAGACATCCCCTAAATTTTCTGTGCAAACATTGATTGGTGAGATATTGATGGTTAAAGACAAAAAGGTCCTTTTCAATTCAATGTTCGATATTTCAGAGAAATGCTCGTATCGAAATTTTGAAAACGGTATATTGAAGCTGAATGTATAAGTTATCTCATCAATATAGTGGTTAAGTTCGAAAAAAAATTTCCAAGTCTGTGGGCCAAAAATAAAAACTGAAAAAATTTCGCAGGAATTTTAGATACTGTATTCATTAGGATTGAGCGGTACACATTGCTTGAAAAATTTTGTCATCATGAGATCTCTAAATTAAAAACTTCAAGTTTCAAAAAGCTTCTTTTCTAATCGAGATACGACCATTGTTATCGAAAATACAGCAATTTGAAAAACCGCTAAAAATTTCGAATTTTATTTTGATCCTTTAATTTATTCCACTAGTATATAATAGCTTGGCACAGTAAAAAATTATTATAATAATATTGATTAATATTATTAGTATATTATTCAAAGAACGGTAATGTAGTTGTGTGTTTTGTGGCCATTACCGCAAGTTGAATACCTTACTTTATCTACGACTATAACAATAAATATGAAGACACAAGTAAATTGAAAACGTTATTGACAAACCTTAACCTATAATAATAGTATATAAATTCTAGTTGTATAGTCACTGATTTCGTTTATTAAAAAAAGTGACTGTAAAGTTTGAACAACCACTAAAAGTTTTTGTCTTTTTAGCAACATGTTCCTCTGATTGACATTTAAGAAACGCACGTAATTTAAATAATATTCTATATTGATTCCATATTTATGTTGAATGTGCTTCTTAGCATGGAGCATAGAGACGATGCTTTGTATTTAGTACTTAGTTCACTAAGCAGTTGAATAATGAATATCCAATTCAATGGGAGAAAATGAAATATTATTACGGCATTCCGAATACTTTTCAGTTCATGTGCACCTGGCTCAAGGAAGCCCGTAAAGCTACGTAGCTTCTACCGACATTATAGACAACTTGAAACCTACGCATTCGCCATTTTGTCACTTACACTCGGTTTTTTCAGTGCTGATGTTGCATTTGTTATTTTTTTTTCCAATTTTCGATTTCACTGCTTAATTGCCAAATCATGGAAAAACCAATCGATAACTTCAAATAACATGTGATCAAAAAAACATTATAATCAAATTAAATTTCAATTATTTCAAAATGAACAACAAGAATAGCAGAATGTAAGAGAAAAAATACACTTCTTGAATTAATTAATTCTTTTTGAAGGTAACTGCAGTTTCCTCGACATATATTCATATATCAATACCAATGGTCACATTATTTTTGAGCAAAAATTGAAAAACCTAAAAAACCTTAATGGTTTTATTCCTTGCGGAACCAAAAATCAAATGAATCAGGACTTAAATTGAAAATTAAAATGACAATAAAAAGCTATAACAAAGTATTCTACCATGCGAAAAGCACCTACAAGGGATGCCCACATGGTAGCATCACCATAGTTTCAACGGTCTTTTCTAATTTTGACAGATATTCAATCCAGAAATTTATATCCAATTTAGATAATTGTAATTTCAGATTGATACCTGATTCAAAAATTATTTTTAGCTCTGCCGACAATAAAAAGCCATTTTACTGCTTCAAAAGTGAGAGTAAATTTTATTTTTGTTCTTCATCAAAGTATTTATTTTGTTACATATCTCACTATCAAGGAAGCATTTTTTTCCATTGGTTTACTTTGGTGATCCTTTCTTTTGTCAATTTCAGCTTCTTTGGTTTTATCACGGTTTAGTTTACCGTGTTTTCCTTTTCTTTTATTAACTCTCTTCGTTTTGCCCGATGTAACTTGATTTGGTCTAAGTATTCCCTTTGAATCGTGATAAAGTTGGAGAACTACATTCGGGAATTGAACTTCATTGATTCATTGAACTACAATTGATTCGAGAGTGACCACAACTAGTCGAGTCAGAGTAGTGAGTTCTAGAGAATTGATCCCAGTCCTCTGGTGAGTTTTCTGTTATGATCTTTAATGTTTTTAAGTGTTTCTGTGTTGTAAACGTGTGATCTCTAGAACATAGAGAAGACTAAGAGTGAAATACTCGCAAAAGCGAGTTCTTATTAGAATCACTCTTGAAAATTAGTATATTGCAAGGAAGTTGACGGAATTTTGAACGAGCCTGGATCTTTCCGGAACAACATTTGTGGGCGTGGCCAGGTCTCAGTTTCGGGAGTTTTACTGCTTCAAAAGCGGAAGTAAAGTGTTTCAAACTTGGGTAAAGAAAAACTAAATCCATTCAAGCTAAATTTATAATAATTCGTACATTTTTGCAAAAGACATCGATCAAATTGTGGCGGCTTCTCATAAAGCCCACATAGCAACAATAATAAACACAGCACTCAGTGGCCTAGAGGCTAAGACTGTGTTCTCACTCACCGAGATGCAACAAGCGTCTGTGACACGGCACACACAAATATACCAAAGTCACACTGATGAGTCCGGTGTGTGTGTGCCAGGGACGAAACGCATAAGTAGGCATATGTGAAATCCTACATTGGTGACCCCGACGTGATGGCGGAAAACTGCGGCGTTGGAGCGCAGAGGCGACTCACTGCCCCGCTCAACGTTACGGCTACTGGGGTGTCCGTCGGACACTAGAGCCGATGGCACGCCGAGCCTCGTGTTTCCGTCGTCACAGCATGCAAGCCCGACGTGATGGGAATGGCCATCTTAACGATGTGTCCTGGAAAGCAGAAGGTTGATGCATGGCTCCCATATATCTGCAATTCCCAACGAAACTCTAGACGCCCATTCCCATGACGTGCAATACGTGCTCCTTGGTCTGCCGCGGTATAGCGGACCTGAATAGGCGGCATTCACCGTCCGCACGATGCCAACCGATAACTTCAAATAACATGTGATCAAAATAATTCTTCAATCAAATTAAATTTCAATTATATCAAAATGAAGAACAATAACAAAAGAATGTAAGAGGAGAAATACACTTCTTCAATCAATCAATTTTATTTTGAGGTAACTGTAGTTTCCTCGAAATATATTCATATATCAACATTACGTCATCACATTATTTTTGAGCAAGAATTGAAACACCTAAAAAACCTTAATGGTTTTATTCTTTGCGGAACCAAAGATCAAATCGAGCAGGACACAAATGTAAAAACAAAATGACAATTAAAAAGCTATATCAAAGTATTCTTCCACGCGGAAAGCACTTACAACAGATGTCCACGTGGTAGCATCACCATAGTTTCAACGGTTATGCATACTTCGTTTTTTCAAATTTAGGAAGTTATATCCAATTGAGAAAGTTGTAATTTCAGATTAACATATGATTCAAAAATTTTTTTCAGCATAGCCGATAAAAAATAAGCAATTTTACTGGATCAAAAATGTTAGTAAATTTTATTTTTGTTCTTCATGAAAGTATTTATTTTGTTACATATCTCACAATCAAGGTAACAATTTTTTTCTTAGGTTGACCTTGATGATACATCCTTATGTATTCCAGCTTCATTGTTTTTATCACGGCTTATTTTACCGTGTGTTCCATTTTTTTGTGTTTACTCTCTTTATTTGACTCGTTGTAACTTCTTTATTAGTTGAACTATACTTAGTAGATACCATTGGAATATTTGTGGGCGTGGCCTCACGCGAGCCAGGTTTCAGTTTCGAGAGTTTTACTGCTTCAATAGCAGAAGTAAAGTGTGTCAAACTTGGGTAAAAAAAAATAAATCAATTCAAGCTAAATTTATAATAATATGTAAATTTTTGCAAAAGACATCGATCAAATTTCTCAGAGAATGATCAGATTTATTTCACTGCATTCTTATAGAAATAGAAATAGGGTTCGAAGTGACGCTCTATTTAGTTTAGAGCAATGTAATTTTCTTATTTTTTTTTTCGACACAATATTAATAAGCTCCATTAGAGCTACATTTTCAAATAGTTTCGAAATACACAGGGTGTAACAAAACAGTTTTAGTGACCAATTGTTTTTTATTGCAAATTTCATTATTTATATTATTTTTTGAAGAACTGGAATACATAACAGGATAATTCCAGAAACAGTATTGGCATAAATAATTTGCTATATAGCAATTAACAAACTCTCAACGTCAAATTATAGGAGATCAAAAAAACAATATAATCAGATTAAATCTCAATTATTCCAATATCAATAACAAGAATAGAAGAAAATAAGAAAAGAAATACGTTTCTTAGACTCCCCAAATCCAAGTTCACTCTTAATTAATTTTATTTCGTTTTTTTGAGGTGCCTATGTATTTGCTTCCAAATATCAATTGCCAAATTAGTTTTTGGCAGAAAAGTGAAAAACGCTAAAGAACTTTAATGGTTTCATTCATTGCGGAACCAAAGATCAAATAGATCAAGACTCAAATATAGAAACAATATAACAATTAAAAAGCTATATCAAAGTATTCTATCACGCGGAAATCGCCTACAACGGATCACAATAGTTTGAACACAGCCGACAATAAATAAGCAATTTTACTGCATCAAAAGTGTGAATAAATTTTATTTTTGTTCTTCATCAAAGTGTTTATTTTGTTACTCACTCATATCAAGCGAACAATTTTTTTCCTAGGTTGACCTTGATGATCCTTTCTTTCTTAATTTCAGCTTTATTGTTTGTATCACGGTTCAATTTACCGTGTTTTCCATATTTCTTTTATTTACTCTCTTCGTTTTTCTATATGTAAATTCTTTATTTGTTGAATTATACTTAGTAGGTACCATTGGTGGGAGTGGCAAGGCGTGGCCAGGTTTCAGTTTCGAGAGAGGGGGGGTATTGAAATTAGCTACGTCTCACAAAAGTTTCCCATTTTGAATTGTAGATAAATACATGAACAATTTGGAATTTTCATAGTCGAAAGGCAAGTCGTAGTACACAGAGGTATACGATGTGATTTGTTTGAAATTTTGTTTGGTTTAATTTTGACGTTCTCTTTTTCTGTGTTTTATTTATTTTCTGACATCAACACACGTTCCAAAATGGAAATACCAATGAGTGAAACGATAAATCTGATACATTCCGCTTTTCATGAACTTTATTATCGTTTCGACGAATCTATGGAATGGCAAAATTCTGGTAAGTTTTCTCAAAATATTTTATTTAAAAGCTTAATTAGCATAATCTTTTTCAGCTGATGAGATGGACATACCAATGGAAAACTCTAACGAAGAATTACAAATACCATCGCAGTATGCATTGTATGAATGTCAAGACCCGAATAATGGTAATGAGATGGACATAACAATGGAAAACTCTAACGAAGAATTACAAATACCATGGCAGTATGAATATTATGGGTATCACAACCCGAATAATGGTAATGAAAGATTTCTTTCAAACTACCACACTCAATCAGATCCATTGACTCGGCATTGGAACGATATGAATGAAGAGAAATACGAAAACCACTCGACTCAAATGGCTTGTTGTTTTCATGAAACAAATGGAGATGTGGACCAGCTTTCGAAAAAGAATGAAGAAATCATCCAACAGATTCAAAGAGCTTGTTTTTTAGCGAACAATTTAGATGAAATCTTATCATCTCAATGTTGCATCGATTTCAAAGATGTCAATGAAGAATATATCAACAATATTGCCAGTCAAGATTTAGGTAATAACGGAGTGGTTGATCCAAAGAAACAAATGGCAAATTACCTGAAAACAGTAGTGGAAAAGAAGTTCGCAACTCAAAGTAAATTTCTTGAGAAGAATATGAGGATTAAGTTATCATTGTGGAAATTATGGAAAAATGTGTGTGATTGAAGTGATTCAATACAAGAGGTATTCGAAATATGATTCTATTTGTGATTTAAATGGTATTTTTAGAGTAAATATGTATTTTCCAGCTTAATTTCGAATATTATTCATATGTATATAAATATTTGTATAGTTATTTTACTAATTTATTACATTATTTATTACATTATTTATTTACATTATTTATCATTTCTTGGCCGGTTCTGCCTTGAAAAATATAATAGAAATGTGATTTTTGTCTATCTGTGAATTTGTCGACTGTGATTCAAATGATATTTTTAAAATAGGAATGTTTTGTATGTAATAAAAATGTGTGAAAGACCAAATGCTTTTTCTTATGAAACCCAGTTTTCAATTGAATTTTCAGATGGCATGGAACGAATGAACCCTATCAATTCTTTTCTCGGGAGATTATTTGTTATTATTTATTTTTTGGTGAATTGGAATACATACAGGATGATGCCATAAACACTATTCGAATAAATAATTTGCTATATCCTGCGAAATATAACGCTTCAACATCAAATTACAATGTGATCAAAAAAACATTAAAATCAAATTGAATATCAATTATTTCAAAATAAACAACAAGAATAAGAGAATGAAAGATAAGAAATACACTTCTTCGGCTTTTCAAAAGCTGGTTAACCATCAATTTCTTATAAATTATTTTTCTTTTTTTTTGAGGTGGTGTTTGGAGTTTCCTTGAAATATATTAATATATAAATATCAATGATCATATTATTTTTGAGCAAAAAAATGAAACACCTAAAAAACCTTAATGGTTTTATTCATTGCGAAACCAGAGATGAAATCGATCAGGACTCAAATCAAAAAACAAAATGACAATAAAAAAGCTATATCAAAGTATTCTACCACGCGAAAAGCACCTACAAGGGATGCCCACATGGTAGGATCACCATAGTTTCAACGGTCATGCCCACTACGTCTTTTCTAATTTAGATAGTTTTATTTAATCTAGAAATGTAAATCCAATTTAGATAATTGTAATTTCAGTTTGATACCTGATTCAAAAATTATTTTTTGCACTGCCGACAATAAAAAGCCATTTTACTACTTCAAAAGTGAAAGTAAATTTTATTTTTGTTCTTCATCAAAGTATTTATTATGTTACATATCTTACTATCAAGGAAGCTATTTTTTTCCATTGGTTGACTTTGGTGATCCTTTCTTTTGTCAATTTCAGCTTCATTGGTTTCATCACGGTTTAGTTTACCGTATTTCCTTTTTTTTATTAACTCTCTTCGTTTTGCTCGATGTAACTTCTTTATTAGTTATTCTTCACTTAGTAGGTACCATTGGAATTTTTGTGGGCGTGGCCACGCGCGTAGCCGATTGGCCAGTTTTGCTTTGAAAAATATAATGGAATTGTGAATTTTGTCTATCAGCGAATTTCTCGACTGTGATTTATATTTTTAAAATAGAGATGTTTTGTTGATTTTTTTTCCTTTTTCACCTTTGTTTTATGTATATTTGATTAGATATATCGAAATGAAAAATATAAGTTATAATTGATTTTTAATTCTGTACCTAATCTTCCTTCTGAAGTTTGAATTACAAAAAAATTAGAATATCAATTCATTGTTTTCATCACTTAAATTCATGAGGTCATTTTCAATACTGCGAATTTTAGATCATGGTGCATTACTATGGTTCATTTTTTCCTTTCGCTACTCAGAATATCTCGATAAATGATTTACATTAGCTGCCATAATACAGACAAGTTCTTGCAAAGACTCAATATTTTTAACTATGTGTAAACGAAATCCTCTCATGTACTATGTCCTCCCTCAAACAACACAAGTGACACATTGAGAGCTGGGATACTCTTTCAGTTTACATATTGTCATGAAAATAAGATTCAGTTACCAAAAGAGAATGGAGAGAATTCGTAAACACAAATTCAGATAACAAAACACTACCCACAATATCAGAGTTGATCGATTTTCTGTCTGAAAGGTGTCAACTTTTTGAAACAATTGAAAATCATTTCAATTATCTATGTCATAAATTCTTAGAAATGTCTATAAACGAACTATTAGAAAAAGTTAAAAGAACCAAGCTTTGCACTAATTGCTTAATGAATAATCATTTACAAACAAAATGCAAATCACCTTCTAATTGTCGTATTTGTAAGAAAAGGAACAATACCTTACTCCATAACAATAGAAAAACTCCAAATTTCTGGGTAACTGACGCATCTATCTATTACCTGCTCAGGTAGAAGAAAACGATTAGTCAAAAACCTATCAACCAAACTCGATATTCACTTCAATACTAGAAAATAATCCGACTAATTCTCTATTTTCAAAAAGATCTCAAATAATATTACCAACAGTTAAAATTAATTTTTTTGATTCAAAGGCAATATTAATATCGTGCAGAGAAATTCTAGATACCGTGTCACAAAGCAATTTCATATCTTCATCTTTAGCAAAAAAACTTAATCTCGAAGTTTCTAAAATAGTGGCCTTATATAACTTATTTATCATTTCTTGGCCGGTTCTGCCTTGAAAAATATAATATAAATGTGATTTTTGTCTATCTGTGAATTTGTCGACTGTGATTTATATGATATTTTCAAAATAGGAATGTTTTGTGGGTAATAAAAATGTGTGAAAGACCAAATGCTTTTTCTTATGAAACCCAGTTTTCAATTGAATTTTCAGATTGCATGGAACGAATGAATCTTATCAATTTTTTCTCGGGAGATTATTTATTATGATTTATTTTTTGGTGAATGCTAATACATACAGGAAGATGCCATTTTCAATACATCGAATTTTAGATCATGGTGCATACTATGGTTAATTTTTTCCTTTTGTTACTCAGAATATCTCGACAAATGGTTGAAATACATTTCATTCTCCTCACAAAACTTCCATATGTAGTTATCAAAGAACTGAACCGTGTAATTCGCATCGAAAAATTGTTTGGGCTGTGTTGTACAATTTATTGTGTTTCATTCAAATTGCAAGTTTTCATCATGTGGTATCCTAATTTTGAATGCAAATCTACACAGTGAATTTTTCTGGAAAGGTAACCGCTTCTTTCCTCTAGAATTATTTTTTTGTGAACCACTGGTAGTTCAGAAAAATTTAATAAGTAACTCTGGTTCAGTACAACACTTTTTGGTTTGTTATAGTTTTGTCGTATCTGCAATCGATTTCGATAAAAAATTCAAACAGCTTTCTATGGTAATTCTCTGGAAAATCCAAATCATTATAAAGATCCAGTTAGGTAGCTGTGATAAATAAATTAATTATAAGTTTTTGGACTTGAGATAAACTGGTTAAACAAGTAGGACTACGAGAAACACCCTGTATCACAAAAGCAAAGCGTTCGCGGGCTCATGTTTATGGGCTATTTTATTTTTAAAATTATCAAGGAATCTCTTAAATTCAGGAACACCCAGTATAAAATAAGAACAATCGAATTGGTAATAAAAGAAATATTTCGAGTAATTTGGCTCAAACTTCGTTATCAAACCTCTTTTTCTCACATTATAGATATGAGTAAACAATGCCGTCAGAAATTTTTTTTCGATTACCCCCCTCTAGAAAAAAAAAAGATCTACGTCATTCGGTTGTTTACTATATTATATATTACACTTGTAGTGGCTCATATTAATGTACCTGACATTTGGAAGTGAAAAAAGGTTTTTGTATTCCATTGTTTGTGTAAGAGAGAATCATGGAATTCGATCGATAGCGAAATATCATAGACTCGCGCATAAACAATGTCAATACTGATGGCTCGGTCCATAATACAAGATACATATGGATTGAATATAGATTTGAAGATTGATTTCGTACCTAGTTCGCAAAATTCCGCGTGACTTCTCCTAATATTTTATTGACTTTCCGCTTTATTTTCTTAAATTTTTACGATTTTGAATCACCCGCATTATTCATCTTTTCGCTCTCGCGAAACCAGAAATCAGAAAGTTGAAGCTGATAACCCGCATCAAGGGCCCTGTGAAGAGCTGGGATTTGTTCCAGAGACTATTTGTTCTTGAACCTGCTGTCCGATTTGGTCATCTTTGTGGACCGCATTTTTCACATCAATATTTTGCAACATTAAGAAATATTTCGCTGTCGCTCCATTACGCTTGTAGATACAGTCCATTTTTCTCTCAAATTTTACTGAGTTATCACAAGTAACATATGTATTTAAATTCTACTCGGAATATTCAGCTCATTTTGATACTTTTGCTATAATTCAGCCCGAATAAGGCTTCATGAAAAATTTATTGCAACATAGGAACTCAAACCTACTTACTTCATCTAAAGGTTCATCTTAGATCAATACAAATCAAAAGCCAAGTAAAAAAATAGTTTATTTATATATTGTGATACAATTTGTGGTACGTTCCTGTACTCACATAGAACAATTTGTTAATATAATATACCATTCCCTACATATATGTATCTACCTCATATAATTTAATTACTAATTGATGAACTTAATTCTATTGATAATACAATTGGAGTTAGAAGCTTATGGTAGGAAATATTGTGTTTATTATTAGAATCCTGGCAACACACATTTTGAATTCATTTTGTTTGTAGAGATCATGTTCTCCAACAGGGAGGATAAATGATATAAAACAAATGATTTTTGCATTAAATTCCATGTAAGTAGATTTCATACGTTTCGAGAAAAACTCTGGAGAGGCAAGAATGTTTTTATTCGAGTATTTAAATGAATACCATTAGAAGCCAATTGACACATCTTTTATACAAGATTATCTGAATTTCAAAAATGAATTGCTTTATTGCTTGAATCCTCCTCAAATTGCGAATATTTCGACTTATTAATCTATTTGCCTCCAAAAATTCAAAAAGTTTCGGAAATCAGTAAAATTTGAGGTCAATACTAGCAGGGAGAAAATGACTTTTCATATTTTGACATTTCTGTTGCGAGTATATGAGTTAATATATTTTTTCTGAATAACGAAAAATATTACAATTTTTTTTTTTAAATTTTCATGTTACTACAGAAATCAATTTTAGTAATCGACAAAATATAACTATGAAAAAAATTGTTAAAAGCCTCAAGTAAACTCAAGATTTCAATACAGTAAAACCTCGATTATCCGTTCTCCTATTATCCGTTTTACTCTGTAATCCGTGCTCGTCGACATTTTCACTCATCCGTTTCTACGAGCAGACATCCACTCTATTATCCGGGATTCAATTCATTACGCATGCGCCATAGTAATAATTTGGTATAATTTGAAAATGTTTTAGTCGATGATGTTAAGGAATGGCTAAATTCGGATTTAAATGAACCCGGTTATCAGATACTGGATGATTCAGAAATCGCATCAAAATTTTCCCAAGCTAACCACTGTATGGATACAGATGATTGTCGATTAAAGTGTTGAAGAATTTTCCACACAGGAAATAGTTATTCATAATACAAGTGCAGAAGGCATTGATATTCTTCCACGAGCTCAAAATTCAAAAACGAGCCACGAAGTGGCGAGTTTTTAAATGGACGAGTGGTAGAATGAGCCTTCTGTACGAGTATTATACATTATTTTCTCTAATTCATTGCATTTTTATTGAAATTAATGAAATATTTCCATAAATATCTTTTAGTGATTTTTGCATTGAAAAATGTTGGTTGGGTGAACTGATTTCTTCAAGGAAAATTGATGAATCGATAGATAAAGCCGTGGCGGAAAGTTCGGAGTACCAACATATAATAATAAAATATAACCATGAAAACTGTGCGTTTCAGATATATTCTCGCACGATTTTCTTCTACAAGATGTGGAAGAATGAACGGAATAACCACAGAATTAGAGAAACACTGTTTCTGCCAAAGACGCGTTGAGATTTGCAAATGGTCTGATGCACTATTTAGAGCAGGAAAATGATACGGATTATATTGATGTCCTCCACTTGAGGAAAATTCGGGCTCACATTTGTCTCAAGATGAATAATAAAAAAAAGACAGACAAAAATTACATACTTTTTCAACTAAAATATATACATTCGATGTATTATAGGTACCAATGCAATGATTTGTTTTTCATTTGTATATTTTTATATGGTATTATGATTCTATTGATTTTGTTGCTTAATAAATAATTGTACTCCATACATTTCTCTAATTTTCATAGTTGTTGTGCGTATTTTGAGGAATTTCGATTGTCCGTGTTTTTCGATTATCCGGGAACCGTTTCCCCTCCATTAGGCCGGATGATCGAGGTTCTACTGTAATCATATTGAAATTTTCTTATCGTTTTCCGTAGGAGACCGTCAGATTTGAGGAGACGTTAACACTAGTCAAAATAGTTTCGAAATAATGTTTGGTTTATAGTTGTATTTATTCATGAAGTAAATAATTGTGGCATGTTGAAATACACATTCTGTTGTTTACTATGATGGTAACCTTAGATCTTTATTCGTTATTTATACAGGGTGTTAGTGAATAAGTGTGAAAAACTTATGTGATTCTGCATGAAAAAATAATGAGATTATGCTTGTGGCGGCATCTCATAAAGCTCCACATAGCAGCAATAAACACAGCACTCGGTGGCCTAGAGGTTAAGAGTGTAGACTCACTCACCGAGATGCGACAAGGTGCCGGGTTCGAGTCCCGGCGGCTCCCGATAATAATAAATTCTCCAAGCGTCTGTGACACGGCACACACAAATATACCAAAGTCGCATTGATGAGTCCGGTGTGTGTGCCAGGGACGAAACGCATAAGTAGGCATATGTGAAATCCTACATGCTATATGACTTCTTTCCGCAAATTATTCATTTTCTCAGTAACTCAGTTATTTATTGCTCTGAAACCGGTGGGTTGGGTGGGTTGCAAGAGGTAGTTATTATGCATGCAATCAAATTTCATTGAACTTTAATTTGAATCTTCAGAAGATTAAATCGAATATATTTCAGCAAAAATATTCATTCAAAAATTTATGAATCAATAATAATATGAATCAATTCGGAGGTTGCGGGTTCGAGACCCGCTCAGGGAGGTACTTTTTCAAGAATTGAAAAATTTTCCGAATGCCGTGAAATTAATTTAATAATTTATTAATTAATTAATTAATTAATTTATTAGTTTGCTACAAATCCAAGAAAAAAAATCTTGAAGGTATTAACTTTCTGAAACTACTCAGAGTTATTGTCTTTTAATGACATGATGAAACACAAGAAGGAGAAGACCTAAACTCTTAATAGTCAGGAGTCCAATCATAATTTCATCTGAAAATCTCAGATTAGATCAGGCATCATTTAGAAAATAATCGAATCAAATTAGTTTGGAGATAATATACGGATGAACAAAGTCTCTAATTGGCCCAATATGGTCTAGCCGATTTGAAGCTAAACAGCGACTTAAAAAAAAACTAATAAATTAGTAGATTTAGCAAATTTTCACGAATAATGGCAAATTTAACATTACGGAGAAAAATATGCTATGGAAACTATGGAATTCCAAAGAGAGTAGGTACATTGACCAAACCACTCAAAATGAGCTTCCATATAGAGAAAATGTAAAAGACAAGATATTTAGCAAAAAAATGGAGAAATTGTTTTTCGAAAGGAAAAAAAAGAAGAGCCAATTGAAATATATCTAATGAAAATGGATATAATGCTTTTCTACTTTCAGTCTCGAATGTTTAATTTGAAATGTTTTGTATGTAAATACTAATTATTTGAAAATATTGAACAGAAATGTATGATATTGTTTTCTTTCAATACATATCAGGAATAGATGCACATTCAATAAGAAATTGAAAGGAAATCCATTTTAAATGAATGTGAACTATTGAAAATGTATATGATTTGTAGACCAAGAAGATAAAGTTCGCCAGTTAGCATATTTGCCAAATTAAATTTTACACTTTCATATACAGTTTCATATTTTGAAATTGTAAATTGGTTATACGCTCATTGTAGACAATGTATGTGGTTTCCTACTGTCCACATAGTGATAATAAAAATAAAGGCGTTTCTTCATTGAAATAATGATTCCAAAAAATGCAACAGATTTGCGGAGAATTTAGGGAGATTATTGGAATAGAACAATTATGGAATTAATTCTTCAATGGAGTATAGTGTATTCATTTACTGGTCAGTGAGAAGCAAGTTATTGAATAATATTTCTTATAATTTCTTGTTTTCGAATCTTCAGAAAAATTATCGAAATATTCAGCTAAAATTGTATACTTAATTTGATGAATTTCATAATTTTATAGACGAAATAAGAAATGGCATCCTCTGACGAATTCGATTAACTGATTGACGAAATGAGGAACTAGAATGATCTTGTTGAGATTTTTATATTCTTCAACTTATTATATTTAGAATACTGTCAAAAAATTCAACGAAAATATTCAATATTTTGAAAGAAACTTAAGAGCTGAAGTTTCGTTGACAAATTTTTGGAAAAATGTTTCCAGATATCATAAATGAAAACGTGAAATCATGCATTCAACTTATGTACAATATGAGAATAAGGTTCTGAAAATTCTCATGATGAGGAGAATTACAAAAGCGGTAATTTTGAAAAGATTGAAGGCAATTTCTTCAGGTTTTTTCAAATTAATGGGTAATCGAGCCAAAAGTCTGCCATTTAGTATATTTGCCAAATTAAATTTTACATTTTTTTTCAGTTTCATATTTTGAAATTGTGAATTGGTTATATGCTCACTGTATACAATGTGTGTGGTTTTCCACTGTCCACATAGTGATGAAAAAAATTTAGGGAGATTATTGGAATAGAATATTTATGGCAGTAATTCTTCAATGGAGAACAGTGTATTCTTCAATTGGTCAGTGAGAAGCAAGTATGCGATTAAAGAATATTTCTTATCATTTCTTGTTTTCGAATATGAATCTTAGGGAAAGTTATCTAAATATTCAACTGAAATGGTAGGTACCATTTGATGAATATCATAAGCTTATAGACGAAATGAGGGACTGGAATGATCTTGTTGAGATATGCATATTCTTCAACTTATTATATTCAATTATTAACTTTAATATGCCCTGAATTGTTATACGCTTCGTAAAACCTTCATAAATATTTCTTCTCTATCTGAAATTATACCTATCTCATATGATGAAATAATTTTGAAAGAAACAATCATTCGATAGTAGATACATCTAGTATAATGTACTGATATTTATTCGAAAAAAACTAACATAACTAATTTCTGTGAATTATTTGGCAGACAAACACTAAGGCGAAAATAGTGATGAAAAAGATTTAGTCACTTCATTGGAATATAATGGCAGTAATTATTCCGTGGAGAGAGGAGACCAGTTTATTCTTTGACTGGTACGAATGTAACAAGTGTGCTAGTTGTGAATTTTATTATTCCCTGTTTTCGAATCCTTGAAAGGACTAATAAAATATTTAAGAGAGATGGCATCCTCTGACGAATTCGATAAACTCATCGACGAAACGATGGACTGAAATGATCTTGTTGAGATTTTTCATATTCTTCAACTTATTATATTTGGATCACTGTCAAAAAATTCAACGAAAATATTCAATATTTTGGAAGAAACTTAAGAGCTGAAGTTTCGTTGACAAATTTTTAGAAAAATGTTTCCAGATATCATAAATGAAAACGTGAAATCATGCATTCAACTTATGTACAATATGAGAATAAGGTTCTGAAAATTCTCATGATGAGGAGAATTACAAAAGCGGTAATTTTGAAAAGATTGAAGGCAATTTCTTCAGGTTTTTTCAAATTAATGGGTAATCGAGCCAAAAGTCTGCCATTTAGTATATTTGCCAAATTAAATTTTACTTTTTTTTTCAGTTTCATATTTTGAAATTGTGAATTGGTTATATGCTCACTGTATACAATGTGTGTGGTTTTCCACTGTCCACATAGTGATGAAAAAAATTTAGGGAGATTATTGGAATAGAATATTTATGGCAGTAATTCTTCAATGGAGAACAGTGTATTCTTCAATTGGTCAGTGAGAAGCAAGTATGCGATTAAAGAATATTTCTTATCATTTCTTGTTTTCGAATATGAATCTTAGGGAAAGTTATCTAAATATTCAACTGAAATGGTAGGTACCATTTGATGAATATCATAAGCTTATAGACGAAATGAGGGACTGGAATGATCTTGTTGAGATATGCATATTCTTCAACTTATTATATTCAATTATTAACTTTAATATGCCCTGAAGCGTTATACGCTTCGTAATACCTTCATCAATAGTTCTTCTCTATCTGAAATTATACCTATCTCATATGGTGATATAATTTTGAAAGAAACAATCATTCGATAGAAGATACATCTAGTATAATGCACTGATATTTATTCGAAAAAAACTAACATAACTAATTTCTGTGAATTGTTTGGCAGACAAACACTAAGGCGAAAATAGTGATGAAAAAGATTTAGTCACTTTATTGGAATATAATGGCAGTAATTATTCAGTGGAGAGAGGAGACCAGTTTATTCTTTGACTGGTACGAATGTAACAAGTGTGCTAGTTGTGAATTTTATTATTCCCTGTTTTCGAATCCTTGAAAGGACTAACGAAATATTTAAGAGAGATGGCATCCTCTGACGAATTCGATAAACGCATCGACGAAACTAGGGATTGGAATGATCTTGTTGAGATTTTTTATATTCTTCAACTTATTATATTTAGAACACTGTCAAAAAATTCAACGAAAATATTCAATATTTTGAAAGAAACTTAAGAGCTTAAGTTTCGTTGACAAATTTTTAGAAAAATGTTTCCAGATATCATAAATGAAAACTTGAAATCATGCATTCAACTTATGTACAATATGAGAATAAGGTTCTGAAAAATCTCATAATGAGGAGAATTACAAAAGCGGTAATTTTGAAAAGATTGAAGGCAATTTCTTCAGGTTTTTTCAAATTAATGGGTAAATGTGCCAAAAGTCTGCCATTTAGTAGATATATTTGCCACATCAAATTCTACACTTTTTTTTCAGTTTCATATTTTCAAATTGTAAATTGGTGGGATTTAAAGTAAGAATTGGAAACGAATATACGGTCTTCAGATTCGATATCGTTTCTAATCAATGATATGCTCACTGTATACAATGTTTGTGGTTTCCCACTGTCCACATAGTGATGAAAAAAATAAAGGCGTTTCTTCATAGATAATGATTATGATTATGATTCCAAAAAATGCAACAGATTTGAGGAGAATTTAGGGAGATTATTGGAATAGAATAATTATGGAATTAATTCTTCAATGGAGTATAGTGTATTCATTTACTGGTCAGTGAGAAGCAAGTTATTGAATAATATTTCTTATAATTTCTTGTTTTCGAATCTTCAGAAAAATTATCGAAATATTCAGCTAAAATTGTATAATTTGATGAATTTCATAATTTTATAGACGAAATAAGAAATGGCATCCTCTGACGAATTCGATTAACTTATTGACGAAACGAGGAACTGGAATGATCTTGTTGAGATTTTTATATTCTTCAACTTATTATATTTGGATCACTGTCAAAAAATTCAACGAAAATATTCAATATTTTGAGAGAAACTTAAGAGCTGAAGTTTCGTTCACAAATTTTCAGAAAAATGTTTCCAGATATCATAAATGAAAACGTGAAATCATGCATTCAACTTATGTACAATATGAGAATGAAGTTCTGCAAAATCTCATAATGAGGAAAATTACGGAAGCGGTAATTTTGAAAAGATTGAAGGCAATTTCTTCAGGTTTTTTCAAATTAATGGGTAAATGTGCCAAAAGTCTGCCATTTAGTAGATATATTTGCCACATCAAATTCTACACTTTTTTTTCAGTTTCATATTTTCAAATTGTAAATTGGTGGGATTCAAAGTCCGAATTGGAAACGAATATACGGTCTTCAGATTCGATATCGTTTCTAATCAATGATATGCTCATTGTATACAATGTGTGTGGTTTCCCACTGTCCACATAGTGATGAAAAAAATTTGTGTGCTAGTTGTGAATTTTATTATTCCCTGTTTTCGAATCCTTGGAAGGACTAACGAAATATGTTGAAGATATGGAATCATCTGACGAATTCGATAAACTCATCGACGAAATGAGCGATTGGAATGATCGTGTTGATATTTTTATAATCTTCAACTTATTATATTTAGAATGAGAATTTATTCATGGTTAAATTGGTATTTCAAGTGAGTTTTTTTTCTCCTACCACAATTGTTGAGGAAACTTTAGTTGAAAAGCCTATTGGACCACTGCAAAAAAACCGAATTTTTTGGAATTTGTAGAACAATCTAGAAGTGCGAGCCTTCAGCATTATAAAATATCATTTATTAATTTTTTCTGTTCTATTTATAATTAATTTTTTGTGTTTTTTCAGTTGAAGAATTTGAAGCCCTATCAATGGGTGGCGTTGATGGAGCAAAAAATTCAATAGAAACGTCCTCACCTGATGACGAAAGGGGTGAACAAGAAAACAAAAAAATTTTGGAAATGATTCTGAAAAAATTAAATGAAAAGGAAGAATATTTGGAAAAGAACTTGAGGGTAAAAGTTCTGATAATGAATATATTGAGAAATTTTCCAGATATCGCGGATAAAAACGCGAAATAATTAATATTAATAATTATGATAATTTAATTTATGTCTACATAAATTGAATTAGATATTTTTACCGCAATTGTAGAGGAAACTTCAGTTGAAAAGCCTATTGGGCCACTGCAAAAAAACCGAATTTTTTGGAATTTGTAGAATAATTTAGAAGTGCGACCCTTCAGCATTATAAAATATAATTTATTAATTTTTTCTCTATTATTTATAATTAATTTTTTGTTTTTTTTTCAATTGACGATTTTGAAGCCCTCTCAATGGATGGCGTTGATGGAGCGGATGAATTTATAGAAACGTCCTCACCTGATAACGAATTTTTTTTTTAATTTGTAGAACAATCTAGAAGTGCGAGCCTTCAGCATTATAAAATAACATTAATTAATTTTTTTTGTTCTATTTACAATCATTTTTTGTGTTTTTTCAGTTGAAGAATTTGAAGCCCTCTCAATGGATGGCGTTGATGGAGCAAATAATTCAATAGAAACGTCCTCATGACATAAGAACAAAAAGATGAATCAACAGTGAAAACGACGTCACCCGATAAAAAAAAAAGAAGTGAAGATGGAAGCAAAGAAATTTATTGAATTTTAATACGTAGTTAAGTTGATATTTAGTGCAAATTTCGTTATTTCACTACTACGCTGGATATTTCTAGAGGTTTTAAGGCATTTGTAGACAAAATATCAGTGTATAAACACTTTCGTATACTGCTAAAAAACCCTGAAATTTTTTGAATTTGTAGGAGAATCTAGATCTGAAAGCCTTCAGCATTCTGAAATGTCATCACAATAATATTTTTTTAACAATTCACAATTAATTTTACGTCTTTTTGCAGTTGATGAATTTGAAGCTCTACCAAGCAAAGAAGTTGTGATCTTGAATGAAAATGAAAAACATCAACTCCACTCTCTGAAAAAAAAGAAGATTTGGAAAAGAACTTGAGAGTAAAAGTTCTGATAATGAATCTTTTGAGAAATTTTCCAGATATCGCTGATAAAAACGCAAAATAATCGATATTAATAATGAATTTAATTAATGTAGAATATTGGAATAAGGTTTCAAATAATGTAAATAAATTTATTAATGTAAATAGTTATCATGACATATACATACTAGAATAATAATGAATTGTTTTATTTAATCATGTCTCGCTTCTTTTCAGTAGGTATATATTTGAATGATTAATTTGATGGTTTCGTTATTAGTATCAGGTATTTACCTACTATTTTAATATGTTGAACTAGGAATGCAAATTTTTATAGTTTTATATATGGTATAATTTTTATGTATTTAATTGTATTTTCAGAAACTGTTTTTCGTTATATTTTTCTGCTTCAATAAACTTATTTATTATTATTATTTATGATATTAATTCATGAAAATAAATGAAAAAAATCATAAAGTCTGATAAAACTTCTCAGCTGATCATATTTACTTTATATTTCATACTACGAAAATTATAATTGTGTCTCATTCAAATCATGTGAAAATGTAAATATTTATATGCTGCCAATTTGAAGAGGAATATAATTGTATTTCATTCCGGCAAAGTCTATATTTTTTTCCAGTTATTCTTTTGAATTATTCGAACATAAAAAATATTTTGAATAGGTTAGTGCTTTGAAAATAATGTTTCTTTTTTCCAATTCAAATTCTTTGATTTCAAACTCTTATCTAAAAGAAATTCCAATATTATCAAAAATAAGTTAATTATGGCTAAAAAACCTGGAATTTTCTGAATTTGTAGGAGAATCTAGATGTGAAAGCCTTCAGCATTCTGAAATGTCATCACAATAATATTTTTCTAACAATTCACAATTAATTTCACGTCTTTTTGCAGTTGATAAATTTGAAGCTCTATCAAGCAAAGAAGTTGTAATCCTGAACGAAAATGGAAAACATCAACTCCACTTTCTGAAAATGGGTAAAAAGATGAATGGGTATCGAAAAATTAGGCAAATGATTGTTAATAAATTCAACGAAAAACTTTACCATACATCATAATAAACGTGAAATCACGAAATTAATTGAGTTACATGATTTGGATACTCTTTCGAAAAAGTTTATAACTTGTAAGTTGGAAAATTTATTGATTTAAACGAATATAAAAAAATTCATTTTGAATATCTTGAATGGATTGTATGATTTTTTTATTTCCTGTTCCTCATCAGGATTTCAGTGTTTGAACGATTAATTCATGGGATTTCTTCAGCAATCTAAGGTACCTATTCAATAATTCAATATATTGAACTAGAGAAGAATATTTTTATTGTTTTATATGGGATTATATTTTTACGTATGCCATTTATGAAAATAAATGAAAAATATTATTTTCAAGAATGCAGATATAATTTTGTTATTTTGACCGAAATCAAATGAGAGTTATTCTATTTCAAATTTTTATTATTAGAATAACATTTTCAGTTATTCAAAATGTAAAAACTGAAGAAGCAACTATGTAGCGAAACAATTTTCATTTAATTAATTTAAATTAAATGGCTATGACCGATTCTACAGGTTACCCTGTAATCATAAGATCAGCTTAAATTACTAAAGCTTCGCTTAATACACTCCACAGATCGCTAAGCGAACCTTAACTTATTCTGAATTTAAAGCCCAAGAATTGGTTTGGCTTAACCGTTGTAAGTGGAGCTTTGGAACTTAACTAATGTCAGATTTGACAGAAAACATTTAAAAATTACTCATTTGGATTATCAGATGTTGAAGGATTTTGTGCATTCATTTTTGGTGTTATGGTGATGGATAATGATTTTGATTTGGGCGTTGAGGCCGATAAAGGTGATATAAAAGTTATAGTAATCATGGAATTCCGTGACAAATTCAACATAGACATAGAATTTAATGTGACCCATACGCGTTTATCTGTAATTTGAAAAATGATTGCTTTATAGGTATTATATTAGATTCAACATCTAATCAAATATGAAAACCTTCAGCATTATATTTATATCAAATTTTCTCAGTCCGAATAATATTGGTCATTATCCTAGAAATAGTCTTTGAAATTTTGATGAAATTCAACAGCTTTGAAGAGTTATACCAATTGGGAATTTTCGTTGAAATGCATAAAACACCCAGTATATTATAAACGAATGCACTCATTATTTGTGTGAACACTAATTCATACTATCAAAATTTTCCTGCTTTCACATTGAAATCATGTACTCTTATTCACGAAACTCCCTGTATATCAATAGCAGAATGAGAAGTATTCATACTTGAATCAGAATGAAAATGACAAAAATTGATGTATAAATCATCCTTCAAATTATTGTTGTTTATAACATCATTTGATGTGGAACTAAAACATTTAACATTTCTTTCTGATTCTTTCCTTTTTTTTTTTCAGATTCGAATATAATATTTGCGTCATCAACTTCTGGCGAAAAGGATGAAAGTATTTTGTTTGGATGAAAAAAAAGGCCTTCATTGAATTATGTCAACTTAATCAGTGAACAAATACATAAACCAAACACTAGACCTCTACGAGGAGACAGAATTTTTGCTGAGGTTTTTATCTGTACTCTTGTATCAAACTTTGAAATGTACATTTCCTCTGCTAATACTGAGATTTATCGACACATGCTTTATCGTTTGAAGTTAACAATTTTTGTATTGTTCTTTCTCAAAAAAATACCAATAAATCTGATAAATTGAAATGAGACAAAATGGTGTAACCATTAATTATTTTTATATAACCCATAGTTTTTCGCCAGTGAGCAATTAGTTATAGATTCACAGGATTTTCAATATTTCCATTAAAATACTCCACGTAATTTTTAGGTTTAAAACCAATGTAAAAACTATTTAAAAATCGACAGCAAAATAGCAAATTAATATGGTTGAATGTCCAATTAGTGAAACCTTCACAATTTCCAGAAGGAATAAAAAAAAGGTTTTCACGCTAAATTTAAAATCAATGACACAACGTTCACAGTTTTTGCTATTCAAGTTGAATCCAGTTAGATAACTAACTGCACCAAATTATTGTTTGTTCAAAAAAGTACAGTGTAAGAACTCCACATTTTTTATAGAAATTGGAAATTACTGGCCTTGAGATTTGTATGCTGGATTTAGTCAAAATGACGGTGGCAGCTGAGAAGAGGTGTAAAATGGATAATCTTCAGTTTCAGGTATCCTCAAAAAAAACTTCTTCCATAATTATCTCTTCCAATAATTATCTCCGTCGAAAAAACCTACAAATATAGTTCAGACAAATAACTCATATATTATAAGACTTTTTTTCCCATATGTGAGAACAAAGAAACTTATTTGAAACATTTAATGAAACTCACCTCATTTTAAAGGTTTTCTCGTAATCAATAACCAAAGAGTCTTTGGTTCAAACAATATTACAAAATAATCAGTGGGTACCTATGTAGATATATCATATGAATGCTAAGGAAAAATATCAAATAATCGATTTATTCCATTTCAGGCAGACGATCTACAGAATCTACAGATCACGAATGAAGGCATATGTGGATACTTATCCGTAGGAATATTATAAAAAACTTTGTTCCGTTTGCGCAGTCTGCCAAACACCTGTTGTATTTCATATTAACCATAGACCTAATATCAAATGTGTGTGTGTGAGATATTAGGTCTATGATATTAACCAAATAATAATGACAGTATTGTCATTTACTGTTTTATTCGATTAAAAATTTCACGATTAGATAGAATTCTAATCGGCAAATAAAATGAAATCGCCTTTTAAATAATTGTTTAAGATAAAATATTATACTAGTAAAAATTTATATGATATGAAACAGTGGTAATTGAATTTTCCAAACTGATGATTACATATTTTCCGATATTAAATCTATCAAATACTGTGAAATTCAATATGAGGTAGGTGCATTTGCATTTTTCATTTTCAAATTTTCATTTCAAGTAGATGGTAGACAGTAAATGTAGTCAATACATTTTTTTTCAATGTAGTAGGATGACATGTAGGCATGAAGATAAATATATCGAAAGGTATACAGGGTGGTTCAGATTTTAGTTCAATAACTTTGGCGTTGGATAGAACAACTCTTTTCATGAGAAAAAGATCCTAACAAGCTTTGTTTTCGATATAAAGGAGTTAAAGTTTGAAAAAAAATCAGGTTTTTATTTATAACTCTAGTATGATTATCATTATTGTTTGAATTTTTATGTATTGGAGTGAAGATTAGGTAATGTTTCGAATTAGGTGAGTGTTTCCCGCCAAAATTATCCAGTGTCGTAAATAAGGGTGCGATTATCATTTTCCTACCGAAAATCTACACCACTGTCTTTTTTTCGGGAAAATGATTTCATTCCTGAAATCAACATAGCTTCACTAAAAAGAGGCATCGTGAGTTTTTTCATAGAATGTACAATTTTCCATATAATCGAGTACAACTATTCTTGAAAATCCACAAAAATTAATTTTTCAAAATTTCGCATTAGTGGTGAAGAAAAGTACGAAAATTGATGTAATGTATTAAAATGTGTCTCTGGAAATAAACATTATTATTATTATTATTAGAATGCTTTCACCGGTCAGAAATCGGAAAGTGGGTAATTAATGTTTCAATTTTTTATCAATGTTCAGGCGAATGGTGCAACTAGTCACTATTCTCCGAATTCACAAAATTTGATACATTTTCATCAAAATTTCGAAAGTCAGACAAAAACAACCCCTATGAATAATCTTAAGAAGTATGAATATTCTGAATCCAGACGACAAATAAGCTCAAACTTGGGCACAGACCGTAATATCTTTTTCAAAAATATGCCCTAAATAAGCTCTGAAATACCTACATAAATATTTCTTCTCTATTTGAAATTATACCTATCTCATATAATATACAGGGTGTTCTGATTTGTTTCCGACAAACTGAAACGGGTGATAGATCACATCATTTCAAGCAAAAAAGTTCCTATGAACATGGGTCCGGAAATGCTTCGTTTCCGAGATACAGGGTGTTAAAGTTGAAAAAATAATTCGCGTTTTCTTTAATATGTTTTGCCTGCTTCGAAATCCTTTCATGAAATTATTCCTATTCATATATTAAATTTAAATTAATTTTAAAAATTTCTAAGGCGAAATGCATGCGGATTTTCTATTGCCCACTAATAAGTAGAAGTGGTATGCTATGTAATTGTTGTTTTTAAGTGTTCTGAATATTCTGTTTCCTGAAATATTGCGTTGTTGGG
Organism: Harmonia axyridis; assembly: GCF_914767665.1. Classification (NCBI taxonomy): domain Eukaryota; kingdom Metazoa; phylum Arthropoda; class Insecta; order Coleoptera; family Coccinellidae; genus Harmonia; species Harmonia axyridis. The sequence goes on from NC_059501.1 coordinate 80,727,058, forward strand.
ATGCTTTACGAATACTGAGTTTTTATTTTCTTCGAAAGTCTGTAAAATCCTATTTTTCTGTAGATGATTTCTTCTTTGTATGCTTCGTTCGGGCCTTTGGTAACCAATACCATTTTCCTGTATTTGTTGATAAGCTATTAACTTAGTTAACTATAATTATAATTAATGACATCTGAACCTAACACAATTTAAATCTGTCATTGTGTATAGCCATTTTGAATCTACTGCCGCAACAATTGTTGAATGTAAAACAATCGATCATTCGAAAATGTCATTTGTGCATTCAACAGAACGGTGGACATTTCGAACACCTTATTTAAAAAATATTATGTTATTTTGTTTTGTTCTAAATTGTTACTTCTAAAAAATATTCAATTTAAAATTATTACAAATTTGTTTCTACATGTGTTAGAGATTACAAAAATATGGATTTGGTTAAATGCGTTTTTCTCTGAAACGGTTGCCCCTAGCAACTTGAATGTATTATACCTTTTTCAACTAGAAAAGTCAGGGGAATTGATTTTTTTAGTCCAGAATGACGTACAGGGTAGCACAGAAAAGTTGCAACGGTTTAAAGGGAACGAAATGATTGCCAGTGGCGCCCTCTAGAAAATACAACCAAATCGACCACAAATTTGAATTTCTCACCTCAAAAAACCCTATGTACCAACTTTCATGCAATTATTTTGAATCAGTCGAAAGATATTCAAGAAAACGCGAATTATTTCTTCAACTTTAACACCCTGTTTCTCGGAAACGAAGCATTTCCGGACCCATGTTCAAAGGAACTTTTTTGCTTAAAATGATGTGATCTATCACCCGTTTCAATTTGTAGGAAACAAATCAGAACAGCCTGTATATTATAGATATATATAATAATTATTTATAATATATAAATTATAATATGAAAAAAAGAAAGAATAAAATTTACTATTTACTATATTAAGTAATTTGAAATTTATTCCAGTAAAATGAATTTAGGAGGCCGTAGCTTCGTAGGGAGGGCAACTAGGAAAAAAAAATTATGAGAACTTGTGATCTTATTTTTTTATGTTTTATCTGAATCTGAGAGATTTACCATTTACCACAATTTCCTGGACACTCTGTATAATAGAAAAAATTAACACAACTTATTTCTGTGATTTATTTGGCAGACAAATACTTAGGCCAAAATAGAGATGAAAAAGATTTAGTCACTTTATTGGAATATAATGGCAGTAATTATTCAGTGTAGAGGGGAGACCAGTGTATTCTTCGACTGCTACGAAAGAAACAAGTCTGTTTGTAGTGAGTTGTATTATTCCCTGTTTTCAAACATTTTTACTAAATATTTTCAAGATATGGCATCCTGTGATGATTTTGATAAATTGATCGACGAAACGAGGGATTGGAACGATCTTGGTGAGATATTTATATTTTGATTTTTGTTATATTTAGAATAAGTTTTTATTCGTGGTTTAGTTGGTATTTCAAGTAAGTTTTGTTCTGCCTACAACTACAGTAGGTATTTTCGAAGATTTTACCGCAATTGTAGAGAAAACTTCAGTTGAAAAACCTATTGGACCACTGCAAAAAAACCGAATTTTTTGCAATTTGTAGAACAATCTAGAAGTACCAGCCTTCAGCATTATAAAATAGCATTAATCAATTTTTACTATTTAACTATTTATAATTAATTTTTTGTGTTTTTTCAGTTGACGAATTTGAAGCCCTCTCGAAGGATGGCGTTGATGGAGTGGATGGATCAATAGAAACGTCCTCACCTGATGATGAACATGAAAACAAAAAAATTCTGGATATGATCGTAAAAAAATTCAATGAAAAAGAAGAATATTTGGAAAAGAACTTGAGAGTTAAAGTTCTGATTATGAATATTTTGAGAAATGCGAAATGATTGATATTAATAATTATTTCAATTAATGTAGAATATTCGAATAAGGTTTCAAATAATGTAAATAATGTAAATAAATGTATTAATGTAAATGGTTATGGTTATGTTTGATTTTATTATGTCTCGCTCCTTTTCAGTAGGTATATATTTGAATGATTAATTTGATGGTTTCGTTATTAGTCTCAGGTATTTACCTACTATTTCAATATGTTGAACAAGGAAACGAAATTTTTATTGTTTTATATATGATATAATTTTTATGAATTTAATAATTTAATTTATGGAACTAAATGACAAAAATAATAAAATCTGATAAAACTTCTGAACTGATCATATTCACTTTATATTTCATACTACGAAAATAATAATTGTGTCTCATTCAAATCATATGAGAATGTAAATATTTATATGCTGCCAATTTGAGGAGGAATATAATTGTATTTTATTCCGGCAAACGTTTTTCTCTCCTTTTTTTGAATAATTCTTTCGAATTATTCGAAAATATTTTGAATAGGTAAGTGCTTTGGAAATAATGTTTCTTCTTTTCAATTTGAATTCTTTGAAGTCAAACTCTTATCGAAAACAAATTCGAATATTGGCCAAAATAAGATCATTATGAATACCTATTTCATTTCTATAGAACGAATACAGTTATTCTTCAAGAGATGGTAATAAATATAATGTAATCAGCAGGTAATGGGGCAATAAATGGTATTTCTTCAAAAGAGTAGATTCAAAGTTGGGTGAAATGAATTGGACATTGTCAACAATTAAGACCATAGTTAATGCTTTTCAGATATTTTTATGACCAAACCAGGTAAGGTTTCTGCAAATCTGTTCAGAAACACAAAGCGATTTCAATTGAGGTAATTAGTTTCTTAATGTAACTTCATTTCCTGATTCCTGAAATCAACATAGCTTCACTAAAAAAAAGTATCGTGATTTTTTTTCATAGAATGAATCATTTCCCATATAATCGAGTACAACTATTTTTGAAAATTCACAAAAATTTATTTTTCAAAATTTCCCATTAGTGGTGAAGAAAAGTACAAAAATTGATGTAGTGTATTAAAATTCTTTCGGATGGCTTTTAATTGAACAATTCGAAAAGAACATTTGTCAGACATTCAAACAATAAAACATGTTTGTGAATATTCTGACAAATGTTCTTTCTGAAATGTTCAATTAAATGCCATCAATTCATGACGAAGACGATTCTTTCTAGCATCTTCCTCTATCTAATAATCGTTTTCTAATTTTTCGTCTTCGTTAAGATGTCTGATGAACATGCGCAGAACCTGATTTGCACTTTAATTGAAAGTTGGCCAACTTATGACTCTCTTAAAAACGTTTTAAGTCCTTAAGTCGCGTGCATGAACATAACCATAAAAATTATAGTTTCATCTTAAGTTTATGATTAAGTAATGTTAAGACTAAGTGAATTCGCCATTAATCGACGTCTAATAACGACAACGGTATAAGATAGGGGTAACAAATGGTATATTTTTGAAATCAGGAAAAAAGAATATTCCAAAAATTCAATAATATACAGAGTGTTCCATTTGAAAAAAATATGAAAAAATTTGTATCCCCTGAAATCTGCTGGGTTTTTGATAGCATTTTTATCAAAAATTACTTAAAAGCACACAACTTTTACATTCAATTTTTTTTTTCTGTAGGCAATAATAACGCTGATAAGGGGTGGGTAATTTATAATGAATAACCCTGTACAATCAGGTTATGCCCATAAAGAAGTGATGTATAGATATGGTTATGTCTAGAAATCACATACGTTTTGACGTTTTGAGTTGCGCAGATCCCTGTTTGAAACTAAACGTCCAAATTTTCCTGTTTAGTGTAACCGGTGATTAAATTAAAAGATGTTTCAAGAGAAATCGGAAAGTGGGTAATTAATGTTTCAATGTTTAGGCGAATGGTGCAACTGGTCATTATTCCCCGAATTCACAAAATTTGATACATTTTCATCAAAATTTCGAAAGTCAGACAAAAACATCACCATTGAATAATCTTAAGAAGTATGAATATTCTGAATCTAGAAAACAAATAAGCTCAAACTTGGGCACAGACCGTAATATCTTTTTCAAAAATATGCCCTTAATACGCTTTGAAATACCTACATAAATATTTCTTCTCTATCTGAAATTATACCTATCTCATATGATATATATTATAGATATATATATATATATATAATAATTATATATAATATATAAATTATAATATGAAAAAAAGAAAGAATAAACTCAACTATTTACTATATTAAGTAATTTGAAATTTATTCCAGTAAAATGGATTTAGGAGGCCGTATCTACTTAGGGAGGGCCACTAGGAAAAAAAATGATGTGAACTTGTAATCTTATTTTTTTATGTTTTATCTAAATCTGAGAGATTAACCATTTACCACAATTTCCCGGACAATCTGTATAATAAACAAAATTAACACAACTTATTTCTGTGAATTATTTGGCAGACAAATACTAAGGCCAAAATATTTATGAAAAAGATTTAGTCACTTTATTGGAATTTAATGGCAGTAATTATTCAGTGGAGAGCGGAGACCAGTGTATTCTTCGACTGCAACGAAAGAAACAAGTCCGTTTGTAGTGAGTTTTATCATTCCCTGTTTTTAAACAACTAACTAAATATTTTGAAGATGGCATCCTCTGATGATTTCGATCAATTAATCAACGAAACGAGGGATTGGAACGATCTTGGTGAGATATTTAAATTTTTTTTTTATTATATTTAGAATAAGTTTTTATTCGTAGTTTAGTTTTTATTTCAAGTAAATTTTGTTTTGCCTACAACTACAGTAGGTATTTTCGAAGATTTTACCGCAATTGTAGAGGAAACTTCAGTTGAAAAACCAATTGGACCACTGCAAAAAAACCGAATTTTTTGGAATTTGTAGAACAATCTAGAAGTGCGAGCCTTCAGCATTATAAAATATCATTTATTAATTTTTTCTGTACTTTTTATAATTAATTTTTTGTGTTTTTCAGTTGAAGAATTTGAGGCCCTCTCAATGGATGGCGTTGATGGAGGAAATAATTCAATAGAAACGTCCTCACCTGATGAGGAAAGGGGTGAACAAGAAAAGAAAAAAATTTTGGAAATGATTTTGAAAAAATTTAATGAAAAAGAAGAATATTTGGAAAGGAACTTGAGGGTAAAAGTTCTGATTATGAATATATTGAGAAATTTTCCAGATATCGCGGATAAAAACGCGAAATAATTGATATTAATAATTAATTTAATTTATGTCTACATAAATTGAATTAATATCAATTATTTCGCGTTTTTATCCGCGATATCTGGAAAATTTCTCAATATATTCATTATCAGAACTTTTACTGCTATACAATATTCTAATATTGTATAAGGTTTCAAATAATGTAAATAATGTAAATAAATTTATCAATGTAAATAGTTATCAAGATATATAAATACTAGAATAATTATACACTGTTTGATTTTATTATGTCTCGATCCTTTTCAGTAGGTATATATTTGAATCATTACTTTGATGGTTTCGTTATTAGTCTCAGGTATTTACCTACTATTTCAATATGTTGAACTAGGTAAGGAAATTTTCATTGTTTTATATATGGTATAATTTTTATGAATTTAATAATTTAATTTATGAAACTAAATGACAAAAATCATAAAATCTGATAAAACTTCTGAACTGATCATATTCACTTTATATTTCATACTACGAAAATAATAATTGTGTCTCATTCAAATCATGTGAGAATGTAAATATTTATATGCTGCCAATTTGAAGAGGAATATAATTGTATTTTATTTCCGGCAAACGTTTTTTCTCTCCTTTTTTTGAATTATTCTTTCGAATTATTCGAAAATATTTTGAATAGGTAAGTGCTTTGGAAATAATGTTTCTTCTTTTCAATTTGAATTCTTTGAATTCAAACTCTTATTTAAAACAAATTCGAATATTGGCCAAAATAAGATCATTATGAATACCTATTTCATTTCTATAGAACGAATACAGTTATTCTTCAAGAGATAGTAATAAATATAATGAAGTCAGCAGGTAATGGGGCAATAAATGGTATTTCTTCAAAAGAGTAGATTGTCGAATTCATAGTTGTGTGAAATGAATTGGACACTGTCAACAATTAAGCCCATAGTTAATGCTTTTCAGATATTTTTATGACCGAACCAGGCAAGGTTTCTGCAAATCTGTTCAGAAACACAAAGCGATTTCAATTGAGGTAATTAGTTTCTTAATGTAAATTTGCTGTGTCATTCTCTGAATGATGTTTTCAAATTGTAGGTACCTACATTAGATAAGGCTCCTTTTAATTTCAATTAGTGAATATTTTCGAAGAGTTCGTCACTCTCATGACTGGTTTTGGTGATAAATATTCCTAAAAAATGTGAACTATCAATATGACATTTTTCTTTAAAACCATTTCAAGAATTAGAGACTTTTTAAATTCATACCCTTCTTTTCAGACAGTGTTGTGATATTTGAGATCTAAATTCCGTTCTTGATTCGCAAATTCTGTTAGATGTTTTAACACATTGGTTAATATTACCTGTCAGGTTATTTTTTTTTTCAATATAGCTCCTACTTTTTTCAAAAATTCTGATCCAAATGGAGCTCTCCGTTTACAAATGTTGTACTAAAATTTGAGATATTCGCTGATAAATAATAATGGAAAATTAATTGGAAATAAAATTAAAAAAATTATGGGGTTGATCGATGATCTATCGGGGATGATTGACCACTCTGTCAGCCAAGCTGAACATAAATTCTTGAAGTCAATTTTTTTAATTAATTGAACGATGATTCGTAATTAAATTAGTTCTGTGGTTGTTCCAGAGCTTTGTAGAGTCATAAAAAAGTGAGATAATGGAAATACTCCAAAAGATATGTTGGATAGTATGTGTTAGAAAGTTATTTCTACAGTAATGAAGTTCGGTCATGAAGCCTCAGGAATTTTTCGAGTTAAACTATTGTGTCGACGTAGAACTGAGTTCATAGCATAATATGCAACTTTGATAACTTCACTGTCATGAAGCAGTCCACCAACGCATTGGATATGTGGAAAATTAAACTTCGGATAGAGCTATTCATACAGAGAAACTTTTAAAATATGACTATATCAAAACATTTGAGGTTGGTTAGATAATCTTGTCTTGTACAGGGTGTGCAAATTTCGATGTTTTAGCACTACAATTTTTAAACCAGAGGAGATAGACAAAATCTGATACCCTATTCTCGATCTCTTTTTTTGAGAAACTAACGAGGATAGTATTCATTTTTGGCCACCTTCCTTTGTTTTCGAGTTATGAGCGGCAATTGGAACAATGGCGATAACGAAAAACATTTATATCTCCGCTAATACTGATGATGAAGCTCTGAAATTAAAACATTATACAGACACTTTTTTACGTAGAATCCAGTGGCGTGCTCGTCTTTTCAAAAAGGTCTTTAATTACGAAACTATGACCCAAAGTTATGTTTTTTCAAATGGGAACACTAGATTTCTGTGCCATTTTTTGAAAGCTTAATTTTTTCTGATTTCAAAAATATATAACATCGTATGGATTGTATTAATTTAAATAACAGAAAATGCTCAAAATCCTTTTTTTATCTAAGAGTCCCAATAGATTCGAATTTTGTAGAAATTAGTGAAAAGCATAGAAATAATCAGATTGACGGAAGGACACTGCTCTTGTTATAGAAACCTCAATTTTTCTGTGCTCATCAACTGTTGAAACCATAGAAATATTGGGACTCTCAGATAAAAAAAGGTTTTTGACCATTTTCTATTATTTATATTAATACAAAACATACGATGTTATATATTTTTGAAATCAGGAAAAATTAAGCTTTCAAAAAATGGCACAGAAATCTAGTGTTCTCATTTGAAAAAATTTTCGCTTATAACTCGAAAACAAAAGAAGGAGCCCAAAAATGAAAACTACCCTTGTTAGTTTCCCAGAAAAAGAGACCGAGAATGGGGTATCAGATTTTGTCTATCTCCTCTGGTTTAAAAGTTGTAGTGCTAAAACATCGAAATTTGCCCACCCTGTACATATTATTTGATTATTTGACTGTACTTGAATATTTTGTACTGTATATTTATTTGTCTATTCTTTAGATTTTCTTCTATACTATTGTTTACATCATATATTGACTCCCCATGTAGGATTTGTTGGGTTAAATATTGTATGGCCCTTGAGAAGATTACAAATAAATAAATAAATAACTAAATTTTCATTAAGGGGTCTCTGACGGATGATTCAAGAGATATAAGGATTTTAAGAGGAAAATTCAAAAATTTTACCAAATTTCGAGTTCAAATTACCTCAAAACCATGAGCTCTACGAAAAATCGGTGAGCGGTGCCAGAATTGACGATCTCTGATTAGCCGAATCTCGATCTCACCTGAAAAAGTTTTTTTTTGAAAATTTTCGTGAAATTTTCCATACCCAACCTCGAGCCTAACCCTTAGAAAATTGAAAAAAAATAAAAGTTCCTTCATGGGAATATTGTATCATTTTATTGATTGATTTGACTATGTAGATCACGAAAATTCTTGTAGTTGGGCGATCAGTATACAGAGTGGCCACTTTTTTGATGGGATTGTATTGGTTACTTTTAAACCATAAGAGTTAGATGGTCAAATGGAGAAAAAGTTGCATGCATAGAAGCATTATCAAGCAGTTCAAACAAATCGAGATTATCAGGGCCGGTTATTGAGATATCATAAGAAAAGTAAATTATGTCATTTTGATTTTTCTTATTTTCCCACTTTATTTCAAATATCATCAAAAAATGTTACAGGAATTTTTTATTCGACAGTAAATTATCCTCAATTTGACGTAATCAGATTTCGTATCCAACGTTTCGTACTCTCTGGGCCACCATCAACCTCATTTTTTTCAATACGGACCTGCATATTTTATGACATTTTTCGAAATAACTTTCAACGCTGAATTCAACGATATATCATACAATGTCATTCAAAGTTGATTTTCAGGTGATTTTGACCCTCATCCAAATTTAATGGTGTGTATGTAAGAAAAAACAAGTCTATCAACGATACAATGTTCTGACCCAAATTCAATCGAACCCAGAAAAAAAAAATCGAGAACTGTGGCCAGTGAATGGAATTTTTCAAAAACTGCTGTTAATAAAATAGTCAAGAGACGCGAATACCTACTATGATTTCAAATTTGAATACCAAGCCGTAATGATCTCAAAATGAAGTTCGATTCTGTAATTTGTTTCAATGGCACAAATGGCAAATACAACAATAGTGGTGATACCTCGCGAGAAAATTGAGAATGTTTTGGAAGGTATTCAAGGAGACCAAACAAGCAAATGCATAAGAAGTATGGGTTCCAGAACCGTAAAGTGCATTTTACAAAATGGTGGACATTTCGAACACTTACTTCATCAATTTTCATTTACTTTTGAATAATCCTTTGATTTTTCTTTCATTAAATGATACTTTCGTTTAATTATTATGAATTGAAATATTTAAATGATCATTATAAAAGAAGAACCAAGAAACCAGTATACTGGTTTCTTGCTTTGATTCTAATATGTTCCATTTAGTTCAAGATGGGTAAGTTGATTTTCTTATCGAAATTTATTGCATATTGCATGTTGTTAATTAAACTAAATAAAGGTAATACAGATCCGACCCAAAGAAAATTGGATAAGGGTCAAAATCACCTGGAAATCCACTTTGAATGACATTGTATGATATATCGTTGAATTCAGCGTTAAAAGTTATTTCAAAAAATGTCATAAAATATGCAGGTCCGTATTAAAAAAAATCGGGTTGAGGGTGGCCCAGAGAGTACGAAACGTTGGATAAGAAATCTGATTACGTCAAATTGAGGAAAATATACTGTCGAATAAAAAATTCCTGTAACATTTTTTGATGATATTTGAAATGAAGTGGGAAAAAAAGAAAAATCAAAATGACATAATTTACTTTTCTTATGATGTCTCAATAACCGGCCCTGATAATCTCGATTTGTTTGAACTGCTTGATAATGCTTCTATGCATGCAACTTTTTCTCCATTTGACCGACCTTCTAACTCTTATGGTTTAAAAGTTACCAATACAATCCCATTAAAAAAGTGGCCACCCTGTATTATTTCAGAATGATTTTTTTCCTCTTGGGATTATCATCACAAAGTATCATTTCCGAATCTAGATTCCTTAGTCCACCGCCTGCTAGATTGATAATCCCAAATCTAACGTATGCACCGCATCTCAGATCGTCATTCGAAGGACCATGTGTTAATTTTCCGACGCTTTCGGTCGTAGGCGAAACTAAACATTGCGTACACTCAGAATAACCCCTTCCATAAATATGCGATCATCGGGAAAAGTTGCAAGTTGTCGGCGCCAACTTCACAGATGTCTTTCCAGCACGTCTGAAAATTGGTTTCACCTTTCCGTTCAGTGTTTCGTCCGCGCTTTCGCTAACCAGACGGGTTTAGGATAAGTGCGCACAGGTCCGTGCGGTTATGTTGCGTGGTTTTGTGACGGGTTCTTCCAGTTTCCGGTAAGATATTTTCGGGTTCTGGAGCCGAGTGGGGTTGAAGTTGGCCTGGAGGAGTTTTCCGGAAAAAAATCTGATTTTTTCGTTTGGGTGAGTATTCGTATTTTTTGGAAATTTAGAAATACAGATACATACATACATTGGCATGACTGGGAGGGGAGGTGTTATTAGAGACATAACCCCCTCATTGATCAGAAGAATTGAAAAAAAAATTAAGTAATAATAAAAAAAAATTATAAAAATTCGAAGATTTTGCTTTTTCGAAGTGGGGGTAAATTTCCCCCATTAGTCAACTCTTGTTACGCCACTGGATACTTAGGCAGATTCTGAGTGGGAATATTTGAAAATTGAATAAAATTTTTTCATTATTGATGCAAGTCAATGAGAATGGTTATTTACATAAAAGGTAGAATATAGTTTTTATTAACGTACGAAGGACAAGAGTGCAATAATAATATAGACTCATATATTATAAGAAGAAGAGAACAATAAGACTTGGAGAAAAAATCTTCAAGGATCCCTGATCTCTTCTTTAGAAATAATAAGATATCAGAAAACAGATCATAGATATCTTGATTAGGTCTCGAGTTTCTGAATAATTACTGTTTCAAATACATATTTCGCTATATATTGTTTTTTTTTTAGAGATATTCGAAAAATTCTAATGTTTTTTCCAGTAGTTTTTATGGTTTATTTGATACTGAACAGACCATAGAAATCAATTACCGTTTTTAGAGATATAAAAGAAATTTGGTGTTTTTTTGAATGGGACACCCTAAATTTTTCTGAAGCATCCCGTTATCGATTTTTCAAAAATACATCCATTTCAAAGATATTGAATTTTTAAGAGATATCAATGTATATTTGGTCGGTACGAAAAATGGTACAGCGAAAAAAAATTCTTAACATAACCAACAAGAACAAGAAAGAATAATTGAAATGTTTGAATTAATCAAGAGAAACTCATCTCTTTGGCGTTATTAATCAATGTTGAGAACAAATACTTCTCGATCAGAACGAAATATCAAAAATAACTTGATAGCATTACAAAAAAGGAAATTGGATTTCTATTTACTCAAAAAATCAAAAGTATTTACAAGGATGTACCTAAAAACATTTTTGTTGGTGACTAAAGACAAAATATCTGCATAGTGGTGAATTATTAATTTTTTTAGAGCTAAAAATCATCTGATGTGGACGATAATAAATTTCAAATCTACTTGTAGATAATGTAAGAAACAAAAGAGTAGGTATGTTTTCCAATCGATATTTCCACAACTAAAACAAAGTTGTGTGGAGAATCAGGAAATATTGAGGGTTTGTATTTTGTAGAAGTGGTCAGAAAATATATTTAAATAAGACCGGATGCTTGCAACCTTCTACGATTCTTTGTTAGATATAGAGCAGAATAATGCATCAAGCAATAAAAGCCATAGGTAATGTTCCAAGACTTATTGCCAGTTTTCCTTTTTCCTAATCTGATGGAATATACTGGGCACCGTTTTCGGCGGTCTTCAAAATCTTTCTTGGTTCATTCTGAAGCTGCTCTTCTGACCGTGACTCACTGAAGGTGTTATTGAAACTTCTGTTGAAGATAAAAAAACGAACGGTTGTGACTATTCTGGCAGCCGCAGTGGAGATTTTTTATTTATAATCTGAAGATATAAATGCAATAACACCCATAAAAGATGTTCACACTCACTAAATATCTAGTAAAGTCTTAGACATGTCAGCATATGACATTAATTTATCCAACTTTAAAAATGTTGTTGTTTATGTTTACCATGAGTGAATTAGTATATAGTCGTATTCCTAATGTTTTCAAATTGAAGTTGTCTACTATGAGTTCAATCTGAAATCATTAACACATTAGTACAGTAATAAAGCGAAAAAATATTAGTGCGATAACAAACGATATTGTGACGATTAGATGACAGTCAAATCATAATAGTTGAAAATATTTCGATTCATCATATACACTGATTCACAATGCATTGGCTCCAGAAATATTCGAAACTTTATTAAAAAATCAACAATTATGCATTCGAATAATTGTATAAAACATATCATTTCAAAACTCACGATTTAAACAGAAAACACAAATAATCTGGATGAGAAATATTTTTACATATTAAATTGCATATATTTCACGATATATTCATAAAATATTTGGTAATCATTTTTCATTATTAGTTTGCCATAATATTAAAATGGCAGTAGCTTTAATTTTAGATTTGTAAGCAGTATAACAATGAAATTACATAATTATGATTCTTATGTCTAAACATCTCAGTTTCGTGAAGTGTGCTCTGAGCTATAAGAGTTTTTGAGAGCTTGTTGTAATTAGTAATTCGTAATTCTTTTCTTTTTCAAAAATGATCTGCATCGTATAATGATAGCATCAAAGATTCAATGCTCTTATGATACAAATTCCAAAATTTATCATTTAATAGCAGTATTTTATGATTAAAGTGCCAGTGTTACTAGCAGTAGATACAAAATTTAAATTCGTGGTGGAACAAAATATTCTCAATTATAATTCTTCAAGCCACTATTTTCAATAATGCCTAAAATGGCAACACAAAACAAAAACTAGCGCTAGTATAATATTTGCTTTTCATTCATTTTACGTTGAATGTAATAGGCGACAATTTTTACTCATCATTGACATTATTTGAATTAATTCTTACAATATTCACCACTGTCTAAATCATAACAATAATAATTGTTTCCAAACATAACTTGCCCAAATTTCAAAGTTAGGGACAAATGCTAGTGTAAGAAATAACTGAAAAACCGACTTCTACGGTAAAACGAACAAAACAAATGTCTGTAATTCTCAAATTTTGAGCTGTTAATGGTCTCAAACGATAAGATTTGATTCACTGATGTTGAATCGGTGCTCAAATTCGATTATATCTGTTTGGAATGCCACGGCTGAGTTCGTTAATGGACAAAATACGACTAGGGGTTCCGTAAATATGTTTTTCGGCAACCGTCCGGGAAGTGCTCACTTCCCGGACGCTTTTTCTCTGAGAAAGTAGCATTTCCCGGCCTAGTCCGGAAAGTACGTACTTCCCGGACTAGGCCGGAAAAGAATCATAGAAACCATAACAACCGAGGTAACGGCTGACAGTTCATATGAAATTAGTTGTCAAAAATTTGCATGTTTTTTGATCGCAATCGTAATAAAATATGGAAAGCAGCAGCGATAGTGTTATTTTACATAGTTGCCGAAAAAATATTGTACGCAACACGCCCGAAAATGGTTTTTTTGGACTCACAGACTTTTGTCTATTCGTCCAAAAAAACCCTATTTTCCGGACTTGTTACGTAAATTACTATTTTTCCAATGTAGAATAGCAATTTGAAGCCTAGTGCAAAACTACATGAGCAGCATCATGGAAAATCTAAGAAGAATATCGAAAAAAAATAACTCAATATTTCCGACGAAGTTGATTACAAATAATAATTAAAAATAACAATTTAAAGCCTCGTGGAAAGATTCATATCAATTACTTGAGCAGAATCATGGAAAATCTGAGAAGAACCACAAAACCCACGGAGTTGATTAAAAATAATAATTTCAAGTTCTACGCCAAATTTGAAGCTGTCCACATCATCATAAATTTCAATTTAATCTAAATGTACGATTTTTCTGAGAAGTTGTGAAATTCCATTATTGAAGTGAATTTTTGGCCGAAACTTTCGATGAGTTAAATAACGTGCACTTAAATATACTGATCTTCATTGAAAAATTTTTACTCTTTTCGAATATTTACATCAAATTCCAATATTCCACTATATAGGGTGGGTGTTGAATAATAACAGCTTGTGAAAATTTCCATATTTTTCTAATACAGAACGGAATTTTCTGATCAATTTAAAGGTGAATCAATGGACCTAATGGTGTGAATCATGGGTTCCGAATATGAATCGAATGTACAGGGAGGTTCAAAAGTTATGAAGAATTTGAAATATTGGTGAATTCATAAACCACCCTGTATCTCGGCTATGGAGTTGATTTAACCTATCATTCATAGGTTTTTTGGACTCGTCTAGGCTGGCTCTACCTCAAGTTAACGTATGTATTCACCAATGAAACACCCTGTATAAGGAATAATAATTTCAAGAAAATTAAAAACGAATATCGAAGAAAAAAAAAGGTCTGATGCGAAATCAGATGAATGCATCCTCTATTTGCTCCTTTGGAGGCCACATATATGGTTATATTATGGTCTCCGAGGGTGCAATAAGCGCAGTGTTTTTTTTTATTCACTCCTAAGTTCGATCTGCTGTGAAAGCTTGTTGTCATTTCGTTAAACTATCATTGAATAATTATAATTATAAAAGTTTAATGAGTCTTCTTGATGAAGGATATTTAATATAAATCAAATAATTTGACAACTTTGTGTCTAATCCTTCACAATAATATATCTGTATGATATATTCATACAGATATATTATTGTGAAGGATTAGACACAAAGTTGTCAAATTATTTGATTTATATTAAATATCCTTCATCAAGAAGACTCATTAAACTTTTATAATTTGATGTAATCATTTATTGATTAGAGAGTCAGTATCAACCAATTGATAAATTTAAAGTTTCTGAAATTGTTTATTCAATTGTAAATGTCGATTTGTATATGTATTTCAAAAGAATAACAATGAAGAAATCTATGACTACCTTAGGTAATGGCTTGTTCTGTGAATCCTCACCAGAGCAACCGATACGTTTAGTTAGTTTGTAGTTTCTTACTTGCAATTTTGTTGAGGTAGATATACACGTGGTAAGTTTGTAAATTTAATAATTCCGTTGAACTATAAGGCACTGATGAGGAAAAATTGTATTATTAAATACAAAAATTCCGAAACGTACGTCTGTCTTTATGTTAATTTAGTTGTTCAATTTATTAACCGTTTACTCAATTTGTACAGTTTTAGTCATTTTGAATTTTTCTTTTGGTTGATTATTAAATTTGTCATTTTTAGAATTGGAATATATTCCAAGACAAAGATAAACTGAATATATCATACAGATATATTATTGTGAAGGATTAGACACAAAGTTGTCAAATTATTTGATTTAGAATAATTATAATATAATTCTCTTCCTATTGAATTCGAAATGAACTTGTTCAATCCGTAAATCTCGAATAAAAATGGGTATCCAAATTTCAACAATTCGAAATTTCCATCTCAAAGAGAGAATGTTGATTTAATAACAGGATGACGGATAAAAGGGAATCAAATCTTTGTTACGGAGTAAAGTACGATCGAGCAAAAAAAAAAGCATTAACAATACTCTACTTTATTCTCTTCTCCTCTCCCGGAGCAAATTATTCTTAGGAATCTTAATCGCATAATGAAATTCGGATTCAGGTGAGCGAATCTCTAATTCACATTTACCGCTTGAAAGACTACGAAGGAATAAATCAGAGATGTTGGATTCGTCTGGCACATGAAATTCGAATCTCCGATATTTCCCCTGAGAGTTTGTCGTGTCGGGGCTAATTGATGAATTATAATTGATTTAGATAAACTTTTTTTTACCTAAATATTAAAACTGAACTTTATTATTTAACAATGGGAATGATACAATGCTAAAAGATTGTAATATATATAGGCGTACAACTTTGCTTTCGTCGTTTTTATCTGAAATTGGAGGCTGTATTATAAAAAATTGGTTATACATTTATGATTCAAAGTATTGTCCATCGACGTCCACTACTTTCTCCCATCTTTCGGGCTGCGTACGAATCCCGCGTTGAAAAAAATGGTCATCTTTCGAAGCGATCCAATTTTTTACTTCTTCATAAGACCGGAAGTGCTGTAAAGCCAGGCCGTGTGCCTTTGATCGAAACAAGTGCAAGTCCAAGAGAGCAACGTCTGAAGAATACGGCGGCTGGGGTAGGACTTTCCAAGTATGTCTTGACCACTTTCGCAACATGGGGTCGAGCATTGTTATGCTGTAAAATCACTTTATTATATCTGTCGTTGTATTGCGGCCGTTGGTCTTTCAATGCTTGCATGCGTTCGATAACGATCGCCTGTGATTGTTTCAGTCGGTTTTAACAACTCATAATACACTACGCCGAGCTGGTCCCACCAAATACTGAACATGTCCTTGGAACCGTGATTATTCGGTTTGGGTGTCCACGTAGAAGTATGGTCGGGATATCCTTATGATTTTCTACGCTCTAATGAACCAATTTTTTTGTCTCCAGTCACAATGAGATGCAGAAATCCCTTCCGTCTTTGCTGTTCACAAGCAAACAAACGCCGTTCAACATATTTCGGCTTCAACTCGTACGGCACCCAATTTCCTTGTTTCTGAATCATTCTCATGACTTTCAGGCGTTTTGAAATGGCTTGTTTCGTCACTCCTAATGATCCTGCCAATTATTGTTGCGTTTGACACAAGTCGTGATCAAGTAATGCCTCCAATTCTGCATCTTTGAAAACCTTCTCTCTTTCTGGTATGCGACATTGAAATCATCGTTCTTGAAGCGTTGAAAACACTCTCGGCATGTTCTTTCACTATCCAAAATAAATCGTGAAGGAAGCACTCTAGTGAAATGAGATGTTTTACCACCAGGTACAAACGAAAATTTTGGTGGTACAAATAGTTACTGACGAGTTACTGAAGAATGCAATAAAAATTTTTTATTTTTCGAAACAGTAAGGGCTCCGCCTGAACTTCGAATAGTATATTCTAAGAAGAATGGGCTCCTATTCCAACACGAATGCGAAAGAGTGTTGGAATTGCCTTCTGCAACGAGAATTAGACGAAATTTTTCTCTATTTCAGTCACGTTTTGTGAAATATTGTCGAAATTCAATGAAAAATTCCGATTTTATATCCTAGTGACTTTTGTATTGTATCTTGGTAGTTGGTGTTACTGTTACGAAAATTGACACATTACGGAATCTGAATATAAATCGTATACGTTTCGAATTTTGAAATAATTTACAATTACGCATTAAATTCGTAAATTATGTCTGACGAAATCGATTTAACACCACCAGAATTAAGAGAATTTGCGAATAATGTTGCACATCATTTCATTATATCAAAATTATATTATATTGACAATCATTGACGTTTGTTGAAATTTAATAGTAGTGGAAGTCAGTATAGACCAGTGACGGCTCGTCAGGGTCGGCAGGGTCGGCCGGGCCGACCCAAAAATTATCAGGAAATAGAAAATAGTTCTAGATATTCAATTCATTCAAACTCAATCGGAGTTATCGATTTCGATATCCAAATTCCCTCGGTAATGAATATTTCCACTCAGAACAGGAAAATATAACTTATACCGGCCAATATTTTCTTTCGGACCCACCTAATATTCGATTTCCAAAGCATCCAGCGTTGTTATTCCCTTTCATAAATTGTAACAAACCACAATCGTAAATGGTTACTTTTCGTAACATCACCCCAAACAAGTTATTCCAGAATTGTACGTAACACCGTAACATTAGGTCTGAAATGTAACACAAATGTTACAATTATACAATTGCAACTCCTGGAATATCACTGAAAGCATCTCATCACGTTAGGTCGGCCGAGAGCCGATGGCGGAACCAGCGCTACCGAGAGCGCTACGTAAAGGAAAAGATACTACGACATACGCCCAGAATACGACCACTCAGTAGAACGGCACAACAACTCGATGTAAGGTCGCTTCCCAATACACAGGGTCGGCTGGCCGGTTATCCTATTGCAGAGCGTCAAGCAGCAACTTTTTACAGTTTATTTCAAATATTTGATAATTAAATGAATGGTTAATTATGAGACATTATGTCCTAATCAGAAAATAACTTATTTATGCCGTTCGATAGTAGCTATTGATTTTCAGATCATGAAAATATAATAAATATATTCAAATGAATGGTTGATTATGGGATATAACGTCTTAATCAGAAAAAAACTTATTTATGCCGTTCGATAGTAGTTAGGTATTGATTTTCTGATCATGTACTGGGACAATGCTATCTTCGGCAATTCAAATATGCTGAATGGTATTACGGAATTCATTTTCTCAAATAATATTGTTTCCGATGTTCCTGAATTATATAAGTTATTTTGTATGATTTTGTCCCTGCCACCAACATCCGCGTCAGTAGAAAGAAATTTTTCAGCGCTCAAAAGAATAAAATCTTTCAGTAGGAACATGATGTCTCAAGACCGTTTAAATAACCTGGCACTGATATCAATCGAAAGAGGTTTAGTTAAAGAACTAGCCAGAGGAAACATTTTTTCGAGAAAATAATTGATGACTTCGCGACAAAGAAAGATCGTCGAATTGATTTGATCTATAAAAATGAATAAAGGGTAAGCAAGCTCATACATTTTCGACCAGAATACATGCGGTCATTTCCACAATATTTTTTGTGGTCTTTATATGATTTTTTTATATTTTATACATTTATTTATATGTTTTCGTGAGAGGTTTTCTCTATGTTTATTCAAATATATATTTTATGTTGATAATTGAATATTTTATTATTTCTGTTTTTTCAAGAGTTTCATTTTATTTCAGTTTTCATTGATTTGAGAACTACATTTTTATATTGGGTTATAATAGGGCTATTCTAGGTGAGGTTTCCCATTAAAAACAAAAAACCAACCCGTCCTCTTGGGTGACGTGGAAATCTATATTTTTATATATATTCATTTATATAGTTATAAGTATGATAAGGGGTGTGGGAAAATTTATATATATTTATATATATATATATATATATATATATATATATATATATATATATATATATATATATATATATATATATATATATAACCACGCTAGTGTGAATTTAAAAAAAAAAAATATATATATATATATATATATATGTGTGTGTGTGGCCGACCCACATCTCGAGGGCACGAGCCGTCACTGGTATAGACAACCACAAAACGAAAAATATATCTGAAAACGATGCTGTAATGAGTTCATAACAGCACTGTTTTTAGTACTGATATGAACTCATTACGATACTGAAATAGAGAAAATACATTTCAGCCAAATTATAGCTATCCTACCATTTCCCAGAATCAAGCGGCAAAATTTTAGTCGGATGAAGTTTCATACAAAATTACAAGATATTTCTTCACATGATCTCTCATCATTTGTAACTGTTGTCATGAAACATCGGAGGAAATATTTGAGGTTCCCTGCTTTCTTGCTTTCCGAGGCAATCAATTCTCTACGTGTATCGTATACTTCTTATTTTCATTACCCAGAGTATCGCTTTTGATGGGCTTTCTAGTTGCCGTTGATTATTTGGAGCTTTCCCTGACTAGCACAAATTACTATTTCCTCATTATAGACTAACGCCTTAGATTCGTGCAGCATGGTAATCATAATAAAATAGGGATAGGAGATAATCCTACTATGTAAACGTCTGGTCTTTGAACGAAATCCGATTATATGAACTGAGTTGAAAAGACACAATGGGTTGAGCTGATTAGGCGATTTTTTTAATGAAGCCATTTAGTATCGACGTGTCACAGATTTTTTTCTCAAATTCTGTGGTTATTCCGTTCATTCTTCCACATCTTGTAGAACAAAATCGTGCGAGAATATATCAGAAACGCACAGTTTTCATGGTTATATTTTATTATTCTATGGTGGTACTCCGAACTTTCCGCCACGGCTTTATCTGTCAATTCATCAATTTGCCTTAAAGAAATCAGTTCTGCCAACCAACATTTTTCAATGCAAAAATCACTAAAATATATTTATGGAAGTATTTCATTAATTTCAATGAAAATGCAATGAATTAGAGAAAATAATGTATTATACTCGTACAGAAGGCTCATTCTACCACTCGTTCATTCCAAAACTCGCCACTTCGTGGCTCGTTTTTGAATTTTGAACTCGTGGAAGAATATCAATGCCTTCTGCACTTGTATTATAAATAACTATTATAATGGAAGGTTTGAAATCGAAGAAAATTTATTGTGGTCCTACAAGCCTTGAAGACGATTCACGCCAAGGACGTCTAAAAACAGCAACAACACCAGAAATAGTTGACAAAATATACAATATCGTATTGGAAAGAGATTTAGAAAAAGTCTTATGCATCTCATTAGGCAGTGTAATCAATATTTTGACTGAAGTTATGAGTTTCAGAAAGTTGTGTGCAGAATGGGTAACACCACCGCTAACAACGGAACAAGAACACATTCGAACGTAACTCAGATCTTCTTTTTGTTTAAGGTCCGGAATTTACATTCCCTTCACCTCTAATTTAATTTCTCCTATTTTCTGCTGTTGTCTGATCGGAAGACTTTCCTCCCTACTTCATTTCACTTTTTTCTTCTATTTAGTTCTTTGAAAGAGGTATTTCCTCTTATCTGTCTTTCTTATTTTGATTTGTATTATCTTTCTTAATTCCTTATTCTCGTGCTCTTTCAGCGTCTCTATTGTCTTCTTTCTTTGTTTATTGACTATTTCTTCAATAGTTTCAATTTTCAGTTCTTCTCTGATTTGTTGTTATATACCATGGGGCGCCAACCGCTGTTCTGATTACTGAATTAAGCGTACTTTGCAACTGATCATTATTATTGTCTTTCGTATTGTACCAGGTAACTCCTGCATACGTAATGCTTGGTATTAGCACTATTTTTATTATCTTCAGCTTGTTTTATAAAGAAAGTTTACTTTTAGGGTTGAGCAACGGGTACAGTCTGCTGTGCAATTGCCTTGTCTTTTTTCTGTTTTCTTCTATCTGGTTGTTAAAATTCATTCTTTCATCCAGTATTACTCCCAGATATTTTGCTCCTTTTTTCCATTCTATCGTCCGATTTTCTATTTTGACGTTTCCTGCTTTCTCTTTCTTTACTGTTGTTCCTCCGAAGTAGATTGCAACTGTTTTCGATGTCTTCACTTTGAATCTCCATTTCTTGAAGTATTCCAGGTTTATCTGTAGCTGCCTAGTGATTGTTTTCCGCATTCTACTGTGATAGTATATGGCAGTGTCATCTGCAAACTGGGTTATCTTGCATCTATTCATTTACGGTATGTCTGCCATGTATAAGTTGAACAGCAGCGGTCCTATCACCGATCCTTGGGGAACTCCGGCTTCTATTTCTCTAATCGTTGGCCTGGCACTATCGATATTCCCTAAATTTTCTATTTGACAGGTACGATTGTATCAATCTCGTAAGTTTGATTGGATTAAACTGTAACCATAGAGTAATAAACATAGATAGAGAAAGTATACGCAATTTTACATGTCGCCAACATGGTTAGATTTCGTTGTCGGATGGTGATATATTTTAAAATCCACAATGATGATTATGAATGTAAATTATATTGGATGAAATATATTTATTTGAGTGATTCCCGATTGAATATGCAAATTTGAATATTTAGAATCCGATATTTTTCCTAATTGTCGAATTTATAATAAGCAGAATATTTATTATTTTCTGTATCTACCTGCTGAAGTCTGAGGTTTAGCAACTTTTTCTCTCCTAGTATCATCAGTTGTTAAACGTTGTTTGGCACGCTTAAAGTTTGTTTTCCGAATTTCTGATATATTTAGGTATTTATTTCAATATATTTTGAGTAAATATGAAACATAAAACGTTGATTCACTATGGGACGTAAGAAGTGCGTTCTTTGTGGAGACTCTCGCGAATTGAGTGAAATATCTTGCCTCTAATTTGTTTTCATTTCCGCGCGCTTCACATCAAATCTGATAGTTCATGTCAGGGACAAAATTTGCTTACTGAAAATGATATATGCTTCCTCTATCTATGTTTATTACTCTGAAGAATCAGACGACGAACTTCTCAGTCCACCATCTGATAGTACTTTTTTCTAATTATTTGACTAATCCGTTGATTCTGGCACGTCTTGTAGAACAGAATCGTTCAAGAATATTACCAGAATCACACAGATTTCTTGGTTATATTTTATAATTATATGTTATTACTTGGAATTCTCCTACCTCATCATCATATATTATATTTTTCAATTTCAACCCAAAATACTAAACAATATTTATGGAAATATTCTATTGATTTCAATAAAAATTCAGTGAATTAAAAAAAATAATACACATATAAGACTCGTACAGAAGGCTCATTCTAACACTCTTCAATTCAAAATCTTCCCACTTCATGGCCCCTTTTTAAATTGTATTATAACTAACTATTCTATAAAACATATCTACAAAAAGAGTTGACGTGAATTCAAGAAATTTTCAGCAAATCATTCCTACTAACCTTGTTATCCTAACCTTAACCCAACTAAATTTCAAAAGTGGGAAATATTTTCGAGTGGGGGATGAAATGAATGAAAATGAATTACGCGATAGCTGAGTAACTTTTCTTGTTAGTATTTGTACTGAACTTCGGCATCGTTTCCATTTTGTACTAGATTTTCCTAAATTCAACCCTCAAGTTGTATACGAAAAAATTATGACACTTTAAAACTTTCTTTCTGTTCGAGAGAGTTTCTCTTCTCAAAGTTAAATGTTCAATGAATGACAGGATTCCGATGTTAGAACCTGTAATCCGATGAAGTTTCGAATTGAATTAGAGTTGTCCTCTAAGATTGTTTTCCTGCTTTCAACTGAGACTTGTTTTCCGAAGAGAAAAATTTCATGTTATCGAATCGACTGCGCTTAAATGTTAATATTCAGAATGTGAATTTCATTCGCTTCACGTGCTGAGATGCAAATTCTAGGAGGTTGTTGATAAGAAAAGTTTCGAGGACTAAAAGCATTCATTATTACCCTAAATTGTAGGTACAAGAAAACAATAATAAACGGTTGTTAGTTCTTGTTCATTTTTGGTTCTAAGAAATTGACGGGAAATATTTTGGTATTTCTTGAACAAGGTACAAACAGTATACCTATTGAAAAACAATGTTTTTAAATCGTTCCACCACGCAAACTTTATCATGTAATATACAGGGTTATATAGTCTTATAGTTCTCGAGATGTTTTTGAAGTAAGCGTCGAATGTGGGCTCCGCTCTTTAATTTTTCAGAATCGTTTTTGTATGGAATTCGTCTATGGTTTCGAAAAAAGCTCCATCCTAGACAATCTTCATCAGACTCAAATTAATTTTCCTGGGGCATCTTTTAACCGTTGTTCTCGATGGAGCAGAATATGAATAACAACTTATCAAACCATTGCTTTGCTTGCACAGTAGCGAAAAACAGCATTTAGAAATATACGACACTCGTTTTATTCATTTTTCAAACAACAACGAATAAAGCATCACAACCTTCAATATTGGTACTAACGAGAAAAAAAGACGTATGGCACTCGCTTTGCCATCATTGTCGTCTGCTCGGCAAGCCTAAAAATTATTTGAGCTATGTTGAAACTGGGTGAGTCCATTTAGGTGCGTGAGTAAATATATTGTATTACTTGATGTGCTGATTCCAATGAAATTGATCATTTGTATGCTCTTAATTACAGTATAAATTACCTAATATGTGATCTCCCATCCTTTGAATAGAGAAGTTCGAAGCTCCTCATTTGTATTAGAACTCATATTGATGTATAGATAATTTAACTATACTCAAAAAAATTTCAAGAATGAGTTTCTGTCCAATTTCAATTGATTTCTTCACGGTGTTTTCTTAAGCAATGATTGTATGAGGAAATAATTTTTTTCTATGAAATCATCTAAGGATAACTACTTTTTAGGAGCAAATTCCTCCCACAAAAAACGATAATCCAGTATTCTGATTGGTCGCTATGCAACTTACTTTCCTGGACTGTTTTCAGTCTAGAAAATTCACTTTTTCGGCCTAGAACGTCAAAATTATCCTTTTTTTTAGTGTTTTGTATGGAATGAGATAGAATTTTTATTAACCCCTCAAGACAATTGAATATGTAGAAGACGAAGAGATGAAAAAATAACTAATTAAATTTTACAAATATAGGTGCATTATCATCTAATAACTCTCTCAAGCTATAATCTATTTTAGATTCAATCAAAACATCTATGATCTTCTTGTATATTCTAATACCCGACTGTCTAATTGAAGTTGAAATATGATTATGAAATGAAATTGCCTCATACACAGGACTTGTTTCATACTTTGATGTATTATGAATATGAATGCTGAGTGCAGTAACATTCCTTAGGGAGTATTTGTGAAATCTTGAAGGCTTCACCATTAAATGCTCATTTTCCTTCATGTAAATCAAACCCCTCAGTATAAACAGTGAAGCTCAAGTAAGTACATATTATTTTTTTTTTTCTATATATCTACAGGTATCCCTAGGTTTCAACTCGATTATTAGTAATTAGTATTACAATTATTTTTTGAATGATGAATACCCTATGAGAATAAATATAGTTACCCCATAATAAAACATTGTAATTGAGAAATCCAAAAACTAAAATATAATAAACATCCACAACTGACTGATTAGGAAGTGTTGCCTTAATCCTACTAATAGTATAAAAACCTAACCTCTTATCTCCAGTGTACCTACTATCTAAGTGTAAGTACACCTTAAAATTTCGCATGTTCTGAATGTTCTTACATTTGATTACTTTCCGGTAGCAATCATTCTTACTATTTCTGGAAGGAATAATTTAAGTTTAGGATTAGAGCATTTGATTTACACCGATCTAAGAATTTACAGAGTTCAGATAATTCTTTCAGCCTTCTAGTCGAGCGCACTGATGTATTCAATTCGCGAAGATACGATATTGGTGGTGATCGACCAGCATGAGTTTTTCTGTTAATTGAACCTTAAAAGCCTTAAGACCTAAGTCTCTCTGCATTGTCGTTTGTAATAAGCCCAAGATCGATGGATAATCGACAAACCTGAGTTTTTGTCAACACTACTGGATACAACAGTTATATTCTGAGTTGTTCTTGCAGTGAATTTTAACGATTTTAGGAAACAGTGAACCAATAAATAGAAATTGATATTGATTTTTGTACGTTGTTGAAACGTGTATCGTTCCATTTTTAGTAATGGCTTTGTTATTACTTGTCAAATAATAAAAGATGACAGCTTCCCAGATAGCGAGCCATTCAAGATGAAACTCTTAATTCAAAACATTTTATTAAATACAACAAACGGGTTGAAAAATTCAGGAATTTATCATTATTTTCAATACATGGTCTTAAATTGAGAAATTTTGTATCTCAAAAAAGTCCAGGTGGAAAATGCAATAGGGGTTGATTGTTTTATGCTTTTGAAAGATCACAACTTTAAAAAAAATTCGTGGGTAGGATTTCCATTGGTAATACACTGATGTCATTCCTTCTACTCCAATCAATTTTTTCCACATTTCCCTAGGAGGACATAACCTTTCAAGGAAAGGCCTAAGAGTTTTTCTTAGAAAGACCCCTTTCACTTTTCGTCACCCCTGTAAATTTAATTTGGTAACACACTATATAGCAACGCAACGAGAATTGAAAAGTACTGAATTGTCAAGAAACACAAACAGAAGCTAGAAAAAATTCACATAGAAAAAACGTTTCAATCACGGTACACACAAAAGACGTCTATTCAACCCAGAACTCAAATGGGCTCTCATAGAAAACCTCGGACAAAAAAGGTGAGAATCCATCCTTCTTCCAGCGATAAAGAATATTACAAAGGACCAAAATATATCCCGAATTTCGTAGGAATATTCACGATGCATCGTAGGTTATCTCGATGCCTCATATTTCTTGCGAAACTCGTATAAATCTAATTTTCCTCAATTTATCATATCCATGCGAGGTGAACGATGTGAATGAGGGGTTTCACCTACTCATGGATCATCGATTCCAGTTCCAGCATGGCACATTTGGTGTAGAATTTTGTCGAAAGTCGATCTAACGAGGTTGAAAATTATCTGGTGAGAAGGCGTATGAAAGAACAGGGTCGTAATTCAAATTTTGCTCAGAGATTAATTTTCATGCTGTTGATTCACCCCTGAATATAACAAAACACGAAATATACTAACTGACAACGAAATTGCAACACCCAGAAGGAGCTGTTTGAATTTAATTTTGTTTTTGGTGAAACAAAGATAGTATAGCAAGAAGTTATTGATTGAAAAACGAAGGGTTTACAAATTTTTTTAATAAATTCTTCAATAATGTGTTTGTCCACCTCGATTATCCATACACTCCACAACACGTCTCGGCATTGATGCAATAAGATGGTCTATTTCTTCATGAGGGATACTATCCCAAGCTACCTGTACTTCATGTCTCAGAGCTGCCAAAGTCTGTGGGGGCTGGGGTAAATTTTCAGCCTTCTACCCATGATGTTCCAAGCATGCTCTATGGGCAAAAAATCAGGGGATCTGGACGGCCATGGTAAAAGATTTACATAGTTCGCTACGAAAAAGTTTGAAATAACTCTGGCTACATGAGGTCGGCATTATTTTGCAGAAATATTGGATTCTCGAGCCGGTTAAGGTGAGGGAGAACATATGGCTCCACTATTTCTTGAAGACAACGAAGCGCTGTCATGTTACCTCGAATAAGAAGTAAAGGTGACCTACTTACATGTGCAATAGCACCCCATACCTTAACGCCTACTGTCCGGTGTATATGACGATTTACTCACAGAAAACCATTTCACTTGGTTTTCTCTATTTTTTGAATATTCATATCATTAGTCCCTCATACGTATGTTTATGTATATGTAAACTTTGATGATGAATATGTTATCAACATCAAACTGAGGTTCATGTCCTTCTCCCGTCATCATCTAACCCTTCTTCGGCCATCATGTGCACCCAAGGAGGATCGATATTCATCAGAAAAGACGACCTGATGCCATTCCACATTCCAATGTTGACGTTCTCTACACCACTGTAATCGTTGCCGGCGATGCTCAACCGCACAACACAAGATCGGGTCGGTAATGCTTTAGTCCAAAAGACCTTATCTGGCAGTTAACCGTTCGGACAGTTACAGGATGGCTTTGATCTCCTAACCACTCATCAGCCAAAGATCGAGTTGTTGCAAATCGGTCCCTTATAGCAATAAGTCTTAGACGTCGATCTTGAACTTCATCTGTGCACCTTTGACGTTCGGTGCCTACTCTTTTTAGATTTTGGGCATTAACAAACCACGCTTGACAAAATCTCATAACAGTAGTTGGATTTCTGTTCGTACGGTTCAAAATGAAACCTATTAGTGATTATTGGTAAACTCTTCATTTCGAAAGTCATTAAGAATAATGCCACAGTTGAAACCGAAAGTCGTTCAGAATTGGAAACTTCATCATATCATATATCATACCATATATTTATTTTACCTTCAATTTTACAAGGTCTGTCAAAAACATTTTTGTGAACCAACATACACTGTGTATAAGACAATACTTAATTCACAAACAACATAATAAATAATAAATTGACAACTAGGTATAATTATCGTGCGCCAAAAATTCCTCTATACTATAGAACACATTGTCGCTCAGGTATTTTTTTCATTTTTTGCTCACATCGGTTTGGTGGTAGTGATTTCACCTCAGCTGGTAAGTGATTATACATTTTTGTACCTAGAAACAAAAATATCTGCTTGGTCGTTTCCAGGCGATGTTTTGGCGGAACATATGAATGTCTTGTTTATGCATATAATAATAACAGGGATCTTCCGAAGTTTGGTGATACCCATGATTATTACACACGATATAGAAACAACATTAAATCTAAGTATATGCGATTAGAAAAATCCAAGAATGGACCTAATTTCATTTCACATAAACTTTTTAATAAGATACCTGAAGAGGTGAAAAGGCTCAGTCTCAAAAAGTATAAGCAAACTGTTGGTGAATTTTTGCGGCAGCATGCGTTCTGGAGTGTCCAAGAGTTCCTGTCCAGTAGTTTGAATTTTAATCTCTTTTAAATTAATTTATTCTTTGTGTTGTAATATTTGTAAGGAGGAATGGTATTTTATATCATTCATAGTCGTATTACTTTATTGAGTAATGCTTTTATATTTTGACAATGATACTATGTATCATTTAAGAATTGTATAACTTTATTGAGTTATTCCAATTTTAATCTCTTTTAAATTAATTTATTCTTTGTGAGTAATGTTTGTAATGAGGAATGGTATTCCATATCATTCATAGTCGTATTACTTTATTGAGTAATGCATTTATATTTTATATTTTGACAATGATACTCTGTATCATTTAAGAATTGTATAACTTTATTGAGTTATTCCAACTATTTTTATATTCTGACATTGATGAGAAATGCTCTATACAATTTCGAAGTTATTACTTTATTGAGTAATGCCTTTATATTTTGACAATGATACTTTGTATCATTTAAGAATTGTATAACTATGTTAAGTTATCTCTATTATTTTTATATTCTGACAATGATGAGAAATGATTTATATCATTTCGAAGTTGTACTTTTTATCGAATCCTGTGACGTGTGCAATACAATGAATTTTTGTAAAAGAGCATCAATAAATTATCTATCTATCTATCTATCTATCATAATTATCCCTGCTTCTTGTAGCATAGCCGTGGGTTACATAGAGAGGAAAAACTTCATAAAAATATTTTTTTTTAGAACTGTTCATTTCTTGTATAACCAGAAGTACTTAGAAAAAAAATTCAGCTTTGTAGAGAATATCGAAAACTCATCATTTTTTCAATTTTCAGAATTCAAAAGACCCAGTTCTCCCGAATAACGCTAAAAGACACTTTAAAATATCAGTATAACAAATATTTTGTTATAAACAAACACAAATAACATTTCACTCTAACACCAATTATAACATCATGTACAGGAAGACATCAACTCCAACAGATCTAATCGAATAATTCCATTGAATTCTCTTCCCCAATTCCTCTTCATCACATTTTCAAGTAGACAACAGCAATTCGAAATAGACTATGTAACCTTCTCTTCCCAAACACCATAATTGCATGAATTTCCTTGTCAATCATCCCTAAGAAACCTGTATCGCTGAGAGCAAACACTATCTTGTAAACCAACAACAAACAGATCCAGTACCTAGAAATCTACATGTAGAAAACCACTTGACTCCGCTTGCTCCAAATTTGCGGCCGTATATTCGAGTAAACTATACCGGCAAATAGGTGCAGCTTCACCTGTTACTGGATTATCTACTCGGTCGCGCAAATATACAAAGCTCGCGTATGCTAACCACCATACTCGTTGAGAGAAGACGACGGGGTATCTGCATGCTATCAGGGAATATCCTGGTATCCTGGAACACGTTGATTATGACGTCAATATTGTTCCATGCTCCTTATCTGGAGGTACGTTGGATGGCAAGATGAAATGAATATATGGTGGTGACACTGGTTGATATATACTAAATGACAAAGAAACTGCATACCCAGAAGGGGCTGTTTAAATTTGTATATTTTTTTGGTAAAACATAAATAGTATGGCAAGGAGTTAATGATTGAACTTTGGATAAAAAAAACGAAGGGTTTTCGATTTCTTTTAATAAATTTGTTAATAATTTATTCGTCCACCGCAATTATCTCTACTTTCCCTAACACGTCTCGGCATTGATGCACTAAGATGGTCTATTTCTTCTTGAGAAAGCTACCTGTACTCCATGTCTCAGAGCAGACAAAGTCCATGGGGGATTGGGTAAATTTCCAAGCCTTCCACCCATTATGTCCCAAACATGCTCTATAGGCGAAAGATCGGGGGATCTGAGCGGCCATGGCAAAAGATTCACATGGGTCGCTTCGAAAAAGTTTAAACAATCTCTGGCAACATGAGGTCGGGCATTATCTTGTTGAAATATTGGATTCTCGAGCCGGTTAAGGTAAGGGAGAACATATGGCTCCACTATTTCTTGAAGGTATCGCAGCGCTGTCATGTTACCTCGAATGAAGACAAAAGGCGACCTACTTGCATGTGCAATATCACCCAATATCATGATGCCTACTGTCCGGTGAACATGACGCTCAACATCAAACTGAGGTTCACGTCTTTCCCCCCGACGACGTCTAACACTTCTCCGGCCATTATGTACACCCAAGGAGAATCGAGATTTATCAGAAAAGACGACCTGATGCCATTCCACATTCCAATGTTGACGTTCTGTGCACCACTGCAATCGTTGCCGGCGATGCTCAACCGCACAACACAATATTGTTCCGTTCTCCTTATCTGGAGGCAAGTTGGATGGCAAGATGCATTGAGTATACGGTGGTAACCCTGGTTGATATATTTTCATGTTATATCGGTATATCGAAATCTTTGAATTGCATCTATTATCAATCCAAATGTTTTGAGATTTATATTGGAAAATATACTTATCAACAAAAGTACATGAAGTTCAGACATTTTGTTTCAATTGTTTTCTTTTTTTTTCACCATTTTCTTATATACAAGAAATCTAAATGTTTATTCTAGAACATGTTTTGCCCATTCCTTTATGAGTTTCACAGTTTCAGTTAAAAATTTATTTTAATTTTTGTAGTACAATAGTAACAGGCCAAATTGAAAAGTCCTCGGTCTACCATAGTAAAACGCATTTTTGTTTTTGGCAAAATCCGATTTTATTATTCAACATAGTTGCTTTCGAGGGCGATACAGCGATTATAGCTATCTTCCAACTTTTCGATACCATTTTTGTAGTAAAATTTATCTTTCGCTTAAAAATAGTCCTCAGTTTCGGCGATTACTTCTTCATTGTCGCTAAATTTCTTTCCAACGAACATTCTTCTGAGGTCTGAGAACAGGAAAAAGTCGATGGAAGCCAGATCTGGCGAATACGGTGGATGCAGAAGCAATTCGAAGCCCAATTCATGCAATTTTGCCTATGTTTTCATTGATTTGTGACACGGCGCATTGTCTTGATCAAACAGTACCTTATTCTCTTCAAATGAGGCCGTTTTTTAACGATTTCATCCTTCAAACGACCCAATATCGCTATATAATAATCGCTGTTGATGGTCTGGTCCTTTTGGAGGTAATCAATGAATATTATACCTTGCGTATCCTAGAATACTGAATGATGTTATAACCTTGCCAGCTGACTGTTGTGTTTTTCCTTGCTTTGGATTCGGTTCATCGTGTGCAGTCTACTCAGCTGACTGTCGATTGGACTTCGAAGTGAAATGATGGAGCATATCGACGCAAAAATTCAGGTTTATTGCACTTAAACAGTTACAAAAACTGCTCAGAATCATTATCACGTTGTTGCTTTTGATCGATTGTGAGCTCGCGTGGCACCCATTCGGCACACAGCTCTCTCATGTACAAATATTCGTGAATAATATGATGTACATGTTCTGAAGATATCTTCACAATGTCTGCTATCTCGATCAAATCCACTTTACGCTCATTCAAAATTATTTTGTGAACTTTTTTGATTTTTTGTCGGTGACAGCCTCTTTTGGCGTACACTGCGTTCGCCGTCTTCGGTGCTCATTTCACCACGTTTAAACTCAGCATACCAATCATTGATGGTTGATTTTCCTGGTGCAGACCCCAGAAACTCTTCATCAAGCCAAGATTTGGCTTCAACTGTATTCTTTCCTTCAAAAAGCAATATTTCATCAGCACACGAAATTCTTCTTGTTCCATATTTTTTCAAATTACAAAAGTAGCTACAATCACAACGCAATATCTCACAAACTAATGGTCGGACTGCTGTCAAATTTTGACATTCTGCTCGAAGCTTCAAATTATGATTTGTTAGCAACAGGCAGATCCAACTTTGTCTATTTAGTGGCCACGTGAATAATAGATCATTTATTTTCGATACGCTTCGTGAAATTCATAAACAAATAAACTTGAAATTTTCCACGAGGCTTAAAATTGATATTTCACATCCAAATGCAGACATCCCTTGTTGGTTTATGCTCATTAATAAATTATTTCAGCCACACAAGCGTCTATAGATTGGAGTATGGAATTACCATGTTTTTAACAGTTCTAGCTCTGTGTAGCGAATGAAAATGTTAATGAGCAAAGGGATGAACGTCGACAGCAAAGATATTCTAGGAATTCTGCTTCGGGTGAATTTCCTCGATACTAAAGCATGTTGATTATGACGTTAATATCGCTTCTTTTTCCTTGTCATGGGGTGGTACGCTGGAAAAAAATGCTCCATCTGATAAATTGATCTAGTTGTCGGAGATATTTGCGGATAAATATTTGCCGCGGCTTTTCCAGGATTAAAAAGTGTACCTAAGCTACTTTAATTTCCATTTCTGGAGCTACCGCATATGCCGATAAGGATGGTAAACTTGGGAGATATTTTTATCTGTTCAGTTCCCTCTATTGGACAGTGACGTATCTAGACCTTGAAAACTATGGAAGATGCCTTATCTTCATTTCAAAGTTTATGAAAGTCAACTTCATTTCCTTTTTTTTTAGCTCTCTTATTGAGTAAGAATCTGAAAAAGGTTCATATTTTTCAAAATAAAAACCTAACTGTGAAAATTTCAGCTGGGGTAATTTTTTTCCCCGAAAGATTCCAAAAGTTTATTTAAAATTCGAAATAACAAACCAATAATGTTCAAAACAACTTATAATTGGAATTTCACACAACATGCCTCAATTTCACGTGCAGTGAAGGCCGAGTAGAATTTATACGAAATTGATTGATACACATGAAGGCCGAACATTTTACATAAAAAAATGCGTTGAATAATGTGAAGAAACATTAACACAGCATCAAATGACAAAAAGCAAATTACAATAATTAAGTGAAAATCTTTCCATTGAAGACTTGAAAAGTTGTTTGTCACTTTGAACTTCTTTCTATTTTGCAGTTAGGCCATTGGTCTCTTACTGCTCCTTCTCACTGTTATTCCTTTCTGGTGAAGTATTGTAACCTGCTCTAGTTGGGGGCAGTAGGCCAAATGTTTGTATAAAAATCACACAATCTCTGAGCCAGATGATATGTGGCTTAAAACACACTTCCTAGGGAAGTGCCATCTTTGGTCTTTTGTGTTTCCTCGGGGCTTTTTTGTCATCGGCATGTCGGATACATATAATGTAAACAATAACGGAGACAGCAAAGATCCCTGTGGAACTCCGGCCGAAAGTTACCTCTCTGAAGACAGTATTCCATCAACTTTGGCTCTAAACTTGCGAGAATGCAGGCAAGAGGCTACCAGTTGAACCATAGAGAGTGGGAAACCGGCCACAAGCAGTTTGTATAGCAGTCCTTTGTGCCATATTTCATCAAACGTTTTGGCCACACAAGGCCCCCGCAAGGGACATCAACGCCCGCGTGCGGAACATATTTTGGCGCCCCTTAAAGGGGGGAGGTGGAGAAAAGCACTGCTGGATAATCGGAAAAATTTTTTAAAGTTTTATTGAGAATTTAGTGTAGAATGGTTGAAAATCTATCAGCAACCTTCATTGCCTTAAAAACTTTATGGTGTTAGTTGTAACATAATACATTCCAAATGTCATTCAAAATTCAAGCTGCATTCTTCCATAAATTATTCATAAAGGCATAAACATTTAATTAGGATCAATACAGATATTGAATGGATGTTTTTCTAGATTTGGCTGCTGCAAATTCTTTTATATTATCAATCAATCAATCAATTTTATCGAGTATCTCTTGCTCTATATCTAAGATTGCCAATCCAGAAAATCTTTCTTATGACATGGTAGCCTTCAAATAGTTTTTAATTATTTTTAATTTAGTGAATGATCTCCCACCAGAAGCAACAGACACACGTAAAGTGAGAAGGATTCTTGAGGCAATACTAAGATTCGGTAGAGAAGAAGTTAGATTATTTTCAAAAATATATTGTAGAATTTCAAGAGAATTTTCGCTTCAGATAATGAAAAAAATCTTAGGGCTTTTATCTCGTTGAATAAATCATTTTCTTTCACGTCAGCCTCTTTTTTCAGTTGATCACTTAGCTTTTGTTGAAGAGCATGACAGCATTTTAATAGATATTTGTCATTTAAATTAAGAATATCACCAATAAAACAAAAAACGTTATCATAATCAGATATCATATCAAACCTACTATTTAAGGAACTCTTTCAAAAAGAAAATTTATTTTTAAAGCGATTTTTGGATCTTCAGGTGCCTCATCCGTCTGTTCATAATCGAAAAATTTTGATTTATACTTTCGTCTTACAGTATATAATGGAGAAAAACCTTGATCTATCTCAAGAGCAGCCGCTAGTTTTCCAGCTTCCGCAAGTTTTTCCTCGAGAACATTATCATCCTTATAATTTTCGAAATGATCAACGAAATTCTTCAAATAGTTTTGGCACACTATAATGTCAATCGCTACACTTTGCATCATTTTGCTAACAATATTAATCTGGAATGAAACATCATAAGAAATTATTATACTTCAAATAAATTTGAAAGAATGAATATTTAATAAAAGAGAACTTGCTTTATGTCTAGTTTCTATGTTAAAAGTATCATTTTCTGCTATTTCTAAAAGGCTATCACATATTTGAATAAAATGAAACTTTAGCATCAATTCTACTTGACCCTCTAGTAGTCTAGTATCACTTAGGGGTTTTAGATGTAACTTAGGATCATGCTTTTTTATAACATTCCAATCTTTTTGTGGACGAAGAGAAATATATATAAAGTTCTTGTACAATATCAAAAGAGTCCAATGTTTCATGTTTCATTTGAAACCTTAGCAGCATCATTTTCAGTTAAATTTAAGCTGTGTGCAGCATATGGCGCAAAAAATGCCTTAGGATTAGCATCGAGTATGCGTTTTTGTAAACCAATATCTAGCTATTTCGTACCTATTGCGACGTTCGGAAAATTGTATAAATTGCAAGAAAGAAGTTTGGAAAAAAAATTGTTGATAAAATTTGAAAGAATCTTTTTCGAAAACCTTTGGTCCATCGGTTCTTTATGCGGTCTATAAGAGGTTTTGGCGCCCTTTTAGTGTGGCGCCTGCGTGCGGTGCACGCGTTGCACGCGCGGTTGCGGGGGCCCTGTGGCCACATCCACGAACACAGCCTCTGTGATTTGTTTGCGTTTAAATCCATCCGTGATTTGTTCCACTACTCGGAGCACTTGTTGCATTGTGAAGTATTGGCTTTGAAAACCGAACTGTTCGGACTGTATGATCTTTTTTTCTTGAGTTATTTACTTCAATTTTTTCAAAATGACCACTTCCGTAATCATCCATATGCCCGAGAAGACTGATTCGATGGTAGTTCTGCGAGAATTTATCATCTTTGCCGGCCTGGCAAGTGAATATGAGGTTATATTGATTCAAATGACAAGCTCACAAGATTAATATTTGATCTGACTTTCCCTATTTGTACCTTGATAATTGTTACATGAAATTGGTTATTTGAAGCTTCATAAATCAAGAGTGAGCTAGGATATCACAGCGTACGCTCATCCCAACACATCGTTTTTTCGTAGGGAGGACCAGAAGAAGTGAGGAATAAGTGCAAATCAAAATTATTTTTATTATCTTCACTTTTATTATAAATCTAATTATTGTTCTTTTCGAATTCGTTAGGGCTGTGCTTCCTTAGTTTTCACGGTAAGTACGCCACTGGCGGCCATTGCTAGTAACCGGTACGAATATTGAAGTGGAATTGGATTATATTAGATTTCCTTTGGCGACTGATTCGCATTTTCCAGAGCATTTATAATCGAAATGTGGAAAAAATATTGCCATCTGAATTTGTCTTCTTTGCAGTGACATTTTTTCATAGATCGACTTTTTATCAAAGTCAAATTCAAAAGGGTTAATCAATCTTGAGCGTATTTTATGACGATTATTGTCAGTCAGAAAGGAAAATCTCGTTTGAAATATCTTGTTTCGTTTCTCAGATGAAAAATTAATTATCATTTATTAGTTCTTTTGAAATGAGAAAAACGTCGAAAGCTTACATCTTGTTTCTCTCATTTTTATTTTGATTTGTCTTGTCCGATAATTGAAACTTTTTGTTCCGATTAAAACGAATTCCTACAAAGGCAAGCAGCAAATCTCAGACTATGTGGTCTTCCCATAGTGAACAGACTAATATTTCGTCACTATGTCTGTAATTTTCAAATTTTGGGGTGGTTATGGTCTCAAACTATAAGGTTTACCTCCCTTATGTGCTAAAATTCATATTCGTCTTTCCGTCCTACCGTAAAGATGATAATTTTCAGAGTACATGAAAATTTTTAACAATACCATAGAAAAGAATATCGAAACAATATTTATCCATTTCTGTAACTACAAAATATACGGAGTCGAGATTTTGATTGTGTCATTAAATGATAATAAATTCAAGATTCATATCGAAAAAACAGTAAGCTCTTACGGGAACCTCTGGGCTTTGGTTATGTGAATACAATTATGTGGTCTCCAAAGGAGCATTTAGCGAACGAATAATCGAGCTTTTAAGAATTTCGGTAATATTCGTAGATACTCTCTATTCCAGAACACTATGTATTAAATATATGTAAATCCTTATGTATTTCAGTCGAAGACCCCTCACAACAAAAGACAAGGTCGAAAACGCGTATATCTACTTTGAGATCATAATATTGAATCTTTGATGATGCATTCAAACACTTATCTACATGCGATGCTCTTATAAAATATGCATAGCAAAAAAGCTCCTAAGTCCCAGTGGAACTCTTCTAAAACTTTGGATTTTCACATCATTTTTCTCTTCTCTGTAAAACCCTATAAGCCAGATTACAAGAATTTGTTTGATCTCGAAAGTCGGATATAATTCATTAAATGAAAAAACCAAATTAAGAATTCTATACTTGAGTGAAACGAAATATATCAAAGTGAATGTTATTAGAGTAGGATTGGATTGGATTGAATTGAAGGAAATTCTCATTATCGTGTATATCGAATTGACGTTTTCTCTATACGTTTCAGGAAACTCTTTAATGAATTGTTGAACTGCTCATACACAGCTTTCAGTTGGAGTAAATGAGAAATTGAGGTGGTTCAGTAATTATTATAAGGAGTATATTACGAAAGAAATTGATAAACTCAAGAAAAATTCCTAACTATTTTTATGCAATTGTATGATGTATGTCAATGGGTATTTTTAAGTTGCATCAGAAGTTTCGATGGTTGTTGTCTATGCAGGGCCGTCACTAGGGGGTAGGCAGTCTCCTAGGGCAGCAAAATTCAAGGGCGAAATAAAATTCGTTTTAGTGATGAAGCTCCTTTCTGCTCAAAAGCTTCGTCAATAAGTGAAAATACCGTATATGGAGCAATTACAAATTTCAATCCATTAACGAGTCACCATTACATCTATTAAAACTGACTCTTTGGTGTGGTTTATACACCGGCTGCATCATAGGTCTGTTTCTTTCGAAATGAGGAAGTATCTGCGCTTACGGTGAGTGAAGAGCGCTATCGAGCCCACGCGGATTGATTTTTTGTTTCCAAAAAGCAATCATCTAAACATCGGCGAAATTTGTTTCCAACAAGACGGCTTAACCATCAATTCATTATAAAATCAATTTGATGACAACTTTATTTCCTGAAGTGGTTCTGTTAACCTCTTCGTTTGTGCGACTTAACGCCTGTTGATTATTTTTAAGGGGGCTATGTTAATTCATTGGTTTATGCCAACGAACGAGCTACTCTTGAAGAATTGAAAGCCTATATCGAAACCACCATTGTCGCTATACGTCCAGATTTATTTGAAAAAGTAGTGAAAAACTCAAATTATTGAATGAACTCTCGACCTTGGCGGAAATCATGTCTAAATGATAACTGCCAGCAAATTATCCACCAGATTATAATAATAAAAAAATTATCACAACAATATTTTCGACTTGTATTATTATTTAAATTTCTCAAGCTATCATAAGACAGCCATTATGAGTTTGTTCATATATCGAAAATAATGAACTGAATCAAACTGTGAATTATTGATAATGCATCATCTAATAAGTGAAAGTAAAATAACATCAAGAAAGTTATTTCACGTTTAATCAGTATCAATTTGAAAGCAAGTCGAGACCAAAATAATTATATATTTGATTCGGAATCGCCCTCAATTTTTCACATTTATATTTTACTATTTCCTTTGTCTTAATTTCCACTCTTGTTGTATTGCGGCCGTTTATATTTCAATACTCGACGCAAACGCATTAATTGCGTACGATAACGATCGCCTGTTATTGTTTCAGCCGGTGTTAACAACTCAAAATACACTACGTCGAGCTGGTTCCACCAAATATTGAGCATGACCTTGGAACCGTGAATATTGTCCGTCGACGTGGAAGCATGGCCGGGATATCCCTATGATTTTCTACGCTTGGGATTATCATAATGAACCAATTTTCCTTCTCTAGTCACAATGCGATGCAGAAATCCCTTCTGTATTTGCCTTATAAGCAGTTGTTCACAAGCAAATAAACGCTATTCAACATCTCTCGCCTTCAACTCGTACGCCATCCTATTTCCTTGTTTCTGAATCATTCCCATGGCCTTCAGGCGTTTTGAAATGACTTGTTGCTCAATGATCCTGCAAATTCTTGTTGCGTTTGACACGAGTCTTGATCAAGTAATGCCTCCAATTCTGCATCTTCGAAAACCTTATCTTTTCCAACGTCTTCGACGTCAAAATTACCTTTCTTGAAGCAGCACGTTCTTTCATTAATAGCGGCCTCACCATAGGTATTTGACAGCATTCGATCAGCCTCAGTCGCAGATTTCCTCATATTGAAGCAGAAAATTAAAACGTACTGCAAATGACAAGAATTTATCTCGCAGGCTGACATGTTTAATCGAGAAAAACTTTATGATGTAGGCACAAATCGACTAATATTTCGATGGCGTTATGTTTACAAATACCTAAGCCTATTGTATGACAACATTGATTGTACACCCTTATGATATTAGTTACGACTTACGACTATATTTTTTTTTAAGTTGAGATATCTAACTTTGAGAGAGGAAATAAGAAACCAAAGGTAGTATAACCTTTGAAAAAGTGATCCTATATTTCCTCAATTTATATGTCAATATTTTGTACTTCTTATACTTTCACAGACAGTCGAAAACTGCATATAAAATGGAACTTTAACATTATCAACTGAAACCTATATGATCTATAAGAAATTTATACCTTTGCGAAAAAATAAAATACACCAGATCAATAACTGACCTATCTGACTCCCACCTTAAAACTAGGCAACCTCAGAACCGAGTCCCACTTCCCAAATACGTCCCACAGAAAGAGGTACAGGAATAATCCCGTACCCTGTGATTGCTCACCCTCCCTCGCCGTATCTTGCAGGAATAATCACTAGAGGTTAAGGGCCCAGAATCAGTCGTGCAGAGAGTCAAGTCAACAAGCCCTCTCTTCAGATCTCGCCTCCGCGACTTACAACTTAATTTGTGGAGTCCTATTGTACAGCCAGATTCGACAGATGGTCCAGGATAAAGATGCTGCGGGTATTCCGAGTGGAAAGAACTTGAGAATTAATTTAATTATGGCGGGCAAATCCTTCGATTAATCGGCTGGTGGTGGGAGTAGGGGATATTGGAGAC
Organism: Harmonia axyridis; assembly: GCF_914767665.1. Lineage (NCBI taxonomy): Eukaryota > Metazoa > Arthropoda > Insecta > Coleoptera > Coccinellidae > Harmonia > Harmonia axyridis. The sequence goes on from NC_059501.1 coordinate 80,766,983, forward strand.
TCGGTGCAGTTCCAGATTTGTTTCGTATTGGAATGGGAAGGAAAAGGGTCGGCTTAGGGTCATTTCGGACCATTGGCGCAGAAAAGGGGTAACATTTCGTGGTTTTTCGACTGCTACACGAGGTCTTTTAAAGTTATAAACTTGGATGAACATTTTCTTGTCGACTGTACTCAATTTCGAGAAATTGGTAATGAATTAAGCACCGACAATAACTGAGACAGCATAAGTAATAAGTATTAGGATAAATCTGAAAGAAGCATACTGGAATTATTTGTTCGAACATATCAGGTGAACAACTTTGTTTCCGCCGTTTTGCAATAAATTGGAACAGCAGTAAGTGGTAGTCGAAAAAAATAGATCGTATATGTAAATGGTGTTTTTTTTTTAGAGCTATAGAACTTTAAATTGTAGTAAAACAACGATGGATTATTCGATTGACATGAATTTTATTTATCCGCAAGATAATCTTGTGGTATTACATTTTAAATATGATCTCTGGTATATGATCGCCACGGCTGGCTCGGATGTAGTCTAATCTGAACGTTCAATTTTCGATGACTTTTTCCAACATTTGTGGCCGTATATTGGCAATAACATGGCGAATGTTACCTTCCAAATGGTCAAGGGTTTGTGGCTTATCCGCATAAACCAATGACTTTACGTAGCCCCACAGAAAGTAGTCTAGCGGTGTTAAATCACAAGATCTTGGAGGCCAATTCACAGGTTCAAAACGTGAAATTAGGCGGTCACCAAACGTGTCTTTCAATAAATCGATTGTGGCACGAGCTGTGTGACATGTTGCGCCGTCTTGTTGGAACCACAGGTCCTGGACATCATGCTTGTTCAATTCAGGAATCAAAAAATTAGTAATCATGGCTCTATACCGATCACCAATAACTGTAACGTTCTGGCCATCATCGTTTTTTGAAGAAGTACTGACCAATGATTCCACCAGTCCATAAAGCACACCAAACAGTTAGTTTTTCTGGATGTAACGGTGTATCGACATACACTTTAGGATAAGCTTCACTCCAAATGCGGCAGTTTTGTTTGTTGACGTAGCCATTTAACCAGAAGTGCGCTTCATCGCTAAACAAAATAAAATGGGCGTAGTGCGCGATACGTTATCCGCACACAACCATTATTTTCAAAATAAAATTGCACTAATTGCAAGCGTTGTTCAGGCGTGAGTCTATTCATGATGAATTGCCAAACCAAACTAAGAATAAATCACTTGACAGCTGTTAAATCGGTCACTATCTCATATATCACAGTAATGCCAACTTAAAATTATATACCTCGAAAAAAAACACCCGTTATTATAATAAGCATAGGTATTTGTAAACATAACGCTATCGAAATCTCAGTCGATTTGTGTAAGTTATTTTCGATTAAGCATGTCAATTTACGAGCCAAACTCTCGTCATTTGCAAGAGATTTCAATTTTCTTTTATTATATGAAGAAATCTGCGTCTGAGGCTCATCGAATGCTCTTAAATACCTATGGTGAGGCCGCTATTAGTGAAAGAACCTGCCGAGAGTGGTTTCAATGCTTCAAGAACGGTGATTTTGACATAGAAGACCAGCATAGCGGTGGAAGAGAGAAGGTTAACGAAGATGCAGAATTTGAGGCATTACTTGATCAACACTCGTGTCAAACGCAACAGGATTTGACAAGATCATTGGGAATGACGCAACAAGCAATTTCAAAACGCCTGAAAGTCATAGGAATGATTCAGAAACAAGAAAATTGGGTGCCGAACGAGTTGAAGTCGGGAGATGTTGAACGGCGTTTGTTTGCTTGTGAACAGCTGCTTGCAAGGCAAAGACGGAAGGGGTTTCTGAATCGCATTGTGATTGGAGATGAAAAATGGAGGTGTGGGCAAATTGCCGTGTGGAATAATATTTATCACAGTACAAAACTGAGTATTGAACTATTCAATCGTGTACATACAATATTTCATAAAAAAAAAAGGTTTTCCAATATAGGATGTTTCATTTCAATAGCCCGCTATCTGAGTAGCTGTCACTTTCGAACAAAAACTACGACATTAAAAATGGAACGCATAGAAATTTTCAAAATAAACCACAAAATTGGTGAAAATTTGGCAGTCACAGTTCGCAAAACTAAAACACTTCCGGGTCGACGTGAAAAAGTTTCTATATCGGCAATAGTGAAGAAATTGTTAGAAAATGTTGAGCTGTTGGGACAATTTTATCTTCACGTTTTTTTAGTTTTATCTATATTATTTCAATTTTATCTATGTTTGTAGGTATTGTTTTATTTGCTTCTTGTGGTTTTTTATATTTCTGTACATTTCGTTTTTATATATCATCAGTAAACGTATTGTAACTTTTTGTAGTCGAAGCTGATAATTTGTTTAGCAAGTAGATATTATTTTCGATTATCTTTCATCCTCTGGTTTCAATCCTTTCAATCTGGACATTCATAAAATGAATATTTCATTAAAAAAATTTCATAAAATGAAAGGGGACTTATTTCGGCTCAAAATTTGAAAACGACATACATTGCAACGAAATGATGGAGCGATCAGTTCAGAGAGAACGCTCAAAAATCAGCACGAAGTGAGTTTCATCTTATAGAATTACAAACACAAATTCTTCCTAACTTCCCTTCAATACCAAAGTTGGAAAGTTATTCGAATTCCGCCCTCGCAAACTTCCTGATTTTGAATAATAGACGGTGATGACAAACTCTCGAACTGAACATCGATAGCTGATCGTTGAATTGTGGATTTCATCTCATCAAAATCCTCATTTGTCGTCTAGTACAAAATTGTGTTAGTTGGATAGAATGTATTTATGTTTTAGCCAATTGCATTCCGCTTTGAGTGTATACCTACATTATACACAAAATAGGGTGGAAATCGCTATTTTCACGAGTTGAAAAACAATTCGACCGTTCATGTGTATTTGAAAGTGCTTTAGTCTGTTGAGTTGGCTAACATGATTTCATTGTATCATTTTGAGTGGGTTTTAGTACATGTATCCGGGCATGTAACTTTCGCTTCATATTTGATATTAGACAATATCGGGAGAATATTATGGAGGGAGAATATTATTTTCGATTCCATAAATGTATGTTGTATAGAGGGTGATTCACCGGGATGGCCCATTAGGCGTTTATGGAAAACTAATCATAATTTCGAGCTGAAAATTTGCATATCGGGGTCTGAGACAATGATCTTTCTCCCTAAAATATTTTCAGACCTCTAGAACTTCCGATTATACCGGAAACAGACTACTACTCCCTTATTTCCAATGGTACACCCAGTATATTATTCCATCATTCTAGATATCTTTTTTGACGACAATTTCGGAAATGTGCCAAACCTTGGGTAAAAACACAACAGTTCATGAGTTAATTCCTTATGAAAAAAAGTTCTCCATGTTCTCCTTATGATGAAGTTGACATCGATTATGTGTTCCCTTGTAATGCTTAGATGTTAGTTACCTATATCAGCAATCGGGATAAATATTTTATCCAAACACTCCATTCCTTAGGGGTTGAGTAGTCAATAGCTCATAAAAGTTGGTTGGGATTTGTCAAATATATTCTCGACGTATGGTTCTATTTGGCTTGTTTCTATTGGTTTGAAATGAAATTTTATCTTGAGAATATGCAAATAAAACCGGAAATTAGTAAATATGCACTGCAAGGCAAAAATATCTCATTTGAGACACATATTTATACGCATTAGTATATGAGGTTGAGCAAATGCAAATTTATCCGAAGCATAATTTTATAATACAATGCTCGTCGATGAAGTGTGCTACATTTATCCATCGCACTGGAATAAGTACAAATATTTCGAAAACTGTAGGAACAAAATCCATACCATACGCCACAAATTGAGCACAATTTATCTAAATAAGAAAATTTCCGTCCGACAAGTAAGTGGCAGGGAAAACTCAAAATATCTCGTAAACTGAATGGGCACATATTCTTTTTTATACGGCAAAAATTGGCACAAAATGGTCACAAAATACTCAAATGAAAAAATTTGAAAGTTTTCATGTATGAGTCACAGCGTCAAGTTGGTGACTCACGGGAAAAACTCGAAATATCTCGATAACTGAATGGGCACAACATTTTTTTTATACGGCAAAAATTGGCACAAAATGGGCACAAAATACCCAAATCAAAAAAAATTTAAAATTTCCATGTATGAGTCACAGCGTCAAGTTGGTGACTCACGGAAAAAACTCGAAATATCTCGAAAACTAAATGGGCGCAAAATTTTTTTTATACGGCAAAAATTGGCACAAAATACCCAAAACAATTTAATACCAAAATTCTGGTAGTGGTTCACCAACTTGACGCACCTTTGGTTTTGCCGGCATCAAAGTTTTATGGCTGTGAAATGCGCGTTGGACTAGGAATTTTTTCATTGAAAATTGAAGGATTGACATAGTCGTTCTAAAGAAGGATGTGCCATTTTATCGACCTGGAAGAGTCAAAAACGCGAAATCAAACAGTTATTTCAGTATTGGACTGACTTCAACATCGAAAATAACGAAACGAAAGGTAACAACCCCTTCATTGAAGAGTCCCCGTTATCCAACAATCTAAAACACCCTCTAACCAACAGAACGTCGGCCTTTATCCCAAATTGGAAAATAAAATCGATCGTTTTGACGTCTCAAGGACGCGAATAATGTTTTTCTTCGATTTCTTTCACCGAAAGATGCCTCACCTCATTCCTGATTAAAATCGTACGTCTACAATGCATGTTTGCTTTGGATGAGATCAGTTCTTTCCATCCCCACAATGGACCAATAACATCCAAAGGGCGCCCTTCGTAATAGATTGACTCCAGAACAAAAAAAAAAGCATTCGAAACCTTGTAGTAGGTACCTACTAAAAGCAATGGCGTAGCGAGAATTCGAGTGTCTCTTCTCAATCACCTTTTTGAATTGCTCAATGTTCATTTCAATTCAAACGCCATTTCACAGAATATAATATTCAATAGATTATTAACGCACCACTCAAATTTGTCGAGGGTTAAGATACATTTATGTCAAAGCTTACTTGTCCGATTTGGACTTTTTTTTTTAAATGCAGCTCATTTTCTTCCTTATGTTAGTGTTTAAACCGCATCCGCATAATCTCGTTTTAATAGCTTCATTTTACAAATACCGGGTGTTGCAGTTATAGTATGTTTTTTCATTAAATTTGTAGCACTCTATGGAGTGTACCAGTTATATTATCAAGTTGGAATTGTAATTACACTTCAGCCTTATTTTTTTTTTCAACGTTTTCATTTTTGAATCACTTCATTATCTTTCCTATTACTTGAGAAACACCATTTCATAGCAGTACATTATTTTATGGGAAATGAAGGTCCAAACTCAACAACAACAAAATTAAACAAAATAAAAGGAAAAAAAGTTGACGATAGTGTCAGTAGCGAGTATTTTCATCTCTGGCACGTATAACTTCTTGGCAACGACGGCCCATACTCAAAATAATAGACTTTATGTCATTTTGGTCCAGGTCTTCCCAAATTGCAATCAGTCTCTGACTTAGTCTTGCAAAGTATTCAATATACGTTCATCTTGTAATCTTCTCTCAAGAATATCCCAGATATTCTGTATGGGATTTGAATCCGTGCTCCGAGCTGGCCATACTCTGGTAACGATACCGACTTCCTCTAGATAATTTCTCACAACTCTAGGGCGTGAGGCCTGACACCATCTTGCACAAAAAAATCCTTGCCCTATATATAGCGCAAATGGCATTATATGTGGTTTTAAAATCTCCAATATGTACTTTTTAGTTGTAAGTTTTTCATTGATGATCACAAGTTCCGTGCGAAGAGTCAACTAAATGAAATGGTTGTTTGACTAACATGAAATTTTCCTCAAACACTAACAATATTACTGTTCGAGCACATTCTTCGCATGTAAGATTAAGTGTTTACCATTGCATATTCGATAATAAAAGAATTTGCGAAAGATACTACACTGGCCTAAGTATTTACATTCGACAATTACTGATACTTTTTTTCTTTTTTCATAGCCTGCTACAAAGCCTAGATATCTAGATACAACCTGCTACTTCCGAGTTGATAATGTTAATTTAATTCAATTAAATCGAGTAATGATATAAAATGGTGTTCCTTGAGTAATAAGAGGGATAATGAAGTGAATCAAAAAGAAAATGTTGAAAAACGATGAGGGTAAGCGTTGTAGATTTCAATCAGTGGTCAGCAAACGTGGCAATTTCGAGCAGAGCCTTCTCATGGACAAATGATCACTTAAGATAGTGAATACGCTGCTTTTTGATATCTTCAACTCCGCCGCTATCTTAATCTACTCGTATATCATTTTACGATCGCTGAAAAACATTTCATGGACTTTTTTGATGTTTTCGAGAATAAACACCGAATTCAGTTCATCAGCATCGTTGGGGATTCTTCGACCACGTTCAAAGTCAGCATATCAACCTTTAACCATTGTTGTCGATGAAGTAGAATCTGAATAACACTCATCAAGGCATTGCTTTGCTTGCACAGTATTTTCTCCCATAAAATAAATCTCTTAAAAATCTATAATATAAACTTTTGTGAGGCCATTTTCTTGAGAATGTTTAATCGAATTTTCTAATTAAATTTTACTTTCTATTGATCGATATAATTCTATTGATATAAGACACTGGATCGTTTCATTTACTGATTTTGTTGTTTGTTTAATTTCTTTGGTAATTTTGATGCAATACTCTGAGCTGAATAAGTGGAAAAGACCCTTCATCAGAAATAGTATTACAATAAATCCAGAGTAATGAACATAGATAGATGGAGTATACGCAATTTTACACGTCCCCAACATGGTTAGATTACGTTGTCGGATTGTGATAAATTTTCAAATCCACAATTTTACTATTCCGTTAGGAATGTATATTATATTGAATGAAATATATTTATTTAAGTGATTCTCAATTGAATATGCAAATTTGAATATTTGGAATCCGATATTTTTCCTAATTGTCGAATTTATGGTATGCAGAATATTTATTATTTTCTGTATCTATCTACTGAAAACCAAGGTTTGGCAACTATTGCTCTACTTGTGTCATCCGTTGTTTCACGTCGTTTGGCGCGAATGAAGTTTGTTTTCTAAATTTTTGATATATTTAGGTATTCATCTCAATATATTTTGAGTTAATATGAAACGTTGATTCACTATGGGACATAAGAAGTGCGTTCTTTGTGGAGAAACTCGCGAATTGCGTGAAATATCGTATCACTGATATGTTTTCATTTCTGCGCGCTTCATGTCAAATTTGATAGTTCATGTTGTGGACAAAATTTGATTACTGAAAATGACATATGCTGCCTCTATCTATGTTTAATACTCTGAGGGTATTTTCTACCACATTTGGATAGAGATTTGAATTTTTTTATATTGAAATTGTTAAAAGATGTTACCTATAAAGCCAAACTACATTGATGTTTGTAGGTTTTCAGAATATTAGAGGACAACCAATACCATTTGAAACATAAAGAGATATCAAACATTTAACTAATAATATTATGTCTATAAATCAAATGGGGGCCAATGTATAATATTCACCTAACAATGATTTTTTGAAAATATTATTTTCTTCTCTTTTTTGTTTCGGATGCCCTCCAGAGCGTTTCGCTCCCCACTCGCTACGTCCCTGGCCGGAAACAACCGTTGCTTCGAGCGATCTTCCATTATGTTCGTCTGCGGCGTTTTACAAGCAATCTTTCAGCGTCCTTCGATAATTTTTGCTTGCTAGATGACCGGACGAGTCCAGTCTTTTATGTCTTTGTATTGTCTCGTCACCTTATTCTCAGTAATTAACTTTATTGGCGATGCCGCGTAAATGGACGTTTTTTATTATATTTGTTCAAGTTGTTTAAACACACCTGATTATATTTGTGAGCCTCTCAAGGAACGTCGGTGCGATCGTAATATATAGCTTATCATATACGCCAGATTATACAGTTAATAAATAATATTTTGATGAACATTTTTATGAAGATTGCTTTCATGATTGGGTCTAGCTTATCCACTCGGAAATGAAAAATATGGGGAAGAGCTCTCACGCAACATTTGCGTGTGATGGATTCTGAAACGTTTGATTGATTTGATCTACACTCGATGAAAATTAATTTTTTTTATTTACTTGTTTAGTTTTTTTATTTAATGGATTCGGTCCTTACTTGGCGGAAATTCATTATAAATAAAATAAAACTATAACATAGTGGAAATTACTTCGTTTTATTTTACTTGTTTAGTAATACAGAAAATAATTATTGCTATCCCTTAATATTTGTTAGGAGGGAGAACGAAATATTCCTTGGATAATTTAAAAACATTGAAGTCCTGTACACATGGACCCGCAAACGCTTTGTTTTTGAGATACAGGGTGTTTCTTATAGTCACTTTTTTGGGATGATTATACCAGTTTATCGAATCTTCATTGATATTTTCTACAGTTTGAGTATATAAGTACAAAACTCATTATAAATTTATTTATCACAGCACACTGACCGGACTTCGTATTTTCCTGAGGATAACTAGACCATTGTTTTAATTCTTTCTTCGAAATCCGTGGCATATACGACAAAAGTACAAGATACCAAAAGTTTAGTACTGGACCAAAGTTTCTTTCTACATTTCTCTTAACTACCAATGTTCCTCCAAAAAACCTAGTACCCTGTAGATTTGTATTCGAAATTAGCACATCACATGATGAAAACCTCAAATTGGAGTGTCTATTCCAAATTTGAGTTGAATTTCTTGTGAAACGAAGGATTTATTCGAAAAAAAACGTGAAAAATGTCTAACATTCACACCCTTTAATTCAAAAACAAAGTGTTTGCGCGCCCATGTATAGGGTATTTTTTTTTCGAGGTATATAACTTTAAGTCGGCTCTACTGTTCAAGATGGCAACCGATTTGACAGCTGTCAAGTGATTTATTCTCAGTTTGGTTCGGCAATTCATTATGAATAGACTCACGCCTGAACAACGCTTGCAAATAGTGCAATTTCATTTCGAAAATAATGGTTCTGTGCGGAATACGTATCGCGCACTACGTCCATTTTATTTTGTTTAGCGATGAAGCGCACTTCTGGTTGAATGGCTACGTCAACAAACAAAACTGCCGCATTTGGAGTGAAGCTAATCCTCAAGTGTATGTCGAAACACCGTTACATCCAGAAAAACTGACTCTTTGGTGCGGTTTATGGGCTGGTGGAATCATTGGTCCGTACTTCTTCAAAAACGATGACGGCCAGAACGTTACAGTCAATGGTGATCGGTGTAGAGCCATGATCACTAACTTTTTCATTCCTGAATTGAACAACCATGATGTCCAGGAGCTGTGATTCCAACAAGACGGTGCAACATGTCACACAGCTGGTGCCACAATCGATTTATTGAAAGACACGTTTGGTGACCACCTAATTTCACATTTTGGACCTGTGAATTGGCCTCCAAGATATTGTGATTTAACACCGCTTGACTACTTTCTGTGGGGCTATGTAAAGTCATTGGTCTAGACGGATAAGCCACAAACCCTTGACCATTTGTAAGACAACATTCGCCATGTTATTGCCGATATACGGCCACAAATGTTGGAAAAAGTCATCGAAAATTGGACGTCCAGATTGGACTACATCTGAGCCATTCGTGACGGTCATATGCCAGAAATCATATTTAAAATGTAATGCCACAAGATTATCTTGCGGATGAATAAAATTCTTGTCAATGAAATAATCCATCGTTGTTTTATTGCAATTTAAAGTTCTATAGCTGTAAAAAAACACCTTTTATATAAGACTTTTCTTCTTTGATTCGAGAAATCTGTCATTTTAGTTTGTATCCCAATTTAGAAACATCCTGTATACAAAATCTATAATAGGAAATGTTAAACACGACGTAGAGAATAGTGTCATAAAAAATAGATAAGGATATTGGAGCTTGCCGCTAGGATTTTCCAACTATCCAAGGATGTTCAGAAGTAAAGAAGAACATTTGAGATTGAAAATTTAGATTTCTTCTCATTTTTGCTATTTTATCCCATCCTGCATAAAACAAAGAGTAACAAACAAAGAGTTTCTATCAAATATATAAATATAGTTGAAAATAGAGGAAAATATTCATCTCATCTCCAGAACATATCAAAATTTCTTTAATATAAGCATTCTTCGGGTAGTTCCAATAATATAAATTCAATTACCTATGCCTCGAAGATATTCGAGAAAATATAGGTCGGGAAAATCAATGTCCCGGAAAAATAAATAAAACATTGAATCAAAAACGGGAGCAAGTATTCCTCATGAAAACTATATTTCACAAGTTGTCAAAGTTGTTGTGGAAAACAACTTCGTTTTCACTTCCTGAAATCACTTTCGTTGAATTTTCAAGGATAGAACTATCGAGAAGTTCAAGTAATTTGGACAAGCTTCAGAAGATGAATGGCACACATTGAATATAAGTAAATATCTAGAGAATTTATGAGGTGAAAACAAATAAAATTCCCAAGATCAATCATCCTTAGTTTGTTTGTTTTGGCAATTCATTCCATCGACGTTCTCTGAAGTTTCTATTATATCTACTTGATTAATTCGATTAGTCCGTTCCTTAGAATTGGTCAACTTCTTATACTTGTTCTTTGTAACAATCAATTCTTATTCACCCTTCAAAATATACTAACTGACAAAGAAACTGCAACACACAAAAGAAGCTATTTAAATTTTAATTTTTTTTTGGTAAAACAGATAGTAAGCAAGAAATGAATGACTGAATTTGGAGAAAAAAACCGTAAAGGTTTTTTCATGTAAACAGTTTTTGTTACTCGAATATTGTAGTCGTTTTTTGCAAGTTTTTCAAATATCACAACTAACCAGCAGTCCGAAGAGATCCAAAGTTGATGTTTAGTTGTTGTTAAAATGCCTAGAGCACGTGTAGGCGGAATTTATCGCCAGCTTAGCGAATTTGAAAGAGGTCAAATTATTCGCTAACCGTACGAACAACTACTGTTATGAGATGTTGTCAAGGGTGGTTTGATAATACCCGAAATCAAAGAAGTGTAGGCACAAATGAGGTTCAATATCATCTTCTATGACTTAGAGACCGATTTGCGACAACTCGATCTTTGGGTGATGAGTGGTAAGGAGAACAAGGCCATCCTGTAACTGTCCGAACGATTTACCGGCAGATAAGGTCTTTTGGACTGCAGCATTATAGACCCCATATTGTGTTACCTCTGACAGTTAAGCATCGCCGGCAACGATTACAGTGGTGCAGAGAGCCAACATTGGAATGTGGAATGGCATCAGGTCGTCTTTTCTGATGAATCTCGATTCTCCTTGGGCGCACATGATGACCGAAGAAGGGTTAGACGACGTCAGGGAGAAAGACGTGAACCTCAGTTTGATGTTGAGCGTCATGTACACAGGACAGTAGACGTTATGGTATGGGGTGCTATTGCACATGCAAGTAGGTCACCTTTAGTTCTTATTCAAGGTGTCAAGACTGTGTTACCTTCAAGAAATAGTGGAGCCATATGTTCTCCCCTCCTTCAACCGGCTCGAGAATCCAATACTTCAGCAAGATACTGCCCGACCTCATGTTGTCAGAGTTAGTTTAAACTTTTTCGAAGCGGCACATGTGAATCTTTTGCCATGGCCGCTCAGATCCCCCGATCTTTCGCCCATAGAGCATGTTTGGGACATCAATTTCCAAAACTTTCTTATATTTAGTACACCTAATTTGATGACGATGAATAGGTGATAGTTCAAGTAATTCAGTCTGATATTGATTGCAAATTATTGTACATTTCGTGATTATTTACGTGGACTATGTAAAACATTTCAAAACGTCAATAAGTTTTGATAAGTGTCATTTTAAATGTCTAAATAGGAAAAATGTAGATATTTTAACATAAAATAATCATTCAAATAACACTTCTTTTAAGAGAATCGTTTAATCTATCTCATATAACAGTTTTGTGGTCTTCGATAGGCGCATGGATGATCGAACGCTAGGAAGCTTCTGACACCGAGTCAGTACTATTCTTGAATTTCTATTTTTAGTATCAATCTATTCCTACCCATCCTTGAAAAACAAAATATTTGGAATTAATTCTCATAGAAATATTTGATTCATCAGAATTATTACGATACATTTTGTCCTGCAATAACTCAGAGACTGTCTTTGTATAATTTCGCCTCTTCCTTATTCCATAATAAATTAACTTTTTAGGGTACCTATTGATCGTGTCATTTTGGTGCGAAATATTCCTCATTTAATTAGTTTATTATCATACTCATCAGCATACTAATTGCTCAGGCGTGATTTTATATCCAGAGGGTTCATCAATAATGACTTGACGTCCCTAATCACTGCTATAATTCATCTGCAAGGGTGATATTGAAGGTGAGTAAATTTCCAGGTAATGGTTGGAAAAGGAAAGTTCTTCAAAAATATAGTTTCATATTAATAACTCGTTGATCTGTCCGAAATTCTGCTTTCGTTAGGGAAGCACTATTGATTTGGAAAATATGAACAGTTTTTAAAAATTCAGTAAAATTGGACAACTACATTTACATGCTAGAATGAATTCTTCTTGGGTGGTGAGTATGAATGCTAGGAGGATCAATTCTGTTTGAGATTGCTCGTTGAACAAAATCCAACATGTGCTCAATGGGATTCATGTTAGGCAAAGATGCTGGCCACGGAAATTTTTGAATATTCGCATTGTCTAGTGCTTTTTTTACTCTCCTCATGCTATGGGGCCTTGCATTGTCATCCATTAAAATAAAATTGGCTTCAATTTTATGTCAGAGAGAATAAATAATGGGTTCAATAATGTTTTTAAAGTATCTATCGCCTTATCAATGGGAATAAGCTGCGATGACGACCAAGCATACCCCTTGGTATGAAATGACTTATCTGGCAAAAGGTAGTCTTTCGTTTTGCCTTCACTCTCTCCAAACCAATTCTGATTTCGTTCAAAAAAAAAAAAATCGCCACTGACCCAAAAGTCAGTCGCTGCGTTCCTGTGCACATGACAGAAGAATGGCTATGCATCTGGGAAATGACCTTAATGGTCTCCTGGATCGCAAATTGGTTCAAGCAAATTTTCATCATATTGTGGTACTGGAAATTGAGCGACCAAACATTCTTCTTTAATGAGATCAGACAACTGAGCCTTATGGATCCATTCCGACAAACCGGGTTTTTCACCATAAATTGCCCCCCCCCCCCTTAACTTTGTTACTAAAAGAGGTACACAAAAATGTTTTCTGCAAAAGTTTCACGAAATCGACTAGTATTTTTTAAAATGATTTCACAAAATAAAATATTTACAGAGTGGGCAACATATTGATTGCAACTTCATTTTTTCAAATGGAACACCCTGTATATTTCTCTATATTTCATCAGCTCTTTTTCCTCGGATTTCGAATATATAACATATGTTTGGCCTTTTCCTCTTATTCTGAGTACCACAGAGTTTCACAGAGTTATCTCGTGGGCAACGATTTATGACATACGTTCGTCATTGAATGAAACTATTCATCGAATATTACTACACAGAAGCGGGAAAATTTGAAATATTTTCACTTTATGTGAAGAAGAGATGGGTCCAAGAATTTTGGCGATATGAAACGGGTGGTTTTTTTCGAGGTATATAACTTTAAGTTATAAAATAAGTCCATTTAATTTTGTTTAGCGATGAAGCGCACTTCTGGTTGAATGGCTACGTCAACAAACAAAACTGCTGCATTTGGAGTGAAGCTAATCCTCAAGTGTTTGTCGAAACACCGTTACATCCAGAAAAACTGACTGTTTGGTGCGCTTTATGGGCTGGTGGAATCATTGGTCCGTACTTCTTCAAAAACGATAATGGTCAGAACGTTACAGTCAATGGTGATCGGTACAGAGCCATGATTACTACCTTTTTCATTCCTGAATTGAACAACCATAATGTCCTGGAGCTGTGGTTCCAACAAGACGGCGCAACATGTCACACAGCTCGTGCCACAATCGATTTATTGAAAGACACGTTTGGTGACCGCCTAATTTCACGTTTTGGACCTGTGAATTGGCCTCCAAGATCTTGTGATTTAACACCGCTAGACCACTTTCTGCGGGGCTATGTAAAGTCATTGGTCTATGCGGATAAGCCAAAAACCCTTTACCATTTGGAAGACAACATTCGCCGTGTTTGCCGATATACGGCCACAAATGTTGGAAAAAGTCATCGATAATTGGACGTCCAGATTGGACTACATCCGAGCCAGCCGTGGCGGTCATATGCCAGAAATCATATTTAAAATGTAATGCCACAAGATTATCTTGCGGGTGAATAAAATTCATGTCAATCGAATTATCCATCATTGTTTTATTGCAATTTAAAGTTCTATTGCTCTAAAAAAAAACATCCTTTATAAACCAAATTGGTGCATGTGCTGATTTTCCACTAAGTAAATAAACGAATTTTACGTAGGTAGAAGTAGTAAAAAACCCGTTCCTATATATATTTTTTTTCCGAAGATGCATATAATTTCCGATTATTATATAGTATATGGTTATCGATGATAGCAACTTTAATTATCAGAATATGACAATGATTATTTGGGCCAAGGGCAAAATAAACAACAAAATGGCGAATGCGCCACCATGCACAAATATATATTTCACAAATTCTACCTCACGAATTTCAAAAACTGAAATGAATAAATTGGCTTCAAACAATGTTTTCCTTAGCTCAGCTCAATTTGAATAATGAATATTTTTTCGATTCATATCGAATGATGAACTCTCATGTGTAATTAGAATTTTCCAGAATCATATTATGCATCCATTTCCGTTGATAGGTGCAATTTATTTGCATCCTAATGACAACAATCATTCGATCTCTGCGAAAAACTACCAAATTTCGAAAATGAGTAATCTGGGTAATCAATACTCGATTATTCCAATATCGATATCATCGTTTAATATTTATTAATTCGCGAAAATAAGATACTTTATTCACATTCATTGTTCCCTGTTGTGAAAATGCAGTTGAAAATATTTCGGATCTGATGTTGGCGATAAGCATAAAATGTCCATTTGCAGTAAAAATGAAATGGAAAAACATGAGTAATTACATTGGAAATAGAGGATAAAGAAGGCATTGCTATTTTATGTGTTTTAGGTTTCAATTGGGAAATTTCACCAGAATCGCAGAAAACGAGTTCAATCGATATATTACATATTTCTGTTTTTCGAAGCCAGAGTCCGGAGTAGACAGTATCTGGAGGGATGTCCGCTTTAAGAAAAATCTAAAATATCATAATTGACAGTTAGATCTCAAATGTGAATGGATTTTAGGTAAAGAACTATCAGAGAAGGTTTTTTTATTTCAACAGATATAGTTTTTATGAATTATTATTGGAAATGAACAACTTCAACCGAGAAAAAAAAACTCAACATTCTTGAAATTGTCACAGCTTTTCGGAATGTGCGAATCCAAAAATCAAATCAACAAAATCCATCCTTTTGCCGTCCAGATTGTTTTTGAGCTTCAAAAATTGTAATGTAAAATTTAGTAGAAAAATGTTCATCCCATCTTGAGGACACGATCCATGAAGTTTGAAAGCAAGAAATCAGGAAATAAGAATTGAAAAAATAATCTTCAAAATCCTGAAACCATATAATTATGAAATTGAAAACATGTCATGGTAGAATGATACCGAAAGCAATATTTGTCATTTCAGCTCTCATAAGATTCTATAATCTATACCTTTTCAAATTGAGACTGAAACAATTCAAATTGGGAATAATCAAATTCAAATTGGAACTTAACACATTCAAATTTGAAATAAAAACATTCAACTTGGGAATGATCGAATTCAAATTGGGACATCATTCATTTCTATGTTCATTTCTCGTTTTAAATGAATGAACATTATTATTATTATTATTATGTAAATTCTTTGTAAAAAAAATCTTAATTCAGAAACCTTTCCTTGTGTCAAAAGTAAATAGCCAGTGACTGTATACCAAAAGTTTGAGTGATATTAAAAATGAAGATATGAAATCAATTAAAAAGCACATACATGACATACAAAGATGCGTGCAGAATATCATAGGAAATATAAAATTGAATAGCAATAAATGTCGTCCCAAATAGACATTCATTACTCCCAATTTGAATGTGTTTAGTTCCAATTTAAATTTGATTATTCCCAATTTAATATTGTTGACTCTCAATTTGAAGTTGAAAAGGTATAGTGAGTAGTTAAGTTAAGGGTACAATATAATTTTGTTCTTAAACTCTCACAAGTAAAGAAGAACCAAAATTGTTTTTTTTATTCTTTTTATTATGGTAACTTCCTACGTTAAAATAAATAGTATAGACCTGATGTTCATTTTAATTTGTCGCTAGTATCAATTGGTCCAATTTCCACTCGGATTTGTCTTCAAAAACAGTAATTTATCGATTAGTTCACTCCTCATAACGTCTGGTGAATTTCTCTTGGAAAATTCGAGTGAAGTTCGAAAACCTTCAAAACCAGCCAAACTCAGGCGATGTTATGATGATGGGACGAACGATGATGTGCAAACGTTGAGATGAATCGACACTAAAAGGAAATGGTGTGTTCAAACTTCCTGTTGGTGAAGGAGCACAGTGAATTTAGCTGGTTAACGCAGTTTGGGAGGGGTACTTCAGGCTTAGTCCTCACTTTATATTGGAATAGGAATCAACCAGTGGTGGAGCCATGAAAGGCAACTTGACGATTTTCTGCATTCAATATAGATCAAATCAAATAAAATTTATCAACGTAATATTACACAAATATGACCGAATGAGATCCTATGATTAGCTTGTGTTATGTAGCATCATTCTGACATTTACATAAACCAAAACGATCAAATAGAATACCTCCGACAATTTGTATTACTCCTAGTATTACATAAATCCGAATCAATATGAAAATCTTGAGTTGCTACCCACAGTATATTCGAAAAATTAAAAAACAATATCCGATAGAAATACCTATTCCTGAGAGAAGTCAAACTAATATTTCAATCAAAAGATTTCAAAACTCCACCAGCAAAATAACATCATGAAACATATTAATGCAGAATGTAGAACTAGAATAACATCCTCAGCTCCAGTTATTTCAGAGTATTTTTCCTTTATTATAGCGTAGATGACACGAAAGGAAGTACAAATATTTCTCATTTTCAAGAAAGCCTTCGCTTCCATTGACAATTTTCTCTTGTTGTAAGATCATCGGAAGTAAATACACGAGATCCTTTCAACTCATTGCAGTTTTTCAATGTTTGCTGTTCCATCTTTCTATTAACGATTTTTGTTTTTTTAAATGTTCCAGATTGTTTTTCACATTCCAACCCTGTAACATGCCGATATATTCTCGTTTGATTTCGAAATTTATAATAACCTTTTTCAAGCTCTTTAACGTTTCATTTGGTGTTTCCACTTTATCTCCTATATGTTTCTTTTGTGTGATTCGAATGATCAAATCCTCGCTCGGAAATAATTCAAAAAATGTATTCTTCCCAATAAATTGTAAATCCTGTTTACTCCTAGTACAACGCATTTGCTCATGAAAATTCAATTAGAAATCATTAGAAAATATAAAATTAACTATTATTTTTCTATGGAAATAGTATATTGTGTTAGTGAGGAAAGTCCAACGTTTCTCGCGCAAATACACGAGCGAGAATAGTTATTTATAATACAAGTGCAGAAGGCATTGATATTCTTCCACGAGTTCAAAATTCAAAAACGAGCCACGAAGTGGCGAGTTTTGGAATGAACGAGTGGTAGAATGAGCCTTCTGTACGAGTATTATACATTATTTTCTCTAATTCATTGCATTTTCATTGAAATTAATGAAATATTTCCATAAATATATTTTAGTGATTTTTGCATTGAAAAATGTTGGTTGGCAGAACTGATTTCTTCAAGGCAAATTGATGAATTGACAGATAAAGCCGTGGCGGAAAGTTCGGAGTACCAACATAGAATAATAAAATATAACCATGAAAACTGTGCGTTTCTGATATATTCTCGCACGATTTTGTTCTACAAGATGTGGAAGAATGAACGGAATAACCACAGAATTAGAGAAAAGGACTTTCTCCTACAACTGCACAAATTTCAATAATTCAAGTAATGGACTTGATTAAAATCGAAATGGCCTTCGTTGACAGTATGTGCTAATTTATTGCGTTTCCATAGAAACGAATGATAAGCCCAATTTCATTGGTCTACTAAGCGAGGTGTGGGCAAAGTGCCGTGAGAAAAAATATTTCCCACAGTATGAGCAATACATAGTTTTGAAATTGAGTAAGCTATGAAAAATACGCTAATTATCATAGCAGTTGTAGGAAAATTCATTTATGAAACTCTAAGAAAACGAAACTTCAAAGACAAAAACCTATTTCAAGTGAGCTGAGAAATTCGAAAACCTCATAAAATGAAACCAAAATAGATGCAAATGCCCCTATATAATCTTCATGCGTAAGTCTAAATTATTTCAAGAAACCCTTGTGCCACCACTGGAGTAACAAAACACGACTACTTAAGGACAACGTCTCTACAGGAAACGACCAAAACTTTGGAAAGCCCGTATTCTAAATCAATCTACCCGAAACTTTGCTACATAAAACATAACACAATATTATGATTTCACATTTGAATATTCCCAAGGAAAGATCATATGTAACTTAAAGTGGGGTTAAATGGGATGATAAACTTTGACAGCAAATGTAAATGTTTGACATCCTCCAATTCTTCATGGAAAAACACGCTCATTAATCTTATTTTCGGGGAAATTTCTATATCAATTAACTTTCGGGACAATGACGAACTGCAAAAACTTTCCAGAGCTGACAGATTCCATTTTAATTTCTCCAATTACTAATTGCAATTTTTCAGCAGCTTAACGTCGAAATATAAGACGTTTTTTGTGTTGATGTTGACCATTTTTTACGAATTAATATTTGAATTTCAAATGTATTGTTGTTTAAATCAGTTTTTTGATGACATTGCTGTCATAAACAGAATTCCCGATCGGAGCAAAAATATTTTTTCGTACAAGGTGTCTTTGATTACTTTTCACGTATGAGAAGGGAAAACTTCTTGAATTCTTGGAGCTGTAGTTCACATCCTTGATAGAATTTCACTGAAATTCTTTTCACCAGAAATGATATATCACATTTTTTATGTCGTTATATATTATCGTTGAAAAATAACAAAGTGACGACTCGTGGTGCTGTTGAGTTCGTGAATATAAAATACGTGAAACCTTGAATTTTCAGAGGTGGCACGGATCATGAAATCAGAACGAAAATTCACTAATGAGCAAAATCGGATAGCATAGATTTCCGGAGTATATGGAAATAATCATTTACAGCTGATCATATCAAGCTCGATAAGAAATTTTATATTGGTTCTATCAGCTTAGCGGAATCATAGAAAATTCAAGCAGAATATCGAAAGAAATTATTCAATATTTCCTTAACAACGTATCAAACTACGTTGAAATTCGGTTCTAATATTTTGAATATTCATTCAAAGGTTCATTCAAAATTTCAGCAGGATATTATCACCAGAACCTGCCACCTTCAAGTGTACAAATATGCTTCCGCCATTTTGTAATAGATGGCTGTAGAGATAAGTGGTGTTTGAACTAAAGAAATCGTAGATCTCATACAATAAGCTTAGGAATTCCTTAACATAACGATGGCGTTATGTTATTTCGATGGCGAAATATAAGTCGATTTGTGTCTGCATCATCATGTCAAATTTTCGTAAAATTTTTCATACCTAACACTTAGAGAATTGAAAAAAATTAAAAATCCCTTCATGGGATCATTGAACCATATTATTGATTGATACGACTATGTAGATCACGAAAATGCTTGCAGTTTTTCGATTAGTACATTATTTCAGAAATTATAGGTAAAAATCTGGAATTTTCGAACAAAAAATGAATGAATTTCCCGAAGCCGCAACTTCTCCTGATCGTGAGCTACGCCCAAAAAACCTCACTATGTTTTAGATCAGAACCATATGTTCAAAAAACGTTTTTATTTGAGGGGTCTGTGACGAATACTTTAGGAGATATAACGATTTTTGATATAAATTCAATTTTTTCTCTAATTTCGAGTTCGAATTTCTTCAAAACTGTGAGGGCTACGCAAAATCGGTGAGCGGTGCCAAAATTGACGAATCCTGATTAGCCGAATTTCGATTTCACCTGAAAAATTTTTTGTCGAAAAATTAGAAACTAGAAAAGAATTAAAAGGTCCTTCATGGGACTATTGTAGCATTCAATTGATGCTTGCAGTTTGGCGATTAGTACATTAATTTAGAAATAAAAGGAAGAAATTTGAAATTTTAGAACAGAAAATGGATGAATTTTCCGAGACTGCAACTTCTCCTGGACGTTAGCTGCGCCCATGAAACAGCACTATAATATAGATCAGAGCTAGTTGTTCAAAAAACGTATTTATTTTAGGGGTCTGTGACGAATACTTTAACGATTTTTGATGAAAATTAAATTTTTTCCCTAATTTCGAATTCGAATTTCTTCAAAACTGTAAGGTCTACGCAAAATCGGTGAGCGGTGCCAAATTTGACGATCCCTGATCAGGCGAATTTCGATCTCACCTGACAATTTTTTTGTCGAAAAATTTTCGCAAAAGTGACTTTTATACAATATACTATATACAGGGTGTTTCCTAAACATGCGGCAAAAATTCAGGGGGTTGTTCCTTGGACTATTCTAAGAATATTTTGTCCTTTGATGATTTTTGAAAAATCTCTTTGTTTCGAAGATACAGGGCGAACAACATTTTTCATATTTTTAAAATTAATAATAGTTTAAATAAAAATGCGTACCGCACTGTGTTTACTAAGTAGGTACAATTTATTTTTAAATTTGTTTAACAACATTCCAATTACTAAAAACGGCCAGTTTTTTGACTAAAAATTGCTAATACATCACAAAACGAATTCAAATGAAAACCGTGTTTAATCTGTATTCCTTTACCATCTGCACTTATCAATTTTTAGTCAAAAAACTGGCCGTTTTTAGTAATTGGAATGTTGGTAAACAAATTTAAAAATAAATTGTACCTACTTAGTAAACACAGTGCGGTACGCATTTTTATTTAAACTATTATTAATTTTAAAAATATGAAAAATGTTGTTCGCCCTGTATCTTCGAAACAAAGAGGTTTTTCAAAAATCATTCAAGGACAAAACATGCTTAAAATAGTCCAAGGAACAACCCCCTGAATTTTTGCCGCATGTTTAGGAAACACCCTGTATATACTATTCCTATATTTGAATTATTCCTATACTCTTCTTGGTATTCACAAATGAGCATCGATTCTGACAAAACAATTTAGCAATATCTAAATATTGTTGATGTGTGTTTCTATCTATCATTAATTGTCATAATCTAATAAACACAAAGGTCATAATAAATGTCGAAAAATAATGCACAATACAATGTTGGGATCATTATCATTTCTATTGGAAAAGTGACGAGTATTAAAATGGTCTTCTGCTCGTATTGAACATTATTTCCTCGATTCCGATAGAACTTAATTGAATCTGATAATTTCATCTCATTCATATTCGACAGTGATTTTTGCAATACTAACATAAAATTTTAAATATTCACCGCAGATTGAACAGGGAATAAACTGTGGTGACAATGTATGAAATAAAAATTTAACTAAAATCCCTTGAAGAATTTAATATTCTTCCATAGTTTAACGTGAAGAATTTATCGATTACACCACAAAAATCGAGAAAGTAATTTATGCCGAACCTATCATTAATCCGATCCTTCGCTCACTAATTGAAATTCTGTAGTGTAGATGGCTCCCAATTCAGCTCCTCAAGTCCTTAATAATGATTGATATCAATTATGACACAGACATGTAGCTCATTGGTGTTGATGAGTATCTAATCCTATTTACAGGTTTGGTCATCTTTCTCTCTCTTGACCGATAATCAATAAAGCCAATACGGCAAGGAATACATAATTCGAATACTCGAAGGTCCGAGCCGAGATAAGTGTTGAAGAAGGCGACATATTTATTTATTGGTTGAGAAACTGGAAATGCCGTCACGTAGATTCTTCAGGAAATGAAAGCTATTGACCCCCACAAATTCTAGAGTGAATGCTCTGGGGGCATATCCACCATCTCTATTCCAAATTGAAGAGTTATTTTATTGTTTGTTCTATTATTATTTGCAGTATATAGATATTGATAAAAACAATAATTTGAAGAAATTGGAGGATTTCATATAAAACAAACTTAATCGAATGACCGAACAGACTTGACCAGATCCTCTCTCATCAAAATCAAAAAATGTGTGGTAAAAATTTTCTTGAAAATCCAAAAAAAAAACTTCAGTAGCCCCTCTGTCCATATGGAGAGTGCAATATTTGAAAACATGTGAAAAACATTGCAGAATTATAATTAGTACTCACCTGAAGAAATCATGGTATTACTAAAAACTCCTTGTGGACGTGAACTAAAAATAATTTCATTCATTTTTCTCTATTTTTTTTTTAATTTTTGAGATCTTTCTGTGAAAGTTACAAAGATGTTTTCAACCCTATGAAAGGAAAGATCGTACACTCAGAAATTTGAAATCACAAGATGTCCTCTAAAAATGATAATCGATAATCTTCTACAGAATAACTTATCCTTACAGAAATGTTTTATGTGGGCCACCCTGTATAAAGGGAGAAAATTGACTATGTTGAATCTGGAATTTCGATATAATGAAATTACAAGGTCTAGAATTGAATTGAAGCGACAAAAGTCGTAAAGTTCAAACTGAGTAAAGTGAAAGTAATAACGCTTTCTGTAATATCTTCTTGGTGAAATTATTCATGAGGAAATTGTCTGTAAGAATCTAAATAGAGATGAGGGCTCAGATGATAAAGTGTAATGACTCAACGCAAACTTTGTAATCTACGGAGTGAAGATCTTAACTTGAACTTGAAATAATTCGTAAGTAGTAAGTGCCCAAAGTAGTTAATCATATTAAATGTTAATACTTTGTAATTTTACATGGAATTTTTTGTTTTCTCACTTCTTGCGTCGAATTTATGTCGATATGAGACAGATGATGTTTCATTCGATAACTGAGAAATGCTTCTGAAATTTGAATTCTCAATAATAGATGAATAACATCAATTCTTCGGTGGAAATGGAAGAAATAAAATTTCTTGTGGATGCAAAATGGTGCATGCGTCGGTATGTGCTCAGAATTAAGGTTAGGTAGAAATTTATTAATTGCATAAATAACTGAGTTTTTTTCATTGAAATCCTCATTGCACTTGGAAAATTGACGAAATGCAGTCATGAGAAAATATATTTCGTTTATTCATTTCAAGAGACATCCGAGTTGAAATTTTGCTTGTATATAGGGTATTTCCCAATTGAGGGTTAAAACGAAAAATGGAGATTTCCAGGATAATTTAAAGAAAAAGAGTCCTTGAAACATTGGTTTGCTAACGTTATCTCATCGAGATACAGGGTTTTAAAGTTTTTTTTCATGTTTATTTTTTATCATAACATCTGCATTTCAGAGGGTATATAGGTGAAATTCAGCAAAGATATTCAAATTTTTCTACATCACGTGATATGACAATCTTGGTTGCAAATCTATAGGAACAGTTCGCATTTTTTTTCCAGAGATTTTTTTTTTTAGTAGTTTGAAAAAATTTAAGAAGGAACTTTGATGTTGTACTGAACTTTTTAGTTCCTCATTAAAAAAAAGATCACAAGAAACAGTAAGTACCTCAAAACCAAAGCGTTTGCGGACTCATATTTAAAGAACTTATTTTTCTCAAAATTTTCCAAGAAAGCTCTCGTTTCGCTTGAACCTCCAAATAACGAACAGCCTGTATATAAAATAACAATTATTTCAAGCTGCGTGCCCAAATTCGTATGCGTTCTTCAGAGTCATAAAAAATTAGAGCAGAATATAGAAAATGAATGAAGTAAAGTCAGAAGTTTTCAAGAGTTTGTTCATTCATTCTCAAATTCCAACCTTGGAGACCACAAATATAACCATTTACAGGTCTCTCGATCCCAAAGGCATACTTGATACATGAATAAATGAGAGCCCAAAAACTTATGTCTTCAAGTAAGTGCTATCCCCATTTCTTTTATAACCGTACCCTATTTCTTAGGATATTAACGCCAAAATCGATAGAATCTTTCCCTTTTTACTCACAAGGGCGTAGAAATGGCGGGTACTAGGGGTAATTAACCCCCTCCCCAAGATTCCCAAAATATGAAATTTCTGATTTCTCTCAAAGACGAAAAACGAAAATTTTTCCATAAAATGAACCAATACTCTATTTACGAGTACTTTTCTTTATATTTACAATTTAATGTAATATCTTTACAATTTATTTGTAAAGATATTACTTTTGAATTGACTATACAGGATGTTGCTAAATTGAAGGTACAAACAAACATGTCAGATTCCTCGGATTTATTTAAAAAATAAAGTACTAGAACATGCTTCGGAAACGATTTGTTTTCGAGATACAAATGTCAGAATTCAAGTTTTTTCTCATGGCATCTCATCTTCGCAAGATATTTAACTTAAATTTGGCATATATATTCTATTTCAAAGTTTTCATCATGTTATTTGCTTATTCAGAATGCAAATCTACAGGGTGATTTTTTTTGGGGAGGATGCCCGTTTCTTTCCACCGGACCTTTTTTTTTGGTGTACCAATGGTAATTTAGAAAAATGTGAAAATAATCTCTGATCCAATAGGTACTACACTTTATGGTTTCTTGTCGGTTCTTGTTGAATAATTCATCAGTATTTGTCAGAAAATCTAATTATTATAAGGTCCAGTAAGCTGTGATGAATAAATAATTAATTATAAGTTTTGGTACTTATTTACCCAATCTATAGAGAAGATAAAGATTCGATGAACTGCATCTCAAAAACAAAGCATTTGCGGGCCCATATAAAGGACTTTTTATTCCTAAAATTATTCAAGGAATTTTTCATTTTTCTTCGTACCTCTAATATAGGATCCGAATCAAAAAAATACTATTATTTTGAGTAATTTTCGCATCAAACTTCGCTATCATACCTTTCCATCTCATATTACAGATATAAGTGAACGTTGTCGTCAAAAACATTTTTTTCGATTACCCCCAAGAAAAAAAAAGATCTACGCCCTTGTTTCCTCAAACCCTCCCTATACGATCTTTTCTCATTCAAAGTATCGATAAAAAAAAATGAACCAAATTATCCGAACATAATACTCAACTTGCATGCCTCGAAGCAGAGAAGAAAACGAACTATATGAAGCAATAAACAAGGATACGCTAACTTTGTGAGGTGTACCATTTCAGTTTAATTGGGGCGTTCATATTCCAAAATCATGCCACTTCTGTTTCTGAGTGTAGGGGTGTGTTAAATTAGGACGCTGTGAATAAAATCCACAGAACGTAGTCTGACTTCGCAGCGGATCTGTGATCATTCATAGCTGATTCCTGCAGGCCAGAACTTTAACAGAGGGGTAAATTTGAAGTGAATGGTTTCAGCCTTCGTAGATGTTGTATAATAGTACCCAATTAGTATCACTGAAAACTGGGTCTAGTCTGTTTTGCTTCTTTCATTGCAGTATGTTATTGAATGCGTGTAACATACAACATACAAGCACTGATTGAATATGTATATGGTTGCAACTCTCTAAACAGTTTGTTTCTGAGAATTCCGTTGGTCTGAGGAGTATTCAGCAGTTTGATAGTAGTATCTGAGATGTTTACAGTATGTTCCACTATTGACTCGACGCTCTGTTACAGTTAAGCGCTAAAATTCGCGAAGTTTTTTTCTATCTAATGAATTTTCAGATAATATGGAATAAATGAAACCAGGTCTGTTGGAAGTTTCATATGCCTAAAACTCATAGTTTTTGTGTTATTACGTTTTTATAAATTGAAGACGCTTCAAAAAATCCTAACTTCCTCTTCTAGTGGCAAAAGTTGACAGCTTCTGGTCCATTGCTTCCTTCAGACGGTCCAATTATTGACAGTTTAGTTCCGAGTTAACAGTTGTGCCGTTGGACAGCAGTTCATAGTAGATAACTCCCTGCCAATCTTACCAAACACACAGCAAAACCTTCCTGGACGTCAATCCTAGCTTGGCCACCGTTTCCGCCGGCTCACGACCGTTTTCGCTTGACGTTGTCGTAAGTTATCCACTTCAAACCGCTTCAAAAATGGGTCGAATTTGTTGCGATTCAGTAGCGAGAGTATATGTAAATTCGATCCATGAGGTTTTTTTGAGTTAACTGCTGTGTTACCCATACATCGAGTTTTTTTTTTTGGGATCTGCCTTATGCAAATGGTTCCAAACAGTTTTTGTACCGTCTTTAGCTCTTGGGCAATCAAAACAGTGCTCACATGATCGGAATCGACAATGTCCATGATTTTATCGATAATTGGCCTTCCAATGCGTTTTGCATCTTTGACATCGAAATTACAGGAACTGAATCGACGAAACTAAAATTACGCGTGGTTGATGGGTGTTACAGTATCAGGGCTATTACACTATTTACATTTTCAGCAGTCTGGTTTTGCATTTTCGCATCAATCAAAGAAAAACTGTGGAATATAGCGTATTTTCTCTTTGCTACTGTTCATCTTCGATACTCGCTCAAACTAAACTGAGTCATCTAATCACAAAACCATCACGAAAGTTTCTGTAGTACGAAATCTCATCTTTCTAACGGCATGTAGTAAAACCCGATCGGATTTATAGGACGCAAGAAACTAGAAAAAAAATACTTTTTTTTACTACACCTGATATGTAGGTTATGGTAGTTCATGAAGAACAAATTACGTTTCTTCGGCCACATTTCGTACACTGAAACACTATTTGAGATAAATACAGGAAAAATCATCAATTCGAATGAAAATACAATGTCTGTAGATCAAACTTAATACAATATAAAAAAATTTCAACATCTCCTATTTCTTTCTTTCATTAGTGCAGGATTCAAAATGAAAATCTATTGGAATTTTCACAGTTATATTTGCTTTTATGCGGAAGTGTGGTAAAATCCAATAACCAGAAAAAAACCATATATCTATCGCCCAAAGCTTTTTCCACAGGCAATGGTTTTAATTGAATAGATCTCAACAGAAAAATGGTATCAATCTTCGCAAAGGTCTAACTTTTCCACATTTCATTCGATTCGCTTCTATCTTTTCCTAGAAAAGCTCTGGAGAGTAAACGAAAAGCTTTATTGCAATACGATTTCTGGAATATAAACAACCCAAAATTAATTGTTTGATTCTTCGAACGAATCTGTTCTTACATTTGTATGTTTGCATTATGATTTCATTCAGGAAACTCAATTATGTAGATATTGACCAATTTCTGGTATCGGATGTTGAGTTAGATGAAATAATTATCCTGAGTTTGGTTTATTATTTTCAAAAATAAATCCCATGAATCGTTCGAGAAAAGAATTCAACTCATACAATTTTCGCAGTTTACGATTAGGAAATAAAACAGTTTTCGTCAATTGAAAGGGTAAAAAGTTCAGAAAATTATATCAACAAAAAATCGTATATACAAAATTCAACAAAACAAAATTATACTCTAATTAATGTACCAGTTATCTCGGGGTCTCTGATTCGATTTTGGCTTAGTTTGATGACTTAAATCTATTGTGTTTGATCAACTTCAGAATCTCAATTCATCGGCATTCACTATAAAATCCAGATTTTCCAGACCTAACCTAACATAACCTCCAATTAAAAACTTTATGACCATATAATTCGATATAAATTTTTGTGCGGCCATAAAATACACCCTTAAACAGGCTCATATATCCTCGGGGCATGCTTTTTTTCTGCACTATAATGCTTTCCTTCCCGAAATAAAGTAATTTATGTCGTGAAAGCCGAATGTTTACTTTTTGTCCGGGCAATTTGCAGGTCGCCTCGCCTACATTGGGGAGTCGTATTTCTCGGGAACTTCACGTACATTTAACGGACGTTAACTCGATCGGCATTCACAGGATGAGGAACTGTAATGAATATCGATCAAAAACCCACACAATGAGCTAAAAAACTATAAATACTTTGCGGAGAATGGGAGATTATATCTTTATTGAAAAACAGTGAAGGCTCGTAACATTGGAAGCTGTCGATGCGATCCGAGAAGCTGATTGAATTGGTGCTTTCGGTACTGAAATTTATAGGCATCAAAATTTTTTATAGCCAGCAAAATTTTATAGGCAGCAAAATTTTTATAAGCAGCAAAATTTTATAGACAGCTAAATTTTTGTTTCCGAGTCTCTGATTCCAAAATTTTCACTTTCAGAAGGAATTTCAAACCATCCTGAACAACTTTGGTTATATGTATGTTTACTTGTCTGTCAATCTGTCTGCCGGTTTGTATGTTCGCATATCTTGACACAGCCTTAACATCTTCAATTCTGATCCGATTTTGATGAAACTTGGAAGGGGCACGCAGGTTAAGACATTGGATATTCCATTAGAAGTTGATCTTTTTTGATAATGCGGTGTGTCTTTCGCATGCGTGAATTAGAACTTCTTGGAGTGTAACAGTGTTTCCGGAATAACTTACTGTCGGTTGGTAATTTCTTAGAAGTCAAAGAATCATAGTGCCACAACCATTTAAAGAGATTTTTTTTACTTCTACCGAATATCCAATGAATTAGGATCCTGTTTTGAAGGTTGCAACATTGAAATCGATGCATAATTCATATGTTTAGGCTTCCTATAAAGTACTTATGTGTATTTAGTACCTTCATCTTAAACTACTTCGTAAATTTCTATCATCAGAAAGGATTGTGTCAATGCGCAGATCAGTTGTCCAAAATTCTGTCAACTTCTGTATCATATAACAGGATTCGTTAATTTTTTAACTAGATAGATTTGAGAAAATTAATTGATTACGATCCTGCCGAAGACGCAAGAAGAATGAATACATACTGCAAAAGAACCAGGGATCAAATGCGAAACGATGACCTAAATATATAGAAAACTCAAGAAAATACATCAAATTGAAGACAATCCGAATAAAGGACGCCCGAATAACCCAGCACAATAATGCAAACACAAAGTTTTATGCCCGAAACCTAAGAAGCAGCAGATTAGGTTAAGTGAGTATTCTCGCTCTTAAAATTTTATGTTCGAAAAAGATTCATTACATCATTAAAAAACTATATTCTGGTAAGGAAAAAAAAGTGTTTTCTTTGACCTCAGGAGTATTCGGTTGAAATTGATGAACAAGTCAAAGACTCACCCTGTATACTAAAGGGCAATGGGCATGAATGAACTAGTGCTCAATAACTCCTGACTTCATTCACCTGTTGAAATACAAACACAGAACATGCCGATAGATTTTCAATCTATTTCAAGTGCATGCTTCGAATTCAACGCAAAGAATCGACGAAAATCTGGATCTGGATACATTTCCTACTTCACCCCAGTTTTAAAACTATTATTTTTTTCTCATCCCCTGATAGACCATACAGTGATGGCATCATTCTATGGCTTCACCCGACGAGTCGCCAATGTCTAGGCTGTTATGGAAATCCACCCACGTACCGAGTTGTTGCAGCTTTGACGAGCGTGCAAACATGCGGACCGCAGGTGGTTTCTTGTTTATGCTTGTGCAGGATTTAACAGTGATAATATCCTTGATTATGCCTGCATTTGAAATCTGCAGGATAATATGGACAAACCCTCAATTACTAAGCTGTAAGAATACAACTACTGTATTCGGTATTTGGAGTTTTATGATTATTAAAAACTTTTGTTTATGGATATTGTAGTTGATGATCACCTTTAGTCGTATGTCTGTCTCGGTGATAAAAATCCTTTCAGGTGTTACGTCTTTTATTTCTTATGTGATAGTTTTAGATGAAATGTGTTTTATGATATTAGAATTGGATAAATGGTTTCCTGAGGTAATTCAAAGAAAATTCAGTTATGTTTATGTTGCTTGCACCATGATAGAAATGAAAACAATACGATATTTCTCTACTATCGGTAAGAGTAGTGAAAATAATCTTGGAAACCTCATAAGTTGTCGTGAATTCGTTGGAGAAGAGTAGAAATAATAAACGTTGATGTTATTTTTAGTGG
Organism: Harmonia axyridis; assembly: GCF_914767665.1. Lineage (NCBI taxonomy): Eukaryota > Metazoa > Arthropoda > Insecta > Coleoptera > Coccinellidae > Harmonia > Harmonia axyridis. The sequence continues at coordinate 80,797,204 of NC_059501.1, forward strand.
AGCATCGTTTTTGGTTTATTATTTACGATAATAAACCTTCGGTATCGTTGGAATAGGTCTTACTTTACTAAAATATCCAAAGTTCAGTATGCATTTCATACAATTATTTACTATTTCATTTCACCAAATACCAAAGAAGAAAAGCATTGCAAATTTCAAACTATAGTTTATTATTTCCCCTTTCAACACAAAATATTTCGACTTATGATTAAAGAATATGAAAATATCAACAAACATATCATCCAGTGGCGGGATTCGTACCCGGAGTTGTATGTTTTGAATAAATTTGTTTTATATAAAGGGTGTGTTTTTTAGAGCTATAGAACTTCAAATTGCAATAAAACAACGATGGATTATTCGATTGACATGAGTTTTATTTATCCGCAAGATAATCTTGTGGCATTACATTTTAAATATGATTTTTGGCATATGACCGCCACGGCTGGCTCGGATGTAGTCGATGACTTTTTCCAACATTTGTGGCCATATATCGGCAATAACACGGCGAATGTTGTCATCCAAATGGTCAAGGGTTTGTGGCTTATCCGCATAGACCAATGACTTTACATAGCCCCACAGAAAGTAGTCTAGCGGTGTTAAATCACAAGATCTTGGAGGCCAATTCACAGGTCCAAAACGTGAAATTAGGCGGTCACCAACGAGTCTTTCAATAAATCGATTGTGGCACGAGCTGTGTGACATGTTGCGCCGTATTGTTGGAACCACAGCTCTTGGACATCATGGTTGTTCAATTCAGGAATGAAAAAGTTAGTAATCATGGCTCTATACCGATCACTGTAACGTTCTGGCCATCATCGTTTTTGAAGAAGTATGGACCAATGATTCCACCAGCCCATAAAGCGCACAAACAGTCAGTTTTTCTGGATGTAACGGTGTTTCGACATACACTTGAGGATTAGCTTCACTCCAAATGCGGCAGTTTCGTTTGTTGACGTAGCCATTCAACCAGAAGTGCGCTTCATCGCTAAATAAAATTCGCTTATGAAAATCGGGATACGTATTCCGCACAGAACCATCATTTTCGAAATAAAATTGCACTATTTGCAAGCTTTGTTCAGGCGTGAGTCTATTCATGATGAATTGCCAAACCAAACTAAGAATAAATCACTTAACAGCTATTAAATCGGTCGCCATCTTGAACAGTAATGCCAACTCATAATGTTATACCAAAGTTATATACCTAGAAAAAAAACACCCTATACAATCAAATACTATCAGGCCCAAGAATTTTAATTTTGACAAAGTGTGAGTTCATTTCAATCAATTGTATTCTTAAGTTCTATGGTAAAGCCATATGGTTCGCCATTTTTAATCTCAATTCGAATGAATTGTCACCACTGTTTTATTAAGTCACTGTAAATAGAACCTCTTATTGGTAAACCTTCACTTCAAAAGACAATTGGATTTTGCTGGAGGGAAAACGAAATGATTCAATATCCCCAAATATTGACAGTTTATTATTTTAAACAAAGTGTTTCAAATACGACTTCACGTAGATGATTGATAAAATTCTCATGTGATGGAGAATGAGAAAATCCCATCATGCTATCACTCAGAAAAGCAGATGAAGCTGCAAGGCATTCAGGTCATCATGAACGACATCGACCATAGATCAAAACCGATGTTATTTCTCTGGTCATCCATGCGCGAAAGGAGGTTCTTCCAGCATCTGTTGCCTCCTCAATATTTCATACCAGTTTGACGATTTGTAATACGGTAGAAACTCCATGTATTTTATATCGTCCCATTTGTCGTTCATCAAGTTAACGTCGGTATTTTCTCGACAGAACAACTCCAACGTTTTCCCTGGGGATAATCCGAGCCTGCCTCAAAATCAAAAGCACATAACGTTATTTGCAGGAAGGACTTTTTCATTTTTTCCCCGAACTAGATGATATTTCCACGCAAGGCATTAGCTGCATCGGGGCCTTCAAACGGTAAACAGGGCCTTAGCGATTCAAGCGAACAAATTACCGTGTATCAATATTGACACGGAGAAAATATTGCTGTCTCCAATTTCTGGCTCAAATCACACTCTTCGGATGATAAAACGTGAGTCAACTAAAGGTTTTCTTGCTTTTTCAGAGCAGTGCTTTGAGAAAGGGATTCTAAGGAAGGAGGATAAGATGCAACTTTATGTGGAGGTATAAAGCGCTGGAAGTATTAAAGTGTGGCTTAGTGTGGTGAAGTTGGGTATTCGACGATTCCAGCAAGGTCTCAAAAGGTGCTCTTCTCCGAATTAAATATGCCATTTATGCGCAAATGCATTCAAACGAAATGAGTGATATAATATTTTCAAAAAATATTGCAGTTCTGCTGATTAATTAAGAAATAATGTGAAACTAAATTTCTGTGGTTACTAGATTTGTGGCTGTAAGGAAGATAAGAATTTGATATTCCAAAAATAAAGTTCTCGAAAAATGTTCATTAGAGGTTATCGGATCAAGTCTATTTGTGCATTTGACAAAATTTATTAATTTCTGAAGTTTTTCATTGGTTGAGTCTGAAGTTTTCATCTTCAATATGTAACATGTCGAAATTATGTGCTCTATCTAATAAATGTTCCACATATCTGGAAGTTCTTTTTTTATTATATAGGCGTACAACTTTGTTTCCGCCGTTTTTTTTTCTGAAATTCGAAGCTTTATTGTAAAAAATTGGTTATACATTCATGATTCAAAGTATTGTCCATCGCTGACCACTACTTCTTCCGATCTTTCGGGAAGCGTACCAATCCCGCGTTGAAAAAAATGGTCATCTTTTGAAGCAATCGACGAATCGATCTAATTTTTACTTCTTCATAAGACCGAAAGTGCTTGTCAACCAGGCTGTATACCTTCGATTGAAACAAGTGACAGTCCGAGGGAGCAACGTCCTGGAGAATACGGCGGGTGGAGAAGAACTTCCCATTTCAACGTTTCAAGTATGTCTTAACTACTTTGGCAACATGGTGTCGAGCATGGTCATGCTGTAAAATCACTCTATAATATCTCTCGTTGTATTGCGGCCGTTTATCTTTCGGCTCAAAAGCATTAATTGCGTTGGATAACGATCGCTTGTGATTATTTCAGTCAGTACTAACAACTCATAATACACTGCGCCGAGCTGGTCCCATCAAATACTGAGCATGACCTTGGAACCATGAATATTCGGTTTGGACGTCGACGTGGAAACATGGCCGGGATATCCCTATGATTTTTTTGCGCTTGGGATTATCGCAATGAAACCACAAACAAACGCCGTTCAACATTTCTCGCCTTCAAGTCGTACGGCACCCAATTTCCTTGTTTCTGAATCATTTTCATCACTTTCAGGCGTATTGCAATGACTTGTTGAGTCCCTCCCAATGATCCTGCCAATTCTTATTGCATTTGACCCGAGTCTTGATCAAGTAGTGCCTCCAATTCTGCATCTTCGAAAACATTATCTTTTACATCCCTATTCTGGTATTCGACGTCAAAATCACGTTCTTGAAGGCTTGAAACCACTCTCGACATGTTTTTTCACTGATAGCGGCCTCACCATAGATATTGGACAGCATTCGATGAGTCTCAGCCGCTGATTTCTTCATATTAATGCAGAAAATTAAAACCTCCCACAAATGACGAGATCCCCGTGGTAATGCTCCGAAACAAAAAAATCCTACATTTATATTTTCCCTACGGAATTTCGTCGATGAAAAGATTAAGCAAGCCACTACTTCATTGTCGGTTCGACTTTTTAGAAGGACATGTTCGTGTTTTGCATTTCAATCTACAAATGTAAAGTGTTTCTCACATGATACGATTTCCTCTACATTATCTCCAATCTAAAGAGTTCCCCACATCGCATCAACTAATAGACTTGGGGACAAAAAGCATTCTATTCACGTAATCGAATTTTCCTGAAATCAGAATCCTCTTTCTTACTATTCACATAACCCACTCAAACGAACTCACAAAGTAAATGAATAATTGCGTCTATTCGAAAGGTATCTTTCATCTCAAAGGCATTCCGTTACATCCTATACTCCCTTTGCATCTGAGAACGTACACCACTGAAGAACATGTTTTCTGGTTTGACACGAGTCTTACGGAAATTCCACTAAATTTGATTCCCCTTTTCCGCTCCAGATTATCCAAGAAAGTTTTGGAGTTAACCGTATATTGATTCACATCAGTTCGATCTCAATTGTAAAGGGTGGTTTTTTTAGAGCTACAGAACTTTAAATTGCAATAAAACAACGATGGATTATTCGATTGACATGAATTTTATTTATCCGCAAGATAATCTTGTGGCATTACATTTTAAATGTGACTTCTGGCCACGACTGGCTCGGATGTAGTCCAATCTTGACGTCCAATTTTCGATGACTTTTTCCAACATTTGTGGCCGTATATCGGCAATAACACGGCGAATGTTGTCTTCCAAATGGTCAAGGGTTTGTGGCTTATCCACATAGACCAATGACTTCACATAGCCCCACAGAAAGTATTCTAGCGGTGTTAAATCACAAGATCTTGTAGGCCACTTCACAGGTCCAAAACGTGAAATTAGGCGGTCACCAAAAGTGTCTTTCAATAAATCGATTGTGGCACGAGCTGTGTGACATGTTGCGCCGTCTTGTTGGAATCACAGCTCCTGGACATCGATGGTTGTTCAATTCAGGAATGATGAAGTTAGTAATCATGGCTCTATACCGATCACCATTGACTGTAACGTTCTGGCCATCATCGTTTTTGAAGAAGTACGGACTAATGATTCCATCAGCCCATAAAGCGCACCAAACAGTCAGTTTTTCTGGATGTAACGGTGTTTCGACATACACTTGAGGATTAGCTTCACTCCAAATGCGGCAGTTTTGTTTGTTGACGTAGCCATTCCACCAGAAGTGCGCTTCATCGCTAAACAAAATAAAATGGACGTAGTGCGCGATACGTATTCCGCACAGAACCATTATTTTCGAAATGAAATTGCACCATTTGCGAGCGTTGTTCAGGCGTGAGTCTATTCATGATGAATTGCCAAACCAAACTGAGAATAAATCACTTGACAGCTGTTAAATCGGTCTCCATCTCGAACAGTAATGCCAACTTAAAGTTATATACCTCGAAAAAAAACACCCTATAGAACTGCTAGAAAAGTCACGCAAACCTTTATGGATTAATACCTTCCTTCAATCTAATGAATGTGACAAGGAAATGGCGTTCGGAATGGAGTTCTTGTAATGTCTTCAATAAAAGTCTAATCGTTGATCCTTCAGAGAAAGTTCTAGGTTTCAATCTTCCTAGGAATATTTGGTGTATATTAAATCGAGGATGGGGAAGATTTTGTTTGGATGAAGAAAAAGCCCTTCAATATAAATATGTCAGCTTATTCTGTAATCGAATATACACCAGTCATTGCACCTGCACCTGCACGTGTGAACACGTCATCGAAGGGTGATTCAAAAACCAGGAGATGAATAAATGGGTGAAAGAATATCTCCAGAACTGGGTTACATCAAACAGTTTCATCCAGAGTCAAGCCGTTGAAATAATCAATTGAATAACATACATTCACACTCAGACAGTTGTATAATCAACAAATAAAGTGAATTCAATTTGTGGCATACATAAAACAGGAACAAGACCGGTCCAAAAATTGATCCCTGAGCAATCCCATGGTGATGGGGCTCATGCTGAAGCGTTCTCAGCATAATCGAATCCATATATTTTTAGTTCCGAGAGTAGTTTGTTGTGGTGTACACAATCTATATTTTTGCTTCAAAACCAATTGCTAAAAAAAAACAAATGAAAACGCCAATAGATTCTACTGCAAAAAATGCCAGCAGAATGTTTTTGTTTCATGTTTATAGCACTAGTAATAAAGAAGTTATGAGAACGTTTCAGAAATCAGTTATTACAAATTAATACTCTCAAAAAACAAGTCCGAAATGTGCCTTTTTTTCAGTTCAAAGGTATTCTGAAATCCCCTCAGAAATTACTGTCTGAAGTTTTCTTCTTCAAATGTTCATCAAAAGGTGTCTGCTATGTTGGTGATGATGAACTTGAGTAAACCCTTGCTGTCCCTTTCACTTCTTAAAATTTCATTCAATACTAAGAGTGATCACTTCGCGTATAAAATTTGTATTTTGAAATGTAAACATCCTACGCGATTCTAGAAGATAGATATCCCCGAAAAGTTCAAATGTAACGAGCTCCATAATGAACAGAAACTTTCCCGATGAATTGAAACACCTTACCGGATTCAGAAAACTCCTATTCATTCTCCATTCACCCATGTCTCAAAATCCGAAGGAAATTCTCTTATAAGGGAATAAGATCTTAATTCTACACGAACTCGACAAGGTATAATCGTAAATCTCCAACAGTATACTGCACCATTATTAATTCCACTGGGGTATGAGACTGGAATAAAATTCGGATGAGAGTCTCGATTCCTCGATTTGTTAAGAGCTTCATATCATATGAGTTGATATAGGCGTTTCTTATCATTTTTAATATACATACCAAGACCGGGATTCGAACAGTAATTGAAAGAAAAAAATTCAAATATCACATATTAATGGTATGCGATTAGATTGATGTTCTCTGAGTTGAAATGAAATGTTCAGTAATTTTCGGCTTGTGAAGGGTGTTTTTTTTTAGAACTATAAAACTTTAAATTGCAATAACACAACGAATTTTATTTATCCGCAAGATAATCTTGTGGCATTACATTTTAAATATGATTTCTGACATATGACCGCCACGGCTGGCTCGGATGTAGTCCAATCTGGACGTCCAAGTTTCGATTACTTTTTCCAACATTTGTGGCCGTATATCGGCAATAACAAGGCGAATGTTGCCTCCCAAATGGTCAAGGGTTTGTGGCTTATCCGCATAGACCAATGACTTAACATAGCCCCACAGAAAGTAGTCTAGCGGTGTTAAATCACAAGATCTTGGAGGCCAATTCACAGGTCCAAAACATGAAATTAGGCGGTCACTAAACGTGTCTTTCAATAAATCGATTGTGGCACGAGCTGTGTCACATGTTGCGCTGTCTTGTAGAAACCAAAGCTCCTGGAGATCATGGTTGTTCAATTCAGGAATGAAAAAGTTAGTAATCATGGCTCTATACCGATCACTCTTGACTGTAACGTTCTGGCCATCATCGTTTTTGAAGAAGTACGGACCAATGATTCCACCACCTCATAAAGCGCACCAAACAGTCAGTTGTTCTGGATGTAACGGTGTTTCGACATACACTTGAGAATAAGCTCCACTCCAAATGCGACAGTTTTGTTTGTTGACGTAGCCATTCAACCAGAAGTGCGCTTCATCGCTAAACAAAATAAAATGGACGTAGTGCGCGATACGTATTCCGCACAGAACCATTATTTTCGAAATAAAATTGCACTATTTGTAAGCGTTGTTCAGGCGTGAGTCTATTCATGATGAATTGCCAAACCAAACTGAGAATAAATCACTTGACGATCGCCATCTTGAACAGTATTGCCAACTTAAAGTTATATATCTCGAAAAAAAAACACCCGTTATAAGAAAGTAAACGTTTCATTTGTCATAAATGAACATTTGTAGGATAAGAATGGGCAACCTTTGGAATGGTCACAACATTTTCGAACTTCCGTAACTTTCGTTTGTGGAGCAGTATATTTGGACGTAGCCAAACGGCTCGAATAATCTCAGTGACCAGAGAAGAGTACCGCAGTTTTCTAGTTTCACTCTAATCAGCCATTTATTGCACCATACTTCCAGACGGCTTATGTTAGCTGGAAGGTATTTGGTTGCCAATCGGCCATCATAACAGTCTCATCTGCGTATATGGCTAGAGAAGTTCTGCAGACTTGGGGATCTGGCTATTTAAAATGAGAACATCAATTAGGAAACATTTCTCAAGGGATTCATACATTTCACGCACTGGGATTTGTTGTGCGTGTCCCCCCCCCCTCCTCTTTTCACATCTGCCAGTGCCAGCAGCCAACCTTGATGTTCGTCTCAAATTTATCACGTGATTTTAGCTGGAAGCACCAGGATCGCAACTCGTACATCAACTACTCTACATTCGTAATTCTGTGTGAGTTTCAACAAATGTAAACAAATCCTGCGGGGATAGTTCGGTAAACGTGGAGAATATGAATTTGATGAACTCGATCGTAATTCTAACACAAACAGAATAATCACTCGAAACAGATTTGATAGAGTATCATCGCATTTAATTATTTTCCAGTATGCCTGAGCTAACGAGCTTAATTCGACAATAGTGTGTCTCATGGGAGTATCGATTGAAACTTTCGAGTTACTTCCCTCAAGGTGCGTGTGGCCAGGGGCGGCGCTAGGAGTCAAAAATGAAGACAACCGCCAGAAGCATTCTTATGAGGTGTGCAAAGACCAGTAATCATTGAGGGTCAGATCTGAAGAGGAAGCTGGGTGATGAAGCAGTTGAAAGAGCAATGGGTTCAATCTGACCATGGTTTTTATCGATTTGTGATACATGATACTGAACATTGTCTTGGTGGAAGAGAAATGTTTCTTCTGTATTTGTTTTTCCCAGTTTCTTCACTCAATCGATTCTGTCAAGGTGATTAATGAGGAATTAAATCATAGACGTCTCAAAATTAGGATTCTATCGCCTTGTCAGCTGATTCGAGATGATCTGAGGTTATGGCCTCTTAGAACGGCTTTCACCGACTGTTTTCCACTCAGCTCACGCTCTCATTAACTTAGGAGAGTCTTGATGAATCCATGTTTCATGCCCTGTCACGTAACGATGCGAATAATCCTGCTTATTCCACTTAATTCAGAATCTTTGGGGAATTTGATGATTTGTCTGCTCTCAGGAGCGTTAACTTCTCGCTTGTTAGTGAGTTGGAATATGCCAATTTGATATGGTTTCTAATATTTACAACTCATCTCACTCTGGTTGAGCGAATTCAGAGGAAATTTCTAGGGTATGTCATGTTCAGGAGGACAGGGAGGTATCAGCGTGGTGCTGATGTTTCGGGTATCACGGAGGAAATGGGAATTTCAACTCTCCTTACATGTCAGACCCTGCAGTGCGAAGAATTTGCACAGAAGCTCCTTAGTGAAAGAACAGCTGCTCTTCCGAGTCAAAATCCAGGTACCGAGAGTGGTGACCAGGTGCCCGCTGACATTTGGTCTGCCTACTCTTCGGACCATCATACTTCGGAGGGACTGATGGAATACTTCAAGAAATGGAGATTCAAAGTGAACACATCGAAAACAGTTGCAATCTACTTCGGAGGAACAACAGTAAAGAAAGAGAAAGCAGGAAACGTCAAAATAGAAAACCAGACGATAGAATGGAAAAAGGAAGCAAAATATCTGGGAGTAATATTGGATGAAAGAATGAATTTTAACAAACAGATAAAAGAAAACAGGAAAAAGGCGAGGCAGACTGTCAAGCTGAAGATAATAAAAATAGTGCTAATACCAAGCATTACGTATGGAGGAGTTACCTGGTACAATACGAAAGACAATAATAATGATCAGTTGCAAAGTACGCTAAATTCAGTAATAAGAACAGCGGTTGGCGCCCCATGGTATATAACTAACCAACAAATCAGAGAAGAACTGAAAATTGAAACTATTGAAAAAATAGTCAATAAACAAAGAAAAAAGACAATAGAGACGCTGAAAGAGCACGAGAATAAGGAATTAAGAAAGATAATACAAATCAAAATAAGAAAGACACATAAGAGGAAATACCTCTTTCAAAGAACTAAATAGAAGAAAAAAGTGACATGAAGTAGGGAGGAAAGGCTTCCGATCAGATAACAGCAGAAAATAGGAGAAATGAGGCGAAAGGAATGTAAATTCCGGACCTTAAACAAAAAGAAGATCTGATACTTCGGAGGGAACGGTTTTGTGAGAATAGCACTCTAGCTTGGTTTTGATGTGTTTTTATAGTTTTGGTGTTGTAGTTAATTTTATATTAGTTTTTGATTTTTAGGATGTCATTTTCTTGTTTATGAGATGCTTATTTATTTGTTCTATCTAATTGGGAACTCTCCTGTTGGGTATAATAAAGATTTATTATTACAATTAAGCAACTCCAAACAGCATTCATAATCGACGAAGCATTAAGAGCATACATGGTACCCATTTCGAGGAAAGCTTTCTTATCGAAAAATGTTAAGGAAAAATGTTGAATACACTACCTTCTGATACCTACAATTTCACCGCTTTCTCAAGCAACTTCAACTCTTTTTGTGGACTTTCAAAACTTTTCTGAAACAACTGCCCAATTCGGACGACCAGAACGTTCAGCATCGTCGGTTTTACTTGGATCAAGTTTAAAGCTGGCATACCACTTTTTAACCAGTGTTGTCAATGGAACAGAGTCTAAACTTTGAATAACATTTATCCAGCCAATGCTTTGCTTGCACAGTATTTTTTTCTTCAATGTATTGATCCAGACTTGGCTTTATATTCCAAAATTTGGGCACGCACCTTTTGAAGCTTGGTACTAACGAGAAAAAGAAGTAGTGACTCTACCTGTCCTCTTCTTTCTGACTGGAATAAGTAACGAACTTCGCAAAGCGTATGTCGCCAATTTCTTCATTTGGTCTTGCGCCGCCACTGCCTGTTGCTCTCCATGCTAAAAGGCTTTTTCCGCAAGTTAGTAGGATAGATACTGAATAGTTCTACTTAATATATTATTGGTTCCGTTGTGTTTGCCAATTTTCGCACTGATGTATCTGAGGCAATATTTCTAGGGCGTTCGCTTGTTATGTGCCTGACAAAGCTTTCAGCCTGCTCTACCCAATTATGCTGCGGTTCTTTAGAGTCAATCAATTTCGTGTTTTCAATAAGGGAGGTTTCAAATTCCGGAGGTGGCCTCTTGGAGAAAACATTGCCGTTTTGAGTGGATTATGTGTGGATATTTTGTAGCCGTGTATTTCCTTATTCAATTTGAGATCCTGGTAAATCTACAAGAGTAGAGGATATAAGAGACAAATGACTTCATTTTATCAAGGAGCATTGTAGAGAATAAGAAGAACATTGAGAGCTACGTATGACCACTTGATTGACGGTGCTGAGATTGTGGGTGTAAATATGAAATAATTATTTTAAGCTTTGTGAAATTCTCAAATTGATTATTTGAATATTTAAATTATATGAAATGAAAATTTCTAGCTTTTTGCAGAATTCAGATCAGATCACACCATAACCATCCAAAATATAACTTCCATAAAACAATAAATGCCTCATATTTCCGTGATTATAGAACAGATTGACTTGAGATTTCGCAAATTTATATACATGGGCGTACAACTTTGCTTCCGCGGTTTTTTTTCCGAAAATCGAGACTGTATTTTAAAAAAAATTGTTACACTTTTATGATTCCTTTGAATCCATCGCTGTCCACTAATTTCTCCCATTTTTCGGGCAGCGTTGAAAAAACGGTTCGTCTTTTGAAGCGATCCACGAATCGATCCAATTTTTTTTCTCTTCATAAGACCGGAAGTGCTGATCTGCCAGGTCGTGAGGGTGCGAGGGAGCAACGTCTGGAGAATAAGACAAGTGGGGTAGGTCTTGACCAGTTTGGCGACATGGGGTCGAGCATTGTTATGCTATAAAATCACTTTATCATGTCTCTCGTTGTATTGCAGCCATTTGTCTTCCAAAGCTCGGCTCAAACGCATTAATTGCGTTCAATATCGATCGCCTGTGATTGTTGTTTTAACAACTCATAATACACTACGCTGAGCTGGTCCCACCAAATACTGAGCATAACCTTGAAACCTTGAATGTTCATTTTGGCCGTCGACGTGAAAGCATGGCCGGGATATCCCCATCATTTTCTGCGCTTGGGATTATCGTAGTGCGTCCATTTTCGTCACCAGTTTTATGCAATGCAATGCAGAAATCCTTTCTTTGTCTTGCAAGCAGCTGTTCACAAGCAAACAAACGCAGTTCACCATCTCTCGGCTGTAACTAGTCCGGCACCCAACTTCCTTGTTTCTTAATCATTCCCATGACTTTCAGGCGCTTTGAAATGGCCTATTGCGTCACTCCCGAAGATCCCGCCTCCAATTCTGCATCTTCGAAAACCTTCTCTCTTTCACCGCCATACTAGTCTTCGACTTCAAAATCACCGTTCTTGAAGCGTTGAAACCACTCTCTACACGTTACTTCACTGACAGCGGCCTCACCATAGGTATTTGAGAGCATTCGATGAGCCTCAGCCGCAGATTTATTCATATCAAAACAGAAAATTGAAACCTCTCGCAAATGATGAGAATTTAGCTCGTAAGCTGACATGTTTAATCGTGAATAACTTTATGATGCAGACACAAATCGCCTTCTATTGTATGATATCTACGATCTAAATATTTCGACTACCACCTACCGCTACAGCCATCTATTGCGCAAAACGGCGGAAGCAAAGTTGTACACCTAAAAGTTCTCCGAGTTTTCCAAAAATGTGGATTCCAAAGAATCTTCAATGAAGAGAGAATATGTTCAAAACATATCATATTTTTCTGAAAACTCAGCAAGATTATTATTATTTGCCTTTATTTTCTCTCATTCCCGAAAACTCCTCGAAATTAACTTGACAAACTTTTTCAACCAGATATTCGTAATGGATGGCAAACTTGCTGACTCTCTGAGAGAGAATACATTCATTCAGGCAAATATGCGGTCCAAATAAAAAATACCACTTCTCGACCAAGTTTGAAAAAACGATACTAAAACAAATCTTACTTCACGTGGACATTCCAAAACTTCTTTCAACAATCACAGTGCTTTTTCTCCTGCTGTCATGGATTCAAATAACTTGCAGTGGTTTCTGTCCTTGCGATTTGTCTCCTTTAAATCGAAAATCCTCTCTAATCCCAGAAAACCGTTCTGTCGCCATCTGCTCCTTTTCCATGATGACATTTCCATGTCTGTTTTATACAATACTGTATTTCCACGTCAAACATCTTTCAGGATCTTATTGCCACGGCAGGGCTATTACCATGGGCGCCGTAATAAAAAATTTCACGATGCGACACATTTTTTCAAATGAAAGTATTGCATAAATTGAATTTAATATCCTTTTCAACAATATTTCATGCAAACAGTGTTTAAAAACACTGTGAGAGGGGTATAAAGTAGGATAGTTAATTCATGACTAATAAATATAACAGAAAATTCATTTTAAAAAACAAATTACTTGCCTTTTACATATGTAATAACAAGAATCTGTTATATGATGAAACAAAACAAAATAATTGTTTCGCCTGCGTAGTGACTTATTCAGGTTAATTTTACATTTCGACTGATTCAAAACAGTGATTGTGCAACAATTTATATAGGTAACAAAAGGTGAATCTTGACTTTAAAATCCGTGAACCAAAAAAAATATTTACAGGTTCAATGGACATTTGCCGCTTAGAGGATTTCCAAAGTATTAGAACAAAGGGGATTTTTCATTCTGAAGAATATGTATTTTCATTTTCTATTTGGAGATTTCTGAAATTATCATTAACGGTATGGTTCACTCTTTTAAATGATTTTTTTATCTGTTCCGTTCTTGAATGATCTTTCTGTTTAACGATTTGAACCATAGGGCTATAATTGCAGATCAACTTTAAAACTCCGGGTTCAATGTCTTTATTAGTTTCATCTTTTCTTTTTTTTTTAAGAAAATATCCAAATTGATTCATTGTTTTGAAGTCCTGGAGTGAAAATGTTGAAGTTGAGTTCACTTGAAATTAGGAGACCAATTTCGACTCAACCATCGTTTTGCCTATATATTTAGACTCCATCAGGGCTAAAGAGTAAAACAAACAAAATAGGTATGAAGCCACAAACATGTATGAATAAATGGTAACCGAGAAGAAATATTCGCGCAACAAGTTCATTATTTAGTCAAATAAAATGAATAATTCACTATAAAGAATATTGGAAATTAACAGTAGCACTTGGTTAAATGAATGATAAAATACAAGTTGAATAGTATATTCTAAAACAAGCTGCAAAATGAGTTCCTATTATAACAAGATTGCGAAATTTCTAACGCATGAGTGTTGGAATTGCCTTCTATAACAAGTACTAGACGATATTATATCTTTTTCAGTGAAGTTGTATGAAGTATAGTCGAAATTCAATGAAAAATTCAGATTATACATCCTAGTGACTTTTGTATTGTATCTTGGCAATTGGTGTGACTATTACGAAAATTGATAGACCAAGCAATCTGAATCGTACATTCCGAATTTTGAAATAATTCAATTACGCATTAAATTCGTGAATTATGTATGTCTGACGAAATCGATTTAACACCACCAGAATTAAGAGGAATTGCGAATAATGTTGCAAATCATTTTACTATATCCATTGTGTTGAATTTTGGTAGAATCGGAAGTCAGTATAGCCAACCACAGAGCGAAAAATATAACTGAGAACAATGCTGTAATGAGTTCATTACAGCACTGTTTTCAGTACTTGAACTCATTAGGATACTGAAATAAAAAAAATTTATTACGTTTCATTTTATTTGAATTTGTATGAATGAAATAGTTGTAAGCAGCCATTTTTTCATATTTATTTCGTTTTATTTCATTTGATAATGAATTTCCGTCAAGAAAGACTCGAGACCATCAAATATGTTATTTATTACTCCGCCCCATCTGCCCTTGTGTAACGGCGCCTTTAGCTATTACCATACACGTCTGGAGCAGTTCCCATCTTCTTCCGAGTCGAGAGTTCAGAAAAAATCACGTCAACCTACAAGAAATTGCCATTTTCATCGTAGACGTCGACAAGGCAGAGTCCCAGTTTGCTAATAATTCACTGAGGTGAGAATTCCTGGCTATAGGAAGTGACTTGAACCACCCTCTATTGGGAAGTTTCCAAGAAAACTCCCCCTAATGGACGTTAGTGGCAAGGAGAGATAATTATATAAAATGAAAAGCGATCTGAACTTTGGGACATTTATTTTCCGTTCACGCTGTTCTCTGGATGAATCCTTTGAACTGGAATGTCTGGCGATTTGGTTGTGAGCTAAAAATGGGGCTCTAGTTTCATTCAGTTCACGCACGACTGAACAACCTATTGGGGATTTTCATTCAACAGTTTCATTCATAGAAACAATGGTTCGTTTCGTATTCCGTCAACTGTAGGATGCGACGTGAAAATTTCGAAGAGATAATTGCAATTTTATGACTATTAAGTGAATAACTGGCAGTTAGGAATCGTTACAAAAAATAGTAAATGCTGTCTGGAAGAGGAGGCGAGAACTCGGCATATTTTAATTAATTTTATGAAGACAAAGGTCATAGTAATGTCGAAGACCAATAATATCATTATTATTATGATTATTGTTAGTTTATTGACCAAAAATAAAACATTCTCCAGAGTACAGAAAATTTTCATTTCAGACTTAAATTCTCACTTACAATAAACTTCTGGTACTTACAAAATGTAAAAGTGTCAAGATTGATTACAATTACATATATGAAATAATCTCCTTTGCTATATGGTTCCAAATTAATTGAGAATCTTTTTTTTTAACCTTTAACCTCAGAATTTTCTATCGTTCTTATATTATGAAGTAATTTACTGAAAATTTTGAAAATACACTAATATGATGTATTATTTTCGGTTAGAGAAAGCTTATGGAGGGGATAAGTTATATTGGCTGTTCTTGTTTTACATGTGAAATGACATTTATTTCTGAGGTAGGTATTCTGTTTTTATGAAGATATAGAAGACACTCATGTCGGTAACTGTAAACTGTGAGCACTCCAATGCCCTGAATCTACCCCTGCAGGAGTCACTGAATCTTATATCGAAAAAAATTCTCAGTAAAAGTTTTCTTCTCCGATTGACTGAAAATATTGATTTTTCAGACACATATCAATCAGCAAAGTATTACTTTTCCTGCCTAGGCAGCAAAATGATTATTTTCAATGCTAATGAAATATTCGACATTTTCTAACAATCAATATTTTTTGCCACCTTTCTTATTTCTGGAGGAGTGAGTACCTGCTTTTAAGTCACTATCACTGTCCATAATATAAATATATCCGATATTTTCCCAAAAAACTGTTAGATATTTCACAAGTTGTCAAACTATAATTATTATGGACATACATTGCAACCAACCACTCCAACATTTGAGATGTCTATCAAATTTCGTTTGAATTTATCACTACAGTAGTATGACAATTCTCCCCATTCAAATTATTCATTCATCAGGAAAACTGGAAATGCACACAGCAGGTCGCTTTTTTAATAAATTTAACTCTTTCTTTCATCTTGATTATCCTCCAATGTTGTCGTAAAACTGACAAGTACAAAAATGTTTAATTCAGAAATCTGTTAAAGAATTCTCATGTCGTGCCTAAAGGCAAACAATGCAAAAGACAACGCTCCATGAAAATAAAATTATTTCCAGTAGTATATGAATGAGAGTTTCACCTTATGGATAAATATTTCCTCAAATCCAAAGGATGTCAACTAGAAAAAGAAATTATAATAAAAGCAGTACTAGCTTCATTAGTAATCCAATTTTGAGGCTCATTACATCATACAGAATGTTATCAGTGATGAGTCTTTGAATCATTCGAGGTAAACAAATATTCATCAAAAACTCAAAAACATGGTCCATGAATTTTCGAGGAAAAAATGAAGCAACAAAAAAAATTTCTCCGAAACTTGGTAACATAAAATGGAATCGGAAACATGTATTGCCACTATGATCCTGAAATTGTAGGTACAAAGAAAAATGAAAGATTCCTTGGATGATTTTAAGAAAAAAAAGTCCTATAAATATAGGCCCGCAATGCTTTATTTTCGATATACAGGGTGTTTCTTGTAGTTTTACTTTTATGTGATAATTATGCCAGTTTATCGAATCTTTATTAATTCTCGCTACAGATTGGGTAGATGAGTACTAAAACTTATAACTAATTCATTCCTCACAACTCACTAACTGGATCTTTATAATAATTTGGATTCTCCCGAGGATTACTAAAGAATTTTTTGAAATTATTTTCTCGATTTGGGCAACCGATACGACCAAACTACAAGTGAGAAGTAAAATACTGGACAGAAATTTTTTTAAATAATTTTTTAAACTACCAGTAGTCCACCAAAAAAAAAAGGTCTGGAGCAAAGGAGCGGGAGCTGATCCAGAAAAACTATCATCCTGCAGATTTGCATTATTATATCACATAACGAAAAATCATCAAAATTAACTGGGATCATCTTCATTCAATATAGAGTGTGGTGTACCCCAAGGATCCATACTGGATCCATTGCTCTTCTTTGTATACATAACCGACATTCCTGATGCCACTGCTGATCCATCGGATTTAGTAACATTTGCGGATGACAACACACATTTATGTACTGCTAAATCAGGTCATCGACAAAATTAATTTGATATCAAAATATAAAACTTCTCAAGATTAAGAAAAACTCGATATTAAATTGGCCGCCACTGCCTCGAAGATCCGAGGTTATATTTTCCGAACAGCTTTATGTCAATACCCTCAAAGCATTTCCTGATGAATGCAGACATCAAAGGCTCATTAAAAGTAATTATGGATTTATGATTCCATAATTTTTATAGGGAATCATAAACACAAGAATTCTATTCCCCTTCCTGATCTAGAATCGATATCCCAAATACGGTCCTCTCGCTCTAAGCAACAGAGACAACGAATTGCGAACAAATAATTGGATGAAACAACAAGTCGACCTTAACGAAGATGAAATATCCATTCAAACATCCGAAAATGAACCGGGAAACAAACGAATATAATTAGAATAACGCAACACGCTCCCTGAACAAAAAAGTAATATCAAACGCCGAATGGGCGTATGCGTTATATTCCAGTATTAACCCCCTGGTAATACTATAGGGATAGGGATTTTTGGGAAATCTGTAATTGGGTTCAGGATCACAAAGTCCATTTAGAAAACATGGGGATTGAAAAAGTTAACTATAATCTCTGACATTCGAACCATCGCTTTTTGAGAGCTTATCTCAGAACAGATCGCTCTATGACTCTATCATTGTAACCTGTTATTTTCTACTCCTCTTACAAAAAGTGATGAAATTCGTACATCTCGCCATGTAACTGCCTATTTTGAGCACTATGAACTACTTTATCGTGAAGAGAAAGCTCGATCAACAACCAATACGGTAGCAACAAGAAAGTAAATCGCACGGCGAATAACCAATAAGATAAAACAGTCAGTAGTTGCCACGGAAACGAATTGATAACAGCCCGCGTAGCCAATAAATAACCTTTTGACATTTCGTAATTGTGTTGCGATTTGCCACCTTTTTCTGGATTTGAGTAAGTTTTTATGAAAATCAATGCGGTCGTAGAAAGAGTATAGTACACAACTCGGGTTTTATAACAATTACGCACTCCTAGAATTATGCACTCTCAGCTTCGTAGGTCGTGCGTAACTTTTTCTAGTCCAGCGTAATATGCTTCTAAAAACTCTTGTTATGTAATATACTACACTTCTGCCTGTCAAATGCTCAGATTGTTAGGGCGACGATGAGATTGACTTATGTTGGGCGCCAGATTTACTAAAGTAAACCTAGTATAAATCTTGTCTAAAGTTATGAATCATGAAATCAAATTTACAAATTTTTTGGAACAATATGAAACAATAGCGTATTCCAATAAATGGTTAATTAATAACAGGCAGACGCCTACCTATATGAACTACCAGCTCATATAAGCAAGAAGAAGGAGTAGAAGAATAAATGGTTTCATTTTGATATTGAAAAAAAAGCAGTATATTTTGAGAGATATCAGCTTAACGACGGTTATAGCACCATATTCTTTTCATAAAATTTTCCATGACTAATTTGCCCATTTCCGGCTGTATTTCCTCAAAAATTTCAAGAAATTCATTCTTGAAGTCCTATTCAAGACTTGTAACGCATTGGCATAGACCTTATCTTTCACGTGACCTCCATGAAAAAATCTAATGGTGTTAAATCACAAGATCTCGGTGGCCAATTATGATCACCTTCTCAGGAAATAACACGGATAAGATATCCGGCTCGTATTACGGTCTTGTTGAAAATAAAAGTCGTCCAGGTCAATATCTTCCAATTGTGGCGAAAAAATCATCAATTATCAACCTAATACTCAAAATCAACGTGAAATCGACCAACCTGTGTTTCCGTCAACACTACCGGCTACAGCAGAAATATTCTCAATTGTTCTTGAGCAACGAGCACGGTATTTCGATTATCCCAACAGCTCAAATTTTTCCAGCATTTTCATCATTGCCAGGATGCTTTACCAACACCCAAAAGTGCTTTACTTTTACTTACAGTTTCAATGCGTTGTTGAAGCATGTATGGGTCCATTTCAAGTAATGGTAGTTTTCACCTGTCAAATATAAAATATGACGGCTTCATAAGTGACAGTTACCGAGAGGGCTATACAAAATGAAATCTTTCATTGAAAAACCCTGTACAATTTAAGGTTGGTTGCTGAAGGCTGAATATAAAATAAAAACAGAACATTCACCTAATAGCATCTGATCATATAGTTCGAAACTTTGGGCATCAAACAGAATTTGGAAATCACACGAAGCAAATTATATCGAATTTCTGCTGGAGAGATACCACTGGGAATAGACAGTTCAGTTTCAGTTTTAGTTGGAAAACTTCACCGTTGTTGGGTTCCTTTTTGGTTGATAGCTTGTAGGAATAATATCGATTGGAAAAAAGAGATTCACAGAGAGTCCACAAACTTGGATTTATACCTCATAAAAACTAAATCTTCAATGATGTGGAATTCTTCGGATGTCCATTCCCATTATCGATAATTTTTGTTGAAATTAAAATCAAAATTTCAGTAGAAAATATATTCATAAATTATGTTTAAAATGACTCCCTCCGTTCGTTATAAAGGGTGTTTTTCTTCGAGGTATATAACTTTAAGTTGGCATTACTGTTCAATATGGCGACCGAGTTAACAGCTGTCAAGTGATTTATTCTCAGTTTGGTTTGGCAATTCATCATGGATAGAGTCACGCCTGAACAACGCTTGCAAATAGTGCAATTTCATTTCGAAAATAATGGTTCTGTGCGGAATACGTATCGCGCACTACGTCCATTTTATCGTCGACAAAATCGTCCATCAGACCGGTTAATTCGATTAACCATGGAACGTTTTCGCACCACGTTTACTCTTATTGATAACTCGCATCCCCAGAGACGCCGTGGTGCGTACAGAAGAAGCTATTGCTGCTGTAGAGCGTAGCATTGAGGAAGACCCGAATGAGTCTATCCACCATCGAGCACAGGAATTGGATCTGTGTCCATCCACTTTATGGAAGATTTTGCGGAAGGCCTTGGTTTGCGTGCTTACAAAATCCAACTCGTGCAAGAATTGAAGCCAAACGATCATCAAGTAAGGCGTAGATACGTCGAATGGGTCCAAAATGAGATTGCCGTTGTTCCCGATTTTCATAAGCGAATTTTGTTTAGCGATGAAGCGCACTTCTGGTTGAATAGCTACGTCAACAAACAAAACTGCCGCATTTGGAGTGAGGCTTATCCTCAAGTGTATGTCGAAACACCCTTACATCCAGAAAAACTGACTGTTTGGTGCGCTTTATGGGCTGGTGGAATCATTGGTCCGTACTTCTTCAAAAACGATGATGGCCAGAAAGTTACAGTCAATGGTGATCGGTATAGAGCCATGATTACTAACTTTTTCATTCCTGAATTGAACAACCATGTTGTCCAGGAGCTGTGGTTCCAACAAGACGGATGTCACACAGCTCGTGCCACAATCGATTTATTGAAAGACACGTTTGGTGACCGCCTAATTCCACGTTTTGGACCTGTGAATTGGCCTCCAAGATCTTGTGATTTAACACCGCTAGACTACTTTCTGTGGGGCTATGTAAAGTCATTGGTCTATGCGAATAAGCCAAAAACCCTTGACCATTTGGAAGACAACATTCGCCGTGTTATTGCCGATATACGGCCACAAATGTTGGAAAGAGTCATCGAAAATTGGACGTCCAGATTGGACTACATCCGAGCCAGCCGTGGCCAGAAATCATATTCAACATGTGATGCCACAAGATTATCTTGCGGATGAATAAAATTCATGTCAATCGAATAATCCATCGTTGTTTTAATACAATTCAAAGTTCTATAGCTCTAAAAAAAACACCCTTTACAAGCACGTGCCATCTTTCTTATTTAGTCAGTTGTTACTTTCCGCCTGAAATTTATTCTCAATCTACTCGCTACTTCATCTATTCAAACGGTGTTAAATCCGGACAGCCACGAAAATAATCCAAAATTATAATAAAATTTGGCCAATGTAGAAAAAATTGACAAAAAATGAAGTAAGGTGGAAAATCTCTTAAAAATCACAAGAATTCAAATATCTCGTAAACTACTGATTTTTGGTTATGAGGCAAATGAGTCATACTAACACATCCTCCAAGGTTTACGTCTCATTTAGAAACACTCTGTATGTTCGGAGAACGAAACCTCAAAAATAATAGTATATTATTCAAAGAGGGGTAAAATAGGTCATAACTCACGCAGATGAAGATTGCAATTCATCAAGTGAGTTATGACCATTACCGCAAGTTGAATGCTAAACTTCAACTACGACTATAACAATATAGCGAAAGAACTTTATTGACAAACCCCAAAAGTTAACGTCAAAATTATCAAAGTGATATTCCTCTCCACAATAAAAATAATGGAATGCTCCTTCTTTTCCGATCTATTATAGTGAGTTATAGCAGTGAGTTATTATAACTCACGTTGTTTGTTAATAGATTAATTGCTCAAAAGCAGTTGAATAATGAATATATAATTCAATAGGAGTAGATATTTCCTCACACCATTTGAGATTTAGGCAACGCAAAATGTTGAGGATCCAAGTCTGGATGGAAGGATGCTCCATTCGTCCTGTGGCTTGATTAATGGCTGTGTAAAAATCCGGTTCAACCGGATATTACCACCGTGTTCCGGCAAGAGAAGGAGCGGCAGACAGGAAGTCTAAGTGGGATAGATTATAGCGCAGATTGAATTTGTGTTCTTTTAATAAAATTAATACCACTTTCAGAATGAAGAGTTCGCTCGAGTCGAGCCTATTTCGTGGTTATTCAGATTGAAGTGTTGATGAGGGTGAAATTTTATTTTCATTTTATATCTCGCAAATGGTAAACCTTCTGCGAACACAAGAATCCATCCACATCTTCTTGTTTCGTCATTATGAGCATGAATATTTATTATATTTGAAAAATAGAAGTATTTCCCGTATTTTCTCGTAAAATGCGCCATATTGAAGTTGTTTATTCTTTGGAAAAATCACCTGCAATATTGAAAAAATTGGGTACTTTGACTGAATGCAACCCTGTTGAAGAGAGCCACAGAAATGAATATTTGCAACATCGTCACGTCTGAGATTTTTTTCATGGGTAATGGAACTTGCTGGCTCATCAGTTGGGGAAAGAAGTTATTTGAATAGGTTTATCTTAACTTCATTAATTCCACTTCTCATGTGTTTTAGTGAAAGTCCACACAATATTCCAAGAATTGCTTTAGGCGCGTTACATTTAGATTAAATTTTTCATTCTGATGGTAATTTTTTGGTATTATAGTGTGCTGCTGTTGTGTTCTGTATTTGTCAACTAGGAAACATTCAAAATATGGAATGTTAACAGTATCAATAATAATAATAATAATGATAATAATATGTTTTTATTATGTGAATATTACATTTCAATAACATTAAACACAATAAACGCTAATTTGGAATACTCAACTTGAAAATTATTTGATATTTTAAGGTTCTAAAGGGAGTTTTTTTTTCGAGGTATATAACTTTAAGTTGCCATTACTGTTCAAGATGGTGACCGATTTAACATCTGTCCAGTGATTTATTCTGAGTTTGGTTTGGCAATTCATCATGAATAGACTCAAGCCTGAACAACGCTTGCAAATAGTGCAATTTTATTTCGAAAATAATGGTTCTGTGCGGAATACGTACCGCGCACTACGTCCATTTTATTTTGTTTAGCGATGAAGCACACTTCTGGTTGAATGGCTACGTTAACAAACAAAACTGCCGCATTTGGAGTGAAGCTAATCCTCAAGTGTATGTCGAAACACCGTTACATCCAGAAAAACTGACTGTTTGGTGCGCTTTATGGGCTGGTGGAATCATTGGTCCGTACATCTTCAAAAACGATGATGGCCAGAACGTTACAGTCAATGGTGATCGGTATAGAGCCATGATTACTAACTTTTTCATTCCTAAAATGAACAACCATGATGTCCAGAAGCTGTGGTTCCAACAAGACGGCGCAACATGTCACACAGCTCGTGTGACAATCGATTTATTGAAAGACACTTTTAGTGACCGCCTAATTTCACGTTTTGGACCTGTGAATTGGCCTCCAAGATCTTGTGATTTAACACCGCTAGACTACTTTCTGGGGGCCAAGTAAAGTCATTGGTCTATGCGGATAAGCTACAAACCCTTGACCATTTGGAAGACAACATTCGCCGTGTTATTGCCGATATACGGCCACAAATGTTGGAAAAAGTCATCGAAAATTGGACGTCCAGATTGGACTACATCCGAGCCAGCCGTGGCGGTCATATGCCATAAATCATATTTAAAATGTAATGCCGCAAGAATATCTTGCGGATCAATAAAATTCATGTCAATCGAATAATCCATCTTTTTTTTATTGCAATTTAAAGTTCTATAGCTCTAAAAAACACCCGTTATAACACCCCTCCTCAAGTTAGCACAGGGACCTTGTGTTGGATAACTAGACAGAGTCATCCCACAACACCCCCAAATAACCAGTAGAAGTTTCATTAAGTTCGAAAGCTTTTTCCAGCATACCCCAATCTTTTTGCTTTGTCACTGGATTATTATTTTGATCGACTGTATCTCAATTGATATTGGGTTCACGAAAAAGTATGTGAATACAAAATGGTAGAAAATTTAATGGTCTACAACTTCGATGATGAACGTTTTGGTCGAAAACAACTTAGTTTAGGAGTTATGAGCAAAAAACTGAAAAAAGTCCAAAAATGTTGAGGTTCTTCAGCCCCTCGTCAAGTCAGCACAGGGTCCTCGTGTTGGATAACTAGACTGAATCATCCCACAGCACCCCCAAACAACCTGTAGAAGTTTTTCCAGGTAAAATGTATTTATCTACTGGACTAGATGCAAAAAAAAAGGTAAAATCAAATAGACATTTAGCTATCTCAGTGATGTTCAAACTCATCATTATCATCCCAGCTCCGTGCTCTTTCAGCTTTCTCCAGCAAAAGCTACAAGTTACTCACCTCTCACATTCCTCTTCCCACTATCCTGCCGACCCCTTAGTCCCTCAATATTTCCTTGGGAAACATCCCATCCGATATTTGAGGGAGGGGGGAACTCAACAATCTTCCCTCAGCCACTTTAACCTGAACTCGATGTAGTGTAAATATCTGCTTCAGATATTTTCCACAGTAGATGGTAATGAAAAATGCACTGCTCACAACACATACTGTTCAACTTCAGTCAGCAATTTCCGATCGTTCGTCTCGAACCTATATCCGAAGTTTCCATATCGGGGAAATGTTACTTCAAAAAAGTGGGAGTTGGAATCGTATTGGAGTTCTCCGAAATCGAAGAAAAATATCTGGGATTGCGTCCCTCCAGCGATAAATCGTATAAAGGTTCGGGAAATGGTAAATATGGGGTGGTATAGAATTGGTCAAGTACGTGCCAAAATACGCACATTGAAGGGTTTTGGTGCCAGATATTATGCAGGGTCTGGGAAAATTGCTACTCATCTTATTCGAACAGATTTTCTTAGATAGCGTTTTACGAATTTCATTTCTCGTTTATCCCTCAGAGTAATAAACATAGATAGAGGGAGTATATGTCATTTCCATTAAGCAAATTTTGTCCCCACATGAACTATCAAATTGGACATGAAGCGCGCGGAAATGGAAACATATCAGTGATACGATATTCCACTCAATTCGCGAGTTTCTCAACAAAGAACGCACTTTTTATGTCCCATAGTGAATCAATGTTTCATATTAACTCAAAATATATTGAAATAAATGCCCAAATATATCAGAAATTCAGGATACAAACTTCAAGCGCGCCAAACTACGTGAAACAATCGATGACACTAGGAGAGCAAAAGTTGCCAAACCTGGAATTTCAGCAGGTAGACACAGAAAATAATAGATATTATTCTGCTCATTATAAATTCGACCATTAGAAAAAATATCTGATTCCAAATATTCAAATTTGCATATTTAATCGGAAATCACTCAAATAAATATATTTCATTCAATATAATATACATTCATAACGATATAGTAAAATTGTGGATTTGAAAATATATCACAATCCGACAACATAATCTAACCATGTTGGGGACATGTAAAAATTGCGTATACTCCCTCTATCTTAGTTTATTATTCTATGGTTTATCCTTATATTTCATCGAGGGGACGTCAAAACAATGTGTCAGAACTGTCAGAAGCTATGCTGAGTCAAACGCTTTCGTTAAATTCAAAAGTGTATCATAACCTTAACAGGCTAAGTACTCTTCATTTGAACTACGATAACTCTTCAATTTTGAATAACTTTCATTTTACTCAATAAGTGGTGAACAAATGGTACTGCCAATGCTGTACCACATTTTTCTCGTTAATACCAAGCTTCTAAAGATGCGTGTCGAAATTTTGGAACAAAGAGTTGAGTCTGGATCGAGGTTAAGTCGCGCTACATTGAACAATAAACACGACTTTCGTTTTTTGATGGTAAAAATACCATGTTGGCAAAACAATGGCTTCACAAAAGTTATTCAGACTATGCTCCATCGACAACAATGGTTAAAAGATGATATTTTGACTTCAGAAGTGCTCGAAGTACCACCTACGATGTTGAACTTTCTGGTCGCCCGAATTTGGCAGTTGTCTCAGAAAACATCAAAAAAGCTCACTAAGTGATTTTGAACAATGATAAATTTGAGTTGCGTGAGATAACAATGGTGTTCAAACTATCAGAAGGCAGTGTATTTACTATTTTGCGTCAACATTTGTCTATGAACAAGCTTTGCAGCCTTCCTCAGCCCTGCATCAAAAGTAACTAAAGTTCATTCAAATTCGTGGTCAAGAGTGCTATGGAGAAGTAAGAGTGGATTTTCTGTGATTACAAGTAGCGCTTAGCTTGTTCCCAGATTCGAAGTATGTAAACAAATGTTAGTGATAAAGTACAAGCTAAGCGCTACTTGTAATCACAGAAAATCCACTCTAATTTCTCCACAGCACTCTTGACCACGAATTTTAATGAACGCTCGTTATAACAACGAATCGTCGATTGCTAACGCTGTTTGGAGCTTTGTGAAATAAACAGGAACTCTCAAACATCAGCTTGCAAGGTTAAGGATTCTGAATTTTCGAACGTGCATGGTATATTGTTCATTGTCTTTCTTGACAAATCCAAAACTATCAACATTGAATATTACATTCTCTTTTACCATGACAATGTGCTCCTTTTAATAAATCTATTAACACGTTAACTCCCACCTGCACAGCCGGCGGCCAAGTGACTTGACACTGGCGTATAACGAAAATTGCTATGTGCTTTTCTCCGCACTGAATATTGACATATCATTGTGAAACTATGGACATATCCTAACTTTGAATTTGCTTTTATATACCTAAATGATTTTGTATTGGTAGCCAGCTGCACAGGAGGTGTACAAGAGAATTTCGTTTTCATATTTTACCATTTGACCTCCGGCTGTATGTACAGGATGGCAATATTGAAAAATCATTGAAAATCCTATGCGGAAGTTAACGTGTTTTAAAACTCAAATTGAACGAATTGTGCTTCCAATTGCTTGACCATCTAGGTCTGGCCTTCAGTGATTATTAGCTTTCTGCTCACCTCAAAAGAATGCTACAGAAAAAATTGACTCTAATGAAGAAGTGATTGTCGAGATTGGAGCCTATTTCGGAAGCAAAGAATTATCTTTTTACAGAAAGATATTGAACAGGTAGAGAAGCGTTGAGTACTCTTGAATTGACTATATGAAGACGAAAGAAGTCCAATTTGAAATAAAATGTATTTTTTCTGGTTAGACGCTTATTGAGTGAAGTGTT
Organism: Harmonia axyridis; assembly: GCF_914767665.1. Taxonomy (NCBI): domain Eukaryota; kingdom Metazoa; phylum Arthropoda; class Insecta; order Coleoptera; family Coccinellidae; genus Harmonia; species Harmonia axyridis. The sequence continues at coordinate 80,824,381 of NC_059501.1, forward strand.
ATAGTTATAACCGAACACTCCTTATATTCAGAGGTGAATATATACTTTTCAAATTGAAAAATTGTTTAAGTACTTGTTTTAACATCAGTTTAGTTGGCCTCAAAAAGCACAAGAGTAAACTTTTGTCTTTCTTGTCCTTGTAAAATCCAGAGATTTCTAACAAACTGTTTTTTTTTTCAGGATGAATCCTTAACTCATCTGCGATGTCAGTGGGGGAAAATGATGGCAACCTCAATTGGGAAGAAATTATCCAACAAAGTCTGTCGGGTGAGAAATATGGCATCATCGCCCTTTACATTCCTGTCTTTCTCTCCGCTCTTGTTGCCAACTGTCTGGTTATTATAGTCGTTATAAAGGACCAATATATGAGGAGGTAAGATGATTTATTGAGTAGTTGTTAGTAGTTATTCTTCTTAGTCTGTCTTTCATTTTTTCATTTCAAGTTGTTGTATTCCCATTATTACATTAATCACATTATTCTATTCAAACTTTTTGTTTCTTTCAATTATTTTAGTAACTATCTTAAAAAACAAAAACTGTTCATTTCAACATTTTAAAACAGTTTTACTTGGTACCAACGTTAGGTGGTGTTAATTTTCTTCACAAAATTTTTCAAGTATGTATAATTTATACATTATATTTAATCTCTGGAACTATATTAGAAATGGACCGGTGATATGCAAATATAAACAACAGCTTGCATAATTTTGAAAAAGGTTATTTTTCAGAATTTTCCTTATTTCAAATTAAATACCACGTATATTATAGATTCATAATGAATGCTTTACGATATCTGAATATTTTCGGTTATTATTGCACAAGTACGTAAAAATAACCGACAATTTTACAAGAAAATGTATTATCTGAAAATTGCATGAGCCTTCCTATTTTAAAATCGAGCTCTTTCGCCAAAATATAAAAATAACTATATGGAAGGAATAATGAGGGGAATTATTTAAAAGCAAAGATAAGATTTAAGGACCTATCCTTCAAGAATAATCGATTACCGTAAACACGTGTTTCGGGCTTTCGGCCCTCATCAGTACGGTGAAAAAGTGTTAGGATAAACAACACTTGGAGGAAAACAACAAATATAAAGGGAATGAACAACAGGAGCCAGCCGCCCATTTGTGGTTTCAGTAGGCAGACCCATGGGTTTTCGAGCAACAACTAACTTCAACATTATAGTAGACAGCTAAAGCTACCTGCGTGACATCCGAGCCCAGAGCAATAACTATATCGAAGAAATAATGAAGGAAATTGTTTAAAAGCGATTTGAGAACATATCCATCAAGGAGAAGCACTAACTGTAGACACGTGTTTCGGGCTTTCAGACCTCATCAGTAAGGTGTTGTTGTCCTGTATTATCATCGTGAAAATGGACCTTCAGTTCTTCTAAGGCTATAGAAATTTGAAATCATATAATATCATTCAATTATAAAATTTCGTATCCTTGCTCATGAAATTGACAAATATTTTTATTTTCACATAATGTGAGAAAACAATTTGCTGAACTCGTAAGCAAAGAATAATTCACATGAATAGTGTGATGATGAATCCCAATGGGTTTTTTTTCCAGATTTTAGATGTCTCTTTTTGGCATTTTTTTTTAGAGCTATAGAATTTTGAATTGCAATAAAACAACGATGGATTATTCGATTGACATGAATTTCATTTATCCGCAAGATAATCTTGTGGCATTACATGTTAAATATAATTTCTGGCATATGTAGTCCAATCTGGACGTCCAATTTTCCAACATTTGTGACCGTATATCGGCAATAACACGGCGAATGTTGACTTCCAAATGGTCAAGGGTTTGTGGCTTATCCGCATAGACCAATGACTTTGCATAGCCCCACAGAAAGTAGTCTAGCGGTGTTAAATCACAAGATCTTGGAGGCCAATTCACAGGTCCAAAACGTGAAATTAGGCGGTCACCAAACGTGTCTTTCAATAAATCGATTGTGGCACGAGCTGTGTGACATGTTGCGCCGTCTTGTTGGAACCACAGCTCCTGAACATCATGGTTGTTCAATTCAGGAATGAAAAAGTTAGTAATCATGGCTCTATACCGATCACCATTGACTGTAACGTTCTGGCCATCATCGTTTTTGAAGAAGTACGGACCAATGATTCCACCAGCCCATAAAGCGCACCAAACAGTCAGTTTTTCTGGATGTAACGGTGTTTCGACATACACTGGAGGATTAGCTCCACTCCAAATGTGGCAGTTTTGTGACGTAGCCATTCAACCAGAAGTGAGCTAAACAAAATAAAATGGACGTCCATTTTATTATACGTATTCCGCTCAGAACCATTATTTTCGAAATAAAATTGCACTTTTTGCGAGCGTTGTTCAGGCGTGAGTCTATTCATGATGAATTGTCAAACCAAACTGAGAATAAATCACTTGACAGCTGTTAAATCGGTCGCCATCTTGAACAGTAATGCCAACTTAAAGTTATATACCTCGAAAAAAAACACCCGTTTTGTCACATTTCAATAATGTACTAGTTTCATAATCATGTATGTGAGAAAATATTGTTTCAACTAATCACTATCACCTAATCACAATCATATTCTACTTTCTAGCCTTGAGAAAGACCGGAATTAAAGATTGAAACGTCGGAATTTTATTCTTATTTCCGGTCCACCAGCCACTAATCTACACTTTTAAATATAACAAAAAAAAAACACGAATAGAAAATGAATTGTAGAGAATTCGAGTTCACAATAACGATTACTTCAAGAATCTATTTCAGTAACACCTGTTATCACCTCCTTGTCGAATAGTTTACCTGAAACGTGAAGTACTGCGGAAACAAATTCCATAAAGTTTTTTTTAATGGATTCAACCTCGGAATTTCATTCAAGCCCTATAAATAACCCGGCAAAGTTTGCTTGTTTTCAACATTTTCTGGCCGATAAATTTGAGAGTGTTTGGATACAACACCGAACTATTTCGATCCTCCTAAACATTTGACGTGGCTGTGTTTTGTATTTCTCTCTCTGGAATAGTCGTAGACGTCGGCGGAATTGGCGCGAAATGATTTACAACCTTTATAATTTATAATATTCGCAATATATTCGATTGCTTTCTCTAGGGCCCGCGAATTCACTTTTCATGGCTCATAATAAAAGTGTTTAGGTGTGTTTTGATGCGTTGAAATCGGATTTGGAATGGTTTTAAGTAGGGTAATGAATAATGCTATAGGTGCGGAAAGAAATGCACCTTCATTCATCTTTTCTAATGTTAGCGAGAATATTTTGAGTATACTCGATTTATTTATAGGTTTCTGGCAAGCCAGTTGTGAGATTTATTCTCATTTGTCATCGAGAATTGAATTGTGTGTTGAAAGTGAAATTTGAACATTTTCGTATTTGCGAAACATCTATACAGTGTGTTCAGCAAGCTCTATGACAAACTTTGACAGATGATGTATGTACTCATGTACATGATGTACATGATGTATGATGTATATGTACTCATTCTGCATTTTTTGTTGCTATTAATATATATATAAGTCAGATTTGTTTTCGTCTACAAGTTACTGAGGCGTTCAACTTTGCTTCCGCTGTTTTCTTCCGAAATTCGAGGTTTTATTGTAAAACACTGGTTGAACATTTATGATTCGAAGTATTGTACCGGGTTTTTCACTATAATTTGACCCCCCCTTTAACTTTGTTGATCAAATAGGTACATACAAATGTTTCCTACAAAAGTTTCACGAAATCGACTAATGTTTTTTAAAATGATTTCACAAAACGAAATGTATATAGGGTAGGCAATATATTGATAGCAACTTCATTTTTTCAAATGGAACACCCTATATATTTTTCTATATTTGACTAGCTCTTTTTTCCTTGATTTCGAATATATAACATATGTTTGGCCTTTTTCTCTTATTCTGAGTACCACAGAGTTTCAAATCTTAAGAACCACTCAGCAAGCTGAGTAATCAGTTTTCAAGTGGAAGTGGAAGTTCAATAACTCAAAATGCCCCTTTTTGAGTTATCTCGTTGGCAACGATATGACATACGTTTTTCACTATCAATTGGAATTGGATGATTTGGCTGCAACTCCATATATTATCTCCTTGTTGCTTTCTTATTCTTATTGTTCTCCACATAAAGCAAAAATATTTCAAATTATTCCGTTTCTGTGTAGTGCATATTCGATGAATAGTTTTATTCAATGACAAACGTATGTTATATATCGTTGCCAACGAGATAACTCTAAAAAGGTCATTCTGAATTATCGCAGCCTTCCAATTGAAAACAGATTACTTAGCTTAACAGGTGGTTCTTAAAATTTGACTCTGTGGTACTCAGAATAAGAGAGATAGCCAAACATATGTTATATATTCGAAATCAGGGAAAAAAGAGCTAGTCAAATATAGAAAAATATACAGGGTGTTCCATTTAAAAAAATGAAGTTGCTATCAATATGTTGCCCACTTTGTATATATTTCGTTTTGTGAAATTCCAGTCACAGTGCGATGTGAAAATCCATTTCGTGTTTGTCTTGCAAGCAGCTGTTCAACTCATACGGCACCCAATTTCCTTGTTTCTGAATCATTCCCATGACTTTCAGGCGTTTTGAAATGGCTTGTTGCGTCTTTCCCACCAAATCAGCCAATTCTTGTTGTGTTTGACACGAGTCTTGATCAAGTAATGCCTCCAATTCTGCAATCTTCAAATCTTCACTCTTCCACCGCCATGCTGCTCTTCGACGTCAAAATCACCGTTCTTGAAGCTTTGAAACCAATCTTGGCACGTTCATTCACTAATAGCGGCCTCAGCATAGGTGCATTGAGCATTCTATGAGACTCAGCCACAGTTTTTTTCATATTGAAGCAGAAAAACGCCGGAAGCAAAGTTGTACACATACAGTGAAGAGTGAGAGATTGACTGGGCTCGCTCTGTTGATTAATCATTATGAGTTTTTGAGTTAATATAACACTTCAATTCACTATGGGGCTAAATAATTGTGTTATTTGTGGAGAAACCCTCGAATTGATTGATATATCGTATCACTGATTATTGTTTTCATTTCCCTCCTTATGTCAAATTTGATAGTTCATGTTGGGACAAAATTCACTTACTCTTTCTTTGATTATTACTTCGGTTCCAACTGCATTAATCGACATCATTGACACCATAAAAAAAAATCACATCTCACATATGCAGTTCTGTGATTTTCACGGGGCATAAATGATCAAGTGCTCAAAAACTTCTGATGCTAAATCTCAACATATTTATTAACCTCGAAATATTTTTATGTTTCAGTGTGACCAATTACTTTCTAGTGAATTTGTCTGTTGCTGACCTCTTGGTGACATTGATCTGCATGCCAAGGGCAGCCATAGAAGCTTATAAATCGACTTATGATTTTGGTCGATATCCCTGTAAAATATCTTCATATTTACAATGTGAGTAAAGGTTTCACTCAGAAAAATATGGCTTTCAAGAGTGAAAAAAAATACAATTTTATGATACTGGAAGTAGAAATATGAGAAAATTTGATTAATCAATCAAATTTTAGGGATTACTTTAGTGGTACTATAGTGAAGATTTTGAAAATATCGAAGGGTTGCAATATTAGAATTCAGATTAGGAACTTTAGTTATTGAAAGACCATAAACTGAACTTACCAGCTAGAATACCTCACACTCTGAATTTGCAATTCTTTACTAAATTTCTTAAACTTTCTCTTTTTTTTTCAGGTGTTGCTGTATCATCCAGTATATTCACAATAACCGCAATGGCGCTGGATCGGTACCTTGCTATAGCAAAGCCGTTGGGTTTCTTCAACCGCTGCTTCAACAAGAAGACCACCACTATAGTCATCATATGCTTGTGGTCTTTCTCGTTGATACTTCTATTCCCCATGTATATAATTGTGGACTTACACAATGAACAGTTTTCTTTTCCAAACGTTAATATAGATATAGCGCTCTGCTACGAGAATTGGTCCAAATTCAGTCTGATATCTAGAAAGAATATGGGCATTATATGGTTCGTATGCATTTTCGCAATACCAGGTGAGTTTTTTTTGTAAAATATTTCAAAATCTTAGTTCCTTATGAACCTAAAATGTTGCGGCATTTCCACGACTCCCTTTTAAAAATTTTCATTCAAGTTTTGGTGAGGCGTTCTCAACTAATCTTTATGGTGAGCCCTCTTGCATTATAGGAACTCAATGGGCCCTACTATAAACACCTTCGTGTATATGGTGACGTTCTGGCAAGAAATGTGCAGCGTGCAGCGTCATCTCTACAATAGCATCCGCAATATCATAAAGACCGTACCAACAGAATTACTTATCCAGATAAACTAATCGACAAAGATAACATAATTATCTATCTATCTAATCATCTCTCGTATATTTCCATATGCAGTTATGAGGACTCTAAAGCACAATAGATGCATGAATGTTGAGCGCTCAAGAGCTCCTGAAGATAAGTCAGTAGTTCTCTATGATTTTCATTCTGGAAATCTCGAAATGCACTTATTGTCATTTTTGGTCAATCTTATTTGAGTTTTTGGTTTTCTCTGTGGAATGATATAATCAGAGATATCATTTCATTGGCCTTCTTTCCTGCTTTTCTCATAGATACCTTCCCTCCAACTATTTCTTGTTCTTCCTCTCTCCCTTCTTCCCGCAGGTACCAAGTCTAATATTTGTTTTTGGAGTCTCTCTGGTGTCAGTCTCTGGACGTGTCCATACCATTCCAGCTGCTCTAATCTCACTTATTCGACTATGATCTGTTTTACACCCATAATTTCGAGGATTCTCCCGTTCCTATTTTTTTTGGGCGTAGATCTTCCCGCTGCTCGTCTCCAATAATCAATTTCTGTGGCGTCCAGGTATTTAATCGTTCTTTGTTTCAATGGCCATATTTAACTGCCTTAGGTTTCAAAACTATTGTGTTGTATATTCGGTGCTAGTCAGCTGAGTCGTGTGCCATTGATCGAAACAAGTGATAGTCCGAGGAAGCAACGTCTTGAGAATACGTTTTTGACCACTTCCGCAACATGGGGTTGAGCATTGTCATGCTGTACAATAACTTTATCATGTCTCTCGTTGTATTGCAGTCGTTTTTCTTTTAATGCTTGGCTCAAACACATCAATTGCGTTCGATAAGGATCGTCTGTGATTGTTATAATACACTACACCGAGCTGATCCCACCAAATACTGGGTTTGACCTTAGAACCGTGAATATTCGGTTTGGCCGTCGACGTGCAAGTATGGCCTGAATATCATTATGATTTTCTGCGCTTGAGATTACCGTAATGAACCCATTTTTCGTCTCCAGTCACAATGCAATGCAGAAATCTCTTCCATCTCTGCCTTGCAAGCAGCTGATCACAAGAAAACAAACGCCGTTTAACATCTCTCGGCTTCAACTCGTACGGCACCCAATTTCCTTGTGTCTAAATCCTGGATCCTTCCAATTTTAGTTGCGTTTGAATGAGTCTTGATCAAGTTATGCCTCCAATTCTGCATCTTCGAAAACCTTCTCTCTTCCACCGCCATGCTAGTCTTCGACGTCAAAATCATCGATATTGAGGCGTTGAAACCATTATCGGCATGTCCTTCCACTAAAAGCGACCTCACCATAGGTATTTGAGAGCAGTTGATCAGCCTCAGCCGCAGATTTCTTGATATTAAAGCAGAAAATTAAAACCTCTCGCAAATGCTCACAAATACCAAGGTTTATTCTATGACATCTACGATCTATTTATCTCGACTACTACATATCCCTACAGCTACATCTATTGCAAAACGGCGAAAGCAAAGTTGTACACCTAATAGGTAATTTAACAAGCCTGCTTGTACTCCCCTTCTTTCAAAAAAATGTTGAAAAGGCATTATATCTCGCATAGTTCATCGCATGAATATTCACCACATCAAGAAGTAGTATTGCAAAGACTGTGTAGCTGTGCCTGTTGATAAAATAACGAAATGGAACATTTCACGTGGTAAAATGTTGAAAAGTTTAGCCGTCACTGTCATAGTGTCTTTTAGTTGGGTTTATATGTTATAGGCCCTCGTATAATCATCATATTCCTGAAAAGTTTTAGGGCTCCCTCGGATACAAATGCCAATGGCTGTTCCATTTGAACCCTAGAAATACAGAGCAGGGACTACGTAATACAGGAAAACAAGGATCTGCTCTCTGGGAACAGATAAACTTTGACATTTCTTGAGAAGGATTTGTTTCCAGATGCATAGGAATAAGATCGAGATCCCTACTTCTTCGTTTTTACAATTTGTATCGAATTGGAGTTTACATTTCGACTGTATTGAAACGGAGAACTAGGATATTTATGAAACATTCTGGAATGGATATTCGAGAATAAATATCAAACAAAATTTCACTACTTTATATTCAAAATTGAACTAGAATATGAATTATTATCATTGAGGTTAGCAGAAATGAGTAAAACTTCAAAAATTATTTGACATAGAAAGAACGAGAATAGTTATTTATAATACAAGTGCAGAAGGCATTGATATTCTTCCACGAGTTCAAAATTCAAAAACGAGCCACGAAGTGGCGAGTTTTAGAATGAACGAGTGGTAGAATGAGCCTTCTGTACGAGTATTATACATTATTTTATCTAATTCATTGCATTTTCTTCGAAATTAATGAAATATTTCCATAAATATCATTTAGTGATTTTTGCATTGAAAAATGTTGGTTGGCAGAACTGATTTCTTCAAGGCAAATTGATGAATTGACAGATAAAGCCGTGGCGGAAAGTTCAGAGTACCAACATATAATAATAAAATATAACCATGAAAACTGTGCGTTTCTGATATATTCTCGCACGATTTTGTTCTACAAGATGTAGAAGAATGAACGGAATAACCACAGAATTAGAGAAAATAAATTTTTTCTATGATATTCTTCTGAATGACAGAATATCTTGTGGAGAACGGCTTTTTGATTTTTTGCAGTAAAATGGAAAGCTTTCGAGCACTCGTTAATTCATGTGTCAGCTGCACCCATGGTGATCGCATCACTAAATAAGGTAGATATGTGGTCTAAATGTGGTCCTAATGTATCAAAAACTCCCCCTGTCTAAATTTTTGCTGCTCCTTCAGAAATATCGCATGAGCAAAAAATAACTGATGAATTTAACGTTAATCATATGGTACTGGAAATCCTGGCCCTTCCCCTATTCTTGAAAGCTGGCGTCGCCACTGATATACAGGGTGGTCCAGATTTTAGTTTCAATAACTTTGGCGTCGGATAGAACAACTTTTCTCATAAAAAAAAGTTAATGTACGCATAAATCCTAACATCCTTCGTTTTCGAGATACAGGGTGTTGAAGTTTGAAAAAAAAATCAGTTTTTCACTTATATACAATTTTCGTTAGAATGCAGGCACTAGTTTTGTTTCAACAGATTTTGATTTGAAAGAGAAAAGAAGCAAAGTAAGGAAAGTAATGATTTAAATATTTTTATCTACTCCTATTGAATTATATATTCATTATTCAACTGCTTTTGAGGAATAAATAGTATCTATTACAAACATCGTGAGTTATAATAACTCACTACCATAACTCACTATAATAAATCGGAAAATATGGATCTGTGCTTCTATACTTCTCTGCTTCTATTCGATTGGCCGAAAGGGAACATTCCATTATTGTTATTGAGGGGAGGAATGTCCGAGGGAATGTCACTTTAATAATTTTGACGTTTTCAAATTAAGTTGATATCTAATTATTGTGAATGTTTTGCTGAAAACGATTAATTCAGATAGTGAAGATGAAATATTATATAGGTATACATTTCCAAAAGACAAACAGCTAATGTTACCATACAGAATTACTTGCCCGAAAAAAATATAAAGGAGTTTGTAGCAGTAGGGTCATTAAGTCGTCGTTTACAGGGAATGTTTTTTGGTATATTTTAATGCATTTTTATAGGCAACTATTAAGGGTTTTCAATATAGTTCTATGTCTGTACTCTGTACTGGATTCGAGCTAGCCGAAGCTAGTTCGATTGTGATTGGTGACACTAAGTTTCCATCTCTCTTGTAGTCGGGATCGAGCACATATGTTTATTTCCCGTTCCTTCTGTCTATATTCTAAGACTGTATTTTTTTCTTAGTATTTATTGATATAGTCGTAGATAAAGTATAGTATTCAACTAGCGGTAATGGTCATAACTCACTTGATGAATTACAGCACTCGCCTGCGGCTCGTGCTGCAAACTTCATCTGCGTGAGTTATGACCTACATTACCGCTCGTTGAATAATATACTATTTTATTGCAATTTAACTGAAAATTTCAGTAGAAAATGTATTCATGAATTATGTTTGAAATGTCATCCACCATTCCTTATACAAGCACGTGTCCTCTTTCTTATTTCTTCAGTTGTTACTTTCCTCCTGAAATGTACTCTCAATCTTCTCGCTGACCACGAAAATAATCCATAATTATAATAAAGAAAAAATTAAGTAAGGTGGGAAATATTTTGAAAATCACAAGATCTCAAATATCTTGTAAACTGTTGATTTTTGGTTTCTACTAAATATGGCTCAAACGTCAGCAAATGAGTCATAGTAACACGACCTCCAAGGTTCACGTCTAATTTGGAAACACCCTGTATAGCGATTGCTTTGAACTCGATTATGTCGAAAACGTTACATTCTATGAAAAATGTTCTGGACACTTTATTTTTAGTAAAGCCGGAAAAAATACAGTGACGTGGATTTTCAATGGGAAAAGGATAGTCGCACCCCTATATCTACGCCGCTGGATAATTTTTGCATGAGTCACTTGCCTAATTCGGAACATTATATTATCTAGACTTCATTACCTAAAAATTAAAACAATGAATGAGTTAAAAATAACAATTTTTTTTTCAAGCTTTAACATCCTCTAAATCGAAAACGAAGCTTGTTAGGATATATGTTCATATAATTTTTTTCATGAAAAAAATTGTTCTATGCGACGCCAAAATTATTGAACTGAAATCTGAACCACTCTGTATTTCAATTCGATGAATCTATTTATTGTTGAACATTAATATTATTGAAAGGTCATTAGATAAGATATCATAAACAAAAAACTGTGAAATTACACACGAATGCCAAAGGCTGGCATCACTCGGTAGAATCAAATAGAATCTGGATATAAAATCGTCCAAATTCAATAAATCCTGCTGTATCGAAGCAGAGGGAGACTCAGTTCAATTTGAATACATGAATAAATTTTGTGACTTTCTTGTACGGTAAATCTTGTAAGCTCTGTCAAAAAGATTGGCGTCCGAAGGGAGGCATGTTACTACGAAGGAATGCTAGATATCTAGTATCGCAATGTTTACAAGTCTTTTCCGCTTTTTATCGCTTTTCATCTTGCACATTTACCAAGTAAATGTAAGTATTTGTTCATCTAGAGATAGGTTAATTTTTCTTAGTTATTCACATATTACCCTTTCTTTGAAAAATTGAGATATTATCCTACACGTACCGGGTGTTTCTAAAAAATTAGCTGACTGAACACAATGGGATATCCATTGCATGAATGATTTTGAAATTCAGGAATTTTCGTCACCTTTTAGGGTGACATTTATTGAAAAATTTTTTCATATGAATCCTTTGTGTTTTGGAAGAGATCAAATTTGCAATTTTTTACTTGACATAATATAACATAAACTGCTCCTAAATATTAGGTGTACAACTTTGCTTCCGTCGCTTTGCAATAGATGACTGTAGCGGTAACTGTTAGTCGAAATAAATAGATCGTAGATGTCTTACAATAAGCTTTGGTATTTATAAACATAACGCCAAATATAAGTCGATTTTTGCCTGCATCATGAAGTTATTCCCATTAATATGAAGAAATCTACGGTTGAGACTCATCGAATGCTCTCAAATAACTATGGTGACTGGTGACGAAAAATGTGTTCATTACGATAATCCCAAGCACAGAAAATCATGGGGTTATCTCGGCCATGCTTCCACGTCGTCGGCCAAACCGAATATTTACGGTTCCAAGATCATGTTCAGTTTTTGTTTGACCAGCTCGGCGTAGTGTATTATAAATTGTTAAAATCGACTAAAACAATCACAAGTGATCATTATCGAACGTAATTAATGCAATTGAACCGAGCATTGAAAGACAAACGGCCGCAATACAACGAGAGACATGATAAAGTGATAAGAAAGTTGTCAAGACATACTTGGAAACGTTGAAATGGAAAGTCGTACCCCTTCCGCCGTATTATCCAGACATTGCACCCTCCGACTATCACTTGTTTCGATCAATGGATCACGGCCTGGCTGACCAGCTCTTCCGGTCTTATGAAGAAGTAAAAAATTGGATCGATTCGTGGATCTCTTCAAATGATGATCAGTTTTTTCAAAGCGGGATTCGTACGCTGCCCGAAAGATGGGAGAAAGTAGTGGCCTGCGATGGACATTACATTGAATCATAAATGTATACCGAGTTTCTACAATTAAGCCTCAAATTTCGGAAACAACAGCGGAGGCAAAGTTGTACGCCTAAGTATTTCACCTTCATTTTTTTCTTTTTTAAGTGAACAACAAATGTTCAAATATATGTTTGGAATGAAGAATGAAATTAATAATTTTTTCAATTTTACGTTTTATACTCATCATTCTGGCATTTCAAAAAGCACGTAATTCAAAATGCTGGGTTTTCAACACCTTTTTGCCTACTGAGCTTGCAACATGGAGTAATTTTGTTTCATGATATTATTAAACTGATAGATTTTTTAATTGAAGAAGAAGAGGAAATGAGAGCTAGTTATCCCTTTTCAATAGACTCTAACAATTTAAGTTTTCAAGATATTACGATCGAAACGTCTCATTGCCAGTTTAAAAATACAATTTTTTTGAAACGTTGATAAAAACTTATATTTGATGCATCTTATATTGTTTTAATAATTAATAATATTTTATTCAAATAATCTTGTGTTTAATTATAACGAACCGAAAGATAAACTCCTTGGAGATATGTATATCCTTCGAACCCCTTTATTTTCTTCAGATATTCACCCCAAACTTTCGACTTCCCTCACAACCCTCGTCCAAATCGACACAACCAATATGTATTAACCTCGATTCTTATATGATTTTGAGGGATTGGTAGCAGGAAATATTCTCGCATGGTATTCTCAGGTTCGACTGCCCATTCATCCAATTGAATTTCAAAGGAAAACGGAAAAAGAATGCAATAATTTTTCTCCATTGTCGACATCCATTAGCTAATTGGCCTCGACAAGACCCTGAACTTCTTTGATGTTGCAGAGAACGTTTCTTCGGAATTTAAACTTTGCAATTCTATTACGTTCTATTATGTATTCACTGCTTCATAAGTAATGGAACGTATTCGATTCGTTCTCAATATTTGTATGAAATGATTTTTCCAATTTAAATACAAGACAATATGAATAATAATGTAAATTTTGATCGTTCGATATTCGACATCTTTGTAGTGCTCTTAACTCGGATGATCGGCAAAGTCACCAACGTTCTGCTATGGAGATGGTAGGTGTATATGGCGGGAATCACTGATGGTGGATTTAGGCACCAGTCCTAAGAACTAAGACTAAACCTAAGAACTAAGAATTGAACGCTAACAAATCAATGAGGGCGTTTATATGCACGTTTCCTAAGAACTAAGAACTAACACTAGCAGGCCATCTGTTAACTAAGAACTAAGGGCTCAGATAAAAATATAGAAGTGCGCGTGCACCTCATAGAATTTCAATATTAACGAGTACCAGTTTCTATCATTTTATGTTCTTTATTCGTGTTTATCGATGAAAAGTATTAGGTGTATTTGAAAAAATTAAATATAATTTTTTCACAATAAATATCAATGTCAAACATCAAAGTATAGAACAAATAAAAAGTAGTTCGAGCACGTGCGCATGCCTTAACTAAGAACTAACAAGTGATTGCATAAACGCCACTGAATTCTTCGGTTTAGTTCTTAGTTCATAGTTCTTAGTCCTTAGTTCTTAGGTACGGTGCATAAATCCACCATTAGTGTGTAGGATTTCAACTAGTCCTGGAGACAAAATACGGACTTGAAACCTCATCATGTTTTAGATCATAGCTCAATCTTCGAAAAGCGTTTTTATTTGAGGCTTTTGAAAATAAAATTCTATAATTTTCTTGAATTGAATTCCAATAAATGATTGGTGGATGCGATCCTCTTTCATTTGATGCAGTTCAGCTAGATATTTTGTAAAAAATATCTTTGAATTTTGAAACACTTGAAAATCTTGATTGTCGCCTCCCATACAGAAATCTTAGTAGAGAGTAAGTGATTCTTCATTTGACACTGACACATACTAAGAAAGATTTGAAGTATATATTATTTTGCATGCAGAGTACCATACCGATTATTATATCAGTGGTCCTAGGATGAAACACGAATATCTTCTGAGAGAGGGCGCACCCGGAAAATTTGGCTGAGAATTCGTCGATTCCACTAATAGAACCATAGAAAATTCAAGCAGATGATATAAAAAAATATTTCGGAATCGACCTACCTGAAATCTTTTTTGTATAAAGAAAATAACAATTTCAAACCTCTTACAAAAATCCGTGTTGGTAGCGTTATCATAATTGAAAAAAATTCAAGAATAACATAAACAAAACCAAACTAATTCAAGAAGGATATCGAAAATATAACCCAATATTTCTCTGACTAAACATTCGACGGAGTTGAGATTTTGTATGTTCATAAGAAAGAACTATATCAAGCTGAGTACATTTGCTGAATCATAGAGAATTCAAGAAATTTATTGAAGAAGAAATACCCAATATTACCGTGAATACAAATCTGATCGAGTTAAAATTTTATGTGTATGTAATATAAAATAACAATTCCAAGCCTCATACAAAATTTCATGATGGATAACGCATCGGTGCAATAGAGAATTCAAGGAGAATATTGGCAAAGAAATACCCCATATTTCTGTGAATAATCAATCGATAATCGGGATTTTTCATGAGAATTCATAAAATTATACCAAAATTTGCTTTGAATGAAATTTTGTGAAGATAATTCCATCAGAACAATTGGAAATTTAAGCAAATTTATACAAATCTGTCTTCTTAAAGAGAGCAATTGGCTCATTTATGAACGAGCGTTAAATATCTCCTGTGCAGATCACTGATTTCCTCATTTATTACATTCCTATCAACTAATACTTCTTTAGGTTTTTACACAATGAAATCCCCGCCATCCCTGGTCTCACCTGCTCATTGATTTTTCATACTGATTTTTTTATAAAGGGTGTTTTTTTAGAGCTATGGAACTTTAAATTGCAATAAAACAACGATGGATTATTCGATTGACATGAATTTTATTTATCCGCAAGATAATCTTGTGGCATTACATTTTAAATATGATTTCTGGCATATGACCGCCATGGCTGGCTCGGATGTACCCAATCTGGACGTCCAATTTTCGATGACTTTTTCCAACATTTGTATATATTATTCCATATTCCAACATATATCGACAATAACACGGCGAATGTTGTCTTCCAAATGGTCAAGGATTTGTGGCTTATCCGCATAGACCAATGACTTCACATAGCCCCACAGAAAGTAGTCTAGCAGTGTTAAATCACAAGATCTTGGAGGCCAATCCACAGGTCCAAAACGTGAAATTAGGCGGTCACCAAACGTGTCTTAAAATGAATCGATTGTGGCACGAGCTGTGTGACATGTTGCGCCGTCTTGTTGGAACCACAGCTCCTGGACATCATGGTTTTTCAATTCAGGAATGAAAAAGTTAGTAATCATGGCTCTATACCGACCACCATTGACTGAAACGTTCTGGCCATCATCGTTTTTGAAGAAGTACGGACCAATGATTCCATCAGCCCATAAAGCGCACCAAACTGTCAGTTTTTCTGGATGTAACGGTGTTTCGACATACACTTGAAGATTAGCTTCACGCCAAATGCGGCAGTTCTGTTTGTTGACGTAGCCATTCAACCAGAAGTGCACTTCATCGCTGATGGACGTAGTGCGCGATACGTATTCCGCACAGAACCAATATTTTCGAGAAATAAAATTGCACTATTTGCACGCGTTGTTCAGGCGTGAGTCTATTCATGATGAATTGCCAAACCAAACTGAGAATAAATCACTTGACAACAGTTAAATCGGTCGCCATCTTGAACAGTAATGCCAACTTTAAATTATATATCTCGAAAAAGAACACCCGTTATTTTCATTATTTTATGGATTAAATTTTTTTTCCGCAATTGATTTTGTCTAGAGTAATTTTTTTTTGTGAGTTTATATTATTAGGTACACTTGGACGAAGTTACACAACACAAGCCTGGCTTTGGTGTTTCGTCCAAAGTTTCAAGTTTAAAAAATTCATAGCTGAGAACTAATTAGGTATTACAGCATTCAAATCTCTCAGGATAATACATATTTTATGATTCCTCACAATGAATTGGAAAAAAATAACCAACCTTTATGAAAACTTTGTTGTATGTACACAGACTACATTGAAATTAGTTCTATACTCGACCTCTGAGGAAATAATCGGAAAAAAAACAATTGAAAGTTGAGAAATCTGGAACGAAAAGCATATCTAGCGTATCAAGCTATACTCAATGGGAATTAAATCTGGGGGAATAATTTCCTAAAGTTTCTACTCCATTCCGCTGTCTCAAAATATGTTCAATATTTCTGTACTATATTCATTGTATTCGATGTCATTCTTTGAACAATCCAGATTTCTGAATAACCTTATTATCTGTTATTATCACTCTGGTCGCCCGAATTCAACATTTCGGAATTAACAGAATGTTTGATGGATGAAACATGATTTTATCACTAGACTCCAATACACTGACAGAACGTCAGCTGAGTGAAAAACAGTCGTTGAAAGCCGTTCAAAACGATTAAAATCTCAACCATCAGCTGACAAGGTTATAACATACGTATTCTGGGTTGTGCATAGTATACTATTCATCTAACGTTATTGGATCCATTGGGTGCAGAAATCAAGAAAAATCTCCTAAAATCTAAAGAAAAAATTTTCTTTCGTTCCTTGTGATATATCGATGTAACCTATGATCATTTTAAACGAATTGCGTGTTTCAACTGCTTGGCCAGCTTATTCTCCAGAGTCATACATGATGTGCTCCAGCATTTCTCTAGTTCCATATTCTTATTTGCTACCTGACAAAATTTAATTTGAAGACGAATATTTAATTCTTTTTCGATGTAATGCGATCACAAAATTTGCACGGAGTTCGAAACTGTTATTCCACATCAAAATTTTAATTTCAAAATTGAGAGGAGAAATAAAATTTCGAATGGCCATATTCGCGGAAACCCTAGTCCCATTAATAACTCATTCATGTTATTCAAGAGCCGAACTTACTCTCTTTTTTTTCGGATTTATCTGGAATGATAGGCATAATCATAACAAGTTTCACTTCCTGAAACAAATAGAAAATGATATTGAGTATCCTGAAAGTGAAAACTCCCTTACTGAGCATTTGTATGTGACAAAGTTCTTTGGGGTGGAACATAATATATTTACCGCTTTCATGTTCCAAAACGTTTCATATTCCCAAAGGTGTGTATGTGAATTGAATGGTTTCAATAGCTTGCAGCAGTTTCCGACTGCCTTTCTCACTGCTTCAGCACCCACTTCTATACTGTTTCACACATGGGACTCATATTTTATCTGATTCTGTTCACTCAACTCTTTTCCAGGAATATTGAACCCGCATTTCGCACTGAAAAACACATATTGGAAACCTTCAATCTGTTTCAGTATTGCAAAGTGGCAATGCAGAAGGCATTGATATTCAAAAACGAGCCACGAAGTGGCGAGTTTTTTCGATATGACCATCAGAATTACGCAAATAAAAGGTGTTTTTTTTTAGAGCTATAGAACTTTAAATTGCAATAAAACAACGATGGATTATTCGATTGACATGAATTTTATTAATCCGCAGATAATCTTGTGGCATTACATTTTAAATATGATTTCTGGCATATGACCGCCACGACTGGCTCGGATGTAGTCCAATCTGGAAGTCCAATTTTCGATTACTTTTTCCATATCGGCAATAACACGGCGAATGTTGTCTTCCAAATGGTCAAAGGTTTGTGGCTTATCCGCATAGACCAATGACTTTACATAGCGGTAGTAGTAGTCTAGCGGTTGAATCACAAGATCTTAGAGGCCAATTCACAGGTCCAAAACGTGAAATTAGGCGGACACCAAGCGTGTCTTTCAATAAATCGATTGTGGCACGAGCTGTGTGACATGTTGCACCGTCTTGTTGGAACCACAGCTCCTGGACATCATGGTTTTTCAATTCAGGAATGAAAAAGTTAGTAATCATGGCTCTATACCGATCCCCATTGACTGTAACGTTCTGGCCATCATCGTTTTTGAAGAAGTACGGACCAATGATTCCACCAGCCCATAAAGCGCACCAAACAGTCAGTTTTTCTGGATGTAACGGTGTTTCGACATACACTTGAGGATTAGCTTCACTCCAAATACGGCAGTTTTGTTTGTTGACGTAGCCATTCAACTTGAAGTGCGCTTCAACGCTAAACAAAATAAAATGGACGTAGTGCGCGATACGTATTCCGCACAGAACCATTATTTTCGAAATAAAATTGCACTATTTGCAAGCGTTGTTCAGGCGTGAGTCTATTTACGATGAATTGCCAAACCAAAATGAAAATCACTTAACAGCTGTTAAATCGGTCGCCATCTTGAACAGTAATGCCAACTTAAAGTTATATACCTCGACAAAAAACACCCGTTACTTGAGTTAGAGCTATGACTCACAGGTTGGTGCTCGAACCTTTGACGTGAACAACCTGAGGTTCAACGTTGTCCAACTATTTTTCCATTTTGTTATATGAATTATAGTCAAAATTTTGAGTATTTGAGTGGTTAGTAACGATATTATTTTTCAGGGGTAATAATGTTTTTTGGATACTCCATGATGGGCAGAACATTGTGTTCTTCGGCACCTCCATTCGATAACGATGGGGCTTGTTATATGCAACAGGTAAGACACAAATAAATACATATTTTTTTAAACGGTTTTTGCTATTTTTCTGTTCCTCTAATCATACTGAAGCACAATTCATTTCAATAAGTGTTTCGCAAACAGAATGAAACAATTTTTCAAAACTTATTTTTAATATGCAACAAAGAAGTGTAAATTATGAATACATAAAAAAAAGTTATAAAGAATACAAATACAATACAAAAAACGTACTTTCATTGATGCTCTTGATAAAAGTATTTGAGGTATTGCATTTTCGTGGGGATAATTGAAACACTGATGGACGACAGACGAGAACTTCATTGTGGTGCAGCACTTGGAAACATCCTTGACCTCAACTGGTCATCACCTCGTAGCTTTCTCCACTGAACACCCCTTTTCCCAGTTTATACCTGGGTTACAAACATAAAATCATATTGTAAACCATAAATTTCTTCTTCCTTTTCTTATTCTCTGAGTTGTATGCCTGCGCAATGGTATCATGATTCCTTCACACTAATTAGGATAGGGGGAAGGTATTCTCTATTGTATCTTTCTGAAAACCTTATGAATGAGAAAGTTGTATGCACAGGTAGCAAGAAAGACCATTGTTACACTAATGCAGGTACATTTATATCATTATTGACGACAATTTTCACCACAAGTAAAACAATATCACATAACATTATGGATCAACTGAGTGCGAAAATTCTGTATTACCAAGACAATGTCCTTGTCACATTTAAATGAGAACCATGGTCATGTTGAACAAAGCAATTCGTTCACCTAGCTTGTTTTTTAGGTCTGGCCCCTAGTGATTACCTATTAACCTTCTCTAAAGTGTATCATGAGTTGTTGAAACCGACTGAAACAATCATAGGAGATCGTTATCGAACGCAATGCGTTCGAGTCGAGCATTGAAAGACAAACGGTCGCAATGGAACGAGAAACATTGATCAAATGATTTCACAGCATGACATCATCCGTATTCTCCAGACGTTGCTCCTTCGGACTATCACATGTTTCGATCAATGCACTTCCAGTCTTATGAAGAAGTAAAAAATTGGATCGATTTGTGAATCGCTTCAAAAGATGACCAGTTTTTTCAACGCGGAATTCGTATGCTCCCCGAAAGATGGGAGAAAGTAGTGGCCAGCGATGGACGATACTTTGAATCATAAATGTATAACCAGATTTTTACAATAAAGCCTCGAATTTCGGGAAAAAAAACGGTGACTAAACACTTATAACATTTGTGTTGTTTCAAATATTCTTTTCATATCGTTTCGAAACTATGTTGTCTTAAAAGCAATAACATAGATCTGGCCGTCCACTACTTTAATTCCAATTCACCTTCATTGCTAACTTGTCTCCTTCACTTGCTCGAACACGTTTATTTATAGGAAGATATAACGTCAACGACTACGAAATCGAAGTACGTTAACGTCAAGAACAGCGCCATTATTCAACTGTTAAAAAGGATAAAGAAACTGGAAGCGTAACGTTTCAGCGTCCCATACGTGGCTGACAGGAGTTTTCGCTGGTGATAAGAAGTTATCAAGGAACACAAACGACCAAGAGTGCCTTGACACACGGGTAGAGGAAGGCGGGCACCCTCTATAGATTCTGTGAATATGGCAGTTCAAAATTTTGTTTCGGTTATAAATACTAGGTGTATAACTTTGCTTCCGCTGTTTTGAAATAGATGGTTGTAGCGGTAAGTGGTAAACGAAATAAATAGATTATAGATGTCATACAATGAGCTTAGGTATTCGTAAACATAACGCCATCGAAATATTAGTCGATTTGTGTCTGCATCATAAAGTTATTTTCGATTGAACATGTCAGCTTACGAGCTTTTTTATGAAAAAATCTGCGACTGAGGTTCATCGAATGCTCCCGAATACCTATGGCGAGGCCGCTATATTAGTGAATGAACTAGCCGAGGGTGGTTTCAACGCTTCAAAAACGATGTTTTTGACGTCGAAAACCAGCATGGCGGTGGAAGAGGGAAGGTTTTCGAAGATGCAGAATTGGAAGCATTACTTGATCAAGACTCGTGTCAAACGCAACAAGAATTTGCAGGATCATTGGGAGTGACGTAACAAGCCATTTCAAAACGCCTGAAACTTATGGGAATGATTCAGAAACAAGGAAATTGGGTGCTGTACGAGTTCAAGCCGTAAGATGTTGAACGGCGTTTGTTTGCTTGTGAACATCTGCTTGCAAGGCTAATACGGAAAAGGATTTCTGCATCGCATTGTGTCTGGAGACGAAAAAATTGGTTCATAATCCCAAGCCCAGAAAGTTATGGGGATATCCCGGCCATGCTGCCACTTCGACGGTCAAACTGAATATTCATGGTTCCAGGATCATGCTAAGTATTTGGTGGGAGCAGCTGGGTGTGATGTGTTATGAGTTGCCAAAACCGACTGAAACAATCACAGGCAATCGTTATCGAAATCAATTAATGCGTTTGAACCGAGTATTCAAAGACAAACGACCGCAATACAACGAGAGAATGATGAAATGATTGTTCAGCATGACAATGCTCGATCCCATGTTGCGAAAGTATTATCTGGACGTTGCTCCCTTCGACTATCACTTGTTTCGATCAATGGCACAAGGCCTGGCTGATCAGCACTTCCGGTCTTATGAAGAAGTAAAAAATTGGATTGATCAGTGGATCGCTTCAAGAGATGACCAGTTTTTTCAACGCGGGATTCGTGCGCTGTCCGAAAGATGGGAGAAAGTAATGGACAGCGATGGACAATACTTTGAATCGTGAATGTATAACCATTTTTCTCACAAGAAAGCCTCGAATTTCGGAAAAAAGGGCGAAAGCAAAGTTGTACGCCTATGTAGCTGGGACTCACTGTATAATTGACCAAATGTTACAACATCAAAGAACAATGCTTTTAATAGTATCTCATATCAATGATAGTTCACATCTTAATTACTCAGAACAGTGATGATTATCCAGGATAACGTTTTGTATTGTTCGATAATGGAGAACAATTGGGAATTATAAGGGGCTTTTAACCTCAAAACTAGCCTCTTGAACTTTTTCTATGGAATTACTTAGACTATAACATATCAAAAATTCAGCCAATTTGACTTGAAGCCATTTTCCCTAATAAAGTGTGCAGTGTCCTTTGAGTTATATACATGTTACTAATTTGGTGGCTAAAATGGAGGCTTGCTTTGAGCAGGCAGAAGGATCTGTTTATTCATTTGAGATGCACCAAACCAAAATGTTCCTCCCTAACCTTTATTAATACCTCCAATCATTCTTAATGAACCAAACAGCTTAGAGAAAAAACTCTCTTTTCCACAAAATTGAAACTAATTTAATTTTAAGGAATTACAATTATTTCAAGCGTTCAATAAAGGAAATAATAATAATAATAATAATAACCGTATTAGGCGAAAGTTCAATAAAGACGGTTATTATTATTATTATCCCCGACTTTTGCCTATACGCGTAGGATTTCTACTCGCCGTCGGCTTCTCACTCCTAGCTAAGAGGAACATTCACTCAATCCCAGATATTTAAAATATCAGAAGGGTAGATCTCGGTCGTGTCCGGTTCTTGTGGTCCCCCTGGTCTCGTCGAACTTCTGATCCTCTTACTCGCGATCCTTGGACCTGTCCTTCGCTTCCTAGGAATTTTCGCACCGTCCTTGCAGTACCTAGAAGAACAGCTTTTTGCATTATATTACATAATATATATACTCACTAAGTCCTAGTTGCTTGATATTTCTCTTGAGATTTTTGGGTACTATTCCTGTTGTTGAGATGATAATTGGAATAGTTCTCGTTGATATCATTCCCCACTGGCACTTTATCTGAAATTCGAGGTCCCTATATTTTGAAATGTTTTTCGACCTCTTTTTGACGCATGTAGTTATTAGGTATTGCTACGTCGATGAGTATTGCTGCCTTTTGATGTTTATCAACTAGCAGTATATCTGGCCTGTTGTTAGGGACTGTTTTATCAGTCAAAACTGTACGATCGCAGTACAGTTTGTAGCGTTCGTTTTCCAGGATGGTTTCCGGTCGGTACTTGTAGTATGGCACTTTTTCAGAATGAATTAGTGTTTACTTAGTTGCCATTTCTTGGTGTAGTATATTTCCTACTGCATCGTGTCTCTCTTTATATTCATTTTCTGCAAAAATTTGACATCCTTCCGTGATATGTTGGATTGTCTCATTCGTTGGACACCCATAACGGCATTGATCGTCAGTAATAGTTCGATCCTTTATTATATGCTTGCAGTAATTTCTTGTTCAGATCACTTGATCTTGGATGGCTAAAAGAAATCCTTCCGTTTTTGGATACATCGCACCTGATGTGAGCCAATAGTTCGACGCTTCAATGTCGACATGATCCTGGTTCACCTCGCTGAAATGTCATCTTTGCAGTTTTTCTTGGATTATCTGGTGATTGTATGACAATTGCTCCTTGTGCAGTTGTAAAGGTGTTGATTCGTCCGCTTCACACAGTACTCTGTAGATCTCTGACGTACCTGATTTGTTTTTGAAGTATGTTCGTAGGCATTCAATTTGATCATGGGCAAGTTCCATGATGTCTAGCAGACCTCTGCCTCCTTTATTCCTTGGCAGTGTCGTCCTCTCAATGCTACTTTTCGGATGGTGCTTGTGTGCTTTCGTCATCAAGGTTCTCATTTTGCGTTGCAGATTTTCTATATTTGTTTTGCTCCATGGAATGATACCGAAAGAGTATGTGAGAATTGAACATGCATATGTATTGATAGCTCTCGTCATGTTCTTGCTGTTGAGGTTTGTTTTTAAAATTTCGTTGTTAAGTCTTCCTTCATTCTTTGATGGTTTATTCGTCGGTTTTGTTTCATTCCTAGGTATTTATAAAGATCGTCCGATTTCATTGCTTCTATCTCCTGTCCATTGGAGAGAGCTATCGGTTTATATTGGATTTTTCCACGCACTACGCTAATAGTACGACTTATCCAATCCGAATTTCATCCCCACGTCTTTCGAAAAATTTTCCACCAGTTTGACCATAATTTGCAAGTGGTTTTTATTGCCTGTTATAAGTTTTAGGTCATCCATGTATAGCAAATGATTGAGTGCAATAGTATTTCTGTTTCCTTTGACATTGAAACCTTTTTCAGTAGCATTCAGTTGTCTAGAAAGGGGGTTCAGCGCCAAGCAGAACCATAAGGGACTCAATCAATCTCCTTGGAAAATTCCCCTTTTTATTGGAATCTCTTTAGTAGTTATGTTCGCCGTAGAGAGTTCGATATTCGTTCTCCAGTTGCACATTGCATATTTCAGAAAGTTTATTGTAATTGGATCGATCTTGTATATTTCCATAATTTTTGTCAGCCACCCATGTGGAATAGAGTCGAAGGCCTTCTTCTTATTATTATTTATATTATTTCCTTTATTGAACGCTCGAAATAATTGCAATTCCTCAAAATAAAATTAGTTTCAATTTTGTAGAAAAAAAGTGTTTTTTCCACCATCCAAAACACAGCTTGAAATGTGCTTCCGGAAGGCTTTCAAACTCATCCTTGCGTGCAATACTACGTAGAACAACACGAACATCATTTCCATTTGAGATAGAATCGATCCCTCTCCTTTTAACAATTATATTATCTGGTTCATAGATTAGCAAGGTGAGTGGGGGAATAACAGTTCCTCTCCAGTTTCTCACTAAGGGTCCCTTCTTAAATGAATTTCCCTTTGACATTAATAATTTTAATTGTTTCAATGCTCTACGGGCCTCTCAAGGACTACCATCAATTATCCTTCGAACTGTCGTAGACGGAACAATAAGAAGTCGTTTCCATGGGCGCAGATATAAAAAATTACAAAGGGCAAATTTTTTTGAATTGCATTAGATGAAATGAATATCCTTTTGAAGAATACGAGCCTGGTTGAAAAACGCAAAGGAAATTAATAAAAAAATGAGGGGAATAAACTGACGTGGAGTCGGGATGCATTTCTTGCCCGAAATGCATCCTTGGAGACCACAAAATTGAAAATTTGTAGGTACAAGAGAATTTTGCTTCTCATGCATCTTCTTCAACAGTAGAATTTAATATAAATAATTATACAAACTGTACGTTAAATATTCATCTTTGAGATTGAATTTTTTTTTTATTTTAATTGAAAATTAGTCAGAATATATTTTGTTTATATTCATTAAAATTCTGATCGAGTTCGAACAGGTACGTATTCGAGATCATCAAACTGGTGAGTGCCTACTCCCCTAAAAAGTATTTCAGGTAGACAAAAAAATGTAATATGCACCTCGGCGAAAAACTGTCTCGCCTGCTTGTTAGCCTAGGTTTCTAATTTCCATACTCGACTATAATAGACAGTTCTTCGTCTTTGGTACATAATTATAATAATGATTATAAGAGAGTTTATTCATAAATAACTATTTTAGATAATCCGCTTTCTTGCACAATAATCGGAAATATGATTTCTGGCATATGACCGCCACGGCTAGCTCGGATGTAGTCCAATCTGGACGTCCAATTTTCGATGACTTTTTCCAACATTTGTGGCCGTATATCGGCAATAACACGGCGAATGTTGTCTTCCAAATGGTCAAGGGTTTGTGGCTTATCCGCATAGATCAATGACCTTACATAGCTCCACAGAAAGTAGTCTAGCGGTGTTAAATCACAAGATCTTAGAGGCCAATTCACAGGTCCAAAACGTGAAATTAGGCTGTCACCAAACGTGTCTTTCAATAAATCGATTGTGGCACGAGCTGTGTGAAATGTTGCGCCGTCTTGTTGGAACCACAGCTCCTGGACATCATTGTTGTTCAATTCAGGAATGAAAAAAATAGTAATCATGGCTCTATACCGATCACCATTGACTGTTACGTTCTGTCCATCATCGTTTTTGAAGAAGTACGGACCAATGATTCCACCAGCCCATAAAGCGCACCAAACAGTCAGTTTTTCTGGATGTAACGGTGTTTCGACATACACTTGAGGATAAGCTCCACTCCAAATGCGGCAGTTTTGTTTGTTGACGTAGCCATTCAACCAGAAGTGCTCTTCATGGCTAAACAAAATAAAATGGACGTAGTGCGCGATACGTATTCCGCACAGAACCATTATTTTCTAGATAAAATTGCACCATTTGCAAGCGTTGTTCAGGCGTGAGTCTATTCATGATGAATTGACAAACTAAATTGAGAATAAATCACTTAACAAATGTTAAATCGGTCGCCATTTTGAATAGTAATGCCAACTTAAACTTATATACCTCGAAAAAAAACACCCATTATTTTGTTATTGTTGTTTCTATACCTATTCAATGATCTGTGTCCAAATCTGGGCCCACAAACAGATTTTTTTGTAGAAGCCTCTGCTGCCCAGTTGCTGATTTAGCCACTCTTGCATATTCATAGGTTTCAGTTGGTCCTATATTTGGAATTTTTGTCTTTAAATCATCATCTGTTATTTTTATTAGTGTCAGTAAAGATTTATTGATTTGCATATTTCATTTTTATCTCTTTCTTCTTGAAGCAACATCTTGAGATATCTTGTTATCATCGTTCTGTTATCTGGCTTCATCTCCTCAGTTTGTTTTCTTCAGTTTCACTTGATCGGAAGCAGAGTTATAAATTTCAAATTAGGATTGTTTCTTGGACAGGATTGATGAAATATCACAGTGCACTATATATACACTTTATACATGCTTTTCTTGATAGCACAACATTTGAAATATTGGGAATCTCATCATTTTTATCGGAGACAACCGACAACACATCTTCTTCTTCCTAAAAAAACTAGTTCATTAAGGTCTTTTTATTGAAGTTTTCCATATTTTCAACCTCTTCAGAAATCTGGATTCGCCTAAGACCGTCCCTGTGTGCTGATAGTGGGAACCCATAAAAACACGAAAAAAAATATGTCACACCACAAGTATAAGTACTTGTCACGTCGTATATTCAATTCCATAAACGTTGCCAGTTGATGTAACAAGGTTAAAGAATTAATCTCTATTCGATCGCAATATTCCATTGAAGATACCTATTTCCAATTCTGCAAAACGTCATGTGCAGCTGAAAATTCTCGATGCATTTCTAGCAAACACAAACAATTATATATAGCTTGAATTGAATACAGGAAAATAGAAAAATGGGGTCTTTGCGTTCATCGCTTCGTATGTTTGATGTGTCAAACTTGACGTCAAATTAATGCTGCTTCCGGTATGGAATTACGGCAAATAATTTGTTTCCGATTTCTGTTGAACCGCAGTTTGCTGAGATCATGGGAAGTGAAGTGCCTTCAACGTTTATCGTTTTTGATGCGATTTTACCCTTTCCAACATTGCATTATTCCTTTTGGAGTAGTCTTAAACAGTGACGGCTCGTGATCTATTTAGATGACAGAGTAAAAGTAACATAGTGCAATTTCCATAGCTGTGACGATAAACGGTATTCCAATAGGAGGTTTCATTTTGAATATCCCGCTATCTAGGCATATTATGTCACTTTTGAAGTTATCATCTTTCAAAAACTGAAAAGTGTTGTCCATGAATTCTTCTTGAATATCTCTCAGAAGTGACGCCAAAAGTCATTTCGAAACACCTGAAAGTCATGGGAATGATTCAGACACAAGGAAATTGGGTGTCATATGAGTTAAGGCCGAGAGATGTTGAATACTCTGGATGTTTTTCAGTTCTCTCTCTCTAGTCGTTCCATCATTGCTGATGATCGTGATTCCCTCCTATACGCTCGGTCAGTTGTTTCCACCTCGCTCTATCCTCTGCATCTCGAAGAGCCTGAAAGAATGGGCGGGTCGTACTTTGTTGAACTTGGTCGGTCCATCTAGTCGGTGATCTACCTCTCGCTCTCTTACCCGGAACATTTCCCGACACAATTAGTTTCTCCAGGTTGTCTCCATCTCGGCGGGCTATATGACCGAAAAACTGAAGAACGCGCTGCAAGCAGATGGACGATAGTCTGGTTCTTATCTTCAACTCACTTAAAACAGAAACGTTAGTGCGATGAGCTGTCCAAGGTATTCGCAGCATTCGCCTCCAACACCACAATTCAAACGCGTCAATTTTCTGACGTTCAGACGACCGCAGAGTCCAGGTTTCAGCACCATACAGGAAGACAGAGAAGACAAGAGCTCTAACAAGTCTCACCTTTACACTCTTAGAAATCGAGCGGTCTCTCCATACTTTAGTTAACCGGGTCATGGCGCTCTTTGCCATGATTATGCGCCTTCGTACTTCCGCTTCGCAGTTTCCATCACTAGTTATGGAAGAACCCAAGTAATTGAAACTGTCTACCAGGTCATATTGGCTCAGAAGGCCCGTCAACCGTAACGTGCCGAATCTATCGACTATCATTATTTTAGTCTTTATTTTATTTATTTTCAAACCGACATTGTTGCTCTCACATTCCACCCGTCTGAGAAGTTCCACCATCTCTTCTTCCGTCGCCGCTATGAGGGTGGTATCGTCAGCAAATCTTAAGTTGGTGATTTTTTTCCCAGCAATCGTTATGCCTCCAGACCATTCATCCAAGGACCTTCTCATCACAAATTCACCATATATATTGAAAAGGTCTGGCGATAAAACACAACCCTGTCTGACTCCCCGTTCCGTTCTAAACCGTTTCGAGAACTTCTGGCTCAAACGAACAGTTGCCTCATTTGATTCATAGAGATTTTTAATGAGGGATACCAGATGAACAGGGGCTCCCATATGTACCAGGATTGTCCAAAGTTTGGCCCAGTTCACACAGTCGAACGCCTTTTGATAATCGACGAAACATATTATCATGGGTACTTGGTATTCTCTAGATTTTTCGATCAGCTGTCTGATATTCAGTATTTGTTCCCTAGTACCTTTTCCTTTTACAAAACCTGCCTGCTCTTGGGGTATTTGGCAGTCCAAATATGCTTTCAGTCTTGTTTTCAAGATTTTCAAAAGGACTTTGCTGGCGTGAGATACAAGTGACAGTGTTCGGTAGTTCTCGCACTTTGTAGTTGATCCTTTTTTGTGTAATGGAACGTATATTGACGTACACCAGTCGGTTGGCCATTTTCCCGTGCTCCATATAGCCGTACAGATTGAGTGGAATATTCGTACACCCTTTTCGCCCAACATTTGAAAGAGTTCGCCTGGTACGGTATCGATTCCTGGGGATTTATTCTTCTTCAATGATCGAATGGCTTCTTGTACTTCAGATAGTAGTATCGCTGGCTCTCTGGGATAGCTACATGGCCATGAAATTTCTGGTGGGTCCTGCCTGCTCTTGTACAGATCTGCACAGTAAATCCTCCATGTTTCCAATATTTCATCCATATCAGTCTTCAGATTTCCCCCAGCATCCAGAATGGACCAGTTCTGCGGTCTGAATTCTCTTGTCAGCAGTTTTATTTTGTTGAATAATTCCCTAGGCTCATTTCTGATCCCATGCCTCTCTATTTCCTCACATATACCAGCTATGTACTCCTCTTTGTCCTTGCGACATTGTCTTTGGACTTCCCTCGACAGCTTCCTATAGGCATGGTCTGCATCAGCCTTGCGCTTCACATCTTTCCTGCGTTGAATTAAATCCCATGAGTGATCAGTAATCCATGGTTTGCGCTTTGTGTTGTTTGGTGGTGTATGTTTTTTTGCTGTCTCAACCATTATGCTCTTCAAGTATTCCCAACCTTTTTCAGGATCGCTCTCTACCTGATCTAGGCAGAGTTTACTTTCTATGTCCAGCCTAAAATCCTGGACTTTTGATGGTTGCGGTATCATGGTCTTTCTTATTAGTTTCCGAGACACTATTTTAAAACGAAGCCTGAAATCGAGAACTAAAAGTTGGTGATCTGTTCCGCAGTCCGCTCCAGGGTAGGCTCTGCAGTTTGTGGCCGACGATCTCCATCGTTGTTTGATCAGAATGTAGTCAATCTGGTTTTTGGTTCGACCATCTGGGCTCCGCCACGTGAATTGTCTTCGAGGGTGGTGTTTAAAGAGAGTGTTAGTAATTGCAAGGTTCTGTTGTATGCAAAACTCCAAGAGGCGATCTCCTCTCTCATTTCTCTGGCCCAGTCCAAACTTACCCACAGCGCGCTCGACTTCTGAAGATTTTCCGACCTTGGCATTGAAATCGCCTAAGATGAACAATAGGTCACGGTTTGGAATATCGGTAAGAACCTCCTCAAGACGACCGTAGAACGCCTCTATCTCCACCTCCGAGGATGTCGATGTTGGTGCATAGATTTGTACAAAATGCGCTATTGTTGTGGTGGTTTGTATCTTGACATGTATTATTCTGTCATCTACTGCACGGTATCCAATCACAGAGTTATTCAGCTTTGGAGGCACAATTATTGCGACACCATTCGAGCTCGTATTTTCTGGACCCGAAAAGTAGACGGTGTTTCCCTCGGCGGTTCTGAAATGTCCACTATTCCGCCAATGTGTTTCCGACAGTCCCAGAATATCAAGATTATAAGTTCTCATCTCTCTCTCGACGATCTGTAGCTTCCCAGAATGTTGGACCAGACCTCGGATGTTCCATGTCCCAATTTTCCTTTTCTTTCGGAGATTTATATTTGTGTTTGTTCCAGTAACATAATTTCTGCAAGGTACCTGATTCCTCACACCTTTGCAGCCGGTAGCATATTTCACACCATCCGACCCGGAATCAGTATGGCGCCGAGTGTGAGTCGGATCGCAGCACGAACTATCAACCGTATCTTTGACTTTCATTATGGAGGAGAGAATTCTCTTGGGAATGTAGTGCAGTGGTTTCCCGTTGCCTTCTGCACCGCAGTACCCAGCCGTTTTTAGAATACGTCCATTGCGCCTGGAGAAATCCGTTCTGAAGCCGGTAATGATGGATACTGCTGCCCTCCATCATATCTTGGTTATAAACCCCAAGACAAGGTTGCCACTTCCGCTAGTTCCACCGTGCCGATGTCTCCCATCTCCGCCATCACAACCGTTGTGGACTTCGCCAGTTTCCCTTGGCATGGGACCCTTACAGGTACTAGTTTTCCGGGTCAGAAAACTCCTGGAATCTGCGGTGGGCAGGGATTGATTCATTTTCC
This sequence comes from Harmonia axyridis, assembly GCF_914767665.1. Lineage (NCBI taxonomy): Eukaryota > Metazoa > Arthropoda > Insecta > Coleoptera > Coccinellidae > Harmonia > Harmonia axyridis. The sequence continues at coordinate 80,855,515 of NC_059501.1, forward strand.
CTGATAGGACTGCCCAAAGGGTTCCTACCCGCTACCCTATAATATATATATATTTTTCAGTTAGCGATGGTGAATGTTTAGGGTAATATATGGTACTAGTCGTCTAGAGTTATTTGTATTCTTGTAGGAACAATAAAGATGTTGGTTTTTATCAAAAAACAAAAATAATCTAAATATATACAGACCATAAATAGTCAGTATATTATTTTTCTTGAATATGCCTCTACAAGATTCCTTATATGCTAATCCAAACATATTCCTCAATATTCTTTTTTGTACAACGAAAATTGATCTTAGGTTAGTGCTTCCCCAGCAAATAATACCGTATGATATTATTGATTGTGCATTTGCATAATATATAATTTTGAGAATATTTTCACCTACTTGTTTTTTTACAACTTTTAAACTATAATCGACCGAGCAGAGTCTCTTCAGGACATATTCTGTGTGTTCCTCCCATTTAAGCTGTGCATCCAACAATACACCCACGAATTTGATACCACTGCTAAATTTTACTTCAACATCATTATAATGTAATCTTTGTGTGCAGCAATCCCGAGATCTAGGAGAAAACATTATGCATTCGGTTTTCTTGATGTTCAATGCTAGTTTATTGTGTGCAAACCATTGACTCACACAATTCAGAATCTCTTTGGTTGATTCGATTGACGAAGGTATATTGGCATTCTTTATCAAAATATTTGTATCATCCGCATACATTACTAGATGAGTTCGTGTAAAATCAAATAAACCAGCAAAATCATTGATGTAAATAACGAATAAAAGGGGTCCAAGAATACTGCCCTGAGGCACTCCCATCAGCAGTTGTCTCTCACCAGATACATATGTAGTGCCATCAATATTCAAAGTTGTTTTCTGCCTCCTACCACTCAAATAACTTCTAATCAGTTCGAGTTGATTATTCCTTATACCGTATTGTTCCATTTTACCTAGCAAAGTGGTGTGATCTACACAGTCAAAGGCTTTAGATAGATCGAGAAATAGACCTACTGGCACCTCCCCCGACTCCAAAGACCAGATTATCGCTCTTGTCAGATCATATAGAGCTGTTTCAGTACCCTTGTTTCTGATGAAACCATGTTGACAATCATTTAGTATCTTGAATTTTCTGAAGAAATTCAACAATCGTTTTGAAAAAAAATTTTCAAATATTTTCGCAAAATTCGACAAATATTTATTATAATGTAATAACAGCAAACATAGTGAAAGAGGCAATGTAAAACTTATTTCAAGAAAATTATTCGTATCCCACATATTTCAAAGGTTTTTAGTATAGTTGTATTCTTCCTCTATTCAATATGTCATTACGTTATCGATGGAAATCAGATCAGAAATCAGAATTAGAAATTGTGGGGTCCGAGGGATTCTCTACATTTTCATTTTGAAGCCGGAAAATCAAGGTGTTGAGTTTTCGTTGAACTACACTGTATGTAGTTCACATAATTCATATAATATTTTAAAATAATAGGCGCATGAGTCAACGAGTCCTCTAATTCTGATGAGACCATTATTTTTGTACCCAAGTTTTTACTAACATGTAAAGATTGAACATCATATATCTCTCAGTTTGTTATTGTAAAATATTCTTAGCATCTAAATGACATAACCTACTGATCATAAGTGACATAAGAAATCTCAAACAATAATACACAATATTGCCATGATAATCATTTGAAATTGTATTAATTCTATGAGAAAATGATTACAATATTAAACTTAGAGACCTACTCTGTATATCAGAAGCACGCAAAAACGAATCGATCAAATGAAGAATCAAATGATAATGGTCTTCAATCGGGTGGAGAATGGGCATTGTTAGACCTTTCTTTGCTTTCAATTAAAAATGAATGATCGCTTCCATGCCCTTTCATTGTGATAACAGAAAAACGAACCGAGAAAAGAAAATCCCGAAATTCATAAAACCCAAATGAAACATAGGAATTTTCGACTATCGCCTCATGAAGTGTTGAATTCCATTAATTCCCTACGATTGAACGGATCACAAAGAATTAATAATTCCCTCGTTGAATGTACATTTCATTTCGCTATTAGCACTCAATTGATTAGAAAGACTCCGTTTGCTTTCCTGATGGTTTCCTTCAACTGAAAAATTGAATTTCTGACTAATATATAACTAATACTTATCAGTCTTGAGAGACTCTGAGAATAATTCAAGAGATTTTAAATTTTTCCTGTATATCCTTTTTTCATCCCACTTTTACTGGGCCCATAACCTGTTCACGGCAGTTTTTGTGAGAATAATTTATTTAAGGCAACTCGTTCGCTGTTTCAATAGAAAATGTTAACAATAACAGGTAAATGATATTTCATTCAATTGAACAAAAAAACAAATCCGTGTTTTGAAGGTTGCTTGATAACGAAAAAAATCTTTAATTTTCAGTGTTTCTTTTCCCTCCACAGTATTGACTTTCTGTATTCTATTGATAACGAATTGTTATAATAATAATGAAGGTTCTTTATTTTCTACAGGTATATACCCAGTTACAGAAAATCTTACAATTATCATTACATTTTACCATATAATTAATATCAAGAAAAAACATATACATATACACATACATAATAATTAAATTTGACAAAAATTAAGAGTAAAAATAAAATAAACGGAGAATACATACAATGGTGGAATTAATAAAGGACACAAAATCCAAACACTGAAATGTTTTCAATATCAAACACCATAATTTCCCAAACCAACCATTACACTTCGTTTAAACCAAATAAATAATCCAAAAACTTCCTATTAACAAAAACAACAGTATTACAATTTATATCACAACAACCAGAAATATCATTGAACAACGAACACATATGCCTTATAGGTGATTGAATAAGAGAATTCGTACTTGGAGTACTCAAGTAAAATACATGATTGGATCTATAATGCAACCTAGGAACCAAAAAACTCAAGGAGATCAGGACAATCTATGTTACTTGTAAAAGACTGTGAAGAATCTTCAGGAATAACAGCTTAATAGTGATTTTTTCATTCGGAAGCACTTATCAATCGTTTGAAGTTCCAAATAAGATTGCAAATAATCGAAAACCTCAAAAAAGTCTAGAAGAATTAATTGTAATTTTTTTCAGAGAAACAGACTGATCAGAAGCCGCAAAAGAGTAGCTTGTATACTTCTCCTTCTTGCCTGCATTTTTGCTATTTGTTGGTTGCCTTACCACATCATGCTCCTGTGGATGGACATCAATCATAAAGTACACCTCAGTTCTAAAGATGACCATGATGATGCAGGTGATTCTATGGAGATCAGAAAGTATTTTCTTCTTCTTGGTCATGCTAACTCCGCACTCAATCCGATCATATACTGTGCTTTATCCAGAAGGTTCAGAAACTCCATCAAAGATCTTTTCGATGTCAAAATACATTTCTCTAGGAAGAGGAATCGCATGCAGGTTTGTGAACCGATACGATTCCAATAATAACTAGTAGACTTATAGGTGACATCTAGTTTAGGATAGATAATTATGTTTGTACACTACCTTAGATAAATTTGATTGAGTAAGTTGTAAAATTCCCATTCTTCAAATTTCATCCAATTCAGAAAATCGACTAAAATTTTCAACATAATAAAAAATTCAAATGTTTCCATAATAAGAAGAATTAAAATAAAATAATATAAAAGGAACTTCAATAGTCGAACTAGGAAACGACAGAGTTGAGAAGTAGTTGATGTGTTTTGCTAGCAGGTGGCGCTCATGAGGTCTGTACTCTAAAGAATTCCTGCATTAAGGTTGTAGACTACTTTGCGCTGAAACTGCAATTCCGCTAGATGGAGCTACCCAAAAATTTTTGGTAGATTTGTACCTGGCACACCCATTCAAGTTGAAGAACCGCCTGTTTGGTATTTATTGCCCCTAATAAAATCTCAACTCTCGATGAAGCCCAGCAAAGAGTAAATTTGTGTTTCTGTAAACTTTAGAAATTCAGTTCAGTTAAGATACAGTGACGTATTCTAGGGGGGGGGATAAGGGGGATATATACCCCCCAGAAGGAATATCCATTATATGTAACAACCTTATATATCACAATCTTATTATGAGTAAGCAAAATTCTTTGGAAAACTTCTTCAAAAGAAGGAAAATTTGTTATATTTGTTTAGTTATATATTACTAAATAAGATAATTACTGTAAATATTGTGAATACAGAAATGACAATGAACCACTGTCATGGACGTATATCGAATATGGATAATAGAAAAAAATATATGATTATCTCTGAGTGTATGATTTCACAGAGAAAATCATAAATAGTGCATAATGAGATTTCTAGAATGAAAAATTCGAGAAGCTTTTGAGTTCTCATTTTATGCGCCTTTGGAGACCACAAAAGTGGGTATAGGAATATAAGACATGTGATTTATTAGGTTATTGTTGTCGGTTTGTTTATTTGGATGAGAATTTCTGATATTCTACTGAAATTCAAAATGATTATTTGACATTTGACACGTAAAAAAATTAGTGAAGGCAATAAGAAAAAATCCATGGACCTAGTGTCACGTGATTTTTCAGAAGCTCGTAGAGGAGAAAGCATTACAGAGAGAAGAATATATGATTTCTCTTGATTCGAACAGAGATGCTACTGAGGGCAATCTGTCAAGAACCTAAAAGCAATAAAATAGGTGATTTATTACACTGAGATGGTCAAATGTCAAAATCATCTGATTGAAAGATATAAAGACATGATATTTTTTTATACGTTTTATGAACTGAATAGAATGAAATTTACATACTTTTTTATATTTATCATTTCGATTTGCCTAATTCAATGATGGAATAAAATATGGCATATATTTGGATGAACTTCTACCATGTGAATCAGGAAAATTGAGAAATTTTAGACCATACTTCTTTCTGACATTGTGGGGACAGAACAGGATTTAATGTAACAATGAGTTGGACTCGTTAATATCTCAAGGAAATATAATATACATATAAATAATTGCTTATAGGAATCAGCAATACTCTTATTGGCTATAGGTGAAGATAAGTAATATTCGATTCAATCATCTTTTGAATTGGTAATATTTCTTTTACTTCAGGTAGAAAAATTCTCAATATTTTTCACAATTCTTTGCTTTAAATTCAAATTTGGAATAACGATTTAACGTTCAACTCTTCGAGTTGAAAGAGATGTATATTGTTCTCTTTCTCTAGGGCAATAAATCAAGAGAGTTGAGTTAACGAAAAAGATTATTTAAAAAAAATATTGCAATTTCTTAAACTTTTATGACATGAAATTTTCAAGGAGGTATGTATACAAGAATGGCTGCACGAAGCGAAAAATTTTTACTATAAATTTTTTCAAGTTAATATTAATGAAGGAAGTACGAGAAAATTTTCTTAATCAAGAATTGCCTATTTTCAGGGTTAAATTTAAATGGTAAATATTGTAGATAGAGTTTCGGGAATAGGGAGTTTTTCAAAAGAAGTTTTTTTTTTTGAGAATTTTTTGTCAGATTTCTGAAATATTAATAATTTTCCATATTTCGGCAAAAATCCAGATACCTTTTTTTCATCTTAATTTCTTTATGACTTTTGAAATTTTCTTTATGATACTAAGCGCTCAAAATGTACTTCTCCAGACATCATTACGAATAAAATCAGCTAGCATATATATTTTAGGAACAGTATCGTTTCTAATTCTAACAATGATTTCATAACAAGTTTTCTACCTTTCCCTATTCTTCAGTGCAATATTGTCATAAACTAGTAATGTACACAATTTTAGCCAATCAGAGAAACCCTACCCTCGTAAATCATAAAAGTGTCATTCATCTCGAGCCATAAAATACAGTCCAAGATTCTATTGGCGTTCATGTTGCAAAAAGGCGTAAACCTTTGGGAGGCGTTCCAAAAAGCATAATTCCATATGAAAAACATCTACAATTAGAGCAAATCAAGCAATTTTAAAAAAATTTTTGCACCAATTCAAAACACATAATATCACTGAACATTTGTGGATGAGTTACTTGAAATGAGAAGTCTCTCTGAAGCTGAATAGTCATTTAAAGAAAGTGTTCAATTTCAAAGTTCGATTTGCGGAATACTATCGATTTTTTTTTGGAAATCGAGACGGGATCTTCAAGTTCACTATATCACGTCATTGTTCACTCAAAAAATGAAATGAATCCGACCTGTACTTTGGAATTGGAATGCACTGAAATTAGCACTGAAATAGCAGTGGTATGAACAAGGTATTGAACACCCTTAAGATCGTCATATTAGAATGTATCATGATTTTTTCAATTTTTCTGCACCCAGAAGAGGTTCCTACATAGGCATTCAAATGATATCCATGATTCTAAATTTCTTAACAAGTTTCCATCCTTCTTGAAAGGATCGAGCAATTTCAAAAGTAATATTTTTCATTCTCAACTTTCTATTAGTTGCCCACCTATTAAATTTGTGAATCCTTCCAAGAAACATCAAAATTTTTCATATTCATCCATTTCGTTATCTAGAAATCATTGTAACAAGCGAAAAATCCCTAATATCAATCTGAAGGTTGATGAGATCACAATTTCTATAAGTTTTAAATATGACATTATTGACAGTAATATAATTATTTACAGTGATCCGAAATAATTTGTTTTTGTCATAATCACTCAACATCTTGGAATCCAGAACATGACTCATGATATGATATCATGATTTCGTATATCACAAGATAAGATCATATTGTAAAGAAAAAAAATGGTAGGGATTACTTTCACCATCTAACGAAGTTTCAATTCTAAGAAAACTTCATTTCTAGACGCTGTTAATTTCCATTATTCATTATTTTCCATTGTATCAATTATTATTGAGAGTTATCGCTGTAGAAAATAATCATGAACAGCAATCAAACGATATCAATCTCCATATTCCTTATCAATCGTGTTAGAATTTCACAATAATTGTTCTATTACATTATCGACTGGTATAGTGTTATAAAGATTACTATCATAATTTTTATAACTCCTCTATGAAACTGTTCTGGAAATAAAAATACTTTTACTGGACTCCACTATAATTTTTGATAGCATCACTCTACAAGTATTGTACCTACTAACTAAGCGTTCATTCACAGAACAAATCCGTTTTCTTTCGTCACAATATATATAATTAAATTATCTAATTTTGACTCAGTGATGACGAATTCTTTCCATACAAAATGAGTTCATGTTAATCTATGTTAGATATGTAATTTCCTAATTTTTTTTCAGTGGGCCGACAGCAGTGGATCAGCAAGTCATCTAAACTACATGCAACGTATGAAATCTTTGCCGGCCAACAACCAACACTACGCACTCTCCAGACTCAACTCAAGCCAAAGAACAACAAAAACTTGTGCTGTTTGAAAATGTGTGTTACTTTAAGAGAAGCAAGTGTTATGTATGTTTTGCATTGTAATACTCAATATGTACCCAAAATGAATTGGACCAGTACTACTCTGGTATAAAACAGTTATATTTTCGATATTTACAGAAAATATTCCACCTAATTTCTGTAATCATTCAACATTTTTTGAGGAGACGTCATTTTGGATTTGATTTTTTTATTATAATATCATAGATTGATGAAAACATTGAAAACTCCTTATCCAGTCTTCAATAAAGAAGATTCTTATTAATTTTTACTAGTAACTTCATGGCAAATATATAATGAACTAAAATTTACACAATTTTTCAATAAAACAACGGAGATAAAGTTGATCCTAGGAAATATTGTATTGGCATACTATAATTTTTTCATCAATTGAACGGGAAAAACAGTGTAAAATCAATTACATCAATTGAGTTTAAGACACACTTACTGTTATTTTACCGCTAATATGAGTTAATCTTGCTCAGGTAATTGTGGTGTGAATTTTTCCATAATTCTTCTCCATATCATTTGCCAACTGTGACAAAAAAGGACAAGATCATTCCCAATATAATTCTGCATGTTGGAAAACAACAATATAAAATTTAATCTCAAAAATTTAACAAAAGGATTAAGTTTAGCGTCCCAGGAAACGGTATTCTGTTAATTTTTTGAGCCAAGTATCCATACCAAAAAAGTCGAGTGAAGGTAAATTCGTTGAACTTGCTGGCCGATGTTCGATTGCTTTAGGTACAAGAGTTATAATAATTCTTGGTTTATGTCATTTTTCCAAACTCGAATATTCGATTCACATATTGTGCGTCATCAAATATTGTTTTTTTTTAATTGTGTAAATTGAAGTTTACATTATCTGATATAAATAGAATTTGTATCATGTAGAGAATGAACCATTGAAATATAAATCGAAAATTCGTTTTATTTTCGTTATACCTACTTCCAAATTGTGATATGAAAAGACCGAACATTCTGAAGTATAAAAATCGTTGAATTAATTTTTTTGTCTTTAAATTTCTGCAGTGCATACAGTTATGATGCATCAAATGACTCCTAATATGTTTGAGTTGTGAATGTAATTGTTTAGCTAATGAATTCATAGCAAATATTTTGATGAGCCTACACTAGATAGTTTTAAGTAGCATAATTACGATTAGCAAATAAGTTTCAAACTATTAATTGTATGATTTTTATGTATCTACCTTTGTAAAACAATTACATCTTATACGTCGACGTGTTAATTTCTTCTTGATATTTTAAACATTAATTTTTCATAATACAAGAAACTGAACAGATCGATATAACGCATATTTCATTTGGAAAAGATAGAACATAACAGCGTTCCATCCCAAAATTTCATTTTCTTCTGGTTCTGATCCAAATTGAATGGAATGATTTCATGAATTCTTCAAAGACTACAAAAGTTGGATACCATTAAAACGTTTTAACTTTTTGAGCGTTGGTTCTAGGACTGTTTTATACAGGGTGGTCCAACGAAAACTGAACACCTCGGTTTTCCGACTTTGAAATGAAAATGTGGAAAATCGCTGGACCGCTTTTTTCATCCCCGTAACTTCAACCCTCTAACAGGGGTGGGCACAACCCTATGATTTTGGAAAGGGATTAGGGTTAGGGATGGAAATCAGATCAAAATCAGAAATTGTGGGGTCCGAGTGATTTTCCACATTTTCATTTTAAAGCCGGAAAATCAAGGTTTTAAGTTTGCGTTGGACCACACTGTATATCACAATCTCACATATCTCATATAATATTTTAAAACAATAGGCGCATGAGTGAACGAGTCCTCAAATTCTCATGACACCAAGTCACTACTTTTTAAAAATTGAAAATTCCCTCTTGAAAAAGACAACATTGTTTTAGTCCTCAATTTTTTACTAACATATAAAGATTGAACATCATATGTCTCTCAGTTTGTTATTGTAAAATATTCTGTGCGTCTTAGGTTGTTTTAATTTTTATCGCAAATGCAATTTCGAAGCTTTATATTCTATAACACGTCCAAAAAGAGCCAGATTTGTGAGAAGATAACTTATAGATTTTTCGCTACGATAATGATAACGATAATTATAAATAATATACTGATTAGTCTGTTGAAAACATATAACATATTAATATTGGAAAATGATGCAACAAAAAATTATTGACATAATGTTTTTCATCGAATCATGATACCTTGTACAGTATTATTTGGTTTTCCAATAATGATTTTAATCAAGACTCAGTGGAATCATTTATCTTATTAAAGTATTAAATACTAGACGTTATATGGAAAAAATCATATGATAAGTACAATTTTATCAGCTAACAGCATGAAAATCGATATCTAGTGATTCGAATGAAAAGGAGTACCTAATATGCAATTTTGTTACTATGGGAGTGAATCAGGACTTACAGGGAGCCTCGAACGACTTTATAATTTCACACAAGTTTTTTTCTACGTCTAATTTTAGAATTGATTTCACTGTTTCATTCTTATATTTAATGATGGAAAGGGCTTTATGATAACAATGACATAAAATAAAACGGTTAGAAATTTGAAAGTTGATTTTATTCACATGATTCAAGCGTATCATGTACTGAGCCGTACTTGGTACCACTTTCAAATTTGTCTACAATACCTACGACAAAAATGAGTCAATTAACAAAATGTCATCTTCCCAATATTCTCTCAGTATTCACAAATTAGCATTGATTTTGATTAAACAATTGAGCAATTTCTGAATTTTCCTGAAGCAATTATCTTTCCATCTTTCATTTTTACCCGAACTTATTTCTAATTGTATTTTATTCCCCAGATATTAGAACTGCCAGATTAAAATCACGCAAACCTGACAAAAATGACAAGGAAATTTGGCGTTCGGAATGGAGTTCTTGTAAGGTCTTCAACAAAAGTCTAATCAATGATCCTTTGAAGAAAGTTCTAGGTTTCAATCTTCCTAGAAAAATTTGGCGTATTTCGAATCAACTTAGGACTAGTCATGGTCTTTCTAATAGTATGCTCTTCAAATGACATCCTATATTGATAGCTAACTATGTGAGCGTGTAGAAAAAACCATTGAGCACTTGATGAATACTTGTCCAATTTATAAATTTCATAGTGGTTTCCAAGCTATCCATTCAGTTTCAGATTCTTTTTTAGAATGGGTTGCTAACTTCAAATCAATATAATGGAAACTAATATTTATTAATCCTTCCTGGTTCTTCTGTTTTTTGTTTTCAGATTTAATTATAAGGTCGTCAACCATTGGTGAAGAGAAAGGAGAGGTTTTTGTTTGGAAGAAGAAGAAGCCCTACAATTTACATATATTGTCAGTTTATTCTGTAAACAAATACACAAACCAGTCACTGCACCTATATGGTGAGACAGAGTTTTTGCTGAGGTTGTTTTATCTGTACTCTTGTATGATAATTTGAAATCTATGATGCCTCATTTACATTTCCTCTGCTACATTACATCTACACATGCTTTGTTTGAAGTAGATACAATATTATTGTACCTACTTTGGATATATATTCAAAAAGCCATTATCTCTTTCTTAACCCTGAAAAATGCTGTAATATGGACTTTCGTTCTGGAAAAGACCATATTACAGTTACAGCATTTTTCAAGATTAGGGATCAGACTTTGAAGATCTCCTCCAGTGCTAACAATCTGGGAGATATTTTTGACTGTAAGAGCGTTTCCAAGAGTACATATCACTATTGGTTGAAAAAATCTTACCTTGTTCTGAAGCACCTTTATAGTCATAGAAAAATAATTGATTTTCAGTTGAGGAAAAAGTGATGTGAAACCCTAGTTATGTGAATTCTGAATTACTGCCTTGTTTTGTGTCAACCTTTTTTAATTCAGACAACAAAAAATCGTCTTCAGCTGATCCAAAATTACTACTGCAGATGTATTTTCGGCCTTCGTAAATATGATCAGCCATAATGAATGAATGAATGAATAAAGATCGCTGGTTTATCGTGTCCTTACGATCTCTGATCAACCCTACCTTAAGGAGAGACTCATGTACAAGGGAGGTTCACATGAACGTTGTATACCTACGCCATTCCTATACTCTGGATTTTCCAAGATTCCGTTTTTCCGATTCGATTAGAAGAAGTTTCATTTACAACGTAGTTACAAAACACCTTTTTAAAACAACATGTTGCAGTTGCTGTTGCAATTCCAGGGTGAATGAGTTAAGTGAGTCATCAATAATTTTTTTATGTTTATGTTTGCATATGTATTGTGTATATATTTTCTCTTTTTTGCTGATTTTTTCAACAAAATATAAGTGTATTTTAGTTTATCGTATTTTTCTCAATAATTGTGCTTTTATTTTGTAATTACAAATTTTTGTTTTTATTTTAAAAAGGTTAAAAGTAGCTATTCTAAATTCAACACTTGGTATGTATTCTATTTTTCTTTAATAAAGGCAATGCATTATTATTATTATCATTGATTTGGGACACCCGATATACGTCAACCGGCTGGACAGAATTCTTCGTCAAAGAGACATTCAATACCTTTCTGATAATTCTTAAATTACAGACATTTCGCCAAAATTATATCACACTGCTCTCCTGCAACAAGTGCGAAAAACAAAGAGGTTAAAAAAAAATTCTAGTTTGCCCTATCCTTGAATAACTTGCAATGATATTTCTCTATCTGGTGTGATAGTCATGAATTATTACTGATAATTGGGAACAATTGTTAGACGATTTACTTTGAAACTTATTTTTTAGGTGACCTTATCTTCATCAGATAAGATGTACAAATAAGTGCGACGTTATCATTTGTTGGTTGGTTCCATATTCAGATATTACGTGAATCATTATCACGATATTTCGAAAGCTCACTCAATGTCTCTTTCACTGTACTAAGCTATTTTCAGCTTATACAGGGTCTAACATGAGAGACTGACCATAGCCTAGTTGTGAATATGCAAGTCATCCAGGCTTTTCAGGAAAGTAGCTTGTTTTGTGTCCTATGACTGTTAGTTTACAGGGTGTTTCATGCAAATTGGCCTAAATATCTGATCTCCATTATGTATCAACAGTCCGATTTTGTTCAAATTTTGTGGGTTTATTTACTTCATGCAGCCCTTCAAAACGATTAATGTAATTTCAATATTTTCATGGCAGTACTCAGATTATTGAGTGTTTTCATTTGAACTTCGAAATCTATATTTTTTACACATTGTAGGGAAATATCGTTATTGACATGAAAAAGTACATAATTCAGTCTACCGAATTCAATTTTTACTTTAAAAGGCACACTTTTTTCAAAGAAGTAGCTATGGCCAGTCACTCATGTTGCACCCTGTATAATTGGCTTTCATCACTCTACTTAGACCTTTTTCGTGCCTACTACAAAACAAGAAACATAAAAAAATCTTGAAACATCTTGACTAACAGTGAAAACACTTAAACGTATTTATAGGTCCAAAATCAATTTTCAAAATAATATAACATATTCGCATGATTTTCTTGAACATATTTTCCGCTATAAAAATTCACAAAACTGTAAATTAAAAATATTAAATGATAATCCTGTTGAAAATATAATTGTAACGAAATTTTAAAAATATTAAATTCAAAAAATTTTCAAACCCATAAGCCATGAATTAAGTCACATATAAGACTTCTTACGGAGTCAACAGCTAGCCGATTTCTTGGCTTTGTTATTGGTTAAGCTCCTCTTGAAAATTCACTCCGATAGCTCTCCATAAATACATTTGCATTAAGAAAAAAGGGAAAGTATACAACCAGACCTCGTACAAAACATAAAATGAGAATTATTCAAAAGACTTTTCACTTCAGGCTCAACATATACAAACAAAAAATGAAGACTAATCACTAGGGTATCCGACAGGCAAAAAAAATCCAGGACATACCATTTGAAAAAACAGGGTGGTATCGTGTTCCACAATTGTCGGGCCAGCCTGTAGAGTCAAAAATAATCTAAGATTATGAGCTGAGTACTGTCGATTTCATCAGCATTCGAGTCATTCTCTTAGCCCGAAATTTCCAAGAGTTATTGACAGATCGAGCAGTATTGACTCACCCTTTATGTTCTTTTTCGAGCTATTTCTATTGTTTGTTGAATCCGCTAATATAAATTTTTTGAATTTATTCAAAATTGCTATCAGCATATTATCTTTAGGTCCTAAAACTTTTTTTCGCATGCTTATGAAGTAAGCAACCACCCTTTTGAGTGAGTTTCAGATCTTTTCGGGTAGCAATCTCAAGGATGCTTTTAGCAGTTTCTCCAAATCTGGCGGTATGAGCGAGATATTTTATTCATTGTTCATTTTTGTTTAATACAATCGGCAAAATCAAATTGTAATTGAAAGCACATAAATAAATTTATTCCCTCTTAAGGGTGTACACTACCTTTTTCACTATGTTCTTCAGTGCAGATTCATTTTGATTCTGTGCGAAAGTGGATGGACCGATTCTTTCATTTTTTGGAAGAAACCTTGGTATAGCAGTTTAGAATAAATTCACTGATGTTTTTTCAAAAAAAATATATATATTTTTTTTATATCACTTTGAAATTTGAAAGGTTTATCAACCGTATATCAATTATTTTAATGACGAATTCCAACATTTTTGAAATTTTTACTTCTGTATGAAAAAATTCAAAAAATGCCATTTAGAGTTTTTTGAAAAATCACACGTTCTTGTGTATTTCCATTTGAGAATTCAGAATATCAATAAATGGAAATATTATTAAATAAAAAGGCGATAAATGACAATTGGATCATGGTGGTGTTTTAGAAAACTTTGTAGTTCCATGATAACTATAATTTTTATTGATGAAAAAATCTCTGACTTTATTCTAAACCTACGAAGGTTTTTCCCAAATATCGGAAAAATCGATCAAGCCATTTCCGCACAGAATCAAATGAATCAGCACTGGAGAACTTAGTGAGAAAAGTAGTCTACATCCACGTGACTGCTCTATCACATCATTCCTTTAAACAATAATCTACATATTAGAATGACAATATTTTTAATTTGTGAATGAATACAAATGTTGGTAACTTTTCGTTTTTCGCAAAAAAATTTATGATATGCTCAATGTGCAAAGCACAGTTATATTTTTAAAATATTCGTGAAAGTAAATCTACAAAAAATCATTACATAGAGGTAAAACTATAATTTTGTGAAAAAAATAATCCAGCGACGTACAGTGCTGCCCTATACTTATATGCTTCTTAAAGATAATCTATAATCCGAAGGTCGTTCGGATTATAGAATCATTTCTAGAGCGTGCAAACTGATTTTCATAAAAAAAATGCTGTACACAATATAAAAATATGTATTTCTGCCCATCAAAGACATGAATTAAATGATATGATCGCCTCTTTAGTAGACACTTTCTGAACAGGTTCATCTTCGTTGTCAGAGCTTTCATTTTCCTCAGTGACATCAGCAATTATATCTCCTCATCTTCCTAAAACTCTGTGTTTCAATTTCCTTCGTCATCACCTCGAGTCCATTTTTGATTTTCTAATTCATCTATTGAATCATGGTACGATTTACTTTGTTCACTAATTCCATAGAATCAAAACCTTGATCTGGTTCTTCTCATGATACTCTCAAAGGAATAAAATCTTCTGCATTTCGTTATTCCGTTCGGATTGCAGAGATCAGGCTGTTCGGATTAACATATCTTTTTACCAATTGGGTCGTTCGGATTATGGGGTACTTCGGATTATCCATGGTTCGGATTATCCATACATTATACTGACTTACTGTATTCTTAATCGAACGATAATAAAGAAACATTTAAAAAATGTCTAGCTTCGATGAAAAAGATTTTGTCGAATGAATCGCTAGCTCTCAGACTATTTGAACAAGCATCGAAAATATGTATCTGAAATACCCATCATGAGTACCAGTAAATATAATTCTAGAGAAATCGTCGTGAAACAATTGAAACCGAAATTTTCAATTAATCATATCACACTAGCAATGTATTTCTTTTCTTTGGATTTATTTGTACCTGAGATGTATAGGCTTTTGCCTCCTCTCTTATTTTCAATAAATAATAATAATATCGTGTTGGCAATTGGGCAATTTTGTTCGTCATCACCTCGTGTCCATTTTTGATTTTCTGTTTCATGTATTGAGTCATAGTACGATTCACTTTGTTTTCTAATTCCACTGAATCAAAACCTTGATCTGGTTCTTCTCCTGATACTCTCAAAAGAAACATATCTTCTGCATTTCATTATTCCGTTCGGATTGCTGAGATCAGGCTGTTCGGATTATACATATCTTTTTACCAATTGGGCCGTTCGGATTATGGGGTACTTCGGATTATCCATGGTTCGGATTATTCATACATTACTGACTTCCTGTATTCTTAATCGAACGATAATAAAGAAACATTTAAAAAATGTCTAGCTTCGATGAAAAAGATTTTGTCGAATGAATCGCTAGCTCTTAGACTATTTGAACAAGCATCGAAAATATGTATCTGAAATACCCATCATGAGAACCAGTAAAAAGAATTCTAGAGAAATCGTCGTAAAACAATTGAAACAAAAAATTTTCAATTAATCATTACACTAGCAATGTATTTCTTTGGATTTATTTGTACCTGAGATGTATAGGCTTTTGCCTCCTCTCTTATATTCAATAAATAATAATAATAATAATATCATGAAGGCAATTGGAAAATTTTCTTCGTCATCACCTCGTGTCCATTTTTGGTTTTCCGTTTCATCTATTGAATCATAGTACTATTTACTTTGTTCACTAATTCCATTGAATCAAAACCTTGATCTGGTTCTTCTCCTGATACTCTCAAAGGAATAAAATCTTCTGCATTTCATTATTCCGTTCGGATTGCTGAGATCAGGCTGTTCGGATTATACATATCTTTTTACCAATTGGGTCGTTCGGATTATGGGGTACTTCGGATTATCCATGGTTCGGATTATCCATACATTACTGACTTATTGTATTCTTAATCGAACGATAATAAAGAAACATTTAAAAAATGTCTAGCTTCGATGAAAAAGATTTTGTCGAATGAATCGCTAGCTCTTAGACTATTTGAACAAGCATCGAAAATATGTATCTGAAATACCCATCATGAGTACCAGTAAATATAATTCTAGAGAAATCGTCGTGAAACAATTGAAACCGAAATTTTCAATTAATCATATCACACTAGCAATGTATTTCTTTTCTTTGGATTTATTTGTACCTGAGATGTATAGGCTTTTGCCTCCTCTCTTATTTTCAATAAATAATAATAATATCATGTTGGCAATTGGGCAATTTTGTTCGTCATCACCTCGTGTCCATTTTTGATTTTCTGTTTCATGTATTGAGTCATAGTACGATTCACTTTGTTTTCTAATTCCACTGAATCAAAACCTTGATCTGGTTCTTCTCCTGATACTCTCAAAGGAATAAAATCTTCTGCATTTCATTATTCCGTTCGGATTGCTGAGATCAGGCTGTTCGGATTATACATATCTTTTTACCAATTGGGTCGTTCGGATTATGGGGTACTTCGGATTATCCATGGTTCGGATTATCCATACATTACTGACTTACTGTATTCTCAATCGAACGATAATAAAGAAACATTTAAAAAATGTCTAGCTTCGATGAAAAAGATTTTGTCGAATGAATCGCTAGCTCTTAGACTATTTGAACAAGCATCGAAAATATGTATCTGAAATACCCACCATGAGTACCAGTAAATATAATTCTAGAGAAATCGTCGTGAAACAATTGAAACCAAAATTTTCAATTAATCATATCACACTAGCAATGTATTTTTTTTTTTTGGATTTATTTGTACCTGAGATGTATAGGCTTTTGCCTCCTCTCGTATTTTCAATAAATAATAATAATAATATCATATTGACAATTGGGCAATTTTCTTCGTCATCACCTCGTGTCCATTTTTGGTTTTCTGTTTCATCTATTGAATCATAGTACGATTTACTTTGTTTTCTAATTCCACTGAATCAAAACCTTGATCTAGTCCTTCTCCTGATACTCTCAAAGGAATCATATCTTCTGCATTTCATTATTCCGTTCGGATTGCAGAGATCAGGCTGTTCGGTTTATACATATTATTTTACCAATTCGGATTATGGAGTACTTCGGATTATCCGGGGTTCGGATTATCCATACATTACTGACTTACTGTATTCTTAATCGAACGATAATAAAGAAACATTTAAAAAATGTCTAGCTTCGATGAAAAAGATTTTGTCGAATGAATCGCTAGCTCTTAGACTATTTGAACAAGCATCGAAAATATGTATCTGAAATACCCATCATGAGTACCAGTGAATAGAATTCTAGAGAAATCGTCGTAAAACAATCGAAACCAAAATTTTCAATTAATCATATCATGTTGGCAATTGGGAGTCATCACGAGATAGATAATATCCGATATTTATATCTGAAAAGGTGATAACCGATCGAATTCATATATTGCGTAGCATTCCAACCAATTTCACCTGGCTGTTGTAGCAATCTGGTTGACTTTGTGTGACTGTGATCAAGATGAAGAATTTTTTGTGCGTAGCCGTTGGCTGCATTTTAATTGCTCTTATCCAAGCTGATGACACTAAAACAACTGTAAGTAAAACATAGGTTTGGTGATTTCTATCGAAAACAGAAATTATGGGACGCAAACCGGGAAACGCCCATATGTTAGATAACTGTTAATTTGTTTGTTCAGCTTTCATCTCCTGAAAAAAATTAGATTCTCTAAATTCTAAATAATTTTCGAACATACAGGGTGTCCTGTAAATTGACGTCAATCCAGCGCACGCTGATAGCTTAGGTCCTACCAGAATATCCTAATTTGATTTCGAAAAAATTGTCTAAGTTTTCGAGATATCGACAGTTTTATAAAAATCGTCAAAATCTACATCTTAGACATTATTCTGTGTGCCACAGCTACAAATGTTGGTGTTTTGTGATTTTCCTTTGGATCGAATATTACAAATGGATCAGCCTACCCAACATGAACAAAAATTTTCCCATGGTGCCTATGGTATGCTCAGAAAGACGGAATGGTTCCCATTTTTTTTTTTTCAAATTTCGTCGTCTTGATCGTTCCTGCTATATAAAAATTATATCAGACTTTCTCGGCATGTTAAGCCAAAAGTTAGCCTTTCGAGTGAAATTTTCGATAAAATATCATTTTTGGCTTGACACAATGAAAAAAAAAGATATTTTACTGGATATGGTGCTAATTCTGGGATTTTCATTTCTAGACTTTTATTCCAAGAATTTATTGTCAATGTGTTGTTATTGTTGTATCAAATTTTCAAATTATATGCAGTATCATAGGCGTAACAAGAGGGGGTTATTGGGGACATAACGCCCCCCGTTGATTAGAATAATTTTAAAAAAGTCCTAAAATTTGAAAGATTTGGTTTTTTCAAAGTGGGATAACTCTCCCCTCATGAGTAAACTCTAGTAACGCCACTCGCTTACGCTCGTCCTGGAATTTTGTCTATTCGTCCAAAAAAACCCTATTTTCCGGACTTGTTACGTAAATTACTATTGTGGCCTTACAAAAAACCATGAACTGTCCCAAAAACAAGATGTTCCTGAATGAGAGATCATAAACATGGGTCCGAAAACGCTTTATTCTCGAGAAAGCGGGTGTTTCTGCAGTCCTACTTTTTTTCAATCCTTATACCAGTTTATCGAATTTTCATTAAAAATTATAAAAATTATAATTAATTTATTCATCACTGCTTACTAACTGAATATTTATTATAATTTGGATTTTCATGGTGATTACAAGAAACAACACAACAAGAAACCAAAAAGTGTAGTACTGGACTAAAGTTTCTTTCAACATTTTTCTAAACTACCAGTGGCCCATCAAAAAAAAAAAAAGAGGAGAGAAGAGGGCACTGTTTCAGGAAAATATCACCCTGTAGATTTGCATTCAAAATTAGCATATTACATGATGGAAATTTCAAATTAGAAAATGTATGCCAATTTTAAGTTACCTGAATGTCTTGTGAAGAGAAGGTGCTATGAGAAAAAAAACTTGTATAAAAATCTAACTTTAATACCCTGTATCTCGAAAACAATACAATCACGTGTTTACTTTACAGTAGTTCTTTCTTAAAATGATCCAAGGAATATATCATTTTCGTTTGTATCTCCAATTTGTATACCTGTATAGTGTCCCTTAGATTTGGTATTTTTTGGTTCATTTTTAACTATATTCCACTGAATAAATTGTAGTGGGCATTCACCAAAACGCGACATTTTTTGACGTTTTGAAGTTTACCTGACATTTTCAAACTGCAATTTTAGTTGTGCAGTGTAATTACCGCTGTAATTTTCCGATGATTTCATTGTTGTCATGAGAAATTTTATGTATGAGGGAAATATTTTGAATGAATATTTCTATTTGAAAAATATAGATTAGCATAAAAACTTTTTTCAGATTTAATATTTAAAATTCTATTTTTTTTTTCAGATAAATGTGATAGCTATAGAAGGTCAACCTGGCACGGACAAGGGCGGAAGCCCTTCATTGATTCAAGCTAATGCGAAGAGCTATTTGGATGTCATTGACAATGCCAAAAAACCAGTAAGTTGAGAGCACATTGCATAGGGTGGCCAGATCCCGTTCAGTTAGAACTAACAATATCATGTAGGTACTCTTTTTTTCAAGAAACAGAAATAGCTGAATATCACAAGTTGCTATGTTGATAGCAGGTCCAATCCAAGAAGTATATTTCCGTGAATAGATATAGAATAATAATTTCAAACTTCCTGCAAAACCTTCGTCAGAACCAAAGAAAATTTGAGCAAGATATTGTAAACCAACACACTTGCTAGAAAAGGAGAACAAACACCTTTCATTGGCCCGGAACCTTTCTGTGGCGTAGACAAATGTACCTACAAAAAAGAGTTTCAGGAAAAGGAAGAAACCGAAAGAGAAACACCCTGGCGGAGTCTTCTCGGTTTGGATCACTCCAAAAAGTTTCTTCGGAACTTTGACACCTTGAGATCCAAGAATTATCTGGATCTTAGTAAAAATATGCTACACCTCCTCACTGGATAATAAAGCCGACGAAGATAAAAAATATCTACTCTGAATAGGTTCCGAAGCAATAATAAAATCTGGCTTCAAAATTTCTGATTGAGTTACAGATTTCTCAAACATCAATCTGTGTTATCATCATTCGCGTTTTTGATTGATCGGAATAACACGATTCTTCGACTGGTCTGAAAAAATTTAAAAAAAATATATTAAATGGATGTATCGGGTGTCTAGTGAGGGGATCACAGAATCCCTTAGAGCAAAAAAAAAATGAATAGCCCATTTTCGGGCTCGATTTTCGAGAGAATTAATTTGGTGAAAACCGCAACCTCATAAATTCAACTGTTTTCAAGTTATAAGAGAAAATTGGATACATATTAAATTCTCCATATGGAATAAAAACTACAAGGCTTCTTATGCCCGCCACTCACGAGGCGTTTTCTCGAGACTTTGGAAGCCAGGCATCCAAGAGATTCCAGCCAGGCAGTCAAGTTCATTCTCTGATTTCCAGTCGTGCGGCCGTGTCCCGAGCTGCCCGACTGTAAAATGATCCGAAGATGGGTGCCTCGTGAGTGGCCGCCTTTAGAATCCCTTGAAATGAACAGGGTTAATTCCCAAAATATTCTTTTGAATGAACAAACATCGAATGTATTCAGATAGTTTGGATATCCCGGGCGGCGAATGTCGGAACGTCCAATATAACTGTAAAATTTATGTCCTATTTCTATAATTTATTGTTTTTTCGGTCCGTCGAAATGTGCCCTTATGAAGCCACAATTTTGGCGAAACAATTGACCCAAAAAAGGGATTGGTTCATATCATTGTTTTGTCTATAACAAATTCTCATCACGAATGGACCTAATCCATCTAAAAAAAATGGCCATTTATATTTCATCTAGATCCATTCACCTCAACCTAGCATATATTGACATTTCAAAATAATAATGAAACATCAAAGTGTATTTTGTAGTTAACATGTACGCATATTTCCCCAGGCAGATATAATAGTCTTCCCCGAGTATGGATTAACTGGAAGGAATCAAGATAAAGGGAATGCCGTTATAATCAACTCCACCACAATAAGTGATATGAAAAATGATGTAAGTTTGTTTCGAAAGTTCAACGGTTTCTTATTTCTGATTCATTTTATATTCTTCATCTTTCATAATCGAACATACAACTTTGCTTTCGCCGTTTTGCAATAGATGGCTGTAGCGGTGAGTGGTAGTCGAAATAAATATATCGTAGATGTCAAAATTCTTAGGTAGGTATTTGTAAACATAACGCCATCGAAATATTAGTCGATTTCTTTCTGCATCATAAAGTTTTTCTCGATTAAACATGTCAGCTTACGAGCCAAATTCTCGTCATTTGCGGGAGGTTTTGATTTTCTGCTTTAATATGAATAAATCTGCGGCTGAGGCTCCTCGAATGCTCTCAAATACTTATGTTGAGGCCGCTATTAGTGAAAGAACGTACCGAGAGTGGTTTCAAGTTTCAACGTTTCAAGAACGGCGATTTTGACGTCGAAGACCAGCATGGCAGTGGAAGAGAGGAGGATCATTTCAAAACGCCTGGAAGTCATGAGAATGATTCAGAAACAAGGAAATTGGGTGCCGTACGAGTTGAAACCGAGAGATGTTGAACGGCGTTTGTTTTCTTATTAACAGCTGCTTGCAAGGCAAAAAAGAATCGATTTCTGTATCGCATTATGACTGGAGAAGTAAAATGGATTCATTACGATAATCCCAGGCGCAGAAAATTATGGAGATATCCCGAACATGCTTCCACATCGACGGCCAAACCGAATATTACCGTTTCCAAGGTCATGCTCAGTATTTGGTTGGACCAACTCGGCTCAATTAATTATGAGTTCTTAAAACCGACTGAAACCATCACAGGTGATCGTTATTGAACGCAATAATGCGTTTGAACCGAGTATTGAAAGACAAACGGCCGCAATACAACGAAAGACATGATAAAGTGATTTTACAGCATGCTCGACCCTACCGAAACGTTGAAATGGGAAGTCCTACCCAAGCCGCCATATTCTCCAGACGTTGCTCCCTCGAACTATAACTTGTTAAAAATTTTTGGCATACAGCCTGGCTGACCAGCACTTATGAAAAAGTGAAAAATTTCAACGCTGGAAAGAACATAAGAAGGGATGGAAGAAAGTAGTGGCCAGCGATGGACAATAATTTGAATGATAAATGTATAATCAGTTTCTCACAATAAAGCCTCCAATTTCGGAAAAAACAGCGGAAGCAAAGTTGTACTCTTATTTGATATAAACAGATTTGGGTTTATTTCCTTTAACAATTGAAGAAAAATTCAAGTTGAAGCTAGCAAATCTCGCCAGATTTGTGGATGCTTCAAGTAGTAACAAGAAGTTTCTGATTGGTGCAAAAACCTCGCTAGGTGTGACCAGGGCCGGCGCCAGCCATTTTGGCGCCTGAAGCAAAGAATTTTTTGGCGCCCCTGCCGAAAAAGTATCAATTAACACCCCCTCCATCCCAACAAAAAACATCACCTGCCTCGAAGATAATTCGCCTTTTTTGATTTCTCTAGTGATTTTGCTAATCGTTTTCTTTCTAAAGTCGTTTTCACTGGGTTTCTTTTTGTTCGGACATTTTTACCTATAATAAATTCCTGGATTTCTTCGACGCCGATGAACAATGCGTAAGTAATATATCTGATTCTCACATTTACAATCGAGCTCATACGATCGATGAAAGATTACCTTTCACACCACAATATACAAAGGGCGGTAAGGCATGCAAAGCTTCGAAAACTAAATGGGATTAAAAACATATGTTCCGCTGAAAACATTTAGCATATATCAGTAACTAGTTTCGAATTCAGAATCGTAGAAATTTTCCATATGTTGAATGTGTGAACAACATCCACGTAATTCGTGTTGTTTTTCGTCTTTGTGAAATACTTACCATCCCTCATTCAATTAGGGTAATAGGCAATGCTGCTTATATTGGTTGGGTTGTCATGTGTTATTCATTGAACAGACGGCTTAGTAAAGACGGTTTCGAGATTTTTATTGCAGGGAATGTTGATGAACGCAGCAAAGCAGACCAATCTCATGTTGTTTTTAAGAATCAAGACTATATTTTTTCAGAAATATGAAAGGGCGGCCACAAACTGGGCTAAATTGCCGTCCATCGAAAATAGGCGCCTGAAACAGTCGCTTCACTGTTTCACCCCTAAAGCCGGCCCTGGCTATATCGCCTCTGCCAACAATTTACGTTGTTGTTTTTATAGATACAAATTGCACTACATTGAACAGACTTGTTTTTTCCGAGTTGGTGATGGAAAAGCTGTTGTAATATCAGGTTATTACAATTCAGAATGTTTTCTTCCAGGATTTAACTTTCCTTGATGGAACAGCTAAAAAACGAAAGGCGCTTTTGGTGGCCAATGTACTTGAAACAGACGGAGATGACCTGTACAGTACCACTGTAGTATTCGATGGGTCGGACAAATTAATAGCCAAGTGAGTTTTTCATTGTGATATTTAATTTATTCTTAAGGAAGTGGCATTTCTATTATCAATAACAGTTCTTTATTCAATATATCAATAACTTTTTTGTTGATGAGATTTCTTTTATACACAAATATGAAATCAAAATCCTAATATACTGCTCCACAAAAGGAAATTGAGTTCTTGAAGTGTATGTGGAGGTGGTTGATGAGAATCCAAAGCTCTTTGCAGCTGATCCCAAGCATGTTCAATCGGATAGTTGTCTGGCGACAGAGGGGGCAGGGCCAAATGTGGAATACCATAGATTTCCAGAGCTTCATTGACGATTCTCGCACGATGGCGCGGTGCATTATCGTCCAAAAATAAAAAATTTTGCCCAATAGCAGCATGAAACGAGATAATAATATTGTCAATAACTTGCTTTATGTTTATCTGTGCATTCATGGTAGCATCAAGCACCAACAATTATGTACCGGGTTTTTCACCATAATTTGACCCCCCCTTTAACTTTGTTACTAAAAGAGGTACAAAATAGTAATTTACGTAACAAGTCCGGAAAATAGGGTTTTTTTGGACGAATAGACAAAATTCCAGGACGAGCGTTAGCGAGTCCTGGAAGTCTGTGAGTCCAAAAAAACCATTTTCGGGCGTGTTGCGTACAATATTTTTTCGGCAACCATGTGAAATAACACTATCGCTGCTGCTTTCCATATTTTATTGCGATTGCGATAAAAAACATGCAAATTTTTGACAACTAATTTCATATGAACTGTCAGCCGTTATCTCGGTTTATATGGATTCTATGATTCTTTTCCGGCCTAGTCCGGGAAGTACGTACTTTCCGGACTAGGCCGGGAAATGCTACTTTCTCAGAGAAAAAGCGTCCGGAAAGTGAGCACTTCCCGGACGGTTGCCGAAAAAAATGTTTTTTACAAAAGTTTCACGAAATCGACTAGGGTTTTTTAAAATGATTTCACAAAACGGAATATATACAGAGTGGGCAACATATTGAGTGCAACTTCATTTTTTCAAATAGAACACCCTGTATATTTTTCTATATTTGACTAGCTCTTTTTCTCCTGATTTCGAATATATAACATATGTTTGGCCTATCTCTCTTATTCTGAGTACCACAGAGTTTCAAATTTTAAGAACCACCTGGCATGCTCAGTAATCAGTTTTCAAGTGGTAGTCTGCGGTTACTCAAAATGCCCTTTTTTGAGTTATCTCGTTGGCAACGATATGACATATAGTCAAATTGTCAACGAGATACCTCAAAAAAGGGCATTTTGAGTTATCGCAGCCTACCACTTGAAAACTGATTACTGAGCATGCCAAGTGGTTCTTAAAATGCCCTTTTTTGAGTTATCGCAGCCTACCACTTGAAAACTGATTACTGATCATGCCAGGTGGTTCTTAAAATTTGAACCTCTGTGGTACTCAGAATAAGAGAGATAGGCCAAACATATGTTATATATTCAAAACCAGGAGAAAAAGAGCTAGTCAAATATAGAAAAATATACAGGGTGTTCCATTTGAAAAAATGAAGTTGCAATCAATATGTTGCCCACTCTGTATATATTTCGTTTTGTGAAATCATATTAAAAAACACTAGTCGATTTCGTGAAACTTTTGTAGAAAAATTTTTTTGTACCTCTTTTAGTAACAAAGTTAAAGGGGGGGTCAAATTATGGTGAAAAACCCGGTACGTCAATCGAAACAAATGCCCTCCAAATAGTAACTGTACCATCACTGAACGAAAGAACTTCTTGAACCGATCTGCGATTGCTGGGCACCAGAGATTGGGTCCACACCTGAACACGCCGAATATCTGAAAACCATCCAAATCTCGATTCTCAATTCTGTGAACACTACAGAACTCCAGGGTGGCGAAATTTCGATGTTTCAGCACTACAATTTTAAAAACAGAGGAGATAGACAAAATCTGATCTGACCCATTCTCGTTCTCTTTTTCTGAGAATTGAACAAGAATAATATATAAATACTATTCTTGTTTTCGAGTTATGAGCGAAAATTGGAAACATGGTGATATAAAAAAAAATTATATCTCGGCTAATACTGATGATAGAGCTCTGAAATTAAAACATTACACAGGCACTTTTTGCCGTGGAATCCAGTGGCATGCTCATCTTTTCAACAGGGTTTTTAATTACGAAGGTATGACCCAAAGTTTTATTTTTCCAAATGGGAACACTAGATTTCTGTGTCTTTTTTTAAAACTTAATTTTTCCTGATTTCAAAAATATACAACATCGTATGGTTCGTATCAATATAAATAATGGAAAATGGTCAAAAACCTTTTTTATCTAAGAGTCTCAATATTTCCATGGTTTCAACTGTTGATGAGCACAGAAAAATTGAGCTTCCTATAACAAGAGCAGTGTCCTTCCGTCAATCCGATTATTGCCATGCTTTTTACTAATTTCTACAAGAATTAAAATCCATTTTGAGATGAAAATTTTTTAACTTGAACTTTTTTAGTTAAGTTTTATTGGGAGAGAGTATTCTTGGAAAAAACTTCAGATTCAGAAAATTTATGTAAAATCTGAAAAAATCTTTCGAAAAAATGTTCTCAAAAGGGCTTCATTTCAATGTTAGTAACTATGAGATTTTGCATGAAAATTTTTAATTTTCTATCAATGTTTTCTCCATTTATTGAAAATTCAGTTGAACCTACAGGGTTTTCGAGAAAAACCTCAAAACTTTAAAGAGAATCCATTTTTTTCATTTGTCAATTGGAATATACGTCAAAAAATATAGATGTATTAACAGGCCAATTAAAAAATCTCTGGTCTACCATAGTAAAACACATTTTTTTGACAAAATTCGATTTCATTATTCAACATAGTTGCCTTCGAGGGCGATACAGCGATTATAGCGATCTTCCAACTTTTCGATATCATTTTTGTAGTACGATTTGTCTTTCGCTTCAAAATAGGCCTCAGTTCCGGCGATTACTTTTTCATTGGCGCTAAATTTCTTCCCAGCGAGCATTCTTTTGAGGTCTGAGAACAGGAAAAAGTCGCAGGGGTCCAGATCCGGTGAATACGGTGGATGCAGAAGCAATTCGAAGCCCAATTCATGCAATTTTGCCATTATTTTCATTGATTTGTGACACGGCGCATTGACTTGATGAAACGGGACCATTTTTTTTTCGATCCGATAACGCTATGTAATAATCGCTGTTGATGGTCTGGCCCTTTTGGAGGTAATCAATGAATATGTATTTTACCTTGTGCATCCCAGATACTGATGCAATAATGTTGCCAGCTGACTGTTGTGTTTTTCCTCGCTTTCGATTCGGTTCATTGTGTGCAGTCCACTCAGCTGATTGTCGATTGGATTTCGGAGTGAAATGATAGAGCCATGTTTCATCCATTGTCACATATCGACGCAAAAATTCAGGTTTATTGCATTTAAACAGCTCCAAACACTGCTCACAATCATTAACACGTTGTTGCTTTTGATCGATTGTGAGCTCGCGAGGCACCCATTTTGCACACAGCTTTCTCTTGTACAAATATTCGTGAATGATATGATGTACACGTTCAGATGATATCTTCACTATGTCTGCTATCTCGATCAACTTCACTTTACGGTCATTCAAAATTATTTTGTGAATTTTTTTGATTTTTCCGTCGGTGACAGCCTCTTTGGGCATCCACTGCGTTCGCCCTCTTCGGTGCTCATTTCATCACGTTCAAACTTAGCATACCAATCAATGATGGTTGATTTTTCTGGTGCAGACCCTGGAAACTCTCCATCAAGGCAATATTTTGCTTCAACTGTATTTTGCTGAAGATTCTACGCAAAGAGGAACCACTAATCCCATAATTGAGTGTTAGTACGCCTTACGAACGTATATATAATTCGCAAGGGTTGATGATAGTTGGAATTGTTGGAAAGAACATAATAACAACATCAGTGATCATTACGATTCTCTTAACATTTCCTCTCGTATCGTCAGCTCGCGATGTCAGCTTGATTCAGGTTTCTGAATCTTCCGACCAACCGACCTACCGAGCCCGGGATAAATAGGTAGATAATAGTTTAACTGTGCATCAACATATTAAATTAATTTCACGGCATTGAAACTTTTTTTCAATTCTGGAGAATCTTCAGCTTCCTCGATGGCTCAGTTGGCTGGAGCGTCGATCTAGTAATTCGGAGGTTGCGGGTTCGAGTCCTGCTCGGGGAGGTACTTTTTCCAGATTTGAAAAATTGTTTGAATGCCGTGAAATTAATTTGATAGATTTATATTATGATTTTAATTTTAAGTTTTTTCCGATGTCTGCCTTAATTTTCTATTATAATGGAAAACAGTTGAAAAAAGTTTCGGCACATTTTATTTCTATTTCAATTTTTATTTCAATTTCAATTTTAGATATCGAAAAAACAATCTTAATACAACTGAAGATGATAAACTCAAATCGGACGATCAAATAGCAACCTTCACATGGAACAAACAAACAATCGGTTTGATTTCTGGAGATGATATTCTTTACAAGGAACCAGTTAACCAACTATTGAAAAATAATGCCACCACCATCATTTACACCAGTTCTTTAAGATCAATAGCACCATTCAGAACAGGTGAGCCCCCAATGAAATTTATATAGGTAACGCAAAAAATTTGCTGATGATGTTTTCGAATATTTCTGAATAATTTTTGGTGTGGGATTTGAAACTACTGTCAATTTCAGTGACGAGTTCCATAAGAAATAAGAAAAACACTGAAGTAGAATAATTATAGTATACAAGATTGTTCAAATTTTCATTCATGCAATTCCTTTACGAAATTTCATATGAATGTTCAAACCTTTATTTTTAAGTATTTGATTGACTTAGTCGTTACTTTGTAGAAATTCATTTAATTCAAATTCATTACGGGTTATTCTAGTTTCGACTATTTTATTATACAGGGTGATTCACCCTTATTAGACGTTTATGGAAAACTAATAATAATTTTGAGCTGAAAATCTACATATTGGGGTTTGAGACATGATCATTCTCCCTAAAATATTTTCAGATCTCTACAACTTCTGGTTATACCGGAAACAGACTACTACTTCATTATTTCAAATGGCACACCCAGCATATTATTGCATCATTAGATAGCTTTTTTGATAACAATTTCGACAATATACCATACCTTGGGTAAAAACTCAACGGTTCATGAGTTAATGGGATTCTTATGAAAAAAATGATGTCGATTCGGACTCATATTTTTTCGAATATTACCGCAGAAAAAGCTTCTTTCGAAATTTTTTTTTTCGATTCTGCAAATACGTAGTATAATAAGACTGTTTGCGGTTTGGACCAAAAATTTACAGGGTGTTCATAAGAAGATCGTGATTTTGGAGAATTAAAATTCATCAAAACTCAATATTTTTAAATTAGAACCTATATTTTTTATTATTTCAGTCAATTCTACGTACAAAAATATTTGGGGTTACTTGAGCTAACCCTATACCTAAAATGAATACTTTAACAGTTATTGACGAAGAACTTTAAATGAGAAAAAAACGTAATTTAGAACTGTGTGGAGTAGTTTGTGTTCCACAGAAAGAAACTGAAATTCGATGTTTTCAAAACTAAATTTGACATTTCAAGAATTGTAATCAATTATTTATAATTGAAAATTGTATTGGTGTATGAATTTCCCAACAATCCCAACGAAAAATTAATTAAATTCATGAAATGTAAAAATTAGTTATCCAAACAGCGAATTTTAGTGTTTTCCGGAAGTCACAGACTACTCCACAAAGTGAGGAAAAGCAGTTCTTCCTCGATAACTCATTCATAATATTAATTTTAGGTATAGGGTTTGCAATCTCCACTATTTTTGTAGGTAGAATCGACTTAAATAATGAAAAATATAGTTTTTAATTGAAAATCATAATAAATCGAAAATCTTCTTATGAACACCCTAACATTTTTGGTCCAAACCCCAAACAGTCTTATACTACCACGTATTTTCAGAATCGAAAATGGAAAAAAAATTTTTTCGAAAAAAGCTTTTTTTCTGCCGAAAAATTTAAAAAAATGTGGGTATTCATCGACACCATTTTCTTTATAAGAATCCCATTACTCATGAAGCGTTGAGTCTTCACCCAAGGTATGGCATATTGCCGAAATTGTCATCGAAAAAAAGCTATCTAATGATGTAATAATATTCTGAGTATGCTATTTGAAATGAGGAAGTAGTAGTCTGTTTCCGGTATAACCGGAAGTTGTATTGAAACGTTGGAGTTAGTCCGTATCTTTGAAGGACTGTAATGTGTACTATTAATGTGTAAAATCATTCTGCACAGTCTGTATAGTCGGAAATGGTTCTGCATGGCTTTAGTCATTATTAGTCATGATTTTTGCGCATAAATTGCAAGATCGTTTGTTTGGAATGCAAGTAAATGACAGTAAAAAGACGATATTTCATAACAGTTGTAGAAGAATGTTTTAAACAGTCTCCGGTGATACACACACAAGGTATATTAGAAGATATAATAACTTTTTTCACAGCTTTAAGTGTCCACGCTGGATTTGCTAAAGCACACGGTGTGAATTTGATAGTAGCAAGTTTGAACGATATAAACAATGGAATAACTGGCAGTGGAATCTATGGACCTTGTAAAACAGTAGACAGGTACCTTAAGCCAGCAATTGGAAGTCATGTCGTGTCTGGGTCTCTTGATATGGTTCCAACAACAACCTGCAAATCTTCTTTAGAACGTAAATTAATGAGTGCTGGAGGTGTAAGTATTCTTTTTCAAATACTGCTAATCTAATTGATGACCGTTCAAAAATTCATGGATTTAAATAAAATAATACAAAGTCTCACAATAGTATATTCTAAAACAAATTGCAGAATGGGCTCCTATTCCAACGAAATTGTTGGAATTGCCTTCTGCAACGAGTATTAGCGATATTTTCTCTATGTCTGTCAAGTTTTGTGAAATATTGAAGAAATTCAATGAAAAATTCAGATTAAATATCCTAGTTAATTTTTATACACCCTGTATAGAATACCTATAACCGTGCCAAATTTCATGGTGGGAGAGTCATCAGAACAAAAAAAAATACAAGTAGAATATCGAAAAAAACTAGTATGTTAGTAACAATCAATACTGCTGAATTCAAATATTGCATGTAAATATAAAATAAAAATTTGAAGCTTCATTCGAAACGGAGTGTTGTTCTCAAAATCGCAGAATAGGTACCGAAAATGAATTAACTATTGACGCCAATAGCACTACTTATACACAGAGCTGTGATCTCCAAGCGAGTGGATGACGCACTGAAAACGTCAGTGCGTCATTAATTTTTTTTATTTCATTAAGGCTAGGTTCAGATGATCGCGCGTAAATGCGCGATCACAAACCGCGCGACTAAAAATACAGAGGAGTCATACGCGCGATGTCTCGCGACCATATGAACATTTGTATATGACTCCTTTGTATCTTTAGTCGCGCGGTTTGTGGATCGTGCGTTTACGCGCGACTATCTGAACTGACCCTTATTCATTTCGCTTTTCCCATCACTAACCTCAAAGAATATGAAGTAAAAAACCCTGCGTCTGAAATATATATCGAAAGGCTCCAAATCCATCATTGAATTCAACATTATTGTTTTCAGCTTGGAACTGATAAAAATTTCGCCGATATTCTAGTATACGATTATGAAGATCTGGAATATTCTGACGTATTGAATGGAACAAATGTGCAGAAAGCAGAAGTATGCAAAGGAAGTTTCTGTTGCCAATTCAATATTTCATCCCAAAGTTGGGATAAAGATGAAAAATTCAGGTATTTGTGTATATATATATATATTAATTTTTTTTTGCCGTCTTCTCAAATTGTACTGAAAGACAGAATTTAGTAGATTTTAATACAAGCGAAAACCTATTCAATTAAATAATGATAATTTTTTCCTTACTCTGACAAAGAGAACTATATTGTGCAACAAGTGGAAAAGTTCAACTTTTCTCACGAGTGTGAATGTTTTTGGAACGAACCTGAAAATCGGGTGCATCAAATACACGAATGATTAATTAGTATAACAGGCCAATTGAAAAGTCCCGGTCTACCATAGTTAAACACATTTTTTTTGTCAAAATTCGTTTTTTTTTATTCAACATAGTTGCCTTCGAGGGCAATACAGCGATTATAGCGATCTTCCAAATTTTCGTAGTACTTTTTGTTGTACGATTTGTCTTTCGCTTCAAAATAGGCCTCAGTTTCGGCGATTACTTCTTCAATGGCGCTAAATTTCTCTCCAGCGAGCATTCTTTGAGGTCTGACAACAGGAAAAAGTCGCTATATAATAATCGCTGTTGATGGTCTGGTTTTTTTGGAGGTAATAAATGAATATTATACCTTGCGCATCCCAGAATACTGATGCCATAACCTTGCCAGCTGATTGTTGTGTTTTTCCTCGCTTTGGATTCGGTTCATCGTGTGCAGGCCACTCATCTGACTGTCGATTGGACTCCGGAGTGAAATGATAGAGCCATGTTTCATCCATTGTCACATATCGACGCAAAAATTCAGGTTTATTGCACTTAAACAGCTTCAAACACTGCTCAGAATCATTAACACCCTGGTGCTTTGGATCGATTGTGAGCTCGCGCGGCACCCATTTTGTACACAGCTTTCTCATGTACAAATATTCGTGAATGATATGATGTACACGTTCAGATGTCTACTATCTCGATCAAGTTCACTTTACGGTCATTCAAAATTATTTTGTGAACTTTTTTGATTTTTCATCGGTGACAGCCTCTTTTGGGCATCCACTGCGTTCGCCCTCTTCGGTGCTCATTTCAACACGTTTAAACTTAGCATACCAATCAATGATGGTAGATTTTCCTGGTGCAGACCCCGGAAACTCTTCATCAAGCCAAGATTTTGCTTCAACTGTATTTTTTTCCTTAAAAAAGTAATATTTCATCAGGCCACGAAATTCTCTTTTTTTTCCAATTTTTATTCAAATAACAAAAGTAGCTACACTCACAACGCAAGAAAGAAGGACTTTCCCCACTTGTTACACCATATACTTTTCCAAAAACTTCACTCGTAGAAGAATATAAATAAATATTGCTCTATAATTCATTTTTGTTCAACGTAATCGTCAAAAAAGATTCTAATTGAAAACACATAAATAAATTCGACAGAGCGATGATGCCCCGATTTTAATTATGTTTTCATTTTTCTATAGCATTACATAGTAAAGTGTTGAGATTAAACAGACCTCAAATTGGAAATAAGAAACACATTTCTGTGAAGTTTTGACATAATTCGATAACTGCTCAACACTTCTATGTTTAATTGTCCACAACAATAATGTATTAATGATAAATCATGCTATTGAAAGGGTTATTAAAAGATGATTTCATGTACAGAGTGTTTCAGGTAAGCGGGTCACTGGATTATGTGGCTTATCCTTTGAGCGATATTGAAAAGTGACCCATCACAATGAAAGTATTTTTCACGGGATATCCAAATATGTTATTGGAAAAACTATCTAACCAAGGCGGGAAAAACTATCGCGGAAAATGCATATTTCCAAAAAAAAATGTTTTTTGCAAATTTGACTGATGTTCAAAATAAAAAGATCTAGAGACAATTTTTCACCAATTGTTTCGTCATTTGAACTTCCGGTTCTCTAGAAAAAAGAAAATTTTTCCTTGCAAAATATACTTAATAATATTTTCTAAATGCTCGATCGATTCTGAATCCGAATATGTGAATATAGTGGTAGTTTTATATTTATTTCAAGCAATTCCATTCAAAATCAACCTGAGACGATTCAATATTCGGAAAATATATCCATGTTGTCTGTGGTTCAATGAATATTTGATTGTCAAATTTTGAAGTTTTCATTCTCGATAATAATAGCTAAAATATAATGCATAAATTTTCATTCGAAGGTCTCAATATATCTACTCTTGAAGAACAAAAAGAGTAAACATATTGAGACCTTCGAATGAAAATTCGAGCTTTATATTTTTGCTTCTATTATAATCGAGAATAAAAACTTCAAAGTTTGACAATCAAATATTTATAAAACCATAGACAACATGTATATATTTTCAAATATGAAATCTGAATTGTCTCAGGTTGATTTTGAATGGAATTGCTTGAAATAAATATAAAACTACCACTATATTTACATATTCGGATTCAGAATCGATTGAACATTCAGAAAATATGTGAAAATATTATTAAGTATATTTTGTAAAATAGTAATTTACGTAACAAGTCCGGAAAATATGGTTTTTTTGGATGAATAGACAAAATTCCAGGACGAGCGTAAGCGAGTCCTGGAAGTCTGTGAGTCCAAAAAAACCATTTTCGGACGTGTTGCGTACAATATTTTTTCGGCAACCATGTAAAATAACACTATCGCTGCTGCTTTCCATATTTTATTTCGATTGCGATCAAAAAACATGCAAATTTTTGACAACTAATTTCATATGAACTGTCAGCCGTTATCTCGGTGGCTATGGATTCTATGATTCTTTTCCGGCCTAGTCCGGGAAGTACGTACTTTCCGGACTAGGCCGGGAAATGCTACTTTCTCAGAGAAGAAGCGCCCGGGAAGTGAGCACTTCCCGGACGGTTGCCGAAAAAAAAGTTTTCTGTTTTCTAGAGAACCTGAAGTTTAAATGAAGAAACAATCCTTGAGAAATTGTCTTTAGACCTTTTTATTTTGAAAACCAGTCCAAATGTGCAAAAAAAAATTTTTTTGGTTTTTCCTCAATAACTTCCCATGCCTTGGTTCTATAGTTTAACCGATAATATATTTGGAGAGCCCGTGAAAAATACTATCTTTGTGATGGGCAACTTTTCAATATTGCTCAAAGGATAAGCCACGAAATCCAGTGACCCACTTACCTGAAACACCCTTTTCATCAAACTAAATCATCAGAAATAGTGAAATCAATCATTTGATTCCAGGTTGGTGGCTGGTAATGGAGATTACAAAGTTTGCGCTCTGGTACGATGTACTGATGACAAGGATAACACTAAATGCGGTACCGTTACTCAAGCTGTTAAAACCATATTCGATGAAGTCGACATATCAACATCAGAAAATGACGATTTCTTCATGCCCTATATTGTACACACCGATCTCTCTCCAATCACAGATAGTAGTAAAATCAAGTTTGTTGAGAATGATGATGGTACCACTTTCAATATAGATAATAGTGTAGCAAAAGATACACCAGTTGTAATTGGAATAGTTGCTACTAAATCAGCTGCAAATACATTGCAAATTCTAATGACGAATATAATGCTGCCTCTTATATTATTGAAATACTTGTTCTAGTAGAATCAACACTTTTATTATTTTTTTCACTGTTGTAACTGAGAAATAAATCTTGAAAAACTAGAGTTGATCATTACTTATTTTGCCTCAATGACCTAATTACAAAAGTTGATGTAGTGTTATTGCAATTTCAGAATTAATTAATACTTATTGAAGACAGAAATACAAACAAGTATTTCGACCCATAAACAGCATTCACAAATTATAATCATAATAATCATAAAATTGAAATACAAGTTCAAATTACATAGGCCTTCAAGTCTGCTTCCGCCGTTTTTTCCGAAATTCGAGGCTTTATTGTGAAGAACTAGTTATACATTTATGATTCAAAGTATTGTTCATCGCATCATTTTGAAATGGCTTGTTGCGTCACTCACAATGATCCTGCCAATTGTTGATGCGTTTGACACGAATCTTGATCAAGCAATGCCTCCAATACTGCATCTTCGAAAACCCTCTCTTTTCCACCGCCTTGCTTCACACTCTTGTAGCGTTGAAACCGCTCTCGGCACGTTCTTTCACTAATATATATGTTGAATGAAATTTCACTTAGTATCCAAAATCACGAATACTTTATATTGTATAAATAAATTTAAGGACATTTGTATTCCTCGTAACTGAAATTATGGAATAGTTATTTATAATACAAAGGCAGAAGGCATTGATATTCTTCCACGAGTTCAAAATTCGAAAACGAGCCACGAAGTGGCGAGTTTTTGAATGAACGAGTGGTAGAATGAGTCTTCTGTACGAGTATTATATATTATTTTCTCTAATTCATTGCATTCTTATTGAAATAAATGAAATATTTCCATGAATATCATTAAGTGATTTTTGAATTGAAAAATGTTGGTTGGCAGAACTGATTTTTTTAAGGCAAATTGATGAATTGACAGATAAAGGCATGGCGGAAAGTTCGGAGTACCAACATATAATAATAAAATATAACCATGGAAACTGTGCGTTTCTGATATATTCTCGCACGATTTTGTTCTACAAGATGTGGAAGAATGAACAGAATAACTACAGAATTAGAGAATAGTTATTTATAATACAAGTGCAGAAGGCATTGATATTCTTCCACGAGTTCAAAATTCAAAAACGAGCCACGAAGTGGCGAGTTTTGGAATGAACGAGTAGTAGAATGAGCCTTCTGTACGAGTATTATACATTATTTTCTCTAATTCATTGCATTTTCATTGAAATTAATGAAATATTTCCATAAATATATTTTAGTGATTTTTGCATTGAAAAATGTTGGTTGGCAGAACTGATTTCTTTAAGGCAATTTGATGAATTGACAGATAAAGCCGTGGCGGAAAGTTCGGAGTGCCAACATAGAATAATGAAATATAACCATGAAAACTGTGCGTTTCTGATATATTCTCGCACGATTTTGTTCTACAAGATGTGGAAGAATGAACGGAATAACCACAGAATTAGAGAAAATTCATTCCGGTTGAGAAATAGATAATTCTCTCTACAATACTGAAAGAATCTATCCAAATCCTCTTGAACTAAAACAGATTCCCCAAGGCACTTCTAATACATAATTCAAGATTTTGGGTCGTCCACATAAATCAAACAACCAACAGTACGGAAACGGAAGGAGGCATTATTAATGTACATAATGAAGATTAAGGGATCCAGGTGGCAACCTTGTGACACACCTGATATATGCCATAGAAATACTTACGCTTACGACCTTACTGCTTCAATCTTTACGAATTTCAATATTATTATTCGGATCAGGTAAATAAATGTTTAAATAATAATTTAATTTTTTTTTATATTCACACGATGGATTCAGATTGATTCTGTAATATCATAGTTAATAAATAATTGGAAGAAAGAATTGATTTTCTTTTGGATATTTTTGTTATTATCAGCTAATAAAGTAATAAAGCAATAAAGTGATGTGGACCAATGTGATTGCCAACATCCACAGAGGATAGGCACCAATAGAAGAAGAAGAAATAATTCAATTTACGTTGTTAACATTTTAATTGATTTTGTTGACAGGTTGTCAACAAAATTAGATCTCTTTTCTAATAGTCCGGGAGCCAGGTGCAAATTTGGTTGGTTATTTCCTCTCGAAAGATACTTGGTGAGATGCATCAGATAATAGTAATAAAAAGCCTCGTGAACGTCAGCTACGACTCGGTTGGGGGGGTGGGCGGCGACAGCCCCCCAAACACGAAGAAAAAAAAAATACATTGAGTCATTTCCTCCCAACTGAAAATTTGTCAAATTGTAGCTAACCCAATATCTAGACGAAAAAATACAATCAGCTGGCTATAGCATGGTGGATTATACGTCAGCTGATGCCTCAAACATGGAAAGAAAATTATATTCTCAATGACAGCTCTAACAGCGACTCTGATACTGAACCAGAGAGTGGAAGTAACTAAATATTATTGTGCAACATGTGGAGAAAATCCTTTTCTCGCGAGTGTGGCACTCTCTGATTCATTATTATCAGAATCGCTGTCAGAGCTGTCATTGAAAATATATATTTTTTCCCATGTTTGACGCACCAGCTGACGTATAATCCACCATGCTATAGCCAGCTGATTATATTTTTTCGTCTAGATATTGGGTTAGCTACAATTTGACAAATTTTCAGTTGGGAGGAAATGACTGAATTAATTTTTTTTTTCTTCGTGTTTGGGGGGCTGCCGCCGCTCTCTTCCCCCCCAGCAGAGTCGCAGCTGACGTTCACGAGGCTTTTTATTACTATTACCTGATGCATTTAACTAATTAATGTTTGAGAGGAACTTGGTCATGTATATCTGTTACTGGCTCCCGGACTATAACATTACCTGTCAGTATTATACATCAGTAGAAAAAGTTTATGAGCCAATGTCAAGTAGCAGCAGATACGTTGACGTCAGTTTGACAAATTATAATTGGTCCAAAAAGGCTATTCCTCATTCGGTAGAAGGTAAAAATTATAATTTTGATATGAATTTCGGATTCAAAAGGCAGAATTCAATATGAGATTTGATAAAAATAAATATAAACGCTTTTTAATTTCCTCAGATTAATGCTACAATTGTTTCGCCGGGCGCCCGATGTTAGGGGTGAAACAGTGAAGCGACTGTTTCAGTCGCCTCTTTTCGAGGGGCGGCAATTTAGCACAGTTTGAGGCCGACCTTTCATATTTCTGAAAAAATATAGTCTTGATTCTTAAAAACAACATGAGGTTGGTCCGCTTTGCTGCGTTTATCAACATTCCCTGCAATAAAAATCTCCAAACAGTCTTTACTAATCCGCCTGTTCAATAAATGACAACCCAACCAATATAAGCAGCATTGCCTATTACCCTAATCGAATGAGGGATGGAATGTATTTCACAAAGACGAAAAACAACACTTCGAATTACGTGGAAGTTGTTTACACATTCAACATATGAAAAATTCTTACGATTCTGCATTCGAAACTAGTTACTGATAAATACTGAATGTTTTCATATGCTTTTAATCCCATTTAGTTTTCGAACCTTTGCATGCTCAACGCCCTTTGTATCTTGTGGTATGATAGGTAATCTTTCATCTTCTCGGAAAGATTAGATGCCCTAATAATATTAAATTATCGGCAGGAAATAATTCAATGTAGTAAAACTGAATCATTTTTACTAGATGAAGTTCTAATAATTCCCATAAATTTGTTAATATTATTTGTACACCCTATTCACTTTGAAGGTCAAGTCAGCGCATGCTACCATTTCTCCATTTTCATAGGAAATGCCTCTCAGCTTCCAAAAACCAGGTGGAAATGGTACAATACGAAGCAGAAGAGATTCGCTTATATCTAACTGGAACTTGCTCACATACTGCGCCTGAAAAAAAATCAACGCAAACTTCAAACTATAATTTTGTATCTCATAAATTATCTTAAATCATTGAAAAAAAGATTCGTCATAAGCAGGCTGTTCAGAATTCATAAATTGTTTCGTTGATTGAGGAGAAATTATGACAGATATCGTTTTTGTTTTCATTTTCATTATCAAATGAAGAAGCGATCAATTAAAAAAACGCCCAACCATACAGAGTGTCCCGGGAAGAATGCGACAAACGAATACCATGAATTGACGTCATCATGGAGGACCCTTATCAAGAGGTTTCAATCGCCTGAGTGCCTTCGTTTGGGATATACAGGATGATGTTCATCTTATGAGTGAAATTTCACTGTTGAATAACTCTTTAACTAATCGACCGAATATTTTCAAATTTTGAAGTTTAGAAGCCCTTTACTATCGCCTTTCTGCAATATTAGTGAATTCGAGTAGATCAGATCCGGACTAGGAAAATTTCAGATTTCTCCTATTTTCGTAAATATTGGATCACCCTGTACGTGAACATTATGATTTTTTTTTGTTTTCGTAACCACAAAGAATTAATTCATTATGAAAATTCTAAATCTCTACTTGGCACGGTCATACAGGGTGATCAATAAACAAACAGGTTTCATTTTAAATAGCCCGCTATCTGAGCAGCTATCCCTTTTGAAACTGTCATATTTTAACATTCAAGAAATAAAAACTACACCATAACTAAAAATGGAACTGAACACAAAAACGCATTGAAATTGTTAAAATTCACTAGAAATATGGTGGAAATTTTGCAGAGTTCGCAAAACTAAAGCATTCTAGGATCGTAGTGAAGCACCTTCTCAGCCGGCAATAGTGAAACTGGTGGGAGATTTTGAGCTGATGGGACAAGTTAGTGATGTGATAAATCGAAACCATGTGCGTCGCTTGAGAACAGCTAAAAATATTGCTGCTGTAGCCTGTAGTGTTGAAGAAAATTCAGGTTTGTGGATTTCTAGATGGGAGTTTACCCGCATTTACAATACCCTTGATAACAAGTTATTATGGTCTCATGAGAGTCTCGTCAAATATCATTAGCGCCTTTAATTTTTCCAATGCTTTCGTGCAACCAGATCTCATGATTTCTGTTAAAATATTAATCAGCCACGTGTTTTTTAAATTTTTTCTGAAAGATTAGATGCTCTTATGATATTGAATTATCGGCAGGAAATAATTCAATGTAGTAAAACTGAATCATTTTTACTAGATGAAGTTCTAATAATTCCTATAAATTTGTTAATATTATTTGTACACCCTATTCACTTTGAAGGTCAAGTCAGCGCATGCTACCATTTCTCCATTTTCATAGGAAATGCCTCTCAGCTTCCAAAAACCAGGGGGAAATGGTACAATACGAAGCAGAAGAGATTCGCTTATATCTAACTGGAACTTGCTCACATACTGCGCCTGAAAAAAAATCAATGCAAACTTCAAACTATAATTTCGTATCTCATACATTACCTTAAATCAATGAAAAAAACTGCAAATTTTTCATAATGGCCCTTCCGCTCGGAAAAGATTCGTCATAAGCAAGCTGTTTCGTTGATTGAGGAGAAATTATGACAGACATCGTTTTTGTTTTCATTTTCATTATTAAACGAAGAAGCGATCAATAAAAAAAACGCCCAACCATACAGAGTGTCCCGGGAAGAATGCGACAAACGAATACCATAAATTGACGTCATCATGGAGGACCCTTATCAAGAGGTTTCATTTTGCTGCTGTAGCCTGTAGTGTTGAAGAAAAT
Organism: Harmonia axyridis; assembly: GCF_914767665.1. Lineage (NCBI taxonomy): Eukaryota > Metazoa > Arthropoda > Insecta > Coleoptera > Coccinellidae > Harmonia > Harmonia axyridis. The sequence goes on from NC_059501.1 coordinate 80,896,467, forward strand.
CCAGGTTTGTGGATTCCTCGTCGATCTTGGGAATTATACATTCCACAAACGACCTTGAACCGTATTTTGCATAAAAACTTAGGTCTTTACGATTTAAAAGTTCAATTAACACAAAATCTATAGCCGGTTGATCATCAGCAACGTCATATCTTCGCTGATTTGGTCCTTGAAATGCATCAAAATGATCCAGATTTTCATCGAAAAATCATCTTTAGGTACGTTTAGGTTACGTTAATAAGAAAAATTGTCGCATTTTGGGCTCAAGAAATCCAAGAATGATTGTTAAGAAGCTTTTCCATTTTCAACGTGTCACTGTTTTTGGGCTAGTAGTCTGATTGGCCCCTTCTTCGAAAATGAGGCCGGTGCAACTGTTACGGTGAATGGATTCCGATACCGAGCTATGATCTCTATGGTAGGAATTGGAAGATATTGATGTGGACGACGTTTATTTTCAATAAGACGGCGCTACGTGCCACACAAGCAACGAAACCATCGCAATTCTGTAAGAAAATAGTCCTGACCGTGTTATTTCTCGCAATTGGTCACCGAGATCTTGTGATTTGACGCCGTTAGACTTTTTTCTTGTTTCCTTTCAAATAAACCAATTTTTTTTCAATGTTGAAATGAAACCTCCTTTAAGCCCTTAACGTAATACCGTGATCTCTACTTTTATCAAAGGTTACTTACTGGTGCCAAAGGACATTTCAGTTCAGGCGTCACATACTTGAATGCATTCACCCATATTTGGTCCTCGCTGCCTGCGTTGATTTTTTCACATATCCCTTTCACAACAAAATCCTTCATATAATGTTCGCACGTATCTGGGTTCTCGATATTTGCACATCTCCAAATATTCAGCTTAGTAATCTAAAAAAAAAATTGTACCATAAAAGGCATATTTCCGGATACATTATGAATTTTGAAGGCTTATAATCGAGAAATAAAAAAAAATTGAGGAAAGCACTGATGTTGGGTTGGGAGCTCTGGAGCACTCGTCAACCATGCGCCAATTGCATCCATGAGTCCTCGTAAGTGTAGAAAGTTATACATATATGTGGTCTCTGAGATTTCAATTGGATCATAAATGAACGAGCGCTCTTGACTTCAGGTCTGTGCTTTTCTAATTTTTTTCTATATTCTTTCTGAAATTTTTCTTCAATATTTTATGATTCTGATGACAATATCAAAAGAAAATATTTCAAGAGGCTTAAAATTCTTAGTTTTTATATGCATGCAAACTTTCTAATCTGTTATCACTGAAATATACTTTATTTTTTCGATCTTGATTTTTTTGTGGTTTTTTTGCTTGAAATTTTACACGAAGCTTCAAATTTTTAATTCAAATCAGCACCCAAATCTCAACTCTCTTTTTTGTGGTCCGTAATCGTTTTGTGTTCGAGATGTCAAAGTTTGATTTTTTCTCATATCCTCTTCACACCCAAAATAATTCAATTAGACCCTTACCCACTAAACCTAACCATCCTAACCGGCTGTTTGGAATATACGAGTCATAGACTCCTTTATCCATATCTGAAAGTGTGTCACCGTTCATGGACTTTGAGAAAGGAAAAAATATGTACAGGGTGGGCAAATAAGCGAGGTGAGTGGCTTTATCTCAGGATCCACTCATCGTAGAGACTTGCGGTAAAAAGATTTACCACTAAAGTGTACGAGAAAACAAACTGGAATTGGTTTTGAAGTTCATACCTCTACCGCTAGGAGGCGTGATAGCTACCGTCGAGTAAAAAAATGAATTTTACTCGAAAATGTTTCATATGAAGTTGAGGAAAAAATATCATCACTGTAAACCTTGGAAAATTCTTCTTTCGGTCATAACTTCAAAACGCCTGGAACTATCACTTTGCGACTTTCAGGTTTTTTTTATGCAAATTTTATGGAATTTCTGTTTCTGTTAAGAAAATCCTATCATTACATTTGAAATGTCGGAGTAAAATGAACAAAACAATGAACTTCTGACTTAGCGCCCCCTATCGAAAGCAGCAAAAACAAATTTATCATGGGTATATTCTGTCCTCAATCGACAAGATATTATCTTTCAGACTAGATCTAATTTGCTCAAAAATGTTGAGCCAAACTGAAGTTACAGGCATTTCAATCATTCAGATTTCTCCCTTTCACCTACTCTTATTTGATGTCGTAAAATCGAAAGTGACAATTCAAAAAGATAGAGAAATTTCCAAGGATTACAGTGATGATATTTTTTCTTCAACTTCATATGAAACATTTTCGAGTAAAATTCGTTTTTTTACTCGACGGTGGCTTTTACGCCCCCTAGCCATAGAGGTATGAACTTCAAAATAATATCCAGTATGGCCAGTTGCCTTATGGTGTTTCGAGACTCCCAGGTCAACAGAGACCCCTAATAGTACGATTCCAGGGATCTCAGCATGGTCTGGCTGTCCGTGGTGATGTAAATTTCAATTGAAAATATACAGGGTGATATTTATCCTGATATAATTCTCGATTTTTCCTGCAAAAATTATTTTTTTGCACTACTAGCTAAACTTTTTGGTTTTCTGTATCGTTGTCGTATATCGGATTCCCATTTAAAGAAAAAAATTTCGATCTATTCTCTCGAGATCCAAATCATTATGAAAATCTCCAGTTAGTTAGTTGTAATGAATAAATTAATTTTTATTTGTGGTATTTTTTTCGATCTTTTCAATAAAAAAAAGTAGAAGTACTTTTTCACCTTAAAGTCATCCAAAGAATCGCTCATTTTCATTCTTACTACCAATTTATGAACACCTTGTATAATTTTGAAGTTTTTACAATTCTATTTATGAATGTGTTAAAATTCTTTGAAGTTCGTTTAGATGTAAAAAAATATGGTCGAGGAACATCAAGTGGAGGGTGATATTTCAGGACTTGAGGTTCCGAATAGCTTAATAAGGAATTAATATTTACCTCAGGAGCTATAGTTTGATTTAGATCAACCTTCAGAATAACAGTTCTATTTTTTTTGGAGTAATTATTTATTTTAGCTTCAGATATGAAAAATGGTGTAGAAATATCTTTGCATTGACCGAAATATTGAATTCCATATTTCTTAGACACCTGAAATCAGAAAGAATGTAATGTTGTCAACAATGGATAGATGAATGATGAAGATACATCAACGTTCTTCGAATTAGTGCACACAAAAAAACTGATCAGTAAATACATAAATTGTCTCATATTTTATGCTTAATAACTTTTACTAACGATCTCTAAATGAAACTCAAAACTAGGTACATAATCAAGTAATGTCATCTGTTTATGAACAATAATAATGATGCCTATCAATTAAAATCAAATTTTTTTCATCATGATCACTTTAATTTCAATACAGGTAATTTCGAGTCAATGAAAGGTAAATATAATTGCTGAACGTCGAAAGATTATTTTTCGATATGTAAAACTAAATATATACACTGTGATTCAAAAGTCTTTAGTCTTTAGGAAGTGATTAGTTCTATTTAAAATAAGGAGTTTTTTCTATCTCATTCCAGTGGCTCTTAAAAAGGATACTTTTTGTGAAGAATAGTAAGGAAAATCAAGAAATGGTCCTATATAGGCCCTATTGTCATTGGTGTAGAGGTAAGGGACGATTGAATACACAATACCCCCGAAAACTACGCCATTGGGGCATTGTAGTTACTCACCAAAAACATGAATATATTAGAAATCCTCTGAGTACCATATCCATCAAAACGTTTATTATACCAACTCGTTGAGAATTTGAAAAAATAAATGAAAAAAAAATAATTACATATAATTATAATATTAATGACAAATAACTCTTTCAAGCTTCTTTCAAAATTTCCTGCTGAAAGCGTCATCCGAATCAAGAAGAATTTCGAATAAAAAATTAAGAAAGCACTGACGTCATGTCAGAAGCTTTGAGCCCTCGTCATTCATGCGCCTATTTCAATCGTCTATTTTTTTTGATAAAAATAATTATAAACTATAATTGCATAATATTAAGGATATTTATATAAGGAATTCAATTATCTACAACTTTGAAGATAAACGTTTTGGTCGAAAACTAATTAAGTTGAAAGTTATAAGCAAAAAACCAAAAAATGTCCGAAAATGTTGAGGTTCTTCAGCCCCTCCTCAAGTTAGCACATGGTCCTCGTGTTGGATAACTCGACAGAAACATCCCACAGCCCCCCCCAAACAACCAGTAGAATTTTCATTAAGTTCGGAATTTTTTCCAGGTAAAATGTATATACACTGCGCAAAAAAATTAACGCACAATATCTCAAATTTATTCTACAACTGAAGGTGTTCTCAATGATAATTATTTTTATCAGAATTATGCATGCAATACAGATGTTTTTTCCCAGCAGGAATAAAAAAAGATGAAATTATCAGATTTTGAATGTATTGGCTCCATTCTGAAATCAGTTGTTCTTGATCAATTCTAGTGATCAATAGTTTTTCTTTCGTTTGATTTTCTACACTCGATCGCGAAACACGCAATTTGACCCAAGAGGAATGTGCCCAAGCGGTAGTTTTGCGAGAAGGGTGGACATACACAAGAATTGCAGAAATGTTTGGAGTTTCCCATACAAGTGCGTCCAGAATGTTGCAGCGATTCAGGGAGACAGGTATGAATGTCGGAAGACCAGGACAGGGTAGACCACGGGTAACAACTGCCATTCAAGAAAGTTACTTGAGAGTTTCTTCCTTGAGACAACGGTTTGCAACCGCTCGGCTCCTTCAAAATCAGCTTGAGCAAACTCATGGGGTGCAAATTGGCACTCAGACAATAAGAAATCGCCTCAGAGAATTTGATTTAAGGCCTCGTGTCGCGGCAAGAGGCCCAGCTCTTACCCCAGCCCATCGAAGGGCGAGTTTGGATTTTGCGAGAGAGCATATCCATTGGGAAGAGGCTGATTGGGAAAGAGTTCTCTTCACAGATGGTTCTAGATTCTGTCTCTACCATTGTGATCGACGTTCCCTTGTATACATACGTCCACATGAAAGATATGCTTAGTGCAATTTCCTGAATACTACTGGTTTCGGGGGAGGATCGATTATGGTATGAGGTGGAATATTTTCGACTGCTCGCACAGACCTAGTGGTCGTTGATAATGTAGCTATGAATGCTGATAGGTATATAAGGAACATTCTTGATGAGCATGTAGTGCCATTTGCCCCATACATTGGTGAAAATTTCATTTTTATGGATGATAATGCCAGACCCCATCGTGCGCGCATCGTTCAGGAGTAGGTACCTTGAAGAGGTTGAAGTCTCTCGAATGGAGGAATGGCCAGCAAGAAGTCCAGATCTCAATCCGATCCGCAGGTTTGGGACAACCTCAATAGAAGGCTGAGAAGTTCAGAAAATCATCCAGCTACTCTTAATGACTTAGGAATCCAACTCAGAGAAATCTGGGAAGGATTAGATCAGAACATTTTAAGATCACTCATTTTGAGTATGAACCGTCGTTGCCGAGCTGTAATTAACGCAAAGGGTGGAAATACCAAGTATTAAATCACTTATCAGCATTCCAGTATTTTGAAAATTGTTTATTTCTCTTCTTTCACATAAGATTCGGTGAAATCCTGAATTTTTCTTCCATTCAATGTGTCTTGTTTCGTTCAAAACCTTCCCGAGAGAACATAAAAAATGAGTTATAAAGTCAATGTAGAGTTAACTTTCATTAAAATTGAGATTTTCAAAATGTGCGTTAATTTTTTTGCGCAGTGTATCTACTGGACTATCAGGGTTTCTTTCTTTTATATTCATCTACGTTTACGATCAATAATAACCTGTTTTTGGCACTTTTTCTAGTGGAACATCGGCCAAATGTGAATGAAATATCATGTTGGTTTTTTCAGTTGCGAGACTTCCACAGGTTTCCATAATGATGAAATAATGTTTATATGCATACTAAAATTATGTAACATTCCACATTTCAATCCCTTTGTGGTTTTGGGAAGACTGTAAAATTATCAAAGGTGGTTTGATGATATACGATTCTCTACTATCTTCTTTTGTTGGTATAAATACCGGCAGATGATTAAAACGCAAACAGTTTTCGGGTATTGTTAAACTTGAATCATATTATATGAGTCAGAATGTATGTTCTTGAAATATTATTTTTATTTGCCACTTTTTTCCTCGATGAAATTTTTGGACATGGTATGATGTTAGAGCCTCCGAATAGGAGTGCTCTATGGAAATATTATCCGGTGGACAACCATAAAGTGGTGCCAAATTACAATATGAATCAGTTGTTTTGCGGAGGCTTCTCGGTAAGATTTATTCATGTAATTTTTCACGAAATATTCTGTTAAAAAATTCTACTCATTCATCAAGATGGTCACCTTTGAAAATGGTTCTCTAACTATTCCTTAACTTCACTGTAGAAAAGTTCGTCTTCGGTTTCGAAATGAGCTCCAACCTCGGCTATTACTTCATTCATTAGAGCAAGGGCGTAGAAATAGGGGGTACTGGGGGTAATTACCCCTCAAGATTTTCACAATATAAAATTTTAGAAATCTCGCAAAGAAGAAGAACGAACATTTCTCCATAAAATGAACCAATAATAAGCATTTCATTTTCCTTTGAATCGACAATTACGGTTTATGAGTATATTATCGCTTTCAAGATGAGTACTTTTATTACACTAAGAGCTTGTCTCTGTCTGAGGTTTATTATTTTCCTTTATCTATCCGCTTTCTCGTCATCGCCCTTTATTTGCCATCTGTGATTTTTGCATTCGTCATCGATATACACTTACCCGTTGTTTTCGGCTTTTTGTATCTTCTCGTAAAAAATTTCAATATGTAGTTATTAAAGAACTGAACTGAGTAATTCGCATCGAAAAATTGTCTAGGCTGTGTTGTACAATTTATCGTGCTTCATTAAAATTGCAATTTATTCATGAAGACATCAGTTTTGAATCAACTATATCTACAGGGTGTTCCTAAATGGCAGGTACAAATGATAATGAAAGATTTCTCGGATCATATCAAGAAAAAAAGTTTTATAACATGAGTCCACAAATGCTTTATTTTTGAGATACAGGTGTTAAAGTTCAAGTTTTTCTCTCATAGCACCTTCCCTCAACAAGATATTCAACTTGAATTAGCATAGATATTCCAATTTAAAGTTTTCATCATGTGATATCCTAATTTAATATGCAAATCTACAGGGTGATTTTTTTCTGGCTCCTTTCCTCCAGAATTTTTTTCTTGTGGACCGCTGGTAGCAAATTTTAAAAATAAACTCTGGTTCAGTACTACACTTTTGATTTGTTGTAGTTTTGTAGTATCTGCAATCGATTTCGAGAAAAAAATTCAAACAGGCTTCTATAATAATTCTCAGGAAAATCCAAATTATTATAATAAAGATCCAGTTAGGTAGCTATGATAAATAAATTTATTAAAAGTTTTGGTACTTATTTACCAACTTTGTAGCGAAGATGAATAAAGATTCAATAAACTGGTAAAGCATCACAAAAAAGTTGGACTACAAGAAACACCCAGTATCTCGAAAACAAAGCGTTTGCGGGCTCATGTTTATCGACCATTTTATTTTTAAAAGTATCCAAGGAATCTCTCATTTTCCTTCGTAATTCCAATTCAGGAACATCCAGTATAAAATAACAACAATCGAATGGGTATTAAAAAAAATTATTTTGAGTACTTCGCTTTCAAACCTCTTTTTCTCACATTATTGACATGAGTAAACAATGTCGTCAAAAATTGGTATTCGATTACCCCCCTCCCCAAGAAAAAAGATCTACGCCCTTAAATTAGAGCCAAATTTATAGTCAGCAATCAGCATAACAAGTTTCAACTATCGATGGTGAAGGGACTCAATTACACTGATCAAACCATTTCTTTGCTTGCGTAATATTTTGACCATCAAAAAAACCGTGTGTTTTATGAAGACACGAAACTCGTTCTAACCCATTTTTCGAACACCAACAAGTCTTTTTTTATCTATTTAAAATAACGTGTCTCGACGTAATCTATATTTTTTTTTTTTTTAACGTCGATTTCTGAATATCTGTACTTCCAGCTACAATGGGACAGGTACAAGGGCAAATGCGGGTTATGTGGTGATCCCTACAACGCACCTCACCCACAAGAGAACGAGAATACAGGACGCTATGGAAAGTTTGGCCCTGTAAGATCATATGGACCGGGCAGTGTAGTCAATGTGAAAATACAGTTGACTGCAAACCATAAAGGAAAATTCCGCTACAGGTAAGTTGAAATTTTTTCCCTTCAACAACACTTTCCAAGATTTTATTCAGTTTTTAAATTGATTTAAAAAAAATCGAAGTGTGCTTCTAGCTGTGTTCAGATCCTTTTCTGGCTCAAAGTGGGAATACAAAATTGAGGTGTATTTTGTAGAATTTTTTACTGATTTCATAGCATTCAATCTTGACCATATTAGAAAAGGTGGGTTCAAGGAAGAACGATGAAGAATTGATCATTTTTTTTTTTTAATTAAGGAGTATTTCAGAAATGATTTTACATCATCAGTGTAAAAATGATAAATTCTGAGTAGTCATGTAAAAGATACAAAGGGAAAATTATTTTTCTTTCATTTGCTTGTTCTGTCTATACGTGACAGAATTCCATATTGATATTATCAATGAAAACTATATTCTAAAGGGTGTTTTTTTAGAGCTATAGAACTTTAAATTGCAATAAAACAACGATGGATTATTCGATTGACATGAATTTTATTTATCCGCAAGATAATCTTGTGGCATTACATTTCAAATATGATTTCTGACATATGACCGCCATAGCTGGCTCGGATGTAGTCCAATCTGGACCTCCAATTTTCGATGACTATAGCAAGCGAGAAACCTGGCTGTCTCACCCAAAATGGGATACACCGTACATTTACTAAAGTAGACTCCCATGGTATTAGTTTTCTCTTCCTTACATATATCTCTTATATATCCAGCCTATGCGTGTTACATGATCCTTCAAGACCAGAGAGTGGGGAAGAGTGCTTCCAACCCTTGAGACTTGCTGATGGCAGAGCCGATTACGATGTTAGTGTATCCGAACGTGTAATCCACAATGCAGTCAAACTTCCTGATGGTCTGAGATGTGACAGATGCGTTTTGAGATGGGAATACACAGCAGGTGAGTGTTGACAAAAATATCACCATGTCAGAAATGTACTGTGGATTGCGGATTGGTCAATAATAACTGGCAAAGAAACTGCAACAACCAGAAGGAGCTGATTAATGATTGAAATATGGAGAAGAAAAAACGAAGGGTTCGCAATTTTTTTTAATAAATTTGTTATTAATGTGTTTGTCCTCCGCGATTATCTGTACACTACCCAACACGTCTCGGCGTTGATGCAATAAGATGGTCAATTTCTTCTTGGGGGATACTATATCAAGCTACCTGTACTTTATGTCTCAGAGCCGCCAAAGTCCGTGGGGGCTGGGGTAAATTTCCGAGCCTTCTACTCATAATGTCCCAAACATACTCTATCGGCGAAAGATCGGGGGATCTGGGTGGCCATGGTAAAAGTTTCACATGGGTCACTTCGAAAAAGTTCAAACTAACTCTGGCAACATGAGGTCGAGCATATTGGATTCTCGAGCCGGTTGAGGTAAGGAAGAACATATGGCTTCACTATTTCTTGAAGTTAACGCAGCGCTGTCATGTTACCTCGAATAAAGACTAAAGGTGGCCTACTTGCATGTGCAATAGCACCCCATACCATAATACCTACTGTTTGGTGTAGATGACGCTCAACATCAAACTGAGGTTCACGTCTTTCTCCCCGACGTCGTCTAACCCTTCTTCGGCCATCATGTGCACCCAAGGAAAACCGATATTCATCAGAAAAGACGACCTGATGCCATTCCACGTTCCAATGTTGATGTTCTCTGCACCACTGTAATCGTTGCCGGCGATGCTCAACCGTCAGAGGTAACACAAGATGAGGCCGATAATGCTGCAGTCCAAAAGACCTCAACCGGCGATAAACCGTTCGGATAATTACAGGATGGCATTTTTCTTCTAACCACTCATCAGCCAAAGATCGAGTTGTGACAAATCGGTCTCTAATGGCCATAAATCTTAGACGTCGATCTTGAACTTCATTTGTGCGCTTTCGACGTCCTGTGCCTACTCTTCTTTGATTTTGGGCATTATCAAACCACGCTTGACAACAATTCATAACAGTAGTTGGATTTCAGTTCGTACGGTTAGCGATTTCTCGAAATGACAACCCCGCCTCCTATAGACCAATAATTCGATCTCTTTCAAATTCACTTAGCTGGCAATGAATTCCGCGTATACGTACTCTAGGCATTTCAACAACAACTTAACAACTTTGGATCTCCTCGAATAGCTGGTTTGATGTAAAATTTAAAAAACTTGCAGAAAACGACTACAATAACAAAAATTGTTTACATGAACAAAACCTTCATGATTTTTTTCTCCGAATTCAATCATTTACTCCTCGCTATACTACTATGTTTTACCGAAAAAAATTTAAAATGTAAACAACTCCTTCTGGGTGTTGCAGTTTCTTCGTCAGTCAGTATATACCTAATCATTCAGAATAGGCCTACGTGTAAGTCCCTTTCCCATGCTATCTTCATTTTCCCAATGAAATTTTATTTCTATTCTTCTTATTGAATATCTACTCAATCAGCAAGTATCTTTACCAATACTGACTATAATCAGCATATAATTATATAACGTTATTGTTATGCTCTTCTGTATGTTATAGGTAATAACTGGGGATATTGTCCAGATGGCAGTGGAAGACTTGGATGTGGTGCTCAAGAAAGTTACAGGAACTGTGCAGATATAAGAATTCAATAATAATAATAATGTAGATATATGAATATACATACATATTTGTTTCTACTGAATGCTACTAATTAATAAAATGATGAACATATTCATCTATTTTTTATCGTACCATAGATAGTTCGACAAGGCAGTGGACTGTATTTAGGGTGGTTTTAATTCATTCAAACCGCGGCGATTAAAAAAAATTTCTCTTAATATGTAGATGATAACCTTTTGGAGATCACTGATTTCTCTTTGGACAACAGCTTCCACACAGCTTCAATTCAAGTTACGCTACTGGAATTTTCAAAGACGCGGTGGTTTGTCCATTCGTCATGTGTGATTGGTCACCAATGAAGCGTCAACGGATGCACGTATCTAGATAAAGAAGCAGAGAGAATTGTCTGAAAGATTTTCAATAATTATCGAAACTTCAGGAAAGATACGTTGCTTGTTTTAGATTTCAGCCATAACTAGTTTAATTTGAGATTTAGCATTTAATTTATCGGAGAGAATTGTGTCAGGATTCTGTCACCTCCCATAGGATTGGAACATTGAGAAATACCAAGAAGTACAACCCCCCTCGGGATTAAACAATAGAAATCTCCTTTGAGATTGAAATATCGTAAAGAAGAACTTCCTTGAGATATAGAAGTTGGAATAGTACGTACGTTAAACCACTTTAGTTCCTGAAACTGAGAGAATACCTGCGTAATACCTTGCGTTATTAGTGTTATTACATCAACTTCGCTGAATAGGAATTGGAGTACTATAGCTTCCTGCTAAGATCTGGTGTTTAGAAGGCTGAAAATAATCTACAGAGAGGTTCCATCCTAATAGCACCATAATTCATTAAAAACTGATTTAAATTAAGTTTTTATTTCAATATTATTTGTTTAGAGTCAAAAGGATCGATCTTTGTATATTTTAATTTTATTAAATTCGTGATAACCTTGGTAGGAATTTTGTTGCCAAATAATCCAAACCACCCCTAGAAATCAGTTTTAGAGTCTCATGGGCAGTTATAACGATGCAGTGTCAAACATTAGGTACCCATTCATTTCCCTTCTAGCGCTTCTGTGATGACCAAATTTTGTACAGTGCACGAAATTGTATATTCACTTTATCTTCTTCCTCTTTACAATACATAGGTAGTAGAGGGCAAAACTGTACGGCGATCGATTATTTTTTTCACATATTAATGGTTTTTCCTCTTTTGAATAACTTTTTGTAGGTTTTTTCAAGAATATTTCAATAATAAAGGGTGTTTTTTTTAGAGCTTAGAACTTTAAATTGCAATAAAACAACGATGGATTGTTCAATTGACATGAATTTTATTTATCCGCAAGATAATCTGGTGGCATTACATTTTAAATATGATTTTTGGCATATGACCGCCACGGCTGGCTCGGATGTAGTCCAATCTGGATGTCCAATTTTCGATGACTTTTTCCAACATTTGTGGCCGTATATCGGCAATAACACGGCGAATGTTCTCTTCCAAATGGTCAAGGGTTTGTGGCTTATCCGCATAGACCAATGACTATACATAGCCCCATAGAAAGTAGTCTAGCGGTGTTAAATCACAAGATCTTGGAGGCCAATTCACAGGTCCAAAACGTGAAATTAGGCGGTCACCAAACGTGTCTTTCAATAAATCGATTGTGGCACGAGCTGTGTGACATGTTGCGCCGTCTTGTTGGAATCACAGCTCCTGGACATCATGGTTGTTCAATTCAGGAATAAAAAAGTTAGTAATCAGGCTTTATACCGATCACCATTGACTGTAACGTTCTGGCCATCATCGTTTTTGAAGAAGAACGGACCAATGATTTCACCAGCCCATAAAGCGCACCAAACAGTCAGTTTTTCTGGATGTAACGGTGTTTCGACATACACTTGAGGATTAGCTTCACTATAAATGCGGCAATTTTGTTTGTTGACGTAGCCATTCAACCAGAAGTGCTCTTCATCGCTAAACAAAATAAAATGGACGTAGTGCGCGATACGTATTCCGCACAGAACCATTATTTTCGAAATAAAATTGCACTATTTGCAAGCTTTGTTCAGGCGTGAGTTTATTCATGATGATTGCCAAACCAAACTGAGAATAAATCACTTAACAACTGTTAAATCGGTCGCCATCTTGAACAGTAATGCCAATTTAAAGTTATATACTTCGAAAAGAAACACCCGTTATATCAATGCTTTCTACATTGAATATATCATCGATTTTTTCGGGAAAAACGAAAAGTTACCAACATTTTTTTTTCCTTCGCAAATTAAAAATATTATCTTTCTACAATGTAGATTATTGTTACAAAAAATTATGCTAAAACCCCATAAAAATAGATGGTTATAAGAGGAATAATCTATAATTTTGATGTGAACTGAGTAGTCACGTGGTGATATATCCCTTAAGAAAGAAAGCCACTTTTTACAGTTCAATAATAACATTTTGGATTACGAAGATCGAACAATAGTTGGTGTGCTATCTCCTCTGAAGGCATAATCTTATAATATTCCTTACTGTTATTTTTCCAGAGTCTTTTAAAATAAGTGAGCTAGCCATTGAGCAACCGGTATAAATCTGCCAAACTCAAAAAGGCAGTTGCATCAAAATTCAGGGAACTTCAATAATGGATATCTGAGAAATCCCACACAGATATTCCGATGAACTTTATTGTGGAAACGAAAACATGAAAATTTCAAAACGAATTTTCCAAGGATCAACGCGTAACTTGAAAAATATCGAGATACGAGGATTCAGATATTTATTATCTAGATTCTAGATCAATTCGTATATAAAAGAGTGCTATTGTATAATTTCAATCTGATTCCGAAAAATATCGAAATGATTTTCAAGTGGTCCTTGTTGCTGATTAGTGTAATTTGTGTCCAGAAAATTTCTGGTCATGGAATGATGTTGGAACCCCCCAACAGGAGTTCTCTATGGAGGTACCCTCAGGAATTTCCTGGAGCTATCCCAAATTACAACGATAATGAAAACTTTTGTGGGGGAATGAGTGTAAGTTTTTTTTTTCAGTATTTAGATCGAAACTGTATCATTTTTATGGCTATTGGTATATTTTTGATCAGAAACCAAAACGATTTTTTTGGATGTATAAAAAAGTTGAGCCCATATTGTTAAAATGCGGAATAATACCTACACAAAACAATCAATTTTTTTTGCGCATTTGTTTCAAATAAACATCATACTATCAACTTGCCTATTTGTCTATTATTTTTTAATTTTGAGTAGAATACAGAAATCAAAAATATACGTAGAAAATCTTGAATAAAAAAAAAATTCCCCCAATTTCGAAAAAATATCATCTTTAATTCAATATACATTTCAGGTTCAATGGAACACTTTCGGAGGAAAATGTGGACTTTGTGGTGACAGATACGATAAACCTCATCCTCAAGACAACGAGAACACTGGAAAATATGGCAAAATGGGAGTCGCAAGAACATACAAGTCTGGCTCAATAATCGATGTTCAAATACGTCTCACCACCAATCATTTGGGCTATTTCGAATACAGGTTGGGAAAACTTTAAAAAATAGTACTATAATTCATTTATGTCCAGCCGTAAACACGATACCTCTTTTTCGATTTTTTTGTGTTAGATTCAAAACTATGAAAATATGGAAAAATGCATTTAGACGTGAGATAACAATTTCAAGCTCCAAGCAAGATTTCATTTTAACCAAAGCCGAAGAAAATACTCAATATTTCAGTTGAAATAGATCCAACCGAGTTGTGATTTTGTAAATTAATATGAAATAACAATTTCAAGCCTTGGGATTAATTTCGTATTGTTGGTTCTAACAAAACCATATGAAATTCAAGCAGAATATAGAACTCAAATATCGAATATTTTTGTGAGCAGATGCAACTAGGTTGAAATTCAGTTTGTGAAAAAATTTCTCTAAATTCTAATGAAACAAGGACATCATGATATCATTTTTCAGATTTTTTGTAATTGAATCCTATCTCATATAAAATACAGGGTGTTCCTGAATTGGAGATACAAACAAAACTGACAGATCCTTCAGATCATATTAAGAAGAAAGTTCTATAAACATGGACCCACAAACCATTTGTTTTCGGTATACACGATGTTGACGTTTTTTTTTTCTTTTCATAACACCTTTCCTTCACGAGATATTCAACTCAAATTTTTCATAGATATTCCAATTTGAATTTTCCATCGTGTGATAAGATTATTTTGATGAAAATCTACAAGGTGATATTTTTTCTGGAACAGTGTCCGCTTCTTTCCTCTAGAACTTTTATTTGGTAGACGCCTAGTAGTTTAGATAAATGTAAAAAGAAACTTTGGTCTAGTACCTACTATACTTTTTAGTTTCTTGTAGTTTTGTCGTATATGCTACTGATTTCGAGAAAAAATTTCGAACAATTTTCTAGTACTCCTCAGGAAACTCCAAATTATTATAAGAATCCAGTTAGTAAGCTGTGTTTTGTTACTCATTTACCTAATCTCTAGAGAAGATTAATGAAGAATCGATAAACTGGTATAATCAAAGGTAATACCACGAGTGCTTCAAATAATATTGATAATTTTTCCTTTTCCCCGAAAACTTGTTTATTTGGCGGAAATATTAAAACCGATTTTATCTATACTGGGTTCTTTTTGATGTTTTTGCCTCAAATAAACAAATTTGAGTGATGAAAATGGAAAATTAACTCATAATATTTGAAGAACGAGTAGTATTTGAGAAGACTATTTTTTTATTAATTTAAATGGTCAATGATGCCACTGAAATGGTTCGTGTTCATTTTTCAATAATGCACTTTAAGCTGTCAATAATGACTAATTCAAAGAAAATTCTGACGTTTTAATGTGAACAAGGTATCATCGATGAGGAAGTAGTATATCAATATAATCCCAAATGATGACTGGAAGAATACATTGCTATTAGTTGAAACCACCAAAATATCATATTTTGACATGTGAAAAAAATGAGCATCACAACAAAGTAGCACTACCTACAAAAAACACCCTGTATCCACAAACAAAGCGTTTGCGGGACCATGTTTATAGGTCTTTTTTTAATTATCCAAGCAATTTCCTATTTTCCTTTTTTTTTGCTGTGCCTTTTAATTTTTATTTTACTAATACCTTTTTCAGTATTTGCGTATTGGAAAATCCAAATGCTCCAGAGACTGGTGAGGAATGTTTCAAAGCTGTAACTTTGGACGATGGAAGGCCACACTACAGTGTTTCACGTGATGAAAAGATGATAAATCACAAAGTCAAGTTACCCGATGGTTTGACTTGTGATCGTTGCGTGTTTAGATGGCACTACAACACAGGTTTGTAACTTGAACATCACATGTATTTTTAGTTCTCGAACTCTTTTAGAAAAAAAAAGGAAATTCATAAATGAATTGGTGGAAATTAAAACAAAGATTGTAAATGTCCAGGATTGTACAAAGATATAGAAATTCCGGGAATTTCGAACTGAATTTTATATGGATTCATCTACGGCTCAAGCTGAATATCCATAACAAATTCCAAAATAATCGTATAAGAATTGTAGAAGTTAGCACTGTTAGGTGAAAGTCAGGACACAGACTGACAGCCAGACACGAAACCAAAGTTATTCAGTATACTTTGAAATTTATTTCGCCATCGGAAATGTTGAAATCGCAGTTATTTTTTTAATCCCAAAAGTGATTACAATGCTTTCTCTGTCTTGGGTGGATTCGGAAGCAATTAAAGAAACTGCTAGAGCCAGGGGCGGATACAGGAGGCGCCCCTATTTGAGCGAAGATACTTTATATTGATATATGGGAAAAAATTCCAGTGGCTGGAGCAGAAAAACTATAGATGAAGAACCCTGATTTAAATGAAGTCTTGTTTATTACAAAATTGAGACATACTTAAATAATAAACTTTCATAAAGCTTGGGAATTATATATATTTAAATGATGTTATTTATAATTTCAGGAAATAATTGGGGAAAATGTGAAGATGGTACATCCAAAGAAGGCTGTGGTCCACAAGAAACTTTCAGAGCTTGCGCTGATATACGAATCGAAGCATAGACATGTAAAATTGTGTATTATTGTATTGAGTGTAAAATCAATAAAGAATTCCCATTTTCAACTCTTTTTTTTAATTCATCAAATATGATTTTATTATTGTATATCAATACCAACAACTTTACAAAATTGTTTATTATTTCCTTTTTCTGTAAAATGTCCAAGACAATATCAGAATACTAAATGAAAAATCATATAATAATAATATAAGGTAATTTTCGAGGAGTGAACGAATAAAATTTTTGTATTTTCTAAACAATTTTAATTAACACTTTGTAACTCATTCAAATTTATGATTGTGTATCATCAAGTTTCCAAAAAGATAACTTTTTCAAATTTTAATTTTAGAACATGAAATTCGTTCAGTAAGTAACAATCATAGGTTTCGACAGAATCTCTGGCCAACACAAGGATTTACCTTTCATTCAGGGGAGGTAAGGCTTCTCTAAAGGTTTATTCTTAAGAAGGAAAAACCAATAAATTGTATTATAAAGTTTTCAGTAAGAACAAAATTGTCTTTTTAGATTTTGGAGATTTTCGTTTTATTTTTCAAAGTAATAAAGCTCGTGGTCAAAATTCTAATTATTAACTGAAATTTTCTCAGTTTATCTTTCGGAAAAAATATAGAAATAAAAATTAAAATATTCTTGGGAAATACAAAAGTCTTAAAAGTCATAAAATCAGAAAAATCAGTTGGTAGCCTGTATTCATATTTTTCATTAATATTTCTTAAGGAATACCTCAAACGGTAATTTCAATAAGAATATTGCAATAAGAATATTCGAATATTTATAATTCCAAAGCCATAAATGTTAGGACTTCTGTAAAAAATAGTATTTCATCATGACATCTTTCAATATCCTGATACGTTAGCATGTTAAGGGGAACTTTTTCCAGGGGAACAGCATATGCTTACTGAGATCCAGATATTTTTTTTGAGCCTACAGTAGGTACAAACTATTTCGTTCAAACTATATATCTTCCATTTTTCTTCTTCTTTAGAAATCTTTCTCATAGTATTACAGACAAGTTAGTCCCTTCGTTCTCTTTGATTCCCTATGATTTCCAAGTTAAAGATTTAGGCGAAGCGTTCTCAGTTGATTTAATAGTTTTTGGCGAGCCAAATTACGAGGTGCGCCCTCTCCCAGGGGTTTGGTGTTTCATTCAGAAATCGCTGCTGGACTCATCAGTTAGGATATCCAGCGATCTCTGCCCAAGACACACCCTCTCACACCATAATGGAGAGGTAACTCTGCTGCAACGCCGTGAAACCCAAAACGCCATCTTTGAGAGGACAGTGTCACTACAAATTAATTTATATGATGCCCTTTTCTCGCAGGACTGCGATGTATTATTCCCAGACCCCTTATGGAATCAGTATGGCAATTTAGTGGCCCCAGGCATTTACACCTCTATGAATTTTCACAGCGTTTCACATTTATTTTCGGCTATTAGATAAGACTTTATTCGTCAACATTGTATCACCTTCGAGTTGATACATGTTCCCCAACGCTACTTTAACTTCTCAGTAACTTTTCTGTAAAAAGATTCGTCTTTCGAAATAGGCTACAACCTCAGCAATAATTTCTTCGTTAAAGCCGAATTCTTTGTCTGGAGCATTTTTTTGAGATCTGCAAAAAGCCAGTAGGGTCTGATCTGGAGAATAATCTGGGTGATCAAGCAGTTGGAAGCGCAATTCGTTTAGTTTGACGGATCCAGCATTTCTTCAAGAGGGGAAGGTATTATGCGGCCAGCATCATCAGCCACTGGTTTAACCATGGTTTTCATCGACTTGTAACAAAGAGCTACGAACCAATAACGTTGTGAAATATTCACTCTAGATTATTTCACCTTTGTCGATGAAGTACCAAGCACTTCGCAAAATACTATAAAAAATGTCATAACCTAACTATTTGATTTTGGTCTACTTTCACCGACTGCTTTCCACTCAGCAGACTCTTTCTTTGCCTCAGGAGTATAGTGATGAATCCATGATTCAGCGACAAACAGTGAAGCGGCCGTTTCAGGAGCCTCTATTTGAGGGGCGGCAATTCGGCCCAGTTTGCAGGTAGCCTTTTCCTATTACATACCTCATTTTTGAAAGCAACATAAGGTTGCACCGATCCACTGCATTGGTCAACATTTCCTGCATAAAAAATCTACACACTGCCTCTACCAAACCGCCGGTATAAAAAATAGCACATGGCAGCCCAATCAATATAAACAAAATTCCCTATTATCCTCATTGAAAGAGGGATAAAATCATTATGAATGCCAAATGTTTTCAAAGGAACACATGTTTCACTAGAATTTAATTTTTTTTCGCACTATTGCAATATTCCTCATCGGAAGAAGAAAGTTCTATATTAATCATTGAAGCAAGTCCTGTTCTTTTTTTTTTGGGAGGGAGGTCATGTTGTTATTTATACTTGGCGGTGAGCAAGCTCAGCACAAATTTCTAGCAACGCTTTCTCATGAATAAATGCTCAATAATAGTGAATACACTGAAACAACTGCCGATTTCGAGCGATTTGAGCATTCAGCATCTTTGATTGGAGGTTCTTCGAGCACGTACCTATTAAGTCAGAATACCCCGCCATTTAGACGTTGTTTTCGCTAGGAGCAGAGCCTCAATAGCACTCATCAATTCATTTGTTTGCTTGAACAGTATTTTTCCCGCCAAAAAAAGCAATATTTAATCAATACACGAAACTCGTTTCTGTACATTTTTTAAACTACAACAAATGTAGCGTCACTTGACGTTTTAATAATTCGATCCAAATTTTGAAATTTGAAGTATTATTGAAGTTTTGGTACCAACAAAAAAAAAAGTGGTGTGCCACTGATTGTGCCTTCTGTACCCCAAGCCCGAGACTTATTGAGTGACGTACTATTAATCATTCGAAATATAGTGAGTTTCATATCGATCAGATCACAGATGTTGGAATTTCAAGTGGCAAGGTTAAATTTTAAAAGATCTAATAAAAATAAATTGTCAAGTAGCATCCGAAAAACTTTAGAGATAACACTTCGAGTATTTTTCGGGATAAATCAATGCATTTCTCACCATTGGTTTTTTCTGCGTTCTAAACTCAAGTAGATCCGTAAATACAACCTATTATCACAAAGATCAAGTTTCATACTTTCACTCATTTTTTTTACTCGTCCAGGCTTGAGATAAAAATAATAATAGAAAAACTTATCGTGATTACTACATATTATCTAAGCCAACGATCTCCAAAAACACGAAAACAATGTTTTTGATGAAGGACTTCGGTTTTGCAAATCGGAAGATATTTAATAACAATTGATTATTTAAAAGATATAAGCGTAAAACGCAGTACACTTGTCATTTTGCTGAAGTTTTTTCTGTGACTAACAATGTCGCCAACATTGATTCTGTTTGTTATTGGCCTGTGTTGCCTCAAAGAAACCTTGGGTCATGGGATGATGTTAGAGCCTCCAAATCGTAGTTCCTTGTGGAGATTCTACCCCCGTGTTCCTCCAAACTATGACGATGATGGCAACTTCTGTGGTGGTATGACGGTAAGTGCAATATGTAGATACCCTATTTAGAATTTCCAAAATTGGAAACGCCGACAGAATCTGTACCATTTCACTAGTTGCCTAATTCACTGACAAATTTTCTGGTTTGTGTTTGCTTTTAGTTGCTTGAAGATAGAATTAGTAAATTATATACCTACCGTAAAACTGAAGAAGTATATTTAGACAGCACCACTAACTTGACTTCGCGAATGTTCCCTCAGAAAGAAAAGTTAGTAGCATTGAAGAAAATAGCCAATGCTATGCTACGACTAAGGCACCTTCCTAAGGAATGGAAGAAAACCCACGTGGTTTCAATCCAAAAAGCTGGCATCAAAGTCGCTAAATTCCCGCAGAACAATCAGAATTCTCTCGGGGATAGGGAAGATCCCTGAAACTGAATGAAAAGATCTGTAAAGATTGAAGGCAATAACGGAAGAATTGAAGATTACACTGTTGTGTTTTCGAAGCCAACACTACACTGTGCAACAAGTATCTACTCTGAGTAATGGAATAATTGACCGTAAACAAGTCACAAGGGCTGTGTTCTTGGATGTGGTGAAAGCGTTTGATAAAGTATGGATTGCTATGAAAACTGCTAGTGGCCGGTTTTCCAATTTTCATGGTCCGCCTTGTAGTCTCTTATCTGTGTTCTCGCAAGTACTACTGACGTAGTACTTTCTTCAAAGAGGACACTCTCAACCGGAGTACCGCAAGGATCTCTGCTGGTACCGTTATTATTTATAATATAGGTATGCAGGTATCCGACATGCCGAAAATGGAGAAAACCTCCATGGTAGTTTATGCTGGCGCTACCGCCATTCTTGATAGTGAGTGGTAACCCAAAAAGGCAACGAAAAACCTTCAAAAAGCAATCAAGACCTCAATCGTGGCTTGCTCGATGGAGAATCGAAGTGAACCCTGAGAAGAGCGATGCTCTTCTCTTCATACGAAAGAGGAAGTATCTCCTAGGACACGTCGTAATGTTCGGTAGGAGGATCAAATAGATAAACGAGTATCTGGGACAAGAAGCTCACTTAAAAACATCACGTCACATCAGCTGTGACGAAGTGTGTCCTCGAGAAGAGATTATTCTCCTACCAAGCCTTCATTCTACTCAAAAATGGGGCACTCATTTCAGGACGATGAGTTAAATTCGCGATACCTCAACATTAAAAATCAAGTGGCACTTTTATCTGCTATTTTACTGATGCAAACATTTTTATTTTAAAGGTCCAATGGGATTCATTTGGAGGTAAATGTGGTGTATGTGGAGACGTTTACAACCAACCTCATCCTCAAGAAAATGAAAATACAGGAAAGTATGGAAAATTTGGAGTTGTAAGGACCTACAAATCTGGTAGTGCCATAGATGTTAGTGTACTCCTTACCACCAGCCATAGAGGAAACTTCAAATATAGGTAAAATTTCTCAGGATTTAAAATTCCATTCTAATCTTTATCAAGTATTTACAAGGACCGATCTTGACAGGTATCGAGTTCATGGCAAGATATAAATCTTACATTTCATCGATGTTTGAACCTCCGTTTCAACTCCTTTAGATTTATTTTTTTTTTTTTAATAAATAAATAAATCTAAAGTAGTTGAAACGGAGGTTCAATAATCGATGAAATGTTAGATTTATATCTTGCCATGAACTCGATACCTGTCAAGATCTGTCCTTGTAAGTACTTGATTTTTTTCGGCCCTCCCTATAAATAACCGAAAAATTCGACAAATCAGACTAGAAAATAATAATTTTGTGGTTAAGACGGTTGCCAAACAGAAAAACTTTATTATTTGTTTCCATGCAAAAACTGTACAGGGTGATTCGGTAATAATGTCCAATCTTTGATTAATTGTAAATTCTCGACAATTCTACACTTAATAATCTGCTTTCGCAAAGATCTATCAATATCGAATAACTCTTGTCTATCATTTAAAATTCATACTTATATTATTGCATTTTTTTTTCAAAGAAATACGGTATCCGATTAATGATTTTATACAGGGTGGGCGATTATCGAGAACCAATTAGACGTTTATAGAGAAGTGGGCATATTTTAAATCTGAACATTGGGATTATAAGATTATTTATGTGCACTGGAACTACAAACAATGTGGAACTACAAACAATGTGGATCTATAAAAATGTGAATCTACAGCTAATATGGATTTATGGGCAATGTGGATCTACCGGCCATGTGGATTTACCGGCAATTTGGATCTGCCGATAATGTGGATCTATACTGACAATGTGGATCTACCGACAATATAGATCTACTACTTTAATACTACTGGCGTACTAGTTTTTTATTATAATCACATTCGCGGCTCTTTTCATTGTCGGCGCAATTCTGAAAAATAAATAATTTTTTCTTCGTAAACTCATTCGGAAAAAATTAAAAATCAAAAAAATTGAAATCAGGTGATCAAGCATGCATACTCACTTTCACGAGCAATCCATCGATGCAGAAACGGTTCGTTTCAGTATTAACGAATTTGTTCGAGAAATATGTGGTGGGACCCCGTCGTGCAAAAACCACAATTTTTGCCTTAATGTATATCCTCTATAGTAATTCGTGGAAATTGCCGAATTTCAATAAGAAATTTTAAAAATTTAAATTATTATTAGGAAAACCAAAATTTGTACTAACACTTCTAACTCCCGGTGAATAGCAATATTATTATATTATATAAAGTATGTCGGGCTGATGAATTATATCTCTTACTTGTTACGTTCGAGAGTTATCTATATCACAGCGGCCGGACGGACAGAATCAATTTTGTCCTCGAATTCTTGATCAGCGAGTCGAACTCAATCGTTTGACACCACTCTCATCCAAAATTCGAAAATTGTTTCCAGCTAAAAAACGCGCAAATAATAATTCTCAAAAATTTGTTTCAGCTTGTGTGTTATTGAAGATCCAAGCAAGCCAGAGAGTGGAGAAGACTGTTTCAAACCTCTCAAATTGGGTGATGGTAGCTCTCAATACAACGTTCCTGGTGAAGAAGGTGATTCCTTCACGGTGAACAGTACTCTTATACTTCCACCCAATTTGACATGTGACAGATGTGTGTTGAGGTGGCATTATACTGCTGGTAAGTTGAAACACCACATTCTAATTGACGTGATTGTTGTTATTGTACGTATACATATAATAAATTGGTATAAATAAACGTCAACATTGCCTCCTCTTGAGCATTGGCATGATTATCGGTTTTGTCTCAATTGATGTGAAAATTTGTTGCTACTTATGAATTTTGCATTGTTTTCAAATATCTAATTACTGCAAACCATGGATATAAACCATATGCAATGTTCAGATTTGAAATTTTGAAAGGAGTTATTCTACTACAAAATACAACATCATTCACAGAAAAAATTTATTTACAGGTAATAACTGGGGTAAATGTGACGATGGAACATATGGAGATGGATGCGGCCCACAAGAAACTTTCCGATCATGTTCAGATATCAAGATCGAAGCCTAATCAACAATTTTTATACAATAAACCAACTGATTAGTAGAAAAATAAATGTCATTAAAAATTCCACTGATGTAGGTACCTAAAAGTCGATGTAATTTATTTGTATATACAACCATATTTTACAACTTTCAATTGTACTTTGCCCTATGTTGAAATTTTTTATGAAAACATCATTAAAGAATCAATGATATAAGTGTGATAGTTCCACCCCAAACGATAATGTGTCATAAATATACATAAATATAAATTTATTCGAAAACATCAAAATTTTCTGTCATAACAAAAAAAAAATTAAATTCATCTCGGAAAATAAAATAAAGGCAGATAAACTGATATTAAGACAAACATTCGCACTTTCTTCACTATAAGAATATTCATAATAAAACCACTAGAAATATGTCCATCATTTTTCAAACAGGAAATCTTATGTTTTTTATATTGGATTATCCTCAAAATGAAATATGTTGAGTTCATCTGAGTTCTTTACATTTCAAACTATAGAAATGTTATATTTAAGATATTTTCACTTAACTTAAAGAATGTTTTCTGTTCATTTCAAAAGTACAGATTTTCACAACATTCTGTTATCAACGAAGTTATAACACTTTTCAATCCCTAGTTGCCTCCTCTGCATCTTGATGGTCCTGTTGTTCATTGTTACAACTTATTTCATTCATTGGTTCATCCTCTTGAGTACCATTACTTTCACTATTACTGAGTCCATTCATTTCACAGTCCTTGTGTTCACTAGTTCCATCTGCATTTTCTGAATTTTCAGAATTTTCCGTACTATGGTTCTCAATAATTTTGGGTTGATCATTGGATCCATTCAGATCACCCAGAAATATCTTTCCATTTAATGGTTTTTCTTCATTTTCTTCTTCATTTTCTTTTTCTCCATTTTCTTTTTGTGCATTATTTTCATTATCTGGTTCAGTTTCTTTTACATTTTCATTATTTAATTCTTCGACTTGATCATTTTCCCTCTCCTGCGCATCTAAATGTTCCATAACATCATCATCCATATCATTTTCATTCTCATGATCTTCACTTGCCTGTTCTTTGATGGCCTGTTGGAATTTTCTTGACTCGAACATCCTTTTCCCTCTCTCTTCAATAATTTGTAATTCATCTTGAACTTTCTCGCGTTTTTTATCAATAATACCTAAAAACATAGAGAATTAAAATAGTTGTTCATTTTTGTAATAACTTCAAATTTCATATGACATTTATGCAATACTCACTTTGAATCTCAGCTTTAGAATTCTCAAGAGCAGCTTTATGAGCTTCATTCAGTTTTCTGGGAAGGAAATGGATTCTAGGTTTAGTTTTGGTAAAAATAAAATTCATTCTTTGCTTTTGAGATTCTTCCCAAGAACTATATTCTTTCATTCTGAGCATCTTTAACTCTATCATTTTTATCTCCGCTTGTTTTTTCTTTCTATTCAGGAATAATTCTTGTCTCTCCTTTTTAATTTCTTCTTTTTCCTTGATCTCATGTTCTTCAATTTTTTTTTCTAATTGCGCTCTCTTCTCTTCCTACAACAATAGTAAAAAAGTGGTTTAGAGGAAGAAAAGGTAAAGAAAAAGATTTTCAAGTGGGTATAATATATGATACATGGAATAAAATTCATATTTTTCCAATAATTATGAAAAGATTGTTTTACTCAAGGTAGATTTGGAAAAAAAATTATTTCACAAATATGGAGTGAAGATGAAGAAAATATGGTATACCTAAAATTTATACAAACCCTTGTTTTTAGTTTTGTCTCCTCTTGCTGGAATTTTTGCAAAGTACCTAATAAAGCTCCAAACATTCTTCTGTTCCTAGCTACCGATCCTGCATCTTTACTTTGAGCTTCCATTCGTTCTTGTCTACTAGGAAACTCCTTTGGAGTGACAATCACTTTACTGATCATTCCTTTACTGTGATTCATCTGATGATTTTCTTGTATGGGCCTATCTGAAAGTCTCTTAAATACAGATATGTTTGTATTCCTTTTTTTGAAAGGAGGTTCTTCATTTTCTTGTACCAAACTACGCAGCCTCGGATTTTTAAACCGCCTTTCCTCATTCTGATTACCAAAATTTCTGGGTCTACCTCGATCTTCATTTGAAGGATTGTTTCTTTTAGTTTGGAGTCTTGAAGGTACGTCCGATGGGTCTCTACCGATGAGGCGCTTGATGTTTTCATCTACTCCTTTCAAAGTACTTTTAGCAACATCCAATTCAGATTGCAGAGCACTGAATGATTTTAAAATGTCTGTCATTATGTAAACGTATTTGAATTCACTTATAATTATGCCCGATTTTTCCGATTCAATTCAAGAAATCACATAAATAACCACAATCTGTCTGTCAGGAAAACAATCCACAGAAAAGTATTGATGGTTAGCTCTAGAATATAGAATTCTCATAGACTCTCATAATATTAAATGTGAAACCATTGAATATAAAATGAATTATATTCTTTTTCAATGGCGTTATACACAGTATTTCGATAAGAAATGCCAGCTACCGTTGAGGGCGCTGTGAACTGTAATCAAACGCGGAGTAATTTTTTCGGAATTCACGTTGTGTGAAAGGGAATAGTGGAAATTATTAATGGAACCGAGTTTTCCCGACTTGTAACTCATCTCCTCTTAGAGTATTAAATTTTATTTTATTCTTCTAAGCATTACCAGGCAAAGTTATGGAGAAGTTGAGTAGTTTTCAATATCACAGTGTGTAAAATTACTTTCATTCCGTGAAATTATAACCGAAATCAAAGATTAGGGCGATAAGGCTACAACAAGGTTTAAATATACATAATGATTTTCACATCATGGGGTCCAAGAAGTATCAATTCTCTCAAATCACTTCGAGAACTATCACCTTGTTGGGTTCTATTATTACTGCGTACATTTTTGGACCAATGAAGTATAGATTTCAATCAGAAGTTGTTATCAAAGCATCTTCCAGGTGAAATAAAGTTTAATATTCTATCATTTAAACCTTCTCTGGGTACTCTGTGGATTAATAAGATCATTCATAGAGATAATCTAGTATCTCTAGGTATTCTGTGACACCACGACGTTATTTTTTTAAACAATAGTCTCAGAACAATTTTTTGTGAGATAATTACAGATCCGTACTTTTCTTGAAAGACTGTGCTATTTTCATTATTGATCATTGAATCAAATTTATACGAAGTCCCACTCATATACAAAATATGACACAAAACCATAATTTTATTTTGCCAAATGGAATAATCACTTCAAAAACTATTGTCAAAATTGAGTATAAACATTAAAAATTTGATTATACCCTGAGATATTTCATCCAAAAAAAATGGTGGACCCCAACTTGGTAACCACATGCAACTTTCACGGCCAAGAGTTCCTTTTCAAAATGAACGTTTTGGGAAATAATTTAGAAATACTCATTACTGATAAGAATTCTGGAGAAGAATGGCAGTGTAGTTACGACGCAACATGTGAGTTAATTGAAAAAGAAAGTAGTTTCTATTAAAAAAAATATTTTTCAGATATTGAAAATTTAACTCACAAAACAGGAAATTTCAAACAATTTGATATTTTCATAACAATGATAAAATCTGGTTTACTAAGGGTTAGTTGGTACGACATGATTTTATAACACAAATTCTCCATGTTGTGATTTTTTAGACAAGCGAGTGCGTGTCTTTGGATTTGTTAACATTTGAGGATTTGGAATTATTAAGATCGAGAAAAATAACAAAAGTTTGTGGACAAAACAACAACAACCGAAGATATTTGATTGTGACTTATTGCGTCGAATTCGATAGGTATGAAAATGTAAATTTTAATTAAAGTACAAAAAATAAGCGAGATAATCAATTATTAGAAGTCAAATAATATATTATTCCATTATGTTAGGAATAGGAAATGACTATGGCGAATTCAATTGGGTTGAAGTTGTTTTCATTTCTAATCATGTTTGCCTCAATTATATATGTATTACCATTCTATAAAAACCACATAGTAGATTAACGATAGAGAATACACTATTTCAACGTTCATCAGTAGAAATGAGCGATATTTCATGAACCGTGATTTAATCACTGATATCAGAATGTCACAAGTAGTCACGGTTCCGAAAAACGAATACAGAGCGTGACGGGATCACAGTTTGAACATTATACAGATCTTTTCAAGGCATATCATCATCCGTTGCAATCGTAAATTATGAAGGCAGCCTGATGTTCTTATTGCTTCGGAACCTTTTTTGACTAACATAATTGCATATTTTTCTGACAATCCCAGCATCGTAGGCAACTTCGCCTGCTTTAGGAAGTATTTTTGAAGGACTACATAGTTAAACAATAAATACTTGCTACAAACAAATAATAACTACTGAATTACTGCATAATTGGTGGTGGTAATAAAATTCTAATTTTATGCATAGCTTCGATAAAGAACCCCAAAGAATTTCTTTCTATATTGAAGTTGCCGACCGGAGCAATAAATGGTACTGTATTATAAAAAATAAACGAAAACGCGTCAGAGACATAATAATAATAGGCGAAAAACCAGCAATCTTTGGACTTTCTTCACAGAAGTTGATGTAAATTATGTTACTTGTAATTTATGCAAGTTGAAATTATCTTTCAAAATTACCTCTTCAAACTTGAGGAAACATTTGAAAAATTCGATATCCTTCTGTTACGTTCCTAACTAAAGCTGAAACAAGATAAAGAGTTGAAAATGTAAGAAAAATGGATGTTTTCATAATAATTTTTCATTAATTTTGCTTTGCTTTGAATGATAATAGTGACCAATTCGAATTGCAAACATAAACGAACTAAGGTTTGGGTGATTCATACAAATATTAATAACAAGCAACCTCAACAGTGATCACGTCACGCTTTAATTTCACTGATATCATAAAGTAACGTTCACGTTTCACAACGTGATCTAGAAATCACGGTATCGCTCATCTCTATTCATCAGCGCCATCTGGAAGCGATTCACCTTGATGTCCAGAAATCCATCCATTCTTTTCCGATAGTCTTGTGATGTACCAGAGGAAGTACTAGAATCATGAAGCAAAATTAAACCTAGTGAATTATTATTAAATTACCGATGGATGTTACGGTTATTGTATATGTGATTTTCGCATTATTGGGCGAAAATCATTTAACGGTTCCGCCATCTAATTTTGAAATAACTTTCGTGAATCTTTTCTTCTTATTATGGATTTTGATGTTTTCTGAACTTTACATTTTTCAATTATCAAATTATAATTTCTTAGTTTTCAGTATGTACTTACAAAAACCCATTGAACGAAAATTCAAATTAAATTTTCAGGATACGTTACCCAATTCCTCTAGAATATTGCGGTCCCCCAGATCCAGTGGTCTTACAAGCAACTATCAAAAGACTAGAAGCTGAGTTGGAAAGAGTAAAGGAAAATGCCCACGACAGGAGAAGTAATACGGACACGAGAAAAATTTACGCACTTCAGAGAAAGTATGTTCTTAAAGCAATTCAACAAATCTCAAATATATCAAGTTGTCAATTGTAGAATTGAAGAAATCTCTGACGAAAACTATCGTCTGAAAGAAGAAATATGCCTTCTGAGGAGAGAAATGGATAAAAAACCAAGAAATAGGGTGCTTTGCTTAGAGAAAGCTATGGATAAACTTGAAACCAGCGTGGTAAACGAAAGAACTTCCCATCACAATTTAGTCGAAAAGTTACGTAAAGAAAAAGTGAGCTTGGTTAAGGAACTGGATAAATTGAGGGTTTCCGAAAAACTGTTGAAACAAAAACTGAGGTCGTTTCAAAGTCCGTCAAGGTTTGTCTGTCAATTACATAATAAGATTATTATTTTTCTCTAGAAAAAGAACGTTACATGAAATATATCGCATAAGTACCGATATATTATGTGGACCGTAATCCAACCATAGAGTATAATACAACTAAGTTTGAACGTTTTTCCAAAATTGAACGCCAGATAGAAATAAAGAATATTCTGTAGATTTTGTTGCGGAGACGGTGTATCTCCAGCGAGAAAAAAATCGGACAGCAGTGTCAACACGGTTTATAGAAGAAAAAATACAATGGGAAACCAAGAGCCTAGAATTCCAGTTGAGAAAAATGTCAAACCCAAGAAATCGAAATCTGATACTTATTGGAATACTCCAGCTAATAGAAAACACACAAGGTAAAGTCGTCCAACCAGGTCGAATGTAAATTATATTAAACTTCTTCAAACAAAATAATATAGGTAACCATCAAGATATCTAAAAAATACTGGTGTGTTTCCTGATAAGATTTTTTTTTAAAACCAATTCAAGTAACACAAACTCTGGATTAGCAATACTTCATTTTCCTTCCGTAGGTGGCGCTATGTAAATATTCTATGAAAACGACAACGAAGTTTGATATCAGCGCCATAGGAAACGATACGGAAATTAACTGAAGTATCAGCAATCTGTTCAAGTCCAAAAAAGCTGGTCACTACATAATTCTTCAATAGCTTCTTAAACTTTTTGAAGAATGAGGGGACACAACAGTATTTCTAGACATCTTAGTAACCGTTCTATTGAGTTCATAGACTCAAAGCATTCATTGATAGATTTAAAGAATTCATTGAAGGATTAAGATGGAATCAAATGACTTCTTTTCATTCTCAGATGTTCGAGAAGAGATACTTTTATGAAAACAGCAGATAGGAGTCGAAGTAGTTCAAACTCCAGTACAAAATGTCAGAACAGGCGCAAATATGAGAACCTGCAATCCATATACGTTAACGATAAATTGCCCCTCAGTAGAATCAACACACCGGTTTTGTTAGAAAAGTACAATTCCAGGAGCAGCTCAGCAGCATCAAGATGTAGTTCAAAGGATAGCGTCAGTAAAAAGATTAAATTCCCTAAACATAGCGATCCAGACTTCAAAAAATTGGAAGATAAAATCGAATCTTTACAAAAGATGTTGAAAAAAAATTTCATCAAATGAAATGTCTTTTTAAGCATTTAGATATATTCATTTATATATTCGATCAAGAAAATAAAAATCCCTCTACATATTGTCTATTATTGTATTAATAATTTACTGAAGTGAAAAACGTATATCATATATACATATTGCTAGACATTCGGAAAATAAATAAAATATTATGGTAGATCTTCGCTAGCCCGAGCTATAGCATTGAAAATTGAATTCGGAAACGGCACCGCTTGTGACATAAACCCAACCGAGATATTTTCCGCTATGGAGGTAAGGGTGTATCTGGTAGGGACCAGTGAGTTGTCATACTAATGATTCCATCAGTGGTCCTTGGATGAAATACCGTAATACCCTAGGGGAGAAAGCAAAAATATAATAAATATTCGTTTTAATAGACATCAAAGATAATGAAAATAATTCAAAATAATATATAAAAGCCAGTATTTCAAACATCAATCCATAAAAACAGTAATCAAACTGATATGTTTGAATTCTCCAGTTTATAATTTTTATGATATATTGATCCACAGAACATTAATATACTGATCTGTTGACCTTCTTTTCAAATAAAAAATATAGATCGATGCAACCGGGTACATCCAGATTCCATAACCTAACTTTATTATCTGTCATTTTACTCAAAAATTTGTGAGTCAAGAGGATGGAATAATTGGGGTAGTTGGGAATATCTCAACTATTCACTAGAACAAGATGGTTGTGGGGGCTTTTCCTATAGCTAAATTGGGTGCTTTACTGGTGAAGCAAATAAGCAAACCAATAGCTAATGCTATCAAAGAAAAAGCTAAAATATCCCCAGTTTTTAGAAAATATGTCTGCTTACCACCAGCCCAGTGTAAGTTTAAATACTCAAAATTAAAGTATAAAAACCACACAATGTTTCAGTGTATTATTGGTGTGAGTTGAAGGCTAAACTATGGGTTTTAAATTTAGGAAAGCCTGTAAGTATTCCCATTTATAATGAAGATATGGCTATTGAATTGGGAGCTAATTTGTTAGGGGAAGGAATTATATTTTTCATAGCAGCTGGAATTGTAGTTGCTGAGTATAGTAGGTAAATGTCATGTTCATTGAAAAGTGATTTATACTGATTTTTCAATTTTTGAAAAGATCATATAGAAAGGAGGCAGCAAAAGAAGCTGCAAGAAAAGAAGAAATGGAAGAACTTCAACTTTCCCTTAAAGAACTCTTTATTCAAACTGAACAACAAGCTACTCATATACGAGAGTTACGACGTAGGCTAGGAGATTTAGGTAAAAATAAATGAATAGTAAATAAAGTTGATTAGAAATTATATTTACTCCTTTGATTTTTTAGACACCAAAATTGGAGATAAAATTTCAGCTAAACAAATCAATAATGATGACACACCTCCATCAAAACCACCACCAATTAATGATAACTATACATTTAAATCACATGTTCTTGAAAAAATTCCAAACATTGAAGAGTCAGAAATAAATTTGAATTTATCAGTGAAAAGTAAACTACCTGACACTACACTAGTGAATAATGTAGGTTCAAGTTTTTTATTAAAGGTAGTTTCTGATGTTGAAAATGAATTTTGGAAATATCCACCTTCAGAATTCAAACCAGGAATCTTAACTAAGTCATTGAATCATTTATATGAAAATGTTTATAGATCAGAAAGTAAAGTGTTCATATAGGGTAGGAATTGATAAGATGTTTTCCAGTTTAAGAAACAAAATGTGAAAATCGTAATTTATTAAAACTTCTTTCATTAGGGAATGAGTTTTATTAATTCGAATTAAGTTGTTATTTTACATATAGACGAACCCGAAATACCAGATTTAATTCCCTTTGTTGTGATGATTCAATCCAATCGAAATAGTGTATGAGGATTCAAACTGTTTAATTTCTATATGTGAAATTTAAACACGATATGATTTGTTGTCCTTAAAATTAGGGTTTTTCCTATATTCTTTTTGGATTTTCTATGCTTCTCATGGAATCTCGAATGAAGCTTGAAATTGTTTAACATCAACATGCCGAATTTCAACTTTTCGATATTTACTGAAATATTGAGTTTTTTCCGATAATTCCCTTGAATTTTCTCTGGCCTTGGTAACGCGATTAACATTGAATTTTGCATAAAACTTGAAATTGTTATTCTACATTCAAATACAAAATTTTATTTACAACGTATTTGCAGTATTTAAATTATGACGTCGAGTACACGATAGCTCTCGAACGATTGGGCTAGAGATTTGAAATTTTCAACTACTTGAGTAAAAATATAAAAAAGTAATAGTGAATTAAATTTTATTAATAAAGCTTTCAGTAATAAGTACATCATGAAAATATTTTACAATTATACACATTTTTTCAATTTGCATCATAACATGGAAATAAAACTTCATACATTCAGCCATAATACTGGAACAACAAGAAAATTCTCTCGAATTGCGTAAAACATCGAAAATAAAAATATTTTTCAACACTTACAACTATATTTATAAATATATATTTATATATTTGCTTAAAAAAATATGAAATACATCATAACTTCGACATAGGTTGCAATTCGAGAGAATTTTCAGTTGTTAATACTGTCCAAATATAAATAAATATCAAACATAACAAAATACATACTGTTTGTAATTTAAAAGGAAATAAATTACTACATTTTAAAAATGGCGTACACTTATCAGAATGTTTTTGGAATAGTTCAAAATGAAAACTTGAATAATTCAAAAGGCGAATTAAATGCACAATTATTTTCCTGATAACAAAAGATAAAAATTGTATGAAGGCTACTCAAATCCTCTCTCCATATATATATATTTTTTTGAATAAAGTAATTTGTACCTATAGCTTCATATTTAAAATTCTTATCATTAAGGGTTATTGAATTTGGTGTTTGAAATGTTAATCTAATTAGAAGTTTGATTATTCGATAGAAACTTTTTAATGATATGCTCTTAATTTAAATTAGACCTTTGATTCTCCAATGTAACAACTTCGAATTCATAGCATAAGAGCATACGGTTGCTGATTTTTGTGCTTACTGGTATTATCATTTTTTTCTTATCATTTGTTGGGGACTTTCTGGCGGTGTATCAGTTGATTCTTGTTTGTGAACCCTCTTGGGGACATGCTTTAAACTGGTGGTGATCTTCTTCAGTGGCCTTGGTGATATACTAGTAGACTCAACATTTTGAGAGATGTCCGAACTGTTGAACCATACACCTTTATTCATGTCAGAACCTGGAATTAAATAATCTATTTGAAATTCTTTTTATTTAGAATACACGGCAGGTTGTAGAAATGACAATATTGACCAATCTAATGCAATAATCAGTCAAATTATTGTGTTGGCTGGTTTTATGAGGCAGTACCTCAACCAAAAATTGCATGGACATTAACGGAATATTTAATTTAATGAACTCTACTTCAGTCCCATTTTTTCCACTCAGGTCGACCATGGCTATGATTCTCTGGATTCTGAAATTGTCAGAATCCGAAAAACTTCGTTTTTATAATAAATTGAAAACCCGGTGTAACCGAACTAACACAGAACTTAATCATTGTGAACATTGAAGTTCTTTGATTATACATGAAAAAACCGCGGCAACATTGCGTTAGCTGTGTTCAAGTCAATTCCTTGCTCAGGGTTGTGATCTGTACAGTTTTTCATAGGATGTCTAAAAACCTGGTTAATGCACTGATTAGATTTTGTTTTGCCAATTTTGAGAATATTAGTTAAGCTTCGTTATGTGAACTGTAGGTAGCGCTATTAACAAATTATGACAGATTCTTGTTATTTCAAAAATTTGAATTTATTCTAGTAAACGTTTTGTGAATATTTCACTGCAGATGTTCCAAATGGGGATGACTTTTCACTGTTTTCTTCTTGAAATTCCTAGGAAATACAAATATTCATAAGATGATCATT
Organism: Harmonia axyridis; assembly: GCF_914767665.1. Classification (NCBI taxonomy): domain Eukaryota; kingdom Metazoa; phylum Arthropoda; class Insecta; order Coleoptera; family Coccinellidae; genus Harmonia; species Harmonia axyridis. The sequence goes on from NC_059501.1 coordinate 80,931,295, forward strand.
CCTTGCACTTTTCTTTGAATAAGATTATTCAAGATATAACATAGAAACAACTAAATTCATATTCACTTACCTTTGTTTTCTTAGATTAGGACCTTACATGAAAAAAATTTAGAAAACCTTCAGTGGTATTGTATTTTTCCTGTCATTAGTGGATTTTATATTTTCTATTGCGACAGTGACATTCTGCACATTTTTCTTATATCGAGAAGTTAATGAAATACATATTACATAGGAAACTGATCCTTGGAGTAGATCTGTTGATTTGATACTCGATACATCAATCAAATTCAAGTCAAAATTAACAGAAAAAAGATCGAAATGGCAAGTATGACATTGCGGCGCCGCCACGAAATAAAACTAATATTCTCAATTTGGTTTAATGTCATTGCATTCAAAGATTGGCGAGTGCATACACCATGATTTTAGACATCTTAGTTTTTCACTGATTTTATGTAGTCCAACCTAGAGTATCTCAAAAATGGTGAGTTTTGTGAGGAAAGATGAGGGATAAATTTATTGTCTGAAATGAATATTGAACTTGTGTCTTTGGATTTTTTCTAAATCGCTTCTTTACGGTGATTTTGTACAATTTTATGGATCGAAGAGGCTAAAACTTGGCAACTATTAGTAGTAGAAAAAAATAATTGAAAATTATGACACTGGTTTATAAAATTCATTTCATTCTGAATGATTATGTAAAAGATACAAATGAAAAATAATTTTTTTTTTTTAATTTTAACCGCCTGTATCTTTACACCTGGAAAAATAGTAAATGAAAGAAAAAATGTATGCGTTGAGAGGTTAATATCAATGTACATCTATAAGATTCCGCCTGAATAAAGATTTTCCCTTGATCATACAACAATAATATTCCGGTAAAAGTAATTTATAACAAATGTTTGAATGAAACTTACATGAAAATCTTCGACCTCTATAAACAAACCCGCCTCTAATAACTTAAAAATTACTCGACATGAAGTATTGACATATTCTTCATGAAGTAGAGACTAACTGGAGGGGGCGGTTTAATTGGAGGTTTTATTTCCTGCTTTTCCTATGTCCTAACCCTTATATAACCCCTTAGTACCTTTTCCTTTCGGATCTCCTTTCTGGCTGGCCCTGTGAGAGTGTCCGTGAGAATCTAACAGAGCAGCTGCAAGCGTCGATGAGGTGGTAGAGCACGACAGCGAGTCTCCACCCAGGACGCTCCCAGAAGAACTGCCGCAGAAGGAAAGGGACGAACATACAGGGCTGTATACTCTCGATATGAACTCTTCGTAAATCGTACTCTCCTTGTGATCTGTTACGACAGTTTTCAGCGACCTCGCTCTTTCCTCATAACTGGAACAAGGGCGCCAACATTTATCAATATTATCCTCGCACATAACTCTTTCAGATTGCGATATTTGAGAAATTTCCAAATACATTCATTTCGAAAATATTCGCTGATGTTTATAAGAAGTGATTAGTTCGATTCGCATAAATATTCCTTAAAAGAATACCAAGAAAACTATGAACAGGCCGTCAAAACGCAATTTTACCCAATATGGCGTCAGTGACGTCACTTGGAACTATAAACAATCAAGTGTCGAATATGAAAGTGATTGTTTTCGTTATTGATTCAACCGTTTCCTTTTGTGAAGATTATGTCAATGTAAGTGATGAACTTCATATTATTTAATACTACTTTATCGTAAACAGCAATCTGTTTGAGGTTAGATTTTTCATAGAGAATAGTTCATTGTTGCCCAAAGCGAACAAGTGTTGGAGTTCAGGAATGTGCTTTTTACGAGGTACATATGCTATTTTTTTTCAAAATCACAATCAATATTATCATAAATTGAAAATTTTTTTAAAAGATAACGATTTTTCGATTAAAATCTCACTATGAAATCGTTTCCTTGACAACTGATTCAACAATCTGGAGCAATGCTGGGGAGATTTAATTACTGTTAATATTTATATACTGCCAAATAGCCTATTCAATTAATTTAGGCTAGATATACTCACTACTGTTGATAATGTGTTAAGGTAGTTCTTTTAGCTCTACTTGCGCAGATTGCGGTAGAACGAACCAAGCCTGCTAAAATATTGGTCTCCACAATAGCTTCATCGAAAAGAACTCCAAAATGTGGAACCTACAAAAATGGGTATGAATCAGATATTTTCTAACCTATTAATTTCACAATATTCAGTCGGTTTTGTTATTACAAACAGAAAGGAAATACGTATTTAAATTTCTACTTACATCAGGTTTGCAATTGACAGTCACTCTGTGCAAATTATTCCCAAGTGGATAAATAATAATTAAAATATCACAGAATTCAGTGGGAATTATATCTCTCCTATAATCACGGTTGTGCTCCGACCATACTATATGGACCTCATCATTACCCAGATGTCTCGTCTGAAAATAAAAGGTAAGACTAAAATACTAACGACCTAAAAAATATTATTGGAACACGAAATATATTCCTCCAAATTTATTGTACCATCGTAATTGACCCTTTTGACCACTGGAAATAAACTAAATGACAGATGATGAACAGTCAGTAGGGCCAACAATCCACCTAAGCCTACTTTTCGAACGATGAATTCCATACATTCTTACCTTATTAAACCATACATTCTTACCTTATTAAGTACAGCTTCGGGAGTATCACATGGCATTCTGGTTGCCACATGAAATAAAACCTCTAGGAAACTAGTGGCGTAATAAGGTGCGCTCAATCCTGTAGAACCCCCTCTCTGCAAACCGCCCAGGAATCCAGTGTGATTTTCCAATTCGATTTCCCAAGCCAGAGAGGCCAGAAATTCTTCGAACAGAGCACTACCACCTTGGTTGGACAAAATGGAATTCTTGTCTTCCTGACCTGGTCCTACATAGATTATCGCCACCTGTGAAAAAATTCAGGAAGCTCAATGAGAATGTAATATTGACAGCATATTTGATATTATCGTGTTGGTAACCATGCATATCAGCTAACCTTACTTTCCCCCATATTCAAGCCTACTCTGATAGAGGGCCGCTATTGGAGAAAGCGCTTGTCTGAGAAACAGAAGAAGAAGAAAACCTTACTTTATGTGTTTCCCTGCAGCATTGTCCGTCTAAATTCCTAAGTTCCCTCAATAAACGTTCAGTCTTATTTAGTAAATGCAGTTGTTGCCTCTTGTCCCATCCGGTTAAACCTAGTTGCGAAAACAGCAGTCGACACTGTTGGAACTCTTTTTGGTCAACTATCCCCATAGGCGCTGAAAAAAGTTACTTTCTCAGAATCTGTCAATGTTTCATGCACTGTTCATATTCTGAAAGGACTCTCAATACAGTATGTCCCTTGAAAACATGCTGATATTTAAGGGGGCGTTTTTTGGACCCATTTTAAGAATGTTGTGACTGTTTAACTTTTAAGATATGGGGTGATAAAGTCTCTAGAAAATTTTTGTACAACTAATATACTACTACTATTGCAGATATCTTTATAAATTGACCTTGAAGTAAATCGTTTTTTTGTTTCTCATTATATACCTTGTTGCAAGCTGGTTATTTCCACAGAAGAATTAGTAGAAGCACTCTTGCTGTCGGGTCGAACAACAGGTTGTCCAACCATACACTCCAGATGAGACGTTAACCTATATTCTTCCATTTCTACATTTCTTTGATTTATCACAGACGCGATGGCTTCCTGCTCCAGTTCGATTGTAATTGGTGGTTCTGAAGGTTCGTTAAGTTTACGATGCGGATTCTCCAAGCATTCCGAACTGGTGTGCCCCAAATATTGGAGCAGCTGAGAACAGATAGATCAGTACATAGTATAGAAACGAATAATATGTCTTACATCGTCCAACTGGTCCAAATCAGGGGCGCTATTCGAAATATCAGGAAGTACACTGGGTGGCCTATGTCTCATAGCCCTTTGTGGTAGGCCGTGTTGAAAATTATCGATCATCAAACTCTCCAATTGCGTAGGCTCAATATGACTACGGTAGGACGCCACTTTAGGTTCTGAAGGTTCCGTTTCTTGATCGGGTTTTTTGTAAAGAATGGAAGCATCCCAGCTCGCTTTACCGGATAAATCCCTCAGGAGGACCCGAACTTGGGTATCGGCAGTTGACAGACCGGCTGTCACTCCACCTCCAGGCAAATCCAAGGTCGGTAGCTCAATGAAGCTGGCTATCACGTTAGGATTGAACATGAAGAGCTGCAATCAGATGTAAAATGAGTATTTCCCGCCCCATAACCTTCTAACAAGTTTGTTTTAGCGTAGTTTTTTTGGGACGTCCGAAACCAACTTTTGGACTACCGAGTGTGAGGGTTAGTGTTTAAATGAATTGAGTAAAGTAGCTTGGTTTTGGTTTGGAACTCATCCTTTCTCCGACAGTAGCAAGTATGAGATCTGTTCAAAACATTTGGATTGAATTCATTGAAATTTGTTTTTAGTGAAGTTGATTTTGAGGAGTTTTTGAAAAGAAAATTAATGCTAAAAATAATCTTGCTCAGTTTCCAAGGATAGGTTTCACTGTCTGAAATAAGGATTCTGACAGGCATAAAAAAGCTATGAGTCAATGCCTTGGGAAACCACTGAGTGTGAAGGTTAGTGCTTCAATGGGGTTAGTGAAGTGGCTTGGTTTTGGTTTGGACTGGTTTGCTTGAACTCATCCTTTCTCTGACAGTCAACAAGTATGACATCTGTTTAAACCATTTAGTTTGAATTAATTGAAATTTGAAAAAGTTGGTTTTGAGGAGTTTTTGAAAAGAAAATTAATGCTAATAATAATCTTGGTCAGTTTCCAAGGATAGGTTTGACTGTCTGAAATAAGGATTCTGACAGGCATAAAAAAAGCTATGAGTCAATGCCTTGGGAAACCACTGAGTGTGAAGGTTAGTGCTTCAATGGGGTTAGTGAAGTGGCTTGGTTTTGGTTTGGACTGGTTTGCTTGAACTCATCCTTTCTCTGACAGTCAACAAGTATGACATCTGTTTAAACCATTTAGTTTGAATTAATTGAAATTTGAAAAAGTTGGTTTTGAGGAGTTTTTGAAAAGAAAATTAATGCTAATAATAATCTTGGTCAGTTTCCAAGGATAGGTTTGACTGTCTGAAATAAGGATTCTGACAGGCATAAAAAAAGCTATGAGTCAATGCCTTGGGAAACCACTGAGTGTGAAGGTTAGTGCTTCAATGGGGTTAGTGAAGTGGCTTGGTTTTGGTTTGGACTGGTTTGCTTGAACTCATCCTTTCTCTGACAGTCAACAAGTATGACATCTGTTTAAACCATTTAGTTTGAATTAATTGAAATTTGAAAAAGTTGGTTTTGAGGAGTTTTTGAAAAGAAAATTAATGCTAATAATAATCTTGGTCAGTTTCCAAGGATAGGTTTGACTGTCTGAAATAAGGATTCTGACAGGCATAAAAAAAGCTATGAGTCAATGCCTTGGGAAACCACTGAGTGTGAAGGTTAGTGCTTCAATGGGGTTAGTGAAGTGGCTTGGTTTTGGTTTAGACTCATCCTTTCTCTGACAGTCAACAAGTATGACATCTGTTTAAATCATTTAGTTTGAATTGATTGAAATTTGAAAAAGTTGGTTTTGAAGAGTTTTTTGAAAGAAAATGAATGGTAATAATGATCTTGCTAAGTTTCTAAGGGTAGGTTTGACTGTCCAGAACCAGAATTCTGACGGGCATATGCTTGGGCAGCGAACTATAAGTCAATGTCTTGGTTTTTTTTTATACTTCAACGCCAATATTAAAATGAATGAGCAGAATAAACCTATCAACTCACCTGTATGTTGGGGGCGGAGAATATATTGTGGGACAGTTCGTCAGAACCCAAATTCGGAACGTCGTCATGTTCCACCACCATAGAACTGAGCCTGGCAGCACCGATGGCCATTGGGAAATGACCCAGATGGGTGACCAAGTGGGAGAGGACTGTCTTCGCGCAGAGATTGATGGTTTTTTGGCAAACTTGATTTTTGGACGGAGAAGAGACAGGGGAGGCCACCTTATTCAAATCGTCTGATATGATGTTGGGATCGAAGTCGTCTTGCATTGAAGGTTGGCTGAGACCTCCGTGATGTTCCGTTGAAACCTGTCCGGATACTATTTTGAACAAGACCTGTAAAGCAAGGTTAACTGAAGTGGAAGATGAACATACAAAACTTCAGAAGTTAGTAATGATGAATATACATTGTCTGAGTGTTAAATTCCTTTATAAATTACAATCAGACAATAATCTGAATATAAAGAAGTTCTGATAACGTTTACTCAAAATGATGTTAGCTCAAAATTATTGTTTGATATGAACACCCAAAATCTCAGCTCCGGTCGATTTTGTGGTCATGGGAATATTGGGCAATTCGATATTCTATTTGAATTGAATTCTAACGGGTGTTTTTTTTCGAGGTATATAACTTTAAGTTGGCATTACTGTTCAAGATGGCGACCGATTTAACAGCTGTCAAGTGATTTATTCTCAGTTTGGTTTGGCAATTCATCATGAATAGACTCACGCCTGAACAACGCTTGCAAATAGTGCAATTTTATTTTGAAAATAACGGTTCTGTGCGGAATACGTATCGCGCACTACGTCCATTTTATTTTGTTTGGCGATGAAGCGCACTTCTGGTTGAAGGGCTACGGCAACAAACAAAACTGCCGCATTTGGAGTGAAGCTAATCCTCAAGTGTTTGTCGAAACACCGTTACATCCAGAAAAACTGACTGTTTGGTGCGCTTTATGGGCTTGTGGAATCATTGGTCCGTACTTCGTCAAAAACGATGATGGCCAGAACGTTACAGTCAATGGTGATCGGTATAGAGCCATGATTACTCACTTTGAACAACCATGATGTCCAGGAGCTGTGGTTCCAACAAGACGGCGCAACATGTCACACAGTGCTATAATCGATTTATTAAAAGACACGTTTGGTGACCGCCTAATTTCACGTTTTGGACCTGTGAATTGGCCTCCAAGATCTTGTGATTTTACACCGCTAGACTACTTTCTGTGGGGCTATGTAAAGGCATTGGTCTATGCGGATAAGCCACAAACCCTTGACTATTTGGAAGACAACATTCGCCGTGTTATTGCCGATATACGACCACAAATGTTGGAAAAAGTCATCGAAAATTGGACGTCCAGATTGGACTACATTCGAGCCAGCCGTGGCGGCCATATGCCAGAAATCATATTTGAAATGTAATGCCTCCAGATTATCTTGCCGATAAATAAAATTCATGTCAATCGAATAATCCATCGTTGTTTTATTGCAATTTAAAGTTCTATAGCTCTAAAAAAAACACCCTTTACATCCGAATGCAAATTTTCATCTCGACCGAAGGCTGCAGTTTCGAAATGAACAAGAACTCAAAAATTCTGACGTCTATATTCACGAGACCTCTAGTCGGATTCTCCCAATAATTTTTCGGTCTTTCCATTCGGGAGTTATCGTATTTACGGACGGACAACCGGTCACAATTGAATTTGAGGTCTGATTCGTCGTCAACCTTATCATTGCGACCATTTCCAGATCAAAATTAAGGATATTGTGGCGAAATGATAGAGCGCTCAAAAATGCTGTTGAAATTAAACCACAAAACAGAAAAATCCAGTATTCACATCCCAATGATCCTTTTCACTTCAATGAAGATTATAGATCTCTACAACATTGTTAGCGGAGACATCTATGGTCGATAGACGAACACAAAGCTCATAGCAACGGTCTCCACCGAACCAACCATTGACAAAACAATTTTGATGTGTTGTTGAATCGTTTTAATTTTAGTGTAAACCCAGAAATGGCCGAGTACACGCAACGAAGGAAGGCATCTGTGGGTTCTCACACGTCCCAAGAATTGAGGAAGAGGGAAAATCAAGACCGTAAGAGATCCATCCTGTACCTCATCCTGGATTATCTGAAAGGCAACAACTTGCACAAGACCTACGAAGCTCTTAAGACGGAAGCAGAACTGGGCGACCTATTCACAGTGTGCGACAATATCGACCTAGATATAATCCTGCAAGAGTACCAGACGTACTACAACATGAAGTTCCAAAAAGAACCGCAAATTATCAGGAGGTTGTCGCTAAGTGAGAAAAGTACCGCCGGTTCTGTGACGCAGAAGGTACAGTCTGCGGGAAAGTTGAGAACGACGCCGTCGACGCCACAAGTTAGCAAGGTGAAGGAAAAAAGTGTTATAGACAAGGATGATGACTTTCAGTTCGAGATCATCTCCATAGAGTCGCAGGATAAGATGCCGATGGCTGGAGGAAGGCGCAGAAGTTCCCAAAATTCGGAACAGGAAAAGAAAATTCTAGCAGATTATTCAGGTAAACTTTAGGACTTTTAGGGCCTGTTTCATCACTTGTTGTTAAAGCAAGGATAGGCTTCAGTGACTTCAGTGACTACGTGGATACACGAGTGGCCTCGTTTTTGATTGGCTGTCGGTTTCTGAGCCTAAAAATGGCGGTTTTTTGTTTACATTCTCCGTCTTGGATTTGTTCAAAATGTAAGACCCATTGCTGTAGTATTCGTCAGTAAAATAAATTTGTTCTTCATACAAATCTATCAGGCCAAATAATTTAAGTTTTGATCAAGTGTCAGTTCAGTTCAGTCAATTGTATTCTTGAGTTTTATGGTTAAGCCCCGCCCCATTCGCCATTTTTAGGCTCAATTTGAACATATTGTCGTCACTGTGTTTTATTAAGTCACTTAAGGTAAGCTATTCATAACTCATCGAAGAGTTATTCTTGAAACTTGTGTTTCACACATGACGGAATAATAATAATTAATAATGGAATAAATTATCACTCAATTTAAAATGAGAAAATTTGTCTAATGATATAAAACGACAGAAACGAAAACATATAACCTAAATTTGTAGCTGAAAAAATAATATTTTCTGTTCACTCAGATCTGTATTACGGCTTGAGAATTCCAGAAGAAAAACTGAATAGTAGGCAAAGAGTGCAGGAAATGTTGAAGACTAAAATCACAAAAACTATGACCTTCGATATGACAGATGGACTGAGAGTACGAAGATAATATTGGAATATATTGAGGAATATAATACATTGTATTTTCGGCCTAATTCGTTTTATTTCTTACAGGGGAACAGAGAATTTCTGAACAAATTTACATAATGCTTATTTTTAGATCATATCTAAAAATTATACATATTGAATTCTGACGCATGTGTTATTACAATGTTCAAGTCCCAGAATTTGGTAAAAGAATTATTATTTTCCCCTTGATATTGAGGGTTTTTATCGATATGTATTTTGAAAAATATTTGGAGTAATCCTACAGTTGAAACAGAAAGTTTTTCAGAATTGAATACATACTTAATCATATCAGAGTGTTACCGGAAGTACTCATATCTCAAAAACATTTCAACTTAGTAAAGGATATTGAATATCATAATCCTAATTTTCGGATTTTAAACAGGCTCAATTCTCCAGAAACGTCTAATAAGTACTCGAAATTGAGACCACTTCCCAGTACTTTCTTGACTGTGACACTCTTTCAAACTTTTCCTTCTAGGTTATACACCGGAATGGAGAGAAATGGCCGACCTGATAATGAAAGACGTGGTTCCCAACACACTGGGCTTTACGTGGCAACACTGCATAGGTCTAGACAAACCAATCGAACTTCTCAAAGAGGCTACAGTATACCCCTTCCTCTACCCCGACCTTTTCAGCAACCTGACCCAAACCTGGACAGGCGTTTTGCTCTACGGGGCCCCAGGCACGGGCAAAACGCTCCTCGCCAAAGCCCTGGCATGTGAAATGAACTCAACTTTCATAAATGTCACTAGCAGCACCTTCGTTAGCAAGTGGAGGGGCGACTCGGAGAAAATGATAAAGGTTATGTTCGACCTGGCTAAATACTACTCGCCCACTACGATTTTTATAGACGAGATAGACGCCCTTCTCTCCGAAACTAAAGACACCAACCACGAAGCTTCGTGCAGATTTAAAAGTGAGCTCTTGGTTCAAATGGATGGCTTGCTGTCTAGCAACGAGTCAGTCTTCATCTTAGCTACCACGAATTCTCCTTGGAAACTAGACAAAGCCCTTTTAAGAAGGTTCGAGAAGAGGATACTGATACCTTTGCCCAACGAAGATGCCAAGGTTAAAATGTTGAAACACTACTCTAATCTGAGGGGCGAAAACAAGAACGACTGGAACAACTTGATTCAGCTCACTGAAAACTTTTCGGGGTGTGATATAAAGAATGCTTGTAAAGAAATGGAGATGGCTTTGGTCAGAGAGCAACTTAAAAATGTGTGCAAGAATAAAAAGGTGGGGTCACGAAGGGACGCTACTGTGGAAGATTTAACAACTGCTTTGAAATCGGTGAAACCTTCGCTCAGTCAGGATTATTACAAGAAAGTCTTAGAATGGAATATGGAATACGGTTCAAGATGAATTTCATGTTGTTTAAGAATACAAAATAATTTACAATTTGTCTATAACGATAATATAACTAAAACATTATCCTATTTTATTTTGGATTACTTCCTTAATAGCACATTGCTTGTTGTTTGCAAACAATGTCATATTCAATTCAACAGTTTCGAAACAATGTAGAAGCGTGTACATCTCCATGATTGAATGACATAACCTATTGAACACAAATGACATAAGAAATGTCAAAAAATAATAAACAGTGTTGCCATTAAAACATTTTCAAATTATATAATTCCTACTGGAAAACCTTTTATGATGCTTCTTCGGATAATCTCAAAGAAAAAATGTGTTAACTAAAAATGTTATGAAATATTGAAACAACAATACTTAATAAAAACCATGAAACTCACTGTGAAAACTTGAAGCAACAGAGTGGTCTCCCTATTTTCGCCATATTGAGAAGTCACTAACAGCTTCTTGGGCCCAAGTCTCATGCACCACTCACCAAGGCAAAGAAGCAAGGCAGTTCCGAGAGCTTTATCACTTTCGCCTGCGGTAGAACCTAGGGGAGCATGGGTGAACAGTGCAGAGCACAAAGTGCTGATGATAGCGTTGCCATGTCTGGGATATTGGTTCCACAACAATGTTGCATGATCGCAAAGAAGGAACAAGATATTACTGGCCAGTTGAGATATAACTTTATTGTTGAACTAAAAATAAAAAGTGTTATTTTATATTATATATGATTTGCTATTTTTTATGATGAATTGTCTCACCTTAAGTGATTGTAAGATAACGTCAATAGCATCTGTTACTTTTGAATGGAATGTTTTATTACTTAATTCTTTATAAATGTAAATTCCTAGGGCTGAAAGAGCTATGGATCTCGCTTTTCCTCTAGCTTCTCTCCTCCCTGCTCTCAATAGAATGCTCACTACATGCTCCTGCAAATTTAAGGTTGAGTTTAAGTACCTTATATTATTCACAAGTAGGTAAATTACATTGTTCGATATTGTTATATATTTTTCTGCATTGGTATATCTAGCTTAAATTAATTCAAAAAAATTCGAATAACTTATTAGAAGTGCTAATATAACATCAGGCACATCCTCTTCACTTCTTCACACTTGTTATTTATTAGGTTGGTATATGTGTTTTGGACAGCTCACATTCAATATTTGCTTATTAAGGTTAGGATATGCTATTTGACAGCATAAAAATATAGTTCCATTGATTGACATCCTCATGGATTAGACATAAATCATATGACAAGAGAAGTATGTTATTAAAATGTATAAAAAAGGCTTAAAACTCAAATAATGCATACCCATTATCATAGAAGCTCTAAGCTTCTGAAAGGCTTCACAGAGGCCTAGAAAAGTTGGGATAGAAAAGCAATGAAAAACATGATGATAAACCAACTAGTTGAAATAGTTTATGTTTATGTCATGTCGTGTCAATAGCGCATTTGGAACAATATTGAATTCTAACCTCAAACTGATTGCAATAGTAAGAATATAAAAATGTTCATAACAGTCGTAACAACAAAATACAATTGCATAATTCTTTTTTAGTGGAAATGAAATATATCGTACCTTGATATCTGGACAAGCCATGAGATGTATATCACTTTCAGGTTGTAGAACATAGAGAGAATTTAATTCATTCGGCTTGCTCAGTAAATTGGCTATTATTGAAACGGCCTCAGTCCTTGGAGAAGTTTCCAAAGATTCGGTAGAATTCAGAACAGTGTTACAAGCGTGTATGAGATCTAGAAGTAGAACTGAGGAGCCAGGAAGTTGAAGGGAGAGAAACCTCGGCCCTAGATACTTTAAAGCTGTGTTCAGGTAAGATTTAGACGGACCTGTTAAAGCTACAATATAAAAAACAAATTAATTTAAAACTTGAATTAAATTTCCTGAAAAAACTCACCTAAATGCAAAAAATGATAAAACTGGGGTAAATAAGTCCTATATTTGGGATCACAGTTTAGCGTAATTGTACAGAGTAACCTCAGAGCATCCAGTTTGCCTGGTTCATATGCCTCGGGTAATATAAGAGCCCCAAAACACCAAGGAAGGATCAAAGTTAAGGGTGGAACTAACTCTGGGGGTTGCGGTGTGCTCAAATTGTCTGAAGACACTCCCTGATTGTGCTTGATCTTTATTAATGTGTCTGTTAGTTTGACAAGATATTGAAATACTTGATGATGGAGTTTGGAGTCGGCAATGTTGTTTACATCACCTACAATAAAAGAAATAAACAAATGATATCATATTAATAATAAAGACCTTTTAAGAGAATTCAAGAGAGGTTACTAGTGGTCTTCAATGTTTGAGGTAACCTGCTTTGTATTTACAGACCGTTTGACACTTGTCAATGGTCAACAAAATTTTTCATTGACAGAAATTGGAGGTTATAAATGGTTTATCTCTTTTAATTTGGTAATAACTTCTTCTTCTAATAGTTCTTAATGGCTCTGAAGGATATCTGTTTCATTATTAAAATAATAAAGTTTTTGAGTGTCAGATGTCATGGAAAATATTCATAAACAATAATCTAATTAAAATAACAACTTCCAACCGAAGTGGGCGTGGTTACCGATCCTAACCAGTACAGTTACTCTGGAGACAGATAACTCACCGAAGTTTGAGGAAATAGTCACCAGTTTTTGAGGAATTTGACATATACGGACAACCAACTTACTAACCATAGATATACCATATAGATATACGGACCATACAACAAAATATATAATAAATGCATTCATTCAGATGGAGATGAAAAAAATTCAAAAACATTAAAAGCTATCACATAAATATTTTTCGACACTGTGTAACATCTGGCAACATCAATTAATCCCTGTATAATTAGAGAAAATATATTTCTTAATGAATGAATAATTATAAAATAAATAATTAATCACTCGTCAACTCCGGGTTACATGATATGAATTCTTATAGTAACATACCCAAAGCTCCTAACATTCTTTTCCAAAGTATCACAGCCACATCGGGGAGCCATCCTCTAACACTTCCTCCACAGACAACGCCCCTATTCTCCCCAAACAAGGGACTTTCCAAGTGATGATGATGGTGTTCGGCCATCATGTCAAGTTGGAGAGGCGAGTCCTTAATGGAGTTGCATTCCACGCCGCTAGAAGGCGCAGGACTAGGCGACCTACTCCTATCCATCGATTCGGAATCGTGTACCATCAAACTGTTCAAGGACACAGAACGTCTGTGCTTAGCAAGTGGTGCCTGAAATTTTTATATCGTTATTTTGAAATCACAAAAGGTCCTTCTATTCTAAAGGGTGTTTTTTTTTAGAGCTATAGAACTTTAAATTGCAATAAAACAACGAAGGATTATTCGATTGACATACATTTTATTTATTCACAAGATAATCTTGAGGTATTACATTTTAATTATGATTTCTGGCATATGACCGCCACGGCTGGCTCGGATGTAGTCCAATCTTGACGTCCAATTTTCGATGACTTTTTCCAACATTTGTGGCCGTATATCGGCAATAACACGGCGAATGTTGTCTTCCAAATGGTCAAGGGTTTGTGGCTTATTCGCATAGACCAATGACTTTACATAGCCCCACAGGAAGTAGTCTAGCGGTGTTAAATCACAAGATCTTGGAGGCCAATTCACGGGTCCAAAACGTGAAATTAGGCGGTCACCAAACGTGTCTTTCAATAAATCGATTGTGGCACGAGCTGTGTGACATGATGCGCTGTCTTGTTGGAACCACAGCTCCTGGACATCATGGTTGTTCAATTCAGGAATGAAAAAGTTAGTAATCATGGCTCTATACCGATCACCATTGACTGTAACGTTCTGGCCATCATCGTTTTTGAAGAAGTACAGACCAATGATTCCACAAGCCCATAAAGCGCATCAAACAGTCAGTTTTTCTGGATGTAACCGTGTTTCGATATACACTTGAGGACCAGGCAATTTCTAAACTTTGTGTCGTCAACCTTATGACATACATTGGTGTAGTTATTCTGATTGTGTGATTTATTTTATTCTTATAAGAACTGGTTTTCTATGCACTACTCATGTTTATCAGCATTTATATAAAATATACATTACGAAATGGAATTAAGAGTTGGACTAACAGGCTGCAAATAGAGACGTCTTTAGAAGACAAAACACAATCCGAAACTGAAGACCATTATAATGCTGATGAGGATAAAGTACCTTCATCAAATCTAGCAACGAGACGTGAACCATCACCTTTGAATTTAGAAGAGGAATTGAATAATATTATTCGTACTGAGTGGGTACTAGAATCAGAGGCGTCTTTTATGGCTGTACGAGTACAAACAACACATGATCAGTTATTAAAATATGAAATGACCCTTTTTGAATGTAGATGGAACATACTTGGAAGCTGTTTACAACTCCGACCCTCGACATAATTTCCACCAATCACAAACGCTCAATTTTGAGTAACAAGCGGTTTCTAGTTGGAAAAACTGTGAGACAGCACTTGTCAGCAAATTTTTCGAGTTTACCCGCGGCAAAACTTGACAGATGAAATACATTAGTATGTTTTTAATAGCATAAGACCTTTTTTTGAGCATCTTTAATAGGTTGAGTACAAAGAGTATATATATTTTGGTGCGGGATTGAATTCCCTAGTTGTCCCACATTACGGTGCTTATTATTCAATTTCACTCACCGTTCTCGGTCTGGCTACATGTTTCCTCTTTTCGTACAAATCTGTTTCGCTAGAGCTCCTCGAGATGGTGGATCTCCTCCTTTTTATCACAGCTTGTCCCTCATTAATGACAGAGTCTTGTCTGGCGGTGGCTGGGTGATTGTTTTCAAAGTGCTGGCCAGTGAGGCCACTTTCGGGTCTACTGGTTGGTCTCCGGCCCATTCTTTTATTTTTCTGCTCCGCCAACCTATCCAACGGTAGATCGGTCAGATCTAGCTCGTACACGTGTCTGGCTAATACTCTGGTCAAGGTGTCCATCGTTTTCTGGAATGAAAACGTTTTGAGTAATGCCTCCATTTTTTTTAATATGAATCCGTACCGCCCACTCCTTAATAAGATCTTCCCAATTTGTGAGTGAGACTAGGACATGCAGAAACCTGTCCCATAGTTCTTGAGATATCATAACATTCAAATTAGCTTTGATCCATGTCACGATGAGAGTTTGGAAAATTGCAGGTGCCAACTTTCCACCAAGAGTCGGTACCTTCTTTTTGGGAGGATTCTCAGATAACACTAATGAAGTGATTTGTAATAAAACTAACAATAATTGTTCCCTAAAACAGACAAATATGTTGATTTAGCACAAAAATTATTTCACGTAAGAAATGTATTCGTTTGTTAAACAAATGTTTTAATTCTTAGGTGCAACACTGAACTACACTCAGCACCTGTATATCCAACTTGTTCATAAAGTGTGGGATACCTTTTTGTCCAGTAAATTAATTTTGACAAATTTTCAAATCCATCCAAATTATTCAGTGATGTTTATCGAGCAAATAAAGTATATTTTCAATATGCATAAATATTTCTAAAAAAAAAATTCCAAAATGAAAAAAATTAAATTCAAAGAGGCCACAAAAATACATCAATGATAGCACTTGGATATAATGACAACACTGTTTCATTTTTCGAAATTTCTTATGTCATTTGTGTTCAGTAGGTTATGCCATTCATGAAAAGATACAGGCTTTGACAATGTTCAGAAATTATTAACTTGTTTTATTGAAATTAGTGCTCAATTGTGAATATTGTGAGAAAATTAAGAAGATAACATGGACGATGTTATTCAGTTAATCAACTCACTATCCATTGTATTACAGACAAATTTGAAAGTGAAAAGAGAGTTGATTAACTGAATGATATCGTTCATGAATTATTCTTCAATTTCTTTCAATATTCACAAAAGAGCAACAATTTCTAGCGTTGTTGAAGCTTGTATCTTTCCAAGGTTAAATATCATAACCTTCATGAACACAAATGACATAAGAAATGTCAAAAAATAGGACAGTGTTGTCATTACATCCATTTTAAATTGTATATATATAACCCTTTCTATAGGTAATCAAGTGTCATATAGTGAACTGTTTGTTTTATTTATTGATTCAACCGTTTTCTTTTATGAAGATCAAAACAGAAGTAACATTAAATAAGGTCAGGATCTGTCAGTTAATTATAAATTAGGTAATACCAACCTAAGAATTATAACTATCATTTCAGGCTATTTCAGGCTATCCAACACTTTACAAATAGATGAATATACGAGCCCACATAAATGAAAGCAAGCATGCCAACTGGAGGTCTTTTTTTTCATTCTCTGAATGACGACTCACCATGTACTATTATCCATTCTGGTGTTCATCACCATGTATCGATAAATATTAAGTACCCTTTTGCAAGCGTCAGTCTGTTCTTCTAACATCTTTGGAATGTGCTGATTGATTTCCAGCAAAAAAACATTTGCGGCATGCGTCATGAACAATTGCAGGACATTCTAAGAATTGTCTCAGATTACAATAAAACCTTCAATCCGATCTAGTCGTCTCACCTGCGTACCAGCTCTAACTAGCAAGTTTTCTTTGTGAATTGCACCCAAATAAGAATCGTTCCTCAATCTCGGAGGTCTGTTCTCTTGACCAAAATCCTCTGGTATTCTCATGTCATCTGGTAATTCCAACATGTAAGGAGGCATTTCGGGAATATTCAACTGTATCAAATCCTTATACACTTGAATAGTCTTCTTGATGGCTATTACATGGTTGAAGTTGAGCAAGAATGCTTGTCTGAACAGTTCGTGGAGGAAGTTAACGTTGTCCCTGGAACTATACAAAACTTCCCTCACGATCTGGGAGGCTAGTACCTCGTCCGATGGAGTACGGTTTATCTGGAGTGACAAATCTGTGAAATTTATGGAATTAGAATCAGATTAATGTGGACAGTCCATTGGATATACAGAGTGGGCAAATAAGCGAGGTAAGCGGCTATATCTCAGGATCCACTCATCGTAGAGGTTTGCGGTAAAAAATTTTACCACTAAAGAGTACAAGATAACACACTGGAAATTGTTTTGAAGTTCATACCTCTAGCACTAGGGGGCGTAATAGTTACCGTCGAGAAGAAAATTGAATTTTACTCGAAAATGTTTCGTATGAAGTTGAAGAAAAAATATCATCATTGTAATCCTTGGAAAATTCTTTATCTTTTTGAATTGTCATTTTCGATTTTCCGACATCAAATAAGGGTAGGCGAAAGGGAGAAATCTGACTGATTGAAATGCCTGTAACTTCAGTTTGGCTCAACATTTTTGAGCAAATTAGATCTCGTTTGGAAGATAATATCTTGTTGAATGAGGACAGAATATACTCATGATAAATTTGTTTTTGCTGCTTTCGATAGGGGGCGCTAAGTCAGAAGTTCATTATTTTGTTCATTTTACTCCGAAATTTCAAATGTAATGATAGGATTTTCTTAACAGAAACAGAAATTCCATCAAATTTGCATGAAAAAACCTGAAGGTCGCAAAGCGATGGTTTCAGGTGTTCTGAAGTTATGGCCGAAAAAAGATATTCTCAAACTGATGCACTGCGAAAAACCAAATTGTGTCTTTAAGTTCTGACAGAAACAGAAATCCCATCAAATTTGTATGAAAAAACCAAAAGGTCGCAAGGCGATAGCTTCAGGTGTTCTGGACTTATGGCCGAAAGAAGACACAATTTAGTTCTTCAGTGCATCAGTTGAAGAATATGTTTTTTCGGCCATAACTTCAGAATGCCTGAAGCTATCACTTTGCCACCTTCTGGTTTTTTTCTTACAAATTTGATGAGATTTCTGATTCTGTCAGAACTTAAATACACAATTTGGTTTTTCGCAGTGCATCAGTTTGAGAATATCTTCTTGTAGCCATAACTTCAAAATGCCTGAAACCATCGCTTTGCGACCTTCAGGTTTTTTCATGCAAATTTGATGGAATTTCTGTTTCTGTTAAGAAAATCCTATCATTTCATTTGAAATTTCGGAGTAAAATGAACAAAACAATGAACTTTTGACTTAGCGCCCCCTATCGAAAGCAGCAAAAACAAATGTATCATGAGTATACTCTGTCCTCATTCAACAAGATATTATCTTTCAGACGAGATCTAATTTGCTCAAAAATGTTGAGCGAAACTGAAGTTACAGGCATTTCAGTCAGATTTCTCCCTTTCGCCTACCCTTATTTGATGTCGGAAAATCGAAAGTGACAATTCAAAAAAAAAGAGAATTTTCCAAGGATTACAATGATGATATTTTTTCTTCAACTTCATATGAAACATTTTCGAGTAAAATTCATTTTTCTTCTCGACGGTAACTATTACGCCCCCTAGCGGTAGAGGTATGAACTTCAAACCAATTTCCAGTGTGTTCTCTTGTACACTTTAGTGGTAAAATTTTTTACCGAAAGTCTCTACGATGAGTGGATCCTGAGATATAGCCACTTACCTCGCTTATTTGCCCACCCTGAACTATTTACTATCAACATGTGCAACCGGATATAATTTAGTTTTATATCATGCTAGTTCATTAGAATTCAATTTATAATAATATAAATCCTGATATATTAAAATTGCAATGTGCATTTGAAATGATTATTTTCAAAACTGTTCAGTGAGTAATAAACCAAGAACTGCTAACTCACTCGAATCCAAACTAGGATGAGCTGATTCATGATGTGCCTCTTCCTCATGTTCTTTCAGCGTGGAATGCAGTCCTATTGAAGGAGGACCATTATCTAAATTTTTTTTTGTCTGGTGGACGTAATTTGTTAGCCACATAATCAATGTGACCCTGCAATAGACATAATCATTCTCTGCGTCAGCTTTTCTCATTACTGGCAAATCTGAATGTGAAAAACCTTTTTGTTAGTGGGCAAAAGACATTTAGAGTCTGACATAACTACAGACATTTAGAGTCAGTAGTTATGTTATTGCACTCTTGTTCAACACAGAAAAAACTACGATGTTTCATATAATCACTTACCGAGTGTGGGGTTGTACAGAGATGTTTCTACGCTGAAGTTGGGGCAAATTTTTGGCAGATAATAAATTTTAAACTTCTCTAGAAGAAAATGAAAACATCGGCTGTAATATGCAGGCTTATCGTGCCATTCAAGTTTAACAACAGATTGGACCATGTGTTCCAACAGAGCCTCCAGGAACAGCCTGCTGGGGTTATCTGGTGGTTTTTCCGATGTAGTTGGCGGCAGAATTGGTTGAATTTCTGCCGATGTGACAGGCTGATAGGCATTAGTATCATGGAAAATACTCATTCCTGTCGATTGGACCGTAACAGCAGATGGACTGATAAAACCTGGTACCAAAGAGGCATACATTCCGTCAACATAGTCTGGTGCTTTTTCGTTCAGAGCTTGATACCTGAAAAGAAATTTTTCAGGAACAATTGACATTTCCACATTGTTGCTCTGGTCTTTAATGAATAAACAGGCTAGGAAAAAACACTAGGAAAGATAAGATATTAAATGTTATTCCAGAAAATATACATGGTCCAGTGGAACAGTGCAACAATTAAAACATCTGAGTGATACAATATCAAATAAACAAGTGTCCTCTTTCAATGGGGAAGTGGGGATGGTCACAATAAATGAATTCATTGTCTTTTCAATTGTTTGATAACCAAAGTACCATTTTGTAATCTGATATTTTTTCAGTAAACATTTCAATGCACGAATAATCTACTTTATTTTCAACCGATATGTTGTTACAATGTATCCATAGTTGGAGAACGACTAGTTTCACTATCAAACCATAGTGTAACCCTGGATCCAATTCTCTATTGCACTAAAATTCATAGATATATTGTACTTTCTCTTACCACATCAAGAAGTAACGGATACCCTGTCTTCTCAACTTGACAGAGTTTCCTGTATGAAGTAGTTTGTTCAAGATTCTGCCTAAAGAGTGCATCTGCCATCTTTTGTGTATGAGTTCTGGTAACAGACTCAATACCTGTTCCAATATCCATAGTGCGCATTCTAATTCTTCTTTATGGGCTTTATGAACTGAAATTATGAAATGCAGATATTTCTCATTGTATTATTCACGATTTGTTCAATGCATGATTAAGATGCTTGTTAATGCATGCTCAGTTAGTGGTGAAACATCAATAAATATTTATATTAGACCAATAATATCTTTGACAAGTATTTTTTCAAAGCAATATAACATATAAAAATGAATTAATGGTATTATCAGTGGAATACTGAAGTCCATATCATTAATACGAAATATTATTACACAGATGTAATACAAAAACGAAAAATTTGAATTTATAGCTAAATCAAGTATTTCCCAAATACTGCTTCGAAAAAGCACACATACTATCTATACATGCACTAATTTTCTAATTAATACCACTAAGAAATTGTCGACAAACTTACCAAGATGAAAAGAGTTTTCTAATGGAAAATAATAAAAGATAAATTAGATGAAAGTTAGCATGAATTATATTTACATTAGCAATGAAAGATATGAAGAATCTAGGATATTTGTATATTTCTCAATTGAAATAAAAAAAAATCCTTAATATTCTCCAAATCTACCACTACTGGAAAATTTTAAATTGATAACATTGTTCACACAATATTTAGAGCCATTTTGAAACTGCAAAACACTGTTCCAAACTAGTTCTGAAAGAAGTATAAACAGTTCTATCAAATCAAAATCAATTGAATAAGTGAAAAATTTATACAGAAATTGAAACGTTTTTTTCTGTGAAGTTATTTATTAGATTTTTTATAACTAGACCAAGAAAATGTTACTAGACTAATCAATGATTCTGAAGAAGGTATTAAACCAAGTATTTTAAATTTCTGTTGGTTAGTTGAAGATAATAAACACATGAACTACATTCCATCAATTCTCAATGTTTTACACTAAGAGAATACAGCAACAAATATAATTATGAATTTATATTAGATAAAACCAATTTTGGAGGTAGATGAGCAGAAATTTAGATTTATAAGAAAAAGACTGAAGACTTTTATAATGAGACTTCACAGGAAAAAACAAATTTATAGCTCTTTATGAGAAATGTTCAAGAACTTACCTCTTTGTCGCAAATTATATTCTGCTTGAATAAAACTATCATACAGTATGTTGTAAACATGACTGAAGTTGGCTTCAAAAAATCCTTTGGCTTCTGATACTTCTACATTATCTTTAATGAAAGTATATTCATGAATTAGAATTTAAAAGTAGAACAGTAAAAATAGTTAAGGGACTTGAGTATGATTGATACCTATACATACTCCAGTTCATAGGAATGAATTCAATGGAAACCTTACCTAAAATGATTTTCAAGTGCTTAATTTTAGTGGCCAAATCCTTTTTAGGATCTTGTATTTTAGAGGTAGATTTTTTGACATCTAATTGGTTTCTCTTACTAAACATTTTGAGCTATAGTTAATGCAATGAATAACATTTCAACTTATGATTATTGGAGAATGTAGTCCATAACATATTCTAAAATCGATTTTATAGGATTTGTAAATATTACATTTCAAAATTTTCTTTTTTGTGTTGACTTGTGACGTACAACATACTTATTTACTGACGTTGGCTGTCACGCCTCTTTAGACCTGTTCGTGTGTTGACAAACAAAAGAACTAACTTATTTAGAACTAATCAATTAGTTATCTATTTTTAAGTTCAAATAAAATATATTGATTACATTTGCCAATGTAACCAATATTTGTTTTGTATAATTATAATCATTTTCAGCAGTAAAGTTTAATAGTGAAATAATTACTTAATGGAAGTAGTATCAAATTGTATAAGAATTATGGGATTGCTCCACAAAAATATCATCTATTCTCATGTTGTGTTTATCTATAAGCGTATTCGACTGGTTGCACCGGTTCGAATTAATTCGAGCTGATTATGTCATTTAGCTCTACAAAAATTCGAATTTATTCGCACTGGTGCTGCCAGTCGAATACGATATATATTTCACTGCATAACAAATGAATTCAGTTCATTACATGCAACAGAATTTTTAGATTCACAGAAAACAACATATTATCTTATACATATTTATTAGTTTTTACAAAACAGTATTTTATAATATATCTATCAATGATTCATGTATATCTTGATGTGGATGATGCACTTAGGAGAGAATTATCACCTGGCTGATAAATTGCACTATAGTCTATTTTACGCAAATTCTGAAGTGGAGGTCAGAATTTGAGGTCTTTTATTGCTTGAGGAAGATCAGGCAATTTGATATCTTTAATCTGCTGGGGAATGTTCATATTTTTCACTGCTGAAACAGCTCTTGCAGGAGCTGCTATTATTCCAGCCTAAAAATTGAGTAAGCAGTAGATATAATACTATTAACAAATAATTTTGATTACCTCTTGTTTCTCCAGTTTATTCTGATCTTCTATTCTAGTAAGAATTTCTGTCATATTGGTCTCAAGCACCATACCACCCATAACAAGTTCATTAAGTATATAATGAACTTTATCAACATGAAAGATTAGATCAAGTTCACACACATTTTCAAAACATTTATCAAGTGTTTCTACAAAAACTTGTATTAAATCCAGAATGCCCAGTTCACTTTCTGAGGAATCCACACAAAATACAAAGTATAAAGTAGCATAATGACGATAAATTAACTTGTAATCACTTCCCCCAATAAGGCTACAAAGAAAAGACTATAGTAATAAATGATAGTATGTATTTGAATTAGTTCTTACCTTCCTCCTTCTAAAAAATTACAAACATTATCATCCCTCTTGGAAACTAATTGAAAAGTTTCTTTTATTATTTGCTGTTGCATGTCTTCTGGCTGTAACATTTTTTTTTTACTTTGAGTTAATTTTTGTTCATTCTACTTACGAAATATTGATAGAATTTTGAAAGTCGTGGTTTCCCATGATTGTTAAATACCAAAATTGCTTTAATCATTTTTTCAACTATTTCCTTATTATTCCTTAAGGACACTATATAAATTTATTGCAGCTTCCAACGCACCAAATATTCAATTGCACATTTCAATGATGATAATGTAATATTAGAGAGTTATTGCAACACACAAATAAGCGATCTTTTATTACAGGATCTCTTATTTTGACATGTACGCATGCGCATTGAGTCAGATATTAAGGATTGTCTAAATCTAAAATACAGGCCTCCCTTACTTTATTTAAATACAGGCGACCAACTTTTATTTAAGGATCCTTTATTTTGACAGATATCTGTTTATGCCGAATATTTGCCGTCGTTATTCAGCAAGAACTAACCTATAAATATTTGTAGCTGTTTAGGTAAACAAAGTGAACTTTTCGAGAAATTTGCATTTTATTTCTTGATTTTGGGCATCTGTGGGAACCATTTGATTCGAGGAAAAAAATGTGCTCTCAATAACGAATTTTTCAAGAACTTATACGATTCTCAACAAAACATCATATTTAATTTGATCCTACTAAAAAAATTAAAAATAATACTGATAAATCCTGAATTTTATTAGAAATAAGAATTTACCTATATGTATAATGTAGTATTGTTGCAGAATCCTACTGCATACTGAAAATCATTCTTTTATATTGAATATGAGTAATTTATTCTGTAATATGGACACACCAATGGGATTGTTTTGAAAGAAAAATAATAAACTTGTTACCTAAGTACTTTTTTATATATTGGATCAACATAGCATAAAAAAAGCAAATCACAATGCAGAACCTAATTAATTATCAATAATGTTATTATAAAATTATATGTTAGGTACACTTATTTCAAAATTATTGTGGGAAAATACATAACATAATAATCTTCCAATACTGGTGGTTTTACATGAAAAGAAATACTTGATTGACTTCCATTCAAACAAGTACATAAAGTAGACTGATATTTTACATAGTGATGATACTTTGTCAACAAGTTTCTCTAATAGTTCCATCGATAAAACCCCAGTAGTTTGGTACAGCTCCTCCCATATAACGAATTGGTAGACTAAAAATGAATTAAGGTAATATAATATATAATTTAAGTTCAATTCAGGTAACAGCTTACCTATAACTAGAGCTGATAACTATTTCTATAAAGCCACTTATGTGCATTCAAATTATCTTAGAAGTGCCCATGATTTTCCACAATGAAGTTTGCAGTTATAAAAATAAAAACTTCGATAATGATTGCGAGACTTGTAGTAAAAGTTTTCCAAGTCAACTAGTCGATTTGTTTGAATTGGTTTTGATATATTTTCTACACCAACTGTATCTATTATGAAAAATCAATTCCTCAATAATGTTCCCATCTAAAATTGCTAACGCTATTTGTTCTTTCATTTTCGATTTTGAACTTTTACCAAATGAATTATTTTATTTATCACAATACAAACTAAAGGTGACAAAATATAAATATGTCAAATTTAAAGATCTGTCACTTTACTGACTTTCGTTAAAAGCACCTTGCAATAGTTCACTTTTAACGTCCACGATAGAGGATCCTTTATTACAGGATCCTTTAATAAAAGATCGCTTATTTGTGCGTTGCAATAACTCTCTAATAATAAGTTTAGATACTTGTTTCCTTGTTAATGGAAAATAATTATTGTTATGACATTTCCTCACAGAAAAGTTCAAACGGAAATGTGATGAATGAACTACTGTTTATTGAAGCTATTACTACTACCATCATATAACATAATCAAATATTATAATTTTTCGAATCTAAAGAAATCTACAGAATTGAACTTTTTATTCTAATCGAAAAAAATGCCCCTTATAATTTATCCCCCCCGTATTTTATGAATAAAAGGTAAAGATTTAAAGATAGGCTTTCAAAAATTTCATAGACAAGCGAAGTACTACAAGTCTCAAGTCAATCAGAGGAGCATAGAAAAGTTTAATTTGAATTTTAATCTGTTTCTGTTTGCTAATTTTAACGGTCACCTAGATCTAGCCTAATCATACATTTTGATTTAACTGCTTGCTGCTTATTATTTTATCGAGTGGAAGTTGCTGCTGGAAATTGAAATGTCTGATATACAATTACTGAAATCTATTGGTGCGGATTTCAAGAATTTAGACAGAAGTATTATTCCCGATGCAGCAAATATGGCTAGAAAAATGATGGCTCATGAAGCTTATAGCAATCCGGAGTAAGATGTGTTAATTTTACGATTTTATAGAAGAATGGCAAAACTTCGATTAGAATTTCTCTCTATGAAAATGAACTCATTTTGGCTTGTAAAAATTTGTGAGTTTTACTCTTGGGAGAATTGTCATTTTCTAAATTGAATGATAACAAAACCTTCTTATGATATCAGCTGAGTTTAAGATCTATTATGCATATATTTCCGAATTGAACTCATTACTAAAGGATCTACTTATTTCAGTTACAATTGGTCTCTTGATGACTTCGATATTGGGTATAGGCTTGGACGTGGTAAATTTGGAAGAGTATTTCTTGCCAGAGAAAAACAGACTGGCTATGTAGTTGCAATGAAGACACTCCTGAAGAAGGAAATTGTCAAAGGACGTGTTGAAACTCAAGTTCAACGTGAAATAGAAATTCAAAGTCGTTTGAAGTAAATGTTTAGCATTAATGCCATTTAGTATTTTATTGAAAATTTTTAAAAATTTTAGGCACCCTAATATTTTACAGATGTTGTGTTGGTTCCATGATGATTACAGAATATATATAATTGTTGAATATGCTGGTAAAGGTGAATTATATGGTCATTTACAGAGGGCACCAGGGGGTCATTTTGATGAACATCTGTACGTAAAGATAGTTTTATTGTTTATGTTGTCAGTTATTAGTTTTACCATTCTTTCGTGAATTTTTATTGGGCTCTTGCTTTCAGTTCTGCAAAGTACACATATCAAGTTGCTGATGCCTTGGACTATTGTCATGAAAACCGTGTAATACACAGGGACATAAAACCTGAAAATTTACTTCTTACATCGAGTGGTGATATTAAATTAGCTGATTTTGGTTGGTCAGTTCATGCTCCCTCTTCTTCAAGAAATACAATGTGCGGTACATTGGATTACCTTTCCCCAGAGATGGTAGAAGGGAGAGATTATAAACATTATGTAGATTTATGGTGTTTAGGTAAGACTTTTTTCTCTTACTTTCAAGACTATACTGAAGGAGCAATATTGGATAATTTGAACTACTAGGCATTATTGGAATGTTTAATTATTATATTATTATAACTTGAAAAATATTTCAATTCATCCCATTTTCAGGTGTCCTTTGTTATGAATTTTTGGTTGGTAAACCACCATTCGAAAGTGCAGAAGCAGAAGAAACTTATAAAAAGATCAAAAGAACAGACCTGACTTATCCTGATCATATTACTCCCCCAGCCAAAGATTTGATATCGAAGGTGAGTGTATATTCAATTAAACCAATTCAGAATTGATTTCTTTTGAGATGACATATTTATATAACTCTCCCAAATTATTCAGAAGATCAGTATTGTTTATTGGGCACTAAAAATTGTATATTTGTCAATAAAATAAATATTTCTTGAATAATATTAGTCATTAAAAAAGCCAAAATGCAATTTTTATTGCATTATTATTTTATAGTAAAGTAAATCTCTCTTAACTGAGTCGTTCATTCAAGATTTGGATTAAGTGAACCAAGCAAAGGAACAAAAATGCCAATGACTCACGTGTTTAATTCAAATTGTCATCATTAGTTCGCCAATCCAGTTCCTTCCTTATAACACAATAAAAGGTTTGAAATATATGAGTTTTTTTTAGCTTATTTGCATATTATAGATCATATTTTGTCACTCCAACTTACTGAAGTTTCTGGTTTACAAACTAAGCAAATCTTTTTGTTCTATATGAGTGGTTGCAACATCCTCATCGATTTACTCAAATTGAATATGTAGATCTATGTCACAGAGGTTTTCATTTATTTTTTTCAGTTGCTGGTTCATGATGGTGCAAAACGAATGAGTTTAAAGGAGGTTATGAAGCATAAGTGGATAGTGACGAATATGTAGTTTTATTAATTTTATTTGTTTGATATACTGTTTTTATTTATTTTAATCGATACTAATAACACAATAACAACTTTTTTCTTTTAATCAGAAATTTTGTTTTTGTGGAAATCTTTATTATGTAGGTACAAGTTGACCATTAGGAGAATTTAGATATTTGTAATGATATTTCACACCAAAACATATATCTTTTATCAAGGTGTTGTATAAATTATTCTTGTATTCTAGTTTTTAATGATGAATAAATTTTATTTAGTAAAATTATTTGATTCATTTTTCGTATCATTTAAAAAACAAATGGAAAGCCTTTGGCTAGCTTGGGCTATATGGCGAAAGGGACGGGGCTTAGCCATAGAACTTACGAATATGATTGAATGAACTGAACTGACACTTTATTTTATTCAACTGAAGAGTACCTACTAGAGTGACTTAAAATGGGACTGACATTTCGAATAAATCCCAAAAATCAGGTAAACGAAGAATTTAAAAAAAAAGCCGCCATATTTAGGCTCAGAAATTAGCAGCCAATCAAAAACGAGACCACTCGTGTCGCCACTGTGGATTATTAAGTTCATAGACATATAATATTCTATGTTTAGAATATAGATAGATTATTAATGTTCTAAGATTCTATATGTCATTGTATCCATTTTTAGATTGGGGCGTCATCTACATCCGGTTTATCGAACGACTGACAAGGTTGTGCTGCCATCTATAATTCTGTCTGAGCACACAGGTGTGGTTCTTTCTTCCTCCGCCTCCGAGATTTGGCGCGGCCGGCAGAACGCACACATTTTATTTCCCAGAAGTGAATATGGCGTCAAAGTAGATGCTTGCGGTTGTTTTGACAATAGGGATGCTGGATAAATATCTTTAATTAAAAATGATGGACGTATGAAATCATGAAGTTCATCAAAGAAACTTTACGGCTTTTTATGTTAGTGTGACTTTCTAACTTGTGAGACATGATTTATTTAAATAATGTGACTGTTTGTGAATACAGTTTTGTATTTCTGGTTATCGTTGCTACTGTTTTGACACATTCACAAGGTAGGTAACAAAATGTTTTGATTATGCCTTTTCTTGTGGGATTAGCATATTCTCTGGTGTTGATGGTGTTCTAAAAACAACTTCAAAGTTTGAAATTTCATAATATATATTTGAAACATTTTATTGTTCTTGGAAGATCTTTGTTATTTAATTTTATGCTGGTTTATTCGAAAAATTGCCGAGCTGTTGTATTTCAAAGAAAGTTATCTTTTTGCAATGTATAAGAATAGGGACAGAATAGTATTTAATCTGACAGTAGTGATTGCATTTAACTTTAAAGTTCTAAGTTATCGGTTTTCATATACTGAATGTTAATTTTTTTTGTGGTACCTTTATCGTGATGCAGTCCGATGCAGTTTTCGAATAGGAAATGAATTGAGTAATAAATGCATGAAGGTCGACGATATATATTAGAAAAAAATCTTGTTGATAAAGCTACATTAATTCTGCTGATTTATCTGAAACACAGAGGACTCATTATATTCATGAACAAAATGCAATTCGTGCAAATACAGAACTTCTTCAATGCAAAAAGCATAACATAATATTATTTCACGGACAAATATATGAAACGATCATTCTTTTACAATCTAGGCACTTGTGATCTCACAAAGTTTGTTCAGCTTATCTGAAGTCAGTGCAAAGAGCTGAGATAATGTATCTGGAATAATACAGGTAGCTGTTGTCTTTTAATTTTCGATTAAGTTTATCGTAACACACAATTTATGAATCCCTTCAAATTGTAGAGCTGTATTTCCTTTCAGGTATAGGTACATAGATAAATATCGCTTCGGAAATTGGAAAGGTGGACGATTACTATAATTAATGATTTAGGGTTGCTATAAATTATCCTCGCGTTCAGGTTAATAAAAATTTTGTTGGGAAATCCGGATATATATCGATGTCGAACATTTTCAAGTTATTGGTTGATTATTTGGTCATGTGGGGCGGTTTTTCACACTAGGCTACCCATATACAGGGTGTTTTAGAATTATGTCTAGATATTTTACAGTAGTTCTTTCGGTTCATTTGAGGGGAAATTCGTCTCAAACACTTTGTGTATTATGATGATGATAAATGAGGGATGGATCGAAAAAATTTGTTAAAAATTTAATAGAAATTCACTATGAATGTATGCAAAATTTCCTCAGGATCATTCACGATACGAAAGAAAAAATATTTTTCTACAACAGTGTGTAAAATTTAATTTTACATAGGTGAAGGTTTTTTTTTTAGAGCTATAGAACTTTAAATTGCAATAAAACAACGATGGATTATTCGATTGACATTAATTTTATTCATCCGCAAGATAATCTTGTGGCATTACATTTTAAATATGATTTCTGGCATATGACCGCCACGGCTGGCTCGGATGTAGTCCAATCTGGACGTCCAATTTTCGATGACTTTTTCCAACATTTGTGGCCGTATATCGGCAATAACACGGCGAATGTTGTCTTCCGAATGGTCAAGGGTTTGTGGCTTATCCGCATAGACCAATGACTTTACATAGCCCCACAGAAAGTAATCTAGCGGTGTTCAATCACAAGATCTTGGAGGCCAATTCACAGGTCCAAAACGTGAAATTAGGCGGTCACCAAACGTGTCTTTCAAATTTCAATAAATCGATTGTGGCACGAGCTGTGCGACATGTTGCGCCGTCTTGTTGGAACCACAGCTCCTGGACATCATGGTTGTTCAATTCAGGAATGAAAAAGTTAGTAATCATGGCTCTATACCGATCACCATTGACTGTAACGTTCTGGCTATCATCGTTTTTGAAGAAGTACGGACCAATGATTCCACCAGCCAATAAAGCGCACCAAGCAGTCAGTATTTCTGGATGTAACGGTGTTTCGACATACACTTGAGGATTAGCTTAACTCCAAATGCGGTGGTTTTGTTTGTGGACGTAGCCATTCAACCAGAAGCGCGCTTCATCGCTAAACAAAATAAAATGGACGTAGTGCGCGATACGTATTCCGCACAGAACCATTGTTTTCGAAATAAAATTGAACTATCTGCAAGCGTTGTTCAGGCGTGAGTCTATTCATGATGAATTGCCAAACCAAACTGAGAATAAATCACTTGACAGCTGTTAAATCGGTAGCCATCTTGAACAGTAACGCCAACTTAAAGTTATATACCTCGAAAAAAAAACACCCTATATAAACATCCATTGATTTCTCTTGAAATAAACATACTAGTTTTTTTAATATCAAAACTTTACATCTTATTGGAAAAGCTTTTATACATATAGGTATTATCTGTTTTGCGTCTAATAAAAGCCTAAACGTTAAATCTACGCGTGCTGTTTCCACAAATCCTCAAAAATACGGAAGTAACAAGGCGCCAGATAGACAGACGTTACAGAAATATCTCGTTGTTTCACGTGCAATGTGTACAATAACTTGACAGTCGGCGCTGCTATTGTGAAGTTTTGGGTAAATATCACGTTACTTTTGCCGGAGCCCGGAGGGGAAGGTCCAAGAGGCCGTAGAATGAACAATTGCGTCGCCACGACAACTTCAGATTCGAGTTTGAGATAACAGTGGAGTACTTGGACAGTTTCGGTTTGGTATTTCCTATAGAGTAATAAACATAGATAGAGGGAGTATTCGCAATTTTTACATGTCTCCAACATGGTTAGATTACGTTGTCGGATTGTAAAATATTTTCAAATTCACAATTTTACTATATCATTATGAATGCATATTATATTGAATGAAATATATTTATTTGAGTGATTCCCGATTAAATATGCTAATTTGAATATTTGGAATCCAATAATTTTCCCAATTGTAGAATTTGTAATGAGCAGAATATTTATTATTTTCTGTATCTACCTGCCGAAATCCGAGGTTTGGCAACTTTTGCTCTCCTAGTGTCATCGGTTGTTTCACGTCGTTCGGCGCGCTTGAAGTTTGTTTTCTGAATTTCTGATATATTTGGGTATTTATTTCAATATATTTTGAGTTAATATGAAAAGTTGATTCACTATGGAACATAAGAAGTGCGTTCTTTGTGGAGAAACTCGCGAATCGAATGAAATATCGTATCACTGATATGTTTTCATTTTCGCGCGCTTCATGTCAAATTTGATAGTTCGTGTTGGGGACAAAATTTGCTTGCTGAAAATGACATATGCCTCCCTTTATCTATGTTTATAACTCTGAGCAACAGCTCAAATTTTTGCACCAGTTTCATTAAAGGCGGCCGAGAAGATGTTTCACGACGACCCAAAAGTGCTTTAGTTTTCCGAACTGTGACTCCAAAATTTTCACCATTTTTGTAGCGAATCTTTCCATTTTTAGTTTTTTTAGTTTTTACTTGTCAAATGTCAAAAGATGACAGCTTCAAAAGTGACATCTGCCCAGACAGTGAGCTATTTAAAATGAAACCTCTTTTTGGAAAACCCTTTATAAAAGACGAAGTGTTTATCTTTTTGAAAAAAAAAATCCTGGTTATTTCCTCCCGAATAATAATAATAATAATAATAACGTTTATTCAACATAAATAAACATGGTGAGTTACAGAGGTATATAAACA
Organism: Harmonia axyridis; assembly: GCF_914767665.1. Lineage (NCBI taxonomy): Eukaryota > Metazoa > Arthropoda > Insecta > Coleoptera > Coccinellidae > Harmonia > Harmonia axyridis. The sequence goes on from NC_059501.1 coordinate 80,963,348, forward strand.
TAAATGAGCGTTGTTTTAAGCGAAGTCTTTTCAACCTAATTTTTCCCAAACCAGGCACTTAACCTAGCGGTATATAATTGGGGAACGACCCCCGAACCCTCTCCTGACGGAACCCAACGCAATTACGATTCGCGTAAAATTCAAGTTTATTGGATTTTTACGTGACCGCTCGGTAAGAACCACCTCAAGACCTGAAAGTTGGAGGATTTTCCCCACATTCCCTTTGTTAACACTTTTATTTGGGAAAGCTCCTCAGACCCAAACACGGGCATTTTCACGAAACAATCGACTTTCGGAGGGGCTAACGGAGAAACTGTTAGTGGATCTTCGTTTTGATTGGTTGCGACGAGTTTCCTCCAATTGTACACACTCGTCAGGTAATTGTGTTGGTAGAAGGCTATACGAATACTGAAAGGTAAAAATAAGGTGGTGCAGGTTTGCTATTTACTATTTTAAAGAATAGCTGTTGTTGCGATGAAACTCTAATCTGAATATCAGCCGGTTCTAGTGCTTGGTAACGTGAGGTGCCATATGTTGAGAACCTAATCATCTGTGCGGGGTTATAACTCAATACGCTCTATTAGTGTGACGTCACACACCGCCATTTTTGGTTCTCCTGTCAGTGTTCGGAATCCAAACAAATAAATTGTCATTCTAATTAGTATGGTGTAGTTGAAGGAATTGGCTTATTTTCATAAATTAGAGTATTTGAGGAACGATTTCAGTATAACTTTATAGACAGAAGGAACGAGAATAATACCAGTAAGTTTGAATCCTGTATCATTCCCCAGATTTTGTAAAAAGCCGTGTTTATTAGTTGAACTTCAAGTTCTAACTTACTGGCATTAATCTCGTTTCTTCTGTCTATCAATTAATAGCAGAATCATTCCTCAAATAATCTTATTTATCAAAATAAGCCAATTTCTTCAACGACAACGTACTAATTTGAATGACAATTTGTTTGTTTGGATTCCGAACACTGACAGGAGAACTGAAATGGCGTTGTGTGACGTCATCACTAATTGAGCGAATTTTGTTGGTAGTAGGCGATACGAATACTGAAAGGTAAAAATAAGGTGGTGCAGGTTTGCTATTTACTATTTTAAAGAATAGCTGTTGTTGCGATGAAACTTTAATCTGAATATCATCCGGTTCTAGTGCTTAATACCGTGAGGCACCATCTGTTGAGCACCTAAACACCTTTGCTAGGCCATAACTCATTAATCGAATATTAAAAACTCAAGGATTTATATTTTCTTAATATTTTGGTTGGGAGTTTTTGCAAAATGAAAGTTCCTTGAATAGAAAAACCCGACAAGAGGTCCTGAGTTAAATAGAGTTTCAGCTGAGTGAAAAGAAATTGGTGAAAGCCTCCTAAAACGAACAGAACCTTTAACATCAACAAGCAAGGTTATGGTATCCGTATTTTGAGACGTGCTTGGTACGTGGTTTACTTTTTTGGAAAAGGTAAAATCATCAACAGTGAATATTTCATAACGTTATTTGATAGATGCAGTGCAAAAATTTGGAAAAAGTCCTCAAATGCAAAAAAACAGGTTATTCTCACCAAAACAAAGTTCCTTCTGACAAATCGATGAGAACCATGGTTATAATTTTGGTGACTCGGCTCGGAATGGGTTCCTTTTTCTTCCTTCAGATGGCCCTATATAAAAAAATTGACCAATCAACAGCATCATTTCAAATTTTCATCTGTTCTGTCAAAAGTTGATCGAATTTTGATTTAACCTCAAAACGACATGAACTGAAATACGACGTGAGCGCCATAGGAAAAGATGCGGAAATCAAGCGAAAAAGGGCCAATACGATCTATTAGTGATGACGTCACACACCGCCATTTTAGTTCTCCTGTCAGTGTTCGGAATCCAAACAAACGAATTGTCATTCAAATTAGTACGTTGTCGTTGAAGAAATTGGCTTATTTTGATAAATAAGAATATTTAAGGAACGATTTTACTATTAATTGATAGACAGAAGGCACGAGATTAATGCCAGTAAGTTCGAACTTGAAGTTCAACTAATAAACACGGCTTTTTACAAAATCTGGGGAATGATACAGGATTCAAACTTACTGGTATTAACCTCGTTCCTTCTGTCTATTAATTAATACTGAAATCGTTCCTCAAATACTCTTATTTATGAGCATAAGCAGATTCCTTCAACGACACCGTACTAATTTGAATGGCAATTTATTTGTTTGGATTCCGAACACTGACAGGAGAAACCAAAAATGGAGGTGTGTGACGTCACACTAATAGAGCGTACACCATTAAAATCCAAGAGGGCTAGCCCTTCAAAAGTCGCACACACAAAACTATTGTATTTTTGTCCACCCTGTACCAATTGGAATCAACATGTGATACATTTTTAGAATCAGCTCAGCTAGAGTAATCGGAAAATTGAGACAAAATGGGGGTGCTCCATTTAAAAAAAAATGACGGTGACGTCATTACTCGAACGTAATTCACCCTGTATATTAGATTATTATTTTAAAATACGGTAAATTAGAATAAAAAATCGACGTGTTTCAGGATGGTCTGTTTAGCTAAAAATGAATTTGCTCCATACTTTACGGACACAGTGTATAGATAAGCATAAACACAATGATTGCAACAAGCCCCCTGCCTTCAACCAGAATTTCATATCATAACATTCGGTATTTTAACGATATTTAATGTTATGTTAGGATCCTGCCGTGGGGACGGCCTTTAGCCTGTAAAAAGTACGCTGTAACCGAATCTTTCTTTAAGCCTTCTTCGACGAACATTTCCGTGTGTGCGACCTTTAGTACGTTAGATCGCAACGCGCGTTGTAACCGGATGGAAAACTGGCTGCCACGTTAACGCTTTAAACAGCTTTAGGCCGTGTATCAAATGCGAAAACGGCTCTATTAACCCGCCGGCGGTCGGATGTCGCTATTTCGGGCCGCTATGCGGCGCTTTAGCAGAACGCGTGTCGACGATTCGAAAATTGCCTTTTTAATGGCGTTGTTTTTGATCCTCGAACGGATAGTAGTGTCGGTCACGTGTTCCATTTCAGAGAAATGTGTCCGAAGATCCGTCTTTTATATCGTCTAAGCACTCTAAGCCGTTTCAAATGGCGAGAAAACAGGTGTTGTATGAGATTGGAGGAATTCTTGTGTGGGGATTTACATTTTTTTTGAAGAATATTAAAAGGCAAGAAATGTGTGAACTGACGGGGGGAAGAGAGAAAACGTCATCGTTCGCAACATTTGGAATGTCTGCCATTTGTGGTTACAAAGTGATTAAACATTCAGTGGAAAAAGTTGGATTATTTATGCAACTTCAAGGAAACATGAGTAGAACCAACTGTTAAGAAATAAAATGAGAGAATCTGCTGACTTGGCGTCAGGAGCTTATAGGGGTTCACGGCTTGGCTCAACTAGTGGTTGTAAAGGGCGTTTTTTTTTCGAGGTATATAACTTAAAGTTGGCATTCTTGTTCAAGATGGCGACCGATTTAACAGCTGTCAAGTGATTTATTCTCAGTTTGGTTTGGCAATTCATCATGAATAGACTCACGCCTGAACAGCGCTTGCAAATAGTGCAATTTTATTTCGAAAATAATGGTTCTGTGCGGAATACGTTTCGCGCACTACGTCCATTTTATTTTGTTTAGCGAGGAAGCGCACTTCTGGTTGAATGGCTACGTCAACAAACAAAACTGCCGTATTTGGAGTGAAGCTAATCCTCAAGTGTATGTCGAAACACCGTTACATCCAGAAAAACTGACTGTTTGGTGCGCTTTATGGGCTGGTGGAATCATTGGTCCGTACTTCTTCAAAAACGATAATGGCCAGAACGTTACAGTCAATGGTGATCGGTATAGAGCCATTATTACTAATTTTTTCATTCCTGAATTGAACAACCATGATGTCCAGGAGCTGTGGTTCCAACAAAACGGCGCAACATGTCACACAGCTCGTGCCACAATCGATTTAATGAAATACACGTTTGGTGACCGCCTAATTTCACGTTTTAGACCTTTGAATTGGCCTCCAAGATCTTGTGATTTAACACCGCTAGACTACTTACTGTGGGGCTATGTAAAGTCATTGGTCTATGCGGATAATCCACAAACCCTTGACTATTTGGAAGACAACAATCGCCGTGTTATTGCCGATATACGGCCACAAATGTTGGAAAAAGTCATCGAAAATTGGACGTCCAGATTGGACTACATCCGAGCCAGCCGTGGCGGTCATATGCCAGAAATCATATTTAAAATGTAATGCCACAAGATTATCTTGCGGATAAATTAAATTCATGTCAATCGAATAATCCATCGTTGTTTTATTGCAATTTAAAGTTCTATGGCTCTGAAAAAAAACACCCTTTATTACAATAAATCAATGAAGGACGCGAATATCAATAATCGTATATGAAATTCTTCGATATCGACCTTCATAAGTCCTCCTATATCATAACGACCCTGAAATACGCGTAGCCCGCTACAAAGCGATATTTTCCGCATACACACCTCTCAATTTCCTCCGAAGGCACAATGTACGTACGTCATCGTGTATCTCTAAGACCAGCCCAAACCTTGAATACCTCGCTCCCGTATGAATATTATTAACGCAAGTATAATTAGATGGCTATGCACTTATGTAGATAAATGCCGCCGAGTGTACCAAGAGTGCAGTTATACATACGTCCGTTTCACCCGTGTTTCCTACGCCCGGAGGCGTATAATATCCAGAACTGAGCGAAACCCGGGATTTTCTCTACGAGGGAGAACAGTACGTACGTAGGGTATGAAAGGGAACGTCGAGCGTAAAGAGTAACATACGAAAATGGCGGTATAAGAGATGGAAACTGTAAAATTGTCGACCTAAAAGGCATGCAGGTGTATTGTCTGTTTCGTTAACGATGTTTTTTCAGGTTTGCGTTTCTCGTATTCCTCTTGAGATTTGAATGCGTGGTGAGCTTTTCATAAAGATTTACGTTCGAATGATTTGAATATTACGCTGACAACGGAGGTGGATGTGTATGTGACATTTTTAGCATACGAAAGTTTCAAAAATATGTATATTATTTCGTTGATTAAATCCGTTTTGGATGGGGACATGAAAAGAAGTTGAAGGTTGTGCCGTCGTTTAGGCTTTGAGTGCCTTGTATGAGATTTGCAGTTGAATGGACTCTTTTTAGGGGAAATCAAATTCGTGGTGTTTTTCTTGGGTCTCAAAATCTCGACCTGTTTCGTTGAATTGTGGCTATAAAATAATTAAGGCACATTGCAATCAAAATAACGATTAATTTGTCTTGTATGAGATTGAATGTGAGATTTGCAGTTGAATGGACTCCTTTTAGTGTATTTCAAATTGGTGGTGTTCTTCTTGCGGCAATAGTAATTTGTCCGAGAGTGGTTTGTCTTAGGTCTCCTTTTGGTCTGTTTCGTTGTAACTATTCTGAAGCTATGAAATAATAAAGACACATTATAAGCTTCAATTGAATCAAAAACGATTGATTTATTGAATTGTTTTTTATCATTTCAACCGTTTAATGTACTATAGATAGAATTCAAAAGTTTGGAATAAGCCTTCTGTAGAAGAAATTCTGAAATACTTCCAATAGTTGTAATCAAGATGGAAGAAAAATTTCGTCTTGTCTAGAATTCTGAAATGTTATATTTGGGAAGTCTCCTACCCCCATATCTACGCCCTTGTTGAATATTTTTATTCGATTTCGACAGCAGTTAAGTTACGTTCATAACCAGGCAGAAAATCACATTCAAGTAGAAAATTCGGCAGATGGTATTTGTTACTCGTTAAACAAAAATTGTTATTTGGCTTCATAAACACTGCCATTGAAAAATACGGCATTCTTCTTGTTAATTGTTACATCCTCGATTATCTTCTTCCGTGGAACATCACGTTCAAGTTATAAATTATATACAGTGTGGTATAAAGAAAACTTAACACCTCGATTTTCAAGCTTTAAAATAAAAATGTGGAAAATCGCTCAGACTTGTCAATTTCTGATTCGAGAGAAAACAAATTTTCCGCTTTCACCCTAATGGGGGTGAATACAACCCCTTGATTTTGAATAGGGATGAGGGGTGTTGCGATACCTCATTTCGATGATCTTATCGAGTACTATCTGATCCTGAAATTTCGCTTAAAATTTTCATTGATAACGAAATGACAGGTTGAGTAGTGGAATAGTAATTACTTTTGTGATTAACTGTAAGACCAGCTCTGGAGAATTGTCTTTCAACAGGAGCTGAAGATGCTGACGTTGATAAAAAATCCTTGGCCATTTAAGCCAAGTTTGGAAAGATATTTCTGAAACTACCAAAATCTACCAATATATTTCATAGAAATGTGAGAAAACTACTAATAAAGTCACACTGGCGCTCGAGAAATATCCTTATTTAGTCTAAGCGCGCACGAAATTGCAGAAATATATGCCGTGCCACGCGTGCATATCCAGCTCAAGTAATATCAAGTAGCTTGATATCAAGTCAAGCAATAAACATCTGAAATCAATTCAAGTCAAGCTCAAGTATGTAAGTTTTCACGAGCTTGATTTTCAAGTCAAGTAGTTGGTTAAAATGTCAAGCTACTTGGCTTGGTGAATCCCTATGCACAGTTTTTCAGTGCCATTTTATTTGTTGATTGTTGATTGAAAATTTTTCAATTGGCGGCATATTCACTGTCATAGAAAAAATATTGACACTCAACTTGTTAATTGCTATATATCAGGTGTTATCTGCTATTCGTTATTTGCATAAATACCCTCTAAATCGTTGTCACTCAATCCTAATTCCCTACAAATCAACAATTCTTGAAACTCCAAATTTCTCCGATGTGTTCTAATTGTCCCCGATGAAAAAAAATCGATAATAATCTAGTACGTAATTGACAACCAACACCGTGTTAGTCTACTCTTTATCGTGTTTGAGCTTGGATGTATATGACGTCGTGTTCAACGTGCAATTAGCGCGAATTTCGTGTTGCGGGCACATCACGTGCACGAAAAGCTATTTAATAGCGATCTTAAACAACGTTTTACGATCCAATTTGGATCGAAACGTATGAGCATCTGGTCTCAGGTTGTGCCAAAAGTACTCAGGTGTTTTGACGCTGCGGGAGCGAGGCACTTTTGGCCTATAAGTCTGTGTTAATGCCAACAACGTTGCGAATTTTTCGCTGAAGTTTATCATTTTGTCGGGGATGTTCGGTTTTCACCAAGTGACCATTTATTTTTGTGAAAGATATGGTTTGTTACTAAGATGATGAACAGCTTTGTCGATTATAACATTATTGGATCGTTCAAAAAATGAAATTGTTAAAAAACGGCCCCATTTGAAGAAAAAAAGGTGCTGTTTCATTAAGACAATGCGCCGTGTCACAAATCAATGAAAACAATTGCAAAATTGCATAATGGACTAGTTTTCATTTTTTTGTTGAGGGTTTATTCTAAAAATATAAGTAAAATGAAACGAAAATGTGGAAGAATCATTGAAATATCTCTAGAAATGAAAAAGTTATGGGACTTTGAAGTTGCGCTTGGAAGAATAATTTCATAGTACGTGTAAGTATTTAAACGTAATTTATGGTGTAGCGATCACAGGCAAGAGCCGTGACGTCACAGACCAAAGACGTTCCGCGCTGAAATACGTAAATTTAAATAATCTATTTCTCAGTCATTAATTGATGGATTTTCAAAATTTTTTCACTGATTTATCAGTTTTGCTCTATATTTTAATTCTATTGTGTCAAATATAGTATTTTCAACATCACTAAACTAGTCCATTGGGCTTCGAATTGCTTCTGCATCCACCGTATTCGCCAGATCTGGCCCCCAGCGACTTTTTCCTGTTCTCAGACCTCAAAAGAATGCTCGCTGGAAAGAAATTTAGCGCCAATGAAGAAGTAATTGCCGAAACTGAGGCCTATTTTGAATCGTTCTACAAAAATGGTATCGAAAAGTTGGAAGATCGCTGTATCGCCCTCGAAGGCAACTATGTTGAATAATAAAATCGAATTTTGCGAAAAAAAATTGTGTTACTATGGTAGATCGGGGACTTTTCAATTGGCCTGTTAGTCACTGAAATAGGTGATTTTAGTTTTTTTCGATATTCTGTTTCTATTTTTAAGTTTCTCTGACGACCCTCTTAACAATAAATTCTAAACAAAGCTCGAAATTCTTATGTTAACCTCATAAATCTACATTAGGATTTTTAGGTGTCTATTTCTGAGCTTAAAATGCGCAAGTTCAGGCCTTCTTTAGACGCTAGAGTCGAGCATGAAATTCAACCAAATTGTGGTTGAAATGCAACCACACAGTCCATAACAGTGTATCCTTATTGTAATTTCCCTTCATGTTTTGTTGATTGTAAAATTGTTTTAATGCATAATAACTTCAAGGTTTGCAGTTAATTAACCCTGAAACTATCGTTCGAAAAGTGTAGTGTAATCGTGCCAGACATCTGTCTCAAATAAGCTCAGAAATAGACATAGACATAAAATAGACACGAAAAGGGCCTAGTGAGATACAAGGTTCATGTTACTTTGCGAAATATCAACCTGGACGAATATTTGTCTGTCTTTCTGGTAATTCGATTGATATGAAAAATTTTTTACAGTTCAACAACCATTCAAATTTTGTCATTTTGTGTCATAGCAAACAATTTCACCCAATCATGTCAACATTATATGTATTGATAATTGAATTCGGTGCACTATGACAACACGATTGGGTTTGAGACCTTCATGCCAAATAAATTTCAAAAACGTCACGTTTTGGAAATGCGGAAGTTCGTAGTTCAACAAAATATAAATTCGCTAATAACAGAAAAATTCTCAAAAATACAATATACAGTCACAAATATATTTGGGGAATATTTATGGATTTTTGCTGCGAAACGAGAATATGATTTGAATGAGCATGTAAGCTTAGAAGAATTGACGTTGATACTAGAAGATTGGGCGGTCAATATGAGAAACAAAGACGGGACCGAATTTAAAGAAGCAACGGTGAAGGGTAAGTGGAACGTTTTGGACAAAATCTTGCAAAAAAAGTACTATAATGACTATAACATTACGATTGACCCGTTTAACAACATGGTGTTTGAATCAGCACGAGATACCGACGATGCAATAGATCATCTTCAGTAGGGAACAGCAATGAATATAATGTTGAATTTGAATAGTCATAATTTTTTGACATTTTAGCGACCCGGCAAAATAATATTTCGCCGCCCTGCTTTGCCTAATTTATGAGAATTTTCTTTAAAGAAGTCTCAGCTATTCCTCTCAGGCATCTTTTCAATTCCATATAAAATCGTATTTTTCAATTTGAAATCACTTTTTCAAATTTATCAAACGACGTTTTGTCGATTTCATCAAAAAACATCCTGCATTGTTTGAAAGTACGATGCTCTATTTATAAGACTGAAAGTAAAGAGACAACGTAGTTCTTAAGGTGCACAAAGTCTTGTTTTATTAACTCACTTTGAGCCCCTACAATTTGGCGCCCCGGCAAAATGTCCGGTATGCCGCTCCTGGCAGCGGCCCTGAGTATATTCATCGTTTTTTTTTCTTACAATCGAGAACATCGATTCCGACTAATACAAAGCTACAATCAGGCCATAAGAAATACGATTTCATTTGAAACTACCCCAACCGAAATAAAATATATATTCACCGGAAAACCATCCGGAATAGAGCACACCAAACAACGCGAAACTCAAGTAAAAGCCGCATAAAACTCTGCCAGTCGTTCCATCCCGGACGTAAAAAGTATATGAAGATTTATGGCCCGTATATAGACAAGGCCCGATAAAATTCCCGCCCGGTTGGCCAACCTGACGCCGGCGACAGCGCCAAAAGCGCGGACTTCCTCGAGAGAGAGAGAATTATTATCATCCATTATCGATCTACTTAACAGGCCAATTGAAAAGTCCCCGGTTTACCATAGTGAAACAATTTTTTTTTGGCAAAATTCGATTTTATTATTCAACATAGTTGCCTTCAAGGGCGATACAGCGATTATAGCGATCTTACAACTTTTCGATACCATTTTTGAGTACGCTTTCGTTTCAAAATAGGCCTCAGTTTCGGCGATTACTTCTTCATTGGCGCTGAATTTCTTTCCATCGAGCATTGTTTTAAGGTCTGAGAACAGAAAAAAGTCGCTGGGTGCCAGATCTGGTGAATACGGTGGATACAGAAGCAATTCGAAGCCTTATTCATGCAATTTTGTCATTGTTTTCATTGATTTGTGACACGGCGCATTGTCTTGATGAAACAGCACCTTTTTTCCTTCAAATGGGGCCGTTTTTTAACGATTTCATATTTTAAACGATCCAATAACGCTTTATAATAATGGCTGTTGATGGTTTGGCTCTTCTGGAAGTAATCAATGAATATTATACCTTGCGCATCCTAGAATACTGATGCCATAACCTTGCCAGTTGACTGTTGTGTTTTTCCTCGCTTTGGATTCTGTTCATCGTGTACTGTCCACTCAGCTGACATTGGACTCCGGAGTGAAATGATGGAGCCATGTTTCATCCATTGTCACATATCGACGCAAAAATTCAGGTTTATTGGACTTAAACAGCTTCAAACACTGCTCGGAATCATTTACACGTTGTCGCTTCTGTGATTGTGAGCTCCCGCGGCACACATTTTGCACACTGCTTTTTCATGTACAAATATTCGTGAATGCTACACGTTCAGATAATATCTTCACAATGTCTGCTATCTCGATCAACTTCACTTTACTGTCATTCAAAATTATTTTGTGATTTTTTCGTCGGTGACAGACTCTTTTGGGCGTCCACTGCGTTCGCTGTCTTCGGTGCTCATTTCACCACGTTTAAACTTAGCATACCAATCAATGATGGTTGATTTTCCTGGTGCAGACCCCGAAAACTCTTCATCAAGCCAAGATTTTGCTTCAACTGTGTTTTTCCCTTCAACAAGCAATATTTTATCAGCACACGAAATTCTTTTTTCCCATCTTTCTTTCAAATAACAAAAGTAGCTACACTCACAACGCAATATCTCACAAACTAATGGTCGGACTGTTGTCAAATTCTGACACGTAGCGTTTGAAGGTTGGTACTAACTAAAAATCATATGGATATACTACTAGCACCGCCATCTTTGCATCAGACCGGGGGACCCTTCAATTGCCCTAATATATGAAGATTTATGGCCCATATATAGACAAGGCCCGATGAAATTCCCACTAGGTTGGCAGACCTGACGCCGGCGACAGCGCCAAAAGCGCGGACTTCCTCGAGAATGAGAGAGACTGGTGGGGGGAATTATTATCATCCATTATCGATCTACTTATTCACTTTGCGTTGAGGACGCGTTTTCCTCATTTATTAAGGAGGTGGACGCGAGGAGGAGAAGGGGGAGAGAGAAGATGGAACGTCCGTTGAAGGAAGCTCGTCGTAATTGACAATTTTTCTTGGCCTCACTGTTTCGTTGTGTCGTTTCTCGGGTTTTTAGATTTGACGGGTCGTATATTGAATGACAAAAAGCGGGGAAGGCGCTGATATATGGATTCTGAAGGTTTCCGGGTTTTTAGGTATACCTGTTTATTTTTATTAAATTCGGCGAAAATAAAAAATGTTTTCGAAGCTGGTTTTTTTGGCCATTATTTTTAATATTATAATATTAAATCTTTGGAGATCTGGAGGAAAAATGGTGCTTCTTTAATGAGACACCTTATATTTTTCAACGCATTTTTTTAGTAGCAGATTTGTCGAAAAGCATCCCGTTACTTGATTACAATTATACAATGAACACAAAATGAATCGAATCTCGAAATAATTGAAAACTATTTTTATAGGAACGCCTTCCAACGGATCAATCTATTTGTCAATTTTTGGCTCAAGCAGTGAGTGCTGGTCGATTTTAACATATTCAAAACGCCATTTTAGACTTATTGTATCAAACAGCGTTTCTCATTAGTGATTTTGTTTCGACGGCATTTACTTTTGGTTGCGTGAATATTTTGTGCCAAATAATAATTTTTTTTTCAGAAAGTGTTTATTTTATTCGAAAATAAAACGACAGCTGAAGCTTATCGAGAGCGCCAAAAATTTTACGGAGATACAGCTCTAAAGTGAAAAAACGTGGCGTCATTGGTTCCGTCATTTCAAAGTTCTTTGGACAAGAAACTTGTAAAAGTGAGGAATTAGCCTTCTTGAGCCATTCCAGATACTGGAATACTTTAGAACTCTGGAACTGGAAGGTGAGCTGTAGATCACGTTATGGAGAAAATAGCTCTGATGGGGGCACAATAGATCATTAGGTCGCAATGAAATGGAACCTGCTTAATTAAATATTAATCTTAACACTTTACTCAGTAAGTCTCAGTCCTAACCAGTAAAGACACAAGTTTTCTTGAAAATTCGACTGAATCGTCAACAAAGACACCTTCAAAAGAGATACATGTTCTCTAACTCACAGTTCTGTACGAAGATTCAAATTGATTCGTAGGTAACACTTTTACCATAACGGCATTCGAGCTCTACCAGAAAGGGGGGAAAAGTTGTAGCACTAACCATAAAGTAGAATCCCGTAAAAAATCAAACATTTGATTTGTGAATAAATATGCCACATCTTGAAAGAATAACAAGCAACATGTTGCGTTCGATGTTGATTGAATTCAGAGATCTACCCGAAATTTCAAGGAACCTCATTTGACTCCGAAGCTTGATTTCATCTCCACCTTTCTCATATTTTATATAGGCGATTTCATTATCGTATAAAAGAGAATTCCCCATAAAAAATCCCTTAATCTCAAAGAGTTAATAAACTCAAGACATTATTCGTCATCCGACTCCGACAACCTTTTTTTTATAAGGGAATTCATAATTCAAATTCCAGTCATCGCTAACACCTGACTTCACCTCCCATTCATTTTCCCATCTTGGAAGTTCCTAATTTTCTTTATCTTCTCAGCCCCCAGGCTATACGCAAACGATCCAAGTTCTTGAAACTTCGGGTCCCCGTAGTCACCCCAAATTGGACGTTCTCATCATTCCCTATCCTTATTTTTTTCCATTAAACTTTAAAATTTCGAACGTACCTACACTTTGTTTCTTACTGCTTCAATTCGGCTGACGGCCGGTGTTGCCAGATGTATTAGATTCATTTTCGATGATGGAAGTCTGAAATAAGAGAAATAAAGGGTTTTCCAATAACACTTCGTGCCACGTAAACCTTTATTACCATACTAAGTAGAAAAGAAGATTGGGAAAGGGAGTCCACAAGCCCAGTTCTCAAAAAGAATACCATCAAATGGTACACAGATGGTTCCACAACCACGACTGGCGCTGGAGTATTCGGAACTGGTACCAAATGCTCAATATCGTTAGGCTGCTGTCGAAGTGTCTTTCAGGCAGATATACTTACAATAGAAAGAACCTAGCAAGAAACTATCAGATATGTGAAATAGAGATACATTCTGATAGTCAGGCTGCAATCAAAGCACTGAGCTCACATATCATCGATTCTAAGATGGTATTGAAGTGCCGAAGAAAACTCAATGAAATAGGCAAAAATAATAAGGTCTTTTTAGTCAGGGTTCCCGGTCACTTGAGAATTAGAGAGGATGAACACACTTGCCAGAAAAGAAGCACAAACTCCTTTTATCGGCCCGGAACCTTTCTGTGGCATAGAAAATGTATCTACAAGGAAGAGTTTCAGGAGAAGGACAAAACCAGAGCTACACTCTGGCGGAATATTACTGATTTGAATCATTTCAAAAAGTCCAAGAAGTATCTGGATCTTAGCAAAATTATACTACACCTCCTCACTGGATTCCTCACAGGACATTGTCGCCTTAGGAAACACCTCATGAAAATGGGTCTAGCAGAAAATGACGAGTGCAGATTCTGGGGGGAGGAGGAAGAAACTCCGGATCACCCAGTGATGGAATGCCTCGCCATCACTAGCCAACGCAAAGTCTGCTTTGGACAAGAAACTTGTAGAAATGGGGAAGAAGCCTCCTTGAAGCCATCCCAGATACTGGAGTTTATTAGTACTCTGGAACTGGAAGGTGAGCTGTAGATCACGTTATGCAGAGAATAGCTCTATTGGGGGGGCACAATAGACCATTAGGTCGCAGTGAAACGGAACCACCTTAATTAAATCTTTAGTGCTACGACCCACGTTCAAAATTGAGAAATTGCGCCACACTCACTGCTAGTTTATTTTGTTTTATAAAAACTACTGGAATGGATAAAAGACAAAAAGGGTTCGACTGTCTGACTCCTACCCGACTGCAGCAAAAGTAAAAGAAAAATCGTTAGATCTCCTGTCGAAACGGCAGAACCGGCAACACCGTCGCCAACCCTTCCGAGTTCGGTACGGGGCAAATTGCGGATGCCTCCCTGCTCCATCTCGTCTCCCGGTGCGAAGCACTGATTAGGTTAGGGGTGATTGATCGACTTAGGCGACATAGGGTCGTTGTTGCGAGTCCCGCGACTCAATTCGCCTAAACGAAAGATGAATTCCATATTGGCAGACTTCGGCGTGTTGCCGTGATTCAATTATGTCGGAGATACGGAACCCGAAGCGTCTATATTGGGGGGGTACGGTTAATGATTCGACGGCTGAGCGCATTAATTATAAGAGGATCGTAAAAGCGTAATTTCGCCGTGCTCTGTGATCTCCTTTTGACATCTTAACTCTATCGTTTTAAGCGAATCGATGGTCTCGTTCGAGAGGGAATTTGATTTTCTGTGATTTCTCCCCCTCGGGCGGTAGCTCCATGAATGTTGAGGAGTTCTGTGGTTTATATTATGTGAGGTGGGTTAGGTTATGTTGGGTTTGCTCTTTGATCTCCTTTTGACGTAGGAATTCTTCGATGTTATGTGATTCTCTTTGGTGTTGAGCCTCTTTATCAAGGTTGGATATGGGTTTTGCGCTCTGCTCTCTGGTTTATCTTTGAACCGGCAAAGTATAGACTGATTTTAATCAAGTTCAAATATATAAAAGACGGAGCAATATAAACTGAATAAATCGCATGGTTTGCGCATAGGGCAACTGTTATTGGTCCAACAGCCATGAATCCTATCCCTCATTCATACCTTACCGACTGTCAGGATCGTACTCGTGATGGAATGTGAATTTTAATTGTAAATTGATTATTTGTGTATTCATTTCACAGGAGAGTAATAAAAAAATCAGCGAATTTTTAATTTAAGAATGTGGTTATGAGTCTTGTTGGAATTGACACCGAAGACGAGAGCCAATGAAATTGGAATGATATTTTTTTATCATTTTTCGCATATCATGTCTGATTTTTCTCATTATTTTTGTATTTTTAATTTTTATTTCTATTATTGTTTTGGATTTTGTCCATGTCATGTTAGATTTGCGACAAAACATATTTTATCATTGGTATTTACATAAATATAGAATTGAAGAATCTCCGTTAACTTTACGTTTTGTGTAAATACATAAATTATGATGAGATGTTTTTTATATTTTATTTGTAGTTTAATATGGAGTACAGACTGTAAGGTTATGAGAATTATCCCAATTTTGACTCTGGACGGACAATTCCTATTCCTAATCGAAGACCTTTCTATTTATGCGCAAACATGTTTATATTGCTCCGTCTTATATTTGAACATACTAGAGCTATTCAAATAAATGAAAAATGGCTACTCCATATTTGAACTACCATCCAGCAGTTCAGATGCATGCACTTTTGACTATGATTGATATATTGATGGAAAACCAATCTAGGACTTTTGAAGACTCCTGGACTTTCAGAGTTCCCACTAGACATACGTACAAGTATAATTCTACAGGAGTTGTAGAAATTACAATCAAATCCACATAATATTTTCAAGCGTTTAACGAACCTTAGGGAACGTGTGTAAAGACGAGTAATGTGGAAGAAAACTGCCTGAGTCGACCTGGATGCCCTCTCGTGCCATATCGTCTTTTTAATTAAATAGAAATCTGTAACAACCGTTTCGAAGAGCGAACCAAAGTGTGGCAGAAAGGACGTCGTACAAGAAGTCGTAACAACCAACCCGACTGTTTCCAATTACCTCCTCAAATACCTCAGTGGCACGATCACGAAATGAATAAATTGGAAACATTGTGCAACTCGATTCGTCGTTTTTCTGCAAAACGACGTAGGGCAAGTCCGATGTCAATCTGCCAGCGATCGCCTAATTGGACGTCCAGCCGGCAGTTTTTCTTGGCAGAAACGACAACTCCGACCGGCGAGGAAGATACGGTCAGGAATTCTTCCTATTCGAGGTAACATGATCGCTGCTTGGTGAGCGTCGAAGAAGCGTTCGTACCGTGAGAAAAAATTTAATTACGACGAGGAGGAATTGAGCCTAGAGGTTTGCTCGTCGATGGTCCGGCACGCGTAATAAGGATCATGATGTTCTATGGTTCGTTATAACCTCACTTCTTTTAGATAAATAGATTGGGTGGCTTTGTCTGCAGAGTTTGATTTTGTAATACGGTTTGTAGTTAATGTAATAAGATTTTTAGGGTATCTCGTTTTCGTGGGGATTATTAAAACACTGATGGACGACAGACGAGAACTTCATTGTGGTACATCACTTGGAAACATCCTTGGACACTCTACTAACTCAACTGGTCACATACTCCACTGAACTCTCCTTTTCCCCGTTTTTATCCCTGGGTTACAAACATAAAATCATATTGTACACCGTGAATTTCTTCTCCCTTTTCTTATTCTCTAAATTGTATGCTTGGGCAATGGTAGCATGGTGCCTGCACACTAATTAGGGTAGGGGAAAGGTATTCTATGCAGTATCTTTCTGAGACTGCACAAGTACCACGAAAGACTATTGATACACTAATGCAGGTACATTTATATTAAGTATTGTGACAACAATTTCGGCAAGACACAGACATTAAGTCTAATTGTAATTTCAATTCCGATCGGAATCGAAGATCCATAACATCCTTAGAAAAGAGACACTTACATGTTCGGTTGCAACCATAGAGTAATAAACATAGATATTGGGAGTAAACACAATTTTTACATGTCTCCAACATGGTTAGATTACGTTGTCGGATTAGAATAGAATAAGAATAATGTTTATTTTCCCAAAACAAAACTAACAAAAAAAGTTCTATACAATCAGTAAATATAGTATAAACCTATTAAAAATAAACATTTTGTTTCCCACAAAAGTTCAAAACTTGTACGTGGGCAGTACCTATAGAAAAAATTTATAACAAGAATTTCGTGTACACAAATATCCATAAAGAGAAAAAAAGTAACAAAAATTACAATGGTTACCTCAACCAATTTTCACACATTTGGAACAGTGAGTATTAAATGAAATTGTTTCTGTTTGTGAACGTATACCAGAATGATGAAGGCTTGCTTCGAATCCATTTCTTTATTTTATTATTGAACGCTGATTTTGCCCTAGTATCCTTAATGTTCTTTGGGAGTGTATTATAAAGTAAAGGTGCCAGGTAAGTATGTGATTTTAAACCAATAGTTTTCTTCGGCATAGGTAAAGGGATATTTGGAGATCTCATATCTTTTCGATTTTTTGTAGGTACCTGTAGCTGATGTTGGTGCATAAGTAGGGCACGGGCGTATAGTTGACGCACAGTAAACATGTTTGACAACTCATATAGACTTTCTGTTGGGTAAGTAATAGGTTTACGATATATAATTTTCAACACCCATTTTTGAGCTACTTCTATTCCTTTATAATACGAGTTTGCTATCCCTCCCCATGATAGTATAGCATAATTCAAATGCGGTTCAACCAGTGCTTGATACACCCTCGCCAGTTCATCTTGCTCACATATTTCTCTTAAACTTTTAAATTTACCTAATAGTGATCTTATTTTCTTTATTACAAGATTCGCTTGTTCATTCCATCGTAGATGACAGTCCATCATTATCCCTAAATATTTAATATATTCTGTACTTTTTACTTGAAAAGAATATCCTTTAGTTTTTATGCATAACGTATCAAATGAAGGTTTTCCAGTTCTAAGACTCGTAAATGTCATAAATTTTGTTTTATCCATGTTAACTGTCAACTTTCTTCTTTCAAAAAATTCGATTATCTCAGCAAAATTTTTTTCAGTTTTTAGCTTCAATTGGTTCCACGTCGGCGCGGTAAAGTAGACTACAGTGTCATCCGCAAAACTCACAATTTCATTATCAGGATTCAAGGCAAATAATTCATTCATATAAAGCAGAAAAAGGATCGGGCCCAAAATAGTCCCCTGAGGCACTCCGCATGTAATTGTTTCTTCTGTACTTAAGACTTTTCCTATTTTGACTTTTTGTTTTCTTCCTTTTAGATAGCTCTTGATTAAATCAAATGATACTCCTCTCCACCCCATACTTTCTAAAGTCTGCAACAATATTTCGTGATTAACCGTATCGAAGGCCTTCGAGAGATCAACGAATATGCATATCGCTGGTACATTATTATCCATGGCTTCAGTGATCAACTCTACTAGAGAATTGATGGCATCTTGTGTTGATCTTTTTTTTTGGAATCCAAATTGATTCTTGGCCAATATCTTGTACTTTTCTATAAAAGAAAGTGTGCGTTTGTATAAGATTTTTTCGAATATTTTCGCAGTTGATGAAATTAAGGATATAGGTCTATAATTCTTTGGCTCTGTCCGTTCTGACGACTTATATAGTGGTATTACCACGGCGGTTTTTAGGATATGGGGGAATATTCCTTTTCTGATACTATTGTTGATAAGATAGGTTAATGGTTTTTCAATGTGAGTAGATATGATTTTTAAGGTTTCTGCTTTGATGGTGTCCGGTCCGGGTGCTTTGTTGTTTTTTAATTCCTTAATTACTTTTTTCACTTCTGTTTCATCCGTGTCAAAATAAACAATGGAGTTGCAATATTTATGGGTTGTTTGCAGTACTTGATCTTGATGTGAAGTGAATTTCTCTGCTAGTCTCGTCGCAACGTTTATAAAATATTTATTAAATTCCTCTGCTATATCACCATCTCCCTTCAAAATCTCGCCATTTTCATTCTTTATACTTGCAATCCTATTTTCTTGTTTTTTATTATTCACTATTTTCCAGAGTCCTCTTGAATAGTTTTGATTTTTTTCTATTTCTTTTCGATAATAATTTTTTTTTGCGCATTTCAGTAATTCTTCTAACTTATTTTTGTGTGTTTTAAATTTCTTCAAAAGTTCAGGGTTGTTGGGGTTATATATGGCATTTTTATACAATTGATCTTTAGTTTTAATAGCTTTAATAAGACCGTTTGTGATCCACGGTTTCCTCTTTCTATCACAGCGCTTTATTTTTACTATCCTTGAGCAACTCTCAATAATTTCTTGTAGTTCTTCTATAAATATTATCCACGACTGATCTACTTCACTTGTTTCATATACTTTATCCCATTTGTGCTCTTCAAGTATTGTCATCATCTGATTATAGTTTATGAATTTTTTTTCGCAAGATGATTTATTTAAATTTGTGTTCACAGATTTTTCTGGGGAGAACTCTATGAAGGTTGAATAATGGTCGGTCACAGTTGTATGAAGTATAGCAGGTAAATATGTTTCTATTTCGTTATCAGAGCTGATAAAGATGTGATCAATACATGATTTTGTATTGACCGTTACTCGAGTAAAATCATTTATCATCGATATATATCCGTATTCCCCCATAGTATTAAGATATTCTTCTGTATATGCCTGATTTTTTAAAATGTCTATATTGATATCGCCAAGAAAGAAGGATATATTATTTTTATTTTTCTTTTTGCAGGTTTCCAGTAGCATTGGGAGATTCCTATTGAATTCTTCTACAGATGAACTTGGGGATCTGTAGATAGCGATAATCTGTATGTTTTTATTAAGTTTTGTTAAATTGATGACTATAGCTTTCATTTCTCCTACCTGTACTATGTCAAAATTATATTGTAAATTATTCTTCAAAAATACAACCACTCCATCATTCTGATTTAATTCCCCATTATTGTATATTATGCTATACCCTTCCATTCCATACTGATTGAGATCCCTTATTTTCCATGTTTCCGACAAAACTATGCAATCTATATCAAAATTTAGCCGCGATAAAACAACATTGAATTCACTAAAATTTTTATCTATACTCCTTATGTTATTATGTAAAATTCTAAAATTACTATGGTTTTCTTTATTAATATGTAAATTGAGTTCCTCCGTGATTTGAAAATTTCTGGTATATGTTTGCTTCAATGGATAGTCCCTCACAAAATCATCCATGCGGTATTAATGAATATGTTTAATTCAAATTTGTTTTCTTTATTTCTTCAACTTGGTTAATATTTTGAATATGAATTATTTTCGTGTACTCACCCTTCCTACAGAAAACCTTGTTTTCCTTCGACCAAATGTACCTGTATCCTGAATTTTTCAGCTCTTTCGCCTTTTTTAGTAAGTCTTGTATTCCTTTAGGTAAATCTTCATTTATGTATATCCTTCTGTCTTCTCCTTCCAATCCCATGCTCCTAGTACTCAAAACTCCCATCACCTTTCGCTGTTGTATTACCATGTTCTTGGTCTTTTCTTCATCAAAAGAGATCAAAATTGGTTTTATCGGATTCTTCGATGGTAACTGTCTTATTTTCATTTCATTCTCTGGGACTTTGACCTCGAGCTTGTTAAAGACTGCAGCTATTTCCTCCTTCTTCTTTAGTCCTATAACTATAATATTTTTTCTTCTATTTTGGGCATCTGATGTAGCAGCGTTTTCTAAGACCTGCTCTCTCAAGCTATTTAATTCTTTTCCCATTTCTTCTATAGTGGTTTCCATATTTTGTTGTTTTTTTCTGAGGTCTTTATTTTCTCGTTTCATTTCCTCCATAGCGTTTAATATTTCATCCATGGTCTTGCTATTGAAGGTAACCGCTACTTCGAGAGTTTCCATCTTTTTCAGGATCTGTTTGAGCATTCTTTCTATATTGCCTTCTCCTTCTTCTTTCTTCATTTTATTCAAACTTTTCCTCTTTCTTTTCAATTTTTCAGTTAGCTCTTCCAGGGATTCATCCACCGTATCCTCTTCCTCTTCCTCTTCTAGCATTTCGCAGTTCTTACACGTCCAGTCTATTTTCTCTTTTCCGGCAATATCCTCTTTCGTAATATCTGTACACCTAAGATGGGTCCACCCCTTGCATACTCCGCAACATTGGATCTTATAGCCACTTTTTCCTATATTTCTACTGCATGTTATGCACGTAAGACTTTCAGCCATTTCAATTATTCGCCTCGGTGTGTTATTTATTCGAAAAGCCGCAGTCCTTCGCCTCACAATCGATTGTTTAATATCACAGATGTATGTCAATTTATCTCCGTTTTTTAACTTGCCACAGAATTATCGGTTTCTTAGTTGTGTACTTTCACTTTATTATTGAAATTTCACCGATATTGCACAATAATTTTTATTTAAGATGCAAGATTATTTTTGAACTTCACCTTAGTATAACTTTTATCTAATTATATGAAGTTTTTCACCATTTACAGCAATATTTATCGAGCCGAATTTATTCGTGTATTCACGCACACATGATCAATGTCAATTGATTGTGATATATTTTCAAATCAACAATTTTACTATATCGTTATGAATGTATATTATATTGAATGAAATATATTTATTTGAGTGATTCCCGATTAAATATGCAAATTTGAATATTTGGAATCCGATATTTTTCCTAATTGTCGAATTCATAAAAAGCAGATTATTTATTATTTTCTGTATATACCTGCTGAAATCCAAGGTTTGGCAACTTTTGCTCTCCTAGTGTCATCGGTTGTTTCACGTAGTTTGGCGCGCTTGAAGTTTGCTTCCTGAATTTCTGATATATTTAGGTATTTATTTCAATATATTTTGGGTTAATATGAAACGTTGATTCACAATAGAACACAAGAAGTGCGTTCTTTGTGGAGAAACTCACGAATTGAGTGAAATATCGTAACACTGATATGTTTTCATTCCCGCGCTTCATGTCAAATTTGATAGTTCATGTTGGGGACAAAATTTGCTTAATGAAAATGACATATGCTCCCTCTATGTATGTTTATTACTTTGAGATTGTAACATAGACTTTAAATTTAAGAAAAAACTGCTTTCCTATTACAATCGCGTCGTGGTGTTTCAACGGAATGAATTTGAATCAAGGGATACAACCCCTTGAACATTAAAGAGCGCAAATTCACCAACAGCGTTCAAAACCCGTTGATGCGAAACCCAGCAGACCGAGTCGCCATAACCACCCCAATATTCAATTTTTTCCCACCATTCTCCGGAAACAAAAACCCTAAAGGTCGACAGTGAACGACCTCAATTCTTCCCACAATACAACGCAACGCACTCTGGATCCCGTCGAATGCCGTGCCCAACAATACGGGCCCGCCGAACCGAAAATAAAAATTTGATAGCCCGTTCGAAAATCGCAATTACCGGCCGATATCTGTTATGATATCGGCTGGGCCCATAACATAATGGTTATATTCGGCCACACACGCTGCCAGGGTCCGATAACAGATTTTTCCGACTGATCGGGCGTTTTTATTGCTGGGAAAGCCGCGAGGCGGAACCGATCTGTCATTTTGTCGATTTCGCGCCGATGAGAACTCGGCGGGTTTTGATATTTGGTGGAAATTTCTGATTGTAACAGAGATTGTTGGTTTATTTCGGAGGATATATCGGGACTATTCGATTCTTACGAGTTTTTGAAAACGTGTTCTCGAGAACACGCCACTTGGTACAGTTAAGAGGGAACACCACCATGTGGCTGCTCAGTTCAAAATGAAATTAAAGGTATTTCTTCTTACGAATCGCCGATTTTTATGGGGTTTTCACATAATTTCCTTAAACCTTAATCTACATAGAAGAAACTGAATATATTTAATTTGCGAATGAAAAATATAAATAATAATTCGGTAACTTTTCGTTTTTTGCGTAAAAATTGATGATACGTACTTTGTACAAAGCATTGATATATTTTTAAAATATTTGTGAAAAAAAAACAGCAAAAATCATTACAAAAGAGGTAAAACCATAATTCTGGAAAGTTGTCATACAGTGCTGCTCTCTACTTGTTTACTTTGAAAAAAGAAAGAAGATGAAGTGAATGTATAACTTCGTACACCGTATACAAAGTTTGGTCATCGTAGGAGTGCCAGAGGGGAAATGAATGGGTACCAAAGTTTGACTGATACGCGAAAAACAACATGGTGATAATCCCTCTTAAAAACCACCGTTTAACCTACTTTCCCTGTGGATTTTCAAAAACACGTTCAATTAATTTTTTTGGTTTGAGTGTTCTAGGTTTTTTCTTCAGAAAATTATGCTGTTTACAGACGGCATCACATATTCCTATGTGCATACATATATGTAATAATGTGTCGACATGATAGGCATTAATAAACCATAGCTCGCAAAAAATGAAACCTCCCCGCCTTCAATCAAACAGTGAATAGCGAAGACATGTTTCTACTGTTAGATCAAAATAATAAACCCCAATACGAATGTTCCCTTTACTTTCAACGCGAAAAAGATTACCATCATCCGCTGTCATGACTGTTCCGAAACGAGGGTTCAACCTTCCAAACCATAGCAGCCTAGATATACTCAGGACGCCCCGTCAAACCGTTAATCCCTACCATTTCCCTGCCACGTCACGTATGACGTCAGTGTCATCTTGCAAAGTTGTTGCAGGTTATATCAAAGATTTCCAATCAACATAATTATGTTTTTCCTCGATTGAATTATTAATCGAAGGTTTTCTTCAATTGAAAGAGATATTTTTGCTACGTCAATATAATGACCATACGTTTATGTTTTATATGTTTGAAGAATTTTGTTAATAAATATCTCGATATTTTTTTCTTTTTGTTTCTTAAATTTTGTGAAATTTGATGTTCTATTATGGAGGCATTGGTAATTGATTTAGACGTCGGTAAAACCACTTATCGACCGTTCGTCGACAAATAAACCAATCCTACCGTCTTAGCAACAAATAATTCAGAAAGCTCAATCAAGAAAATCTCTTCAAAAAATCGTTTTCAGACGTTTCCAAGAAATACTCTTTCCTAAATTATTTTTGATACTAAATTCTCAATGAGAATTCAGTCCCTTTAAAGCTTTCTCGGGAGCGTATCGCGCGTTGTGCGTACGCAACCTCAAATTATTGTAGTTTGTGAAGAGGTTAGGTTAGTTTCTGAAAAGGTAATTCTATTTCAAATGAAACTTTCAAGTGTAAATGTATTTTAATATGGACTGATGGTGGTTTGTTAAAAACCTAAATCGATAGCCAAAGAATAAGAAATAATAGAAAGTAGTGTGTTTTTATACATGTATCTGTAACAATATGATATTTTCAAGCATGCTGTGCAAAAATTCACAACCAAATTTAAGGCGTTGTATTAACCAGAAAATGAGTCACGTATGCCGATCCTGGTATCCTGGACCATTCTATTTCGGTCAGATGAAGCGCGTTCTTCGCCTCCCCGTTCATATCAGGTGTCGCGGGCGGCAGCAAAACACGTCCCATAAATTTCAGGGACCGATAAATCTAAAGGTTAAACGCGGATTCTCCACCCAATTTATTTACGGGCGTATAGCACGTCGAAACGCGCCTATTGTCGGCATTTTGTGAAAGGGAAATTGGGATGGAAATTCCCGAACGCGCGCGGTTTGGGCGACCGCGTATTCAATAATCACGCGATTCGAACGAGGATGTACCACCACCACCACCGTTGGGAACGATTGGGATTATGCTGCGTCGCTGAGGTTCAGGGAGGTGATATTACCGTTGAGTCATTTTCGTAGTTTGTATTGGGCCTTTTTGAAGGGAAAAATGCAGTTGAAGCAAAATTTTGGCTTAATGAACAGTTTCCGGGGTCTGCACCAGGAAAATCAACCATCATTGATTGGTATGCCAAGTTTAAACGTGGTGAAATGAGCACTGAAGACGGCGAACGCAGTGAACGTCCAATAGAGGCTGTCACCGACAAAAAAATCAAAAAAGTTCACAAAATAATTTTGAATGGCCGTAAAGCGAAGTTGATCGAGAAAGCAGACACTGTGAATATATCATCTGAACGTGTACATCATATCATTCACGAATATTTGTACATGAGAAAGCTGTGTGCAAAATATGTGCCCCACGAGCTCACGATAGATCAAAATCAACAACGTGTTAATGATTCTGAGCAGTGTTTGAAGCTGTTTAAGTGCAAAAAACCTGAATTTTTGCGTCGATATGTGACAATGGATGTAACATGGCTCCATCATTCCACTCCGGAATCCAATTGACAGCCAGCTGAGTGGACTGCACTCGATGAACTGAATCCAAAGCGAGGAAAAACACAACCGTCAGCTGACAAGGCTATGGCATCAGTACTCTGGGATGCGCAAGGTATAATATTCGTTGATTACCCCCAGAAGGGCCAGACCATCAACAGCGATTATTATATAGCGTTATTGGATCGTTTAAAGGATGAAATCGATTAAAAACGGCCCTATTTGGAGAAAAAAAGGTGCTGTTTCATCAAGACAATGTTCCGTGTCACAAATCAATGAAAACAATGGCAAAATTGCATGAATTGGGTTTCGAATTGCTTCTGCATCCACCGTATTCGCCAGATCTGGCCCCAGCGACTTTTGCCTGTTCTCAGACCTCAAAAGAATGCTCGCTGGAAAGAAATTCAGCGCCAATGAAGAAGTTATCGCCGAAACTGTGGCCTATTTTGAAGCGAAAGACAAATCGTACTACAAAAATGGTATCGAAAAGTTGGAAGATCGCTTCAATCCCTGTGCGCCCTCGAAGGCAACTATGTTGAATAATAAAATCGAATTTTGCCAAAAAAATGTGTTTTACTATGGTAACCCGGGGACTTTTCAAACATTAAAAACTTAAAGATGAACATTAAAGCCGTGGCGGACAACTGACAATCTGTTGAGCTCGACACACGTCCGTTCTATTCAAACACATGGAAAGAGTCCTCAAAGATTTCTTAGGTGTGCGCTCAGCCGAACAGATCTTAATTGACGACATTATCCATTTGTTTGATCATAACGTACGTGCGCCCATCTCAACGGGACTGTCAGTTGTGCACCGCGCATACAGCCCTTTAGAACCAAAGCATTACCTAGCCTCACCTACTCGTGAGATTTTTCAAAATGACTGGCTACAAGTATCCCTATTCTGATCCAACTTACACTGTAAAGATGGGGGTGAATGTGTAAATCCTCATAGAAACTAGTGGCGCGTCGCTTGAGTTCAAGCGAATACACAATTTAGATACTGACAGATAGATACAATTGCAGGGGTTACCCTGTACTGCGATTTTTATATTTGTTCGGAGGTAAGCGTTGAGTGAGCCAAAATGGGAATCATTGCTAATTAGAAACAATAATGAATATCCAAACGAAAGCTCACGCTCTGTTTATTCAACGGCTCTAAAAACGAAAATGTGCTTATTCTGGGTTCGTTGGAACGAGAATGGAAGTGAAAATCCTCTAATGTGGTTCAACCGACCGCAGTTTTGATATTTACACGATTGTATGTTGGGAACGATCAGGCTGCCAGGAACAAAAGGGGGAATATTGCCGGTTTTCAGCGGCAAACGCCACTACTTCAGCCCTAGTCTGGGTATTCCACAAAATGACTTGCTACCTGTATCGCCAAAGGACTATGAAGGACGTAGATGAAAAAATTGTACTAGTTTTGAAAAAAATCATAAACGAAAAACATCAATGGGCAATTTGTGTTGATTTAAAAATGATAAAATTTCTCCAAGATTTACCAAACATTCTTGTTTTCTAAAAATGAATAACGGTCAACAGAAATTGTCCTTCAAGAGATATCCAACTTACAGATGGGGGAGGTAAACAACAAACAACAAAACTAGCGGCTCGTCGCTTGAGATCAGGCGGAGGATCAGTATTTATCTACAGATAAAAGGAAATTCTAACACAGGAGAATTTCAGGGTATATTACAAATGCAAATGGACGCAAAAGCAAAATTTCCAGAAATAACAATAGTGTTCCTCTCGAAATATGTTTTTTCTTCTATTTGTTCGATGATGAGATAAAGCTAAGAGTGCCGCCAAAATCAGTATCACCGCTAATTCGAAACAACAATTAATATCCGAATGAAATCTCACCCACTATTTATTCAACGGCTCTACCCACGAAAATGTGTTTATTGTTGGTTCAGTGAAAGCGAAATGGAAATGAAAATCCTTTAACCCGATTCAGAAGACCACCGTTTTAATATTTACGTGCTTGTAGCCTGGATATACGCCGGGAACAATCGGGCTACCGGGAACACTTGGGAATACTCTCAGTTACAACCACAAAAACCACTGCTTCATACCTAATCTTGATATTCCACAGAATGGCTAACTGCCAGTTTCCCTGAAGGACTATGAAGGACGAATATAAAACAAGTGTTCTAGTTTTGAAAAAAAAAATCGAATACGAAGAACATCTATGGACATTTTGTGTAAATTTAAATATGATAAACTTTCCCCTTGGATAGCAAAGTATATATATATATATATACCAAGCTTTCTTGTTTTATATACCTTTGGGACAGGAGAGCTTAAAATGAACAATGAATCAACAAAAAATATGCTTCAAGAGATATTCAACTCATAGTGGAGATAAATCCCCGACAAAACTATCCACACGTAGCGTCGCTTGAGTTCAGGCGGAGGCACAGCACTGATCTACAGATAACAATCAATGTTAAAATTACACAGTTGTTAATTAACAGAAAATATCCTTCAAGAGATATCCAACTTACAGTGGAGATAAATCCTCGATAAAACTATCGGCGCTTCGCGTCGCTTGAGTTCAGGCGGAGGTACAGCACTGATCTACAGATAACTGTTAACCACAGAAAAATTTTAGGGTATCTTACAAGTGCAAATAGACGGAAGAGTTAAATATCTAGAAATTACAATAGTGCTTCTCTCAAATTATATTTTTTTTTTCTTCTGTTTGTCAATGGTGAGATTAAGTTTAGAATTCCGCCAAAATCGGTATCACCGCTAATTAGAAACAGCAATTAATATCCAAACGAAAGCTCACCTCCTACTGACTGCTGTTTTAATATTTACGCGCTTGTAGCCTGGATATACGCGGGGAACAATCGGGAACACTTGGGAATACTCTCAGTTACAGCCACAAAAACCACTGCTTCATACCTAGTCTTGATATTTCACAAAATGGCTAGCTACCAGTATCCCTAAAGGACCATGAAGGACGAATATGAAATAGTTGTACTTTTTTAGAAAAAATCAAGTACGAAGAACATCAATGAACAATTTGTGTTAATTTAAAAATGATAAACTTTCTCCTTGGACAGCAGAAAGCATATACTAAGCATTCTTGTTTTGTTATGCCTTTGGGTCAGCAGAGCTAAAAACGAACAATGGATCAATAAAAATTGTCTTTCGAGAGATGTCCAATTCACATTGGAGATACATTCTCAACACAACTAGCGGCTCGTCGCTTGAGTTCAGGGGATAGTACTGATCTACAGATAACTGTTATCCTTAACACAGGAGAATTTCACAGTATATTACAAGTGCAAAAGACGGAAAAGCAAAATTTCCAGAAATCACAATAGTGCTCCTTCAAAATTATTATTTTTTCTATTTGTTGTAATAGTGAGATAAAGCATAGAGGGCGCCAAAATCGGTATAACCTCTAATTATAAACAACAATAAATATCCAAACGAAAGCTGGACCCCCTATTTATTCAACGGCTCTACACACGAAAATGTGCTTATTGTCGGTTCAGTGAAAGGGAAATGGAAATGAAAATCCTCTAACGCGGTTCAGGTGACCGTCGTTTTAATATTTACGCGTTTGTAACCTGGAACAATCGGGCTACCGGGAACACTCGGGAATATTCCCGGTTACGGTAGGACAAACGGCCTTCTTGTTCCCGCGTTGTTTTGCACAATAACGTAGTTTCGGGTGATCGGTGGATGTTATCCAATCGTGTAAAATAATATCCTGTTCGATGTGCGGGAGCGGATATTGTATTGTTCGGTGTTCACGCCGGTGTTATAATTTAATATGGTTGTAGGTCGATATTTCGAATTGAATTCTTGTCGGTGCTTGGGGAAATATGAATATTGGACTGGAATTTCAATAGGTTAGGTTGTTTGTGATGTGAAATGGAATTTTCCGTCGGTGATTAAAATTATGTTTAATTTTAACCGATATAAAGAATATTGCTATTCTCATATTCCTTAATCTGCCCATTTATAATTAAAATCTTGCTATATGATATTAGTCCTAGGTGTTGCTTAAAACTGTACTGATAATAATTACACAATTTCTTCCTTATTGTCCAAAGCTGGCCGCTTCTGAGCGATTGCTTCCTTCAGACGGTCGAATTGTTGATTGTACAGTTCCGAGTTAACAGTCGTGCCGTAGGGGAGCAGCTCGTAGTACATAATTCCCTGCCAATCCTATCAAACGTGAAAGCAAAACCTTCCTGGCTGTCAATCCTAGCTTGGCTATCGTTTCCGCCGACTCATAGCGTTTTGACCACGACCGTTTTCGCTTGACGTTGTCGTAAGTGGTCTATTTTTCATTACCAGTCACCAATCGTTTCAAATATGGGTCGATTTTGTTGCGATTCAGCAGAGATTCGCTGGTGAAAATTCGGTAAATAAAGGTTTTTTGCGTGTGGTATTCTTACATCGAGCTTCTTCTTGAAAACAGCCTGATGCAAATGGTTCCAAACGGTTTTTTGTGCAATCTTCAGCTTTTGGCCAATCAAAAGAGTTCAATTTTGTCCAATTCAAAGGATGTTGCTATTAGGATATTCATTAATCTGCCCATTTGTAATCGAAATGTTGCTATATAATCTTAGTTCTAGCTATTGCTTAATGCTGTTTTGATGATAATCAACGAATGAAAAACAAAACCTAATTTTTCGAATATGTTCTTCTATCTTGAGTGTGAATTATTGGTAAGACAACGTTGTCCGGATGAAACACAATTCCTCCCCTATTGGCCAAAGCTGGTCGATTCTGAACGATTGCTTTCTTCAGACGGTAGTGTTGATAGTACAGTTCCGAGTTAATAGCTCATGGGAGATATTTCCCTGCCAATCCCACTAAACACAAAGCTAAACCTTTGCCGTCAATCCTAGCTTAGCCACCATTTCTACCGACTCACCTCGTTTCGACCACGACCGTTTTCACTTGACGTTGTCGTAAGTGGTCTACTTTTCATCACTAGTCACCAACCGCTTCAAATATGAGCCGATTTCATTGCAATTCACAGATGGAAATTCGTTCCATGAGGTTCTTTGCGTTAACTCGTGTAGTACTCATATAACGAGCTTCTTTTTGAGACAAGCCTAATGAAAATGCTTCCAAACGAGCTCAAACTAAACTGAGTCAACTAATCACAAAACTATCAGTGAAGTTTTTGTAGTACGAAATCTCATCTTTCTAACGTCATTTAGTGGAACCCGATCAGAATTATATATACAATGGGAGATACAGATAGCTAAAGTAATATTTATTCAAAAAATAATAGATTTCTTTTTACTACACCTGATATTTGAATTAATGATCCACAATTCACCACATCAATGACCAAGACTGAATTTAACACCTAGTTTTCATTTCTTCAAGTTAATCAATTTTTTTGAAATCAATGAGCAGGGAATTAGAATAAGATAGATAGCTTTATCAATTCTCATCAACATATACATTATGTGAAGAGATAACGTCAAATAAAACAAAATACAAATCCTAACCTACAAGTAAATAAACATTAAACAATTAGTGGAAATTATGCTTTCAAATTTTTAAATTCTTGGTTGTAGCATAGGTATAAAAGTCCACTATCTCCACAGCCACCTAGATCGATTTCCAAAAAAAGCTGTAAAAACAGATACAGTGCTTCTCTCGTATCATTCCGTAAATGAAATATTAATATTGCTACGAAAGTCTGACGCATCCGCCATTTTGCATCACGGCATTCTTCTCTATAAATAAAAGGATCAACATCACTTCGTATTAATGAGAAGTTCTGTGAATGAAGCCGGGCAGGAGTAATTGTGTCCTGGTACAAATGAGCGTGTGTTATTTAAGCGACGCCATTCTAAAGTTTTCGCTCCAAAGCACGAACTCCATATTTCATCAGTGTCTGTTTTAACTTTTGAAGCTCTGTGTCCGGCATTGTTAATTAGTGTTATAATCTACTCCAACTTGGCTCGCTTCCACCCTGGCGTATACAACACAGCTTTACGAACCCCCGTATATTGCAAACTGCTTTGAATATTTTCGAATTAGCATAATGAAACGGCTGACTTGGAAAAGATTTTTTTTCCTCTTTGGAAGTGCTTATAAGTGGGAGTCCTGATGCTTCGAGTATAATTACCCTCCGAAATGGTTATAATGGCAACTATGTGAATTATTTTTTGACATGTCTTATGTCATTTGTGTTTAGAAGGTTATGTCATTTAAGCGTGGAAATATACACCTCATGGAAAGAAACACACGTCAACAACGAATAGAAAACGTTTAATCATTCACTAATATCAGTGCTCAATACTGTGAATATTCACATAGTGAATATGGTTCCAAATAAATAAAACACTTTTGTTCTGGTCTTGTTAAGAGGAATTACCACCACGTGGCTTTCCGAGTATTAGTTAAACTTTGTTATCCATTTATTTCCCCTCTGGCAGTCTTGCGATGACCAAACTTTGTACAGTGTACGAATTTGTTCATTCATTTCATCTTCTTTCTCTTTTCGATGCAAATATGTAGGGGACAGCACTGTACGACGGTCGGTTATTTTTTTTACAAAATTATAGTTTTACCTCATTTTTAATAATTTTTGGTAGTTTTTTCCACGAATACTTTTGAAATATATCAGTGCTTTGTACATTGCCCATATCTTGAATTTTTTTTTGCGAAAAACGAAAAGTTACCAAATTTTTTTTCTCATTCGCAAATTTACAATATTGATTTTCCACAATATATAGATTATTGTTTCAGAATTTTTGTGAAAAACCCCAAAAAAAATAGGTGGTTGTAAAAGGAAAAAAATTATAATATTTCAGAACTGAGCAGTCACGTGGTTGTATTCTCTCTTAATACCTCTTTATTATTTTTGAATTTCTGAGTAACCAGCTAAGTATTATGGATATAAGCAGTTTATGCTATATCTATTTATGTTTACAGATTTTGTTGAGTATGTCATATTTGAATTATTTGAAATAGTATATTGTGCAACAAGTGGGGAAAGTCCAACTTTTCTCGCGAGTGTGGAAGTTTGTGGCACGAGCCTGAAGGGCGAGTGCCGCAAACACACGAGCGAGAAAAGGACTTTCTCCACATGTTGCACACTATACTTTTCCTACAACTGCACACATTTCAATAATTCAAGTAATGGACTTGATTCAAATCAAAATGGCCTTCGTTGACAGTATGTGCTAATTTATTGCGTTTCCATAGGAACGACTCAAAAGCGCAATTTCATTGGTCTACCAAGCAAGGTGTGGGCAAAGTGCCGTGGGGAATAATATTTCCAACAGTATGAGCAATACATAGTTTTGAAATTGAGTAAGCTGTGAAGAATACGCTACTTTTCATAGCAGTTGTAGAAAAATTATTTTTTTTGTTTTATGTACGAATAAAACATTCATGGATGTATAAACCATAGATAGTTAGTATACCTAGTATTCGTCTACATGAGTTACTGAACTTCATATTTAATAACATGCTTATAACACATTTTCAATTTACAAAGACAGATTGCACAGATGAACCAGTCCCCCAAAAAAATTTTCCGCCTCTAATTTTTTAAATTCTTCTTATTTCTTTTCAAATAATTGCTTACTGCCCTCCAAAGCATAGCATACTTATTCAGTTTATTCATTATACATTCAATATATTGTGTTAACCATTTCAGAAACTCATCAATTCCCAAGAACATTGAATTTTTTGCTATTTGGTTTGCTATTTTGAATGTTCGTCCATTAATATTGATTTCTGATGGTTTTTCATTGTTTTTACCTGACTGAAGTAAGATTATATTTGTATTCTTCTCGAGTCATATTGAATGAACCATTCTTCAGCTGATGTGTATAATTGACGACAGTATTTAATTTTTGTTCTTTGTTTGTCCGCAACTAAAAGTTAGTATCATCTACAAAGTTCATCAGTTCTACGTCTTCTTTCTTGTTAGATACGTTGTTCAGAACATTATCAGAAACAATATTAGCCCTAAAATACTTCCCTGGGTTATACCAAATTCAGTTAGCTGCAATTCTGAAAAAGATATTTTAGTTTATTTTGTTATCTTAATTCTATCTGTGAGATAAATACGATGCAAGCCATTTCAATGTATTCGAATGGTTGAATGTTTCTTGTTTCCACCACATGCATCTGCTCGATATAATCAATTTATAGTTGGGTATGTCGTACAGAAGCAATTAAACAATAAACCACCGTATATAATTCAATACGCTCACTAATAACAACCAATGATAAATTCAACTCACGGATATAATCTTATTGAATACACATCGTAACAAACACCATAATATTCAATACAATACGAAACGAGCTTTCTCGATTGTGAACGCACACAAAAAAACAGATGCGTCTCAATATGGGGAAACACACGTGGCGATGTTTATTTTATAAAGTGAGCCGGGACTTTCGGAGATCACATCCTATTGAGCAATTCATGAGAGAGAGCCAGTGGCTTGAGTTCTCATGTATTTACTCAACGTCAGTCGTGGATAAAAGAGTTGTCGAGTGGAAAGAAAATAAACGGTCTTAAGTGATATCCCTAAATTGGGTGAATCCTCCTTGATGAACCTGTTTATAATTAGGATATTGTCATATTAAATCAACCTGGAGCGTTCCTTCCAAATGGGATCCGAATATATGGATTGTACAAAGTCTATTTATAGGGTAAACACAAAGGAATCGGCGTTGGGTATAATACATTACAAGAACTTAAGAAGTACACCATTTATTGTGTGGCATTATAATGTTGAATTCTTGAAAGTTTCACTTGAATGAATATTTATTTGATTGATTGGGGTGTTTCATCCTGGGGCTACTGATGGAATCATCAGTATGGCAACTACAGTGGTACCTGCCATATACACCCTCCACATCCATAGCGGAGCATGGTAACGGCTGGGTTTAGGCAGTACCGCTCTGTCGAGAAATGCGCAGCGTGCTGCGCCATCTCTCAGGCTAGCACAAAAACATCACAGATATAAAATTTAGCCAGTATTTCGTCGCAATTTTAGTTATTATTCTGTGGTGCCGAGATGATTTTGGTGTTGGAGATATCTGAAATTTTTTTTTTTTTCATTAATTCGGAAAATGTGAATTGACGTTACGGAGGTTCATTCAAAATGTTGGGGTTGTTCTAATAGGAAATTGAAAAATTTCCAAAGAAGTCCATTCTCCGAAAGATATTCTAAGGTTCAGAGTAGAGATTCACGTCTTTAATTGATATTCAAGCTACTTGGTTTGGCTTGACTTGAAATCAAATCAATTAGTAGTTTTTCAATGTCAAGTCAAGTATTCATTCATCAAGTACTAGAATTCTACCAAGCTACTTGATTTTCAGCATTGTGTAGTGTCAAATCATTGAAAAAATGATGAAATGAGATGGAACCTTGCAAAAAGCACTTTTAATTATTAAAATATATTGTATAAAAGAACCGAAAATATCAACTATTCAAAAATGGGAATACAGTGGTTTTCTCAACCTCCCTGAAAAAAACTTCAAACAAGGAATCGTTATAAGTTCTGTCCCGAAAAATTCTGGACACAAAAGATTTTCCATCTTAAATTGCAGTGCCCTGAAGAAGACATCAATCATGCCGAAACCTGCGCCAAAACTCCAGAGTGTTTTCCCTCCAGTTCTCTAATTATACAAAAAACTTTGAATATCGAATCGATCGATCTAAAATAATGACCCTCAAACCAAAACACACAGCTTCAACACTCGTTAAGCATCTCCCGTCCTATACAAAAAGAACCGCAGGGACCACAGAAGCGCGCTATCAAACATGTTTTCGATATTCCTCGCTAGGTTGAATCGGTAAAAACAAAGCGAAAGTTCACACAAAGCACCCTCTTCGTGTTTTCGTCCCACTGGGAGACTTCCCGCGGTGTTTTTGAGAATTCTTTTGATGTGGCACTCGAGGTGACAATCGAGCATCTGACGTTCCGGGACGATACAGGGGGGGGGGTTGTCGATGAGTCAAGGGGGGGGAACTCCTCCGTCCGACGAGGATAATGCGATGACAATTCAGTTCTACTTGATGATCTTCGGTCGTGTATGTGTCGGAGGTCAGATGAATTCTGGACGCTACTGGATCAGACTGGCACAGGTAGTAAATTAGAAAATTCGAGAAAAAGCACCCAAAGATAAATAGCAGATAAAGGAATAAAACTTATGATTTTTTCGAGGCGCGTTAAGCAGAGTGGAGCTCCAGGAGTCAGGACGCTACAAAGCACTGATGCATAAGCATACCCGAGGTGTATATAAAGAGTTTTCCTAGTATATTTGAAGTATATATGAAGACACTTCATACTTATGAACATAACGCTCGTTAATGAACTAGAATATTCGAGAAAAATAGCAGAAAAGGGAATAAAACTTATGATTTTCCCGAGGTGCGTTAAGCTGAGTGGAGCTCCAGGAGTCGGGACGCTACAAAGCACTGATGCATAAGCATACCCGAGGTGTATATAAAGAGTTTTCCAAGTATATTTGAAGTATATATGAAGACACTTCATACTTATGAACATAACGCTCGTTAATAAACTAGAATATTCGAGAAGAATAGCAGATAAGGGAATAAAACTTATGATTTTTTTCGAGGGCGTTAAGCAGAGTGGAGCTTCAGGAGTCAGGACGCTACAATGCACTGATGCATAAGCATACCCGAGGTGTATATAAAGAGTTTTCCAAGTATATTTGAAGTATATATGAAAATACTTCATACTTATGAACATAACGCTCGTAAATAAATTAGAAAATTCCAGAAAAATAGCAGATAAGGTAATAAAACTCATGATTTTTTTCGAGGTGCGTTACCCAGAGTGGAGCTCAAGGAGTCAGGATGGTACAAAGCACTGATGCATAAGCATACCCGAGATGGTGTATATAAAGAGTTTTCCAAGTATATTTGATGATAACATAAAGCTCGTGAGGAATTTCAAGACAATAGTTTCAAGGCTCTTTCTTTTCAACCCTCTCCTACCATTGATTTTTCTTCATTTAGAGAACATATTCTAATTCTTGTCATAAAAATAATCTGAAGCCTGTTTAGCACTCTTCCACAGAATAAATTATTTCGAATTTGCGTGTGTGCTCGCTTATGCTTATTATTCACGAATAATCAAGCCAACCTTGACAATTTACGGGGTTTCTGCCTATCTGGCTTTAATTACTTATTCATTAAGCTTCTTAATCGAGGTTTAAAAGCATCACTATAAATCTTCAAAATTTTACGATCTCATTCGCAAGTGAATTTCACGATCAAGCAATCTCTTACGGAATTCCAGAACGTATTTCTAAAATCTTTCGTGTTTCCAAAATTAAAATGGTAATTTGGTTATCTGCCTAGATCGCCTTAATTTATTATACACCTATTTTTATGTAGGTTATTTGAAATATTCAACTGTATGAATATTCGGTGTTCTGCCTAGTTTAAGTGTAAATTGTAATAAATTGTAGTTGAAGTGAATTTTTTACTTGAATTAAAGTATTTCTTTTTTGTTTCAGGTAAGAGACGAAGAATGATGTGGCAAGATTTTAAAAAAATCGTAAGAAAATCTCATTGAGTTAGGGTAGACTTAAAATTAGATGAATTGCTAGGTGGAAACAAATATGAAAGTTTTACCGATATCGAGTTGTCTTCGACAGTATCTTTTTTCTAATATATTTAAAATAGGAAAAAAATTTCTCAGAAAATGTTTTCTCTGTAGCCTTGATGAAGGCTAAATATAGACGTAACGTTGACTTAGTCAAACTTGGTCTACTCATTCGAATGGCCCTAACATTGTCAGTCGAACATGTTCACTGAAGGAAATGAAAGAAAGAACCGAATCCATTGTTCTTCTATAATATTCTTATGGAAAAATATCGATTAATGAAAAATCAGAATGTTACAATGAAGCATGAATCAACAATAACATTGAAAAAAGTTCTTAAGTAAAATTTATTATTATTAAAACAATTTTCCATATTAATTTAACTTAGTCTTCAAATTGTATTTCCATAAGTGTCACTGATGTGAATAGCTGGATCATCTTTAAAAACCAAATTTTTTATTTCTCTTCAAAATTGAATCAGTGTCTTTCCATAAGTGTCACTGATGTGAATTGCTGGACCACCTTTACAAGCTCAAATTTTTTGTTTCTCGTTACTGTATATAATGGAAGAGGCGCAATATCAGATTTTATCCCAAGGAAAGGAAGGATTTCTTACAGTGGCATGAAAAGGCACGAATAAAGCCGTCGGATATTTCGCAGACGAAAATAAAAGACAAAATCCTTCGATATACTTCCTTCCTACCCCTTAGTTTCCAGTCAATCGCAAGGAGACAACCTTTGAATTTTATCCCTGTTCTTCCACTTCTTACACCCCCCATTCGGTGAGGTATAGATCAAATCTGAAGCGCGGAGATCTTCAGGGCCGGACTGTGTATGAGGAAAATTCAGAATTTTTCACTTTTCGTTTCAAATTATTTGTTGATGAAATGAAGTTTTTTTTTTAATTGTATGCAATTATTCACCTGCTTGTTTTTCGTTTCAAGAAGTGTCAAATTATAAAGGGTGTTTTTTTTCTGGCATATGACCGCCACGGCTGGATCGGATGTAGCCCAATCTGGTCGTCCAATGTTTGATGACTTTTTCCAACATTTGTGGCCGTATATCGGCAATAACACGGCGAATGTTGTATTCCAAATGGTCAAGGGTTTGTGGCTTATCCGCATAGACCAATGACTTTACATAGCCCCACAGAAAGTAGTCTAGCGGTTTTAAATCACAAGATCTTGGAGGCCAATTCACAGCTGCAAAACGTGAAATTAGGCGGTCACCAAACGTGTCTTTCAATAAATCGATTGTGGCACGAGCTGTGTGACATGTTGCGTCGTCTTGTTGCAACCACAGCTCCTGGACATCATGGTTGTTCAATTCAGGAATGAAAAAAAGTTAGTAATCATGGCTCTATACCGATCACCATTGACTGTAACGTTCTGGCCATCATCGTTTTTGAAGAAGTACGGACCAATGATTCCACCAGCCCATAAAGCGCACCAAACAATCAGTTTTTCTGGATGTAACGGTGTTTGGACATATATACTTGAGGATTAGCTTCACTCCAAATGCGGCAGTTTTATTTGTTGACGTAGCCATTCAACCAGAAGTGCGTTTCATCGCTAATGGACGTAGTGCGCGATACGTATTCCGCACAGAACCATTATTTTCCAAATAAAATTGCACTATTTGCAAGCGTTGTTCAGGCGTGAGTCTATTCATGATGAATTGCCAAACCAAACTGAGAATAAATCACTTGACAGCTGTTGAATCGGTCGCCATCTTGAACAGTAATGCCAATTTAAAGTTATATACCTCGAAAAAAAAAACACCGGTTATAAATATTCATTTCGTAAACTATTTTTTTTTGACAAAAGCTAAAATTTTTCCGCTGAAAAACTATCTTATCGGTTTTGTTGCTGGCTTGCTTGTTTTATCGCTGTAAAACGAGCGTAGCTATGGAACTTTCTTAATAAAAATGGAAAGAGCTATACAAGTCGATAAAAATTGTTGTTTCTCATTTGATGGAAACACTTAATTCGAGTTCGCCTCGAGCTAGTCCTCAAATTCAATTTCCTTCCATCTCAATTGCTACCGGATCGAAACCTTATTTTCTTCATCTTATCTACAGGATGGTAAACCAAATTAAGTTAGTCGTTCCATCCCAATCCGTACCTGAAGTGCATCTCTCCCCACCCCCAACTTTCCGCGAAAGAACATTACTCACATTACGGTTTATTTGCCATAGAATGCGAGCAGCTCGGTGTGCATCAAAGAGCACTCTAGTTCCCTGCCATTTCTTCTTCTTCTTCCGCCGCCCTGTTCCGCTCGATTCGAGTCTTCACAGTGGCAATAAAGCCCCTCTTTTGTTTAAGCTCATCGGTACACGTCTACGGAAAGGCTGTAGATCACTCGAGAGGATCGGATAATTTTTTTTTTTTTTGTGTATTTCGACTTGGGGTGTTTACTGTCGGGCCCTACGACTTTCCGTAATCTTCTGGGAAGTCTTTGAGGGGTTTCGTGAAGTGAGGTGACTCTTATCTGACGGAATGAGGCGGAATTGTGTTCGTTTGTTCGGTTACAAATTGCTGCGTTAAGAAGACATAATCGGGGTTTGGAAAAAAAAATCAGAAATGCATTGAAGTGGAATCGGAAGCTTTTGGCATTTGTTTCAATTCATATTAACGACATTTTTTCATAAAATTTTGCCATTTCGATTTGATAAAACACTCCAAATTTTACACTATTCTTTAGAATATCACGAATCATTGAAAATATAAGGTGTGTGAATAAGTCTTTCCCGTTTTTTTTCAAATTTTGAGCCTTTATTGTGAAAAATGGTTACAAATGAATTATTGAAAGTATTGGCCATCGCTAGCTACAACTTTCCCCCATCTTTCTGGCAACATACGAATCCCGTTGCGAAAAAATTCGACCTGTTTGGCCTCTATCCAGTCATCCACCCATTTTTTGGCTTCCTCATAGGAATGGAAGTGCTGGTCAGCCAGGCCATGCGTCATCGATCTGAAGAGATGGTAATCAGACGGAGCAATGTCTGGACTATACGGCGGGTGGGGTAGGACTTCCCATTTGAGCGTTTCTAAGTATGTTTTCACCGGCTGTGCAACATGTGGGCGAGCATTGTCATGTTGCAAAATAACTTTGTCGTGCCTGTCGGAGTATTGTGGCCGTTTTTCTCGCAGTGCGCGGCTCAAACGCATCAATTGTCGTCGATAGACCTCGCCTGTGATCCTTTCATTCGGTTTCAGAAGCTCATAGTAAACCACACCTAGCTGGTCCCACCATATACAGAGCATGAGCTTGGCGCCATGAATATTTGGCTTGGCCGTCGATGATGATGCATGGCCGGGTAGTCCCCATGATTTTCTTCGCTTCTGATTATCGTAACGGATCCACTTTTCATCGCCAGTCACGATACGATGCAGAAAACCCTTTCTTTTATGTCGCTGAAGCAGCTGTTCGCAAGTGAAAAAACGCCGTTCGACGTCTCTCAGCTTCAGTTCGTACGGCACCCAATATCCTTGCTTTTGGATCATTCCCATGGCTTTCAAACGCTTGGAAATGGTTGTTCGGTCAACTCCCAATGCTTCAGCAAGTTCTTCTTGCGTTTGACACGAATCTTCATCAAGCAAAGTCGCCAATTCTTGATCTTCAAAGATTTGCGGCCGCCCGGAACGCTCCTTGTCTTCCACGTCGAAATCGCCACTTTTGAAGCGTCGAAACCATCCGCGAACACTTGAATCATCGACACAACCTTCTCCATAAGCTTCCTGAAGCAACCGATGCGCCTCGACAGCAGATTTCTTCAAATTGAACCAATAAAGTGAAACTTCCCGCAAATGACGTCGACTCGGCTCAAATTTCGACATTTTCACGATTTCAAAAATTTATGATGCGAAAAAATTTCAACTAATGTGTTAGTGTGGAATTGTTGACAGATGAATAAGCTTTGATTATGACATATGTAACCATTAAATACTCGCACAGTATTGGTGGCGCCATCTCTTACAAAAAACGGGAAAGACTTATTCACACACACACACTCATTCATGCGAAGAAGGTGGACTCGAATCCAGGCTTCCGCGCCAAAGGTCCAAGAGCTAACCTTTGACCCTAAGCCCATGAACTTTTTTGTAGTACGCCGCTGGTGTATTCTAACATGAAACGAA
Source organism: Harmonia axyridis (assembly GCF_914767665.1). Lineage (NCBI taxonomy): Eukaryota > Metazoa > Arthropoda > Insecta > Coleoptera > Coccinellidae > Harmonia > Harmonia axyridis. The sequence continues at coordinate 81,004,415 of NC_059501.1, forward strand.
TTCTTTATTTTGTTCATTTTTTGTCTTTTCTAATTTTTTACGCAGCTGCGATCGTTATCGAGAAAAAAGATGAATATGCCATTAAATCTGAACTTCGTTGAGAACTAGTTGATGAATTGTTCTTATCAAAGTCAGTGCCCATTTCAAATTCAAGAATAATTCATAGACGACAGTATTCATTATCTACTCATTATTCGTCGTATTGTAGACAAATTTGAAAGTGGTACAAAGTACGGCATCGTACTTGCTACTTGGTTTTCTTGTATTGTGTAAAGAAAATTCACTTTCAAATTTGTCTACAATACAACAAATAGTGAGTCGATTAACTGAATAATATCGTCCATGAATTCTTCTCAAATATCACTAAGTATTCACCAATGAGCACTGATTTTGATAAAACAATTCAACCCTTTCTAAAAGTTGTTGAAGCGTGTCCCCTTCCATGATAAAATGGCATAACCTATTGAAAACAAATGACAGAATAAATGTCAAAAAATCATCAAGGTGTTGTCATTATAATCATTTCAAATTGTATCATTCCAATTGGAAAATCCTTTATACAGGGTGTTTCAGAATTAGACGTGAACCTTGAAGGAGGTGTTAGCATCACTTATTCAATGTCGATTAAGCCATATTTAGTGATAACCTAAAATCAACAGTTTCCGAGTTATTCGAGTTCTTGTGGTTTTCAAAAATCCTCACCTTACTTCATTTTTCGTCAATTTTTTCTACGTTGTACAAGTTTGATTTTGAATTTTGGATTTTCATCAGAAAATGGTATGATATGTATGAAAAAAGAAGAACTATACTGTATTAGATTTTGATTAAGAATGATTATGATTTGAAAGTTGGTATTTGAAGAAAATAATAGTAAATTTCATATATAAATTTGGCTGCAACTTTCGAATTCCACAATTTATGTTTAAAAAAATTATTTTAAAAACTTGCCAAATTCCCTCTTTATTTCCTTAGAAAAATTTTCGTTAGAATGCAGGCAGTAGTTTAGATTCAGCAGATTTTGATTTGAAAGGGAGAAAAAAGCAAAGAAATGATAGTAATACATTCAATATTTTTTAATAACAATTAAACTTAAAATTGAAATAGAAAAATTATTCATAAATTATGTTTGAGATGACCTTCTCTTATCTCATTTATTCAGTTGTTACTTTCCGTCTAAAATTTACTCTCAGTCTTCTCGCTGCTTCGTCTATTCCAACGTTGTTAGATCCGGACTTCTCACTGGCCACGAAAATAATCCAAAATTATAATCAAATTTGGCCAACGTAGAAAAATTTGACGTAAAATGAAGTAAGGTGGGTAACTCGAAAAGCTCGTAAACTGTTGATTTTTGATCACTGAATATGACTCAAACGACAGCAAATCAGTCTTACTAGATCGTCCTCTAAGGTTCACGTTCAATTTGAAAACACCCTGTATAATATACAAATTGTATGTAGGCCTCAATTTATGGAAGGAAACCATTCATTCAAATTTGCCTATTTCATGTGAAATTGTTTTTTTCCTGGACATTTGCAACAGACTAGACATCTAACGGAAATTTCTGATATCTTCTTGCACCTTGGCTTTTGATCGAACCTTCTTGCAGTTCTAAAGAAATATACGAAATATAATCTGTTGTTCAGAGGATCATCAAATATATGATTATGTTTTCTCTCGTAAAAGATGTACATCTGATTGTTGGATATCTCACTTCATCTATGAGTTTTCTGTGAATACAACATTTAAGTGGAATTGGTCTGTTAGTTTCTGAATCATCCATATTTTACCAAGAGGAAATTCATAGAATTGTTTTGATTCTGTCATTTTGTAACTGCCTTTAGTTCAGTTAAATTGAACTATCGACTATGGATCCGATCATATCTTTTAACGAGCTATGCGGACCCTGAACTCGCCTTGAAATAACATTTATCTGGGTACCTGAACAAATAATAATAAAATTATCTGTTTTATGAACGCAACTTATGGCTCTCGAACCTGCCATCATCTAACAATGTCAAAAACTCCAAATTGTAGGTCTCTTGGTTTCCTAACAAAATCTAAAAATAACCACCGACTGTCAAAATGTCAAAAATTGACACCTCTTTCCCCCTTATCAATCCGTCACCCAGTATAACTCTTCCCACGAATCGTCGGCGGTGGAAATTTAATCTTATCTCAATAACAAAAAAAAAACTCGAACGTTCAGATGCAATCAGCTTACACCGCGCCAAAAAGACATAAACCCTCCCACGATCGAGTTGAACTGATGCCGCTATACGTTCTTGCCAGATGCATTCACGCCCGAAAAGAAGAACTTATTATTTTTCTGGATAGAATCCAATTCCAATTTTGGCGTGGGGAAAAGAGATGGGCGTGGGAAAAGCGGGGGGATCAACGGTCGATTCTGGGCCGATGAAACGAGTGGAAAATTATGTGTAAGTGCCTTGTGTGGGTGTAAAAGAGGTTGATGTTAGATGTCCGGCATGATTTCTTCTCGTGCGACGATTTTTGTATAGGTTGTGGGTGGTGGGAAGGAGATTTTGTTTGCGATATCATCAAACAATTAGGGATTTGCCGGAAGTTGAGGGAATAGAGCACCGTAAGAAGTATTTGGTCCTTCGAGAGTGATAGATTGGAAGATAAACAAAACAATTGGCGATATTCAGAGGGGAAATTCAATATTTTCCCAAATTTCGGGAGTTCTACGAAGAATCGGTAATCGGTGCCGTAATTGACGATCTCTGATTACTCGAATTTCGATCTCACCTGAAAAAAATTTTGTCCGAAAATTTTCGTAAAATTTTCCATAAAATAAAATTTTCAAAAAAATTAAAAATTCCTTCATGGGAATATTGTATCATTTTATTGATTGATTCGACTATGTTGATTACGAAAATGCTTGAAGTTGGGCGATCAGTACATTTTTTCATAAATTATAGGTAAAAATCTGAAATTTTCAAAGAAAAAATTGATAATATTCCCGAAGCTGCCACTTCTTCTGGACGTAGGCTATGCACTTGAAACCTCACTATATTTTAGAGCGTAACTTGAAGTTTGAAAAACGCTTCATTTGAGGGGTGGATGAGGATGACGAATAATTTAGGAGATATAACGATTATTAGAGGGAAATTCAATTTTTTCCCAAATTTCTAGTTAAAATTTCCTCGAAACCGGGTGCTCTACGAAGAATCGGTGAGCGGTGAAATAATTGACAATCTCTGATTAGCCGAATTTCGATCTCACCTGATAAAAGTTTTCGTCCAAAAATTTTCTTAAAATTTTCCATATATTTTTCCCTTAGAAAATTTTCAAAAAACTAAAAGTTCCTTCATGGGAATATTGTATCATTTTATAGTTTGATTCGACTATGTAGATCACGAAAATGCTTGCAGTTGGGCGATTAGTACATTATTCCAAAAATTATGGGCAAAATTCTGAAATTTTCAAAGAAAAAATTGATAATATTCCCGAAGCTGCCACTTCTTCTGGACGTGGGCTACGCACTTGAAACCTCACCATGTTTTAGAGCGTAACTTGAAGTTTGAAAAACGCTTCATTTGAGAGGTCTGTGATGAATAATTCAGGTGATATAACAATTTTTAAAGGGAAATTCAATTTTTTCCCAAATTTCGAGTTCAAATTTCCTCGAAACCGGGAGCTTTACGAAAAATCGGTGAACTTTGATCCTCTTTTTCTTCTTGTGTCCATTACCTAGATAACGAAAATGCCTGAAGTTTGTCGATAAGTCCACTAATTCAGAGATTATAGGTGATAAACTGAAATTTTCAAAAAATTTTGATAATTTTCTCGACGCTGCCACTTCTCCTTGACTCAAAATACAGTTTTGAAAACTCATTACGTTGTAGATCAGAACTTGATATTAAGAAAACATTTTCATTCGATGTGTCTGAGACGAATATTTCAGGAGTTATCACGATTTTTGTATAAAAATTCAATTTTTACCGATTTTCTCCAAAATTCCGAGTTCAAATTTCCTTGAACTGTTAGAGCTATGGAAAATCGGTGAACGGCGTTATAATAAACGACCCCTTATAATCAGAATTCTGGAATTTTTATATCAAAAATTTTTGTAAAATTTTCCATACCTAACCCTTAGAAAATTCGAGAAAATTTGAAGTTCTTTCATAGGACCTTTGAACCTCTTTTTCTTATCTTAGATCACGAAAATTCCTGCAGTTGGGCGAGTAGTCAACTAATTCAAAAGGGAACAGCTACGAAAGTGACAGCTGTCCAGAAAGCGAGCACTCCAATAGGAAACATCTCATTGCAATATTATGTAAAGGGTGTTTTTTTTAGAGCTATAGAACTTTAAATTGCAATAAAACAACGATGGATTATTCGATGGCATTACATATTAAATATGATTTCTGCCATATGACCGCCACGGCTGGCTCGGATGTAGTCCAATCTGGACGTCCAATTTTCGATGACTTATTCCAACATTTGTGGCCCTATATCGGCAATAACACGGCGAATGTTGTCTTCCAAATGGTCAAGGGTTTGTGGCTTATCCGCATAGACCAATGACTTTACATAGCCCCACAGAAAGTAGTCTAGCGGTGTTAAATCACAAGATCTTGGAGGCCAGTTCACAGATCCAAAACGTGAAAATAGGCGGTCACCAAACGTGTCTTTCAATAAATCGATTGTGGCACGAGCTGTGTGACATGTTGCGCCGTCTTGTTGGAACCACAGCTCCTGGACATCATGGTTGTTCAATTCAGGAATGAAAAAGTTAGTACTCATGGCTCTATACCGATCACCATTGACTGTAACGTTTTGGCCATCATCGTTTTTGAAGAAGTACGGACCAATGATTCCAACAGCCCATAAAGCGCACCAAACAGTCAGTTTTTCTGGATGTAACGGTGTTTCGACATACACTTGAGGATTAGCTTCACTCCAAATGCGGCAGTTTTGTTTGTTGACTTAGCCATTCAACCAGAAGTGCGCTTCATCGCTAAACAAAATAAAATGGACGTAGTGCGCGATACGTATTCCGCACAGAACCATTTTTTTCGAAATAAAATTGCACTATTTGCAAGCGTTGTTCAGGCGTGAGTATATTCATGATGAATTGCCAAACCAAACTGAGAATAAATCACTTGACAGCTGTTAAATCGGTCGCCATCTTAACAGTAATGCCAACTTAAAGTTATATACCTCGAAAAAAAAACACCCGTTATTATTCTAGGTTTGAATGTTGTTCACGGACGGATGGACGGCTTTATCCATCAGTGAGTGAAATTAGAAATTTACAAACATTTCAAATTATAGCGCTATCAGTTCAGAGATAGGACGTTCAAGAAATTAATTAAACTTCTTGAGTTCTTTATCGTATTATTACACCACCCACGACATCTCCATTACGCACATATAACCCTCCAAAAAGGGCACAACGGGTCACTTGATCCATCTCACAGACGAACATCGAGGCGCATAGAGTTTCTTCCCCATATCGATTCGTTGGCCTCATCCAAAAGCACAACTGTTCCTTCCCCCTATCTAATAATGCACCAGACGGGCGGGTATCGAATGTTGAGAGGGAATGCAGCGCTACGGCGTTCCCGATAATAATGTGAATTACTGGCGACAACCGAGAAAACAAACAAACAAACACGTATACGTTACCACGGCACACTAGACGGAGGAGGGAGCTAAGGTATTAGTTCCAAAATAAACGGAAGACGGCAACATCAATTTTGACATATTGGGCCAACTCGGATGCTTGTTTACAGTTGGGCTGACGAGAGCTGAGTTCGATGGAACAGTTCTTCCGGAAAATGAACGGAAGTATGTTGACGTCCTGTTGCGAGGGTTGTGTATTATTACATTTCGCTTCAGGGTCTTTCGAAGGTGGGAGAAGCATTCTCATTATTTTTGGGATGGAAATATTTTGGTTTCTGATATTCAAATTTCCGATCGCAAAATGCTGCATTTCAGACTATTCTCAACAACTTTGGTTTCGTATCTGTCTGTCCGTACATCCTTGTAACAATCTTAACTGATAATTGAAGTGCCACACCTATTGGCAGAGATTTGATGCGATGTGGCGTAATTGGCGTAACCTTATTTGGTTCATCAGTGATCTATCTGATAACCTACTGAACCACAGAATATCAATTGGATATCTTTCGAAATCAGGTTATTTTCAGAGTTCAAGAAATGCCAGAATGCATAATGTCACTTTTATTTTAATTATCGAGTTATTTGCAGGATTATGCAGTATCGATTGGACGGCCTGTATCTAAGACGCATAATCACGATGATGATGATTTGTTTTTCTTGTCGAGATTTGGTAGGGTAGAGTATCCTTTAATTTGATTCGTTTTAAGGTTAGGGGTGGTTAGCTGACTGGTTCTTGATTGTTTTTGTTTACAGTTTTCCGAGTTATCATAAAGACCACTTCAGGGTTCAAGATTTGCATTTGGCTGATATACGCTGACACAAAAGTGTACAGGGTGTCCCCAATTTGATGCTCAGCGTATGTCAGCCAAATGCAAATCTTGAACCCTGAAGTGGTCTTTATGATAACTCGAAAAACTGTAAACAAAAACAATCAGGAACCAGTCAGCTAACCACCCCTAACCTTAAAACGAATCAAATTGAAGGATACTCTACCCTACCAAATCTCGACAAGAAAAACAAATCATCCCCCCAGCCTAAAAAAAACACGTAAAACCGCCTATATCTTCCGTATCGACATCGACCGCCCGAAAAAAACACAAAAATCACTGGTCCTCCACGCCGGATAATTTATACCGTACAAATCTTCCGGGAATCGCTTCCTCCCCTAGACGCATTCAGCTAACGCGGCCAATCGAATCTGCACGGTCGATCAACGACGCCGATTTTTTTTTTCAAACGTCCCATCGTCTAAAGTCCGAATCGACGTTCGGATTTCGCAGGACGATCATTTCCCCCGCGTATACGCAAAGAGAGGGGGGTTGATTTTTGCTCTCGGGACGGTGTCATCGGGTCCATCTGGCGTCGTATCGCGAAGCGAGAACACAGCAGGAGTGAGCGGGGGAGGACAGAAGGGTCCCGGGGGAGGTATATCCGACTACGGTCACTTGGAGGCAGTTGCCCGACTTCGTAACTTTGGCCGTCCCGAGGGGTATGGAGACCTTTTTGTTTTGATTCCCGGCGCGTTCGGGCTTTGGGACTGCTGATTTAATGGATTGGTTTCGGATTTTCGCAGCTGGAGTTTTCGTATGCTGAATATGCGATAATGGGCGTTTCCAGTTTCCTGCATGCAGTATGTGGTGTTTGTTTGTTTTTTAAAATGAACGATAAGAGGCAAGGTTCTTTTCGCCTAAACTTGCATCGATAATGTGCTCTCTTTGAAGACTACCAAATGTCAAAATTAGACCTTAAGGTCTGTTTGTTGTGAAGGTTAACTCAGTGGGATGCAGCATCTTGGAAGATGGAAATCCAGGTCCATCATTTGAGTGGTCTTCCTAATGGTCGTCGGCTTGCTGATTTCCCTGCTAATCTGTTGTGATCTTTTATTTCTACCTGATGTGGCAAATATCTTTTCCTCTTCCTTTCCTATCTCACCACATCTTCCACTTTACAAATAGACCATATTGATGGTTTGAAGAGCAGATAACTATTGTATGTCCAATTTGAACTGACGAAGAATTATTACATACTATAAGTATGTATGAGCAAATTCTACCTACTTATGGATGTACCTAAGATGCATAGAATACCTGGTGTGTTTACTGATTCGATTTTGTTTCAGACTTTTTGAGAGACCCACCTGTTGCTTTGGTGGTGTGCTTCACCAGAGTGCTGTAAGGTGGCGCTCTTTAAAATTTTTCGAATTCCCGCATCTGCCTGGTGCCGTTTAAAAAGGAAATACTGATTTTAGACACTGCAAACATTCACAATAAATTACAATTCAGTTCATATCGAATTTTTACTCAAATGAATGGAATATAATGACAGACCATAGAATATAAAATATTATTGTTCTATACTCAAAGTTCACGACAAGAGCGTAGAAATAGGGGGATACTAGGGGTAATTACACGGTGCTCCTAAATTGGAGATACAAATGAAAATGACAGATTTCCGGATCATTTTAAGAAAAAAAGTCCTATAACATGAGTCCCCAAACATTTTGTTTTGAGATACATGTGTTGAAGTTCAAGTTATTTTCTCGTATAACCTTCCCTTCACAAGATATTTAATATGAATTGGCCATAGATATTCCAGTTTAAAGTTTTCACTATGTGATATGCTAATTTTGAATGCAAATCTACAGGGTGATATATTATCTGGAAGGATGCCTGCTTCCTTCCTCCAAAACTACTTTGGTGAATGGCTGTTAGTTTAGAAAAATGTAGAAAAAAACTCTGGTCCAGTACTACACTTTTTGGTTTGTTATAGTTTAGTCGTATCTGCTATCGATTTCGAGAAAAATCTCTAGTAATCCTCAGGAAAATCCGAATTATTATAAAGATCCAGCTAGTAAGCTATTATGCATTAATTATAAGTTTTGGTATTTATTTACCTAATCTGTAGCGAAGATTAATAAATATTTGATAAACTGTACGATACACTAGAAACAAACTGTATATTGAAAGCAAAGCCTTAGTGGGCTCATATTCATGAAACTTTTTTTTCTCAAAATTATCCAAGTAATTTCTCATTTTCCTTCGTAACTCTTAAAGTAAAGTTGTCGTCAAAAATTTTTTTTTCGATTATTCCTCCCCAAGAAAAAAAAGATCTACGCCCTTGGTTCACAAGAGTCGAGAATTGAGAGAAATGTCAAATGTAAACGATGTATGCGCCATCTGAAAAGCCCGCGATCCCTGGAAATCAAGTAGGTATAAATCTGAAAAATCTCCCGTTTTGTCTGAAAGTTTTACAGGTATAAGTAGACACACCAGGTATTCTATGCATCTTAGATGTACCATAACACTTTATTCTCGTTATTCGAGACATACAATATTTGCACAGACTCTAGATCTATCTAGGTTACTTTACCCTCACATTGGCAAAAGTGGATATACAATGTCTGTGCTTTGAAGTCTTTGTATCATCGATATATCGTTGTTTTTGATTCTGACTATATCTCTTAATGTTTTTTCTCTAATTCTGTGGTTATTCCGTTCATTCTTCCACATCTTGTAGAACAAAATCGTGCGAGAATATATCAGAAACGCACAGTTTTCATGGTTATATTTTATTATTCTATGTTGGTACTCTGAACTTTCCGCCACGGCTTTATCTGTCAATTCATCAATTTGCCTTAAAGAAATCAGTTCTGCCAACCAACATTTTCCAATGCAAAAATCACTAAAATATATTTATGGAAATATTTCATTAATTTCAATGAAAATGCAATGAATTAGAGAAAATAATGTATAATACTCGTACAGAAGGCTCATTCTACCACTCGTTCATTCCAAAACTCGCCACTTCGTGGCTCGTTTTTGAATTTTGAACTCGTGGAAGAATATCAATGCCTTCTGCACTTGTATTATAAATAACTATTCTGCGATGGTTCTCAGAGTTTTTATTTCTACTGATGTTAGGATGATCTTCATTTTATTCGAAAAACGAGCGCTCAAAAACTAACAGCTCCGACCCCGCCAAATTCGGAATTGACCGCATCAGATCCGGACTGGCCGAAAACAGGTTCACCCAGCTCCACCCCGGCCCGTAAAAGGAACTTATTAAGAGAGTCCATTCGGGGACATAAATCTAGTTGGCAAATTGCGGCACGTCCGCAACGTTGATTATTCCCCTTTTTAGGCGTTTTTACCGATGCGAATGCCCCGCATGTCCGAAGTGCCCGATAGGCGATCGGCTTTTTTCGTCGGGACTAGTCTTAATTAAATAATAATCATAATTGATAACCCGTTTCGCGGTACCGGGTATTCGTCGTATGAATAATTGATGGGAATCGATTCTCTGACGACGAGTTCTTCCCCGTTTCAGCGTTGTAGTGAATTTTATTAATTACCGCTCGATTGTAGATCGGTGGGAATTTTTCGATATGGTGGCGTAAGGGAGTCGTGTTGGAGACGCGTGGTCAAGGAATGCAGCGATTTTGGCGAATGACGCCATTTTTTTAATGTTTGTTTCCTAAACGCAGCGTCACCGGTTCCTGAAAATACAGAATATTTAAAGGGTTTTATATACTCCTATTGAATTATATATTCATTATTCAAATGCTTTTGAGCAATTGATAATATCAATTAACAAACAGCGTGAGTTATAATAACTCATCACTATAACTCACTATAATAAATCGAAAAATATGGATCTGTGCTTCTGTACTTCTCTGCTTCTATTCGAAAGGGAACATTCCATTTTTGTTATTGAGGGGAGGAATGTCCGAGGGAATGTCACTTTAATAATTTTGATTTTTTGAAATTAAGTTGATACCTGAATATTGTGAATGTTTTGCTGAAAACTATTAATTTAGATAGTGAAAAAGAAATATTAAATATGCATTTCCAAAAGTCAAACAGCTAATACCATATTGAATTACTAACGCGAAAAAAATATAAAAGAGTTCACAGAAATTTTCAAGATTAGTGTAGCAGTAAAAACATCAAGTCTTCGTTTACAGGGAATGTTTTTTGGTCCATTTTAGTGAAATTAGCACTAAATATAAAGCATCGTCTCTATGGACTTTCCACTCCATGCTAGGAAGCACACTCAACATGAATAATGGAATCAATATAAAGAATTTAAAATTACATTATTTCTTAAACGTCAATCACAGAAACCATAAAGGCAAAAATTTTTACTAGTTGGTCAAAATTTACACTTAATTTTACCTGCACTGAAGAACCTAGTGAGAAAGCTAGTGTTTGAGCATAGCCGAAATAGAGAAAATAACGCAACCGCGTCTCCAAATTAAAAAAAAAACATGAACATCCCCCTCTAAAAAATATTCCCGAGAACAACCAAAGATATAAATCAACCACCGCTTCAAAAATTCCCCATCGGGGAATTCCCCAATTTTCCAATTCGACTAACACCATCAAAATCGACGAAACGAGAATCGGCCGTATAGAATTCGACAACCCCTCTTTTTAGGGGGACACGATCCGCCGTCTCCACCGCTGTCCCGCCTCGGCCCACCATCAATAATAACGCGGCGTTTCCCTTTGAAAAATGGAGTTCCGGGACCAGAGAAACATTCAATTCTGTGGGCCGCAAAACCACCCCCTCGCGGAAGGGAGTAAACGTGCCCCGTTTACGATAGAGACGTCCAAGATGATGGGGGCGGCTGAAGATTGGGGTGTTGGTCGAACGGAACCCACGTGACTGCCGCGCGTGGAATTTTAACGATCGTCGGTAGTTCGTCATTTCGGTGGTTATGAAGTTCGGTAGGGGGTTGAATTAAAAAAAAAAATAGGACAGAATTCTGTTCTGTTCTTTATTATTTTATTGTGTGCCTGTTGAATTCGTCAAATTATTGAAAAAAAAAAAATGGAATAGGAAGTAAGGTAATCAAAAATAAGAATTTGATCCCTTTGGATTCGAACCTTGGATTTGGACTGTATGAAACACTTATCAGAGGACACCACCAAGTGGTTGCTGAGTTCAAAACCAAATTGGATAAATTTCTTCTTACAAATCACCGATTTTTATGGATTTTTTCCACTAAATTTCCTTAAACAATAATCTACAAGGAAGAAACTAAATATTTTCAATTTGCGAATGAATATAAATTTTTTTGGTAACTTTTCGTTTTTCGCAAAAAAATTGATGATATGAACTTTGTATTAGGACAATTGAAAAGTCTCCGATCTGATGCATAGATGGCGGTGCTAGTATTAATTCCATATGATTTTTAATTAGTACCAACCTTCAAACAATACGTGTCAAAATTTGACAGCAGTCCGACCATTAGTTTGTGAGATATTGCGTTGTGAGTGTAGCTACTTTTGTTATTTGAAATAAGATGGGAACAAAAAGAATTTCGTGTGCTGATAAAATATTGATTTTTGAAGGAAAAAAATACAGTTGAAGCAAAATCTTGGCTTGATGAAGAGTTACCGGGGTCTGCACCAGGAGAATCAACCATCATTGATTGGTATGCTAAGATTAAACGTGGTGAAATGAGCACCGAAGAGGGCGAACGCAGTGGAGCCCAAAAAAGGTTGTCACCGACGAAAAAATAAAAAAAGTTCACAAAATAATTTTGAATGACCGTAAAGTGAAGTTGATCGAGATAGCAGACATTGTGAAGATATGATCTGAACGTGTACATCATATCATATCATATTTGTACATGAGAAGGCTGTGTGCAAAATGGGTGCCGCGCGAGCTCACAATCGATCTAAATCAACAACGTGTTGATGATTCCGAGCAGTGTTTGAAGCTGTTTAAGTGCAATAAAACTGAATTTTGACAAAGTAAAGTTCACCGAATCAACTTCTTTCGTAAACTTGAAATATTTATGTAGAGGTATTATAATAATAACAATTTTTTTTATTGATGTGCCTCATCATCTTATACTGTCACTAGCCGCCACTGGTTGGCTATGTTCTTTTCAATTCAAGAAGAATTTATAGACGACATTATTGAGTTAATTGAATTACTATTCATCGTATTGTAGACAAATTCGAAAGAGAAATTTCTTTACACCATTCAAAAGTACCAGTACCGACTACTGAACCTTTTTCTTAGTATTCACAAATGAGCACATAATTCAACAATTTCAACTTTTTCGAAGCATATATTTTCCTATGATTTAATGTCATAACCTACTGAACACAAATGACATAAGAAATGTCAAAAAATAATATACAGTGTTGCCATTATAACCATTTCAAATTGTATAATTCCTATACGCTCTATTAGTGTGACGTCACACACCGCCATTTTTGATTCTCTTGTCAGTTTTCGGAATCCAAACAAATAAATTGTCATTCAAATTAGTACGGTGTCGTTGAAGGAATTGGCTTATTTTCATAAATAAGAGTATTTGAGGAACGATTTCAGTATTAATTGATAGACAGAAGGAACGAGGTTAATACCAGTAAGTTTGAATCCTGTATCATTCCCCAGATTTTGTAAAAAGCCGTGTTTATTAGTTGAACTTCAAGTTCGAACTTACTGGCATTAATCTCGTGCCTTCTGTCTATCAATTAATAGTAAAATCGTTCCTTAAATAATCTTATTTATCAAAAAAGGCCAATTTCTTCAACGACACCGTACTAATTTGAATGACAATTTCTTTGTTTGGATTCCGAACACTGACAGGAGAACTAAAATGGCGGTGTGTGACGTCATAACTAATAGAGCGTATTGATAAACCCTTAATAATCTAAGAAATCGATGGCAACAATTACAAAACAGCCCGAAGTGAAAATGTTAACAAAATCATCCGCTCTCAAATTGACCATTCCTTCGGACTCTTAAAAGTTCCCTTTGGGAATTCCAGAACGGCTACCGTTTGCTTAGTTTAGATTGATTATATCGGAAGTTTGAACAATGGGAATGCCTCCTTTAATTGAATAAGTTTTTAGGGCAGCGTTGGCATTAGCTATATGGCTTCTAGACCATCAATTTCAATGAGGAAAAGAGATCACGTCGTGAATCTTTCATTTGATGGCGTGACCTTAGGCCTACTCGATGGAATCGTCGTAATTTTTTCGATAAATAGGTTGAGAAGTCGGCCGAGCCCACCAGGGAATTGTTTCGGGTATTTATTGATCTTCAGGGAATTTATTACTTATGGTTAAATGGATATCAAAGGCGTTGAAGCTTAGTTCAGGTTTTTCTGTTGGACAATAATATTAGACAAATAATTGTTATGGTGGTGTCGAGGTTTTTTGAGCTGATTCTATATCAATTTGACATACTAAATTCAAATAACGTATTCATTTTACCTAGGAGCTCCAATTTTTAAAATATACAATTTCAGAGAAATATAAGTTACATTATTCTAACTCAAATCCGTAAGTGTACAAAAATAGATACAAATCTTCATTTTAGTAATAAAAAATACAATATTATGTCGTACTTACAAACAAAAAAAACATTGAATAAATCAAATAGTCACTCAAAACTTCGAAAGCTTCTTTTCCGCCACATTCCTCAATGTTTTTTTGAACAGTCCCTTTTTGAACTCCAGCAGTAATCTGCCATCATGTGCATGTCCCATCTCCCTTGGTAGCGGTCCTCCATAACTTCAATATCTTGGTGAAATATCTTGGTGAAAAAACCTTCTTCCTTACTCTTAAATTTTCTGGAAAACGGTCTAAGTGGCTGTGTAAATAGTGCATTTTAATACTCATATTGCACCCCAAGGATTTGAAACTATTAAGCATTTTGTTAACCATTTCAACATAGTTTTGAGCTTTATGTTTTCCTAGAAAATTTTCAACAACTGCAACAAATGATATCCAAACTTTTCGTTCAACTTGATTCATTGAATTTATGAAGGGGGGATAAAAGAACTATAAATAAATCATTTAAAGTTTTCTTATTGCAGCTAGAGCAAGCTTTGTAATCATTTTTGGGATTAGAAAAATTTTACCTATTTTGAAAATGCTCGTAAAATGCAGGTCAGTTAGCTCAATATTGTATTGTAAAATCAGGAGGTAGAATATTGACAATTTTGAGTCAACATTTGTCCATGAGAAAATGTTGAAAATTTGTATGGAAACATTGTGACGGCGACTTTCTTCGGATTGTTGTTTGTTCACTATTTCCCTTCTATATTACCTCGGGCGCCAATTGCGATAGGTTTTATAAGGTCGCAATTCCTTACGTCGCTCACTATTATCGACCCTGGGTAGCTTTTAAACAGTTGGAGAAGGGTTCGATTCAATCTAAGGTAAGAGCGATTGACCAGTGGTGATTTATTTCGCTAAATGGCAGTAAATGTCTATGGATAAATAAAAGACACCCTGACGAAACACACTATATTTAACAATATCCGTTCCCTTATGTACAACACCAAATTATATACAATACTATCCTATATATACAATAATGAAAAAGGCTACTAAACACCAAAAGCAAATATTTACAATGCAACACGGTACGGAACGAGAAATAAGCGAGGTGAGCAGGTGGCGTATATCAAGCAGCAGAAATGAGTAAGCAGTGAGCAAGCAAATTGAGCGATGATAAAAACGGTTAAGTGCGGACAAGCGTGGAAAGCATGCAGATTGGCGTGTGAAATGCAGTCTAATAAATCAGATGTGGCTACCTATCCTGTGTTCCGTACGGTCCGGTTCGATACCTCTTTATTAGAAACAGCAAGCCTGAACAATATCTTCGAATCAGGTCTTGTATCGGCGCATCCACCAAAAATTGATATTAAGTCAGACTGGGCAGGGTGACTCACCGAAATGACCACGGTGATCAGTGAATCGGAAATACGCGACCCCTCTCCACAAGATAAGGAATTCCGTCTGGTGGTCCCAAATAAGAGTTGCTCGCAATAAGGGACCCGACACACGGATTCCACTTGAGAAAGTTGGGTCTTAGAAACAGATTTCAATCAGGGTATTTGTCGGCGCATCCACCAAAATAAATCTCAGGTCGGACTGGACAGGGTGACTCACCAAAATGACCACGGTGATCCGTGAATCGGAAATAAGCGACCCCGCTCCACAAGATAAGGAATTCTGTCTGGTGGTCCCAAATAAGAGTTGCCCGCAATAAGGGACCCGACACACAGATTCCACCTGAGAAAGTTGGGTCTTAGAAACAGATTTCAATCAGGGTATTTGTCGGCGCATCCACCAAAATAAATCTAAGAAATAAATTTCGTTCGGGGTATACTCTGGCGCATCCACCAATTCCAGACTCGAGTCAGACCGGACAGGGTAATTCGCCGAAAAGGCTGCTGTGATCCGGAGATCGGAATTAAGCGACCCCTCTCCCCAAGATAAGGAGTTATGCCTGGTAGTTCCAAATAAGAGTTGCTCGCAATAAGGAACCGGACAGACAAACTCCACTTGAGAAAGAAAGATCTAAGAAATAAATTTCGTTCAGGGTATACTGTGGCGCATCCACCAATTCAAGACTCGAGTCAGACCGGACAGGGTAATTAGCCCAAAACACTGCTGTGATCCGGAGATCGGAAATTAGCGACCCCTCTCCTCAAGATAAGGAGTTCTGCCTGGTAGTTCCAAATAAGAGTTGCTCGCAATAAGGAACCGGACAGACAAACTCCACTTGAGAAAGAAAGATCTAAGAAATAAATTTCGTTCAGGGTATACTGTGGCGCATCCACCAATTCACGACTCGAGTCAGACCGGACAGGGTAATTAGCCCAAAACACTGCTGTGATCCGGAGATCGGAAATTAGCGACCCCTCTCCTCAAGATAAGGAGTTCTGCCTGGTAGTTCCAAATAAGAGTTGCTTGCAATAAGGAACCGGACAGACAAACTCCACTTGAGAAAGAAAGATCTGAGAAATAAATTTCACTTACGGTATACCTCGGCGCATCCACCAATTAACGACTCGAGTCGGACCGGACAGGATAATTAACCTTAAAGACCGCAGTGATCCGGAGATCGGAAATAAACGACCCCTCTCCCCAAGATGAGGAGTTTTGCCTGGTAGTTCCAAATAAGAGTTGCTCGCAATAAGGAACCGAACAGACAAACTCCACTTGAGAAAGAAAGATCTTAGAAATAAAATAAATTACAAATAAATCACACTCGGAAAGTATCGATGGGACACAGGAAAGTCACCGATAATACAGACAGGAATAAAACGGTTCTTACCAATCCTAAGAATTTCCCACTTCACTACACGAACTCAAATTCTTTTCGTGTACGGGCTAAGTGTCAAATTCACGAATATAAAATACGGCACTAAAACGTCCAACGTTCAAAAGAAAAATTGCAAACTAAAAATTAAACTCTAAATTGTTACTCAAGAAAATCCGCTCAATAACTATGAAAATATATAGCTCGAAGACGCCGACAGGAGTAAATCGGAAAATATCTTAATACTTCGAAGACACCGGCAAGAATAATTCTCCTTTTCCGAAATACTTCACTTGTAATCTCGGTTGGAAGGGGAAAATTTCGAGTCTCAAAATCGGCGGTGTGAATATGAAAAACAAACGACAACATGTAAAAAAGAACATATTGAAGAGATAACGTCTGTAGCTGTGTCGCACGGAAGTTTTTATACATAGGATGATATTTTAAATTGCATCGTTATATTTTCATGAAATAAATAAATCAGAAATTATTCCAAATGAAAATTTCTGAATTGGACGAAAAATACCTTCACTGCTCTCAATTAAAATTTTATTTTCACCTACTCATATGACTGGTAGAATAATGATGGAATTCTAAACCTGGGGCAAATTATACTGGGTGATTTTAATAAAACAATTATTGAATTCTAAACCTGGGGTAAATTATACTAGGTGATTCTAGTAAAATAATTATTAAATTCTTAACCTGGGCTAAATTATACCGGGTGATTCTAGTAACGAATTTCACTTCGTTACAACATCTTGCAGCTCTTTATAAATGAATAATAAAACACAGGTTTCGCTGCCTTCAAGCTATTCCATGGAAGGCGGTAGGTACAAAAGAAAAATTGGAAAAACAATAATAATGAACTTGTTACAACACTCCATCAATATTAATTCGATCCTATCAATCTCTGTAGATCTAGAGATAATTGAAGCAGTCAATAACGAAGTATGATATCAAGATGAAAAAATGCATTGCTTTGAATTTGTGATTACCTGGTAACTATACAGTGTACATTGTATGTTTTTAAATCGCTAATACATATTCAACGTTCCTCATAATCAAATGACGGTGATTTTTTTCATATCTGGGTGAGATACCGTGGGCGTCTTTTAATTGAGATCCAGTGGCGTAACGTAAAAGTTCCGTTAGGAGTGGCTCAATACCTTACTAAGGTTAAGTTGACTTTACAACTAACTTCTGGGTTCAAATTCAAATGATTTTTTTTTCAAGTTATTGAGAAAGTAGAATAATTTCAGAATAGTTGTGTCATGTCAAAGTACCTACATTCGGTTTAAAACACCTGTGATCATTTGAGAATCAACGTCATGGACCTATTATTCTTGTAGCATATTATGATTGTTATTATTCACTCTGCTGATTTAGTCTCCTTTAAGCCTATGTCGTTGAATTTATTACTTGACGAAGGTTCATAATTGTGTACCTATATAGGCGTACAACATTGCTTCCGCCGTTTTTTTCCGAAATTCGGGGCTTTATTGTGAAAAACTGGTTATACATTTATGATTCAAAATATTGTCCATCGCTGGCCACTACTTTCCTCATCTTTCAGGCAGCATACGAAACCCGCGTTGAAAAAATTGGTCATCTTTTGTAGAGATCCACGAATCTATCCAATTTTTTACTGTGCTGGTCAGCCAGGCTGTGTGCCATTGTTCGCAACATGGAGTCGAGCATTGTCATGCTGTAAAATCACTTTATCATATCTCTCATTTGATGCTAGGCTCAAACGAATTAATTGCGTTCGATAACGATCGCCTGTGATTGTTTCAGTCGGTTTCAACAACTCATAATACACTACGCCGAGCTGGTCTTACCAAATACTGAGCATGACCCTGGAACCGTGAATATTCGGTTTGGCTGTCGACGTGGAAGCATTACCGGGATATCCCTATGATTTTCTGCGCTTGGGATTATCGTAATGAACGCATTTTCGTCTCTAGTCACAATTCGATGCAGAAATCTCTTCCGTCTTTGTCTGCTTTGTCAAAATAGGAAAAAATTGCGACGTTGCCAAATGACTCAAAAATTCCTGAAATCTCATTTTCTCAAACACCTTGCACGTGCAATGAATACACTATTCACGTCCAAATTCGAATCCACACAAAATGCCGGATTTACTACGAAGGTGGATCTGTCGGCACCCTAAACCTATAATTTCAAGCGACTCGAACAAAGGAACACGAGCATATTGTGTACGCTGTGTCCCTACAAGCTAGACCTGTCAAATCGCAGTCATTAAAGCGACGTAATTAACAATCGAGCAGCGAATAATTATCGTTGCAAGTGGATCGGGAGTGTCCTCGGCTGAAATGAACGTTTCCGATACGATTGGTATTCAATTAATGGTAATTACAGTTCTTGCAAACGTTGTTGACAACGCTGGGATGAGTTATTATAAATTGGTCGCTTTCCGATGATCGGTAGAGGTATGATGAAGTCATGAAGTTGCCTGGAGGCTTATTCAGGTGATAATGAATTGTTGAAACAAAAAAATTCCGTGTTATAATTTTTATGAAAAAATTCTTTTGTCTTACTAAGAATCTTTCAAAATTTAAAACATAATTGGCTGTGACTAGGGCGTACCACAGGGTTCTGTGCTCGGCCCATTGCTATTTATTATGTATGTGGCTGATCTACCACAACTGGTTTGCTCTGAGTGTTATTTTTTTGTGAACTTCTTTGAGCTCTTCGTCGGTAACAGCCTCTTTTGGGCTCATTTCACCATGTTTGAACTCAGCATACCAATCAATGATGGTTGATTTTACTAGTGCAGACCACGGAAACTCTTCATTGAGCTAAGATTTTGCTTCAACTGTATTTTTTCCTCCAAAAAGCAATATTTCATCAGCACACGAAATTCTTTTTTTTCATCTTTTTTCAAATAACAAAGGTAGGTACACTCACAACGCAATATCTCACAAACTAATGGTTGGACTGCTGTCAAATTTTGACACATATTGTTTGAAGGTTGGAACTAACTAAAACTCATATGGATTCAATACTAGCATTGCCACCTGTGCATCAGACCAGGGACTATTCAATTGGCCTTATATTATAACGTTATGGGAATTATTTTAAGCTCAATTCCCAAACATCCTACATCCCAATTATAACCCGAAATTCCAGAACAATAAATTCTCGTACAACATATCCCCATATAAATTCATCATTTTTAGGGTCCCTTTTATATCCACCCTTGTCACGCGACACGACTTAAGGGGTGGTTTAAGGAAAAGTTCAACCTCGTTACGGTAGGCTTCAAGGAATAATTCATTATTCTGACAGCACGTGCGATACAGGGTGTGCATAAAGACAGACGGAATCGAGTGTTTTCGCGCTAATTATTTTACATGCATTAATTTGGGACGTAGCCTTTCGTTTGGCGAAATTCGAGGGCTGCTAACGCTGCGCCCCGAGGGATGAAGAGGGTTGGAACCCTTGTGATGTGTTCTTTTCGAAGCACCGCCGCTGGGGTTTTGGTCGGGATGGTAGTTCCTGTAAAACGTCGGGTTTATGAGGAACGGGGATAATTAAGAAGAAATAACAAATCATCCCTTTTAATTCTCGTCTAGATGAATAAGGGATGACGGTCATAGTTGGCTTTATGGAAATTGTGTGCGAGAAATACGGCCGGTTATTATTTTCTGCTGTCTGGCAGGATTTTTTGACTCGTGAAAAATTATTTGTGAGTATTTTTGTGCCGTTGGGTTTGAGCCTGAGGTTATTCGTTTTGAAATTCTGATAGAATATTCTCAATTTTATAATTACGAAATTTGAAGCGTAGAGGTGACCTGTCGATCAGAACTTTCGATTTGCAAATTGTCAGTTTTTCCTAGAATTTTAACGTTGCGTTCGTAACAAATCGAATGTGTCGAACAGCACCATTCGTCATAATGTGGATGCAGCTCTGAAGGGGTAGCAAGTCGAATAATATCAAAGCTTTTTATTAGGTGTACAACTTAGCTTCCGCCGTTTTGCAATAGATGGCTGTAGCTGTAAGTGGTTGTCGAAATAAATAGATCGTAGATGTCATACAATAAGCTTAGGTATTTGTAAACATAACGCCATCGAAATATTAGTCGATTTCTGTCTGCATCATAAAGTTATTCTCGATTGAAAATGTCAGCTTACTAGCCAAATTCTCGTTATTTGCGGTAGGTATCAATTTTCTGCTTTGATATGAAGAAATCTGCGACTGAGGCTCATCGAATGCTCTCAAATACCTATGGTGAGGCCGCTATTAGTGAAAAAACACGCCAAGAGTGGTTTCAACGCTTCAAGAACGGAGATTTTGACGTCGAAGACCTGCATGGCGATGGAGGAAAGAAGGTTTTCGAAGATATAGAATTATTGTCATTACTTGATCAAGATTCGTGTCCAACGCGACAAGCATTAGCCGGATCATTGGGTTGACGCAAAAAGCCATTTCGAAACGCCTGAATATCATGGGAATGATTCAGAAACAAAGAAATTGGGTGCCGTACGAGTTGAAGCCGAGAGATGTTGAACGGCGTTTGTTTGATTGTGAACAGCTACTTGCAAGGCAGAGACGGAAGGGATTTCTGCATCGCATTGTGACTGGAGACGAAAATGAGTTCATTACGATAATCCCAAGCGCAGAAAATCACGGGAATATCCCGGCCATGCCTCCACGTTGAAGGTCAAACCAAATATTCAAGGTTCAAAGGTCATGTTGAGTATTTGGTTGTACCAGCTAGGCGTATTGTAGTATGAGTTGTCAAAACCGACTGAAACAATCAAAGGCGATCGTTTTCGAATGCAATTAATGCGTTTGAGCCGAGCATTGGAAAACAAACATCCGCAATACAACGAGAGACATGATAATAGTATATTATTCAACGAGCGGTAATGTAGGTCATAACTCACGTAGATGAAGTTTGCAGCACGAGCCGCAGGCGAGTACAGAGTACAGTACCCTTAATAGTTGCCTATAAAAATATACCAAAAAACATTCCCTGTAAACGACGACTTAATGACCTTACTGCTACAAACTCCTTTATATTTTTTCGGGCAAGTAATTCTGTATGGTAACATTAGCTCTTTGTCTTTTGGAAATGTATACCTATATAATATTTCATCTTCACTATCTGAATTAATCGTTTTCAGCAAAACATTCACAATAATTAGATATCAACTTAATTTGAAAACGTCAAAACTATTAAAGTGACATTCTCTCGGACATTCCTCCCCTCAATAACAATAATGGAATGTTCCCTTTCGGCCAATCGAATAGAAGCAGAGAAGTATAGAAGCACAGATCCATATTTTCCGATTTATTATAGTGAGTTATCATAACTCACGATGTTTGTTGATAGATGGTATTAATTGCTCAAAAGCATGTCAATGTTCGACCCCATGTTGCGAACGTGGTCAAGACATACTTGGAAACGTTGAAAGTCCTACCCCACCAGCCGTATTCTCTTCGGACTATAACTTGTTTCGATCAATGGCACACGGCCTGGCTGACTAGCACTCCCGGTCTTATGAAGAAGTAAAAATTGGATCGATTCGTGGATCGCTTCAAAATATGACCAGTTTTTTCAACGCGGGATTCGTATGCTGCCCGAAAGATGGGTGAAAGTAATGGCCAGCGATGGACAATACTTTGAATCATAGATGTATACCCAGTTTTTCACAATAATGCCTAGAATTTTGAGGAAAAAACAGCGGTAGCAAAGTTGTACGCCTAAGTACATTTGAAGTATCTAGGTAAGTGGCTAGACCATCAGCAAGTTGAACCCTCGGTTGAACCTTGACTAGTTGGAATTTCAGTCACGAAAAAACTCTACTAGGAGATACTTTTCCCACTTTGTCAATCGCAAACTTAGACATTTATGACTCCTCCTAATACCCGTCGACTTTAAATTAAAACTCGAAAAAAAAAACTACCGAATTAATCGCAGTTGCCAAACTTTTCCCCTCGTCCGACAACTACCGAACTTCCACCAAACTTTCGACGACAACCTCGCATATCTAATGTCCCGACAGAACAACTACTAGCATCAAGAACTCGTTCGTTTCGTACTCGACGCGATTTTACTACCCCATGACGTATTAAATCTGTCGGCCCGAGGGGTGGGTTTTGCTTGTTTGTTCCGAAGTTTTCCGAATTTCAATGCCCCCGGAGGCACCTCCGAATGGCGGGAGACTCGTTATTTAGGCCCGCGAATGATGCAGACGTCGGGATAAATATGAGGGAGAAGCGAGAGAAAAACACGGTGAAATTTTTATTTTATACGTGACTCGAGTATCGACGTATCGGATGATTTGGGGTTGTTTGGAATGGGGAGGTGAAGGGGTTAAGTTGTGAGGGGGGCTTTATGGGTTGGGTAGGTGTTGAGAGAGGATTTAGTTTATCCCTATTGGTTTCTTTGGAATCGTTTGAAGAAAAAAAGTTTTTTAACCCACCTGAAATTTTAAGCTGGAGCTTTTCTCGGAGACTACGACAGCTATTTGCAGAAATTTGAGGTAATATCTTAGAAGCCCTCGTCCCTATTGGCCAAAAATTGTTCGCTATGGATAAGAACAGATTGTAATCACTTGGTGCCAGGTTCGGACTATAAGTTAGAGGCATAGGAACTTCCCAACAAAGCTCTCGGAGCTTCTGGCAGTTCAATATCGATGTATGAGTTCTGGTGTTGTCCTGATGGGATACAATTCCTCTCCTATAGGCCATAGCTGGCCGCTTCTGAGAGAAAGCTTCCTTCAATTGTTGACAGTACAGTTCCGAGATAACAGTTGTGCCCTAGGGAAGCAGCTCATAGTACATAATTATCTGCCAATCCCACCAAACACAACAACAAACCCTTCCTGTCACTCAATCCTGGTTTGGTCACCGTTTCCACCAGCTCATCGAGTTTCGACCACGACCGTTTTCGCTTGATGTTGTCGTGAGTGATCCACTTTTCATGACCATTCACCAGCCGATTCAAAAATTGGTCGATTTTGTTGCGATTCAACAGCGATTCGTAGATGGAAACCCGGTCCATGAATTTTTTGCGTAAATTCGTGTATTACCCATACTTCGAGTTTCTTCTTGAGACCAGCCTTATGCAAATGGTTCCAAACTATTTTTTGTGCCATCTTCAGCTCTTAGGCAATCGAAATAGTGCTTACATGACGGTCGGACTCGATAATGTCCATGGTTTTATCGAAGTTTTCGACAATTGGCTTTCCAGAGCGGGGTGCATCTTTGACATCGAAATTACCTCTACGAAACCCAAATTGCGCATGATTGACTGTTACAGTATCAGGACCATAAACACTATTTACATTTTCGGGCGCCGGGCTGCGTAAAGGCAAAAGCCTGTATAGTACAGAGCGCGAGGTTCGCGCGACGCTCTGTATCACTCGTGGTTTTGTTTATGAATATGCTGCGTTGCGTGTGACAAATCGCAGTACGATACAGAGCAACTGTCGCAATTCCTCGTCCGCCTCACTTGGAATCGTAATATTGACCAGTTACTAGTTGCATATTACACGTTCACGTTGTTATAGGTTATAATTTCTATTTTCTCTTGATTCTATCGCGTGCATCATGGATGAATCAACCTTAAAAAGATTGTTCGGGCGTTTGTGCCAAAATGTAAACATTCTCAATATAACAGCTGTGGACAACAACGAAAAGTTCAGTATTTTAGTGCAGTGTAAGCTTTCAGGAGTGGGCACAGTGGATGAAAAATGTGACAATTGGGTAAAAGATTTTTCATACTCGACCAATACAAACTGGATAACGTTAAGACGTTATCCTAATGCAACTCGCTATGAATTCCGAAAGCTATACGTGTGTCAACACTCATCATTGAATAAAGTAGCTGAACGAAAACGGCAGTCGTGTGAAGTTAGGAACAAAAATTGCAAAGCACAAATAGACATTAAATTCAAAAAAATTAATAGAAACACAATAAAAAATGATGTGCTGTTAAAAGACGGAATTAACGTAGTGATAAAAATAAATTTTCAACATTCCCATAGGATAAATGTGGCACAAGCTTTTCGATACTTGCGTGTGAACAAGACAGTACAAGACATTTTTGAGTCATACTTTATTTCGGGAATGACTCCGTCAGCTGCTAGATTTTATCATGAAATGAAAATAATTGAATCTGGTTCTGAAGAAACGAAGGAAATACAGAATGTAAGTACAGCATATCTTCTTGCTAATGCTAGAGAAAATCCTACTGAGAGGCAGATAAAGTACTTGTATGATAAGTGGCGTTTCTCTCAGTACGGTAGTCGAGAAGAAAAAAGTATGATAGAAGTTCTCAAGAACAGACAGTCCTTGTTGCAGAAATCCGGCGGTACACTAGTCATCAAAGAAAATCCTTTTATCGCAGTTGTTATTACTCCAATAATGCGACGCGCATTTCTTCAAAATTTATGCACTGAAATGGTTTTCGTGGACTCCAGCGGATCTTGCGATCAGACAAATACTTGTGTCACATTTCTATTCACTTCAAACAAAACAGGGGCTGTTCCTATCGCATGCATTCTTCACACATCCCAAACTGAAGCGAATTATACTTTAGCTTTTGCGTCTGCCACTGAAGCAATCGAAGTAGAAAATAGAAAGTTCGATCCAAAAGTGTTTATGACTGATGACAGTGCATCCGAGCGCAATGCGTTATCAGCTGTATTTCCGAACTCCATATTACTTCTATGTACATTCCATCTTTGTCAAGCTTTATGGAGATGGCTCTGGCAAACTGACCATAACGTGAAAAAGGAGGACAGAAGAACAGTGATGGAAATGTTTAGGAACATACTTTACGCTCCAACATTACAAGATTCAGAAGAGAATTATGATTTCTTGATGAGTAATAATATAGTGCAAAGTAACAAAGCATTATATGATCATCTGGAGAAATTGTGGGTCCGCAGAAAAGAATGGTGTATTTCGTACAGAAATAATATAATAACAAGAGGTAACAATACTAATAATTACACTGAAGCTTCAATTAGGATTTTTAAAGATATAGTTTTGCAAAGGTGCAAGGTTTTTAACTCTTGTGCATTGGTTGATTTTATCATCAATGTGTTCGAAAACTACTATAAGCGAAAATTGTTGGAATTTGCAAATTCAAGAAGATCTAAACCCCAAATTGATTATAGAAATATGTGTTTTAGAGCAAAAGATATTAACATTATTTATCAAAGGGACAATACAATTTTCCATGTTGCATCTGAAAAAGATTCCAATTTATTTTATACAGTGAATGCTAAAATTGCTTTTTGTGATTGTCCATCAGGCACAGGTGGCAAATTCTGTAAGCACCTATGCGCAATAGAACAAAAATTTGGTATATTATTTAAAACGTCTCCAGTTCTAAGCGTTCATGACAGAATACAATTAGCCAAATTAGCTGTTGGGCATTCAGCACCAGAGGAATTTTATAAAAATATGGATTCAAACACAACTGATCTTGAAAACTTTGAAAACTCAGTTCAATCAACTAATTCTGTTCCTGCTGAAGTAGACTTAGCAACATCAATGGATTTACAAATGAACGCCGAAGAATGTGAAAGCCGATTTAAAGAAGAAATTAAAAGAATGCGCAGTGAATTTGAGCGCATAACAAGTACGCTCGAAGACAATCAAAGCCCAGAAGCTACTTTATCCATCATTAAGTTTAATGCAGTAATGAACAGCCTGAAAACCCCTTCCCAAATTTTAAACTTTTTGGAAGCTAAAAGTCGAATATGCGGGAGAAAATCTAGAAAAATTCGAGTGCAGCCAACGTCAATTTCGCGACGTAAAAACAAAGCATTGCCTCAATCTGGGAGAATTCAAGCTGGCAGGCCTTCCAAAATTGAAAAACTAAAACGGAAGCACAGCCTTGGAAGCAACATTTCGCATAACCTACCAAATGCTAAGTTACATTGAACTTAATTCTGTATTTCGTTATTTAAAATATATAATGACCCATGTATATATGACTTTTATTGTACGAATATCTACCATTCATCAGGAAGATGAAGGTAGGAATGAATAGATTTTAAAATTCACGAGACAAACCTATACTGTTCAATTGGGTATTTCGCCACAATATTCTCAATTAAACAAAAAGTAATTTTAATTCAGAATCATATGCCAAATTTATGTAAAATAATATGAAAATGCAGTGTTGCAAAATACCTAATTAAGCACGTATAAATATGAACACGACACAAAGACATATATAATTTATTGGCTCTGTATTACACTGGAATTTGTCGTCTGCCATGCAGCGTATTCATAAACAAAGCCACGAGTGATCGAGAGCGCCGCGCGGACCTCGCGCTCTGAACTGTACAGGCCTTTGCCTTTACGCCGCCGGGCTTGCATTTTCGTATTTATCCAAGAAAAGTTGTAAAATTTAGCCTATTTTCTCCTAGCTAGTGTTCATCTTCGACGCGCGCTCAAACTGAACTGAGACAACTAATCACAAAACTGTCAGAAGAGTTTTTGTAGTACGAAATCTCATATCTCTAATGCCATCTATAGTGAAACTCGATCGGACTTATACAACGAGAGGTACACACAACTGAATTCACCTATTGGAAAAATAATGAATTTCTTTTTACTGAACCAAATACAAAAATCAATTGTTCTACCGCATTGATCGTCATAGCTCGAGATCGTCAATTTCTAAAGCAACCATTGTATTTTGCACAACTGTTATTACTCCAAGTATTTATATGATCAATTAATTGAGATAATTGGAATTGACTTGTTCATTTAATTTGCATATAATTGAATAAATCAGCATATTTGATAATTTCGTATTTTTTGTTATAGGTAAGGAACTCAAGGTGCTCAGACAGTATGGAAGGAAAATCACGAGAAATCAGGTTAAGTCGTAGTGCTGTAGTATAGACAATAATCTAGGAATTCCAAATCAATAACTCAAGTGTATTATTTCCAATAATAAGCCTATGAAATCTTTCGAAGATTTTAGATTTTAACACTTTTACAATTTGAAATCCAAAAATTCAATAAAAAATTGGGTTTTTGCATTTGAAAAAAAAAAAACAACCAGAGGTAGATTCCAAAGGTTTATTAGCAGAAACAATAAAACGAAATTGATTTAATCATTTGAATTAATTTAAAAGTCAATCAATATTTGGATGAATTACTGTATACAGGGTGTTAGTGAATAAGTGTGACAAGGGAGGATGTGATTATGTGTGTATACAACTACGAATTTAATATATTAATATTTAATTCCTCTGTTTTTCCCTGATAATTCGAGTCTCGCCGCGAGACAATGAAACATTCGCAGAATTTCCCACGAATCATCCGAATAGCATAATCCGGAAAATTCTTCATAATTTTTTTTCGGAAAATTCCAAAGAGGAAAACCCGTCCCGACGTATTTTCCACGCGACGTCCCGCTTATTCGCGTGCAGAAACAACCCATAACCTCTCCCCTTCCATGTCCCCGTTTTCCAGCGCCACCCGATAATTTCCATCCGTTCATCCTCCTGCCCCCCCTCTCTCAGACCCCTCTCGATCATAAAATACACAAATCCATAACTCGCGTTCCATCTGCCGATCGTCAGGAATTTTCCCAGCGCTTTCCACGGCCGCGGAAAATAACGGGGCCGTCCGGAAAATTCCGTGGAAATTGATTCTCGAAGACGGGCCCGAGATTATCTCGAGATTTACAGTTCGTTTGGGAAATTTCACGCCTCGGGTAAATCGCGTCGGGGGTACCCTCCTTTAGATCTACGACTTTTTCCGTCAGTCGATAACTTTTCCGAATTTGTGTTTCGTAGGCGTTTTTCCGGTGTTTCCCGCTTGGGTTGTGTATCTCTTGTATCGCGTTTGGGGATCGCCCGCAAGGGTTGTTAGTGTTACTGGTCCGATCTGGATAGATGTTGACTTCGCAATTTGTTGGGGTACGTGCTTAGATTTAAGGCCGGGTTTACATTGGGTAGGACGAGGTGAAGGTTAGTTCAGACAGGGCGAATCTAACTGGAATAAATTGCTTTAAAACTGAATGGAAAAAATATTGTATATAAAAAGCAATAATTTACTAAAAATTTCGAAAACTTTTAAGAGCTCTTTCATTTAGGCACTTATTATAACAACAGGCCAATTGAAAAGTCCTCGTTCTAACGGGTGTTTTATTTTCGAGGTATATAACTTTAAGTTGGCATTACTGTTCAAGATGGCGACCGATTTAACAGCTGTCAAGTGATTTATTCTCAGTTTGGTTTGGCAATTCATCATGAATAGACTCACGCCTGAACAACGCTTGCAAATAGTGCAATTTTATTTCGAAAATAAT
The DNA here is from genome assembly GCF_914767665.1 of Harmonia axyridis. Lineage (NCBI taxonomy): Eukaryota > Metazoa > Arthropoda > Insecta > Coleoptera > Coccinellidae > Harmonia > Harmonia axyridis. The sequence continues at coordinate 81,033,466 of NC_059501.1, forward strand.
GGTTCTGTGCGGAATACGTATCGCGCACTACGTCTATTTTATTTTGTTTAGCGATGAAGCGCACTTCTGGTTGAATGGCTACGTCAACAAACAAAACTGCCGCATTTGGAGTGAAGCTAATCCTCAAGTGTATGTCGAAACACCGTTACATCCAGAAAAACTGACTGTTTGGTGCGCTTTATGGGCTGGTGGAATCATTGGTCCGTACTTCTTCAAAAACGATGATGGCCAGAACGTTACAGTCAATTGTGATCGGTATAGAGCCATGATTACTAACTTTTTCAATCCTGAATTGAACAACCATGATGTCCAGGAGCTGTGGTTCCAACAAGACAGCGCAACATGTCACACAGCTCGTGCCACAATCGATTTATTGAAAGACATGTTTAGTGGGCGCCTAATTTCACGTTTTGGACCTGTGAATTGGCCTCCAAGATCTTTTGATTTAACACCGCTAGACTACTTTCTGTGGGGCTATGTAAAGTCATTGGTCTATGCGGATAAGCCACACTTGACCATTTGGAAGACAACATTCGCTGTGTTATTGTCGATATACGGCCACAAATGTTGGAAAAATTCATCGAAAATTGGACGTCCAGATTGGACTACATCCGAGCCAGCCATATGCCAGAAATCATATTTAAAATGTAATGCCACAAGATTATCTTGCGGATAAATAAAATTCATGTCAATCGAATAATCCATCGTTGTTTTATTGCAATTTAAAGTTCTATAGCTCTAAAAAAACACCCTTCATAAGTGATACTTACATGAAATTGGTACAAAAGCGATTGCTATAGCGCATTGATCCTTCTAGTTGGGAGGAAAACACGATTTTGAAGCGTAATAATGAAGAAAACAAAATTTATAGAATCGATTTCGCCTAAATTTAACACAACACAATTATAAGTAGAAAATTTGTATTGCTAGGATAATTCCAAATACAATATCTCTAGAAAATATCTGATATCTACGCCAATGAAAAATTTGTTGAGGAAGCTTTTATTTCTGTCTGTGTAAAACATTGAACCACCCTCAACACAATTTAAAAACAATTAATAAATATCTACGCTACAGGAAATGGAGTCCATGCATGAACAAAGATTGCCAACAGCTGCTTTGCTCTTAGGGTATCTAATGAATAACTTCAAAATAGCCAATTGTCCCACAAAAAATTAAGTGTGATATACATTGGAGGGAGATTTTCGTCGATCTTAAGATGGTAAACTTCCTTCTTGGATAGCGCATATAGTCTAAACATCCTTAAGTTCTTCACGTTGTTGTTTAAATAGAACTAAAGGTTGAATATAAATAATTAGTATTTAAATCTGTAATCGAACTAGTGGATATGGAATTAACACTTGTTCCTCTAACAATCTAACACAATACCATGTTCAACAGGGTAAGCAAATTACTCACTTCAACCCAGTTTTACCCACCTGAGGATGCTATTGTAATAACGAAACGCTTGTACTTGTTCGAGATCCAATTTCAGCGAAAATCATTTTAGTTTGATCCGTACAAGTTCAAAACAAAACATAATTGACAAGCCTTTGTTTGCATGAGGGAAATTTCCACCTTTGCATTACAAATTGGGAATTATAAAGCAATCTCTGAGAGCGTCAAACAGAGTTGTACTTCGCTTTGTGTACTTAATACTTAGGTAAATTTCCTGGGATTAGTGTGGCAAAACTGAAAGCACCGGGATTGATGGGCTTTCAGATAAGACAGATTATTGTATTATGCAGCTTGGTCCAATTAGGGCTTCGAGATTTTTGAGTGGAATATTGGCAACGCTGTTACATGCGATAAATGAATTATTTGACAGTTTTGTTGGTTATGTTTTGATAAATAAAACATTGAATTTATTATGACAACACAAACAAGTGCGAAATCACTTCCATAACCTCAATAAAGATAACTTTTTAGGGATTAATAAGTTGAAGTGTCGATAATCAAGCAAACAATAATTCATAAGATTATTCAAGATCTGAAATACACGCTTATGATTCAACATAAAAGAGGATTTTCGTGATATGTCTAAACAAATAGTATACATATAGCCAAAAAAATCGTGGAGTGATAGTAAGAAAATATATCATTGAATTATAATGGTAACATATGCAGGTGATTATAAAATTGGAGGTACTAAGGAAAATGAGAAATTCCTTGGATAAAAAAAAAGTTCTATGAGCATGGTCCCGCAACTTTTTATTTTCAAAATACAGTGTGTTTCTTGTAGTTATACTTGTGATGAGATGATCTTTGCTATAGAAGGGTTAAATAAGGAGCAACTAGCAATAGTTTTCAGCGGCTAACGAAAGTTGTAATATTCCGTGCAAAATTCTGGACATTTCTTGAGAAACCAAGGGGGGTCGAGACTTTTGACGATGGTTGTGAAGGGTGTTTGTTTTACAGCTATAGAACTTTAAATTGCAATAAAACAACGATGGATTATTCGATTGACATGAATTTTATTTATCCGCTAGATAATCTTGTGGCATTACATTTTAAATATGATTTCTGGCATATGACCGCCACGGCTGGCTCGGATGTAGTCCAATCTGGACGTCCAATTTTCGATGACTTTTTCCAACATTTGTGGCCGTATATCGGCAATAACACGGCGAATGTTGTCTTCCAAATGGTCAAGGGTTTGTGGCTTATCCGCATAGACTAATGACTTTACCTAGCCCCACAGAAAATAGTCTAGCGGTGTTAAATCACAAGATCTTGGAGGCCAATTCACAGGTCCAAAACGTGAAATTAGGCGGTCACCAAACGTGTCTTTCAATAAATCGATTGTGGAACGAGATGTGTGACATGTTGCGCCGTCTTGTTGGAACCACAGCTCCTGGACATCATGGTTGTTCAATTCAGGAATGAAAAAGTTAGTAATCATGGCTCTATAACGATCACCATTGACTGTAACGTTCTGGCCATCATCGTTTTTGAAGAAGTACGGACCAATGATTCCACCAGCCCATAAAGCGCACCAAACAGTCAGTTTTTCTGGATGTAACGGTGCTTCGACATACACTTGAGGATTAGCTTCACTCCAAATGCGGCAGTTTTGTTTGTTGACGTAGCCATTCAACCAGAAGTGCGCTTCATCGCTAAACAAAATAAAATGGACGTAGTGCACGATACGTATTCCGCACAGAACCATTATTTTCGAAATGAAATTGCACTATTTGCAAGCGTTGTTCAGGCGTGAGTCTATTCATGATGAATTGCCAAACCAAACTGAGAATAAATCACTTGACAACTGTTAAATCGGTCGCCATCTTGAATGCCAACTTAATGTTATATACCTCGAAAAAAAAAACACCCTTTACAAGTCAAAGACTCACGCTGTACACTTAAGAGACCTAAAGTGAGAAAGTTAGTATACACCCTTAAGGACTAAAAATAATTTTAATTAACCTGAAAACGTAGCAATAACTTCTAACAGTTGATCTCACGAATGAAGTGAAAATATTCTCGCTTCACTTTTTTCACTTTAAATTCCCAAAGAAACCCTCATCAGGAATACGACCGTGGAAATTTCTATGGAGATTCAAATCTTTTTTTCTTCGAAATAATAAACCGAAATGAAACGTAGAGAGAGCCCAGGGGACGCACAAAGAATATCGGATTAGTCCGCCTTCGCCACCGCGTTGCTCCAGAACAATTAACCTCGAGATGGAATCACAGCATCAGCGGGATAAGGGTGGGGACTGCTGCGATGATAAATCTCCCGAAATTAAGCTGAGCCTTCTTTGCCAGCCTTGCCTGTTCCTTGCGATAGGATCGATTTTGGGAGGCAAACGAGCGTTTTTTACGTCCATAATCGGCCGCTAGGACCTAATACGTTCGGGTAAAAAATTGCGGATAAATAATTCGGATACGGTATCGATTTCGGATCCGTCTTCTGGTTTGGTTTTTCTTGGGGGAAATTGCCCGGAAAGTTTTCTGGGGTATAATTGAGGCAGGGGGTGGAGGGGAAATGGAAAAAGGGGGCGTTTCGCCCCTCGGTTGATTGCTTATTTCCAATAATGAACGTTTAGGGTCGATTAAAAAAAACAATTCGAATATTCATGAATTGGGTGATTTTATGGCTTATTCAAGTTAAGGGACGCTGCAAATTTTCAATAATTATCAAGAGGGAACACCACCACGTGGCCGGACAATATTTTCTCACAAGTAGAAAGTAGTAGAAGGGACACACATAACGTTGTCAAAACGATTGAATGATCAGTTGAAGTTAGGAATATTACAATAGTTCTAACTCCCGTCGAAAGCAAGTACTTCACGAGTCTTTTTATAATTAATCACAAAATTAGAGTTTTGTCATTTTTGTAATGATTTGTTCTGGATTTTTTAACGAATATTTCAAAAATACATCAGTGCTTCATAGGGATACCATGTCATCGATTATTTTGAGAAATAGGAAAAGTTACCAAAAATATATATATTTTTTTTTTCATTCCCTACTGAGCACTTATTTTGGTGAAACGATTCAACAATTTCCAAAACTTGTTGAGGCCTGTATCTTTCCTTTAATGATTAAATGGCATAACCTATTGATCACAAATGACATATTATTATTATTTTTCACTGAATCAAGGTAGTTGCAGCTGTGTTAACCTTCCGGAAACTGCAAGCAATTTGATCTTTTGTTCTTAACCTCACCTATTCATACAAACCCAAAGACGTCGATACGGTTAATGAAACCAACGACATCCTTAGGAGCCTTGGCTATTACTTCGTGAGTATCCAGAACTGAATTTCCCATGTAAGGGGTTCTTAGGCCAATCAGTCTTTGTGTTCGGCTGTTTCTTCTTCCTTTCCACAGAGCCTACAAATTTCATCTGTTACCCATGTGGTACAAAATCGTTTCAACAGTCCCACCATTACCCGAAGCTCAGCTCGTGGTAGTTCAGAAGCTTCCTGGTAAGGTCGGTGAACACACCACTAGTTTCTTTGCCTGAGCAAGACCCGGAGTGTTTCTCCAGATGATTTTTCTTATTGTCCCAATTCCATTGTTGAACCGCTGCCTTATATTGGTCTTTTCCAAGCTCACAGAATTGCTCAGGACCAACAGGTGTTAACCTTGATGCCCTTTTTGCAAGTTCATCGGCTTTTTCGTTTCCTCAATACCACAATGCCCCGGTATCCATAGTAGAGTTACTTTATTTCCTCTGGCCAGTTGCTTTATGGTATTAAGGCATATCATGTCAGTAGAGACCCCTGGCTATATGATTCCAGGGATCTCAGCATGGCCTGGCTGCCCGCATGGATGTAAATACGCACCCCTTTTAGGCTTATTTTGAGACACCCTTGGGCGCAAATATAGACAACTAGCGTATAGGTTTGCAAGATAGAGGGCTCACTTCCCAGGCATCTGAAAATCCTCGTTTTAGGCCCATATGCCTCAATATCTTTGCCTTTTCCTGATTTTGATCCATAGGTATACCATATGGAAGGTCCAATCCAGTTTTCTGGACGGAGATTTCCATTGCGGGGTATTCGTATTGCTTCCAGCAAGCTACATTTTCTGACATGTTTATGGGGGGAGTTGTGTGTATAGCTCCCAGGCCAGTCTCTGCAGTTTCTGCAGCCGGCTGCGTGTGGTGACCTCTTCGGTTTTTGTCCACCATGCTGAAGATGCATAGGTAGCAATACCACAGCAGAACCATATCCGGTCCAATGTCCCATATCTTTCCAAAAAGTACAAATAAGAAAGTACATAAGAAATATCAATAAATAATACATAATGTTGCCATGTTCCTATTGGTCAACCCTAATAGCAAAATACACAAGAATTTGTTGCTCTGGTCCTCAAAAAAAATATTAATAAAGACCTACGATTCCTCTTTTCATCATTTCCACCGTGAAAAAAGTCGAAATCCCCCCAAGATTACACTCTACCCACTCGTCAACACCGCTTAACTCAAAGTTTTCCAATCTCGCTCATCCGAGGTGGAAAACAGATATTCCGGAATGTTCCCTTGGAATTCTTCGTACAAGTTTTCCTCCTGCTTCCGTGGCTCGTTAGGAGCAAAAAAAACGCAATTAAAAGGAAATTCAATCAGGATGGATTCTGCTGTGAGTAAACTTGCGCGCCGTTGGCTCTCCAAATATTGCTCTAATCGTTTTCGTATCGTCTGCGAGCCAGAGCGTTTGATGTGGAGCAAATGGAAATTTTCCGGGGAGGTTGCCGGGAAAAATAGCTTTTAAATAACGATGGAATACGCTGGTTTTACGGTTTTAGTAGCTGACAAAAAAAGCGTGGGGGAGTACATGCGGAAAATGGAAATGTCCAATGAAGAAGAAAAAAATTATGTTTGAGACTATGCGTCAGGAGCTCTTTAGTGCTTGACGAATGTGAGGTTGAAATAAAGGGTTTTTCAATGAGAGGTTTCATCTTAAGAGGCCCGCTATCTCTGGACAGCTGTCACATTTGAAGATGCCTTCTTTTAATATATCTTCTTCTTATTCTTTTAGAAGGCACATTGCCTGTTTGATTTCGGTTTTCCTCGTGTTTTTGTTTCCTGGGGTGTAGATTGCCAATGGTCTTTTTCCATGAGGTATGTTGTCTCTTGCAATCTTGGCCATCCTGTCTGGACTCATTCTGTCTATGTGCTGGTCCCATTGTCTTCTTCTCCTTCTTATCCACCTTACAACATCGTCTGTTTGGCACTTTTCTCTAATGATTTCATTCCTCTGCTTATTGTTTAGTGTATATCCTTTGGTTGTCCTCAGGGTCTTCATCTCGGTTGTTCTTAAGATTCTGATTGTTGAAAATCCTCTCCATCCTCATCGTGTCACTGTTTGGTGTGGTTTTTGGGCTAGTGGAGACTACTTCACCTCCCGTTTCCAGTAGTAGTCGTTTCGTGTCAAACGACTTAAAAATGCGTTAAGTGGCTGCCTACCTTTTGGCCTCTTATGGAGGAAAAATAAATCCAACTGCTTCAGATTTGGAGCTCTAGCTCTAGCTAGCTAAGGTCAAAAAAGTTATTGACGAAGAAATTGCACAAAAACATGGTAAACTTGCTAGTGTACCTTCTGGTGGTGCTGTTGCTGCTCCCACAGCTGCCTCCGGTGGTGCTGCAGCCCCAGCTGCTGAAGAAAAGAAAGAAGGAAGAACCTGCAGAATCAGAGTCTGATGACATGGGCTTTGGTCTCTTCGACTAAGCTTAAGAACAATTAGACCTCACTTATTCGAAAATGAGGCTTGCGCAACTGTGAATGAAAAAATATTGATGTGGACAAAGAAACAATTGCAATTCTGCAAAGTAAGTTTTCTGGTTGTGTTATTCCTCGAAGAGGTGATCACAATTGGCCATCGAGCTCTTGTGATTTAACACCTTTAGACTTTTTTCTTTGGGGATTGATTTATGTTGAAATATACTAGTTTTTTCAATATTGAAATGAAACCTCTTATTGGAACAACAAAATCCAAATGAAAACCGCGCTTTATCCAAAGAACCACAACTTTAAGCAACAAACCCAACCCACCTATGTATGTGTCATCCCTCATGTAACCTTACAAACTTCTTCCCACCCCTATTGTTTACTAAAGCGGTTTCGTTTACCACCTCCACGACACATTTCACGCAATATCACATTCTCGGTATCCAATTTCTTCTCTGTGTTAATTAAACATCGACGTAATCAATTTATGGCGCCCTGTGTTATGTTCGATCTCGTGCGTAAAGTCGCCCTCAAACAGTGGCGGGGGGATAGAGAAGGAAGGGGGTGAAATCAACGATGAACTACTACCAGAGGGGGTGTCTTGGACCGCAAATGGGATCTCTGAATAATTTATGTCATTCTGGGGTTCGTGGTATTGGTTAATTTTTCCTGGTGGACGATCCTGATGGATGGTCGTTGTCTAGGGGTGAAGAAGGTTATGCGAATTATCGGAAACGATGAAATTTAGTGGGAAATAGTTATCCTTATCCCCTAAAGAGACGGGGAATGGAAGATTGAACCTCGGATCAATAATGATAGCTATTATTCCCGAGGAATAGGTATGAATCGAGGAATTATAGCCATTATTGCGCATAGGGTGTATAGATTCAGGGACGACGTGAGTAATGTTGGCGCCCGAAGCAAAACATTTTTCGGCACCCCTGATGAAGAAGTATCAATATCAACAAACCTCCCTGATAACCACCCCAACACCAAAAAAAAAGATCACCCGCTTCCCTGATAACACAGAACTTTGTTTTTTCCGATGAAGAATCAGAATCTTGTAATTGTGCGTACAAAAAATTCAATTCTAGTGAATGAAGAATTTTGAAATGTTTTAATATATTCATAGACGTACAACTCTGCTACCGCCGTTTTTTTCCCGGAATTTGATGCTTTATTGTAAAGAACATTTATGATTCATAGTATTGTCCACCACTGGCCACTACTTCCTCCCATCTTTCGGACGGTCATGGTCAGCCAGGGCGTGTGCCATTGATCGAAACAAGTGATAGTCTGAGGGAGCAACGTCTGGAGATTCCGGCGGGTGGGGTAGGACTTTCCACTTTTGCAAGTATGTCTCGACCACTTCCGCTACTTATGGCGTAAAATCAAGTCTCTCGTTGTATTGCGGCCGTTTGCCTTTCAATGCTCAGCTCTAACAAATTAATTACGTTCGATTACGATCGCCTGTGAGTGTTTCAGTCGATTTTAATAACTCATAATACACTACACCGAGCAGGTCCCGCCAAATACTGAGCATGACCTTAGAACCTTGAATATTCGGTTCGGCGGTCGACGTGGAAGCATGGCCGGAATATTCCCATGATTTTCTGCGCTTAGTATTATCGTAATAAACCCATTTTTCGTCTCCAGCCTCGATGCAATGCAAACAAACGCCGTTCAACAACTCTCGGCATCAACTCGTACGGCACCCAATTTCCTTGTTTCTGAATCATTCCCAAGACTTTCAGGCGTTTTGAAATAGCTTGTTACGTCATTCTCAATCATCCTGCCAATTCTAGTTGCGTTTGACACGAGCCTTGATCAAATAACTCTCGGCACATTCTTTAATTATTATCGTCCTCACCATAGGTATTTGAGAGTATTCGATGATCCTCAACCGCAGATTTCTTTGTATTAAAGTAGAAAATTAAAACCTCCTACGAATGACGAGAATTTGGCTCGTAAGTTGTTATGTTCAATCAAGAATAACTTATGATGCAGACACAAACCGACTAATATTGCGATGGCGTTATATTTACAAATACCTTATAAGCTTATTGTATGACATCTACGATCTATTTATCTCGTCTACCATTCACCACTACAGGCTATAGCCATCTATTGCAAAACGGCGCAAACAAAGTTGTACACCTAATATTTCAACGAGAATGACTGTCAACTAAAGAAGGAAGCACAAGTCCAAAACGAAACAAATTCAAAAGTACCAGCTTCCCATAAAAGAATCGATGATACCTCAATCGTGAAAAATAACCACCATTCTCTTCACTGGCTTCGCAAGCAACAGCTGTCAATTCACACGTGTCAGCTGTCATCGTCCACTATGGGCCTTATCGGCCGATGAGCTATAACGTCCATTTCTTAGGACGTGTCGGGCATCTCCTACGAGCCCCTCGGAAACAATAGCTTGGAAGCGAATAGAGAAGCTGCGGGTCCATCTGCATCACAATGGATTCAGTTGGGGCCCCGGCCTGAAAAGGGATTCTTGTTGAATTTTTGGCGGATATCATTTTGCGGAGATTGGAAAAGGGGGCGGATTATGAATCCCATTATATCTGGAATTCATTTCGAGGGCGTTTTGTAAGGATGGAACTGCACGAAGTGGATTTATGCGGGTAGGTTTTTGGCTAGCACCTGAAGGGTCTGCAGATTGAGTCTTCTTTTAACGGTGTGTTATATAAATTGTATAAGTGTCAGTTATGTGATGATTTAACGGTATTGAATGCTCGTCGTTTGTGTTGATTTTAACAACTTTCTCTTATTATCGATTTTTATGATACTTTTATGTTTTTACTTTATTCATAATTATGAATAACGTAATATTAAAGAAAATGGAAAAAAAATTCTTTAATTGTTAACATAGAGGAAGTAAACGCAATTTTTCCATGTCTCCAACATGGTTAGATTACGTTGTCGGATAGTGATTTATTTTCAAATCCACAATTTTACTATATCGTTATGAATTTATATTGTATTGAATGAAATATATTTATTTCAGTGATTCTCGATTGAATATGCAAATTTGAATATTTGGAATCCGATATTTTTCCTGATTGTCGAATTTATAATAAGCAGAATATTTATTATTTTCTGTATCTACCTGCTGAAATCCAAGGTTTGGCAAATTTTGCTCTCCTAGTGTCATCGGTTGTTGCACGTCGTTTGGCGCGCTTGAAGTTTGTTTTCTGAATTTATGATATATTTAGATATTTATTTCAATATATTTTGAGGTAATACGTTGATTCATTATGGGACATAAGAAGTGCGTTCTTTGTGGAGAAAATTGCGAATTGAGTGAAATATCGTATCACTGATATGTTTTCATTTCCGTGCGCTTCATGTCAAATTTGATAGTTTATGTTGGGGACAAAATTTGCTAACTGAAAATGACATATGCTCCCTCTATCTATGTTTATTACTCTGAGGTCAACACTAACAAATATTTTTTGACCTTTCTTATTTCATTTGTGTTCGCAGTATGTCATTTAAAAATGGTAAAATACACGGTCCAAGAAAGTTTATAAATGGTTAAATTGTTTTATACAAATCACTAATCAGTGTTCAAATGGTACCAAGTACTCTTGTATCGTGTATAGGAAATTTTTTTTCAAATTTGTCTACAATTGGACGAACAGTTGAGATTAACTGAATTATGTCCTCCTTGATTTTTTTTTATATTTTCCAGAATGAGCACTGATTTTAATGAAACAATTTAACAATATCCAAACGCTGTTAAAGCTTGATCCATGATCAAATGGCATAAACTACTGAACACAAATGACATAAGAAATGTCAAAAAATGATACAGAGTGCGGCCATTATAACCATTTGAAATCGTTATTTCCATCGGAAAACCCTGTATAACATTCAACGTAATAAACCGTCTCACTAAAAACATTTTTCCATCGTAAAACAAAACGACGCGGATACAATTTTCCCGAACTAAACTACCCGAATTTTCCATTAAGTTTCAATTGTGGCTTTCCCGGAAAAACGACCGACAAAAACACCGTTCCCAATTACTTCCGGTAACTTTCTGACACTTTTAAAATAAGCCAGATGTAAATTGCTTAGGTGTTAAGTATCCCGCGAGTAATTCTTTAATGCTGCGAAACTGAAACTTGGAACGGAGTTTTCCTACCCCCCACCCGTGTCGGAAAAGCGAAAACTGTTTCCATAATGCCGAAACTCCCTGATTGTATCACAGCTAAACTGCATCATTTTCCAAGCGGTTTCCGCAGACGAAATAGGGGTTTTCTTTCGCGTCGGGAAATGGATGGCTGGGAAACATTCGGAGTGAAAAGCTCATCGGAAAAGTTTTCTTTTGTTTTTTTTTTCGGTTTCCGTTTGTCTGAGTTATTTTTATGGTTTTGTATGGTGGAATGTCAGACTGCCAGATTTAATATCAGATTGGTGTCGGGGATTTTATGTCCTTGCTGGATTCGTAGCAGATTTGGAATTTTCTAACTTTACGAGATTTAATAGTATATTACATAACAAGAGTTGTAAGAAGCATATTACGCGCGACTAGAATAAGACGAAGCGGCGAGTGTATACTATACTTCCTTTATTTCAGTATCGTAATGAGTTCATTACAGTACTAAAAACAGTGCAGTAATGAACTCATTACAGCATTGTTTTCAGTTATATTTTTCGTTTTGTGGTTGTCCACACTGACTTCCGATCCTATCAAATTTCAACACACTATATATTATAATTTGGAAATAGTGAAATGATTTGCTACTTTATACGATATTTCTCTCGATTCTGGTAGTGTTGAATCGATTTCCATCAAAGATGCCGAGAGATGTTGAACGGCGTTTGTCTGCTTGTGAACAGCTGCTTGCAAGGCAGAGACGGAATGCATCACATTGTAACTGGAGAAAAAAATGGTTCATTCCGATAATCCCAAGCGCAGAATATTATGGGGATATCCCGGCGATGCTCCCACGTCGACGGCCACGCGAATTTTCACAATTCCAAGTTCATGCTCAGTATTTGGTGGGACCAGCTCGGCGTTAAAATCGACTGAAACAACCACAGGCGATCGTTATCGAACGTAATTAATGCGTTTGAGCCGAGAATTGAAAGACGAACGGCCGCAATACAACGAGAGGCATAATAAAGTGATTTTTCAGCATGACAATGCTCGAACCCATGTTGCGAAAGTGGTCAAGAAATACTTGGAAACGTTGAAATGGGAAGTCCTACTCCACCCGCCATATTCTGCAGACCTTGCTCCCTCGGACTATCGCTTGTTTCGATCAGGGCTGACCAGCATATCCGGTCTTATGAAGAAGTAAAAATTGAATAGCTTCAAAAGATGACCAGTTTTTTCATCGCGGGATTCGTACGCTGCCCGAAAGTTAGGAGAAAGTAGTGGCCAGCGATAGGCAATATTTTGAATCATAAATATTTAACCAGTTTTATACAATAAAGGCTCGAATTAGAAAAAAAAACGGCAAAAGCAAAGTTGTACGCCTATGTTTTCAGCGATAAATGTCACAGCTCTCAAGTTGCAACCTTCCCATGTTACAAAATTCAAACAATTCTTCAAACTGATATGAAACGGGAAAGAAAACTGAACTAAGAACTGGAATGAAACCTGAACGGAACTGATAACTGAACTGATAGTGTACAAAAGTTACATCTCCTTCAAATCTACTCCCTTCTCTCCGACAACCCCCAACCGTGATTGAATAGCTTTACTAGACGGCACGTTATACCCTGTCGGCGCATTTAAAAGTCAAATAGCCAGCGCCCGATGAACGTGCATGTATCGGAACCCTTAAACGCGAAACTTTCCGAGCTAGGTCCGCAAACGACGCCGTCCAATAAATATTTATCAGTCCACCTATATTCTCGAGTCTCGGCTAACCGCCTCCTGCTCCTTGATGGGGCGGGATTGCAGGATACAAAGGCTATTTGGCGGCGGCGGGATCGATGTTCTAATGGGGGGGTTTTGGGGGATTTTCGCGGCTAGAGTCTGTGGAAAATAAACAAAGAGTCAACGGGGTGAAATTGAGTGCTTTACGGGGCAACGACGATCGTCGACGGAATTTAGAACACGTCATACTTGATGGAAAATTTATGAGCCGGTTTGGAATAGCCGCCCGTTTGTTTTAAGGATTTTCGTGTGGCTTTTCCGGCGTTGACCGACGTGATTTTGTTTCGTTAGCGATTCGTGTAGCAAGTCTAATTTTTTTTTGTAATTACAGGATATTCCAAGATCCAGGCTGAGTCGTTGGTTGAAAGTTCTCAGAGAAAGATATGGAAATCTAGAAATGAGCTGACACCAAGTCTTTAGAGCGCTTGTTCAGTATTAGAATGAAAAAATGCACTTACATAGGCTCAAAATCTGCAACCTCTTTCACTGTCATTGTGGTCTTCGACATCAAAATCACCGTTCTTGAAACGTTGAAACCACTCTCGGCACGATCTTTCCCTAATAGCGGCCTCACCATAGATATTTGAGAGCATTCGATGGCCTCACCCGCAAATTTCTTCATATTAAAGCAGAAAATTAAAACCTGCCGCCAATGACGAGAATTTGACTCGTAAGCTGAAATAACTAATCGAGAAAAGGACTCTAAATCAGAGGAGCGTTTGAGATTGTTTTACTCATCATGGTCGGATCTCCAAAAAACACTGAGGAGATAGGAGTAGTCAAACTCTGGGAGATTACAAGAATACCACGTGGTATAAATTCCTTTTAAATATACATATGTAAAAGCTGAAATTCCTAATGCATTAACTGGATGCTCATACCACACTTCATTAATATCGAATAACAATAATAACTGTAAAAGTTGAGGCTTTTACAAGGATGTGTAGACACTCAGATCGACAAACAGACATGAAACTAACCTTGTTCGGGATTGTCTGAAATGCATTTTGCGAGTGGAAATCGTAGACCAAGAAGTGTTTTCACCACTAAAGTGATCGCAATGCTTCCACTACCTTCTGTACGCTCGAAAGCAGAATGTGATGAAGCTTTAATCGATTACATTTTCCCATTGTCCCCAAACATGTCTCCCAATCAATCCTACATCTCCACCAACATTACAAACACACCCTCATTCGCCATCAACCTGATGAAAAACCAACAAGACTAACTTTCAATGATCGCACGATGTCATCTCGATCAGATGAGATGGCCTTGTCTGTCTATCGGACGAGAAACTATCTTGACGCTTTATATGGGCCCATTTCTTCGAGTGTCATCCATCCACCCCTGTCGTTTTTTTCTAGGGTAACTCGATATGTTTAATAGCAACATGGCACACTGCGTTGTAATGCCATTGTCGTGTCGCATAATGGTCTAGAACAGATGTTCGTCGCAATATTCGGTATTCCCTTTACGGTATACGTACAACTTGCGTTGCGTCGTTTCGTGGGCGTCCGTGGACAAGGGGTGCTTCTAATCATTTTTTTTTTTGGGGGCTTCTCCAGTGGCGTAGACGGGGATAGGACTGACCGTTTTTTGACTCGATACTGGGTGAAATATATGCGGAGTTAGTTTCAACATTTTTAACTTGAGTAATGATGGTCCGATTTTTATGGCCTTTGATTTGTCTCCCAATTGCAGGAAAAATACATTGAAACAATTGAAATTATGGAATGAGTAAACTATACAGGAGACATGACGTTTCCTGGTAATTGGACAATTTCCAGAAACCTGAGAATTGGTCAACCACATGGGCGACTCAAGTGCTGGGATATTATCTGACAGTAGATGTCAAGATAAGTAATAATTCACTCAATAAGTCCTGAGCTTAACCAGCAAAACTTAAACCTTTAAAATTCGACCTTATTCGTCAACATAGACTACTACTACTTTTTCATTAAAGCCAAATTTCTTCCCCTGAAGCATTCTTCTGAAGTCTGCAAAAAGTCAGTAATCAATGTAGGCCAGATTCTGTATAATAAGCTGGGTGGTCAAGAAATTCGTTTAAGTAGACCATGGTTTTTATCGATTTGTTACAAATATTATTGTCTTGGTGCAAAAGAACTTTCTGTTGCCTTGAGGATGTTCTTTCTTAATTTCTGTACTCCATCGATACAATAACGTGGAAATATAATTGAGGAGTTCCGTTTCACTGCGACCTAAAGGTCAATTGTGTCCCCCATCAAAGCTATTCTCTCCATAACGTGATCTACAACTCGCCTTCCAGTCCCATAGTTCTAATGAACTTCAGTATCTGGTATGGCTTCAAGGAGGCTTCTTCCTCACGTCTACAAGTTTCTTGTTAAAAACAGATTTTGCGTTGGCTAGTGATGGCGATGCATTCCATCACCAGGTGATCCGGTGTTTCTTTCTCCTCCGCACAGAATCTGCACTCTTTCCTGCTTTCCTGAGGCGACAATGTCCTGTGAGGAATCCAGTGAGGAGGTGTAATATATGTTTGCTAAGATCCAGATTCTTCTTGGATTTCGCAGTATTAAAGTTTCGAAGAAACTTTTTGGAGTGATCCAAACCAAGAAGTTTCCGCCAGAGTGTTTCTCTTTCGGTTTATTCTTTATCCTGAAACACTTTCTTAAAGGTGCATTTGTCTACGTCACAGAAAGTTTGTGGACTGGGTTGAGTACAACGTAGAACAAAACGGAAGAGACATAACAACGCAGGAATCTTATTTTGGTGTTTAGTGTTATGTGATGGCTCCTTTCTTCTTTCATTACTTATACATAATTTGTTTCTCATGAAAAACCAGCGTTTTTTTTCTGAAATTTTGGCAGACATCATTTGAAGCTTGGTACTAACGAAAAAAAGTGGTATGGCACTGGTGTTGCCTTATGTGCTCCAGGCTTGCTGGGATTTATTGAGCAAGGTGTCAGATCTGCAAACATGAAATTCGTGGAAACTCATTAGCGTTCATAACGTAATTAGTATTTTATCTACTCCTATTGAATTATATATTCATTATTCAACTGCTTTTGAGCAATTAATAGTATCTATTCATTACAACGTAAGCTATAATAACTCACTGCTATAACTCACTAAAATAAAACGAAAAACATTCCATCATTGTTATTGAGGGAAGCAATGTCACTTTGATAATTTTGACGTTTATAGGTAACTTTTGGAGTTTGACAATGAAGTTCTTTCTCTATTCTTGTATTTTAGTATTTATTGTTATAGTCGTAAAGTATTGTATTCAACTTGCGGTAATAGTCATAACTCACTTGATGAATTACAGCACACGACTGCGGCTCGTGCTGCAAACTTCATCTGCCTGAGTTATGACCTACATTATTGCTCGTTGAATAATATACTATTATAGGTCCGATTTTGATGAATTTTGGTACACCTATAGAGAATTTTTGCATCTTTTCAAAACTCGGAATATTTTTCAAGACAGTTCAAAAAGATTAAAAATAATCAATTAAATCTTTTCATCGTCACCTAAATGACAATTCTCCACTAGGAAACTATAACTTCTTCGCTCCAATCCACTTCAGAAGTTCTAGTCTGATCTAATACAATCACTAGGCTTAATTCGTTCCAGATGCTAGAGCTGTCCGTTATACTCGGGTGTAAAAAAAAATTAGGGGGTACACATCTCCGCCGCTGAGAGAGGGGCGGGGTGAACAGGGCGGCCGTGTAAGGCGAGCCATTTATTTAATTTGTACCCCATTTATGTTTCGTTTCCTGCGTCGAATGGATTTAATTAAATTTCAAAAGGATTTAGGACGTTCGCTATACAATACGCGCGCCAGTCGGCCATATTGAGTTATGATTGCTTGTACGTTCGGAGAATGCAAGTTGCCGTTCCATAATAATTAAGGGTTTTTGTCTGAGATCTTGATTTCGCCCCCATGCCAGTTTGAACTTTAATGAAGGAAATTCTTCGGTTTCTGGGTGACATAAGGGTGACTGAGGTCACTTGGTATTGTTGAGGGAATTTTAAAAGGTTAATTCAATAAGTTTGCCGTTATGAAGATGAGACCGTATTGTCTGTATACAGGGTGCGTCCTTTGTGTTCTTGGTGAGTGATGGTTGATTAAAATTCACTGATTGAGCTCGAAATTAGGGTTAATATAGGATGTTTCATTGGGAAGCGGAAAAACTTGAAAGGTGAATCGAAGCCACTGAGTTTGTTCTAGATATATTTATGTACTCTGACTGTGTTACCGAGATACAAAAGATTTATGAATTTTCCTTATTTCTTCCTGGGATCATAACAAGCAAACCCCCCTGTGTGTTTACTTCATAGAGTAATAAACTTAGATAGAGGGAGTACACGCAATTTTCACATGTCCACATGGTTAGATTACGTTGTCGGATTGCGATATAATTTCAAATCAACAATTTTACTATATCGTTATGAATGTATATTATATTGAATGAAATATATTTATTTGAGTAATTCCCGATTGAATATGCAATTTTGAATATTTGGGATCCGATATTTTTCCTAATTGTTGAATTTATAATAGAATATTTATTATGTTCTGTATCTACCTGCTGAAATCCAAGGTTCGGCAAATTTTGCTCTCCTAGTGTCATCGGTTGTTTCACGTCGTTTGTGCGCTTGAAGATTTTATTTTTTGAATTTTTGATGTATTTAGGTATTTACTTCAATATATTTTGAGTTAATATGAAACGTTGATTCACTATGGAACATAAGAAGTGCGTTCTTTGTGGAGAAACTCGCGAATTGATTGAAATATCGTATCACTGATATGTTTTCATTTCTGCTCGTTTCATGTCAAATTCGATAGTTCATGTTGGGGACAAAATTTGCTTACTGAAAATGACATATGCTCCCTCTATCTATGTTTATTACTCTGAGATTTTCTTCATATTTGGCACATAATATGTTTGTTATTTAATGCTCAAATTAATTGCTCAAGAACTAAAAGGAAATTCCAGGTTCAGGTTAACAGAAAAATACAAGACGATCCTTGAGACAACACCCCGTATATCGAAATTTTGAAAGTACATTCGAAAAGAGCACAAAAACTAAACTTAATATTTTTACGCATACAGTTTTACTGCATAAATTTTCAACTTTTTTAAATGTTGGATACCAAAAATTGTCAAAGCAATAAATCGTGGAAACAAATTGAAAAAGATTATTTCTCGGGAAATCAATCACTCATTACGATGAAAATGAAATCATGTATTGCTGCGATGATCCTTTTCAAAATAATTCTTACCGCAATGCCCTGAAATTTATAGTTTCGGAATTATGAATTTTTGGAATTTTCATTCCAACTAACACATCCGAGATCAAATCCCCTCGCAGGATGTTCATTAAAATTTTTTACATTGATAATTTCATTTTATTTTCTTCGCGTTTCCAGTAATTTTTTGTTGAAATAGGAAAAGTAAACCATGGTGTAAAATCTGTAGTGTTTTTTTAACTCTAATGCTATTTACTCATTGTGGTGAACAATCACGGAAATAATGGAGGATTGACCCAATGATTCCGAAACATGACTAAAATTTTGTCAAAATCGGATATAAAATATTCTTCAAAGTACATTATTATTTCGGAGTTTTTGGTTTCTATGAATGAAGTTTTTTTTTTAATGGATTGAACCTTATTCGTCAATTTGTCATTGTATATAATGAAATATGAAATTATCATCATTTAAATGACATGAAACTGTTTATACACATACATCATATATTCGTTACTCCTATTTGCTATTTGGTCTGCATAAAAATAACATTTTGGCTAATTGTTACTTAATAGTTGTTTTATGTTATTCGTTACTTGCTATTTGTTATTTGATGCTACTCTTGCATTTTATCAAAATTTCTTTCCTTCCGAGAAAAATCAAAACGTCAATCTCTATTTTATGGAAGTTTTGTGTGAATATCGAAACGTAAACTATGGAAAATTTCAAAGGGATTGAAAAAATTTGGAACTTTTCCAAATGTCTGTTATTGTAAACAATAAACCAATAATACCGGTGATCAAAAATACAACCCAATCCCTACAGTAGAATAATAACGGTGCATAAATAACGAAACAATACAAAACCATCGGGCTGTAACGCAAACAAAGCACGTAGACAAAATAGACTTCAATGAAGGGGGTAAAATAAAAAGCTGTGGATTTATTGGATGTCATTAAATGCGCCTGCTGTCAAATATGCCCGTAACCCCTTGATTATCGAAATAGTAATTCACCTCGTCAATTCGGGAACAGGGCCATATTTCTTCTCCTAGTTTCTGATTTCAAAATCAGTGCCGGCTCGTGCCACACACGCGGGACTATCTTAATGAATTATACACTGTGTCCGTAAAGTATGGAAGAAATTCATTTTTTGGTAAACAGTCCATTTTAAGAAATAATCCTGAAATACGTCGATTTTTGATTTTAACTTACCGTATTTTAAAATTATAATCTAATATACTGGGTGAATTACTTTCGGGTAATGACATCACCGTCATTTTCTTTAATGGATCACCCCCATTTTGTCTCAATTTTTCGATTACGCTAGCTGAGCTGATTCCAAAAATGTATCATATGTTGATTCCAATTGTGGATAAAAATACAATAGTTTTGTGTGTGCTCATAAAGTAACGCGTAACATTCTTTATTAGTTAAATTAACAATATTATCAAAAATACTTATTGTCTAGTGGCAATTGGTTTGAATGTAACACCCTGTAGTTTGTTACATTTTTAGATTAATAAAAATGAGCCGTTTCCAAACATCTTTGGTACTTGTGGTCTAGCAGACAGAGTATGAAAGAAATTATTTCTTATTTTTATACTTTTTTATTTCTAAGAATGTAACAAACTACAGGGTGTTACATTCAAACCAATTGCCGCTGGACAATAAGTATTTTTGATAATATTGCATCTACGATCAATTTATTCAGACTAGAAGTGATTATTTTTTGTCATTTCGAAAGTCATACGTATTATGATTTTTCTGTCAATATATTGAGATTCGCTCGGCTTTCTAGTTTTGAGGGGTCCATTTTAGTTGTTAGCACGATGAGAGAATGTATGTTTTCATGAACTATTACCAAGAATTATGAGAAAATTAAGAAAAGACAAAAAGAAAATCACTACCTAGGAAAATACAAAAATGTACAAAAATTACTCATGTAAATATTCAAGGAATAGTGATCTTCAATTGGTTCATTTCCCAATGAGGGTAATAATCTCACATCTATTTTAACTTCAAAATGAGTTTTTTTTCAAATTTTCAATTCATCTCTTTCCAACCCGTCGAGCCGCCACTGCCGAAAACACGCACTGGATATGAAGCGTTCGTGTCTGGAGCCCATTCGACCAGCGGTCCACATGCTTTACACAGGGACGAATTTATGTGAATTTATTCGAAAGGGGTCCTAATGAATTAATTACCGTCATTTTCGTGGACCTCGTAGAAATTATGGCCGGCGCAGTTTGGGGGGAATTAGGTTTTACCTGAATGATTACGCGGGGTGGATATAACGGGAACAATGATGAGGTGGATACCCGGGAGATTGAAGAGCCTATCAGCGACATCTTCATGTGACAGTCGAAAATTTTATGTGACAATGGAGACTGGGATCAATTTTGTGAATGGTCGAATCCAACATCTCAATATGCAATAATTTTGTCCTTAACATAGCGGCGGATTTTCAGATTTGCCGCCTGTAGGCCATTCAACTTTCGCCGCTTCTGAATTTAGATATCCTAGTTTACAATCATATGAATTAGATTTTCTATTCTAACTTGGGAAACTAAGGTATCGTGTCATATTTTGTCACAGCAAATGATTATCAAAAAACATTATTTTAAGCAGAATCATATACCACTTAGTAAGGTAATGAATATATCTTAAAACTATACAATACTGACATAACATAAATAAAGCTTACACAGGAAATGTATATTTGGCGGACGTTGATAAATATAAACTCCCAGTTTGAAAACAATACAATAAATGTTCTTTCTTAATTATCTGTTGATATAGGTACCAGTTTGGGTGAAATTATGATGGCATTACAAATTGCAATACCTTTTTGCGAGACTTTAAATTCGCAAAAATCATTAATTACTCATATTATCGTACAAAATCTTATTCATGGTCCAGTGGGTGGGATCCCCTACTCCCTAGCTAAACTTTATTCTGAGCAGGTTTTTGTTTTTTATTGTCCTGCAAATATCTTCAAATAAATAATCACTAATAATATCACAAGGGCATAGACAATATTCGATTATACACCGATTCACTAGACGTAATTCGCGAAACATCACGAGAGCGGAGCTCGAGTGGTGTTTCGCGACTTACGTCGAGTGAAGAGGTTCGTATAATCGAAATATATTGTTCATGCTCGAGTGGTATTCGATACGATTATATGACGAATAATTTCAATAAATATAACCAAAGCAATGCATTTTGATAAATTCAATGACATTTCACTGAGCTTGACTTATTTTTTGGCGAAAGTCCAAGAATGTTACTATGGAAATGATCGCAATATGGCAGGAGGCGAAACACCAAAACGATTATACCACATCGTCAAGTGGTATATTCACTTATCAATACGCCGTAACTATGGGAAATTTTCGGATTCTATTGGTGCATCAGAACACGAGTTGTATAATCTGTCAAATTTGTGATACAGAAATCTGTTCTGCCAACCCTCATTTTTCAATGCAAAAATCACTAAACGATAAACGATAAAAACTCGCCACTTGGTGGCTCGCTTCTGAATTTCAAATATTTTTTTTTAATTTGGAAGAATATCAATGCTTTTTGTACTTGTATTATAATTAACTATTCTCGACCGGTCCTGGCTTATGTCAAGGCTTTCATAATTTTTTTTTTATACGATAAATTTCTCACAAAAATCGGAAAATTGCGGTAACCACGTATTCTACGTGTGAAATTTCCTACACTACGTCACTGCCTTTTCCCGAATTTTTAAAACCCTTCAAGAGAACCTAACGACCATCCCTCCCACCCCGAACCCCCCGATCTAATTCCCCACCGACGGGTAACAACCCACTCAGCCAAACACCCCGAAATAAGACTGGCCCAATTTTTCCGCGAAAACCCGTCCGATCCGGAAAACTTATTACCGGTTATCCCGTCGGAAAATCGTAAAGCCAACTGTAAATAGGGGCTTTTAGCCGTCCCGACGGAGCCCGTCGAAATTGCCGGATAGTATCGACGGAAAATTGGACGGACTACTAGTGCGCGCTGAAAAACGCTCGCGCGGAATTTAATAATAATGTCCGACTCGTTTTCCCGGGGGATGGGGGGGGGTTTTCCACGTCTCCGGCGTCCATTTCACACCTCGACGGCCGTCGGGCGGATTTAATGGAGGTGGAGGCGTCCAAAATTTGTCGCGACGCGGGCTTAATAAGGCCTGGAAAATGTAGGAAAAATCGAGGGGAGAATATTAGGTGGTTCGGAGGTAGGAATTTTCCGGCTGATTTGTTAAAAGTTAATTTCATTCTTGACAAGTGGTGCGAGGTGGGCTTTAGGGGGATATTCTTGGAGTGGTTTAGTAGTTTCCTCAATGATATTAGGTGTAGTAAAGAGAAATCCATTATTTTTCCAATAGATGGCTTTAGTATCTGTATCTCGCAATGTATGAGTCCACTAGATGACGTTAGAAAGATGATATTTCGTACTACAAAAACTTCTCGGACAGTTTTGTGATTAGTTGACTCAGGTTATTTTGAGCGAGCGTCAAAGATGGACACTAGTAACGAAAAATTACACTATATTTCACAATTTTTCTTCGATAGAGGCGCAAATGCAAGCCAGGCGGCTGAAAATATAGATAGTGTTTATGGTCCTGATACTGTTAGAGCCAATCACGCGCAATTTTGGTTTCGTCGTTTCCTTTCTAGTAATTTCTATGTCAAATATGCACTCGAAGGCCATTTGTCAAAAATGTCGATTAAATCATGGACATTGTCGAGTCCAACTGTTACTGTTTCATTTGAACAAGAGCTAAAGATTGCATAAAACTCGTTTGGAACCATTTGCATAAGACTGGTCTCAAGAAGAATCTCGATGTATGGATACTACCCTAGTTAACGCAAAAAACCTCATGGACCGAATTTCCATCTTCGGATCTCTGGTGAATCGCAACAAAATCAACACATTTTTGAAGCGGTTGGTAACTGGTGATGAAAAGTGGATCATTAACGACAACGTCAAGCGAAAACGGTCGTGGTCGAAACGCGGTGAGCCGGCGAAAACGCTGGCCAAGCTAGGATTGACGGCCAGGAAGGTTTTTTGTGTGTGTTTGGTTGGATTGGTAGGGAATTATCTACTATGATACTACCCCTCTAAGACACCACTGTTAACTAGGAACTGTACTGTCAAAAATAAGACTGTATGGAGGAAGCAATCGCCCAGAAACGACCAGCATTGGCTAATTGGAGAGGAATTGTGTTCCATCAGGACAACGCTAGATAACACACATCGATAGCGACTCGCCAGAAGCGCAGGGAGCTTGGTTGAGAGATTGTTATGCATCCACCTTAAAGTCCGGACCTGGCACCAAGTGATTACTATCTGTCCATGTCCATGGCGAACATTTTTTCTGGTGAAAAATTCGACTGTCTTAATTTTTTTGCCAATAGAGTCGAGGGCTTCTATGAGAAAGACATAATGATTTTACCTTCAAAATGGCAACAATTTATCGAGCAAAACGGCACGCGCATATTTGACCTAAATCGAATTATTCAATTTATGATAGTTAAAGCCTTGTTTTCTATCCAAAAATAATGGATTTCGTTTTACTACACCTTATAGAACATTGTCAGTCCAAATAGAAAAATACTTTTCAAGCGAAAACAATATAGAGCTGGGGGTTCCTCAGAGCTCAGAGATGTATGGCAGAGTTTTTTAGTTGGTGTCTTTCGAATAACTTGATGGTTATTAGCAAGGAAACAGTTTGTCTATACCTATTTCTACCTGAGGAAGAATATCAATGTTGTTAAGTTAGGTATTTGCAAATTGGTGAATGCTCTACTAGTTTTAATCAACGTTAATTATTGATAAGGTTCGAGTTTCTACTATGATGGTTCATAAATTATAGTATCTCTTATTTTGGACATGATAAGAATTTTTATTATAATCTCGTATTGATCCTTTTCTTGTTTTATATCATACCTACCCCTGAATATTTGAATTAACGATGAACAATTTTGTTACAGCTCATGTTCTCGAGTTCACGATAGAACCCACAGACACGGTGGTAGAAAATGGTCAATCTGCCGTTCTGGACTGTATGGTCAAAGCATCGCAACATCAGTCAACTGTCCTTATACAATGGCTAGATGGAGACAGGCAAAAACTAACTTTTTCTGGTGATACTTATAGGTAAGTACCGTATCTGACTTCTATTCCTTGTTATTGTTTGTCTTTATGTTTCATTTTAATTGTTTTATCTCTACTTTATAACTTATATTTTCAAACAGAATTGGAAAATTCTGGGCTTCGTGGCCATGGTCTAGTCGGTTTTTCACCTGACGTTTCGCTTACTACTACGGTAAGAATCTCCAGAGGTTTATAGATTAAAGATCGGAGTTAGGAGGTTTATCCCCTCCACTTCTGCCATTTTTGGAAATTGTACTATCTGTTTCTGATAACCAGGCACTATGAACTATTGGTGTTTCTTCTCTTCTATTCATGGTATGTTTCAGTTTGAAAATACTGAGAGGTTGTTTCTATTGAAATAAATTTATAACTATAGTATAACAATTTATTTCTTGAATTTAAGAACATAAAATTAATTTATTACTTCACAAGAAAAAAATGGTACATCTTTAAAATATTCTGTCTAATTTTGATTGTTATTATTGGTATATGGTATTTGAATGCTTGTATATTTCTACGGATATCATATTCATTCGCGGGTAGTAAGCGAAAAAACAACTAGACCACGGCTTGAAAGCTCGAAATTCTGTCGAACAAACTCTTCAGCATTAATTCCTATTTTTGTGTATCAATTCAGATCTCAGCTCACAAATGGATCATTGTACATCACCAGTGTCAGCGAAGAATTGGGATTAACTGGTACCTACAGATGTATGGCGACGTTGCCAAACATAGGTTCCATCGTGAGCCGTAATGCAACTCTCAGTGTAGCCAGTAAGTAACCGAAACCTCCTAAAACATTTTCTCTAATTCAAAAGATTTTTCAAGGTCTCTCCGGTTTCCACGATGGTCCACGAGATTTGACCGTCTTCGTTGGCCAGAAGGCTTATTTTGCTTGTAGAGTCCAGGCTCTGCCTCAGCCCAAGATAAAATGGTTGAAAGACGAGAGGCCGTTCCACTTGGATGACTTGAGGATGACCATCCTGCCTTCTGGTGCGCTAGAAATAGATGAAGTGGTTGAATCGGACCAAGGAGCTTACAGGTTTGTATCCTTATTCTAAAATGGCTCCCACAGTTCGAAGAGTTTAAAAAAATAAACATATAAGAGAGAAAACAGAACAGCTCTGATGGGGGCACAATAAACTGTAAGGTCTAGGTGCTTGAAGGACAATTCCTTATTTTGAACTTAGGGAATTATGTATTCTGATGTGTACCTACATAAGCATACCTTCAAAACTAGTTCAATCATAAATTCAACTATCCTTTCAGATGTAACGCTTCAAGCTTAAACTCTTACAATTTAAGTAGCAAAGCTATATTAAAGGTTGACGCGGATATCGACAAAGCCACCCAAATAACAGCTCCGAACTTCATAGCAAAGCCACATAGGGAGGTGGTTATCGAGGGTCAAGAAGTTTCGCTAGATTGTGCAGCTAACGGTTATCCCAAGCCATCTATCAAATGGCTTAAGGATGGAGTAACTATCGACATGAAGTGAGTAATTTGAAATCAGATCTTTAGAAAACGAGGTTTTGAATTTGTTTTTTTTTTTCTAGTGACTTGGATAGTAGGTACAGTTTGGTTGGTACCACTAGTTCTCTCAGGATTACCAACATACAAGAGTCGGATACTGGGACATATCAATGCCGAGCACACAATAAGGAAGATAGTGACGATGCTTCTGCTACAATTGATGTTCAAGTGAGTTCAATCATTCTTTTCTACATGAAGTTAAAATTAAACGATTTCAACTCTTTTAGTGTATCAATCTTAGCCTAATTTGATTAGAAAGGTTGCAAAATCCATTTAGTAATTATATTCTAATGAAATCGTACAGTATTCTGTTTAGAGATAATATCTCTCTTATTCTGTGGCAAATCCTTTCATTCTGCCATGTCGTTTTGAATAAACTATTAGAAAAGTTTGTTGATGTCTGAAATTTATTGTAATAACATATATTTTGATGGCCAACAGAAGATTCCGAGAATAGTTGTTCTCCGTATGCGGTGGAATTGCAGCTTCCTCGGTTGCTCGATTGGTTAGAGCATCGGACTAGTGATTCGAAGGTTGCGGGTTCGAGTCTCGCTCGGAAATGTACTTTTTCCGGAATTAAACAATTGTTTGTTAGCCATCAAAATATTATGCTACTATAAATAACTATCATGTCACTTCTTCTCTCTGTTTAAAATAGGTATAAGTGTGATTATTCAATTAATTTGTTTTAACTTTATTTCAACACTGCCCACCTCTGATCTTTACTAAATTTTTTGTTGAAACTCGTTTGCTACAGATTTTGATTGAATTTTTTTCTTCTTCTTAGGTGCCTCCAAGGTTTTTAGTAAAACCAGACGATATAATAGAATTCGAAAAGAAAGACATTCAGTTGAACTGTAGTGTGTACGGTAAACCTACGCCTAAAATCGAATGGCTCAGGAATGGAGAACCCTTACTTTCTAGCGATTATTATCAAATCGTTAACGGGTAAGTTTGGATTATTTTTATTCCGAAAAAATTATTGATTGCGGGTATTTTTCTTAGCCATAACCTCAAAATAATGGGGCTAGTATTGGGGGATTCAGGACTGATTCAATGTACGGCCTACAACTCTGCAGGAAATGTTCAGACAGCAGCTAATGTCAAGGTCCTGAAAGCAGGTAAGAGTCGAGACATATTATAAAGTAATTTTTCTTATGTTTTGTTAGTTATGTGATATTCATCTGAAATTTAGGCGAAATTGCGCTGTTGATGAATAATTATTTGTGTGTAGAATAGTTTAGTGAGAAGATTCATTTTGGACATACTCTTGAATACTTCATTTATATCCGATGTTCTTTTTCATTTTTGTAGAGTAGTACTTTTGACATGCAATTCGTTTATGTTGGGTTTATTATTTCCATCAGTAAAACTTTAGATTCTAGATCTATTTGTGAACATAAAATTGAAAAATTGTACTATCCCTTATAGGATATTAATTACAAGATTATGATGAATGGTTCTTTCGATACGGAAATAATAAAGCTTCTTGCATTATTTTACCACCTTAAGTTTTAGTCGCAGTGGTAGGTACTGCGATTCGTACTCCTCTTTGGTTCAGTTGATTTAGATTTAAGTTTTTTATTGAAGGGGTGTTCGAACTTTGAATTTGAAGATTTAATTGAAGTAGGTTATTGTTTGGTAACATTGCTTTTATTAATTCAATGTAAAGATATGAATAATAGTTTACTGCCACTTTCGCGAGCAACTTCTACCGGAAAAGTTTGATGAAAACACCAGGTAACCTGAAATTTTAACCGTTAATGTCAGCTGTCGGTACTTGTTTGAGATGAATAATTTCGAACATGGCCAACCATTTGAATCCAATAAAGCCGAAACGTCATTTTATTGTAATATCACAGAGATAGTCAGAGAGAGTCAATTATGGAATGGCGTTCAAATATATAACCTCCAAATATGTTCTAATATTGTTCGGTATTGCCAATTTCAAGCGCCCCTGCCTGAAAACTTGTTATTTTAGTTTACGTTTTTTATTAATTTCGATTTTGTTTCTTTCCTTCTCCCCTTCCCCCTGCATCTTCCACCGAATGCTCATTTATTTTTTTGGCATGGTTGATTTCGTTCCTGCATGACAATCGAAAACCGTCTTCGACTTCTTCCGCGCGCAGAGTCGAAGAAGGTCAAGCACAAGGGCGCGCCCAAAAAGGTGCCAGCCCTCGATACGGGCAAGCTCCTCAAGAACCAGTCGTTCACGTTGTTCTCCAGTCTGAAATCGGAAAAGACAGCGAAACTGTCAGACGTCGACTTCAGCCACCTCTATCAGAGGGCTAACTTCAAGCCGGGTCCGACCAATGACCTGAAAAATTTCAATCCGATGAGCGCCTTCTCCTCATTGGTTAGCAGCGACGCGAACGACACGGACATTGAGTATTTCCAAGCTAACCTTCCCACCTACCCTAAACCCATTTCAGGACAGCAGCAGGCCGGTAAGAAGGATGGAGTTGAGATTGGGGCGCCTCAGGACGTTAAAGCTCCTGTGATCAAGGGTAGGTTCATCATACTAAGCTGGAAGCCGCCGGTGGGCAATGCGGAAGACATCGAGGGTTATTCTGTCTACTACCAACAGGAGGGGAGCGAGAGGTACGTTGATAAGTAGTGATTTTATAGGTTTGTGCTTACAGCTAGAGGAAACAAGTTTCCTAAACTAATATCCTAAAATACCAGCCTGGACTTCTTTCCTACAGCTTTAAGAACAAATCTGATGAGGGTGGTGTGGTAGCCCTGCTTGTCAGTTGTCATTTGTTTGGAGTCTCTATGGTTCACTATGTTAGCCCTTTGTTGTTATGATATAACAATTTTTAGTAGGATTTTTTCCTAATTGGCTTCTTGAAATGTCTTCTGGTGACTTAGGGAATATTCTCAAAAGAAAATTAGCTATCCCCCAGGTTGCTCGTGAAAACCAAATGTTAAGTGTTGAAGTGGGTGCAAGATTCAAAGGTTTTTTTGAACAAACTTATCGGGTCTAAGACAGATCAGATTAAATTTGACTAAAAAGCAGTTCTAACTGCCATCAGTTTGACTTTTATTATATACTCTGTTTACTTCCATTCCCAAGAATATCGACTGCTGTATTTGCAAATGTGATAATACCCATAGAGCATTTGATATCACATTGTAACAATTTAGAAGTATCCAGAAGTATCAATGTTCTTGTTGTAATACACCATACTTCCCGTTTATGCAATCGCACATCAACCTATCCATCTGTAATTACACAATTGAAATATCGTCCGTTAAAAACATATATTTTAATGTACTCTAAAAGAGTTAGGATAAAAACATTAAAACCTCAAAGCTCGAAAGACAAGAGCCAGTAATTAATGTCTCAAAATTAAAAATTTACTGCATCATATGCTTTGTAATTCGACGAGGTTGAGGCATTCATAAGTGACGAGAATAAGGGTTGTTCACCATGTTATAACGGGGTGGGATTATGTTTGCCCTCAAGTGGATAATGTCGCACATGGCTCATGAGATTCGCTGATAACATGAGCAGTGATGAAGTGTACACAATTCGTTATTAGGGCTACAAGGCTTGTTGCTTCCACTACAGGGTTGCCACATTTCATTCGAGGATATTATGGGGCCCAATTAAGTATAGTTTTGTAAAAGGCTATAACAGAAGTATTCACAAATGAGCACTGATTTTGATGAAACGATTTAACAATTTCTAAACGTTTTTGGAGCCTGTATCTTACCATGAATAAATGACCTAACCTAATGAACACAAATGACCCAAGAAAAAAAAATTGTACACATTACCATGCCAACTCTTCATCAGGATTCGGGATACCTTCTGTTAAAAAAAAAAACGAAACAATAATAATCTATAACATTATAATAGATTGAAGCTTAGAGAAAACAATAAATTCATTTGAAACTACATAGAATTAAACATTTAATCAATGTTTGATGTTCATTTATATTGAAAATACCAACAAAATTCCATCATTGACTTTACTGACTAACATAATGTGATGTAACAACAGAGAAAGGGTACAAAACTCAAGCCGTTCAAAGCTGGAAGAAATCAAAATCGGTGGTCTGATCCCAGGAAGAGTGTATCACTTCCGCGTTGTGCCCTTCAGTTCCAAAGCCTCGGGTCACACATCCAAAGTATTGACCATAACCACATTAGCCGAAGAACAAGTTCCAAGTCCACCTCTCTTCTTCGAAGCTTATGCCACAGGTGCCAGATCTATACACGTCAGCTGGAGACCACCAGAGAATCCGATAGGAACGGTAGAAAAATACACAGTATACTATATGGAGGTTAGTTGTTTTCCTTATCATTGTCAACAAGACATTGATTGAAAATTCAATTTACAGACAAGATCATCTATCGAACACCATATCGATACCAACGAACTGGAATGGGATTTCAATAATAACTTGGGAGTGTATACGGAATACAGCTTATGGGTTGTTGCTGTCAATCAGAATGGACCCGGAGCTGCAACTGAAGAAAAAATTGTTAGAACTTTTGGAGACATACCTTCAGAACCACCATTTAACGTTTCAATCGAAGCTGCCAGCACTGTAAGTCACAACAATTTATAATTTATCGATATCCACCAATTCATTACTTCAAGACTTTTAACATATTTCTTATCCTTCCAGAGTTTAACAGTTCTTTGGCAGCCTCCGCCACTTTATGCACAAAACGGTATAATAACGGGTTATAAAATTAAAATGAGAAAGACTGGTTCGAAAAAAGCTCAAACTACCACTGCCTCTGCCAATGAAAGAAGTTACGTTTTCACTGATTTAGATAAAGAAACAGGGTATCAGATAAGGTTATGGGCCATGAATACCAATGGTACAGGACCTCCAACGGATTGGTACACTGCTGAAACGAATGAAAATGTCCTTGATGAAAGCAAAGTGCCTGATAAACCTGGCCCCCTTACAGGTTAGTAAAAATTGAGGATAAAGAATCTTTTTACTAAATATTTCCGATTTGCAAATGTGAATGATTTTAGTTCGGCCGTTTTCTGACAAAGTATTTGTAAGTTGGACTCCGCCAAAAAATCAGAACATAAAAATCAGAAATTACATCTTGGGATGGGGTAAAGGAGTCCCAGATATGTTATCCGAAGAACTTGATGATAAAACAAGGAGTTATATGATTGAAAGATTAGGTAAGGAGTTGGAATCTCATGAATACTAGAAAGGATTTAACAATTTTTTTTTTTTTTTTTTGAAGAACCAAATTCTGAATATGTGATAAGTTTGAGAGTGAGTAATCAAATGGGAGCTGGAATACCAGCTTATGCTAATGTTAGAACTCAAGATGAGCCTCCACCAGAGCCACCACAACCTCTAATTCCACCTATAGGCCTTAAAGCTCATGTATTGAGTAAAGATTCTGTCGTATTATATTGGACTGATACCACCCTAGGAAAGAAACAGGTTCGTGTCTAATACAAGAGAAAACTTTTTTAGCAACTAAGAATCACAGTGCTGTGTATTATCAAAAAGATTTACAGTATATGGGTTGTAAGATTTTTAATACGTTACCTCTGTAGAAGTACAAAATTCTCGAAATTTTTTCATTTTCAAGAATAGAGTTGAGTCATCACTTTTAGATAAGAATTACTGTTATATTTCTGAATTTTTTGAATGACTATGTTTATTTTCAACGTTTTCCTTTTTTATATGATCTGTATGTATATTCAACATAAGAAATAAAGATTATAATTATCTCTGAAGGGTAAGAGGAAATAAAAGAATACATTTTTTCAGATAATCAATGATGATAATCGTTATTATGTGGTGAAGTATGCTGCTGATAAAAGTTTGAAAAGTAAATTTTTGAATGTGTCCGATTTGAATGTGATGATAAGTGATCTCAAACCGAATACTCTTTATGAATTTTCTGTCAAATTGGTTAGAGGTGAGTGAAGAAAATTATTCCATTGAAATAACTTTAATATTGCATTGTTTTCATTTTATTTCAATGAATAAACACTCTGCAGGTCGAAAAGAAAGTCCTTGGAGTATGGTGGTAACTAACAGCACTTGGGACACGCCCCCCAGTGCTGCACCTAGAGATCTTGACGTTCACATGACAGAAGATACACAACAAGTGGAGTTGTCATGGCAACCACCTAAAATGTCTGGCTCACGAGTAACAGGTAAAACAATTGAACAAAGTGAAGTGATTGAATTTTATCACAGTTGAAACTTTCATTCAGAAATATAGAAGATTTTAGTCCCATCAAAGCTGATAAACTCAAATATTTCAGGTTATATAATATTCTACACTGATAATGTCGCTAAAAGCGATAGGGAGTGGTCAGTGTTGGCAATAAAAGGTGACAAACATACCAGTATCATACCAGATTTGAAACCGTTTACTGAGTACTTCTTCAAAATCCAAGCAAGAAATGGTAGAGGTGTTGGTCCATTCTCTACAGTTGTTACTTTTAAAACTGGGCAAAGTAAGTACCAACAAATTTATTGATTATTGAAGCATGTAAATGATTCAAGTATTTCTTAGTTCCTTTTTCGGTTTTATTTATTTTATTTTTCTTTATTAGCTGTTGGTATTGCACATTCCTCTAGAGGACAAGCTTCAGGTAACTCATTTTTTGTTTGATTTTAATTCTTTTCAAGTTGAATTTTGTAGAATATTTAATTGGTTACAATTCATAGTTGTTCTTCATGAAAAATTCAAATTTTTACAGATTCCGATAGCATATTTACTGTTGATGTGCTATTGTACCTGATCATAGTTGGCTGTGCTATTGCTGTAACAACTGGTAGTATTGTCATAGCTTATCTGTGTTGTCAAAGAAAACCACCACCTGCGACATCACCAGATAGAAGTAAGAAGGGATACCAAAAGGGTAATCAGAATATCAAACCTCCTGATCTCTGGATACATCACGACCAAATGGAATTGAAGAATCTCGAAAAAAGCCATTCTAGTAATGATGCAGCAAGTAGTAGTGGAGCCCTTACGTTGCCTAGGAGTGTTGGTGGAAATGATTATGATAACCATGATAATATCCACTCCAGTTCTTTGGATAAGAGAACTTATGTTCCAAGTTATATGGGTAAGTGATCATTTCTATTGAAGCTAAGAACTTTCTGTCCTTGCAATGTTTTTGTACATTTATTTACAAAATTTTTTTTGGTAATTGCTTCATGTTGGTGACAGGATGTACATAAAACCTTAATATAATTTTTAATATCTTCTCATCATTACACTGCACTCTATATTTTTTGCTTCGCAATTTGCACCTACATGTTTTTACAGACGATAAGAAAAGAACACCTAAAAGTAAACCCATCTCGTTTCCAGTAGATTCTAAGCCGCCCAGGGAACGTAAGTACTATGCAGCTTTGCTTGTTTTCCTTTTTCTTCAAATTTTAGTTGTCATTCAAACACTTCATTACTCCACTAAACCAATAATTTAATAGTTACATTATTAACAATGGAGTGCCATGGTTATCATAGATAGAGCTGTCAAAAATACCTTTACTAGGGTACAATTACACAGATACTTTAAAGTCGCTATGATACTTTTTTGACAGCTGTGATCATAAATATTTACTAGATAATAATCATTATAGAGTTTGTAAATAAATACTAACCTCAATGATGAATGCACTTATGTAGTCATATCTTCTAACATCTAAAGTTTCCTGTTTTATGTTGTAGCCATCGCCACCCCGATCAATACAGCAGGTATCAGTCAGTCTAGTACAGATTCTACGCCATCTAGCAAGCCGCCATATACAAGAACACAGTACAGTGCTCCAAGAGCTCATGTTACAGTGGATGCCGGGCATCCTAATACAGCTCTTATAGAGAACCCATATGCTTCTCATCCAAGCAACATCCCGATTGGCTTTGAGGGTATGCCATCCTATATTAGGTAAGGATTTATTTTGTCTTCTATCATAACTGCATCATGTTTCAAAATCGTTCTTATTGCTAAGGAGTCTATAAAAGAGAGTGCAAAATTTGAATTTGGCATTCATGACATATGACAAGTCGATGGGTGACACATGAAAATTAGTAAATATGCATGCTCTATGGATCGGAAAAGGAAACTGCTAAACATATAGTGCGTAAATACATAATTGTCAAATATCTACTTTATAACAATGCATTCATTTTGATGAACTTGTTAGTGGCCGTAGTCACTTCTTACTCGTTGATCACTTCTTACTCGTTGATGTAAGGGGAAAAATTGATCATCGAATATCAGTTCACAATTTTTTGGTATTGGTTTGAATATCATTCAATTTGTTCTGACTTGTTAACAGATTGTCATAGATTAAGACACTCCCAACACATCTCTTTGCATTAAAACAATTTGTCAACAATAGAACCCTGAACATAAGTTAATACAATAATTCTGTACAGGTTTCTTCGACTTTCTGCTTGAGCACACTTTATGTTAATTAACTCACACAAAAAATATATGATGCCAATAAAATTTAATAACTATTAACAGATGACTAGCCTTTTTCAATAAAAACGGGTCTTTTTTCCTCTAATATATTTAGTCTCATTTCCATTAATAAAAATAAGTGTAAGGTGAACACCTACGACCATCTGTTATACATATAAATTACTTTTTCCTACAACTGCTATGAAAAGTGGCGTATTCTTCATAGCTTACTCAATTTCAAAACTATGTATTGCTCATACTGTGGGAAATATTATTTCTCACGGCACTTTGCCCACTTCTCGCTTGGTAGACCAATGAAATTGGGCTTTTGAGTCGTTTCTATGGAAACGCAATAAATTAGCACATACTGTCAACGAAAACCATTTTGATTTGAATCAAGTCCATTACTTGAATTATTGAAATTTGTGCAGTTGTAGGAAAAGTCTAGTGTGCAACATGTGGAGAATAGTATATTGTGCAACAAGTGGGGAAAGTCCAACTTTTCTCGCGAGTGTGGAAGTTTGTGACAGGAGCCTGAAAGGCGAGTGCCGCAAACACACGAGCGAGAAAAGGACTTTCTCCACATGTTGCACACTATACTTTTCCTAAAACTGCACAAATTTCAATAATTCAAGTAATGGACTTGGTTCAAATCAAAATGGCCTTCGTTGACAGTATGTGCTAATTTATTGCGTTTCCATAGGAACGACTCAAAAGCCCAATTTCATTGGTCTACCAAGCGAGGTGTGGGAAAAGTGCCGTGAGGAATAATATTTCCCACAGTATGAGGAATACGTAGTTTTGAAACTGAGTAAGCTGTGAAGAATACGCTACTTTCCATAGCAGTTGTAGGAAAAGTCCTTTTCTCGCTCGTGTGTTTGCAACTTCCACACTCGCGAGAAAAGTTGGACTTTCCCCACTTGTTGCACAATTTACTATTATGATAGTCTATATATTTTTTTTTTGATAAATCAGAGTAGTTAAGATACTTTTTTCTGATAGCTCTGATTATCATTGTTACTTTTTCATGAATAAAAGTGTATGTAGGTGGACCTTACGCTAGATCTAAACTCCATGATTCAACTATACTATCCCAATTTTTTTTTAACCCATTACTAACAACTTATTATCCTTCCGTTATTAAAAGTCTAATACCCGCTAAAATGTTTTTCAGTCAAGCCCCTCCTGTGGCACATGTACCTTCGACAAGTGGGTACGCGCCTGGTATGAGCGTATTGGCTGAATCACAGGGTGGTAAGAGGTTGCAGGGACAGGGGCATCCCCTGAAAAGTTTCACAGTACCTGCTCCTCCGCCAATTTCCGCGCCTGGCACACCCCAAGCAAAACATATTGGTAAATATCTTAAAAAGCATAAGTAGCTTCAACTAGAACGGACAACTTGGCGATCTTGTAGCTTTGCTGTTCGTTCTTACCCACTAATTCTTCTACTAACTTCATACCGTTTACTTATTAGTTTCTATTCTTTCATCTTCAATTTCTAGCTTTATTTTTAACTTTTAGCTTTTTCTTGCTGCCACATGAGGAGCTTTGAACTGTTCTCCAAATAAAATTAAATTCTGCATTGATCCCCATAAAAGTTCATGCATAATTTGACTAATTTGTCCTACACAAAACCAAATACATACTTTTTTTGTTCATTCATGCACACTAGATTATGGAGGGTAGGGGTATCTCTACGTGTGATGTAAACATAGAGTAATAAGCAATATAGAGGGAGTATACGCAATTTTTATATGTCCCCAACATGGTTGGATTACATTGTCGGATCGTGTTATATTTTCAAATTCACAATTTCTCTATATCATTATGAATGTATATAATATTGAATGAAATATATTTATTTGAGTGATTCTCAATTAAATATTCAAATTTGAATATTTGGAATCCGATATTTTTCCTAACTGTCGAAATTATAGTATGCAGAATATTTATTATTTTCTGTATCTACCTGCTGAAATCCAAGGTTTGGCAACTATTGCTCACCTTGTGTCATCCGTTGTTTCGCGTCGGTTGGCGCGCTTGAAGTTTGTTTTCTGAATTTCTGATATATTTAGGTATTCTTTTCAATACATTTTGAGTTGATATGAAACGTTGATT
Source organism: Harmonia axyridis (assembly GCF_914767665.1). NCBI lineage: Eukaryota > Metazoa > Arthropoda > Insecta > Coleoptera > Coccinellidae > Harmonia > Harmonia axyridis. The sequence continues at coordinate 81,070,049 of NC_059501.1, forward strand.
CGCTATGGGACATGAGAAGTGCGTTCTTTATGAAGAAACTCGCGAATTTAGTGAAATATCGTATCACTGATATGTTTTCATTTCCGCGCGCTTTTCATGTCAAATTTGATAGATCATATTGGGGCAAAATTTGCTAACTGAAAATGACATATGCTCCCTTTATCTATGTTTATTACTCTGAGGAATGGTTCCTGTAATACGCTCTATTAGTGTGACGTCAAACACAGTCATTTTTGGTTCGGAATCCAAACAAATAAATTGTTATTCAAATTAGTACGGTGTCGTTGAAGGAATTGGCTTATTTTCATAAATAAGAGTAGTTGAGGAACTATTTCAGTATTAATTGATAGACAGAAGGAACGACGTTAATACCAGTAAGTTTGAACCCTGTATCATTCCCCAGATTTTGTAAAAAGCCGTGTTTATTAGTTGAACTTCAAGTTCGAACTTACTGGCATTAATCTCGTTCCTTCTGTCTATCAATTAATAGTAGAATCGTTCCTTAAATAATCTTATTTATCAAAATAAGTCAATTTCTTCAACGACAACGTACTAATTTGAATGACAATTTGTTGGTTTGGATTCCGAACACTGATAGGAGAACTAAAATGGCGGTGTGTGTGTGTGTCATCACTAATAGAGCGTATGCAAAATGGTTATAATGGCAACACTGTGTGTTACGACATAAGAAATGTCAAAAATAATAACAATATTGGCATTACAACAATTTTAAGTTTTAGTGTTTTGTTGCTAATTTGAAAATTTTAGTTTTAGTGACATTTAGTTCACTTCACTCTAAATGAATATGTGAAATTTTGCAGTTTCTCAACCCCAAGTTACAATCAGACCTAACTGTTCGCCATTCAAGAAACTGCCACCATCTCAGATGGGCAGTTTGACTCCCCCGTCTAGAATCAGTGCCTCCAATCCCCCTCCACACACGACCGACGAGATACAGCGGTTGCAGCCTTCACACTCGACAGAAGAGCTCAATCAAGAGATGGCCAACTTGGAAGGCCTAATGTTAACTTTAAATGCCATAACTGCCAATGAGTTTGAATGCTAGTATTTGAATTCTGGAGTGAGTTCATGAACTTGTATGTTGTTTCAGAATTATTTGTTGATACTTGAAAAAGCTGTTCTATTCTCTGAGAATGTAGAGTACTTACTACATTGAGAAATATTCACTGCCATCTATGTGTTGAATCTACCAATGTATTGGTAATGATAATACTTGATTGAGGTTATCAATTAATGTATTCCTTTAGTTTTACTAATTGACTTCTCTATTTTACGATTCTGATTTGCTCATTTAAAAACGTATATCCTATATGTCGGCAGCTCATACCTTCGTATTAAATCTATTATTTTCAATTTTCGATGGAAAATAGAATAGCTTGTTATTTGCAATGACTGAGTAAATGGGAGAAGTGCAGCTATGTTGTTAAGATTGCCTAAATTTTAAACGAATTTTTACAACAATGACGCCTAAAATATAAATTAATTCATTATTTCATGAAGAGACTTGAAGTGTTCTTGCCATGTTATGGATGATTTTAGATAATATTTGGTATACAATGTACATACTCTGATGAACTGCCTAAAATTTTTTTGTGTAAATAATAAAAAAAATGTATAAATTAGATTTATTCGAGTTAGCAAAAAGTGGAACACATTTTCTTGATCGTTTTAAAACATTCGGATTTATTTCAGCTATCACTGTAACAAAATTTCATTCGGCTTTTTGTCTCAATGTTGAGTGTTCAATTCACGACTATGGATTCAAAAAACAAATAGGTGAAGATTGTTGGAATGAAAAAAAAATGGTTTTGTAGTTTACACAAAGATATTCTGTGATTTATGTGTTTGTTAAATTTTTGAAAACAAACAATCAAATTTTTCATTACTTGTGAGTGAAAGTTTATATTTATTATTTTTTAGTGATACGTAATTATTTATTTAATTTTGTAAGGCATACTACTTTGGATGTCCAAGTCTAATTTAGGTTTGAAATTTTTCTAAATATTGTCTACAAATGTACTTTTAGTGTAATATATATATATTTATATATATTTGAAACAATTTTTTACTGTAACAATGGTGTAATAAAAAATACTCTTTACATGTATGCGACTGATTCTTAATAAAATTCAAACTATTTTATATTACTTTTTTCTTCTGACAAAGGTAAGTATATTTTTAGGCATCATGCAGTGATTGATGCAGAAATTGAAGAAGAATCGTTGCTATTCCAAATATAAGATAAACTTCTTCACTTTAGCTTTCACAGAAAATAACTGATTTCAAAATTTAAGAGATTTCATGAGAACCAGAAAGGATAGAAGAACTAAGCAACGAGAACAAAGTGAAAGTTTTCAGCATAATTATTTGGTTCCTTGAATTTAATAACTTCATGTTGTGAATATACATAACTAGAAAAATGGAACTGCCAAGTCTAAGCACCAGTTATAATCTCTAATCAAAAAACGTGATCTTACACCAACAAGATCTGGAATTTTGAGTGAAAACCTTGAAAAATCGTGAGAATAAATTGTTATTGGGAAGAAGAAAACTTCTAACAGGAAATAGGACATTTTCAAGGTTAATTCTCATCGTATCCAAAATATTACTTTAGTATCATTAATGAAATTATGGGCTAGGATATTTATTAATTAGTGAGATGTTTAATGAAACAATTAAATTTCAATAGATTTTAAAAAAAGTAGGTTTTGTCAAGTTTTTAAGGTTATACGGAATCAAAGAATCAGATTGTTTATTTATGAAAATCGGGAACATAGAATTTTGAAACGTCAGTCTCAGGGAACAGATAATTTTGTTGACATTTTCTTTGAAAAATTTTGGATTATTTTTATTTGCATTCATTAAGTAATCAAGATATTCCCCCAATTAATCGAATTGTTCACCAGAAAGGATATAAAGTGCCTTCTCGAAAAATAAGAATTAACTTTTAAAATACAATTGAACAGGTGAGTTCTTAGAATCAACTAACCTATTAATCGATTCATTGGAAATATTGATTGGTTAAATTATATAAAGGTGTAAATATGCAGAAAATGAAATTAAAAATCATTTTGTTACTCCCGTTCACCAGTTCCTTCTTATTCAATGTTAATCGTTGAATATCAGGGTAATTACATGTTCACAATGCCAGTGACATTGCTTTTGATTGGGGTTAAATGATCTTAATTAGTTCTAGGATATACTAATATTTTTCCTTCAACATGCCTTTAGATAATACCCTTCATTGAATATGATCACTGCGAATTGATAAGACAATGTCTCATTATTGAATCTTGAGGTTACGTTATATTGTTTTCAATAGATTTTAAATTTACTAGAAAAAGTAGTTTTTAGAAAAATATACAAATATTTTATATTAATATAGATCCAGTTTTTAATTCGAAACTGAGTATATTTACAGTAGTATAAACGTAATAAATATGTAAATTAGACTATAGAGTAGAAATCGAAGGGATATTAGAACTGAAATTTAAAAACATCATTTGCAGAAAATTAAAGGTCAGAAGACTGGGGGACTTTTAAAAATCTAGGATCAAACTGCAAGAGATTTTGTCAGTGTAAAACCAAGAGTATGTCTAAAAATATTAAAGTTAAATCTGTGTTAGACAGTTCATTAGTGGAAGATATACCATTAATTGAGGTATTTGTTGACTTTGTGACAGATCCAAGAAACATTTCTAAAGTTGTTTTAGAATTGAACGCCCGATGTCCAACACCGGAATTAAACCATTTAAAGCGTGTAAAGGCCAGGCAAGTCCTGCTTTTTCCCTCTGCAGATATAAAAGATGAGGAGGTCTTCTCTATATTGAAGGATAAAGGATTTCCAGTGGATTTATTGAAAAATGAAGTCCACAGAGTTAAGGTGGCAGCTTCTCCACCTTTAGTAAGGCAACAGTATGTGAAATGTCACTCTGCTTGGCCTTGTAATTTTCATGCTGACAAATATTTAGAGAAACTTCACACAAACACCTTGTTCCAAGGTGAGGAACTCAAACAGATATCGATTTTTATGGACATTGCTGAAGAGGTTGGACATTATTTCTGCAGTTCCTCTGGAGTAGTTATTGTGGATCCTAAGATCAATTCTGTTGTAGCAGTTGGTTTTAACGAAAGACCTGAATTGACTATAAGACACTCAATAATGGTAGCTATAGATAACGTTGCCAAAACACAAATGGGTGGAGCTTGGAGTACAGCAGACAACTCATGTGACCCAAAAAATGAAAATGTGAACCTAAATGGTATACCCGAAAATATTCTGGTGAAACTGAAAGAAAAATATTGTAGTGTTAATTTTGGTGCTTCCGTTTTCACTCCGAAAAATGGTGATCCTGAAGGACCTTATTTGTGCACTGGTTATGATGTGTTTACTATTCATGAACCGTGTGTTATGTGTGCCATGGCCTTAATACACAGTCGTGCAAAGCGCGTTTTCTACAGGATGCCTAGTGTGAATGGAGCTTTAGGAAGTTTGTGTAAGATTCACACGGTTAAAGAATTGAATCATCATTACGAAGTTTTCATTGTCGAAGAGGAGAACATTAATTCGAGTTCTTGAGGGTGTCCTGGCTGAGCCAGAATATAAAATGAAACTCACAAAATGGAGAATTTTCATGATATAACTCACTGCCTCTAGAGAATATACCTAATATAAGTTTTAAGGCAATTCGGACTGGATATTCAGAAACTTGGCTACTAACAAACATAATCGTAATATTTTTATTATTACTCAAGCGCTGCATAGTTTTGGACGCAGCGTTGTGTCTTTCCATGATTTTACAATGAAAAAATGAAAAAGACAATAGTTTCAGTTTTTATGAAGATAACGTTGGGTTGATTCTTGACATGAAAAAGTGCTCATAGTATATTATTGATGAAGGAGAAAAATCCTTCAATCTGACAGTCTGTCTCACCTTAAAAATGGTAGATATATGCAAAATTATAGGAAAAAGATTAAATATAAAGCATTTTAAACTCTGAGAAATACGATTGATGTTTAATCAAGACATTGACCAAAATAGAAGTTTCATTGAAAGGAAGCAACATTATAAGAAAGAGAAATAATATATTGAGACAAAGCGAATTTGAGATTATTTCTATAATATGATTTCTTTGAGTATATACATTATATAATTGTCAATTTTTTTTATGTTATTATTTTATTTAATAAAAAATGATTGTGTTATTGATGAATAAAGATTTATTATTTTCAGTTTTAGTTTTCTTGTATTGTTTTACCATTTATATTATGGTTTGCGCGAAAAAGATTAATTTTTTAAGTTTGTTGGCTTCAAGCCCAATTTCACGTAATATCTGCATCACTGTTCGATTTCGTCAACGTGTGTTTTTTTTAACATTTCATTCATAATGAAGAAAATACGAAACACGTTAATGTCTGGAATGAAAATAGATGGTGACGTATTTTGCTGACGTGTTAGGTCTATCTACTATATATTGTCCAACTCTGCTCCAAACACATAATAATTTTCTAAAATTTAACGTTCTAGCTAACACAAACTTGTATGGAGATAGTGTCTGAAGATTCTACATATTATACATAAAGAATATACCAAAAATCTGCCTTTCAATCATTAATTGTCTTTTATCAATTGTAAGTTCTGATTATATTGCTTTCACGCGTTCTATCATCAACAACAAACATGCCAGTTCATTTCGGATTTTGTTAAGATTATTTCTTTTATTTGCGAGTGGATTTCTGTGGTAATTTCGGCAATTTAGAGAGTTTATATTGTTTGAACGTCTTATTACCACAATCTTATGATGATCCGTTTGAAGTATGAAGTGAATTTCTTGATTACCTACAAATAATCTTGTTTTATAAATATTTTGGAATTGTTTGCATACGTAGTTATGCATAATATTCAAAATGAGGTTTGTTTTATCTTTATATTGAATGACGATTTTGATTATTTATGTAAGGCGGAAGATGAGTTCATTGGTGTGCATATTATTAGAGTTGAAAAATAAGTATGTTTCAAGTTTGGGATAAATTATGTTTGAAGGAAACTGGGTAGGGTGGGATCAATCATTTGGAAGAAATTTATATCATGGCTAAAACCTCGGGCACTGTTACGCTCGCAGGCCCCTGTGGCCTAATGGATAAGGCATCGGCCTCCTAAGCCGGGGACTGTGGGTTCGAGTCCCACCAGGGGTACAATGTTTTTTTTTTTTTAAATTTGATTTATTGAATTGCTAATTCGTCAATCCGATTAATTGATTACGTTAATTTGTTGTTATAATCGAATGACTCGATATTACCGACTTTTATGAAGTGGAATAGAATAATTTTTAAGATACCTTCTAGTTGTAAAGTCTATAACTAATTATTTGTAATTCATTGAATCAAATGAATATTATTTGTATTATTGTAAAAATACATGATTTTATGCAGTGGCGTACTCAAAAACTGTGTCTGATCCAATTATTTAAGATTCATTCAATCGAATCAACGTTTTTCGCATGATTGTAAAAAACACATGATTTTATGCAGTGGCGTACTCAAAAACTGTGTCTGGTAGGGATAGTTGCAATACCCATTCAGTATTTTGCCCGTAGAGATTACTGGCTTTTTGATGACTCTAAAAAACGCTCCAAAAAATAAACTTACTCTAATGAGGAAGTAATTGCTATATCAATGTTTCTACTGAAAAAGCATTGAAAAGTTAGAAAATCATTGTAGTATCTTTATCATTCTTGAAGGTGACTATGTTCACGAATAAAATTGAATGAAAAAAGTGCTTTTATTAGGTAGGCCCGGTACTTGTTGAGTGAAGTGTTAAGTGATATACAGAGTGGCCCAGAGTTTGTTACAGCTACCCTGGGATAACCTTTTTATTCAGAAATACCAACATAAGAACATCGAACTCTTCTACAAAGCACTCCTATCAGTTACAACGTACCGCCACAGGAAAGAAAAAAAAACGAAAAGCTCCTAAATACGATTGGAAACATTTAAGAAAATCTGAGATTCCTTGGATAATTTCAAGAAAAAAAATACTGTGAACATTTGTCCCCTTTGTTTTCGAGATACAGGTTTTTTTTTGTAATCCTACTTTTTATAATGAGTATACTAGTTTATCGAATGTCCATTAATCTTTTTTACAGATTAGGTGAATAAGTCCCAAAACATATAATTCAATCATTCATCACAACTTACTAACTGGATCTTTATAATAACTAGGATTTTACTGAGAATTACTAGAGAATTGTTCGATCTTATTTTTTGAAATCTGTAGCATAATAATGGTTCTGTGCGGAATACGTATCGCGCACTACGTCCATTTTATTTTGTTTAGCGATGAAGCGCACTTCTGGTTGAATGGCTACGCCAACAAACAAAACTGCCGCATTTGGAGTGGAGTTGATCCTCAAGTGTATGTCGAGACACCGTTACATCCAGAAAAACTGACTGTTTGGTGCGCTTTATGGGCTGGTGGAATCATAGGTCCGTACTTGTTCAAAAACGATGATGATGGCCAGAACGTTACAGTCAATTGTGATCGGTATAGAGCCATGATTACTAACTTTTTCATTCCTGAATTGAACAACTATGATGTACAGGAGCTGTGGTTCCAACAAGACGGCGCAACATGTCACACAGCTCGTGCCACAATCGATTTATTGAAACACACGTTTGGTAACCGCCTAATTTCACGTTTTGGACCTTTGAATTGGCCTCCAAGATCTTGTGATTTAACACCGCTAGACTACTTTCTGTGAGGCTATGTAAAGTCATTGGTCTATGCGGATAAGCCACAAACCCTTGACCATTTGGAAGACAAAACATTCGCCGTGTTATTGCCGATATACGGCCACAAATGTTGGAAAAAGTCATCGAAAATTGGACGTCCAGATTGGACTACATCCGAGCCAGCCGTGGCGGTCATATGCCAGAAATCATATTTAAAATGTAATGTCACAAGATTATCATGCGGATAAATAAAATTCATGTCAATCGAATAATCCATCGTTGTTTTATAGCAATTTAAAGTTCTATAGCTCTAAAAAAACAACCTTTACTAAAGTTTATGCAAAGTAATTCAAATTTGAGAAAATCTGCAAACGTCCAAATCGATACAAACCGGCTAAATTGCTATAAGATTATCGAATTTTCTCAAAAGCACCCCTACCAGTTACGAATAAAAACGAAAAGCACGAACGAAGAAATTTAAGAAGAAACAAAACCATTGACATATAGTCATTGGTGCCAACCAAAAATATTAAAATAATAAAAACGAATTATACGACTAAGAAATTTAAGAAAATCTGCAAACGCGCCAAAACAACGACACACAGTAACTGCAGATGCCAACATTAGATTATCGAATCAATGCCCAACCGGCTGATGAAGATTTTCTGTTTCAGCTCCAAGGACGTCCGAGCAGTTCCCGAAACCGCCCCACTACCGCCGCCAAGACGGACCTCAATTGAGCCACTCTAGAGCACCGAGCAGCTGCCGCAAATAAGGACGCACCGCCTCTCTGCGTCTTGCTCCCCCGTCTCACCACATCACAAATTGACGCCAATTTAACCAAGTCACTTACGAGATCACACGGCCTCAGTCCGACGACGACGGCCCAGTCAAGACGCCAACCCGTTCGAAAGCCGTAGTAGTCCCAGATGAACGCTACCGCAAACCGCCCGCTCCACGCCCAGTGACCGCCGATTCGCCAAAACGGCAGCGGACCCAGTGCAACCCGCGCCAGCAGATAGCAACCCCGCAGCTACAGCACCCTCCGACCACGGGTGCAGCCTTCCAGACAGCCCGATACGCCGCCAACCGTCGCTTAAATGGATATTGAGCTGGTGTTCCTCATGAGTAAGATGATAACGCTGGACAACTCGTTCTTGCAGAATCGAAGACAGAGGGAGACCACCGGGATAAAGAAGCTGTACAACTCCTTCTTCGTGATCTTCTAAGCCGGAGGCCCGCTGAACTCTCTCGAAAAAGGGGCGATTTTTGTTGAACTTGATTTTTTTTTGCGTTCGCGTTTTTTAGTTCCGCAGCTGCCCACCCTGTGATGGAGTACCAACTGTACTACGGCAACGGGGAGATACTGCTGGAGGAGGGGCAGAGGTCGAGGTCTTCTTGGGAGGTTTCGCCGCCCGGGGGTAGGAATATGGATAGCGGGGATAACTGTTTCGAGTGGAACGAGCTTAAGATAGACGAGGGTGATGGTTCGGTTGGGGAGGAGACAGGTGTTGGTCAGCGCAAGAGGAAGTTGGAGCGCGAGGGGCAGCAGCAGGAGGAGGGGCAACAGAAGGCGAGGAGGGGCAACTTCTCGGGGTTGGCCAGAGATCCGCTGGCCTTGGACGTGAGGAGGGCGGGGAAGAAGATTGTGGAGGCGCAGACAGGTTTGTTTTGTTTTTAGTACTGATTTTTAACGAAAAGAGAGAAATAAGAAGTAAAGATGTGAAAATTAAAAGGTGTATAAGTAAATTAGTAATACAAAACTATAAGGAAATATTGAGACAATCGTGAGAGTGCGACAAACCTTGTTTTAAACAATAGCAAATAGCTTTTGAAAGTTCTGGCTGATAAACGCATTTCATTTACTCCACTGTGCAACATTCGAGAGTATGAGTTTTAAATGATGAAAATAAACAAATCAAATCCCCAAAAATGCATTTCTCGAAGGGTTGATACATACAGAAATAAGATTCTAAATTAATATTGATCATCTCAAAGGGCTACCTGAATCAATAATTTTGGAGTTAAAAATTTGGAATTTATTTTTCCGATTTCTGAATCAATATTCTCTTATTTAAATCAGTGCAATTTTCACACTGATTATTTGTCCATAACAAAAAAAGTAATAAAACACTACATAGTCCTAGAAATAACAAATTATTTAAAACAATGGAAGGAATGAAAAAGTTGATACAGAGTTGCAGACGCATGGCTTGTCTATATTTTGAAACAATGAGAACATGAAGAAGTCAATCATGACTTGATTAAAATTTTTCGAGAAAAAACTAAATTCAAAATCCGTAAGAATTAAATTTCATTAAAATACAATAAAACTAGGTCATAACTTCAAATTAGGAATATTATATCAAATTTGAATTAATAAAAGAATCGCAACTGTAAACGACTACAATTTGAATGAGTAGCAATTTGAAGATGATCCCATACAATGCTACAAATTTTGCTCAAAGTTAATCGTATTAATGGAACCATTATTCAAAATTATTCAACTAGAGAACATAGGGATTTTTCATTCAGTAGACTGATATCAAATACCAAATATTATTCCATATTGTCATGATTAGTTAATCATATTGGGGGGAAAAATAGTCTGAAACAATTTATTTGAAATATCCAAAATGAAGTATATGTCTTTGCCTTTCCATTAAAGCCATCCTTATTTTATTTATAAATAATTGTTAGAAATTATTCAATCCTCACTATAGAATGAGTATACTGGGTGGGTCGTCCACGAACGGACACCCTGTATATAAATAATTGCAGAAGAGTATGAGTATAAACAAGAATGCCAAAAATCATTCCTCAGAGTAATAAACATAGATAAAGGGAGCATATGTCATTTTCAGTAAGCAAATTTTGTGCCCAACATGAACTATTAAATTTGACATGAAGCGCGAAATGAAAACATATCAGTGATACGATATTTCATTCAATTCGCGAGTTTCTCCAAAAAGAACGCACTTCTTATGTCCCATAGTGAATAACGTTTCATATCAACTCAAAACATATAGAATTAAATACCTAAATACATATATCAGAAATTCAGAAAACAAACTTCAAGTGCGCCAAACGACGTGATACAACAAATGACACTAGGTGAGCGAACGTTGCCAAACCTTGGATTTCAGCAGGTAGATACAGAAAATAATAAATATTCTGCATACTATAAATTCGACAATTAAGAAAAATATCACATTCCAAATATTGAAATTTGGATATTTAATCGGGAATCACTCAAATTAATACATTTCATTCAATATAACATGCATTCATAAAGATATAGTAAAATTGTGGATTTGAAAAAATATCACAACCCGACAACGTAATCTAACCATGTTGGGGACATGTAAAAATTGCTTATACACCCTCAATCTATGTTCATTTCGCTATGTATCATTCCTATTGGAAAACTCTCAATGAAAATCTGTCAAAATAAAACGTGTTCCAAAACATCTTCTAACTTTAGCCATGACCAAACTTTTCCACGAAAAAATCATCCATTCAATCGAATTGTATTCCATACCAATTGTGAGAAAACTCCGTTCTCAATTAGACACACTTGTCGATCAATTCCATCCCATCAAACGAATTGCCCAGAATTGATTTAACGAGTGTTCGAGAAATTAAACTTCCCATCCAAATACTGACCCCGCCCAACTTAGATACAGATAATGTTATCAATGCCTTTCGTGTACGCTTAAAATTTCATAGCAATATGGCTTATAGTTTGTAAGATCGACTTTTTCGAGAAGAAAAAGAATGTTTATAATGAAGCGATACATGGGAAATTCTGCAAGGATCTTGGCTTTGCTATTTTGAAAGTAAATATGGAGTTTTAAGTCGATGAAATCGGTATTTTTCGAATTATCGGAGGAAAAATCAGCTGAGCATATCTCCAAAACTATTGAGAGGTTTTTTCCTATAGACCATTCGACAAGTTTTTTAAATCCTTTTTTTATTGAGCACATAAAAAATTTTCAATTCGCATGAAAGTTTCTCAAAAAATAGTAATAAAAAAAAGTAATACTCAAAGTTGCCGCAAAAAAGCACTTTGAAATATAAAAAAACCGAAAGCGTATCTTTTTCATCATTCATCCTTTTTCTTTTGTGGAATTATTTTCTGTAATTAATAAATCCAATTCTATTCTACTATCTATTTGACGTTAGAATTCAATGTCGGTTTAAATGACCCAAGTTTTCATTGTTTTTAGAGAAAATACATTTGTCCTCAGAATAACTAGATTATTTTATTGTGGTGAATGTCAAAATTCACAGAAAAACACACGAAAATGCAATTGACACAAGTGTTTTACTCAAATTGACGTCATTGTTTGTTCGCCCAATCCAGTTCTCCTCTTATCGTGTGATAATAGGTACTATTCATTCGAATATGTGTTGGTGTAGTTAAAAACACTCTTTTTTAATGTACATTTTTCTTAAAAGTCTTCAGGTTGTTCCTGAATTGTAGGTGCAAAGGAAAATGACAGTTTCCTTTTATCATTTTAAGAAAAAAAACCTACAACATGGGCCCGCAAACGCTTTGTTTTCGGAATAAAGGGTTAACGTTTGATTTTTTTTTCAAGTTTTCTTCTCATAGCACCTTTCTTTAACAAAATATTCAACTTAAATTTGGCATATAGATATTCCAATTTGAAGATGTTATCATGTGATATGCAAATCTATAGGGTGATATTTTTCTGTAATATTACCCTCTTGTTTCCTCCAGAACAACTGGTAGTATACAAAAATGTAAAAGGAAACTTAAGTCCAGTTGTACACTTTCTGGTTTCTTGTAGTTTCATCGTATCTGCTATCAATTTCAATATATAAAATTTCAAACAATTCTCCAGTAATCCTCAGAAAAAAATTATTATTATACAAATTATTATAAAAATCCTTGTAGTAGGCTGTGATGAATAGATTAATTATAAGTTTGGTAGTTATTTACCCAAAATGTAACGAAAAATAATAATAATTCGATAAACTGGTACTATAATGAAAAAGTAGGACTACAAGAAATACTCTGTTGGTACTTTTTTTAAATTATTCAAGGAATGTCTTATTTTCCTTTGTATCTCCAGTTTAGGATCACACATTGTAGCATAATGATAGCACCTTTTTCCTTTAAAAAAGCTCGCTAAATTATACCGTCTGTCCGAAATCCACTGTCGAAAGCCCATGGAAAAATCTAGTTAAGTTAATTATCTTCTGGAATCTTCGATAGTATTAGACGAAGTGAAAAAAACGCATATTTAAATGCCAATTTCAATCAGCGTTTTGGTAGCCGAAGGAAAAACGCTTCCCTCCCACGTGGGGGGAGACCTTGAGATCTTCCTCCACGTGCCTCGATTAGCCATTGTTTCGTGACGTCATCCGCTCTTAATTTAACCCCTCCCCCCTCTGCCCCTATTATTTCACGCACGAGCAAGATTCGGTCCATTTCCAACTTGCGAGGATCGGTGGGCCGAACGGCGAACATCCTGTATATATTAATTCGCGCCTCGTGTTTTTCATTGAGAATAATGGCCAAAGGTTGGCTGACCTCTCCAATTGAGGAAGACGCGTCCATTCTTTGCCGTCACAATTTATAAACGTTAAATATTTGTGGGAATTGAGATCCCTTGTTCACTTAAGGAAAAATCAGGCGCAATTCCAGCGGCGTGCGCCTCGCAGAATTTCGGGGGTCATTGGCGTGGAGGGAATTTTTTCGTAGAGAAAAAAATTTGTATTGATCTTTTTTATCCTGAGACTCCATAGAATATCTAAAAAAATGGGTAGACCCCTGGCTTGAAGTCAGGAGTTTTTAAGCGCTTAAATGACGAGTGTTCCAAAGCTCCCGACTGAACGTCAAGGCTTTCCTCATATTTTTTTAATTATTGTCTCAGGTGTCTCAAGAAATATCTAGATGTGACAAATCTAAGAGTAATTTACCTGTCGCTTTGTCAATCCCATATTAAGTTTGGAATAATTGGTTGGGGCGGAGCATACAAAACTCACATGAAAAGGGTAGAAGTCATCCAGAAGTGGCTATTACGGATTATCTACGGCAAACCTCTTCTGTTTCCATCCGATGGTTTGTATAACATCTCCAGAATCATGAATCCACATCAACTGTTCGCACTGGATATGCTGCTTGCTATATATATGAAAAGGATAAATATCTTGAAAAGTGATTATAACTATGAGACGAGAAATAAGAAAAACCAGTATCTTGTTCCTAGAGCCGAAAAACGTATAGGACAAAGATGTTGCACTTACCTGGCACCCCGTATTCATTCCACCATTCCTAGAAAACTGAAGGAAATTAAGAGTTTTTATGCGTATAAAAGAGAAATGAAAAATTGGATAATGGAAAAGGGAAGAGCTTACTTTGCTTCGCTTATCAATCCCTAGTTGATGAGGCCTGATTTCAATAAATTATTATGTACATCCCAGTCACATGAGCGTTCAATCTTTTTATATGCAACATCCATCCTTTGAAATGTTAAGCGAATGATAGTTTAATTTAGTTATGTTAAGAGTTAGAGAAGAGAGTTTCTTTTTTTGTGTTTATTTTTTCTGTTTGGAAATGTAATACTTTGGACGTATAGATTCTGTAATTTTTCAGTTAAAATGTAAATCACGTACAGGTTATACCTCCGTGTGGAACGTTTATACTGTATCTATTTCAGAATAAACTATATTATTATTATTATTATTATTATTGATCAGGAACGTGATATAATCTACACTGCATATTTCAAGGGAAAAAACACTCCAAATTTTACGCAATCCTTTATTATTTAGTTCTATCCCGAAGAATATTCTAAATACAGAGATTTTTTAATGAAAAACTAGTTATAAAATGAAGACCCCCGAAGATATGGCCACTAGAATAATCACAATGCATGCTATATATAACCACTGTAATAGTTATATATTCAGAGAGGACTATTTAAAAATTCATAACTCTGGGACTGTTAAAGGGTAGAAATTTAGTATTTAATAGAATCCAAGAATTTTCATAATTCTGTGTAGATATGGATTTTTCAAAATTATCCTTGATTTTTTTGGCTTAAAAATTTTCAATTATTGGTGTAAATGTAGATGTGGATGAATTAAAAATGTTTGCTTTGTTTTTTTTTTGACCAATTCCCAGTAATTTTTTGACGTAGTAGAATATCTTGAGTGTTTAAAATTTTTTTCACTTCATTAATCAATTCAGGATACAAATATTTCAAGAACAGAATAGTATTGTATTTTAATTTTTCGAAAGAAATCACGATATGAATAAACACTATCTCTTGTCTTATCAATTTTATGTCTTGTTTATCTGATCACAGTGCAAAATTGAAATTTTCTTGCGTTTTAAAAAATGAGTGTAAGATTTATGGGTCATCAAATAAGGCATGGCTTATGGCTTGGCCAAAATTCAGATATCACTGTAATAAAAGGGGTTAGAAACTTTGTCTTTTTATAATGTTGGATTTTTATAGGCATTTTATTCTATATTCTGATTTCTTTTCCCTCATTGCTTTCTGATTCTGATTAATTAATATATTCTGGAATTGTACGGTTTATTAATTTAAGCATATTTTTTCAGGTTTGTTGAAAATTCCTGTTCAATGGCATGATGATATTACCGACCTCAATACAGATATTATTGAATCATCCTTCCCACCCTTAGAAGGAACTTCCTATGGCATGGGGTTAGTAATATTTATTTACCAAGGTTCACATTTTGTTCTGTTTCGAGAACAAGAAACAATTTCAGTACTAGTTGTCTTTTGCTGAATAAAAGTAAAGAGTTTCGAAATGGAAATTATATAATTTGAAATGGTTATAAAGGCAATACTGAATTCTTTTTTGACATTTCTTATGTCATTCGTGTCAGAAGGTGAGGCCATTTAATAATAGCAAGTCCATCAACTGAAAAATTTCTCTCAGTAGTTACTTATGTGCACTGAATTTGAACAATTTCTTAACATTGATGACTCTATTTCTTTATGATTAAATAGCACGACCTACTGAACTCAAATGACATAAGGAATATCAAAAAATAATACACAGTGTTGCCATTATAACCATATTACCCCAAAAAGATTCTTTATTCTCATTGCATTCCAAAAAGTATTCATAATTTTTTATTTCCAGAGAGCCAACACTCTCCATTTCGGGATTGACAGTTTTCAAACAGGAAGCACCATCTCCGACACACGATGTGAATGCCATCCAACAACAGCTGTCCAGACGAAACATCCAGAGTCCTACATCCACTCAAGATGTTGAAAGAGGAAACACATTAGACGATAACAGCAATGATCAGCAGATCCTGACCAGTACAATCTCTCAACTTCTGAACCAATCAGGGTATTCGAGTCTACATTCTGCTTTCGATGGTTTGTATACTTCGCTATAAGTTTAATTGAATTCGTTGCAGTTTTTGGGCTCCAATTGTACTGTTAGACACCACAGGAACTTTATATAGGATATATAGGTGTGTTTTATTAATTTATATTATAAAACATATGTCATATACATCCTATATACAGTTTTTGTGGAGTCCTGTGGTTCCAATTGGCGCATGGATGACGAGCGATCAAATGCTCCTGGCTTCACGTCAGTGCTCTTTTCTTAATTTTTTTGTACTTCCAGCTAACTTGGTGGGATCTTCCTCGTCCCAAGATCAGTACAATGTCACCTCGTCAAATTTCAGCCTATCAGACGATTGTCGATTTCAGTACGTTCTGGCAGCAGCAACCAGTATTGCTACGAAGATGAACGAAGACACTCTGACCTATTTGAACCAGGGACAGAGCTATGAGATCAAACTGAAGAAGCTTGGTGATTTGTCTATGTACAGGGGAAAAATGCTGAAGGTAAATTAATTGAAAAAAACACCCAATACAAAACTTTCACTAATTAGATAGATAGATAGATATGTTTATTCGTTTTCATTGAAATAAACATAACCTAATTGTATTCAAAGAAGATATTTTTGTGCGGGCGTTCCTGAATATGTCTCAAAATTTTTAATATATGAAGCAGGCAAGCATTATATCCTAATAACCAATCATTACGTAGGTGCATTCAGAGTTTGGTTGTAAAACGCACAAAACTGACTTCACAACATTGTTTTTCTCGTTTCAAATCTTGTTGTTCAATGTTTGATTTTTTTGAATTTATATATTTTTTGTTACAGTCGGTGATAAGAATATGTTTCCACGAACGTCGGTTGCAGTACATGGAGAAAGAACAGATGGCGCTGTGGCAGAAAGCTAGGCCCGGTGACAGGATTTTAGACGTTGACGTACCTTTGTCTTATGGAGCTGTGGATATTGTGCAGCCACCGAGTGCCCTCAATTTGATCCAGTTCACCTGGGATCCAACTAAAGAAGTTGGAATTTACATCAAGGTAACATCATTTTGATTTGATTCCTTGGCATTGCATTCATTCAGTGGTATCATTGGTTAGCGCCTATTTAATCTAAAGGTTTAATTTATCTTCGTTTTATTATAAAAATAAGTAAAAAAGTAAAAGCTAATAAGTAAAATTAAATTTTACTTATTAGCTTAGTATGTGTAATTTTGAACTTATTGTTCTTAATATCCTTTCGAGATCCAACTATGACTGTAAAAATGCTAATTATTGGTTAAACTGCGGTATGAACTATAGATTATGTTTATTTAACTAGAAATGTCTTCAGAGCGTCAGAAATTGTCAAATGCTACCGTTGCGATTGGGTAGTTTGACGGTGGTACTAATCTTGAGGATCAGATTGCCAAATCATCATCCGCTCATAGGATCAGTCAAGACCCTACTGAAGACAAGTTAAAAATTCGAATTTTAGGGGTTTACTTCCGAATGGGTTCGTAATTTCTGAGTAAAAGGTGTGCTTCAGCGACATCTGGTGATAACGTCTGTAATCGATTTGAGAAGTGTTTTGATTTTAAGATAAAATCGAAATTGAATTATTTTGAGATTTATTTGACATATATTTTAATTTAAATGGAAAAATAATGGCAGTCGCTGAATATATAAATTTATATTCAATTTTTCACATTTAGATTTCATAACGTAACTAAAAGTTTTCATTAATCATCTCAAAATTCATCTTAGTTATTTTTCACGGAAAAAGAAAACTTCTCATATTATGTTATAAATTTAGGCCATATTACTAGATGTCGCTGAAGCACACTCATTACTCAGAAATTACGAACCAATACAGAAGTGAACCCCCTAAAATTCAATTTTTAACTTGTCTTCAGTAGGGTCTTGACTGATCCTATGAGCGGATGACGATATGGCAATCTGATCCTCAAGATTAGTACCACCGTCAAACTACCGAATCGCAACGGTAGCATTTGACAATTTCTGACGCTCTGAAGACATTTTTAATTAATGAAACACAACTTAATCAATTAATATTAGAAATACCTCATATTAATATTATAATTTTTTTCATTTGTCAACTCGTGTTTTAAGATATCTAGTATCTTAATATCAATTTGGCGACTTTTGGAGGGGCCAGCCTTCTTGGATTTCTCACAATTTCTGACGCTCTGAAGACATTTCTGATTTATTAATCATAAATGTCTGAAATACTGACGTGTTTACTGATTCGATTTTGTTTAAGATAATTCTTGTGACTCGGGCTCGGCATGGGTCTCTTTTCTTCCTTAATTAAGCTGGCGCTATACAAAGAATTGACCTATCAACAGCATCATTCGAAAGTTGTCATTTGTACTGTCATAAGTTGAAATAATCACAAGTCAAAAGGTTTGTTGAGTTGATCTCGACATGGGACAATACCATTTAAATCCAAGAAGGCTGGTCCCTTCAAAAGTCGCCACTTGAAGATTAAAGTTTTCAGTAAGTGAGCACACCAGTATTTTAGACATCTTAATTAAACATTAGTTAACTATTAATTTTCAGAAAAGACTCATCATTATTACCATTAGTTCATTTCTGTTAATACTTTGACGTTGAATGGATACTTCTTTTTCGTCAAAATCAAAATTTTGACTTTTAAAATAAATATAGTGAACATTCACGAAGATAACATGAATAATTCACATTCAATTTGTATGGTATAATTAATTAATAAGATGTGATTGTGTACTCTGTGAAACAGGGCTATTCAACTCAAAACTGCAGACAATTTGCTCCTTCATCAGGATGATAAAAACAATAGTAATCTCAGAGAAAATCAAATCTTATTAGTTTAGAATTTACGGCAAAACTCCTTGTAGATATAATTAATATTCTAAATCTCTGGCATGTATATTTGAATAGGAGAATTATAATATAATATTTTGCGTTTCAATAATACAATCAAAGTGGCCGATACTGCTATAAAAATGACTTAAAATTTCAAAAAGTTTTTTAGAAATTAACAGAAATACTAAGACGATTAATAATAGATTTTTGTTCATATTATCATCCTTGTTTTTCATTATTAATAATAGATTTCCTTACTCAGCGACCTCAGCGTTGAAGTATGAACAAGATATGAACTAATAATAATAGTGATATTTATGATATGTGATGATGTAGTAGTATTTATTTAATTCATTAAAAATGTCTTCTGAGTGTTAGAAATTGTCAGATATCCAAGGAGACTTGCCTGTCCAAAAGTCGCCACATTGATATTGAGATTTTCAAAAGAATTCTAGTCTATATATCTCAAAACATGAGTTGATAAATGAAAAAGAAATACTCCTAATGAGATATTTATAATAATGAATGAAAAGTTGTGTTTAATTACTTAAAATGTCTTCAGAGCGTCAGAAATTGTCAAATGCTACCGTTGCGATTGGGTAGTTTGACGGTGGTACTAATCATGAGGATCAGATTGCCAAATCTTCATCCGCTCATAGGATCAGTCAAGACCCTACTGAAGACAAGTTAAAAATTGAATTTTAGGGGGTTCACTTCTGTATTGGTTCGTAATTTCTGAGTAATAAGTGTGCTGCAGAGACATCTAGGGACAATGTCTCGAAATTGTATTATGATTTGAGAAGTTTTCTGTTTTCGTGAAAAATATGTAGGATTAATTATTTGAAATGATGAGTAAAAACTTCATTAGTTACGTTACGAAATCTAAATGTGGAGAATTAAATTAATAAATAACTATATCCAGCGAACGCTATCGATATTGAGAATACAATCAATAAATGTAAATAACGATATAATATTTATTGCCATTACTTTTCCATTTAAATTTACAGTTATGAAACGACATATAAAGAAATAACTGTAAAAAATTCAATCAATTGAATTACTTATTATCTCAAAACAATTCATTCTCGAATTTATCTTAAAATCAAACAACTTCTCAAATCGATCACAGAGGTTATCACTAGATGTCGCTAAAGCACAGCTTTCACTCAGAAATTACGAACCCATACGAAAGTAAACCCCTAAAATTCGAAAATTTAACTTGTCTTCAGTAGGGTCTTGACTGATCCTATGAGCGGATGATGATCTGGCAATCTGATCCTCAAGATTAGTACCACCGTCAAACTATCCAATCGCAACGGTAGCATTTGACAATTTCTGACGCTCTGAAGACATTTTTAACTAATTAAACACATCTAAATCATACGATATCAGAAATCTATCATTATTTAATTTCTTGCTCATTTGTCAACTTATATTTGGAGATCTCTAGGTTATATCACTAAAATGTTTATCACTTACTCTTGAAAAATCTTAATATTAAAGTAGCGACTTTTGGAGGGACCAGCTTTCTTGGATTTCTGATAATTTCTGACGCTCTGAGGACATTATCAATTAATTAAACATAAATGCCTAAAAAACTTGGTGTTTACTGATTAGATTTTGTTCAAGACAATTCTGGCACTCGGGCTCGGCATTTTTAATTGAATATACATAACTATTCTGTCAATATCTCATTATTTACATTAGTTCATTTCTTGTTTATCCATTATCAGCATCAATGGCGGAGGAACTAATACTGTTCTTCAGTCAATAACAAATTTTCAAAATTTTAAAGGCCAGTGATATGACATGATGACTTCTTTGATAAGAAATGCAAAATCTATATATAATGCATATATACATATAGGGTGCTTTTTTCGAGGTATATAACTTTAAGTTGGCATTACTGTTCAAGATAACGACCGATTTAATAGTTGTCAAGTGATTTATTCTCACTTTGGTTTGGCAATTCATCATGAATAGACTCACGTCTGAACAACGCTTGCAAATAGTGCAATTTTATTTCGAAAATAATGTGCCGTTGTTCCCGATTTTGTTTAGCGATGAAGCGCACTTCTACACCTTTTCAATTGTAATTCAGAAAACGTAAAATGTAATTCAGAAAAGTAAATTGAATACCAGAATATGGGAATTGTAATTCAGAATAGTAAATTGAATTTCAGAATATGGAAATTGTAATTCAGAATAAGAACTTTATATTCAGAAACGGTAATTTGAATTTCAGAATAGTGATATGTAATTCAGAAAGGGTAAATTTGATTTCAGAAAATATAAATTGGAATTCAGATTTGGTGATTTGAAATTCAGAAATAGGAAATTGTAATTCAGAAAAAGGAAATTGTAATTCAGAAATAAGAAATTGTAATTCAGAATTTCGAAGGAAACGAAGAGACTAACACACTAGCCAGAAAAGGAGCTCAAACGCCACTTACTGGCCTAGAACCTTTCTGTGGTATAGGCAAATGCACCTAAAAGAAAGAGTTTCTGGAGAAGGAAGAAACTGAAAGGGAAGCACTCTGGAGGAATCTTCTGGGAATGAATCATACCAAAAAGTTCCTTCGGAACTTTAAAACTGCAAGGTCCAAAAGGTATTTGGATACTGTTCTGAATTACATATCACATTTTCTGAAATTGAATTGATAACTTCTGAAATACAATTTTCCTTTTCTGAATTTCAATTCACTATTCTGAATTACAACTTTGTTTTTCTGAAATCCAACTTCCTAATCTGAATTTCAATTTCGTTTTTCTGAAATTAAATTAACTATTCTGAAATTCAATTTCTCTTTTCTGAATTACATATTCCTATTCTGAAATACATGTTCCCGTTTCTGAAATTGAACTTTGATTTTCTGAATTACAACTGAAAAAGGTGTAGTTGCATGGCTACATAAAAAAACAAAACTGCCGCATTTGGAGTGAAGCTAATCCTCAAGTGTATGTCGAAACACCGTTACATCCAGAAAAACTGACTGTTTGGTGCGCTTTATGGGCTGGTGGAATCATTGGTCCGTACTTTTTCAAAAACGATGATGGCCAGAACGTTACAGTCAATAGTGATCGGTATAGAGCCATGATTACTAACTTTTTCATTCCTGAATTGAACAACCCTGATGTCCAGGAGCTGTGGTTCCAACAAGACGGCGCAACATGCCACACAGCTCGTGCCACAATCGATTTATTGAAAGACACGTTTGGTGACTGCCTAATTTCACGTTTTGGACCTGTGAATTGGCCTCCAAGATCTTGTGATTTAACACTGCTAGACTACTTTCTGTGGGGATATTTAAAGTCATTGGTCTATGCGGATAAGCCACAAACCCTTGACCTTTTGGAAGACAACATTCGCCGTGTCATTGCCGATATAGGGCCACAAATGTTGGAAAAAGTCATCGAAAATTAGACGTCCAGATTGGACTACATCCGAGCCAGCCGTGGCGGTCATATGCCAGAAATCTTATTTAAAATGTAATGCCACAAGATTATCTTGCGGATAAATAAAATTCATGTCAATCCGAATAATCCATCGTTGTTTTATTGCAATTTAAAGTTCTATAGCTCTAAAAAAACACCCTTTATATGGTATAACAGATATTAAACCATAGCCATATAATGTGAACTATTTATTTTATCTATGTGAAGGTTTCTATGTGTATATTCTTCGAATATATTATCTTTGATCTTTTTTTAGTTTTTTGACTACTTGACTACTGTAAAGACTACTGACAATTATTTCAAATCAGTGCTTTATTTGTTGTTGCATGTACCCCCACCAGCTGATCGAACCTGATATTATTCCATTGTAATTTCTATTCTACTGCATTAGTGTCGTTATGTAGATGTATGTTTACACTTGTATTCTTTACAGGTCAACTGTATCAGTACAGAATTCACCCCTAAGAAGCATGGTGGCGAAAAAGGGGTTCCGTTTCGAATCCAAGTAGAAACCTACCCTACTTTGGAGGGAAGCAACACCACGAAGAGACTTCATGCCGCAGCCTGTCAGATAAAGGTTTTCAAGTTGAAGGGGGCCGATAGAAAGCACAAACAGGATAGGGAGAAGATAATGAAGAGACCTCTGTCCGAACAAGAAAAATATCAACCTAGCTACGAATGTACCGTCCTCAATGATGTGAGTTGTTATGTGATTTATTTTCCTTTTAACTTTTGCATTTAACTCGATGGATTTCTTATATTTCTTTTAAATTTTTCGTTTCAGATCCCCAGCGATGCTGTGCTGTCTTCTTCGCCGATTGCTCCACTGTCTCCAGCTGATAGGTGAGTTTGATTATCTTTGATGTGAAAGTCTGATATCAACTTAAAGAAAAATAAAAATAAATTTTCTAATGAAACTAAAGAAGAAACTCATATAAAACAACTCGAATATAAAGGGTGTTTTTTTCGAGGTATATACCTTTAAGTTGGCATTACTGTCCGAGATGGCGACCGATGAAACAGCTGTCAAGTGATTTATTCTCAGTTTGGTTTGGCAATTCATCATGAATAGACTCACGCCTGAACAACGCTTGCAAATAGTGCAATTTTATTTCGAAAATAATGGTTCTGTGCGGAATACGTATCGCGCACTACGTCCATTTTATCGTCGACAAAATCGTCCATCAGAGCAGTTAATTCGATTAACCATGGAACGTTTTCGCCGCATTTGGAGTGAAGCTAATCCTCAAGTGTATGTCGAAATACCGTTACATCCAGAAAAACTGACTGTTTTATGCTGCTTTATGGGTTGGTGGAATCATTGGTCCGTACTTCTTCAAAAACGATGATGGCCAGAACGTTACAGTCAATGGTGATCGGTATGGAGTCATGATTACTAAATTTTTCATTCCTGAATTGAACAACCATGATGTCCAGGAGCTATGGTTCCAAGAAGACGGCGCAACATGTCACACAGCTCGTGCCACAATCGATTTATTGAAAGACACGTTTGGTGACCGCCTAATTTCACGTTTTCGACCTGTGAATTGGCCTCCAAGATCTTGTGATTTAACACCGCTAGACTACTTTCTGTTGGGCTATGTAAAGTCATTGGTCTATGCGGATGAGCCACAAACCCTTGACCATTTGGAAGACAACATTCGCCGTGTTATTGCCGATATACGGCCACAAATATTGCAAAAAGTCATCGGACGTCCAGATTGGACTACATCCGAGCCAGCCATGACGGTCATATGCCAGAAATCATATTTAAAATGTAATGCCACAAGATTATCTTGCGGATAAATAAAATTCATGTCAATCGAATAATCCATCGTTGTTTTATTGCAATTCAAAGTTCTATAGCTCTAAAAAAACACCTTTTACAAGGCGGCTCGAAAGAAAGTTCAGTGGACCGATAACAAAAATTGTTGCCTTTCAGAATATATTTCAATTAATTATTAAGTATAGGGTTTCCCAATTGCTATGATACAATTAGAAAATAAAGGAAAAACATAATTAATTATTTAGTACACCACTATTTTTTTTCCTTTTGAAAGGTTGCATAATATTCCTCAAAAAAAAGAAGTATTATAAAAAGTAAAATTTTTAAAGGCCGCCAGAATGCATAAACGAATTAGATATACATATAAGTCTCCAATAAGAATAATTCAATTTGAAATGGTTATAATGGCAACACTGTATTATATGATAAATTTTCTTATGTCATTTGTGTTTAATAGTTAATGCCATTTAATCATGGAAAGATACACGTTTTAAAAACGTTTAGAAATTGTTGAATTGTTTTTATCAAAATAAGTGCTCTTTTGTGAATACTGAGAGAAATTTAAGAATAATTCATGGACGATTTGGACCTTGATTTTAATGGAAATTCTAAAAATTAAAAATTTTAAAATTAAATTAAAAGAATCAAATGAAGAAAATAAAATTCGTTAATATCAATTTCTCGCAAATTAAACACAATATTTTCAGGTGCGGTACGAGACGAACTTTATCATTTGAAATAAAATTTTTTGTTTCTTGATAAGGCGCTACTTTATGTAACATTGAAATTAATCGATTCCATAATATCTCGACCAATTCAAATACGAAGCTCCCAGCAAATAGCTTTTTTATCTGTTGAATGGAATGATTATACCGACTCTAATTATAACTGACAGTGATGTTTTAATAAACATCATTGTTTATTGTTCCTCTGAATATTTTTCAAATAATGCAACAATTGTCAAGGCTGCCGTGTATTCATTGAGATATTATTCAAATCCTATTGATTATTTCAATTTACGTATTTCACGTGTTCTATAAGTTTGTTCATAATTTATTAGCGGTTTTTCTCAATATGATTATTCTGACTTTTGATTTATTTGTGATATAGATAAAAAAAGCTGTAAATTATTACAATGTTTACTTTTTTTTCTCTTGAATCGTTTATGTTCGTAATCATAAAAAATTCAAGAAGAATATAGACAAGAATGACCAATATTTCCGTAACGACAAAGCTGACAGAATTGAGATTTTGGGTATGGATATCAAATAACCATTTCAAGCTTCGAACGAATTTTTGTGCTAATGGCTTCTGAAGAAGCATATAAAATTCGTACGGTAAATCGAAAAAAAAAAATTATACAGGGTGTCCCAAATTTGATGATCACTGAAATCATCTCGAGAACTATAAGATAGAGAAAAAATTTCTTTCCGAGGACATCTGACATCTTTTTTGAAATAATAAGAAATCAGAAAGCAGATCATAGATTTTATGATTTGTTCTCGAGTTACAGGGCGTTTCTGAAAAATGTCTGTTTCAAATATTATTTCGCTTGATTTAGTTTCTGTTTAAGATATTGGTGGAAATTGTAAAACGTTTTTTTCAGTAATTTTCACGGTTTAATGATTATATGATATGATTAACACATCATAGAAATTAATAACCGTTTAGGGATATGAGAGTTGGCGTTTTTAAAACTCTCCTCTGAACCATTAAAACGATAATTAATTTCTATGATCTGTTATATGTTAAATTACTGAAAAAAAACGAAGAATTTTTCGAATATCTCAAACAGAAACCAAGAATAGTGAAATATTTGAAACAGACATTTCTCAGAAACGCTCTGTAACTCGAGAACGAATCGTGATATCTATATGATCTGCTTTCTGATATCTTATTATTTCGAAAAAAGAGATCGGGGTCCTTGAAGATTTTTTTCTCTAAGTCTTATAGTTCTTGAGATGCTCTCAGCAAACATCGAATTTTGGACACCCTGTACGAGTACAGGGTGTAATTTCTTTCTAATGTTTTAATAAAGAAACAGAATAACCATTTCCATTTTAGTCACACCGCTGAATGGGCAATCGAATGGCCTTTCATTTGATTAACATAACCTATATACAGGGTGATCCAGATTTTGATTCAATAACTTTGGTGTCGGATAACCGGGATAAGTAGATATTATAATGGCAGAAAAATGTGTAAAGCTTTGACGAGAAAATACATGTCCACAACATGGTTAGATTACGTTGTCGGATTGTGATATTAATATTTTCAAATCCACAATTTTACTATATCGTTATGAATGTATATTATATTGAATTAATAGTTATTTATTATACAAGGGAAAAAAGTATTAGATTTTAGCTCGAGGTTATGTTGTCTCCCGACGCGAAGCGGAGGGAGACAAAAAACCGAGAGCTAAAATCTAATATTTTTCCCGTGTATAATACACTATTTTTTTCTGTGACAGGAAAAACGACAATTTAATAGTGAAAGAACATATTATTACAATATATAAAATTCAGAATGTTATCGATATGAAATTTGAATTTTTGAACTAGTAAGCTGCAATTAGACCTGCGTTGCTAAGGGAAACTTCAAAGTAATCAAATATCTGTCAGTTTAATTTTGTGATTTGTTTCAAAAATTGCGAACTCAGTAGAAATTGTTTAGTAGTTATTTTGCTGAATAATATAAAGTTAAAAAATATCTGATTCCGAGTTTTCTCTGACTCCACAGGAGTTGATAGAAGCAGCGCAAGTAGCGTCACGAAAATTATTGCCAGCTAAATCACGGAAAATTTACGAAACCGCGTATTCAAGATTTATGGAATGGAAAATGAAAAAAACATGCAGTTCTTTCTCGGAGACAATGTTATTGGCTTATTTTTCGGAACTGGCACAACAATAAAAGCCATCAACAGTGTGGTCGAATTATTATTATTTCTTCATCTATATGTAGATAAATATATATCCGGGAAAAAAGTACTCACTTTTTTCCCGGGGAAAAAAGTAATTTCGTGAAAAGTCATATTTTGTTACCTGTCAACAGAGATAAAATGTCAAATTTTTTTCCCGTCACAGAAAAAATATATTTATTTGTGTGATTCCCGAATAAATATGCAAATTTGTATATTTGGAATCCAAAACTTTTCCTAATCGTCGAATTCATAATAAGCAGAATATTTATTATTTTCTGTTTCTACCTGCTGAAATCCAAGGTTTGACACAACTTTTGCTCTCCGAGTGTCATCGGTTGTTTCACATTGTTTGGCGCGCTTGAAGTTTGTTTTCTGAATTTCTGATATATTTAGGTATTTATTTCAATATATTTTGAGTTAATACGAAACGTTGATTCATTATGGGATCTAAGAAGTGCATTCTTTGAGGAGAAACTCACGAATTGAGTGAAATATCGTATCAATGGTATGTTTTCATTTCCGCGCGCTTCATGCCAAATTTGATAGTTCATGTTGGGGGACAAAATTTGCTTACTGAAAATGACATATGGTCCCTCTATCTATGTTTATTACTCTGAGTTTGCTTCTGCTTTCACGTGAATGCTTTACACATTTTTCAGCCATTATAATATTCAATCAGCTACACATTTAGAATGTAAATTTATAGTCTCCTGCGAAATTTCATGTTGACCGTGTGAACAGGACTAGAATATTTGAAGATTCCCATTTTCGTGTTACAGATTTGATGCGGTTGAACTTCACATGTATGTAGAGGTTTTTTCAATGAGAGGCTTCATTTCGATATTATAAAAAAAACGAAAACTAAATTTTTCTTTGTCCAATTTTATCGATTAACTTCTCAGATTGAATTTATCTCGGTCGCAATTCATACACGAAACCGCAAAGATATCCCAGATATCCAGGCGATCTGAATCGTAGCGCACGACTTGGATCTACTCCAAATCGAAAACAATCGATATACCGGACGCATACCGGATTTATCCAATTTTCGGTAAAGGAACCCGAACGGGCGTTCGGTACGTTAGCACTCGGGACGTCATACAGACGTACGTATATCGTTCCCGATAATATAAAATCCGACGCGAATGTCGTAACCAGAACCAATCAGGAACGGAAGCAGTCAGAACCAGTTAATTCGATAAAGTCTGCGATCAGCGTGGGGTAAACAAAAGAGGAGAGAACGTACTGCGCGTTTCAAAATAATCATTTTGCATAACCTGTCCGAACGGTCCGATTATTGCGAGTCTCGGCGATCTGCCACAAACAGAGCCTAGAGACCTTGAGGATGGGACGGTGGAAATGTACGATTTTTCTTCGGTCTGAAGTCTAAAGGGCAGTGCAACGTTTTCTATAACGTAGTTTTGGTGTCGAGGTTTTTTGAGCTGATTTTACACTGTGTCCGTGAAGTATGGAACAAATTCATTTTTAGCTAAACAGACCATTTCAAGAAATAATCCTAAAACACGTCGATTTTTTATTTTAATTTACCGTATTTTAAAATAACCATCTAATATACAGGGTGAATAACTTTTGAGTAATGACGTCACCGTCAAAAATGGAAAACCCCCTTTTGTCTCCATTTTCCGATTACTCTAGCTGAGCTGATTCCAAAAATGTATCACATGTTTATTCCAATTGGTACAGGGTGGACAAAAATACAATAGTTTTGTGTGTGCTCATAAAGTAACGCGTAACATTCTTCATTAGTTAAATTAACAACAATATTATCAAAAATATTTATTGTCTAGCGGCAATTTGTTCGAATGTAACACCCTGTAGTTTGTTACATTTTTAGATTAATAAAAATGAGCTGTTTCCAAACAGGTTAGGTGCTTGTGGTCTAGCAGATAGAATATGAAAGAAATTATTTCTTATTTTTATACATTTTTATTGATCTAAAAATGTCACAAAACTACAGGGTGTTACATTCAAACCAATTGCCGCTAGACAATAAGTATTTTCGATAATATTGTTAATTTAACAAATAAAGAATGTTACGCGTTACTTTATGAGCACACACAAAACTATTGTATTTTTGTCCACCCTGTACCAATTGGAATCAACATGTGTTACATTTTTGGAACCAGCTCAGCTAGAGTAATCGGAAAATTGAGACAAAATGGGGGTGTTCCATTTAAAAAAAATGACGGTGACGTTAATACTCGAAAGTAATTCACCCTGTATTATTTTAAAATAAGGTAAATTAAAATAAAAAATCGACGTGTTTCAGGATTATTTCTTAAAATGGTCTGTTTAGCTAAAAATGAATTTGTTCCATACTTTACGGACACAGTGTATATCAATCCTGAATTCAAATAACGTATTCATTTTCAACTAGGAGTTGAAATTTTTATAATATAGAATTTTAGAGAAATATAAGTTACATTATTTCAACTCAAATCCGTAAGTGTTGTGAACAAAAGTAGATATGAAATTTCTATTTTAGTTATACGAAATACAATATTATGTCGTACTTACAAATCAAAAAAAAAAAAACATTGAAGAAATCAAATAGTCACTCAACACTTCGAAAGCGTCTTTTCCGCGACATTCTTGGATGTTTTTTGAAACAGTCCCTTCTTAAACTCCAGCAGTAATCTGCTATAATGTACATTTTCCATCTTCCTTGGTAGCGGTTCTCCATAACCTTAATATGTTGGCGAAATCTTTCGGCTTGTTCCTCACACATGCCTACCAAATTTTCTGGAAAACGGTCTAAGTGGTTGTGTAAATAGTGTATTTTAAAACTCATATTGCACCCTAGGGATTTGAAACTATTGAGCATCTTGTTAACCATTTTCATCTTCCATCCTAAGGTCTTGAAACGATTCT
The DNA here is from genome assembly GCF_914767665.1 of Harmonia axyridis. NCBI lineage: Eukaryota > Metazoa > Arthropoda > Insecta > Coleoptera > Coccinellidae > Harmonia > Harmonia axyridis. The sequence continues at coordinate 81,100,080 of NC_059501.1, forward strand.
GGAGCATTTGCATATACCTTATTTTTCACGGGGCCCAAAGAAGAAATTCTAAAGGTGTTGAATCACAAGATCTCGATGGCCGATTGAGATGGATTCTGCGAGGAAAAGAAATGATAGTATTCTGAAATGATTTTAGTTCTTAATGCAATAATTTTTGAGTCATTTGAAAATTTCTTGATTCAGACAGAAAAATCATAAATCAATTCCATATGTCTAATATGCACTTGAACTTGGGATATCCTCTATTGAAAAACCATTTCAAGTTCAAAATTTCGTGTTGATTACGTTATCAGAATATCGAGTAAAGCCAAATTGCATCTTCGGAGACCAAATAGATAGAATTTATTTGATATTTGATTTATGAGATATCATACAGATGTGTATCTTATCGTACAAAGAAGAAAAAAGAAAATAATCGTAATGATAATACTCCTATATACAGTTCTGCAGTCTCCAAGGGAGCAATTGGTGCACGAATGACGTCAGTGCTCTCTAGATGTTTCTTATGGAAAATAGGATAAATCCGGTATTGATTGTTTTCGATTTGGAAGAGATCAATTTAGATTATCTAGGTTCTGGGATATCTTTTTGATTTCGTTAAAATTTTAATTAAGATTCAATTTGAGACTATCTGATGAAACTACAACGACAAATTTTATTGTCGAATGAAAGTTGAGAGCTAGGAGAGTAGATTGCAATACTATCCTCCCATATCTCTTTATTCGGGTGTACCTCAAGGGCCAGTTATATCGCTTTCAAGATGTTTGTTTGAGATCTTCATTGGTATCTGATAAAACAGAACGACTTCAAATTTTCTTGTGGAATGAAAACTGAGTACCATATTGCGGTGGGGTATTGGACAACTGAATATTACAATGGCTGAAAAGATTCAAGAGAAACATTTATGTCAAGTGCTAGACATTTTATAACGCTCCCTCCTATCTCTTTATCCGGGGACCGGGAGTACCCAAAGGGTCAGTTGTGCCACCTTCAAAATTATGGAAAAGAATTTAATACGTAGAGATGACCAAAATGTAATGCAATATTAGATCTTGTAAACATAACCATAAGGCCTTAGCTCTTGGATATCTCTTAAGGAAATATAAAAATATTATTAAATATTGGTAATTGTCAGTGCGACATAAGGGAACTATCTTCTGTAATCTTTTATGTCCATATCAAGGCCTTATTAGCTTGGTCGGGTTTCTTTTAATCTAAGCTCTCCCAACGCATGAAAGGCTATTTCTATTTCTTGATTATCGCATTATGTCGTATATTTTTGACCTAAAAGACAGAGCTATGGCTAGCCTTCCAACACACAAAGACCCCCAATGAACCACAATAGTGGTAAATTCAAAGTTTTTCGAATAAGGCGTCCTAATTGACACCAATTGGACACGAAGGTACGTCAACTTCTTAAGCTCAACAGTAGGCAGGTTCAACGTCCAGCACACCAAAGAAACGAGGAAGTACCACATAGTACGTGCACCGGCTAATCGCGTAAAGTGTGACATAACACAACAGAAGCGCACAATGAGAGACAATATCGTCGTCGTCATCGTGCAACAACGCTCGCCTCAATTGAAGCAATTGAGGCGACAACAACGTCCAATAAAAACCCCCCGGTGGCCAGGAATAGACGAATTGCATTTGCACCAATTCAATAAACCGAGAGAGCAGTTTCCAATTGAAAGCCCCGCGTCTTCCACGGCCGCCTTCGTTTGCATTTCTCCCGACCTAACCAGTTCTAGGCGGTTCGTAACCTTGCCGCTCTGCGTCCGACTCAGAGCGGGCCAGTCAGTCGACGTTCGAAGCTTCAGCCGGCCTAGCGCTAGTCTCGCGATCGGGCTCTCGCAGTGTTCCAAATAATCAAAGCTAGGAGGAAGATGGGAAGTAGAAACTGAAGTTTTCGTCGTTTCTACTACAGATTGAGTTGTTAAGTGTGTTTTACTCGTTATATCGTCGCGTATTAAGACTATGATTTTGCGTTGACGACACATCTGCGTTGCACACACGAAGTACCCGCTACCGGATCCGATCGGATTCAGCCCGTAAACTTATGCCCAGTCTAGACGTTCGTCATCATCAATGTTTCTTCGCCGGGAGCAGCAGTGCTTGGCCCAACGCCCGCGTTTCCATGAGGCAGACGCCTTCGCACGCGTGGACGAAGAGCAGGACCGTACGAGGCGCGTCAGATGACAAAAATTCAAACCGTTCCGAAAGGAAGGCGGTAAAGAGAAGAGACAGGTCCGACTCGATCCGTAAAGGTAGGGACTGACGACGACGTCTGCCGCCGGTATGGCGGACGAAGAAGAGGGCGGCTTGCGACGCACGTTGTGGCTGCTGGTGCACACGATGACCGTCACCGAGGTCGACTATCAGGTGCGCGTCCAGTTCGTGCACGCCGTTTTGGGCGGCGGGCGGCTGGGCGAGACGAGGCTGCTGGCGAGGAGGGTGAGGATGTGCGTGCGCCCTGCCGCGCGCGGCAAGGGGAGTCTGGGCCTTAGGATGGCGATGAAGAGGAACGCCAACAACGTGATGCACCACGTGAGGACGATGCAGGTGTGAGTATTTAAGGGGTGGGGTGCCGCAGGGGGCGGTTCGTGGGCCGGTACAATTGTGAAATAGATTGAGGTGGATTGAAAATAGCGTTAGATCTAGTGTTTGGTGTTGCTAGATCGTATTTAAGGTCGGTAACATAATTTTCACAAAAAGCGGTAAATCAAACTGTCATTCCGCTTTATTATTGTAGCAATATTGACCTTGATTTGATGTATGTTGTTGAGCGATGAAGACCTTGAATATGAAGTTCGTCGTATATTTCATTGAATGAATCAGCTGTCAATGAGATAAAATTTCATCATGTTGATGTTATTTAATCTGCATGTTTCATCTCGATACAATAGTTAAAGCTTAAAATATTATTCAATTAAGGATCATATTCCAACGTTAAAGCAACGGTAATGAAGAATAAAAGACTTTGTACTTTATTCAAATATGTATCAACATTTTATCGTGTTCTTTATGGGATAACTATCAATACCTGTTGATAGATAAAAATCTTCTGCTTCTCTTGTTTGTACCACCTTGCTTCTCATGCTGCTAGCAAACTATCTTAGCCTAGTGTTTTCCAGCATGGAAGACGTTGTTCATTGGTAAAAAAGAAACTCTACCAAATACCAATTCAATTTTTCAAAACAATAATATTCAACAGCGTCATTTCTTCGAATTCTCTCACATTTCGACTAATTGATACTTGAAATTGTTGCAATACAAAAAACCACATTACAATAAAAATGAACAATATTTTCATGAGATTTGTTTTGTTATTTCCAGTAATAAACCTTTGGAATCGTTGAACTAAACTATTTCTCTCACTCCTTCTAAAATTTTGTGAGTATTCGTTTCTAATGTGCGGAATTCTAACAATGTTTTTGTACGCTACTACTCCGAGCGTTGAATTCTTTCGTAAAGATGACATTTCAATTGAGATGACATCCGGCCTGACCGCCGTAAACATGAGGTGTTTGCTTAAGTAATCCCCTCCCTTTTTTTAGTAGAATTGACTGAAGTAATAAAAAATATAGGTTCTAATTTAAAAATCTTGAGTTTTGATGAATTTGAGTTATCCAAATTCATGATCTTCTGATAAACACCCTGTACATTTTTGAACCAAACCGAAAACAGTCTTAATATTTCCAGCAATATTCAGAAAAATGTGAGACCTCGTGAGTAGCCACCATTTTTTTTTAAAGAATCTCATTAACTCATGAACCGTTCAGTTTATATCCAAGGTATGGCATATTGCTGAAATTGTCATCAAAAACGCTATCTGATGATGCAATAATATACTGATTGTGTCATTTCAAATGAGGAAGTAGGAGTCCGTTTCCGGTAAAACCGGAAGTTGTAGGGATCTAAAAATATTTTAGGGAGAAAGATCATTGTCTCAAACCCCAACACCCAATTTTTCAGCACAAAATTATGATTATTTTTCCATAAACTCCTAATATGCCATCGCGGTGAATCACCCTTTATAGGATTTTTTTAGCATGGACTTTTGTTTGGAATTTTTCTTCAATAGCAGTCAGTCACAATATTATGGTAATCTTATCTTAATTTTTTATCGTTTTAATATCCTTTCTTTTCCCCGGTTTCTTTATGGAAATAGATCAAGTTTTTGTGTAAGTATTATACTTACTTATTCATTATTTGAAATTAGGAAGTATAGTTTCTGCAAGTTCTGTGTTATTACCTGCTTTATGATATTGTTATGAGAAATTTTATACCATTTCAACCATTGAGTAACTAGCAGTAAATCGATCCAGCTCATTGATGCAGTAAATAAACTGTTATCTAATAAGAATCCGATGATGCATTTCTCAATTTTGCCGAACCTATTTCAGAAAATTACCTTATTAAAAAGAAACGTTCAACAAGGTTTAACACGCCTTCACAAATTGCTTCACATAGTCAGGACGTCATGAATTGATATGCAATCTTCCAATGAAATTTCGTTCGATATTTTCTCTAATTCTGTGGTTATTCCGTTCATTCTTCCACATCTTGTAGAACAAAATCGTGCGAGAATATATCAGAAACGCACAGTTTTCGTGGTTATATTTTATTATTATATGTTGGTACTCCGAACTTTCCGCCACGGCTTTATCTGTCAATTCATCAATTTGCCTTAAAGAAATCAGTTCTGCGAACCAACATTCTTCATTGCAAAAATCACTAAATGATATTTATGGAAATATTCCATTAATTTCAATAAGAATGCAATGAATTAGAGAAAATAATGTATAATACTCGTAGAGAAGGCTCATTCTACCACTGGTTCATTAAAAAACTCGCCACTTCGTGGCTCGTTTTTGAATTTTGAACTCGTGGAAGAATATCAATGCCTTCTGCACTTCTATCATAAATAACTATTCCCACAACTATAGTAGAATAGTAACCGCTTTTGAAATAAAATATCATTTTACAATAATTTCCAAGTAAAATTAATGTAAGTAGATCTTCTCTATCCACTATAGTGGATTCTATGGGTCCGATTCGAAAAGATATGATAGTGTCATTCTGTCAATATTGAAATTAGAAGTTGTCAATTTCAAAATGATAGTTAATTCAACAAAAGAAATCCAATTATATTATGACAACCTTTTCTGGTCTCGAAAACGAAGAACAGCAAAGTAACTCTATTTTACTGTTTCTTATAAAATTTTATGTTAAAAACGTTCAACATTGATTTTTAACGTTTCTTTTCAGTGACTCCTGTTCCTCGATCAAATCGAATCCAGCTCCTCCTAGTCATGCGATTGCTCCATCATCAGTTCCGGTTGTTTCCTCTTTGAAACAGCACCCTCAGCAGCCCATGATACAAGTTGTTGCTCCTCTACAGCAGGTGCACAACGTTCCAGAACAACCTAAACATGGAACACAACGGGTGAGGAAATTATTTGATAATAACTTTCTACTTAAATTACTGCGGTTTGCCTGAAACTTACCTCTAAAAAATTAGCAGAAAAATTAATGGAAGCTATCCCAAAATTATCGAGAATTTGTCGTGAAAGAAAGAAAAATCATAGTTTTGTATAGGGCTCTGCTGTCTTAATATCGAGTGTAGTGCTACCTATCTTTAAATAATTGCGATTATCATCGCAATAGCATAATATACGATGGCTAACTGACAATTTTTAATTCTAGAAAAAGTATATCCTCGAGCGGGACACGAACCTGCAACCTCCGAATCACTAGTTCAGTGCTCTCATCTCTCAAAAAATGTCTTATTAATTAATTAATTTCAGAAATGATACCAATATTTCTAACATAATCACAATGTTTTTGAATAATTGTCGACGTCTATCTAACTCAAAAACAAATCTGGGTAAAGCATTTGCTTAATGATTATTACATTTTATTAGAATTCCCTGAAAATATGCGGCAGTTTGTTTAATGATCCTTTTGGTTCATTATTTTCAATAACAATAATAATAATTTTCGAAGGAAAAAGAATTTTAACACCTTGAAATTAAAATGAAAAATTATTACAAATACACCAGATGTTCAAAAATTTCAGTTGAAAATTTGTCAAAAAAACTTGAAACTGAAAACAAACTTCAACACCCTGCATCTCGAAAATGAAGCGTTTACGAGCCCATGTTTATTGAACTTTTTTTCTCAAAATTATACGAGGAATCTCTAATTCAACACCCAGTATTATTCTGACACCTGTATATGATATTCAAAAATAAATTTCGTAAAAACTAGCATCGCATGAACCATTTCACTAGTCAAATAATACCTAAACAGTTGGGCATTTCCCAAATTCGTTTTCAACGTTTTTGTCTCCTCAAATGCCCGATACACATGTAATCTATATTTTATCAACGATGATTCACCTCACCTGTGATTTTGTCTTGAGAAATCAGCGGCTCGCGTATAAATTTATGTAAACATATTATTTCAATTGTTGTGTTTGCATTCCTTTTTGAAGATGAACTACGACCAACGCATCAAAGTCACCTACACGACCGAGCAAGTCAAGGCCTGGTTGATACGAAACAATTTCGAAAAGTTCGAGGAAACGTTCCAAAACTACAGCGGACAGGATATGCTTCGTTTGTCGAAGAGCGACTGTTTGCAGCTGTGCGGAGAAACTGATGGTGTCAGGTTCTACAACGTCCTTCACGCCAAGTAAGTACCGATGTATTCTTGATCCTTAATAACACTTCGCTCAATAAGTTACGGGCCCAGTCAGTAGAAACACAATTTTTCTTGAAAATTCAAGATACATGTACTCCCACGCCATTATATCTCGCCAACACCTTTTTGTAGAAAGATTCGTCTTTGATTTAGAAATAGCCTTCAGCATACCACTTTTTACTGTTGTTGTCAATGAAGCACAGTCTGAATAACACTAATCAAGCCAATTTTTTGCTTGCACAGTATTTGTTCCCATTAAAAACAGTCTTTTATTGATACACGAAACTCGTTTTTCTCCATTTTTCGAATAACAAAAAAGTAGCGTCACTTAACATTCTCGATCCAGACTTGACTCGATAGATTCAGTGTTTTCTCAAGTCTCAAGTAAACATGTTGCAGTTCAATTTTCAGGGTTAGGTCTATTTTTTCTTAATTCTTTTATATGTAGACGTATATCAGCTAACAATTTCCTCATATTTCTTGTTATTCAGATTTTGGGATTTCACTTAGTTGTCTGCATATTCTTTAAAAACAAACTGAAATGGTCGAAACCCTGTAAATTGAATTGGAACTTGATGTTCTGAAATTTTGATACACATATTTTGAAGCTTGGTACGGTTACGAGAAAAAATGTGTATGGCACTGGCTGTGTCATATGTGAGCCGGATCTGGGACTTATTTAGTAACGTGTTGCTAATCATATTTTCTGTTGAAAACAAAAAAATTCACAGTTAATTATTCAGTCAGAATTTCTATACCTTTTTTTCGATATTTTCTTCATAAGACAAAATAAGAGTAGATGTGAAAAAATGATGAAAGCACTGTCCACTGACTTGAAGTCAGGAGCTTTCTGAGCCCTTGTACATTCATGCTCTGATACGCTCTTAGTGATGACGTCAAACACCGCCATTTTAGTTCTTCTGTCAGTCTTCGGAATCCAAACAAATAAATTGTCATTCAAATTAGTACGTGGTCGTTGAAGAAATTGGCTTATTTTTGTAAATAAGAATATTTAAGGAACGATTTTACTATTAATTGATAGACAGCAGGCACGAGATTAATGCCAGTAAGTTCGAACTTGAAGTACAACTAACAAACACGGCTTTTTACAAAATCTGGGGAATGATACAGGATTCAATCTTACTGGTATTAACCTCGTTCCTTCTTCCTATCAATTAATACCGAAATCGTTCCTCAAATACTCTTATTTATGAAAATAAGCCAATTCCTTCAACGACACTGTGCTAATTTGAATGACAATTTATTTGTTTGGATTCCGAATACTGACAGGAGAACCAAATATGGCGGTGTGTGACGTCACACTAATAGAGCGTATTGAACCCTTGAAGGCCACAGAATTATATATAGTCGTATGTGGTCTCAAAGTATTGACGAGCGATCAAAAATTCTTTTTTTTTCACTGCTATGAATGTATACTCCAAGAAGTTGGCATTTGACAAAATATAAAAGACAAACCATCATTTCAAAGCCCTCCAGAGTAATGATTCTCTTCTTTTTGTAGAATTGTGTCGCCCTTCTCAAGGATTTACGTTTGTAAACCCAACGCCAAAGTTTTCCATGCAGTCTTCCTCGCTTCTTCCACCAAGGAAGACCTCAAGAACGAGCTCTGCAACGTAGTGGGTGTGAGCCCTAACCAAGTGCAAGAATTGTTCATGGAGGGACCCAATAATATCCACATTATAGTTTCCGACTCTGTTGTATATCACATAAAAGATGAAAGTGCCTTTACCATCACCACGATAAAGGATAAAGATCAGTGTGTGCTACTTTTGAAACTGATAAAGTGAAACCATTTCGAAAGCTTTGCTGATGAACAGGATACTCTGCACATCAATTAGTTTTTAGATCTTTATGTGTTTAGTGTATTTTTATTTTTTTGTTCTTTGATTTCGACGAGTTTTCGATAATGCATTCCTTGTGATTAATCTTCGACCTTCAATGAAAAGAAGAGGAAGAATTGATGGATTAATATTTAACCTTTATGCTTATCATCTATGTATATTATAATTTAAGGATTTTATTGTGATGTATATTATTCTGAAAACAGAGGGTAAATTTTTAATTGTGGATATTTCTCGGTTTGCTTTTTGGTTTTGAGGAGAATAAATATCAAGTTCCCTATTTGAATTTTTCGAACAGAAATATTCACTATTGAAATATTTTGTTCATATTTTATATTTATTGCCAACTTGTTTCAATCGATATTTCGTATCTATGAAACGGTTGTGCAGTTTTAAATAGGCCAAATAAGAATATTCTAACATAAGTAAAGGGGCGGAAACTCATAGACCATTCAGTTCCTTGACATTATTTCCTCACTCTTTGTTCAAGTTGAAGAATTAAGGATCTGATTGTAGAGTAGATTGTAATTATTTAAATATGTGCATTTATGCTATAGATGTAATATTGAGATGCTTCGCAATGTGCCTTTGTGATCAATTATATTGGCTGAATATATTTTGTTGATTAATATACAAATATTATTATTTGCTCATTTTGTTTGAAGTTGTTTATATTCTTGAAAGAATCAATTGAAATTGTCTTATTTTTTGGAGTTATATCTCGCAGATTCAATATACTATATTAAGTAAACTAGTTAGTAAGCTTTGTTTAAAGTTGAAGTTTTTTTTTTAATTATGTTGATTCTACCACAAAAGAATTGGATCTTCAATATTTGCAATGCTAACTTCAATCTAAAGATAATCTCATTCATTGAAATTTTCAGGAGAATATTTTATTATACGTTTATGTTTTAACTTTTGAAAAATATATATCATTAATTCTATAGAAAATTTTAAACACAAATTTTATTCGAAGAAACGTTTTATTGAATTTAAGTGCCTAAATAGTCAAGTTACACAAGAGAAATGTATTTTATTACCTCAAAATGAAAACAGATTTACGATTAATATAAAAATATATCAATATGATTATATAGGAAGATATATAATTGGTAGCTATGATTTTATCGATTAATTAATTGTATTGTAATTGCATGTCTTATGCTATGACGTAGCTTTAGTCGAGACACTTGTATTTGTATATTTAGTTAGTGAATTTGAAGCTTTGTTTTTAATTTGATTTTCTTAGGTTCATTTCACTAACCTCACCAGGATTTTATAGCATATCATTTGAAGGGTTCATTGGTTTAGAATTGATTAGATTATTTTAATGTACCAAAATATATCTAAGAACTTATATTGATTTACGAGAGTGAATAAGTGCCTTGATGTGGAGATGTATAAGGACCTTGATAAATATTCTGTGCCATTATCATGAATAAAATAAATAGGCTTCCGAACAATTTGTTTCTTTTATTCCATTGTAGAATAATTGTCTTCAAATCTGAGAAAAGTCAACTGCACAATCAGTGTCAAGAATGTATTTTAGACAACTAGCTCTACGAAATCTCTTCGCAAATAAGTGTCAAATGGTATGAAGAAAAATGTAAGCGCCTACTCATATGCTGAACACCTGTCGATCAAAAGAGTCGTTTTGCAGATCAAGATCTACAGTTTGCTAAACACACGTGATTGGAGGAAGATCGATAAGATAGGTCTTATCGACAGTCCAGTCTTTCCAGATGTTTGTTGATTTGTTTTAGATAAAAAAAACAGTTTTTTATGATGGAATTTATTGCAGGGCCGTCGTTATAGGGGTTAGGTGTTTGCCTAGGGCGTCTAAATTCAGGGGCGGCACTTCATGCTTGATCAACAAAAATCCCCATGTGTAGAAATTCGAAGTACCGAATGAGAATGTAATTCAGTCAGAAAGAACAGGAAGAAATTCAGACAAATTTAACATAAAAAATCATCAAAGGTGCCGCATAACACATTTTACTCATAAATATGACGCGTAATTCCACTCATAGTAGTTTTTTATGGGTTATTGACGCCAAAACTCATCAGGCTTTGAGGCTTGTTGGCGTTCTTCTTGATGAACTTTGCCGACTTTCATTCAGTTTTTGTGCCGACTCTTTGATGTTTCAAATGCAGGCAAATTTAACTTAAAAAACCATCAAAGGTGCCGCATTATGCATTTTACGCATATTTATGCGTAAAATCACGCGTCATCTGAGGTATTTACCTCAGATGACGCGTAATCCCACTCAATGTAGTTCTTTATGGGTTATTGTCGCTAAAACTCATACATTCATCAGGCTTGTCGGCGTTCCCTTTGATGAACTTTGCCTACTCTTATTCAGTTTTGTGGAGGCTCTTTGATGTTTCAGAAATAATTTTAATTTTCCAATTAGAATGTTGATCCTCAAAGAAATGCAAAATATAGGGAAAGGATTCATTTGTTCCATCAACAATGGTGAAAAGGTATTTCTTGGAAAGAAATTTGGGTCTACTGAAGAAGTGATTGCATAGGTTGAAGACAAAGAAGAATATTTCTACACAAAAGATATCGAAAAGTTAGAGGAGAGTTAAAATATGTTTTTACTGGTGAAGTGTTGAATCAAGCTCAACTTTCTGCTTTGGATTAACTGGAATAAAAAACACTCAATAGTTTATTGAATAATTTTATTTCATTAAAACTAAACACTTCTCGCAAAACGAGAACGTCCATGTGTTGTCACGTTGGTGCGAGTAATATAACTTTTTCTGTATGTTGGTACTAAATTATTAAAGCTGCGTCTCTCACTGGAAGCTGAAATACTGGTGTCCAACTCCTTACCGAATCTCTTCGTGTTATTCTTAACCTCTTCACTCAAATCTACTGGTTCCAATTTTAAATCCGCCTTCTCGAATTTACCAAAACTATCTTCTGTATCTTGTCCGGTGGTGAAATTGGTTGGCAGTGGTATTTTGACGAACAAAATATCGTCTTTACTGTTCGATTCGTTGGTGATCTGATATTGAACGTTCTTCAGCTCGTTAGAGTTTATTATGTCTATCAAACTTTGGATCGCGGTCAACTTGGAGTTTTCTCCCTTAGGTTTCATCAGTCTTGGTTCAGAGTCTGTTATGTTTGGCGGCATCTGTTTGTGTAGGTAGGAAACTGGCCAATGTCTGGGTTGTCCGAATCCTCCTGGTTTTGGTGGAGCCAAAAATTGCTGAAAAAAGGAAAGGAGTCTTTTAAGATGTATAACAATTAATAATAAGGATAAACTCTTAACGAAACACTTAGTTACTTCTTATAATTCTGAATGCACTTCAGCATAAATGATAATAGCATTCTTTAAAATTACAGTGCGTGATTTTTCAGCTACTTGATTATTCTGTATAGACTATATAAAGTAGTGGCCCCAAAATGCTTCCTTGTGGAACTCCGATTTCAGTAGATTCTGAGATTTTCTTCTTTTACGGTTACAACTCAGATTCGTTCTATTAGACAAGATGACGCTAATTGTACTCACTTGGTCAAACTGCATCTCATACTCATCCAAACTTGGCCCAGGAGGTCTCTCATTTGGTGGTGCTGGTGGTCTGTCTGGTCTAAATCCTGGTCTTGCTAGAGGAGGTCGTATTGGTGGTGGTCTATCTTCGTATTCTGGTAAGTAATGCGTACCAGGAGGAATACCACTTGGTGCCCAAGAACTGATGGGTGATTGTTCTGGTAAGTAAGATGGTTTTGCATGGTGAACGTTGTCCAACCTGTCTATCAGGTTGTGGATGTAAGGGTAGTAGCGATCACTGCACTTGCGCCATTGAGTCTTATCAGGACCTACATAACACCTGTGGAACAAAGATTATTAAGAATGAATATTTGATCTTGATAGAAGCTTTGTGAATATTTGAACTCGTAGATTAAAAGTGTAATACTTCGATCTGATGACCATATTTGGAGTATAATACAGTAGGAGTATAATACAGTACTAATTTCAATGATTTATTTTTGAAAAGTTTTTGCGAAAACAAACAGGTTTTTGAAAGCTGACTAGTAGGTCAGTAGTAGTAGTACATTAATTTTCAGATATTGTGCCTCTATTTACGAGTGTTGAACATACCAAATGCCTCAGGTTCGCCTATTACTAGCTCTACAAGACATTTTTGTTACTACGCATCAAATCGCTGATCAATGATTTGTGGGCTTTTTTTCAGAGAATACAGAGATTGGCAGCATTGGTATAAAGAAAAATTAAGATTCTATCACAATTTTACACAGAGCTGTCTCGTAATGTTTGTGCTAGGAAGTTCTAATTAGGAGAAATATCCACAGAAAACTTTCTTACCATGGGTAAGGGAAGCCAGAAGAATAACCACATTGGTGGTCTGGTCTACAACAGTAGTCCCATGAGTTGGTGTCTCCACCTTCTAATTTGCAGAACCAGAAACCAGCCTCTCTGTTTTCTTGACACAAATGACCTCTCTTACATGGCCATCCGCTGACGCTGTATGCCCTCCAAGTGTCTAGGGCTGTGTGTATTCCTGAAACAAGTTTTTGAAAAAGGTAAAAGGTTGACTAATTTCAGTGAAGGAATTTGAGGAGATCTACCTACCTGAGTAAGGAGGTCTTCCATAATCTTCTCGACCTACATCGTTGAAATTGAAATCGTGTACGGGCTTATTGGCTAATTCTATACACCTAGGGTTGAAGTTGTCCCAAGCAAATAACCAAGAATCAGGATCGGGAACGTAATCAATGTGTGGTAAGAGATCTCGTTGGTATATGTCAGACAAGAAACAATTGCTGCTTCCGTGTGGACTGGCCCTAAAATTGTGGAAAGAATGGTAGTAAACAGGTAGTTTGATAGATGGTATGCTAAAGGTGTATCATTGAAGATTTGAAGTGCGCGTCTTTTTAGCTGTTATGACAGATTTATTTATTTTCTTTTTTCCCATTTTGGAAGAGTGTACCTTTTCAAGGAAAGACCTAAAATCTCGCACTTATTTGGTAATATTCTGTATATCTCATGGAACCTTTGAATCTTGTACTCTTATCGTTAGGTACATCTCTAATTCTGACTTCACTCACCTATAACTGAACGACATGCATTGGAATAAGGTTCCTTCCCTCAATTTCGAACATTCTGTTTTGCAATCCAGTTCAGTTCGCACCTTCAAAGCCTTCTTGGTAGCTTGCGGCAAGAGTCTTGCAGGAGATCCAAATCCAATGTAGCACACTGAAAGAAAAAAAACGTAAGTTTATCAAAACTGAAATAATTCAAGTAATCTGATGATTCGCTATTGTACTTGGAAGCTAATATAACTACATTGTTGTCCATTAGATTTTCTGTTTGCTGCAAGTTTCGACAACAAAGATGTCACCATTAGAAATTACAAATAACCGAAGTTTTTTATGTGGTTACTTTAGCTCCCAAGTGAATCACAACTGATGAAGAATTATCTCACATTGGTCAACTTCTATTGCTGCTGCAACTGGAGGTTTGCCTCTGACACCAAAGTGGTAAGGTTCGCAACCATAACCGTAGCTTCCTCTTTCGTAAACCTCGAAACCACGTTCTGGGAAGAAATCTACCCTAGGGTCCAGCTCAAAGAAGGGCCAGTCTGTTAGTTGGCAGTTATCTGCAGCTCCTCCAGGAGATGGTGGCCCAAATCTGAAATCAAAAATGAAATGAAGCAATTTTTAATAATCTCAGATTAGTGCAGGCATTTAATTTATATTGAATTTTCCTTGTAAATTCCTGAAAACTTGAGGAGAAGATTTACCACTACGGAAATGGAGTTTTTGATATTCTCAAATTTTTTCAAGCGTTAATCGATCCATTCCATTAAAGTCAAATATTTAACTTCACCCGAAATGAGGAAAAAATAGGAAAGGAAGAAGAGATTAAGATAGAAAATATAGATAATTGTGTAATCGACTGTTCAATTATACTTACACCTGTTTTATTGACTGTTGTCCCAATAAACCCCAAATCTTTGATAGAAAATGTAGCGTGTAAAGAGAATGTATAAAAAAACGAGAAATGCAATAATGTGATGTCAGAAGCTTTTGAGCGCTCTAAACTGAAGCTTCTTCACTTCATGTTGGATAAGGGAGGCTAGAACCCCTGACCTTCGGTGGTCCTACCCACTGGAGCAAACATAAAAATTTGTGTCAGGTGTGGGGTTCGAACCCACGCTCCCAATCGGGAACCAGAGCTTAAATCTGGCGCCTTAGACCGCTCGGCCAACCTGACTTGTAGCCAGAGTATGCGAGTGGGTCCATTTGTTCTGATAACATGATCAGTTGAAAGTTTTGAACGAGGTTTGAAATTATCATTGTTCAACCGAATGCAAATTTTCACCTCTATAAAATCTAAAGTTTTGAAACTAACAGGAAGAAAAAAATCGTACGGCTATTATTACGGAAATCTTAGTCGGATTATGGCCATTAGCGAATTTAACAACAAAATTCGAGATCGAACTTACCTAGAAATTTTCAAGTTTTCTTCCATTCGTAAGTTATCATGTTTAAGGCCGGACGGACAGAATCGAATTTGAGGACTGATTCGTTATCAGTGAATCGAACCTCATTTTTTGGAAATACGAAAAATAACGAACATTATTACGAAATGATGAGATTACTCAAAGAGTTTGAGGCGATGGAATATAATTAGGAAGAATTTAGGCAAATGAGGGAAGTTCAAGGATGCTCAGGAACAAAACAACCATGTTACAGACAGCACTGGAAAGTTTTGAAAACTCATCTTCAATTAGTAACATCATACATAACATAAAAATAAAGCTCCAAACCTCCATAGAATAATTAATATGAGCATTGACAATACCTCATCACATTGATGTTTCCAGTTAAAGACAAAAATATAGAGATATCACCATCAACATAGCTGTTCCCCAATTAATTCATTCTTTTAACAATTGAGATGTTTATAGAAATTCATTCCTAATTCTCGTTTGAAAATATTCATTAAAAATCCGAAATTGACAAAATAATCAAATTTCTATGTCATTATGAAAGGTATTTTTATTTTGTGATGCCACTAGAAACTGTTCAAAGAATTCTATGGAGAAAGCATATGGATAGCCAGACATGATATTCTGATTTAATTTAAGATCTGTGCACAAAATGACTTGTTGAAAATGGTGGTTGGTTTTGGTGATCTCAAAAAATTTACGTAAGAAAGTGAAATGAAATATTGCATCTAAAGTTCACTTGCAAGCTATTATCGAAGAAAAAGTGCAAGGAATTCACAGATCGAATACGCTTTCAGGTGAGTTTTTACAAATTACTTTTCTTCAAATTTCACTGAAGTTCACAAGCTACAGTTCTAAAAAGCAAAGCCAAGGACCATCATTAGACAATATTTCATAAAAAAAACCCTTAGTTTGTGCTTATCATGTATTAGTATATCCAAAATGAATAGATTTAATCTTGATAATTCTGCAGACAGGTGAAAAATTATTTAAAATTACCTGAAACTGAATGCTCGACATGTGAACCTCCTGGACTTCAGACATTCGATCTGACAATCTACTATTGTTTTCACAGTGAGGGTGTCCTTTAGTACCCTATGATCCAATCTTTGACCACTGCGAACTCTCCAAAAACAATCTGAAATCAAAACAACATCACATGAATATAATATTGTTCCTTTGTTTTTACCGCTAACAGAAATGTATTGAAGGTTGTATTTGTGATGACCATCATGAAAGCCTGATTTGCTATCGATAGTTCTTAATTTAAAAAGTCTTGAATTTTTTTTCGTATTTTTTTTTTGAAATATGAATTTCAAGGAGGATTAGAATTTTGTTCCCTAAACACTTACCACTATCATCTCTGGAACTTGGCGCAGAAGTGACGCATTTGTTCAGATTGTTCATTGTGTATATATCGAAATCTCTATCAGGTTGGAGGTCAGTGTAGTAGTCCAAGTCTCTGTAGTTTCGGTTACTGAGGTAACAGTTATCAGCTGGGGCAGAAAGACTAATGGTGTATCTAAAAAAAATAACATAGGTAGTTTTTTTTGGAACCTTTTATCCGGATCATCTCACCTGAAAGCGTATGAGGCACAAGAGAATTCCCGTTCCTTGAAACATAGAAGTTCACACTCATAAATGTTTGGTACAGCATAGAACTTTTTCACGATGCCTTTGTTCAACTTGAAGCCGGTTGCACTTCTCAATGAACATTCTACAAAATAGATAACGTTTTATTAATTCGTTGCTTCTATTTATTACTCGAGAAAAATCTATTTTTACTGATTTTGGAATCTTATATCATCATCGCCTACTACACTCTAAGAAAGTATTGGATTGCCGAATAAAACTTAAAGAAAGAGGTAAACATAACAAGATATGTTCAGCCTAGGTTCTCAGTTACTTAGGAATTTAGGGAAATGATGAGGCTAACAGGCTTGCTAGATAATAAGCACAAACTCCTTTCATTACCCTAGAACCTTTCTGTGGTATTGATAAATGTAACTACAAGAATGACTTTTAGGAGAAGGAAAAAACTGAAAGAGAAATACTCTGGTAGAATCTTCCTGGGTTAGATCATTCCAAAAAGTTTCTTCAAAACTTTAATACTATGAGATCTAAAAATTGCCTGGAAATTCCAGATCAGCTGGTGACTTGCCATGGCTAGCTTTGGACAAGAGACTTGTAGAAGTGAGGAAGCAATCCCCTTGAGCCATCCCAGATACTGATATTCCTTAGAACTCTGCAGCAGGAGGGCGAGCTATAGACTAAAACCCCTTTAAAGCTACAATCATCTACCATCAAGTAAGTTATATTTGCTCTATTGCTCATTTCAAAATAGTTTTATCGTTACGAATATGTTAGTTTCCATTATATTGATTTGAAGTTTGCGACCCATTCTAAAAAAGAATCTGAAACTGAATAGATAGCTTGGAAACCACCATGAAATCATAAATAAAGTATTCACCAAGTGGTCAATGGTTTTTTCTACACCACACTCACATAGTGGTCTATCAATAGAACGTCATTCGAAGAGCATACTATTTGAACGACCATGACCAGTCCTAAGTCGATATAAAATAAACCAAATTTTCCTAGGAAGATTGGAACCTAGATCTTTCTCTGAAGGATCAACGATTAGACTTTCGTTGAAGACATGAACTCCATTCCGAACACCAAATTCCCTTGCCCCTTTCATTAGATTGAAGGAAGGTATTAATCTATAAAGCTTTGCGTGACTTGAATCTGGCAGTTCTAATATCTGGGAGGTAAGATACAATTGGAAATTAGTTCGGGCAGAAATAAATTTTTTTCCGAAATTTCTTGAAGGAGACCTGTCTACGAATATGAGGCGGAGGTATATGTGATAGCAATGGTAACTAATGTAGAGGTATATATCTAATAGTTTCACTGATAATTCTCATAGAAACGTTAAGCTATACAATTTTATGAACATGAGCACTATTGAACCAAACAGAACAACAGTATTCAGTAGCAGAAATAACCAAGAAGGCCAAAGCTGCCGTACGAAAAGTGCTGGC
This sequence comes from Harmonia axyridis, assembly GCF_914767665.1. Classification (NCBI taxonomy): domain Eukaryota; kingdom Metazoa; phylum Arthropoda; class Insecta; order Coleoptera; family Coccinellidae; genus Harmonia; species Harmonia axyridis. Next base: position 81,118,180 of record NC_059501.1, read on the forward strand.
ATCAGCACCTCATGAATAATCAATAGTGTTACCATTATAATAGTGGATTTATGCACCGTACCTGAGAACTAAGGACTAATGGTGGATTTATGCACCAGTCCTAAGAACTAAGACTAAACCTAAGAACTAAGACCTAAGAATTGAACGCTAACAAATCAATAAGGGCGTTTATGCACGTTTCCTAAGAACTAAGAACTAACACTAGCAGGCCAACTGTTAACTAAGAACTAAGGGCTCAGGTAAAATATAGAAGTGCATAAATGCCACTGAATTCTTAGGTTTAGTTCTCAGTTCATAGTTCTTAGTCCTTAGTTCTTAGGTACGGTGCATAAATCCACCATTAGGTTTAGTTCTTAGTTCATAGTTCTTAGTCCTTAGTTCTTAGGTACGGTGCATAAATCCACCATAAGAACTATGAACTAAGAACTAAACCTAAGAATTCAGTGGCGTTTATGCACTCTCTTGTTAGTTCTTAGTTAAGGCATGCGTACGTGCTCGAACTACTTTCTATTTGTTCTATACTTTGATGTTTGACGTTGATATTTATTGTGAAAAAATTAAATTTAATTTTTTCAAATACACCTAATACTTTTAATCGATAAACACGAATAAAGAACATAAAATGATAGAAACTGGTACTCGTTAATATTGAAATTCTATGCGGCGCACGTGTACTTCTATATTTTAACTGAGCCCTTAGTTCTTAGTTAACAGTTGGCCTGCTAGTGTTAGTTCTTAGTTCTTAGGAAACGTCCATAAACGCCCTCATTGATTTGTTAGTGTTCAATTCTTAGGTCTTAGTTCTTAGGTTTAGTCTTAGTTCTTAGGACTGGTGCATAAATCCACCATAACAATTTCAAATATCTTTTCTATGGAAAGCCTTGTAGAGTTTTATATCTTACCTTCTTTGATATAGTTATATCCAGGCAGTCTTGGTTCCAAAGGCAAGATAAGGTTATCTCCTTCGTTATATATATTTGGCCCTTGGTGTATGAGGTTGATCTCCAAAGCTGTAGTAGGCAGATAACTAGCTGGCTTGCTCACCGGAGGAGGAGGAAGAAGAGGAACTAAAGGCTTGAACCCACTATCCGGTCTCGGCTCGTACTTTCTCCTATTGCTGAAACCCCAATAGTTATAATCCTTATCAAACTGGCTAGCACCACCTCCAAAATTTCCGTAAGAACCTCCATATTTGCCCCAATCTTTGGTGCCTCCAACTCTAACTGGTAGATAATAATAGTTCTTCTTCTCGTAATCGTCGCGATTGACATTATAGCTGTGATAACCGTCGTACTTAGGTCTGTCATACCTTCTGTCCCATTGGGTAGCTCCATAACCGTAGGGTCTGGTGTGGTAGGGTTTTTGGTCGTATGAGGAGAATATTGGCTTGGGTGAAGGGTTTGGGGGTAAATAGTGGGTTCCGTGGTATATGTTGTCATTCCTGTCAATTTGGGAATGAGCGTTGTAACCATTTTGAGTGTTGTGTTGGTGGAAGTGTGGAATGTCTGGAAAATGAAACGAAGTATAAGGTTGTCAAGATTTAATAGAATAAGTTACACCATAAATAATGAATTGTGGCTGATTGGTACATATAAGCTTGAGTAAGTTAGGGAATTTCTTTAGGTTTGGGTTGTCTTACTCTGGTGTACCTCACCTCAATGTTGAAATGATATAAAGTATTTATATTATTATTTATTCGTTTTAGCGAAATATGGCAATGAAAATAAGACTGATATTATATTGTTGGAAAGTAGCATTTCACTTTTTCGTTTGTTTTCAAATTTCCGCTTCTTGTTGAATATTACATTCTGTAAATTTACTGACTCTTTGCCTAAAACTAAAAGATAGGTATATCTCCTGAAATCTTGATTGAATCTATGGGCAGTTATGACCTTTCTTTTCAAAATGTCTTTATTATATTATCGTAGGTTAAACTTCAACATTAGTTTGAGTTTCTCGAATAGAACACTTCGTGATCTATTACATTTTATGATTCTATATTTTGAATCGATCTAATTCTCATTTGTTGTTGAGTATTACATTCTTTCGAATGATTTTGACGAGATGACTTGAAATTCTGTGGTGGAATGTTTTTTCTTGTGTTTTTTGCACTTAAATATCATACAGACTGAGTTTTAAGTATGGAGTCCCTCATTCATCTCAAAAACTGATCGCACGTTTTTTATAGATCCTGCTGTGCAATAATCTTTTGATATGGCCGATATTATATTGTCAGATCTTTTCTTTTTCTGGAATAATAATGAATTTTTTTATTTCAAATGGATCGGTCTGTATGTTTTTGCCTTTTGAAATCCTCAAGAGATACCTACTAAGTATTTTTCATATCATGTTTTCTACAACTAAACGTCATAATTTTAGAGTTATAACTACATTTACAAAACTTGAAATAACTCTTTTAGATGGGTATAATTGAATTGAATAGACTCGTTCAATTTGAATAAAACATTGAATGTTTTGACAGACATTCAAGCGGATCAGTCAACATTTATCGAAAGAATTTCTCAAACACTAAATGAGTTAAAAAAACGATTCAAAACTAAAATGCAAGCAGGAAAAACATTCGCAATTGAAAAACACAAATTTAAAAGAAAAAATATTGAATTTTCAACTTCCATCCAATTGAATAGTAGTTTTCCAACGGTTTAAAAGAAATACACAAACCAATAAGGTGAAATATCAAGCGCAATTTTGTTCTTCATAATTTCAAATGACCCTGACCATGACAGATGCACCTTAGAGTCATTCACGAATATCGAAAAATAGAAAAATTTATCTTTATTTAATTTCAGTTTTACAGCTGGCCAAACGCTCAGACAACCAAAACTATTTCTTGTTAAGATGAACGCACAACACGTCCGGTATTTCTTTCCCGTGTGGATCTTTACCTCCTCTTCTGTCATACTCTGGGCCATAGCGAGGAGGTGGTCTTCTGTCATACGCCGGTGGTCTTCTTCTGTCATAATCTATGACAGGTCTCCTATCTCTGTCATATCCATATGGTGGTCTACTATCGTGTATTGGCCTTGTATCATACGGGGGAGGTCTTTTATGGTAATCTGGAGGAGGTCTCTCGTATGGAGGTCTTCTATCGTATGGCAGGTAACCGTCGTATGGCGGTCTGTGACTTTGAGGTCTGCCTCCAAGGCCGTGGTCGGGGTATGGAGGTTCGTATCGGCAGTTTGAGGATGCTGCGTTTCTGTCTTTTTCGTAGTAGTCGTAGTCGCGATCTGGGTAGACGTCTCTGCCGATGTCTAGCCGTTGGAGAGGGACGTCTAGGAGTTCGCATTCCCCTTTGCCTCTTCCCGTTGGGTCTAACCTGGGGGAGAAGATAGTGAGGAGTAGCAAGGTGACTCTTGATTGGATTAGTTTGAATCAAATGCTATATTCGTCTTCAATATCAGTATACAAAGTGTTCTTCTATTGAAACCACACACTATTAAGGTTAAGCGCTGAAATTTTTGATTTTTGTTTTCGACACAGTATTACTATGAGCTTCATTAGAGCTACATTCTCAAATTGTTTGGAAATACCCAGATTATACCAAAAAAGTGTAAACGGCCAAATATATGTTTTTTCTTATGGACCAGCTCGTTTTTCATTGAACTTTCAGATTTCATTGAATATATGAACCCAAGGTTGTTCAAAATTCATATGCTTAAAAAGGGGTTCATACCACGTGACATTCTCGTAATCTGCCAGTTCTCTACCCTCAGAATTTTTGAGATTTCACCGTTTGAGTGAAGCAATCTCTAACATTCCCTTGATTTACCGTTCTTTCTACCTCATGCAATAATTCAAATACGTTTTAACGTCTTTATTTTTAATTTTATAAAAACCGGATTTTCAGCCTTTGAGAAGATTTTTGAAGAATATTTCTATGTGAAAATTCATAAAAACAGAAGAAGAATGTTGTTCGGCAAGTTAAAAAATAAAAATAATAGTTCATTCTGAACTTTCCTTTATAAATATGAATCGCTGTAGCACAAGCCAGTATGATTTATATCATACATATGTTTATTCTTCGATAAAAGAGTCATAAAATTTTTTTATTCCGAAAAAATTTATAAATAAGGACTTTCTGCAATATCTATCCCTTTAAAATGAATCAAAGTGAAAATCTCATATAAATCGATGGTCTCTAGCGTAAAACATAGCTTATTTATTTTTTAAATGACTGCTGAAAAGATAAAGACACCTTTTAAAACTGCGATTTTTTGAGATATTTCTATTTTTCATATATTGAAAGGTTTTGTAAAAACCTATAACTTCGAAATGAATGAATTCATTCAAATCAGATTTAGAAAGTGAATTCTAGAAGAATGGAGGTAATTACTGACTTTTGAAAATCATTGAGAACTCTACTTGGTGTTCTATGAAAAGATTCATTGATAACTCATTCAAATGCTTATTCCAAATGTATAACATTTTTTATTAGGAAGTAAATCTTATTATTTTAGAAAAATTGTTTACCAAGGGAAAATAGAAAAGGGTGTATCATAAAGAATAAGGTCAATATTAACGTTTGAATAAGTCATTAATAAATCTCCTCATTTTGGAAATCTTTTAGAGTTCCCAATGTTTATAAAAAAATCATTACTTACCACCTTTCTTGAATTTATTCACTTTCAAAATCTCATTGAAATGAATTAATTCATTTCGATGTTATTTGGGTTTCCAAAGACCCTTCAATTAGAAAAAAAACTGTTTCAAACCATAAGTTTCACGCCTATGAAACTTTGAACAAAATTGTTTTCATGATTGTTTCATGAGAAAAAACAAATGTTTGGCCATTTACACTTTTTTTGGTACAGCCTAACTCTATTTCCCAAAAACTGTATTAAGTATAGGTACTTATTTGTGAGAAAAATAAACATTATTACATTTCTGTAATCCCACCATCATCATCAAATATAAAATTCATTTTCACAGCACTTCATTAGTCATTTCGAAACATTTAATTCTGCCCTTGAAACGCCTTGATTTCTTCAACTGCTCTTCGAACACCTCAAATTACAGTAGGAAAAAAATTGGCTATCTAAGCATCTTATTGTCTATGCTAGAACGGTATTATAGTTCTGGGTAGACAATGGTAATTATGGATTTAATAAATCGTATATTTTCCACTTCTAACAAGGATAATGGAATAACTACGTGTTATTTTGAAAGATAAGTTAGGTGTGAAACTGTAGAGCAGAATTTAGGACATATTTCGATATTTGAGTGTGAAATCGTGAATTATGATTTTGATCTTAAGAATTTTTGAATGTTTCTTCTTCGAATGTTAACTGTCAGAATTAAATGTTTGTTTGAGGTTGAATTTCAACGTATCAAAAATTAAGTTTTTAATACAAACAATAATTGATTTAAACAATGTGGTCTTCATCAAAAGCCATAACAATATAAAAATAGGTAGATAGTATTGAATTGCGTCAATGATGTATATACATAGCTGTATTGTTAAAAATATTGAAAAATTCAAACTTTCACATTTGTTCAACAATAACTATTCAAAAACTGAAGTAAATTCCATTTGATATCTATTGAAATATAAATCTAATGTCAAAAAATTCTGGATATTGATTTTTTGTTTAAATTTTTTATTAATTTCCATCATGTATCGGAATGTATACATACAGGGTGATTCACAAATGAAGGGACAAGTGAAAACTGTGATTAAAAGAAATAAGGCTTATTCCAAAATACCCCATATGGGTATTCTAATTCACCTCCTTTCCTATATACAGGGTATTTTGTAAAATTTTGTTTCTCTTCTTGTTTTCAATCGTATGTGAATCATCACTGTATATAGAAATAGAAGCGTTGAAACATAATTAGCTTTGATTTTTTAATCGATCTAAATGAGTCAACAGAAAACTGATTAATGTATTATAAAAAATGTTTTGATTATGCAGCATCATTAGTTATCCCATTTTTTTTTGGCTAATTATAACTATATACTGAAGACGTAAGCTAGCGAATGATGATGCGATATTTAATGAAGAAATTTTTTTTTGGATTTTCATTACCTGTAATTGAACCCTTCGCAAGTGAATGTTTTTTCATCAGAACATTCCAATTGGCAATCTTCTACTCTCTCGCAAAAAAGAGATCTTCTAACGAATCGTCTGGCTATTCTTTTGCCTGCTAGTACTCTTCGGAAACAAGCTGTAACAAAGTATATTACACGATATTTTTGAATATTTAGAAGATAACAATTTTATTAGAAAAGTATAACTCATGCTCAATTTTTGTTGAAGGCATTTTTGATGGAAATATTATATTTATTATAGTTAACAACTTATTTATTTCAGAGATTGGGCAAAATATATTTGAATATTTGAATTGGCCCATGCTCCAACTGGAGAATACAATCCACAATTCTTCAAAAGTTAGAAATAAGAAAAAGTCAAATAATCACTACGAGACATATTCGATCTCAATCTTTACAATTCAAAGTTTCATTCAAAATTCCATGAGGATTTTATACCTATAGAATCATTATTTTCGTGAAATTATTTCGCAAACTGACCAACTTAGCTGAAATTGTGCATGAATAAACTAGGCATTGTTATTGCTATAATTATTTATCAAAAATTTCATATTTAGGACTAAAATAAGTGAAAAAAAAATTCAGTTCTAAAAACTAAACAGTATTGGACAGGGTTAGCATATAGCGTAGACGTTCTATCCCTATACATATCTTTTAATATTATGAAATTGAAAATTGTAGTAGTGCGAACGTAAGCATGATATTTTGCATGAGATTTTCTTCTTTTTTTTTGGATTTTTCAATAATCAAGTAGACTTTGGATGTAATTTCGAACTGTTATTTTAGGAAATAATGAACCAGAACAAAGTCCCTGTATATTTCACACAGAAGTTATCATTATTTTCTCATCACTCAATGAAATGTTCACAGTTTCATAATGAATTCGGAACAGATGGAAAAGACTCAGAATTTAAAATTTAAAATTTGTGCATGAAGGTGAGCTTTAGATTGTTTTTCATGAGAAAATTCTTGAAATTCAATTTGAACTCAATTGTATATGAATGTCATTATAATATTCAATATCTTCCTGTCAAAATATTTAAGTGTATATTAGATTGAAACTGGAATTATATTATTATTATTGAAGAACAACAAAATAAAAACCATCATGTAGAACATACAAAAAATATTTACTCTGAAAAAGGTCTTGTTCCCTCAGTTACATAACATAATTTATTCGAAAAATGGTGGTCTCTGATTGGTCCAATTCACAATGCAGGAAATAATCATTCTAAATCGACAATTAAAGATTATTCACTGTATTTGATTGAATTGCTCGTTACTTGATGGAAATCCATTTAATTGATATGAGAGACGAGTTATTCTAATGTTAATTATTTTATTACCATGTACCTAATCATTGTTTCGCTACATAGTAGCGTCTTTAGATTTTAACATTATAAATAACTACAATGTTTTTCAATAAGTGGTTTCAATTTGAATAGCCCGCTATCTGGGCAGCAGTCACTTTGAAAGATGTCATCTTTTGACAGTGACTTTTGAAAAGTGAACCGTTATTAAATATGAAACGATACACACTTCAACAACTCATTGAAATTGTTTTAAATTCACTACTGAAATGGTGATCATAGTTCGAAAAAATAAAGCACTTTTCGGTCATGAAACTCCTGAAACTGGTGGAAAAATTTGAGCTCCTGGGATAGGTTCGTGATGTCAAGAATCGAAACCGTATGCAAAGCTCAAGAAAAACTGAGAATTTTTACTGCTGTAGTTCGTGTTAACTATAACCCAGGTTTGTCGATTCCTCATTGATCTTGGAAATTATGCAATGATCAATGATTTTTTTATGTCCCGAATTAGAATACATTGATGTGTAAGACGTTTATTTTCAATAATATGGAACTAAGTGCCACAACGAAACAATCTCAATTTTCCAATAAAACCCATTTGGCTGATATCGTTTTTCATTGTAAGGCAATACCTTCCATTTTACAGTGGAATATACATCAATAGATTCTTCTTAAAATTTACTCGTTGTTTTTATATCAAACCTGCTCTTATCGAAAAACCCTTTATTATGTAAACAACAATTGTTTCTCTACAAGTCTACACAGTAACTTCTTTATAAAGGGTGTTTTTTTTTGAGGTATATAACTTTAAGTTGGCATAACTGTTCAAGATGGCGACCGATTTAACAGTTGTCAAGTGATTTATTCTCAGTTTGGTTTGGCAATTCATCAAATTCAGCCAAACGATCATCAAGTAAGGCGTAGATTCTTCGAATGGGCCCAAAATGAGATTGCCGTTGTTCCCGATTTTCATAAGCGAATTTTGTTTAGCGATGAAGCGCACTTCTGGTTGAATAGCTACGTCAACAAACAAAACTGCCGCATTTGGAATGGAGCTTATCCTCAAGTGTATGTCGAAACACCGTTAAATTCAGAAAAACTGACTATTTGGTGCGCTTTATGGGCTGGTGGAATCATTGATCCGTACTTCTTCAAAAACGATGATGGCCAGAACGTTACAGTCAATGATGATCGGTATAGAGCCATGATTACTAACTTTTTCATTCCTGAATTGACCAACCATGATGTCCAGGAGCTGTGGTTCCAACGAGACGGCGCAACATGTCACACAGCTCGTGCCACAATCGATTTATTGAAAGACACGTTTGATGACCGCCTAATTTCACGTTTTGGACCTGTGAATTGGCCTCCAAGATCTTGTGATTTAACACCGCTAGACAACTTTCTGTGGGGCTATGTAAAGTCATTGGTCTATGCGGATAAGCCACAAACCCTTGACCATTTGGAAGACAACATTTGCATCGAAAATTGGACGTCCAGATTGGACTACATCCGAGCCAGCCGTGGCGGTCATATGCCAGAAATCATATTTGAAATGTAATGCCACAAGATTATCTTGCGGTTAAATAAAATTTATGTCAATCGAATTATCCATTGTTGTTTTATTGCAATTTAAAGTTCTATAGCTCTAAAAAAACACCCTTTTTATTCTAGATTTTAAATAATATCAAGTGATTTAGTTCAGTTATACTAAATAACAATTAGTTTTTCAGTTATTGGTTATTCTAAATAACTATTAGTTATTCTATCTGCAGCTAGTATGTATCCAGACAATTGTCATTTACATAATAATATAGAGGCAATTTAAATAACTCGTATTCAATATCGATTATCAACTGAATTTCTGAGGACTCCTCCACGTTCATTCAAAAAATCAATACATACCTTGCGGACTTTTAACATTCACTACCAACACCAAAAAACTGGAACCTATCTCACTAACGATTAATACGTAAAATATCACAGACCAAATGAACACTTTCATCTTGACAAGTGAACTGTGTCTCTTAAGAATTGTTCATAGTTTCACTGGGACAAAATACCTGGGCGGTAGATGCGGTGCAAAATGAACACGAGGAATGTCATGCTTATTGTTTATAGTTCAGTAAGACATCATCCTATCATTACAAGATAAATACCGTGATTCCGCAAAGAAAAAAGAACTGGGATCATTATGATTGGGGAATTAAATAATCTTGATTGTATCTTCATTCTTTAAAACTAATGATTATAAGTGTCGCCTTCAAGGATGCTGCTGAAGGTCGGTTTTGATGGTGCTTAGAAGATGAGGGGAGACATTGATACATTTTCGATTTTGTTTGGATTCGAGGCTGTTGTTGTTTGAGAGGACTAGGCACTTGAAATATGCTTACCGGTTTTTGTTGAATGTGAATATTGTTTTTGTAGATCTTTATGCCCACAATAAGATCAGCTGATCAGCAGAATTTGGTCAAGGCTGGTTCCTAAGTTATAGGGTGTTCAAAGCTGTCATAGCGATAAAAGCAATCCATATGTTTAGGTGTACAACTTTGCTTCCGCCATTTTGCAATAGGTGGCTGTAGTTGAGATAAATAGATCGTAGATGTCAAACAATAAGCTAAGGTAATTATAAACATAACGCCATCGAAATATTAGTCGATTTGTGTCTGCATCATAAAGTTATTCTCGATTAAACATGTCAACTTACGAGCCAAATTCTCGTCATTTGCGGGAGGTTTTGATTTTCTGCTTCTTATGAAGAATTCTGCGGCTGAGGCTCATTGAATGCTCTCAAATACATATGGTGGGGCCGCTATTAGGGAAAGAACGTGCCAAGAGTGGTTTCAACACTTCAAGAACGGTGATTTTGATGTGGAAGACCAGCATGGCGCTGGAAGAGAGAAGATGCAAAAATGGAGGCATTACTTGATCAAGACACGTGTCAAACGCAACAAGAATTGGCAGGGTCATTAGGAGTGACACAACAAGTTATTTCAAAACACCTTCAAGCGATGGAAATGATTTAGAAACAAGGAAATTGGGTGCCGTACAAGTTGAAGCCGAGATATTTTGGACGTCGTTTGTTTTCTTGTGAATATGCTTCCCCGTCGACGGCCAAACCGAATATTCACTGTTCCAAGGTATTATGAATTGTTAAGACCGACTGAAACAATCACACGCGATCGTTACGAACGCAAATAATGCGTTTGAGCTGAGCATCGAAAGGCAAACGGCCGCAATACAACGAGAGACATGATGAAGTGATTTTACAGCATGACAATGCACATATTGCGAAAATGGTCAAGAAATACTTGAAAACGTTGAAATGGGAAGTCCTACCCCACCCGCCGTATTCTCAAGACGTTGCTACCTCGGACTATCACTTGTTTCGATTAATGAAACACGGCCTGGCTGACCAGCACTTTCATTCTTATGAAGGAGTAAAAAATTGGATCGAAAGATAGTGAAATAAAATTTTGTGTTTAATTAATTAAAAACGTCTTCAGAGCGTCAGATATTGCCAAATGCTACCGTTGCGATTGGGTAGTTTGACGGTGGTACTAATCATGAGGATCAGATTACCCAAACATCACTCGCTCATAGGATCAGTCAAGACCCTACTGAAGACAAAATTTAGGAAAACAACTTTTTTTTTTTTTTTTTTTTTTTTTGCTGTACAGCAGTTTAATATAAATTTCTATAAAATATGTTACAGAGTTATATATACAAGGGGATATATACAATGTTTACATGCTTCTTAAAGTATGAGTTGCAGACTAGTACCTAACTCAAAGTTTTACCTAGTATTGAAATTTGGATGATGGTTTACATAGGTTTTATAAAAGAGAGTGTAAATTTTTACTGAGGCATGTCGAGTGCTTGAAGGAAAACAACTGTCGCTCAGTTGGGTTAACAAGAAGAAGGTGGTTTAGGAAGGGATCGGGAAGGGGGTTGGATTCACATCATCAAGTGTTGAATTAGTTTGTGTTTAATTTTCCTAACTGGAATTGAATAATTATTGAGGTGCGATGTCTTTTTCAGTTTTGTTATTTTGATTCCGAAAAATGATCGAGTTTCGTTTTTGATAACATTATCTAATGAGTCTATTTGAGAGTCTTTTTGGAGATCGCTAGTTTTGGTTTCTTTAGGCTTATTGAGTATAATCCTTAAGTATTTGTTCTGAATACGTTGTAGTTTGTCATAATTTGTTTTTGAAGTTTTACTCCAGACCGGGCTCGCATATAGAATCATTGGCCTTATACCCTGTTTGTATATTTTAAGTTTAGATTTTATACTTAGTTTACTATCTCTACAAATCAATGGGAAGACGCTACTGAGTTGCGAGTTGGTTTTCCTAATTATTTCATGAATATGTTGATTGAAATTCAATTTTTTATCAAGAGTGACCCCTAAATATTTCAAATAATTTTTCTCTTCTATAGGCTGGTTATAAAATAACAATAATTTGTTGTTTGATAAACGTCTTTTATGAGTGAAGTAAATTAAGTTGGTTTTGGATGCATTGATTTTGATTTTCCATCTGTGGTAATATTCCTCCAAAATGGTGAGGTGCTCTTGAAGATATTTGGTTGATTGCGGTTTGGACCAGGACTCAGAAGTTATAGCCGTGTCATCCGCGAAAAGATAAATTTTTGTATTTTTATATTTGGGAATGTCATTTATAAAAATTTTGAATAGATCGGGTGATAATAATCCCCCCTGCGGAACTCCTGCTGTAATCGGGGTTTTTTCGGATAATACGTTTCCTACTTTGACTTGAAATGTCCTGTTTTCTAGATATGATATAATAATTTTGATCAGGAATGATGGAATATTATTTTTAATTAATTTGTAAATGAGGCCCATATGCCAGACCGTATCAAATGCTTTTTGTATATCTAAACTAATCATAGCTGAAATTCTGTTAATATTGAAGTTTTTGGCAATTTTATCTGTGAGATTAGCAAGTTGCAGAATAGTGCTATGTTTTTCACGAAAGCCATATTGTTCATCTATAATCAAATTTTTCTCCTCCATGTATTTTCTTAGGCGAACTAGGGTTATTTTTTCAAAGATTTTTGATACTGTTGGTAGTAAGCTAATAGGTCGATAATTATTAGCAAATTTTGGGTCTTTTGAAGCTTTAGGGAAAGGAAGAACTATTGCATTTTTCCACATGGTTGGGAAATAATTTAGCCGGAGACAACTATTGAAAATATTCGTTAGTTGAACAATCGCTTTTCGTGGTAGATTTTTCAGAGTTTTATTGCTGATACGGTCTTCGCCGGGTGCTTTTCTATTTTTGAAGGATTTTATGATATTTCTAATTTCCGCAGGGGACGTCAAATTTTCACCTGATATGACTAATGGAAGTTCCAGAAAAGTTTTTATTGTTTGATCTACTAAATTGACCGTTTCTGTATTTGAAAGGGATTTCGTGGAGTCGTGGGTTTCCGCGTATGACGCGGCTATATGATCTGCTTTGTCCTTGTCATTGAATAAGAGACCTTGGTGGCTTTGAAGGGGTGGAATTTTACGAGGACTATCTCTGTGTTTCAATGATTTGACCATCTTCCACATATCACTTGAATTATTTAAATTTCGAGTAAAATCTTCCCATCTTTTTGTTTTTAAAGTAGATAATGACGATCTTATCAAGTCGACAGCTTCCTTGTATTTTTGATGAAGGTTATTGTCGAAATTACATTGAAGGCGTTTACGGATTCTATTTCTATTACGAATGAGTTCCCTTATATCAGAGGGAAGTTCTGGATAATTGCTTCTTTCGGGCGTTTTCTTAGTTGAGGAATTAAAGCACTTTTGAATGGATGTAGTGATATTTTCAACAGCTTCATCTATTTCAGGTGTGGAATTGATTTGATGATTCACCTTAATATAATGGTTGCACCTATCTCTAAATTTTTTCCAGTCAGTTGAGTAAGTATGGTTTTGTTTGTAAATGGTCTTGAAAGCAATGGAGTTTGAGATTACCGAAAATACAGGTAGATGATCTGAATCAAGGTCGTTGATCGCAAAAGGTTCCCTTATCGATAGGTTCTTTGTGAGCATCAGATCTATTGTTGAAGGATTTGCGTTTCTTGTTGGATAGAAAGTATATGAATTATGAGGATAGTTCAGAATGTAGTTTGAATTTCTTAGAAAATTTTGAAGCAACTTTCCATTTTTATTGTTTGTCCGGCAATTCCATAGGGTATTCCGGCTATTGAAGTCGCCTGTAATGAGGGTTTTATGACCTAGCGCCATTAGGGTTGTCAGTTCGTTTGTACATAATGGGGATTTATGATCATTGTAAATATTCACTATTGTAAAATCCTCGATTTTAATTGCCTGGCTTTCTAAATTTACGGTACGCGTTACTATTTCTATTGGGGTTAAATGCTTTTTATAATAAATTAGAAGACCTCCATTTGATTTCGGTTTCGGTTTATTGTAATAATAGTAATTTCGAAGTTTGGGAGGTTTAGTGGTACCTAATTTTGATTCTTGAATACATACTATATCAAATTTGTTTTCGTTCGTAAATATTTCTAATTCATTAATTTTGTTTCTGATGCCATTGGCATTCCACGATATAATGTTGATATTTTTCTTTTTGTTTTTATAATCCATATTTCTGAGCTAAATTAGTCAGGATTTGGATTTTTTCCATGGGAGAAGTACTGTTTTTCAGCGAAACTTTTAATTCTCTTATGAGAGATATAAGTTGAGATATGTTACAAATCTCATTCAATTCGTTTATTTCTCTCAGAAGTTCTTGGAAATCTGTTGCATTAGAATTATTGGGTTGGGTGTTAATATTCTTAACAGCGTTGACATAATTCATGTTATGAGGTTTAAGAATTGGTTTGGGTTTAGGGATAGGTGGACTGGGTTTTGGGGAAAGTGGACTAGGTTTTTGAATTTTGGGTGGAGCGGTTACATTAGAATGCGACTCGACATACCTTATATAAATGGGGCATTGTTTATAGTTGGCCGTGTGGGGTCCGGAACAATTTGCACAATTCACTTGATCGGTTCTTCCTTTAATTGGGCAGTCCTTTGTCTGGTGGTCTTTACCGCATTTGACGCATCTTGGCTGGAGGAAACAATTGCTAGATCCGTGGCCGAACCGTTGGCAGCGGAAGCATTGCGGAGCTTTAGATTTTTTCGAGTATCTCTGCCATTCAAGTTTAATGTGGTCGAGTTCCTTGGTTTTCGTAAGTTCTTTCAAGTTAGTTGTCTTTGGAACTGATATTAAGAATGAATGGGATTGTCCATTTTTCCCTTTCATTTTTAGGCAGCTGACATCATCTGATTTCATGTTGTGGTCGCTCAATATCCGTTCCTTAATTTCTTCTTCGGAGGTGAAGCTTGCTGCTTTCACCACAATCTTCTTCTTTTTTTCCTCTTTTGGGGAGAAGGAATAATATTTAATATCATCCACTTTGAATGATTTCCTCAGATTGGTGTAATCAACGTGATTGTTAATAAAAATTTTTGTCTCATCAGCGTAATATTTGATGGTGAATTTATCGTTGGTGACTATTTTCTTCACCATATTGTGGAATTTTCGGCAATCTTCTATTTTGGAGATTACTATAATGGGTGGGCATATTTTCATTTTCTTACCGTTTTCGGGTGCTACATCCGGTAGGGCGCCGGTATCAGTATCCATGGCTTCAACATTAAGAATACCAAATCTGTTTGTTGTCGCAATATTGGAAGGGGCTTGAGTAAGCTGGTTTGGGTGTTTGCATGTCCTTTTCGGACTTTGAAATTCTTGACTTTCTTCGGTCCAGTCAAGTTTAATTTTTTCTACCATGTTAGAATTAGAACATGCTTCCATTAAAACTTTAGGGTCCATCTTCTTAATGTGAGATAGAACTCGGGTGTTTAACACACCGTCGTTCTTAACCGAACTTTTAACGAATCTTGGTTTCACTTTAATGGTTTTAAACCGTTCACTACAATTTCACACAATACTGTATAACCGGGGGTCATACACCTAAAACTGCAATTGGCGTCCAATTGAGTCGTGTTCCAACTAGCCAGTCGACAAAATTTAATTTTTTTTCAAGGGTTTTCCCTGGATTGGATTATAACTACTGAGTATATAATACACCAGAGTGACATCTGGCGGCAAAGTTATCGAAGTTTCTCGAAATACTCGGACTTTCGAAGGAGAATGTTCGAAGCTCTATCTTTGGGAAGAAAAAGATACTACTGCCTTAATCGCTTCCATTAAGTTTTGAAGTGAGATAATTTTTGTTTTCATTGTAGTAATAGTTTCCTACCTTTAGTTAAAAAAATTTCATTAAATGTAGCGAATTACAAAAGTTAGCATTTGACAATTTCTGACGCTCTGAAGACATTTCAAATAATTAGAGACAATTGATTCATCCAAAATCACAAATCTCTCATTATTTTCATTTCTTGTTCCGTCTTTACCATAGACGGAAGAATTTTGAACAATAATTTATTGGGAATGAAGAGTCATATGTGACATTTGATATTATAGTTTCTAATCATTTTTAAGGAATTCTAGGTTGGTTCTCAATTGAAAAATTGAACTGCCATACAAAAGTTTCTTCCGAAATTTAAAAGAATTCATCGAAAAGAATCCACAGAATTAAAATGAGTCTGCACTGAAGAACCTAGTGAGAAAAGTAGTGTACACCCGTAAAGAGGTCTCAATATTCCATATAAAATCATTAGTGAATATCAAGTCGAATGGGTGTCCTATTATATAGAATTGTAGTCGGTTCAATATTCAACGTATTGATTTTTTATACAACACTCAATACTATTTGATCTTTTTATTGATATTTAGTAGTTATCATAAGAATTTGTCAAAAAATATTTTTACTCCATACCTTCATGAAAAAAATGTATTCTCCCACAAATTACGTAATCTGTTAAAACACAAAATACCACAATTATAGCTATACTTGTTATCGGTTTCATCTTTAAAACCAAATAACATTGTCGTCAAAAACAAAAGAAACCTATACAGTGGGAATCTTGAGAATATTGGCCGTGGTTGCTAAACTAACACGATGAATTTTGATATGGAACTTTAATTACCAACTGATTGTGAATTTAATATTCAAGGTTGGTGTGTTAAGAAATTACAATACAAAAAACGACAAAAAAAATCTAATTATCTTTGAACGAAGAGGTACAAACAATATTGCATTTAACGGTGAAACGGAGGAAAGATCCTTAACTGACACCTATTTATATGTATTTGGAGTTCTTCATGCAAATATTTTGATGAATATTGTGTATCTACAGGGTGTTTTAAATTAAGTCGGCACCAATCACCATTGTTACTCCGTTATTATTGATGCTACGATGTTGGTTAAATGGGCAAACTAGTAGCATTTTTAGTGGTCTTCTCGATGCCGAAAACAAACAAAAAATTGACAATCGCGTTGTCAAAATATTTCATATTTCAATGGAACACCCTATATTTTTTCATGCATTTTGATTCGTAATAACATTCTCAACAAAAAAGCTAATATCACCTTTCTTCCTAAAGTGGAAAATGAGCGACTTATTTTGAAATATTAATTTCTTTCACTAGTAGAGAAAATTTATTTGTTTTGGCGAATGAACCTCATGATTGTCCAAACAACAATTTTTTGTACTTATACGAATGATAATATTTTGTTAATAATAGCAAAATAAGACAGTAAAAAGAAAAAAGTGCGCTGGGATGTGAACTCGTGAAACCCGTGATCATTATGTAGCACCACTCAATCGACACCACTAAGCTATATGATATTAATAGACAAAACGATAATTTCCATCTTGAAGCCATTCCGCTAGCCGCATTCATTTTGTGAATGAATAGTGTCAATAGAAGGGCTCAAATATGTGTTCAACAAGAAGGCGGTGTTTTTGACCATTTACTCGATATTTTATAGCGCTTTATAAAATCCGTTTGTTTGAATGTTTCCTATTAATACAACTGTCTTATTTTCACCTTTACGAAAAAAAGTCAAATGAGCTTTGTTGTTGAGAATGTAATTACGAATCAAAATGCATGAAAAAATATAGGGTGTTCCATTGAACAAAAATATCATGTTATGAAATATTTTGACAACGCGACTGTCAATTTTTTGTTTGTTTTCGGCATCTAGAAGACCACTGAAAATGCTACTAGTTTTCCCATTTAACCGACATCGTAGCATCAATAATAACGGAGTTAGCAATTGGGCCGACTTAATTTGAAACACCCTGTATATTAATTTTTCTCCCAATGTAGATTGATAAAAAAGTGTTGTATGTAGGTACTAACTTATAAGCAGATAACTATTATTATTTCTTAGAAAAGCGTCTGTGGATGAGATTCGGATGCTACAAATTTAAAACGATTGAACTTTCATATTATCGTTTTTACATGGTCCCAGAAAATATTTTTTTAAGGATTCCAAAGGTTTATTTTTGGTAAAAATCCAACATAAATTAGTCTCATAGGTTGTCGAGTACAATTGAAAATTTCGTTTAGAATTTGCAGATTTTGCAGTGTCTTCCCAAAAATTTGACTCTAATTGCAATTTTACCAAAATTTGACTCTGATTGCAATTTTACAAAATTTGACCAGTTGTAATTGCAATTAGAGTCAAATTTTGGTGTTACACTTTAAACAAAATATTTTCATAAAGGTATCTAGGTAATTCATTAATGAGTAACAAACTACCTACATACCTTTGCTTCTCCCACTATGATCGTATGATAGAAGAATGTGTTTCTAATTTTGGAAAAAACCTTATTAATTTCACTGAAATCGAGTTGATTTTGGTCATTCCTTAACTTTCAAACCAAAGCCTTTCTTAACTTATTTGCAGTCCCTTATTGAAGATTTTTCTTAAATTTTATGTTCTTTTGGGTTTAACCAATATTGGTACAAGTTTCATGTTTTTAAATGCAATCTTTGAATTTTTTATATTTTAAATTGTTTTTTGAAAAGTTTTTGAAACTGTTTCATATTTGTGTTTGTTGACTTTTATTGTTGCATTTCGTAATATATACGGAGAATCCTATTCAGTAGGTATACATTTATATAGAAAATTTGAATATTTTCTTTCCAAATACAAAGTAATCCCGAAAAGCGCCTAAATTTTTCGATTCGAAAATATCAAGATATTTCTCACCTTTCGCATCCTCAACAATGATAATAACAGAAGAAACACAAACAACACCGAACAAAAGCAAAACAACAAACGTGAACGAAACTCTCATGTCGAAAAATTAAAAACAAACAAAACCGAACAAACAACAAAACAAAAAAAAAATCACGTCATAACGTAAAAACGCGGAAATCACACCACCCAAGAAAACCCGACCATCTCGCGCTTTTTCCGCGGTTTTTCTCGATCTTAGGCGGCTCCGACACTAAAACAATCGACGAGCGTCGCTGCCCACTCTCTCGCGAGAAACGAAAAAAAAAGCGCGAGGACGGAAAAAACAATGGGATACCTCGAACGGATGATGGAAAGATGTTCAAGAAGAGAACCCACGTTGATGCTTGAGGGTTTATGCAACAGTTCTACTAGTTTGTAACATTTATTGAACGAATTTATGCGTTCGCATCAAGGATGCTCTGGCAAATTGCTCCCGATGACGTCCCCATCTTCACACTTTTTTTTTTATTTTCGTCGTGTGAATTTTTTGTGTTACGAAACTGTCGATTCTGGTTTTATTGATCGGTATATGGGTCAATTGATTGGCGATTCTGTCGATGGAGGATGTTGTTTATGTTTTCCTGGTAACAAAGGGCAAGGTGGAGTTGCGTTCAGATGAATGGTTGGTTTTATGTTGACTTTCCGTTCGTAAGTGCTGATGAATTCAGATTGAGCGCAGTGTTTGATATGAGAGTTTTGGTTCGTTTTGGTTATGTAATCGTGTAGAGAAATCAGGAGAATATTTTATTTTTTTGAAATTAATTCGGTCCTTACTTGATGGAAAGTCATTATTGAATAAGAACCAAATCCTTTGAAAAAATGAATACAAAATTATCAAAAAAAGTTACTCGTATTATTCGTTGTTACTTTTAATGGGTGTTTTTTTTTCGAGGTATATAACTTTAAGTTTGCATTACTGTTCAACATGGCGACTGATTTGACAGCTGTCAAGTGATTTATTCTCAGTTTGGTTTGGCAATTCATCATGAATAGACTCACGCCTGAACAATGCTTACAAATAGTGCAATTTTCTTACGAAAATAATGGTTGTGTGCGGAATACGTATCGCGCACAACGTCCATTTTATTTTGTTTAGCGATGAAGCGCACTTCTGGTTGAATGGCTACGTCAACAAACAAAACTGCCGCTTTTGGAGTGAAGCTAATCCTCAAGTGTATGTCGAAACACCGTTACATCCAGAAAAACTGACTGTTTGGTGCGCTTTATGGGCTGGTGGAATCATTAGTCCGTACTTCTTCAAAAACGATGATGGCCAAAACGTTACAGTAGGTGATCGGTATAGAGCCATGATTATTAACTTTTTCATTCCTGAATTGAACAACCATGATATCCAGGAGCTGTGGTTCCAATAAGACGGCGCAACATGTCACATAGCTCGTGCTTCAATCGATTTATTGAAAGACACGTTTAGTGACCGCCTAATTTCGCGTTTTGGACCTGTGAATTGGCCTCCAAGATCTTGTGATTTAACACCGCTAGACTACTTTCTGTGGGGCTATGTAAAGTCATTGGTCTATGCGAATAAGCCACAAACCCTTGACCATTTGGAAGATAACATTCGCCGTGTTATTGCCAATATACGGCCACAAATGTTGGAAAAAGTCATCGAAAATTGGACGTCCAGATTGGACTATATCCGAGCCAGCCGTGGCGGTCATATGCCAGAAATCATATTCAAAATGTAATGCCACAAGATTATCTTGCGGACAAATAAAATTCATGTCAATCGAATAATCCATCGTTGTTTTATTGCAATTTAAAGTTCTATAGCTCTAAAAAAAAAACACCCTTTAGTACCATAATAATTGACTCTCATAACACAGTGAACAGCTGTTTTGGTGTCGAGGTTTTTTTGAGCTAATTCTATATCAATTTGATGTCCTGAATTCAAATGACGTAGATATTCATTTTCACCTACGAGCTCAAAATTTTAAGATATACTTACAATTTTAGAGAAATATAAGTTACATTATTTTAACTTAAATCCGTACAAAATACAATATTATGCCGTACTTAAAAACATTGGAGAAATCAAATAGTTACTCAACACTTCGAAAGCTTTTTTTCCACGACATTCTTGAATGTTTCTCACCCATGTCTCCTAAATTTTCTGGAAAACGGTGGATGTGAAAATAGTGTATTATAATACTTATATTGCACCCTAAGGATTTGAAACTATTAAGCATCTGGTTAATCATTTCAACATAGTTTTGAGCTTTATGTTTGCCTAGAAAAGTTTCTACTAGTGCAACAAATGATGTCCTAGCTTCTCGTTCAACTTGATTCATTGAATTTATGAAAGCAGGATCCTAAATTAATTGTCTTATTTGTGAGCCAACAAATATGTTGTTTTTGAGCACTGTTTCCAATGTACGTTCTGGATTACATCTAACTATTTTTAGGTTTATAATTCAAATATCAAAAAATTGTTTCTAATGAAATACTCAAAAAAAAATTACTGAAATGTGATTATCTGTCTCTTGTTTGAATTGATTCTTGATTAATTGATCTGATTTGTTTTACTCTACGATTTTGTGCCAACCGAGTCCATACGCAATAATTTATTTCTCAAAATTTACCGAAAGGAAAGACAAAACAATAATGAATGACAAATAAAGAACTAATGAATTATCAAATAGATGAAATTACATGAATGAAATGATATTGATTAAAAATTTAGTGTTTCATTAATTAAAAATGTCTTCAGAGCGTCAGAAATTGTCAAATGCTACCGTTGCGATTGGATAGTTTGACGGTGGTATTAATCATGAGGATCAGATTACCAAGTCATCATCCGCTCATAGGATCAGTCAAGACCCTACTGAAGACAAAATTTTATTTTTTTTTCAAGGGTTCTACCTGGATTGGATTATAAGTAGTCAGTATATAATACACCAGAGTGACATCTGGCGGCAAAGTTATCAAAGTTTCTCGAAATACTCGGACTTTCGAAGGAGAAAGTTCGAAGCTCTATCTTTGGGAAGAAAAAGATACTACAGCCATAGTATAAGGAATGTATACTATGCTACAGCCCTAATCGCTTCCATTAAGTTTTGAAGTGAGATAATGAAAAAAAATCTAACCTGCTCAAATCATCCAATCGAGATATATTAATTACTCATCTCAGTAATTGTATATGCATGCATTTTTATAATATTTTACGTAATTGAAACAATGGAATAAAAATAAGTATCGATACAATGCAATTTTCTATAATAATACAAACAATGTCTACTAGTTGAAATAATGGCACCTGGCATATGTAATAATCAAAATAATGACCGTCTACCGCACTTGTATCTATCAATTGTACAATTATATTTGAGAACGGTGCAATTTATGCATGTGCTTGGTAATTAGGTATCTGTTTATGTATTTTTTCTTTTTCGAATCAAGTTGACTGATTTTTGGGCACATTAGAGATTTGAATCTCTTATCCCATCTTATAAAACATTTTGAAAAAAATATTTTTAGTTAGTTATTAATTATTTCAATGAACTGCTTTTAATGCTAATCGATGAGGTTTCTGTCTTGGTCGAGTGTTCAAGTCATCAATTCGTTATCGATAACTGAAATTCATGGTCGCCAGTTTAGTGAGGTTAAATGTTTGTTGAGTTAATGCTATTCAATTGAAAGTACTTAGCTACTTAGTACAAATGGGATATATGTTGTATGTGTATAATTAAACCTTCAGAGCATGCGCGTAAAATGCTTTTAAAAGTGAATTTACGGAATTATCTTCAGATATCATTATGCTTCTCTGTTTTTCTTTCTATTAACGGCAGTTTCTTTTTCATTAGCAGGCCTGTGTTGTTGAAGTTTGTACCGGTTGATCTATGAACGTTTCTCCATGGTGCCATTGTTCCAATAGATAATAATGCTTGGCGCATAATACATCGTGCCAAAAAAGTAACTTAAATTGTCAATAATTCTTGTACGAACAATTATTAAGGAAAATTTTCGCAACCGTCGATTTCAAATTTCAAAAGCAATTTATCCTGTGCTTTTTTGAATTTGATATTTCTGATCCCTACGTCCCGCACCCCTCTACTTAATTTTTTCAAATGGCAATATAGGTACCTATGGATTGTGATACATCAAATGAAAGGTAATGCGATGAGCCTTTTTATTGAAAAAATAGGAAGTAATTTTCAATTTGCTATTAGAGTGTAACTTCAATCAGACCAATATTCTTTCACTAATTATTATTAAGGGAAATCCACGAATCAATGGATTCTTATTTCAAAAGGAGGTGCTGCCCTATGCTTTTTTGAATTTACGATCCACATCCCTCAACTGTTTTTTTTTCAAATTGGAATATATGGATTTTGATATATCAAATGAAAGGACATTCGATTGCACATTATTGGCGATCTAACTTGTGTACAAATTTTTCTTTTTCTTTTCACACCTGCACATATTTCGCCACCCTTGCCATCTATCCCATCTATGATCATAGCCATTTTATCAGATCCAATCTATTGGTGAATCAACTAACTTTTTAGGTTTCCCATAAAAGAACTCACAAGTTGCTTGAAAATAATTTATAATATCATAATGGGAATCAATGCAAGTAATAATTGTTATCAAAACCTCATTATTCATGTGATAACTTATGGGAAGGGAGAAAGTAGTGGCCAGCGTAGGACGATACTTTGAATCATAAATGTATAACCAGTTTTTACAATAAAGCATCCAATTTTGGAAAAAAACGAGGAAGGCAAAGTTGTGCGCCTGTATATTTTTTTTTTTAATTTAATTCCTATCGTCTTTCTACGAATAACAAGAGTGTGATGTCAGATTCGAAACAACTACTTCAAAATGCAAAGGCTAGATAGCCCACCCCATATGAGGAAAACATAAGAAAGAAAGGCGAGAAAAAGGTAGAAAATATAGCGTGTAAAGAGAATGTTTAAAAAAATTAGAAAAGCAATTAAGTGATGTCAGAAGCTTTTGAGCGCTCTAAAGCTGCTTCACTTCAGTTGTTGGATTAGGGAGGCTAGAACCTTCTCGGTCCTACCCTCTGGAGCAAACATAAAAATTTGTGTCAGGTGTGGGGTTCGAACCCACGCTCCCAATCGGGAACCAGAGCTTAAATCTGGCGCCTTAGACCGCTCGGCCAACCTGACTTGTAGTCAGAGCTTGCGATTGGGTCCAATTGTTGTGATGATAGGATCAGTTGAAAGTTTTGCACGAGGCTTGAAATTATCATTGTTCAATCGAATCTAAATTTTCACCTCGATGAAATCTGCAATTGACCCTTTCATTACCAGACCTATTTTAATTCCGAAAAAAATTTTTTCTTATAATTTAGCCAAGATCCCTAAATATATATATCTTTCACGAAACAAAAAAGGCAAAATTCGTTTTGTCATACTCCATAGTTATGTAGACACATACACTCAATGATTGTTTCTGTTGCTTCAATATGGAGAAAAAAATTATTCAACTCTAGTGAAAAATAAAAAAATTATCAAAAAAAAACAATGAAGATTTTAAATAGAACAATAGCCTCTGAAATAATTACCATAAATACCAAAAACTAGATTATTTTCAAAATATTATTGTATTGAAGGAAACAATTCACGGTTCCAAGGTCATGCTCAATATTTGGTGGGACCAGCTCGGCACAGTGTATTATGAGTTATTGAAACCTACTGAAATTATCACAGGCGATCGAAATCGAATGCAATTAATGCGTTTGAGCCAAGCATTGAAAGACATACGGCCGCAATACAAGGTGAGACATGATTTTACAGCATGACAATGCTCGACCCTATGTTACAAAAGTGGTCAAGACATACTTGGAAACGTTGAAATTGGAAGTCCTTCCTCATCCTCCTTATTCTCCAGACGTTGCTCTCTCGGACTATCACTTGTTTCGATCAATGGAACCAGCACTTCCGGTCTTATGAAGAAGTGAAAAATTGGATTGCTTCGAAAGATGATCAGATTTTTCGTACGCTGCCCGAAAGATGGAAGAAAGTAGTAGCCAGCGATGGACAATACTATAAATAATAATTGTATAACCAGTGTTTTACAATTAAGCCTCGAATTTCGGAAAAAACGGCGTAAGCAAAGTTGTACGCCTATGTAAATATATCTATCGAAATTTCAAATATCTCATAGATCATTGCATTGATATGAACGTTCAAATTGAAATTGAATGGCAGGGTTTTCTTCTTTTTCTTCTTCTTTCTCACAAACCCCACTCTGGACAGCAATAAGCCCCTTGCCAAAACCAGGGGGGAAATGGGCTCAGCAATGATGCTATGTACCCAAAGTCCATATAGAAGGGTTTTCCAACAACAAAAACAACAATAGTAAAAGTTAGGTTATATTACTTTCGAAACCGCAGAACAGAAAACCCTTTATCGTGGTTTGGCGATTGAATTTCAGCGACTAATTCCGTATAAGGTTTCTGTCTTGGTCGACCGTTCAAATCTCCCAGAAACACCACAATGTACAAAAAACCGTTTCAAGTCCATTCCAGCGATACCCCTCGCGATAAAGAATTAATTAGAATATGAAACTTACTGGTCTCCTAATTAGCATTCATCTCCATTGTTCTAAAACAGACAAGTCGACTACGAAACGTTTCGGTGTTAGGAGATTTATGAGAGAATTCGCAATAGCGCGCAATTTGAATTGAAACGATGTGACACCGCCGCGCGAAGGAAGCTGTGGCCTTTGGCGTTTGAAACGACCGTAAACAGTCGGTCATTAAGGTTTAGATTGGGACTAGGTGTGACGTAATCGACATTGTGAAGGATTATATGACGTTTTGTCAATTGAAACTGAATTAGTGTTTTACATGGATTTCCGATGTGATTATGGATTTGGTGGGACCTCAGAGTAATAAACATAGATAGAGGAATTCTTTTTCAATATTGGAATGGAGAGGCAGGGATCATCACGAACATACCGATTAGTCTTTTCCATGTCCTTTTTCGTTCTCAATAACTTTGGACGACCAGGTTTTGATTTATCTAATGTTGAGTTTGTACTGATTTCCCCAGAGAAATAAACATAGATAGAGGATGGAGGGAACTATCAAATTTGACATGAAGCGCGTGGCAATGAAAACATATCAGTGATACGATATTTCACTCAATTCAAAAGTTTCTCTACAAAGAACGCGCTTCTTACGTCCCATAGT
This sequence comes from Harmonia axyridis, assembly GCF_914767665.1. Classification (NCBI taxonomy): domain Eukaryota; kingdom Metazoa; phylum Arthropoda; class Insecta; order Coleoptera; family Coccinellidae; genus Harmonia; species Harmonia axyridis. The sequence goes on from NC_059501.1 coordinate 81,143,929, forward strand.
GAATCAAAGTTTCATATTAACTCAAAATATATTGAAATGAATACCTAAATATATCAGACATTCTGAAAATAAACTTTAAGCGCGCCAAACGACGTGAAACAACCGATGACACTAGGAGAGCAAAAGTTGCCAAACCTTGAATTTCAGCAGGTAGCTACAGGAAACAATGAATATTCTGCTTATTAATAATTCGACAATTAGGAAAAATATTGGATTCCAACTATTCAAATTTAATCGGGAATCACTCAAATTTTATTTCATTCCACATGACATACATTCATAATGATATAGTAAAACTGTGGATTTGAAAATAAGACACAATCCGACAACGTAATCTAACCATGTTGGGCACATGTAAAAATTGCGTATACTTCCACTATCTATGTTTATTACTCTATGGGTGGGTCCAATAGGGGCGCGTTTGAATTGTTTTTCTACTTGTGCCTATAGGTAAAGCTACAGGGTGATTCACCTATCTTGGTAACCCCAATTCTTTCACAAAGGGAGCTCAATAGATTTTCGGAGAATTCGTTGGTGTCGCCAACAGATTATGGTATACCTCATACTCTGTACTATGAATCTAACTCAGGTAAATGCCAAAAAAAAACAAAAATTCCAGAGACTGGATCTAGGTCACGGTAACTACAACATCGAGTATGTTTCAATAGGGTCTTATTAATCTGGACTGAATAATCTAATATTAGAAAGGTAAGGTTCCCCCTTAATAAAATTATGAATGTTGTGACATTCTATATTCTATTTGAAAAAGCTTTACAATCATTTTTTTAATTAGATTTTACCGGAAAGTAAATTAAATTGGAAGAATTGAATATAATCTAGAGATTTAAGAATACTCTATCATAATAAAGATTACGAAACTAACGAACATTTGCAGTAAGCATTTTCGCAAATTCATAAATTATATTTGTTAGAATGAAGTGTGTCTTCAGAGCGTCAGAAATTGTCAAATGCTACCGTTGCGATTGGATAGTTTGACGGTGGTATTAATCATGAGGATCAGATTACCAAATCATCATCCGCTCATAGGATCAGTCAAGACCCTACTGAAGACAAATTTTTTATTTTTTTTCAAGGGTTTTACCTGAATTGGATTCAGAGCACTGAGTATGAGGTAGACCATAACGACATCTAGTGGCGACACCAATGATTTTTTCGAAAATCTATTCCCTTTGTTGATGAAAAATCTTGATTGAACAAAAAATAATGGAGGAATTTTAAATTTCACAATCTCATTTTATCTTGGATTCATTATTTCCATTTGCAAACATTAAAATTGGACTGAGAAAATCAAAAGTTCCCTGAAATTTTGACAGTTAATGTACTGAGATAAGTATAAAGGTAAAGTCAAGAATAAAATTTAAAAAATTGTACTCCTTACAAGCTTTTCGAGGAAATTATTAAAACATTTTTCGTTGAATGAAAAGTTCAGACTCGAATTACGATAATAAGTTATTATTATTACATTATTAATCGATGCCATTTAAAAGTGATCTGGAGTACCTAATTGCTGAATATTATTGAATAAATATTAGCTTCGGAGTGTTTGGTACATGTGGTTCAAAATTCGGAACAAATAATCCTGCTTCAAACATCACTTCATAAGTTTTTCATTATGTTTTAAAATATTTTCAGAGAATTATGAATAATTGTGTGGCATTTGCTGTTTTTCGAAATTGAATATTATCTGAAATGTTTCGAGAATTTTAAGACAAGTAAAATTTTGCTCTTCGAAACAATTTCAAAGGTTAATTAATCATTGAATAATAATAATTTATATTAATTCAGTGTTAGCCTGGAAAAATAAAATTCACATTGAGCATCAAAGACACATTCCTCTAGTTTATCGAAAATCAAAAGTACAATAACATAACATTATACGAAGAAATACAACATTATATAATAAAATGTATGAAGTAGTTTCAAAATATGGTTGCAGTTTGTTTTCGTTGGTTACATAGTGTAATATAAGTTAAGTCTTTTGTTAACAGTTGCATCTATTTCTCCAAAGTATGAAACTTATTTTAGTTAAGTTAATGCTCTAGATATATATTTTTCAAATAGCATATTCACGTTTCTAAGGATCGTTCCTTTAAAGATGACTAATGACTATTGAAACAATTTTCTAGCAGAAAAAATCGATTTCATTACGTCATCCGAAGATAACAATCCTAGCATTGAAGGTTGCACCTCTATCAAGTAGTGTATACTTGATGAACAATTGTTCTGCTGTTCTGCACGCTCAATTTTATGCTAGCTGAACTCGCATCATTGAGATCTGGAATCAAAATTCCACCAGGAAACATAAATTTAATGATTTCCTCATGATCTGAGGTAAATTCGAGAGATCTTGCAGAATCATCCTCAGAGCTTTCTGAAGATGCAGCGTTTATGAATTAACCGGACATAAAAGATACATTGTTTGTTTTTTGTCGAAGTTGATGCAATATGAGTCCTCTATTTATCTATTAGTTGGCATCCTTGTTCTGTTGTAAAAATTTTAATAGCAAGAAAAATTTTTGTATAAAGTGAGAGTATGGGGAAGCAAGATGAGACTAGATGAAGTTTTCTCCACACTCCCAGTGTGGATTAAAATAATCAGATACTACCATTTTTCGATTTAATTCTGAGATTAATGAGTCAATATTGAACAAGAGTTTTTTCATCAATAGAAACTATTCGTTTTGTTAGTCTTCAATAGTGGTTTTCAATTTGTCGTTTTTCAATTATTCTCATGATTCAAATCAACAGTTTTTCGAAAACGTCATACATTTCTTCATTCATACATAAATTTTTTGATTTTTGAAATTACCTGAATTGATATTTACCTTCGGAAATTGCATTTGATCTAAGCTCATATTAATATATATTTTGACAGAAAAATAGAATAGAAATACCGGAGAATTATAAGCAAACTTTTGCTTTTGTGAATTCAGCCTGAAAACGTCAAATTATATCATTGGAAAATCTATAATAAAAAAGGTTTTTGGCGTTAATTTCAGCTATTCAGGAAATAATTTGACCTCAGCTCGACCTATACCTAAATGAAATTATCAAATAATTTTAGGTGTGATTTTAATTTTTGGCGAATAGTTTCAAATACAATAATCAAAACTTTGAACAAATTATTGTTCATTCAACAATTCCCAAGCAAAATCATGCTCAATAATATTTATTTATGACTATTTATTTTTCAAATTCCCAAAACAACGCATTGATAAATCTTTGTTGATAATAATGTTAAAAGGTTTATTATATCCATGAAAATTGAAATGAAGCCAAAACAATCCATATCTGAATAGATATCAACAAAATACCGACAAATAGTGAAATTTCAAGGTTATCAGTAAATCACTTCTATTAAAGCATATTTCCTTGAAGATCAAATTGGTCTGAATTCCTCTTATTCAAATCCGGCAGGCAAGCTCCGACAGAATGCAAGAATCCCAATTTGACTCCATCATCATTATATTGTTAATTTGTTCAATTCAACTACCAAGGCCAGGGTCGTTGAAGCAGACTCCCTTAATTATATGGTTCTACTCCTCAGAAAAAATGATGTGATAGGTTATTTAAAATAATTTTGTCAGTTATTCAGATAAAAAATATATTTTGGGGAAATGTTGTTAACCAATTCCAATTTTTGGCGGATGCGCTCATCCTGAATTACTGAGTAATTCGCGCTTCCACCATTTCAGTAACATTTATATGATACTTTCAAAAGAATACTCACCAATATCAAGAGGAGTTATAATCGATGTTATCTTCTCTCCGTCCACACCAGTGCTTTCTGTGATAATCGAATTTTCCAAGGTCGTATTTTTCACTGTTTCACCCTTATTCACACCGTTTTTGTCGATTGTATTGTTTGTATCGCTGCCATTCTTGGTGACATTCGAACTGTGCAGATAATCTGTGTTAGAATTCACATATTTTGTCGAATTAGACACAACATCATGTCTGTCGTTAGCACTGAACAGATAATCTGGATTCCTATACCCTAAATTCGGATCTTCCGGCTGTCTCAAGGGCCTTCTTTGCTCGTAGGGTCTTCTATCATGAAAATCTGGTCTTGGATATGAGTTTCCTTTATCACCCCAGTGGCCATCTTCTGGTCTCAAAGGTCTATTGTGATCTATTGGTCTTCTGAAATCATCTTCTGGTCTGAACGGTCTCCTGTAATCATCGTCTGGTCTTAATGGCCTTTTATGATCATTTTCTGGCCTCAGAGAGTGTCTGTAATCATTTTCTGGTCTTCTGAAATCATCTTCTGGTCTTGGCGGTCTTCTGTGATCATCTTCTGGTCTTAACGGTCTACTGTAATCATCTTCCGGTCTCAATGGTCTTTTGTAGTCATTTTCTGGTCTTAAAGGGTGTCTGTGATCATTTTCTGGTCTTCTGAAATCTTCTTCTGGTCTTAACGGCCTTCTGTGATCGTCTTCTGGTCTCAACGGTCTTCTATGATCATCTTCCGGTCTTAACGGTCTTCTGTAATCATCTTCTGGTCTGAGTGGTCTTCTATGATCCTCTTCTGGTCTTGAAGGCCTCCTAAAATCATCGTAAAAGTTTCCCATAGGTCTTGGAATTTCATAATCCAACCTAGGCGGCTTCGATTCATCGTAATATTCGAAATGAGGTCTTGTATGATAACCTCCATCAATTCTATCGTCTATTATCAAAGGTCTCGAATCATAACCACCAGGTCTAGGTCTGTTCGGTATTATCGGCCTCTCATCGTCATAAGGACTGTTAAGGTTTTGAGGCCGAAAAGGAGGTATCTGATCCTCGTATGGACGATGTGGAATCACATCGTCTGGCTTTTCATGTACTGGTTTGTATGGTTTTTCAGTGTGAGGCTTGTGAGTCGATTGTTGATCGTATGGATTGAAGGGTCTTTGAGGTTTGTTATAAGAATAGGAGGGTCTTTCATCATCATAGGAGTTTATTGGTTTGATAGGAGGTCTGCCATATGAATCAGAAGGTCTTTCAGGTTTGTCAGGGTATGTGCTTGTGGGTGGACGTGGTCTTTCATTTCCATAAGAATTCGATGGAGGTCTTTGTGGTCGAATGTCATCATATGGTTTTTGAAAAGGCCTTTCATCATAATAAGGGTCATACGGTGATAAAAACTTGGGATTGTCAATGAATTCCGAGCCCCATGGTCTGCCTACATCATGAGGTTTATATTTGTCATAATCACTAGGTTTTTTATAAATATTCATGAAACCTTGATTGCCGTATCCTCCAGATAGTTCACCATAATTGTTGTTACTTCCATAATCACCATGGACACCGTTTGAAGTTTCTGGTAAGTAACCTAGAGGCCGCTCAGGTTTGCCGTAAGAGTATGGGTTTTCGCCAATGAGAATATCATGAACAGGATGCAAATAACTTTGTAAACCAGGACTAACACTCACCAAACTCCCTTGGATCAATTGGCTACTTTGGGAATTAGGTCTATTGTAGTCAGGTTTGGTGTAGGAACTTGTTGGTTTTTGGTTTCCGTAAGAACCTGGCTTGACCATTTCTAAATTTGGTATGCTGATGCCGTAACCCACTGTTGGTTTCTGGGGTATGTTCGAAGGCTTATTCAAAGCTTCATTTGGGTATATGCTTGGTTGCGAAGGTTTCTCTTCGGTTATTGCACTTGATGGTTTATCTGGTAGGTAAGTGGGTTTGAGGCTGTTCTGGGGTGTGTTGTATTGGTCCTGCGTACTTGCAGATTGTGAAAGGACTACGTCATCGAAATTGGGTTTAGGTTTGGAAGCTTGAGGATCGATTACTAACTTGCAGCCTAATTTCTTTATGTATAAATCGAAATCTACGTTTTCTATGGTACCGATAGGTTGGAGAGTGGCAGTTTCTTTGATGAAGTTTCTTCCTAGTTCACAAGTTGAGTTTCCTTTTTCCCCTATCCTGTAAGTAAAAGTGTGTTTGAGTCAAATTTTTAATGGCGCATTCGCCATTTTGCAACCGCGTATTATTTTATCGAATCTTACCCGAAACTGAAGGCTTTGCAAACGTCTCCTTCTGCTGTACATTCTTTCTGGCATTTTGGCACTGTGTTGGCTTTGACAGTCTTGTAAATATCTCTCTGGCCCAGTCTGTGGCCGATGGCTAATCTTTCATAGCAATCTGAAAATTTTCTGAATTAAATGTTTTCTTCTAATTGTTAAATAGTCATGGATTAAATCGAGGATTAAATGAAATAAGAAAAAATGGCCCAATTAAAACGTTGCCAGAGTAAGTGCTAGTACTGATTAGATTAAAATTTGCAGGATTGGCTCGGCTCTCGAATTTCATGGTTAAATTCAGTCCTGATAATTTCAAAACTGCGAATTGGATTGAAATGAAATGTTGCATTCAGATGTTGAATAACAATTTTAAACTTCGTGCAAAATTTCATGTGGATCGCGTCTCCAAAACCAGAGAAATTCAAGAGAAATATGGAGAATAGAACTCAATATTTCAGTGACAATAGACAACAGAATTTTATATAGAATAACAATATCAAGTCTTATTCGAAATTTCGTGCTGATCACGTCATCAGAACTGTAGAAAATTCACGCAGAATATTTAAGCGAAAAAACCAACAATTTCAACATTTTTCAATGTCAAAAAATCCTACCCAGTTAAAATTTTCTGTGTAGAGGTGTAATAATAATTTAATAATAATAATGAAGGCTTTTATTCTGCAAACAAAATACATATTCTCTCGCAGAATGGGTAAGATCCAGTGCATCCAGGATCTTTCAAGCTGCGATTAGAGATTCACGGCTTGGCTTGATTTTCAAGCTTCTTGAGTTGAGTTTGACTTGATTTCCAGTCAAGCTCAAGTCAAGTAGTAGTTTTTCAATCTCAAGTCAAGTCAAGTCAAATATTTATTTATCAAGTACTTGAATCATATCAAGAGCTACTTGATTTTTAGCAGTTTTATTATGTAATGTCACATCAATAAAAAATGATAAAATGAGCAGGAACCTTGCAAAAAACACTTTCATTTATTACACTTATTGTAAAACTTAACCAAAAATATCAACTTTTTCGAAATAGAAACACTATAAATCATAACAAAATAAAAAATAATAAAAAAATAAAGTTTCTTAATATTGGGAAACCTCCAGGCTTTGTTTAATTTCATAATTTTTCATCTAGGATCTAAGACACATGAGGCATCTTATACATTTGTCGCCTAATCTATTGCGGGGTTTTCTAACTCTTTCAACAAGAGCTGGAGAGGGAGGAATACGCTTATTTAGTCTAAGCACGCACGAGATTGCAGAAATATATGCCGTGCGACGCGTGCATATCAAGTAGCTTGGTTTCAAGTCAAGCAATAAATATCTAAAATTAAGTGAAGTCAAGGTCAAGCATGTAATTTTTTACGAGCTTGATTTTCAAGTCAAGTAGTTGGTTAAAATGTCAAGCTACTTGATGAATCCTTAATTGGAAAGGGACGAACTCAAGGCGGATTGATAATACATACTCATTTTGCTCTTTATCGACCAATTCCCTTTGATTTTTCCACATAGCTGTTCATAAGTAAATCATGTCATATGAATTCGAATATAATCATTTCCTTTTTGCTACCGTAATCAAATATTGATTTTTTGCCCGCATTAACAAATACAAAATCTCTTCTTCGCCATTTCGATGATCCAGTTATAAAAAAAAATCGCAGGTTATTCGAAACTAGAATAACAGCTATTACAACGCGAAATGACATGGTGAAAACAAATATCTCGGATCGGATGTTACACGAAACATCTAAGACACTAATTTATTCGCATTTCGATGCCTCTGGCTCTTTTGAATTTCCGTCCCAAATTCGCGGCAATTATTCAGCTATAAAAGAATAACCGTATCTTCACCCGAATGAGATACAACCTACTTATAATTCGATAATTCGCAAAAAATGCTACGTACGAAACCGTCAGTCTTATTTGATTTGTTGTAATTATACGTGATTTGTAGTTGTATGTGGATATCACGTAGTGATGTACAGTTTTTGTGACTTTGTTCAATTGTGGTGTTTTTGTCCAGGGAGTAATTTGGGTAACAGTATTTTTTCGATGTTTGGGGATCATTGTCTTGTTCTTGGGAAGACAATTCTGTTTGTCGATTTACGGTGCTGGCAAGACGGTATCTTGGGGTTGCTGAATTACCGTCTTGGAAGGAGATGCATAAAGGATGCCAAAAGTTAAACGGAGGGCGACAACGTTTTAACCTTTTTCCTTCCACAAACAATGGAAGCTCAATTAGGAAGGAGAGGAGAGTATATCCTCTAGCTCTGAAAATCTTGGTCTTTGGTGGCAGCATAAATGAATGTGGAATAAATATAATTAATCAAATATAAATAATCGATGAATTTGGATTTTTCCATTTTTTCTTATTTTGCCTCATTCTGAATGAAGCAAATAGTAACAAACATAGACTAAGTGGAAATGATAGTACTAGTTTATACTCGTACTATCATTTCCACTTAGCCTTTCGTGAGAGACTGTTGCAGACTAAGAATTGTTATTTTAAAAACATAAACACATCGTCAAAAGTATTGGCCCCCTAGGTTTCTCATAAATAAACAATTTATGTTCTTGTAATGAGATGAATATTTTCCTGTGCATCAACTACAATATATTTGATAGGAAATCTTTGCTTATTACTCTTTGGTTTATACAGGATGAGGCAAAATAGGAAATATGAGGAAAAATCTAAATTTATCGACTATTTATTTTTAATTAATTATAATCGTTCCTCAACTTAATCCATATTCAATAGTCCATATTACCACCTCTATTTTCAATCAACTACCCAATACGCCTAAGCATCCCACGAATTAAGTAGCTAATGAAATTTTCTGTTGTTTATTTACCGAAATAAACTCCATTATTATTATTATTATTATTATTATATCGTTTCATTCTTCCAGAAGGGCTAAACCCAATTCTTGAAAAGTTGAATGTGGGTTTTGGCAATTGAATATTGCTCTCCCTAAGTGCTCAATTAAATTAATTTATAGTGAGTTTGCTGTCCATTTCATTCTCTGGAGATTGTTTTCTTGAAGAATGTTTTGAACCCTTCATGTGCGGTGTGGTGGGGCGTTATCATCCTGATAAATGGAATTATCCCCAAATTCATTGTGCAGAGGAACAATGATTGGTTGAATGAATTTTCCTACGTAGATGGCAGCAGTCATTGTTCGTTCAACGATAATATATAAGAGCGACATTATACTCCAGCATATTATTGATCCGCCTTGAAAAGGCACAACTTCCTGGACGAAATTGAGTCGCTCTTGTCTACCTGGACCTCTCCAAAACCTTTCTCGTTGACTATCACATTGTAAACCAAATCGTGACCGGAAAAAGTACGTTGCGCCATTGTGGTAAAAGCCAGTCTTGGTGGTGTTCTGCCCATTGCCGACGGGTAGCTCTATGTCCAGGTGATAGCTGAGCTGCTCTTAAAGGTCTTCTTGCCCTTAAATTTGAGGAATGCAACCGTCTTATTATGGTACTGGTTGAGACTACCCGTCTATAGATCCTCAAAAAATGACTTCGAAGGGTTGTTACAGATATCGTTCGATTCCTCCGAGTAAAATTTGCGATATAATGGTCTTCCCTTGCAGATGTTACTCTGGATCGACCAGGCACCGGTTTTTGGGCAACGTTGCCGGTTTCCAGGAAAAAGGCCACTATGTGCCTTACTGAAGTCCGTGGAATAGTCAAACGTTGCGCAATCTGGTAGTTCGACAAAGCTTCTTGATGTAGGGTACTATTCTTGCCCGGTCAAACTGAGAAATTGGATGTCCCGGCATTTTCCACGGAATATTCTCAATATTGCAACTCTTGTTATTCGCTGAAAACTGATTAACTTCGAAAACACCTGTATTCTTCCGAACAAGAAACATTTTTTGCTGATTTATTGTTTTCATTTAAGTGATAATATAGTGAAGATTCCATATACAAACAAATATCATGTTAAATTCAACAAGTTGAGAGTTGATAGGGGGGGGCAAGACTTTTGGAAATTGACACTGAAATGAGCATCCATTGTTTTCTTTTTCTTTAATATCAAAATGAAAACTGCTATCGGAAAATCCATTAAATTGAAGCAAAAACCTACATACAAAATCTAGTGAAAAAATATCTACGAATTTCAAAAGACGCTCAAATATCCCGACTTCAAACGAGTTTTTTTTCTCATTTTTATAAAACCGAATGATGAAACAAAAGGTCACTTGAACGAACTCGATATTATTAAGATTTTTCAACCACCCTTTCACTTACCATTCGTGATCACGTTGAGCTGATTCTCAATCTTAATACTACGCACAAACTCAAAAACAACAGTCAAACACACAAAACCCACCAAAATCCGAAACCGAACACTGGAACCCATCGTTAATCACTGATTTAATTCCACAATATCGTACAATAATCGTCCGAGCAATTCAGACCATTGTTTCAGAGACGTGAAACCGAAACCTGCACCTTTCACGATTCAACAATCGTACTAATCTGCCCAATTATCCAATTACCATCGCCGACGCTGATGAACATGTTTTACGCGTGAATTTTCGCAAAAATCATCTGTAGACTCCAAGTAGAATTTTCGAATTCGTTCGCGAGTTCTGCCGGACACGGCCAACCTTGATCTTGGACGGTATCGAAGTGGATGATGATGATGAAGACGCGCTGGATTCAAGTATGGAGAAGCGAAATGAGAGTTAAAAAAGAATAGAGCCGGTTATATAGTGGCGTTCTTTCGGATTTTATCAACAACACTGCACAGCTCAGAAAGGCAGACGAGGACGGCGAATTCGATTTCAGCGGGTTTGGCGAAAAGTTGCACGCGATTGGGAATTGCAACAGGATTTTGTACCACGAATTTTAACCCGTTGTATTCACTGCTATTGGATTAATTTAGAAAGGACCAGGCAGCAGCCTAATTCAAAAAAGTTGTCATCGGTTAATTTTTCTGAATTTTTCGAATGTTGTAGATTATGACCTCCTGAATAAGAAAGTTTGTGGGTCCAACTCAATCTAGTTCTCGAGATACAGAGTGTCGAAGTTGGAAAATGGCATTTCTTTAGTAAGATTTCTTGTAGAAAAACATCTTCAATGAAACACTTTCGCGCGACAAATATTGCTTACCCATAAGTTACCTTATTTTAGACTGGTTTTTAATAAAAAATAATGATACATACGGGGTGATTCAAACATTATTCAAGAAATTCGTTTAGTTCATAATTCACACCGTATTTGAAAAAGTTGTTCGTAGAATTTTGCACTTTTTTGACATCACTCTTAGTTCGAGTAGCCATTTATGTATCTTATTGAGGAAGTTTTTTGGTACCTGCTGGAATCTTAGGCCCTATCAGTAGATTGGTGTCATTCAATTGGTTGTTAATTAATGTTTCATTTCTCTCTGCAATATTATTCAAATCGGCCAGGAAGATTAGGAATAGAAGTCTCCCTAATATTTTGTAAAGGGTGTTTTTTTTTGGGCTATAGAACTTTAAATTGCAATAAAACAACGATGGATTATTCGATTGACATGAATTTTATTTATCCGCAAGATAATCTTGTGGCATTACATTTTAAATATGACTTCTGGCATATGACGGCCACGGCTGGCTTGGATGTAATCCAATCTGGACGTCCATCTTTCGATGACTTTTTCCAACATTTATGGCCGTATATCGTTTACGTATATCGGCATTAACACGGCGAATGTTGTCTTCCAAATGGTCAAGGGTTTGTGGCTTATCCGCATAGACCAATGACTTTACATAGCCCCACAGAAACTAGTCTAGCGGTATTAAATCACAAGATCTTGGAGGCCAATTCACAGGTCCAAAACATTAAATTAGGCGGATACCAAACATGTCTTCCAATAAATCGATTGTGGCACGAGCTGTGAGACATGTTGCGCCGTCTTGTTGGAACCACAGCTCCTGTACATCATAACCGTGATGTCCAGGAGCTGTGGTTCCAACAACCGTTCAATTCAGGAATGAAAAAGTTAGTAATCATGGCTCTATACCGATCACCATTGACTGTAACGTTCTGGCCATCATCGTTTTTGAAGAAGTACGGACCAATGATTCCACCAGCCCATAAAGCGCACCAAACAGTCAGTTTTTCTGGATGTAACGGTGTTTCGACATACACTTGAGAATAAGCTTCACTCCAAATGCGGCAGTTTTGTCTGTTGACGTAGCCATTCAACCAGAAGTGCTCTTCATCGCTAAACAAAATAAAATGGACGTAGTGCGCAATACGTATTCCGCACAGAACCATTATTTTCGAAATGAAATTGCACTATTTGCAAGCGTTGTTCAGACGTGAGTCTATTCATGATGAATTGCCAAACCAAACTGAGAATAAATCACTTGACAGCTGTTAAAATCGGTCGCCATCTTGAACAGTAATGCCAACTTAAAGTTATATACCTCGAAAAAAAACACCCTATATAAGGTATTTCTTTTCCAATATTTTTCTTGAATTTCCTATGCTTCTAATGATATGATGAGTTCACTTAGCTTGAAAATGTCATTCAATATAAGCACCTAAAATATCAACCCAATTGGATCTGTAGTCATGGAAGTATTGGACTTTACTTTTCTCCTAACTCTTTCTGAATTTTCTACGGTTCCAGTTATTGCTATCAATACAAAATTTGGCACTTATCTTGACTTTGTTATTCTATAGAGCCAGGCCTAATCTCAACCCAATCGGATGTGTAATCATCGAATTTGAGGCCGTATTCGTTATTATCGAGTTGAACCTCAGCATTTGAGACCAATACTGGTCCAAAATTCGAAAAAGACAGACATTATCACGAACTGATAGAGCGATCGTTTCGAAGAACGAGCTCTCATAAACAAATGCCAAATGAAAATGTTTTCATTGTATTGTTCCATACAATGGCAGAACCTGTTTGGCTGAGAAAATCATGGAAAAATATTCACTCAACCCGCCAAGAAAATGAGTGTCTATACAGGTTTTTGACTCCTGAAAACAATGGATCTACACTTCCAAGAAAGGAATTATGAACAAGTTCAATGTACACGAAAATAAAGCATTTTGATGCCTCAACACAAGGTCTTCTGTACGCTCCAGCAACTTTGTAGCTTCATATTCACATGGTTGGATGGTTGATCTGAGGTTTTGATATTATTTCACTTGATAAGTAGGTCCTGTGGGAAGATTCGACCATTGTTTTTTATTTTCTTGAAGATGCACAACATTGGCGCCTAATGGTCTATCATTTTTCTTGATGTTGTTGAAAGAGATGTGGATGACTTATTTTTCTTTTTGTATTTTGTAAAAAAAAACTATCTGATAGTTTAACATCGATTTTCATAAAACTTTGATTGACCGATCAAAGCGTTCATTGTAGTTTTCAATCTATATGGAAGGGTCAAAAATGAACTGGAATTGAACACAGAAATGATTTGAATCACCCTCAGGGTAATAAACATAGATAGAGGGAGCATATGTCATTTTCAGTGAGCAAATTTTGTCCCCAACATCAAATTTGGCATGAAGCGCGCGGAAATGAAAATATATCAGTGATACGATATTTCACTCAATTCGCGAGTTTCTCTACAAAGAACGCACTTCTTATGTCCCATTATGAATCAACGTTTCATATTAACTCAAAATATATTGAAATAAATAGCTAAATATATCATAAATTCAGAAAACAAACTTCAAGCGCGCCAAACGAAGTGAAACAACCGATGACACTAGGAGAGCAAAAGTTGCCAAACCTTGGATTTCAGCAGGTAGATACAGAAAATAATAAAAATTCTGCTTATAATAAATTCGAAAATTAGGAAAAATATCGGATTCCAAATATTCAAATTTGCATATTTATTCGGGAATCACTTAAATAAATATTTTTCATTCAATATAATATTCATTTATAATGATATAGTAAAATTGTGCATTTGAAAATATATCACAATCCGACAACTTCGTCTAACCATGATGGATACATGTAAAAATTGTATACTTCCTCTATCTATGTTTATTATTCTACGATAAAACCCAACATAAGAGAGCGAATTGGTGAAAAAAAAACTCAGGGATTTTGCATCACGATACCACACCACCTTCGTAATGTGAACGAATTTCTGACCAGAATCTCAACAAATATATCTAAAATTTATTACACAGTCATTTCAGTTTGAAAACATAAATCATCAATCAAATTCTTTGTTCCAACTACCACATGACTTAAAAAATTGCGATCCTTATGATACTTACCTGTTGGAATCTTTTTTTGTGTTGGTGCTCAAGAGATTCCTTGAGACGGTTCTCAATGATATCCTGTTTCTTCAACATCCTTCTCCTAATCATACAGCTTACCTGTCATTATACATCATATTTCCTCTTATAACATGCATGTAATGGGTTTCATCATTATTGGATGATTTTCATTCATCATTGCACTTTTAGTGCACATTTATATAAGTTGCTTCGAGATGGTTTGTGTTCTTCTCAGGAGATTTTTACGAATACAATAATAGCGCAGCAAAATTTTATAGAATGTGTATGCTATTCCACAGAAGAATATGAATATTTAGATTTATTTCATTGCGAAAAAGATTATTTTTATTATTATATTATATTATTTTTATTTATTAACTGTCCTAAAATTAATTATTTTGAAAGTGGATGATTGATAATTAATTTTTATAGAGTGAAAATAATATTCAATAAAAAAATGTTGAAGTCGAATATTTGAGAAATTGATGAAATTAAAACTATAAACTTATTTTTCTTTTTTGAGAGATTCTAAATCTGACAGATTTTCAATAACTCTGAGTTCTTGATACAAAATTGAGTTTAATTTTAGTATATTCCGCTTAAATAATTATTTTACATAAAAAAAACTCGCAACTTTTCTCATCGACTTTTTCCTTTTTTTTTAAGATTATTTTCGAAATTATAGATTCAATGATAATTACAATATCATATAATAAATTATTGAAAGTTCATTCACGCAGTTGAGATTATATTGATAATTTTAGGAGTGAATTTCAATTTTTCATAAAAAAATCTAGACATTAATGTTTATGAAACCAAAATATGCAGTAATTAGGATGATATCTAGTATTTTCACAGAACTGTAGGAATTTATTTTCACTTATTTTGTTTTTAACTGAAACTAAAAAAATTGTATTTTTAATTTCCAATTTTTTTTCATGTAATGAAATGATTTCTTATTTATTTGCAAATAATGATAACCATGTTTTTGTATATTTATTACACTTCAGTATTTATTTCCACTTATTTTTTCAACTATAATCTTCGAACAAAATTGAATTTTTCTTTTACAATTTTTTTTTCATGTTTCATTATTCATTTGGAAATAATGATAACGATGTTTTTGTATATTTATTACACTTCAGTATTTATTTTCACAAATTTTTTTTCAACTGTAAATCTTTTGACAAAATTGAATTTTTCATTCACAATTTTTTCCATGATTTATTATTCATTTGGAAATAATGATAATGATGTTTTTGTATATTTTTACACTCCAATAGGCAATTCTCTGCACTTATGTTGAAACACAATGAACAGGAGTTGAGAATGATTGTTAAACTCAGGAAATGGGATAAATAAAACTTCAACACTTCTAATATAGGTACTTGATTTACTATTTTCGTGACCAACGAATGTTTCGAGTGGAAAAAACATAATTCACAAAATTTTCGAAATACATAACGAAAACATCGACATATCAGTAAAACTTTATAAAACCAACAGAAATAAAATATATAAACAAAATGTTAGTAACATCCAGCTTACACAATCTCCACCTGTAAAATTATTCCTAAACTTTTATAACGGATTTTTTAAAGTACCCGCTCTAGAATTTCACAAAATCTGAACGAAATTTGACGAACAAAAATTTATTCGAAACACTGAAACCATATACCATGAATCCCCAATTTATACACTTTCGCTATAATACAAGGTGTTAACTTTTCGATAAATAAAAAAAACAAAACGATGCGTGTGCAACTAAAAATGATAAGATATTCGAATGAATGGTGAATCGAATGCAATAAAAATTCGAATGGATGGAACTAATTCTTTATTTAACAAAAAGTTAACAGTTCAAAGGCGTCTCTGTAAGTTGTTATAATGTACATAACACAGCCATGTCGCCCAAACAAAATTTCTGACAATCTGTCCTCATCAACATGGTTTGCTAGATACGAAAATAACTCAATAGCCTCTTATCATAGAAAATTGACGTCAACCAATGTTAAACTTTTTTTACAATAATTATTTCATAGAACTATAATCTAATAAATTATATAAAAATCTCTATACAAGCTATAACTTCATAATATCCATATTCATAATATAAAAAACACATGTGATGTTATTCTATAGGGTACACACAACAAAAAAAAAATTATAAATAGTTTTACAACACTGGACCTATATAATTAACATCTGCAAGATTCAACACTGGTTGATGTCAACGAAAATATGCGTTAAATCTAAAACTTAGATTAAATTTATAGTTTAATCTGGCATTTTCAAAATTTACTCTTTAATCAAGTAGTCTTCTTGAAAATAAATATATCTACAATTAAATGTCTGTCCTTGGGGATGATTGATCTTAAAAATTGGCCACAGGTGCATATAAAGGGCAAGTTTCGAAAATTGTCTGACATATTGGCCTCGAATTTGACAGATGACAGCTAATTTCACAAATTCAGCAATGCTACCAACCTAACGTTGTATTCAGTTCGGACGAGATTTAATTTTGTTGGTAAGCTGAAATTTGAGTATCGAATTTCAGTCTCAATTTTCTAATTTGTCAAAAATTCCAATAATATGTATACGAATTAAGCTTGAGTTCGGACAAAGGCACAAATATTCTCGTAAAAAAAATTCAAACTTTCGATGAAGTTGGAGAGCAAATATTTGATCAACTCCAAACTGAGATCTTTGATGATAATTTGAACGGTTTCGAGAAAAATATTTCATGACATATTCAAATCTTTCTAGATGTCCATTTAATTAAATTGCTTCTATCGTATTTTCGAGTCGACATTTAATCTTTTAAGAAAATTCCAGTGGCGTAGTAAGTTTCGTTCACCCTTTATTTGCACCCGGACCTACGGAGATGATCTTTAACGAGAACTAGCGACAGCTAGTGTCCTTCAGGTAAACTTCGGATAAGGAAATCATAATTCACTTTGAAGCACATGGGAGGTATTGGGGGATGGAAACAATAATTTCTCTCGAAAAATTGGTTAAAAAGGTGAACCGTCTACCTTGCACGTACAGAATCATAATCGCGTAAAAATGTAAAAAAATCAGTATAGTTCTATATCAATAATCATCTAAAATCTATTCATAATATACTTTATACATCTCTTTATATAATATAATCTTTATAAAACCATGTGTCACCAAGTAAAACTTAACTTAAAATAAGCACATCGAAAAACGGAGAAATACGAACTATAGAAATTTTTTTATGCGTACAATCTTATAACAAGCATTACAGTCTTTCAAGTGTATCAGGTATTATTCCTAAAATTTTCCTCGCTCGTTTACGAAAAAATCAAAAAAACGAAATGATGTGTGGAATCCGTTCCTTTTTAAAAAACCCTACGTCTACCTAACTTCCCGTTTCTCGACGAAAAAAAAATCGCGACTTTATCCCATTTTTGAACGTTCGAAAATTGGAGTCGTCAATTTCGGAATTGGCAGTCTTGAGATATCTCGATTGATTCCCTTTTATTTTTTAATTTTTTTTTTCAATTATTCGCCCATATTCTTTCCATCGTTTTTCGACGTGTCCTATATACAGGAGGTGACAAAACTAAAGAGCAATCAGTGCATTTTGCAAGAGTTTATTTTTTATTCCGAGATGGGAAGAGTGAGAGTCTAGAGGGGACAGGGGTTCCGCATGATCGATTTTGTCAAGACCTGTATATCTATATGTCTAAACGTGTATATAATTTAAACTTACGTGTTTAGTGTTAAGTGTGGCAGATTACATAAGTTATCAATATCTGTTATTAAATCGGATCGTTTTCGAGACAGCAACCTTTTTTTGGACGTGTATCGAACGAGTCAGCACCTTTGTAGGATTCAGAACTTTCATTATTATCAACGAAGAGTTTTGTGGTATTGCACGCCATTTTGTTTTCGTTCGATCTGAAATACGCGGGTATCTCAGAGGACAACCTCCCCCATCCCATTTCCCCCCAAAAAAGATAAATCTCTTATAAATATCAACGAACTTTGAACAACAAACCTCAAAAAATACGAAGTTGTACTTTCAAATCAGGGCCTGGATTATATACAGTAGTTCCCAGTCGTAGAACGATCAAATCACCGGTTCCTTGTCCGTCGATCTCTGTGCATATTTTTCTTTTAATACGGAAAATATCTGGTTCGGGTGATACTGCATATACATACATATTTTTTTTTTGTTAATTATATGAACACATCTTCACGCGTTTAAGATCCGGGTTGCGGTCTCGCCAACAATTCTCTTATAGAGATCTGCTTTTTTTTTAAATTTCTATGTCACAACAATAAATTTTTATCTCATTATAACGAAATTAATCTTTATCATATTTATGTAGTTAAGGCCGATACAATCAGTTTCAAGGAATCTGAAAAGAAAAACTGTTATAAGTAATCACGTGGAAAATTTTTAAACATCGAGCTGCCAATGAAGAACTGGCTACTTTGAATTTTGAAGAATAGTTTTAAGAATTAATCAAATAATTGACTATCTAATTCCATATTGTTTCATATGAAGCAAAACTATCAATGGAATCCACCTCCTTAAACATTTTTTTCTCATAAATAACATATTTCTTGTTATTTGAAAACAATTAGTATTACAGCTGGGCTCAAATATTTTAGACATATTAAGTTGTAGCAAACACACACAAATATTTTTTAGGCCTTGTTCAATTCAATGAAAGCTCGATATTTTCAATTTAACTGATTTTATTTCTACTATAACTAGGCATAATATGCCTGAAATTAAAATGAAAAGTTAACAAATACGGTAAGAGAAATTATGAAGTGTATGAAAATTGCACAAAGGTGAACCTTGCACCAACAAATATTATAAAATATTTCATGGAAAACAAGAAAATCAAGGAAACGAGAATATAAGCGATTCAAGAATTATTAAGTTCTAATTATTTTTGAAACTTTCATATCTATAATCCAAGTCGCAGCGGAAATTCAAAAACAGATTTTCCTAATATTATTCAAATTTCTCCAGTGGCGGCTCGTGACTCGTTTAGAAGGTAATGATGCAAAGCGTGACTGTTAATTTCGTTTGATATGTTCGATATTGAAAAGGTGAAATATTTTGTGAACGACTCCTTTTCAGTCGATTAACAATTTTCACAACTATTAATAAAGGAAAGCTTACGTTACTACGAAATGATACAAGCGCAATAAGAAGCAAATTCGGACACATTGGGATACGGCCTTGCCAGCTTTGGCCATAACCACATGAAATAATCGAATTCAGTTGAAAAATAAATCTGAAAAAACAAACCGATGTTTATTTGATAAAAATAAATATAAGCAATTTTTAATTTCCACAGATTTAAAATTTATTCAACACTTTCCAATGTGACCTATTCTTTATAGACAATTGTTGAATAAATTAAAAATCTGTGAAAATTAAAAAGTGCTTATATTTATTTTTATCAAAACAATATGAATTTTCATCAAGGAATAAATCCATTAAAACCGATGTTTGTTGATGCTTTGTGAAATACGTCGAATTTGTTCTTGATGACTTGGAATTTCAAAAAGGATGTAAGGAATATAGGAGCAAAACTTATTTTTTTGTTAATTCGAAAAAGCACAAATCCAGAGTTCAAACTGAAACTGATAAAGTTACAACGTTCAGAACGGGTCATCAACTGGTCTAGTCCTAAACTCATCTCGAACAGTTTGTAGTTGAAGGCAACAATCCGCCAATATACTTCATAAGGCTCACCTTGTTTTCTTGACATACACTTCACTTATGATTTTAAAAGTCGGTATTTTATAATTGTGTACTTACAGTAGCTACACGATCCTGCTGCTACAGTTCAGAAGATGCTGCCGTTTACTCAACTATCGGAGTAGTCGGTGTCGGTGAAGAGTTCCCTGTGCAATGCGGGGAACTCTATGTGGGGATTCGCTCTCCTGAACTTTATCAGAGCAGTCAGATGAAGAATGTTCATTTCCCTGAAAAATTCAACGATTTTATTATTTTGTCATTCATTTTGATGAGAAAGGAGGATTGGAAAAGTGAGATGCTTCAATATTTGTCTATAATTATTATCAGTTAATTTTCAACATCTGATCTCTTGTACTCTCGAGTGTAGATTCGTGGAATTAAAAAGAACTTTTTTTGATAAATACTATTGGGTGTACAACTTTGCTTCCGCCTTTTGCAATAGATGGCTATAGCGGTAAGTGGTAGTCTGAATAAATAGATCGTAGATGTCATACAATAAGCTCAGGTATTTGTAAATAGAATCGAAATATTAGTCGATTTGTGTCTGCACCATAAAGTTATTTTCGATTAAACATGTCAGCTTACGAGCCAAATACTAGTCATTTGTGGGAAGTTCTAATATTCTGCTTTAATATGAATAAATCTGCGGCTGAGACACATCGAATGCTCTCAAATACCTATGGTGAGGCCGCTATTAGTGAAAGAACGTGCCGAGAGTGGTTTCAACGCTTCAAGAACGGTGATTTTTGACGTCGAAGACCTGCATGGCGATTAAAGAGAGAAGTTTTTCGAAGATGCAGAATTGAGGGCAGAACTTGATCAAGACTGGTGTTAAACTCGAAAAGAATTGGCAGGATCATTGAGAGTGACGCGACAAGCCATCTCAAAACGCCTGAAAGTCATGGGAATGATTCAGAAACAAGGAAATTGGGTTCCGTACGAGTTGAATCTGAAAGATGTTGAACGACGTTTGTTTACTTGTGAACAGCTGCTTGCAAGTCAAAGATGGAAGGAATTTCTGCTCAGCGGAGTGTATTATAAGTTGTTAAAAACCGACTGCAACATTCAAGGCGATCGTTATCGAACGCAATAAATGCGTTTGAGCCGAGCATTGAAAGAAAAACGGCCGCAATACAACGACAGATATGATGAAGTGTTTTTATAGCATGACAATGCTCGACCCCATGTTGCGAAAGTGGTCAAGACATACTAGGAAATGTTGAAATGGGAAGTCCTACCGCACCCGCCGTATTCTTCAGACATTGCTTCCTCGGACTATCACTCGTTTCGATCAACGGCACACGGCCTAGTGACCAACACTTCTGGTCTTATCAAGAAGTAAAAAATTGAATCGATTCAAAAGATGACCAGTCTTTCCAATGCGACAATCGTACAGTGCCCAAAAGGTGGGAGAAAGTAGTGTCCAGCGATGAACAATACATTGAATCATAAATGTATAACCAGTTTTTTTTACAATGAAGCCTCGAATTTCGGAAAAAAAACGGCGGAAGCAAAGTTGCACGTCTATGTAAATATAGGTATCCCCCATTGTATAGATATGAACGTTCAAATTGAATTCGAATGGCAGGTTCCTACTGGAGGGTTTTCCAACAGGAAAAGTTGAACACAGAGAAACGTGGTGACATCGATAGACAATAACTCAACATTCTTTATACAATAAGGGCGTGATGATACTGAATCAAGTGGAAACTACAAGTTGTAGCATGTTCCAATTTAGAAAAAATTACAACTATTGAACTGAATTTTTCAATCTCAATACTTTTAGAAGCCTCAAACTTTCTCTTCAGTTCCATATACTCACTTCAGAACGGGCATCCTCGTCATCAGAAAATCAAAGGTGGTAACGTCACCCTTGATCGGGATGCTGTGGGAATTCTCCAGCTCCGCCTTCAGAGCCTTCAAGATGGCGTACTGCACGCGACTGATCTCGGTGATGCCCTTCAGACCCTTGCGTTCTGGAAACATCGAAAGAAAGGGATGAAATAAATACGACGTCGTCTACACCGCCGTTGTCTGGGAGGTCTCTACTCACCTGGAGATATGAGGACGCTGGCGGCGAACAGGCCGAGCTCTTCGTCCGTGAGCTTCAGTTCCGTTATGCTCTTCGTCAGCTCGAACACACTGGTGACCAGCTTGAATTCGGACGTGTCCGCGCTGTAGAAGGCGTCCTGAGGGATCATCATGTCCCCGATCAGGATCGAGTTGTTGGTCAGGTCGATGTAGCGGGATAGCAGGCAGAGGGCTACCTCAAACGCTCCTGGAAGGATAGAAACAATATTAATGGACAATATTTAAGATATTGTTGGGGAAAGTATAGATGAAAACGTGTAGAAAATCAAGAGATCATGACCACTCGACTGGACCATAAAAATTTAATTCCACATTTATTCACTCGCCAAATGCACCCTTAGATCAGATTAGATTTAAGGGCATTATATTGCACCGCAACCTTATGGTTTGTGCCACCCTCAGAGCTGGCCTTGATATTGGTTCCTCCGGTTCCAGAGTTCTAATGAACTCCAGTATCTGGAAACTACTTCAAAGAGATTACTTCCTCACTTCTATAAGTCTCTTGACTGAAGCAATTTTTCCGTTGGCTAGCGATGGAGAGGCATTCTGTAACCAGGTGATCGGAAGTTTCTTCTTCTTCCTCGCAGAATCTCAACTCGTCGTTTTCTGCTAGACTAATTTTCATGAGGTATTTTCTGAGGTGGCAATGCCCAGTAAGAAATCCAGTGAGGAGGTAAAGCATGTTCTTGCTAAGATGCAGATACTTCTTTAATCTGGCAGTATCAAAGTTTCGAAGAAACTTTTTGGAATGATCCAACCCAGGAAGATTCTACTAGAATAATCCTCGGTTTTCTCCTTCTTCTGAAAGTTTTTCTTGTAGGTGTATTGCACCCTTGCATCTGTTTGCAGTTTCCAAAAGTGCAAATGACGAAGGAAAGACAACGGGTCGAAAGCACAACGGCCATATTTACGGAACCCTGGAAATTTCAAATGTCTAGGTCTTTCAATAACGCGCTATTCACAACATAGCTTTCCACTAATATAAACAAACTATCATCTGTTCTCGAAATCGCAAAAAAAGTTTTTTCGTATTTCGCTAAAGGTTCCATACCTTGTTTGAGAAGCACGATCTGGTCGTCCTGAGAAAGTTTCATAAAGCCCGGCAGCAGTTTGGCGAATTCGATTATTTGCTGAACTACGCTGGTCAGTTTGTGTGCAGACTCGAGCCAGATCTCCTCGTGGGACATGTTCTTGTAGAAGAGCAGTCTGCAATGGTCGATCGGTTTGCGGAACATCTCCTGCAGCTGGTCCTGAGTGAATTGGCAGGAACGCACGAAGGCGTCCCTGATCGACGATAGGATCAGTTCCCTCATTTGGGCCGGGTCTGGAAAAAAGTTTAAAATTAGAAAAATGAAAAACAAAATTTGGTGAAAAATTTTGAGTATAATTTTGCAATGATGATCTTTGGAAACGTTCAAAAAGAGGGGTTATAACGAAAATTTTCAGTTTATGTTTCGGACTGCCAACAATTGTGAAGTAGTTCACAAATATATTTGTGGTTGGAAGTAACTTTTCCAAGGAAAAGTTGATGTCCGTTCAAGAACGATGTCTTCAACAGTGACTTTTAGATTCCGATGAGTGCTTACATAGTTGTCGAAACGGCGTCCAATACATATTGAAATTTCTTGAGCAAGATTGTGAGAAAATTTGAAAATTTGAGTTGAGAAAATTTCGTATAAGTATAGGGATATTTCAACAAAAGTTTTATAGCAGATTTTTGGAATCATCTCAAATATTCTGTGATATTGATGCAATACAATTGAGTGGATAATATTAATTCGCATATAAATAAATAAATTGCAATCAATGAATCAAAATTTGAGGGAACCGCAAAAAAGCAATTTTACGCAACGTGAAACCAGTGACGTCAATGGACGTCAATCAAGTACATTCAACCGTTTTCTTTTTCGTTGAGATCATTTTGACGTGAGTAATAAACTTATAATTATCTAAAAGAATCCTATTTTACTTTGATTTAGTTTGATTATAGCAATCTGTTCTTTGTTGTCGAAAGTTTTTGATAACCTTTCTTCAGGAAAATCGAATCTTCAAAATATTAGGTGTACAACTTTGCTCTCGCCGTTTTGCAATAGATGGCTGTAGCAGTAAGTGGTAGTCGAATTAAATATATCGTAGATATCATACAATAAGCTTAGGATTTGTAAATATAACGCCATCGAAATATTAGTCGATTTGTGTCTGCATCATAAAGTTACTCTCGATTAAATATGTCAGCTTACGAGCCAAATTCTCGTCATTGGCGGGATATTTTAATTTTCTGCTTCAATATGAAGAAATCTGCAGCTGAGGCTCATTGAACATACATATGGTGAGGCCGCTATCAGTGGAAGAACGTGCAGAGAGTGGTTTCAAACTCTTCAAGAATGGTGATTTTGAAATCGAAGACCAGCATGGCGGTGAAAGAGAGACGGTTTTCAGAGATGCAGTATTGGTGGTATTACTTGATCAAGACTCGTGTCAAACGCAACAAGAATTCGCATGATCATTGGGAGTGATGCAACAAGCCATTTAAAAACGTGAACTAAAAATTTTATTGCAGGAAACGTAGAAATTCGCAGTAAAACACCGTTTTTCAATCCTCAATAATTATTTTTTTCAAGTTAATTTATACCGTCGAATCTATGGTAATGTCCATAAAAAATGCGTTTATTTTTATACCGTCAAATAGTCTTTTCTCCTGAATAATTGAATTTCACGCGGGAATGAGGAGTACCTGCATTCCATTATAAAACGAAGTAAATTTTCAGACGCACCGCGTACATCGATCACATCCTCAAAACACGTCCCGAAAACGGAACCGGAAAGAAAAAATTACATATTCACACACAAATCGAGAGAGCCACGGAACCAGACAAGCGAGCGCAAATATTTCTTCTCGAAAACGATGACGAATTCGCAGTTGCCGAATCGATCAAATATTTGCGGTACACTCAAAAGCGGCAAAGAATAAAAATAAAGAGTGCGATGTGGCGCCAGTCACAACCCGGCATGTAACATTGCAAATATTGGTTTATTGTTGTCGTAAAATATCGAGTTGCATCGTTTATTCCGACCAATGTCAAGGAATTCCTACTCAGATAAAGAGCGATAAATTTATGCACTTCTTGGACTCGCGTGTGGTTTCCGTTCCTCTCGCCTTTTTGCCTTATCGTTTTAAGCGAATGTCGTAAAGAGGATAGCAGTCGAGAAAAAAAACTTCGGGATAAGGCAAGGGTTTTCTTTTTGTGTGAAAGGTTAACAATTTATTCAAAGGAAGTTAACTTCGATCAAAGCTCCAATTTATTATTGTATGAGCCATATGATAAATTCTAGCCATTTGAAAATCAGTATGAATACAGGTTTGAAGCTTTTGGGGACAACCCAAAGATGAAGCAAAAATTCCCAGATATCTCCATATTTTTTTATACGGGGAGTCTCAAAAGTAGGTTTAAATATTTGTTCAATGTACTGGATGATCTTAACTCTTGGGAATTAAGTCGCTATGGAGCGTTTCTCGAGAGCGGATCGTGCGTTGTGCGTACGTGAATCGAAAACATTTCTCCAATATTTTGTATTCTTATCATCAATGATTAAAAAATTTGGAGAGACTGATTCAACAGTCCGGAAGAGAACGTGAAACGGGTAAATCGATCTGTTCGTGATGATCCCGACCTTTCCATTCGGAAGCTTGCTTCGAATGAGCCTAGATAATAATCGCTTCACCGTATTTTGCACAAAGATCTGAAGCTACTAAAGATGTAGCAACTTTACACACGTCCAATGTGTATCTGCAACGAGTTCGTGCAAATTTCCCAGGAAAATTAATATCGAGGAGAAGTGACATTCATTACTGTTGTTCTGTATTTGAAAGGATGTAAAAAAATAATTTTTCTTCAAGTGTGAGTTTTCAACTCTTTTTCACACGCATTTTAAGTCACAAAGAGTCAATTTCCCACACAGTGCGGGAAAACCCCTGCTATATCATTTTCGCACGCATATGCATGCGGATTTTTCCGCACGCAAGTATTAAAGAAAAAATTAAATTCCGTCATGTCTCTATGCACCGAACGCCCTATTAACGTCAAGGATGTAATAACAATGGCAACGACATGCAGAATAACGTTTGTCATTTAAGTGTATGTGAATAATTAATCAAATCTTTTGAGTTTAAAATTATTTCAAGCATTTGTAGAAAAAATATTGTTCCTAACTCTTACAGAAAGTGTCTTTCCCGCACTCAACGGCAGTTTCGTGCGGAAAATAACGACTTTCCGCACTTGCTAGGTAAATAACCACCAAAAGAAATTTCAACTAAATGAAAAATGTCTTCAAGTCTGCAAATGTCCATTGGAATCGAATTTATAATATTTACATGCGCTTTATTTGCTCGAAGTCAATTGTACTACCTAAACAAAAGCAGAAGAACAAGAATTGAGCACCTAATTAGTAATTACACCAAGCAAGAAATGAATATATTTTAATAATGTACAGTATATAATAATTAAAAAACAGGCTGAAAGAGATTCTCACTAAAAAATGAACCACTCCGAAGAGCAAGCGAATAATCAACCCATCATTGAACTGAAAAAACCAAACGATAACATGAATCTACAAAGAACCCTTGAAAGTTTGAATTATAAAATAACATATAAAAATTTAAAAAAAAACGAAGAAACACATTGATAAATCGATGAGTGATGAATTAATAATAAAAGCCGATCGAAAAACAGAAAAATCTGTGAAAAACAAACAAGAACTGAACCGTCAAATATCCCAGTTTTAACATGAAATAGTACAAATAATACAACCAAACACATAAACTACGAGTTGAAAAACTAAAATTCGAATCAAAACGAAAATTAAACCCTTGAAATCAAAAAGCAAACATTCCATCTCTGAACTGGATCCACCCAACATTGAAACTACCTCTTGAACGTCGTGAAAAAAAAAATAATAATAACGAAAAATAAAAAAGCGCAACTGACCGAACAACATGAAAAATATCCGAAGAGAACAAAAAAATAAACCGAACTGAAAAAAAAATGCGAGAAGAAAAAAAAAAAGAGGAGAATAAGAAAACACACATCGACCACTTACTAGGCAACGATTCGTCGACGGATTCGCACTCGTCCTCCTCCATCATCTGCTGGATCCTGACGGAGATCGGTAGTAGCGCAGGCGCGGAAGAGGAACCAGCGGGCGAGTTCACGAACGTGGTGCTGTCCACGTACACGGACGGCACGAGGGCCTCGCCCTCCTGCTTGACGTCCGACTGCGAGGACACCCCAGAAGCTCCCAGACGTTTGAAGGGCCGGGAGGACTCCGAGGGGGACAAGCAATCCGAGTGTTTGCCGTTGGACGTACCGCTACCACCACTGGCGCTGGTATTAGTATTGCCTGAGAATTATTAGTGGATGTTAGTTGGCACCAAATACAAATATATACATGTATATACGGACGTATATACGCACGTCGCCAATTATTCATTCATGCAATAAAGGCCCGTGGACGCCAGACTTACGCCAGACTTACGTCATGGTATACACGCTGAAAGTTTCTGTACAGGGTGTCCCAAACTATAAGACTCAGAGAAAAAATCTTCAAGGACCCCTATCTCCTTTTTCGAAATAATAATATATCAGAAAGCAGATCATAGATATCTTGATTCGTTCTCGAGTTGCAGGAAGATTCTGAGGAATGGCTGTTTCAAATATTTCGCTATATCTTTGTTTCTGTTCGAGATATTCTAAAAAGTTTTTTATGGTTTTTAGGATACTCATAACAGATCATATAAATTAATTACCATTAGAGGTATAGAGGAGGGTTGGTGTGGAACACCCATATTTTTCAAGGCAAAAATGTCATCCGTTTCAAGAATATGGAGTTTTTCAATTAATTATTTTGATTGGACGCTTTATATATAAATATTTTTAAGTCATTCCGAGTTTATTCCATTCTGGGTCGTTTGTATAATTGTATTCAAGTAATATGTAGGGTGCCCATTTAATTAGAAATTAATTACCGTACTAGAGGAGAGTTAGTATTTTTTAAATGGGACTCCTTATATATATTATATTATTATTATATATTATTATGACTTGATTACAATCATACAATGGACACAACATGAATGAAATCTCGAAATAAATGAAAAATATTTATATATAAGTAGTCCTACTAAAAATGTCGAAAAACTCAATTTCTTTAAAACGGATATCATTTTTGAAAAACCGATAGTGCTATGCTTTTTGATAATTCTGCGGCTAAAAACTGCGTTGAAATATAGGGTTTCTTATTTAAGAAACACCAACTCTCCTCTATATCTTTAAAATGGTAACGAATTTCAATGATTTTTTGTATCATAATAAAAACCATAAAAATTACTAACAAAAACATTTTAAAATTCTTTGATTATCTTGAATAAAAACCAAGATAAAGGGTAGTAATTTTTCAGGAACGCCCTGTAACTAGAGTACGAATCAAGATATTTATGATCTGCTTTCTGATATCTTATTAATTGGAAAATAGAGATCGGAGTGCTATAGTTCTCGAGATGATTTCATTGAGCATCGAATTTGGGACACCCTGTACTCAATGTCCCCAATAGGTTCAGGTGAAAGAAGCCACCAAAATATTCAATTCAACCAGCGATAAAGGTGCATAAAATCGGAAGAGTATCATTTTAAAAATCTCAGTTAGGTATCAAGAATGTAAAATCTGAAGAAGCCTACAGTGAAACGAAATAATTGTGATCTATAGAATTAAAAAGTGGAAATTAATTGAAATAATGAAACATCTCATTGGTTTAATTGAAGTTGTTCCTTGATTCAATGCGGAGAATTCATCAATATGATGAACGATTTCTGATTGTATTAATCTTTCTGTTCATCGGATGAAAAGAATGAAGGAATTCATCAATAGAATCAACATTTTTTTCAATTCCAAACATTTATTTCTCGTTCGACAACGCTACCATACGAAGTGCAACAATTTTTTTCGAAATTAAAATATAGCAATAAATAAAAACATATTCAAACAAGATGGGACAACATCTGAGTATTCGTAAATATTTTCATCTGTCAACGAATCATTGCAGAGGGTGTTTTGGGTAAATTCCATGTTTAGATGTGAAATAACTACTCAAACGTTCATGGAAAATTTTAGAAGTATCATATTATCATGACCAACATGTCCTTTTTGTCTTTATTGTTGATATTTACAGGATAAGAAGTAATTATAGGATATTTTCTTCCAAGCACACCAAAGTCCCATTGTATTTTTGTTCAGTGTAGTAAATTATTCTTGTTTAGCCATGTATGAAATGTTGAAAGAAGAAAATTTAAATTTTGGCAGGTATCAGATTTAAGCAATTAGATAAGCAATTAAACACTAGGAAGCTTCAGAACCAACCAACCCATAATTTAAAAGTTCAAGAGTCATCCAACCAAAACCATAAAGTGCAAAGATCTTTGTCGAGTTTTCACATGAAAAATTCGTTTATTTCGAAACTTCAGAGATGAAAAAAATCACGACGAACCAATTGAAGTAAATAGTTTCGAATAAAGAAAAAAATTTAAAGTTTAAAGCTACTTTATCAAATACTGAAAAATATTTATAATCTCAAAGTTTAAAATTTCATAAAATGGCATTCAAATTTTCAAAACTTAAACTCCAGATTAGTTTTGACACATTCATAAAATATTTATAAGAGCCTTGGAATGGGATTTGAAAACGAATTACTAATTGTACTAGATGCATGGTCCATGTGAAATTATTCAATGAAATTTCATCAAATATTTGCTTAAAATGAATGCTAGGAAAAAATAATTCGAAATCCAGAAAAGTCATCATATTCACAGATAAGCGCGTATAAGAGTCAACTTCAGGAGATAATGAGTACAAAACAATAAAAGATACCTAAATTTCAGGTTGAATGAACTTTCGGAGGATGTATTAACAATTGCATAAGTATTCGGAATTGTTTTTATCGAATCGGTATGGAATTATCTTTTGGTGAAATCAGAAATTCAAATTCGTTTTTAAAGAACCAACATTCAAAAAGGAGGTGACCTCCTCTCTAGGATAGGTAGAAAACTGAAAAATAATTGGATCGTAAAAAGTTTGAAAATTTTTTTTTTCAACGCCATTTATTTTGAAAACTGAAATTCTTTAAGTAAACCCCAATAATTCAACAGTTTTCTACCTATCCCAGAAACGAGTCATTTTTTTTGTGGAACTGCATAACTGCCTATGACTAAGAGAAAAAAAGATAATTGCACTCACCTGTATTTCCAAGTGCGTGCATCAGGCTGTTGGTGTCTATCAGGTCAAGACGCGGACTAGGATCATAAGCTGTTGTACTATCTACGTAATCAGCGGATATGTCGTAGCCCATAGTGGTCTGGACTTGCGTAGCTCCCGTATAGTAGGACGTATAGTTGCCCACGTCGTTGCTGTAGCTATACCTGGAACGAAAAATAAATTGGTAAAACAAAAGGATGCCTAACTTAAAAATTACACATTTTTCTCCGAAATTTTCTTCACGATTTCTTTGAACTCTTTGATAAAATTAATTGGCTCCTTCGAACATTCCAATATAGGAACGAACATCCAACTTTTTTCGTAGAAAATCATCAACAACCCGTTCGGAAGAAATGACTCATCATTATTCGATTTTTCCCTAGCCTTTTTGTACTGAGGAATGATGTTCTCGTTCTGCAGATATATATTAAACCCCCTGGTATGTTGATAGTTCTGTAGCTGAATCTGCGAATGGATCTTCTCCGTCAATCTATCTTCGCAACTATAGTTCTTACCTTCACGAGGGGATAACCTGCTTCGCACAGGGACCTCATTATAATACGAAGTTACCTCCAAATGCAGGTAAAACCCATACGGTAAACGTTCTTTTTTGATCCCTTCGGTCCTACCAAGTTTCAATTATTCCTTGGCTGCCTTCAACTCCGAATATAGCTCTCTATAATGAATACAGGATTGTCTATTCTGTGGAGGGGAGAGATCTCCCTATACGCTTCGGAATTATTTTTAATCCAATCTTCCTTCCATTCCCTGTAATGTGGAGAGGTCTGCCTGTACTGGGGAGGGACCTCCCTGTATTGCAAAGCGATCTGACTGTGCTCTTCGGAACTATTATTAAATCCATTCTTCCTTCACTTCCCTGTACTGCGGAGAGCACTAGCTGGACTCTTCGGAACTATTGTTAATCCATTCTTCCTTCACGTCCTCAGATCTGCCTGTACTGGGTAGGTTCATTCCTTGTTTTGCGAAGATATCTTACGATGCTTTTCGGAACTCTTGTTAATCCATTCTTCCTTCACTTCCCCGTACTGTGGTGAGGTCAGCCTGTACTGGCAAAGGAGCTCCCTAAACTGCGAAGAGATATCAATTAATTCAAATATACTGAAGTCATCGTCCACGAGAGGTCTGTAGATGTGCACAATGACCTTCATGCACTGGGGAGAGATACCTCTATGCCAATCTTCGTCCTCCCCGAAAGGTTGCTCGGAGACCTCCTCGTATCCTTCGAACCTCCCGTCGTCCATAACTTCCTCATCCTCCCAGTTCTGCGAAAATACCCCACCTTGGTACCCACCATCCCTTCTTGCTCCATCTCCATCGTCATCCATTTCTGACACCGGATCCTGCAGATAGACCTCCGTAACCTCTTCGTCACTATCCCAATATCCATCTCAATCATCCCAATATATCAACAATATTCAAAAGTCATCCTTACCGTTCCAGAAACGACTTGAACACTTGTGCAACGCTGGTGTCGACTTTCGCCGCCTCGTTCTACGCACCAAATATGCGTTGCGTATGCCGAACGCCAAATATTGGTGGGACTCTCGAGTGCGTAGGTTCCTTGCCCCTCTCTAGACGAAACCGTTCATTGAACAGTTACGCACAAGCGCGTGTGGAAACAGTTATGCAACTCGGAGGGCGATGGCCGGAGATGTTGCTGCAACCGAATTTAGAGAGAGTATTTCGGCTGATTGTGGTCGTAGGAGAGAATTTGATCAATCGGAGGCGAATGGCCGGAGTTGGTGGGAAAAATACTGCGGGATATTCGTACGTTGAATTACAATAGAAACTTCGGGCATGTCGTGTTAAAAATGCGTAGATTGACACACCGCCTGAACTTTGGGAAAGTGGTCGAACTCCACGCGCACGCACATTCTAAAATCGTTTCGCTATTTTGGTAGAGACGTTTGTTGTTTTATTCGGGGAAAGTTTACAAGCTGATTAGAAACTTATCTGTTATAGGACTGAATCCAACGAGGATTCTTTAGATCTGTAGATCATCTGGTGCAATGGTATAAGATCTATATTAAGAATACTAGTCTAAATACTCTAATATTCAATTAAACAGAGATTACAGCAGAAACCTTGTTCTGTTAAGTTGCAATGTTAAAACCTGCCGTCTTTTGAAGAATGGTAAAAACATATCCAACTTTTTATTTTAAGTTTGTTTTTTTTTATTTCATATCTGCTTCAATCAAAATTTTGGGACTTTCTGGTATCAATTTCCATCCTCTCTTAAGTTTCGTAGACCGTAGACACGAGTTTCGGGCTTTCAGCAGGAAGACCGTATTCCTGCTGAAACCACAAATGGAAGGCTGGCTTCTGTTTGTTGTTTCCTTCAATTGTTGCTCATCCTTACATTTTTTCACCGTTCTGATGAATGCCCGAAACACGTGTATGAAGTAACTACTTCTCCTCGAGGGTATGTTCTTATTAATTTTCCTTGTTTTATGAACAATCCCCTCGTTAGCCTTCCCACGTGGTGATTTTGGTAGTTGTCCGAAAACCCATTGGGTCTTCCTGCTGAAACCACAAATGGACCGATGGCTTCTATTGTTGCCTCCGTTTGTTTGTTGTTTCCTTCAAGTATTGCTCATCCTAACACTTTTTCACCGTACTGATGAGAGCCGAAAGTCCGAAACACGTATCTGCGGTTAGCACTTCTCGGGTTTGTCCTTAATCATTTTCCTTGTCAAATGGTGAATATTTTGCAGTCACAGTTCGCAAAAAGCAACTTTTGGGTCGTTGTGTAGCATATTCTTAGCCGGCAACTAGTGAGAATATTATTGCTGTAGCTCGGAGTATTGACAAAAACCCAGGCCTGTCGATTGCTCGTTTTAATCTTTGGAATTCGGCTATGATTAATGATTTTGTATGGCTGGAATTGAAAGTATTGATGTGGACGATGTTTATTCTCAACAAGACGGCGCTACATGCCACACAATCATCGAAACAATCGCAGTTTGGCAAACAAGTTGTTATTACTCGCAATTTTCCTCTGATATCTTGTGATTTAACATCTTTAGACTTTTTCTTTTCGGCCACGTGAAAAATAAGGTCTATGCCAGTACCCAACGATCGCTTCAAGAGACCTTAAAGATGGAATTCGTGAAGTTATCGAGGACATGCTGCCGCAAATGTACGAATTGGTCATGGAAAATTTCATAAAAACGATATGGTGCAGCAAACGTAGCCATGGAGGCCATTTGTCTGATATCGTTTTCAATCGTCATACCTTACTCTTCACAATGAAATAAACACCTATTGATTTTTCTTGAAATATAATTATTTCTTTTTTTTATCAAAATGAAACCTTTTATTGGAAAATCCTTTATATCGATATCCACCAAAGCAGGACATCGATGTTTACTACCGGATATTCAGTCTCCTGTAAGGAACACATGGAATGCTTTCGAAAGTATGGATTTCAATCTGTAAACAGCCTATGGAGAAGAGCACTCGCCAACATTGTGCATAGTCATTCAAAACCCCCAAACAGTCCTATTTTTTTTTCTGAATCGAATTCAATGAATTTGGACAGTGGTAACTTACCCATTAAAGCTGTGGTGGAGCTGGTCACTACTCGAAGGCGTCTGCTGTTCGAACACCGAACTGTCTGGCGCTGAATCGCTCTGTGCTCGCATCTGGGCCCTATGAAACCGTACCTCGTCCTCTACTTTTTCCCTTTGCTTTTTGGACATCCTACCGAATTTGACAGCTGCAAGAAAAAAAAAACGAATTCGTTTAAATTCGATTCTCGGGAAATAACGTCGAGAATGTAAATTTCGTTCCGTTTGATTTTATTCCAACAACGTCGGTTGAGGTTGCAAAATACTTTTGGTTGCATAAATAGCCGTTCTACTGGCAAGATGTGATGGCCGTTGCGCAAGAAGGTTGCATCACAACATAAAGGCGGCAGCTGGCTTCATACATCATGTGTGTGGTGCCGAAGATACTCGAAAAATATTATAATGGTAATTGTCTTTTCTTTTAATATCAAGCCAGCGATTGTTTGACTCTCTAAAGGTTGAATAAGTTCGACTCAAATGGTCTGTTACCAAATACGCTGAAGAGGATTTGGTTACACGAATTAAATTCGTGTGATGATCCATGAAATTCAGAAGTGAGTTGAATTTTCTCACAGAATATCAAAGTAATTAATATGAAAAAAATGATCATACGAAGTTTTATTATTTTAAGATTCCATGCAATATTTTTCGTAGGAAATGAATATTTCGAATTGGTAGTTCCCCCAACCAATTCCTTTTACAGGTTCAACTCAATTTATTCCTCTAAAGCCTACGAAATTCATCCAATGGGATGCATCTACACATTTGGAAAGTTACAGTTAGGTCTCTCATCTCAAGATATAAAGTCGACATACCATACAACACTTATTCGACTATAAATCTTGCATGGTATGCCGCCTTTACATGATCATGTTGTTTTCTACGAGAATATCGATTTTAAAGTTGCTTTCAACATTCCGGTGAGCGGAATACGCAAACAAAAATAAGTTTTCAGCTTTACGACTTATTTATTACCAGGCTTATGAGAATGATATTCTCTCCGTTTCGTATACTTTACTGGGGATCCGTTGCATATCGGGCATACATAAATTTCGTACGGTATTTCCACCTGAAGCGTACCAAGTGTCATACATGGCAGATTGTGCGGCAGTTTGAAACAAATACCATCATTACGAAGAACAGCTTGCAAATCCGTTCAGTAGGTCAGGCAGTACTCATCCTTGTACACAATAACAATAACTGTTGTTCGCGATTAAATTGCAAAAGGCATTCGCATGCACTACGTGCATATTAATTCATTGTTTTTAAGAAGGTGGACCTACATGTTCCAGAGAAGAAATTCGCATTTTTTAAGCCATTCAAATGTCATAGAAAAACAATTTTTTTACAGAAGTAAACTGCTATTGAGTAAGTGCATGATTGATGATTTCAGAAGTTCGCTTCAATTTTTTGGCGCTCAATTGGCGTTGAAAATAGTACATATGTATTCCGATGAGAAGCACCATTTTTGTAAAAAACAACGAATTTTCTGCAAAAAACAATAAAACTCATCGAACCACCGTATTCCACTGATATGACATCGTCCGATTTTTTCTTTTCAAAGCACCAAAAATCATTTTGAGGCGCCCTTTCTTATAAGATAGATAGAAGACAAAAAAATGAAATATTTAAAAATGTTTTAGTCATTGAATTATTCGTTGGCGTGTGTATCATTGCGGAAGTGGCCTAGTTAAGGGCGATACAATGAATTTGAATGGATAATACATATATTGTGTTTCAGTGGCCAACTTCCGATGCTATCTTGATTCAGTAGTCATATTTTCTTTTTACGAAATTGAAAAAACAATTTATACTTCTAATTACGAATTTAATGATTCATGTGACAGTTGAGGAGTTCTTTCCAATATATGAGATAATATATTATTCAATATTTGCAGTTTCATGATTTTCAATTCATTTAATTCTTAGAACTGATTTTTAAATTAAGTGATATAAAACTGATTCGGAGCAAATTTCATAGTTTGAACCCACTTTCATTGATTCTAGATTGTTAGTAAAACAATTTTGTACCATAAAACTATTTAAACCAAGACCTATTTTTTTATGATTTACAGTTTTTATTCATGTCAAGCTTCTAGGCTCTTGAAAATCGTAAGAAAGTCAGATTCTTGAATATATTAAAACTTGTCCCTCCTACAGAATCTACATTCTAGATTTAAAAAAATCTAGCGTATATTTGAGTATATTCGTACCGCAAATTGTTTTTATTCCATTCTTATCACAAGTATTTTTTCCAAAGAAGGTTTTTGTTAGTATACATTTTTTTCCAACTCACCATCTCTACTCATGCCGAGCCGTAGACATTTTTGTAATCTGCAGTACTGGCACCTATTTCTATTAACCCTGTCGACTACACAGTTCTTATTTCTGGGACACTGATAATTCACCACTGAACTTTGTGACCTTCTGAAGAATCCTTTACACCCCTCACAAGTTATCACACCATAATGAACGCCACTGCTCTTGTCCCCGCAGACCTTGCAAGGTATTATCTCGATTTGTGCTGAAACAAAAAACAAAACTTAGAATTGTTGCTGTTGGAGGAATTTTCACTAAAAATCGAAAACAGTGAGAATATACGAAATTTCAGAGCTGATAGAGGTGATTTTAACGTGGAGACCCCAACAGTGCGTTAGGCGAGAAAACTACGGTTAGGTCGGCAAGGAAACAATGAAGTGTATTGTTGGTTGTCTGGCTTGTTCAAAGTTGCGTTCAATGCTGAAGAGGTGTTGAACATACCGACTTTTAGCACAATTATCCAAAAATTCAAACTTAACTGTAAATAAAATAGATTTGGAGATTTTGAGTGCTTTCACTGTATTAATTGAGAATTATGTCAGAGTTTAATACTCGCAAAAACTAGAATTCTGATGAAACAAACTTGAGTCATAATGTTTAATGAATTATCAGAACCTGGCTACTAATTTCTTAATTAATTTTAATTGAACAAACTTCTGAATTATTGTAAATCATTTGAAGAACTAGTTTTTACTTTGGGTATCAATTTTTTGCTCCATTATTTCAATATTGATGAAATTGACTTTAGAATGATCTAATTCTACTGACAGTGATAGGTTTTTTGTTTGAGAAATTTCAAAATTGGACTTGCTTCAATCTAGTGCTATTTATAATGATTTCTGTATTTGATTCTCAATTTAACTGGTTCAATTACCAAAATAATCTAAACTATGTGTAAATCAGATTTTTTTTCGAGTACTCAGAATTGTTTTTCGAGTTCAAGTTGAGTAAAACCTCAGTAAAATTTCATTCAGCAATCAATTTTCAAATAGAGAACCTAAATAAATTCGTAATTCAATGCATGTATTTTTTTTTTGAGTTAGAAGTTAAATCATCATTAATTAGAGGATTTTCCTTATTGGACATAATTCATTTGAATTAAAATAACATCAGTGTATAATTTACGAAGTCATAATTTTTTAATTAACTAATAGCCCAATCTGTCAGATTGAAACAAGCAGAATTAAAAAAATCAGTATTGCTCTGAGAATTCAAAAACAATATTCAATCTTTCGAAAAAATCATCAGATTTTTTCCAATAAATACTGACAAATTCAAATTTTGGTAACGTTTATTCGAATTCGATTGATTCTTCTTAATAATGGAAATTTATAATATTCCTAAACGAAAAAATGTCCAACCTCCTCCTTTAATTCATTAATACTTTTGGAATGCGTTTATTTGCATGAAAAAATTCAGCTTTCAGATCAATCTTAGAAATATTTCATATCAATCAATAATTATAATGCATTGATCCCTCAAGTTCAAGATCGCTCTTTTATTTCGAAGAAGATTTTTATTTTAAAACTCGACTTTCAAAAATACACGGGAAAATAATGTTTGCTTACGAATCCGAAATCTCATGTTTCTAGTAATAGAAATACAAAATTAGTGAACATGCAACGGAAGTTTTCTTCAGACGATTCGTCAATCAAAAAAATTGCGTAATCCGTGAAAAAAAGATTTTGCCCAATTGGCGTACAGCCCTCCGAGAAAAATTTGACAGGCAACCTACCTCGCCTCCAGCTCTTATCCTCGTCTTCCGCGACCTCCAACTTAGCGAATTCGATCAGAGCCGATCGATACGCGACGTCGTCCGAAGTTTGTCCGGAAAAATCCCTACGACTTCCCGGATGATCCCCCTTCCTCGAAGGACCATGGGCGCCCGAGATGGTCAACTCGGCAAATCTCCGCAGCGCGCAATCCATGGCAACCGCCGTCTTACTGCGGCCCCCTACCGTCCGGCGCTTGAACCTACCTCGTATGGAGTTGACAGATCGCCTCTCTTCCCTTTCCTCGATCCTCAAGCCTTCGAAATCCCTCTCGGTAGACGTCGACGTGGTCGGCTCCGTCGAGGAGCACGGGCCGCTACTGGGCCAGGCCGGACCTGCGCCCCCGCTGGAAAATAGGTATTTGTCCATCGCGGACTCTATGGTCGGACCATGCGAGGTCTGTGGACGTCGTCGATGAGTTTTCGATGGGCTGGAGGTATTCAGGGACGTTCCTGCTGGTTGTTTGTCTCATTGCACGCGGCCGTTTTGTTCGATAGACACTTTGGCACTGAGAAGAGTCGATGGTTTCGTGTGGGCGTACGGTTTGGTGTGGTCGACACCTGATTCTATGATCCGGTCGATGGTTGCGATCTGTGGATGAACACATGCGCTATGTGAACTCTTCGATAATGGATTTGGTTGCTTTCACGAACATTTTGGGTGGTGAAGAGTTCATATAGCGTTTTTGTGGTTCTGGACTCGTGTGGTTCGATATATCGCATGAAGTTGATCCTTTCTAATAGCAATCAGATCGTAAGAAAACTAGACCAGAAAGTGGTGACGAATTGAAAGAGATGTGCCCAAGGAGCAAAAGAAGCAATTCATTCCCAAAACATAGCAAACCAACAGACTCTCTAGCAACAAATCTTAATCCATTCAAGTCGTGATATACCATATACATTCCTTATAAAGATAATAAGCATGAAGAATACCGAATAGAACATGGGGCGTTTCAAGTTGAATAATAGTTATACTTCAAGTGCATCAGAATGCTTTGATATTCCTGAACGAGTTCAAAATGAACGAGTGTTTGAATGAGCCTGCTGTACGAATATTATAAATTTTTTTCTTTAATTCGCCAAATTTTTCCATAAATATCCTTTAGTGATTTTTCCATTGAAAAATGTTGGCTGGCAGACTGTATCACAAATTTTACAAATATAATAGATGACTTCATGACAGGAACGTTCCTAGTACCAACATTAATACGTGTTGAAATATAACCATGAAATCAGTGTAAGACTAAGGTATTCACGCACGATTTTGTTCTCGAATTAGACAAAAAATATGTTTTGTATTATGTTAGCATCAAGGATAACTATATCTATGCAATGCTCCTGTATGATCTTCGGTTGCTTTTTCGTTCAAATAATAGTATATTGTGAGCGTATAAGTGATCCTTCAGAGTTTGAAGGATGTGAAGTGCTTTAAAAACACTTACACATGAATCATATGCTAATTTTAATATACCCGCATCATAACCTCAATAAAACTGATTCAATTGATGTTGTTTCAAAATTTGAAATTTCTCACTATAGAAATTATAAGAAATTGAATCACTACATCAGGAAGAAAACGATTCTAAATAAAGGGATTCCCCTAGTTGCAGGAACAATCAATTCCGCCTTAAAATTTGAATCCACCATTGAGGGATTAAGGCTCCTCGTATTGAAGGATTAAAATTTTGATGACTGCATTAAATTTCAATGAACGTTCCTGTAACTGGGTATTTGAGTGTTAAAAAGAACTGTTGTGTTAGATATTGTGATGCAGAATCAATGGGTTTTTCACATTTTTTGCGCATCAGCACATGAAATTTTGTTTGAAATGCCGAATTCAAGACAAATTCTTCGTTCGATAGTTTTTGCATTGTAAGATCGTGAAGCATAAGATTAGCTGAATTATCAGAGCAACTAAATAATATATTTTGCTGAACGTTTACGTTATTTACTTTATTATAAGACCAAATAAACGATAACAAATTTTCGACAAATAACACCTTTCAGTCTATTTCAAAACGACCAGTCCCGGTACTTTCTTGCTACAAGGCATGGCATTTTCATGTGAAACGAAAATGTTTATGCGACCTAAAAGTCTAAAAGCTAGATGGAAAAGAAGGAGCTTTTGGCACGCGAAAGCTCCTTCCTGACTGATCCTCTCCAAATTTTAATTTTTTTTTATTTTGGCGGTCTGTTCAACATCTGAAAGCGGACCGGGTAAACAAACTCCATCGCACCTAACAGGCCGACAGGTCGGGTTACCAAATAAAACCAGCACTTAAACCTATAAAAAAAAAACGCACCCGAACCAACAACAAGTTCCGCCGATCGCAGATGCGAAAATATTCGCGCATCAAAAAGTGAATTAGCAGTAAAAGAAGAGGAAACATTCGGCCCCGTCCGACATGTCGTAAATGTCAATTAGTCATAAAATGACATGTAATTTGTTCCCTCCGTTCGGAACACATGGCGTCGATTTGGGAGAGAAAAAAAAACTTTTAGCCTCAATTAGAGGAACGGATATATTTTCGTTTCGACCGGGCTTGAACTCGAAATTCGGCGGTTCTGAATCTGGGATGGATTCAGATCAGCCGGTATTGACATTTATATTTTATAAATTCAAAAATTTAAAACATGCCATGGTAACAATTTCAAAGTTCGTAAAAGTACTAGAGCTTTTTTTATAGTATATATTAACCTTTATTTTTAATGAAAATTGGATTGCTTATAAATATCACAGGAACAAACGATACTTTTTGGTGGAGTTGAATTGTTGAAAAGGAAATCTAGTTCGAGTTGAAAAATTGAAGTTTATCTGATTTTTTAAAAATAAAGTGCATTTTAGCTAGATAAATTCACAAAGCCATATAAATTAATTTCATTAATGTAATCGCAAATTTGATGTGTTTTGTTCCAAAAAGAAAAACACAGGCTATTTAAATTTGAGCTAGAAAGGTTTTTATGGCTTTGAAAATTGATGCATCTTTTACAGCGATATCAAATTGTCCCTCAAATTTAAAGCCGAATTTCAATATTGAACATACGCAAACTGTGGAAACTTGTACAGGTGGGCAAATAAGCGAGGTAAGCGGCTATATCTCAGGATCCACTCATCGTAGAGACTTGCGGTAAAAAACTGATGCACTGCGAAAAACCAAATTGTGTCTTTAAGTTCTGACAGAAACAGAAATCCCATCAAATTTGTATGAAAAAACCAAAAGGTCACAAAGCGATAGCTTCAGGCGTTCGGGAGTTCCACCGTCCAGAACTTTTCCGAAAGTATTTTTGAACAAAATTTAGTATAAAAATT
Source organism: Harmonia axyridis (assembly GCF_914767665.1). Classification (NCBI taxonomy): domain Eukaryota; kingdom Metazoa; phylum Arthropoda; class Insecta; order Coleoptera; family Coccinellidae; genus Harmonia; species Harmonia axyridis. The sequence continues at coordinate 81,185,363 of NC_059501.1, forward strand.
GCTATACCGCTTTATCGTGATCCGGTGTTGTTTTCTTTCAAAATTACTCCTAACACTAGATAACTAATTCAAAGAATATAACCATATTCTAGTTGAAAACATCTTCGACTTTTTTCCACCTCAAAATCCATTTCCAACCTCAAACAGGAAGTTCAACGAATCCTCATATCCGCATATAAAAACTGTTAATTTTTAAGGACATCTTCTTCAGTATGTCAACGAAGGAAGCTCGTGAAAGACTCAGAATCTTGGGGCCAACGCCTGAATAGACCCGTCCAGAGAGGAAAGCATAAAAATTTAATCGTTTCCTTGCCGGCACAAACACCGGATAATTGCGGGGCTTTTCACCGTTCCCCGAGCCCGCGTAGCGCCTAATTTGTCAATGACCCCTCGCCGCACAGTTCACTAGGCCGTTTATTGTAATCTAATTAGCTCGGAATCCTTTTAATCGAATTGCGGTTCTTTTCCAGCGCTGTCGGCGGGATCGGAATTCCGATCGTGGATGGGGACCTTTACGGAGACACCTGTTTGCGACGCTGCCGGTCCAAGATTTCAGCACGGGAATTCCGCAGATTCGTCGGATTCGCGACAGGGGTAAGCCCGTTGAAAAGTTTGCAGACGCGTGTTTTGATGCGTCAGGTTTAGATTTGAGGTCGTTGAATTTTGGCCCCTCTGAAGGATTGACGACAATTTTGATTCGTTGTGATTGGAATGAAGAGTCCTCGTGTAAAATTGGAGGCGTTTTTGACAGGTGAAAAATCGAAGAGTTTGGTTTTTCAATTTCTATACTAACCTTCAGAATTATTTGAGGAAATAGTTATTTTCTCAAAAAGTTCGGAAAGTGGTGCTTTCCCGCACCGAACTGCCGTGAGTGCTGGAAATATACTTTCCGCAAGGGTTAGGAACAATTTTTTTTCTACAAGCGTGCGCTTTTACCTATTTTTCCACACGGTGGGGTAAAAGCCCCTGCTATTACTTTTCCGCACTGATATGCGTGCGGGAAAGAAATAGCAGGGGATTTTCCAGTGGTACTTTCCCGCACTCAACTACTTGACCAAACTCCGCTTCGCGTTGTTCGGTTAACGAAGGCTTTATGCAGGAAAGTACCACTTTCCGCTCTTCTGAACTATTTTCTACAAGCGCTGGAAATAAATTGAAACTCAAAAGATTTGATAAATTATTCTTATACACATGAATGACAGACGTAATTCTGCATGTCGTTAGCATAGTTATGTCATCCTTGACGTTAATTGGGCGTGCGGTGCATAGGAACATAACAGAATTCAATTTATTCTTTAATACTTGCGTGCGGTAAAATCCCCTGTTATTTCTTTCCCGCACGCATATCCGTGCATAAAATAAATAGCAGGGGTTTTTCCCGCACTGTGTACATGCAAGTGACTGTTTCTGACTTAAGATGCGCGTGGAAAAATAGTTGAAAGCGAACGCTTGTAGAAAATACATTTTTTGGATACTGAAATCTTCACAGAAATTAAAGAGATTTATGTACATTTCCGCCAGTGGCGTACCTAACACTTAACGTCATGCCGTTAGAGAAGTTATTCCAACTTCGTAATCAGGAGTAAAAGTTACACCTTCGCATCTGTCATACCACTTTCCAACCTTTCTTTTAGCCAGCGGCGTACTTGTCACGAAAATTCACGTCGTTCCTAAACGCAAACAATCACCAACAATTCCGTTTATGTCGAAACTAAAGACGTTACGGCAAATTCCCGAAACAGCCCGAATTTCCAGCGCCAGTGGCGTGCCCGTCTAACGACGGAGTTCCTTCGGCGCCTATTAAATCCAAGAATAGACGACGACGCTATCGCGCGTCTATCCCGTCGCGGAGTCACGTTATTTCGTAACAGCCAGCGGGCAAACGGCTCGTACCGCAATATCTAAATCTAAGTTCACGACATCGCGGCAAAAGATCTCTCGGCCCGAGCACATATACACACTCCGAAATCTCGAACTCCGCCGATATTCGGCGGTTGTTAAACCCGCGGCGGGTTCATTGGCATCTCTCTCTTTCTCTCTCTCTCAGGCGGCCGCGCCTGCAAACAAACCGACACATCTCTCGAACTACGCCGCCTTCGAGTGCGTGAGCTGGCCAGGACGCGTATCGTGAAAATTTCGGCCTTGACGGGTGCGTAAGTTGGGGCGGTTGGAAGGTGACTTATTGTTTATTATTCTCAATAATTTCCCGAAAAATTTTAACTCGTCTTGAAAACTTTTGTTTACGTCTGAATGTTTTGAAATGTTTTTTAAGAACACTGAAAATTTCATATTACGATTTATTATTTCGAAGTGAAAGATTTCAAATCATTGAAAAAAAAACGTTCGAATGAATGAGTACACGTTGGATTCGGACCAAGGCGACGGTAACCTAGAGCTATCGCTCTTGTAAAATAGATAGGCGTAACTTTGCTTCCGCCGTTTTTTTTCCAGAATTCGATGCTATATTGTATGAAACTAGTTATAAAGGATGTTTTTTTAGAGCTATAGAACTTTGAATTGCAATAAAACAAAGATGGATTATTCGATTGACATGAATTTTATTAATCCGCAAGATAATCTTGTGGCATTACATTTTAAATATGATTTCTGGCATATGACCGCCACGGCTGGCTCGGATGTAGTACAATCTGGACGTCCAATTTTCGATGACTTTTTCCAACATTTGTGGCCGTATATCGGCAATAACACGGCGAATGTTGTCTTCCAAATGGTCAAGGGTTTGTGGCTTATCCGCACCAATGACTTTACATAGCGCCACAGAAAGTAGTCTAGCGGTGTTAAATCACAAGATCTTGGAGGCCAATTCACAGGTCCAAAACGTGAAATTAGGCGGTCACCAAACGTGTCTTTCAATAAATCGATTGTGGCACAAGCTGTGTGACATATTGCGCCGTCTTGTTGGAACCACAGCTCCTGGACATCATGGTTGTTAGATTTAGGAATGAAAAAGTTATGTTTGATCGAGAATAACTTTATGATGCAGACCCAAATCGACAAATATTTCGATGACGTTATGTTTACAAATATCTAACCTTATTGTTTGACATCTACGATCTATAAAGCAAAGTTGTACACCCAATAATTCGGAGGAGAAGTGACATTTCAATGGCTCGCTATCAATTTTAAACACAAGCTCGCCATGCAAAGTGACACTTCTCCTCCTTATGAAATAATATACTATGAATAAGTACGATATCTCAGAAATTAATAGTTGAAACGTTCAGAAGAAGAATGAGTTTTTCTTCTATGTGACGGTACTTTCAAAAAATTGTTAAAAATAGATTTCCATAGAAGCATATTCAAATCTAACATCTAACAAATGAACGGAGTGATAGACAAATCAATTTCTTTGAAAACATTTCAATTCTAAAAATGATCGCATTCTTCAAATTAATCAGTGAAATGTATTCAATTATTACTGACCCAAAAACTTTTGACCCCGTCTCGATGTTTTTCTGGTAATTCCCTATAATTTAAAAAAAATACTCGATTAAGCCACAATGTAATCAAACAGTTGTTGTTTATTCCATCAAAATTTGAGGAAATTCAAGTTCATCATTATTCCGTTCAAGATAATTTAAACGTTCCCACCTCCTACAACTTAGTAGCCCCGGCACAATTTTCTCAACACGCGTCCGGTCAATATAAGTTGCGTGAATTTGGAAGGCAACGTTGCGTTCAATTCAACATACTGGTTTGGGACGTGATGTGAGACCCCGGTCACGTTGGAGGAGATTTTTTTGGACATTGGACCTCGAGTTTCGGGCGCTACACCCAACGCATCGATGACGTTCTAACGCACGTGCGTGTGCAATGTCGTTGCACCCGAGGTTGCACCTATGGGAACCGATGGCAAGAGATCAGGTTTTCCTGATTCCTAGCACAGGCTAGATTCGATTCTATTATCGACCGTTATGAGCGGTGGGAGCGTCGAAAAATTTGGTGAATGAATAGACGAAATTAATTATCGGAGATATTATGTCGTGTTGCTCTTTGGAATTTCTGATCTACGATGCGGTTTGGGTGAATAAACGTTCTGTTGATTATGTTGTAAGACTTGCACACGTGCGGTAATAGTTGAATAAATTTCACTGTTTTGAGTTGAAGATTACAGTAATCTTTTGAATTGTACGGTTTCAGGGAACGCGTTTCCATATTGGTGGTTTTCAATCTATTTATGACTTGCTAGTTGTCAAACTGACATATAATATCATAGAGTAATAAACATAGATAGAGAGCGTATACGTAATTTTACATGTCTCCAACATGGTTACACACAATTTTACTATATCATTATGAATGTATATTATATTGAATGAAATATATTTATTTGAGTGATTCCCGACTAAATATGCAAATTTGAATATTTGGAATCCGATACTTTTCATGATTGTCGAATTTATAATAAGCAGAATATTTATTCTTTTCTGTATCTACCTGCTGAAATCCAAGGTTTGGCAACTTTTGCGAGCTTGAAGTTTGTTTTCTGAATTTCTGATACGTTTAACTATTCATTTCAATATATTTTGAGTTAATATGGAACATTGATTCACTATGGGACATAAGAAGTGCGTTCTTTGTGAAGAAACTCGCGAATTGAGTGAAATATCGAATCACTGACATGTTTTCATTTCCGCGCGCTTTATGTCAAATTCAATATTTCAATATATTGTTGGGGACAAAATTTGCTTACCGAAAATGACATATGCTCCCTCTATGTTTAATACTCTGAGTATAATGCATATCTGAATATGTTCTCCAATTTTACATTTCAAAGTGACTTTTAATTCATCAATCAAAAATTGTGATATTATAATTCATTACTAAGGTATCGAACTTGAACGGTATTACCAGAAAAAATCTATTTTTTTTTTGTGATAAAAGAGCTATGAAGCTGCATTATATATAACTAATTTTTCCGATACTTGTTGACACAAAATTTTAGCTATAGAACTTTTCAATAAAGTGGAAATTTTGGTTGCGGCCAGAAAAACTAGGCTTCCAACGTTCTCAACGCGTTTTTATCGGAAAAAAATTAACGAAAATAAGTTGGAAACCAACAATTCTCAGAATCAAATCGACCCAGAACCTTTCATTTCGAAAGCGTCTAGTAATTTTCACGTTTATTTTTACGACCGTCAATTGTCACGTGGCCATATCTTCAAATTTTATACTTGAGGTTTTAATTGACATTTACGATTGCGCATAATTTTATCACAGGGTTGGCACAACGTTATTTATGTTTTTTTTCATGAGGGACTGTAAATAATTTTCGTCGTACTCGTATATTTAACCGTCGGGTTGATGTCCTCAGACATAACATTATTTACATATCTCACAATCAATACAACATTCTATTTCGATTATGCTTTTTTGAATATTCTATTGGTAGTATTCAAAATTCGTGTACGAGTTTGGAAGAGGCCATTTTACAATATGAAAAAGTTATTTATAATGCAAGTGCAGAAGGCATTGAAATTCTTTCAAGAGTCCAAAATCAAAAAACTAGCCACGAAGTGGCGAGTTTTTGAATGAACGAGTGGTAGAATGACCCTTCTATAAGAGTATTATGCATTTTTTCTCTAATCCACTTAATTTTTATTGACATTGATGAAATATTTGATATCGTGTAAATCTGAGATATTCTCGTACGATTTTGTTCTACAAGGCAGAATGATTTGCCACAGAGTTGGAAAAATATTTTTCTACTTATTGTCATCCTAGCTCATACATTATACTTTGAAGAACAACAACCATTAATTTGAAAGAAAATGTGTTATCGAATCATTAAGAGGTCTAATATCTCGTCATCAATAACGACCGAAATTAGGCGACTTATTGCGATTACGTCAATTTGAAGTAATCACGTTTGTCATTTGTATATTCGTTCCTTTGCTTTCAGAGATTTTTGACTTTTTATACAATAAAACAACCATTTTACTTCGAGAGTTATAATACATTAACTGTTCTTTTAGGAAGGCCATGAAAATTTAGGGTATATGAAACAAAATTGAGGTTTGAACTGAAATTACTGAATTTGATGAATAAAATGTAATAAATGGTTTATTCTGTAAGCTACAGGGTATAAACATATAGTCACAGAGGCGTGAGCCTGTACGTGACTTCTAAATAAACAAATATATAATGCAGTAGCCAGTATTCAAATAAATTCACAAATCAAGATCAAATTCTTTTAACATATTTCAATAAAAATATAAAAATCAACAAAAACTCAATAGCACAGTAATGATCATAGATAAGTGCCCATTCTATACATACAATTATATACATATATTATATCATAAACTCAGGGGCGCACTCATTCGGTCATGTCCACTATCAGCTACTCGGTCATCAAATAACACTGCATCAAAAAGCTCATTCTCTATTTCAAGTTACATCAATATACTTATATGGAGGAAGGTTGAATCCAGTAAGTAATTTATTCATTTCTCTTCTAGCAAAAATCAGTGAAAAATGGTGAGCGTTATTGGGGATTTATTATTGAATTAAAATATCTTCTGCCCTTGTCAATTACCCAATTTTTCAATCTTTTTCTCTTCTTAATGAGTGTTGTGATGTTCTTAAATTCTTTTGGAACAGCGGCATATATTCTTGGGGCCAGATAGGCAAAGCATCTTTGGCCTATACGTTTTTCTGCTCTTGGAGTAAGGTATTGATTCGTCTTGTTCCGTGTTTCATATTCACACTTAGTTAGTTGGAGTTGAATCTTCTTTTCACTTATGCCATTTAAAATCTGCTGTACAAATAATTGGTGGGGATTCATGACCCTGGAAACAGTAAACAATTCATCTGATGGATACAGAAGAGGCTTTCCGTAGATAATTCGTAGCAACCATTTCTGGATCACCTCAACCCTCCTCATATGACAACTATATGCTCCACCCCAACCTATTATCCCATATGCCATTTGGGATTGACATAAAGCTGAGTATACCATCATCAAGCTTTTTGTATCCAAGTACTTCCTGAGATATCTAAACTTGGTAAGTAAACATCTCAGTTTGATCACCAAGATATCTATATGCTTGTCCCATTTTAGATGTCGATCAATTGTAACTCCTAGATATTTTATATATTCAGTTTCGGGAATTGATGTTTCGTTGTCAACGTCCAAAAATCAAGGTAATCTTCACTAAGGATTATTATTGAGTTCAGACTTATTCTGAGAATAAATCAACCAAAAATTAATCGAATCGATCACGCGATATTTCAAAATAATCCACAATTCCCATTCTTTCGTGTTAAACTTGACAACAACGACGAATTATCCTGGTCTTAAAACTTGGCGAACATCCCCCGTACCTCACGAAAACATCTCAACAACGTCCTACCAATCAGCGTCGACGATCCAAAATCCGAAATGTGTAATCAATCTGACAAAATTGTCGTAATTGTCAACCATAACATCGTTTTAATGAATAATTGTACATAAGAGCGCCTGGTGACAATGCCCTGGGTATTTTTAAGCAGAGTGAACGACCGATTAGGTATCGTCGACAACAAATAATACCTCGTTATCAGTTTGGCAACTTTTTTAATTGTTTTATTGCTGGTCATACACTTGCTCCGGAATGAGATGAGCCGTGAAATTGGTGGATCAGTGATAACCTCCGGCGAATGATATTTTTTTTTATTTTTGAATCGTATCAAGCGGTTATATTGTTCTGGAATATTTGGTCGATTTTGTTTTGATTATTTTGAGGAACTTTATTTATTGAACTTTTGATTCTACGATTTTTTTTTAACCTATTGTTTCGACACATAATGTCCTCTTCAGGCTCGCAGTCTCAAGTCATATTGAATGAAATAGAAACATATATCTTTTAACACAACGACAGAAGAATAAAATGTAAGGTTTATTAATAACTGTTACAGGTTCTCAAAAAAACTAGCACATTTTATTGTAGATAATGTTGTATCTATAAACGCAAAAGAACGAGAATTCAAATTGAACTTGTGTTTACTTCATCGGACTTCGTCCAAATCAATTCATTTTTCATCACATGCTTATTAAAAGATATGCAATACTCGATTTTTCTGACCTTTTTGTTCATATTCAATAACATTTTTCTTGTCAAATCTTATCATTCTGAAAAGTCTAATAATCTATGAGGATTTCGATAAATAACGCAAGGGTTCAATTGAATTGGAAATTGCCAAAACAAGTCTTTGGAATTTGTGGAACTCAAAAATCAAATGAAGAAAATTCGTCAATCCAAAGCTATTCTCAAAAATCATAGGATTTATTTGCATGAAATAAGAGGATATGATCCATTTTTCTCGAGGCAAAATATTATAGAATCGAATTTCAAATATTTCCTTTTTCCAAAAACCTTTCTACATGAAATCGAAAAACGTAATCTACCAAGATTGTACTAAATACAATATTTTATATTATGAAGTCCTAGACCCAATAGTTGCGACATTATGAATTTTTGAATAGATATTGTTATTTCAACAAAATCACGTATTCTTCTTAATAACCCCTGAAAATTCGAAGGTTTGAATGTGATGACATTTAGTGTGGGTATATGGTTTGATAATTAAAAGACAAACGAATTCAATGACAGATGACAGTAATTCTCTGTCATCTGTCATTCAATTCGTTCACAGTTATTCATTTTGTCAGTTCATCTCAACTCTAAGAAGGTTATAACACAAGATAGATCTTTCGTAACAAAATATTTTCTTCTCTCGCCAACGTCGTAACGGGGCCAATAACCTACTGTCCCCCGTCGATAAACCTATCATATTTCCACCTTTTTCACCCCTACCAAACCCTTGGCGACTCTGTGTACATCAAACCAAACGAAAATCGCCCAAACTCTCCGATAACAAATCTCCAAACAAACGTATTGTGTATCGATATTCTCGCACCTGCTCAAATCGCCTTCTAGATTTCCTTATTTACTCCGACGCCAGATATTTCCGTTTGACAAGCGACGTAGCTCCGCGCTCTGATAAGGATTGTTTGGAGTTCATAAGCTTCATCAAACCACGAGGTTGGACTTGCATACATTAGAGATATGATCTGGTCGGGGTATCGGGCATGTTACGTGAACTCCGAGACCGTGGCGTTTCGTTCTCCACGCCGGAAAGGATATCCGGAATGACAGAAATTATCGCGGAAGTAACGGCTAACGAAAGGGCTTACCGAAATTTTCTTGTGAGAATGTTGACTAACTTTTTTTAGTCCAAGATCTTAGGGCAGCCAGACGTTGCTTATTTTTGAGCGGCCGTTCCCCGAACAGATCGCTAGTTTTGTCAGGATGACAGTTTGTATTATGTAGTGCCGTCCGGCCGTAAATACACTAACTCTCGAAAGGAATAACCTAGAAACCTGAACTTTTCAGGGTATGTTCGGTTCTCAAATGTCGCATTAAGGTTCATTAATGGAGAAAAACAGACTAGGGGTTCCGTAAATATGGCCGTTCGAAATGTAATTTCTCTAATTATTTCAAAACTACAAACTCAATCCAGATGAAATTCTGCAATTGAATGTAAACTACCTCTTTCAAGCTTTTTGCGAACTTTTATGTTGATCGCGGTTCTAGAAGCAGAGAAAATTCGAAAAAATAATGATCGGAAAATGAAACTGAATCATTGAGTGATCCTTTTGAATTGGGATTTCGCGAGCAAATGAAGAAAAATAGTTTCAAACTAGATAAAAAAATTGTTTTTTCATCGCATCATCAGAACATTATTAGATGTGAGTGCTCAAAAGCTATTGATTCTTTTTCTTGAATTTTTCGCCTAACAAAATGTGTCGTATTGAGTAGTATTCAATATGTACTATGAAGGTTGACTGACACACTTGTTGATTTGTCCTAAAGGTACATAAAAACTTGCTTACTTTTCTCAAATTATGATTTGACTGTCCACTTTATGGTTTAGAAATCAATAACCAGAATAAAAAAAGTGTTCTTATGTATCTTTAACAGCTATTGCCCCCAAATTGACCACGACTCAAACTATCGATACCTTCAGAGTATTTTCAAAGGCTACTTGATGCGACACATTGTGGTAATCAGGCTTTGCCTCCTTGGAATCTCAGACTAGTTGAATTTTCAGACGCCCCTCGTAGATGCCGCAAGAATGTCAACATTCTTAAGGCTTTATAACGGCCGAGGTGTCTTGAGACACTTGGAACAGTATTACAGTATATTCAATTCCAGATGATTGGTACCAATAGTTTCTCCAGAAATTCGTGCGGTATTTCTGAAAATCTAGAAACAATAATAAACAGCCTTAGTTATTCTGTAATTTTCATTGTTCATCAAAAAAATTATATGGATGACGAATCAAAATGATTATAAATAAAAATACCACGGTATCGAATCATATCGATCAGAGGGTCACTTAAAACTATAATTTCTTATACGTTGTGTGGCATCAGAAGTTTTTTTACAAATGGAATACTTGAAATGACTTATAGTCTTGTCTATTTTATACTGCTTGGAAGAAGCACTGCATTTGGAACATCTAGACAATCCAGATCAAAATATAATTGACAGATGGAAGATTGGATAAAGCTGAAGTACACCAGTACCATTTGGCAAGCTTCCACACAATCATGAAGATATTCATCTTCGAAATATAAAGAAAGATGTTTATTATCATTTTATATCGAATGAATAAATCGAATATATTCCCCTTCAATGAAACCAATTTAGATTGTAATCCATTATTCATCAATCCCGTTTTAACGAGTTGATTAATTTACACAAATTGATTGTAAATGAACTCTATCAACGATACATTCATCAGTTGATACACGTTTCGGAATATTATCCTAATTAAGGATTTTTCACGCTGTCGTATCGATCCCAATGAAAATTGTTCTGTGTATTATCCGATTGAAGAATAAATTCGTAATTAACAATTTCTTCAATTCTCATTGATATTCTCGATTACTGATAGCTTTATTAATACACCTAAAGGTGAATTTCTTCTGATTAATGCAGGGTGGCTCAGAATTCCGTTCAATAATTTTTTCATATAAATAAGTAAACATATATCCTAAAATGCTGCATTTTCGAGTTACAGGCTGCTAAAGTTTGAAAAAATCAATTGCTCATTTATAACTGTAGTATTATTTTCATTGTCTTAATTTTTAGGTATTGAAGTCTGCATCATGTAATGTTTCGAATTAGGTAAGTGTCTTTTGCCAAAATTATCCAGTGGCAGATATAAGGGTGCAATGATCCTTTTCCTATTGAAAATGTTTGCTCCTGTCTTCTTTTCGAAAAACTTATTTCATTTCTAAAATCAACAGAGTTTTACTAAAAAAGTTAACTTAATTTTTTTTATAGAATATACCGTTTTCGAGAAAATCGAGTACAAAACAAACACTACCTTTAAAAATAAATTATGGTTCCTCATTTAGAAAATTTAAATCTTCCAATTTGATGTCGGTGTAAGGTGTGTGTTAAAAGAAATGGCTCACATTTTGAACAATTTTTGTAAATAATATTTATTGTTTAAGTTTGAGATAAATGTTCCATCAAAAGCCATCTGAAAGCGTTAATCAAACCATGACAATTTTTGAGCATTCATTTATAACTAATGGGAAAACAGAAACATGAAAAACAGATGTAGATTTTTGTGGATTTAATACCTTGTATCTCGAAAACGTAGCATGTTAGGATATATGTTTATATGAACCTTTTTTATAGAAAAATTTGTTCTATTTGACGCCAAACTTTTTGAACTAAAATCTGGACCACCCTGTACACGCAAATCCTATAGTGACAACCAGACAATAGTTAGCAAATTGTGATGTCTAGATTACGTTAACGCTGTTTACAATTCTTCAATTTTGTCAGTAGTGATTCCAGAGATTTTCAACCAACAATCATACTGAAATAATTATTAGCTTCCACAAACACCAAAACCGCATAATCACTCCATGTGAAAACTAGTGTTAATAACACATCGCTAGAATTACAGTCCTGAGTGAAATCTCGCTATAAGAACTTAACACAATGAAAAAATTCATTTCCTCCACGATCGTCTCTAAAAACTGTCGTCGATCGCCTCAGACTTGTGAAAAAACTCTTCCGATTAGATGTATCGTCCAGTTCCTAACGGTAAACCCTATTGAATTTTCGGTTATTACACGCCTACCAACTTAACAGACTCCAGTGAACCGAACGAGCCTCGATACCCACCATTAAAACTCTTTGACGTAATCTCGAAGATGATTGGTCCCTCGGCCAGCGATAGGTGTTAATTAACATTTTTTATTATTGTATCCACTTTTTGTTCGTGTAACATTCTTTCGGGTGTCGTCACAACTTTGGGAGAGTGGAGAAATTTCATTCTGGTTATGATGATGCATCGGTAATACTTTTGCATCCCAGATGCAGATGGACTGGAATAAGATGTAGTCGCACGAATTTCTGAGAAACTTTCCCGGTTTGAAATTCTCGGAAAGTATAGGTTCATCAACTTGTTGAGTCATAATCTTAGCCACTGATTTAGATTGGATGACTTTGGGAAATTTCGATGTTGGTACGATAAACTGATTGTGAGAAATTATCGAAAGCTAATCTAAGTAACCTCAGAGAACTCAATGACCCATCTTGAGTGGTACGCGGTTATCGAGTATTTCAGAAGAGATTTGCAGCCTTGAGTAACCATCGTCACTTAGCGCCATATTATTATTATTATTATTATAAGTTTATTGAGCAAAATTAAAACATTTTTCAGAGTACAGTATCTTATACCAAACATATTTGAGTACAATTCAACCTAAATATGGATACAAAGGTAAATCAATAAACTATTCTTTTATGTTTGCTTTACATCGAAAATATGCAAAATAACATCATTTTCATCAATTAAATGGTAAAATCTAATCAAATTTGCCATGAAGATTCTCGTGAAAAACTCGAGGAGAATATATAGTGACCTCTAATCCTACTACTCAATATTGTCTGCAAAATATGTTGAAAAATTTGTTTCTAGCTCGAAAACAAAGATTCTGATATATAATTGATATTCTCACCACAATTAGTTCTCTCAGATTCTAACAGTTTATAATTAGGATCACCGAATCCAAAGAAAGCAGCAAAATGATTAAATTCCACCGTGAGTGTTTTATTTTTGGTTATTGAAAGAGTTAGGAATGCAGTAGAGATAGTGTTTAAGATCGTATGTCTTACATACTTCCGACAAATAATTACAATATTAGGTACAGATTTCAATTTTATGACATATGTAACGAATACCGAATCTACCTTTAGCTCTTTTATCATTTCTTCTTATCGATAACAAAAACAAATACATATGGGACAGAATCATTTTATAAATATAAGTGAAACACTTTTTATGAAAATGTGGGTGGATTCGAACACGGGGTCATCATACAATCGGAAATCTGAATGAAAAATACCATATATTAACAACAACATGGGCTAGAACTCTGCGAAAAAAACATTACATTTGGTATAACTTCAGAAACGTTTTCAATTTAATGACAGTATCTCACAAATTTTCTCCAAAATAGGTATTATTGTAATTCGATTCCTTCATTTTTTGCCTTTCAAATTATGTGTTCTCAAGTTAGGAGGATAGAAACATTTTGTGTCAAATTCCATGCAAATAACTCTGGACGAGAGAATATTTTTTATCGGATTCCAAAAACGTCAACTGTGAAAATTTCATGGAAAGTTGAATTCATTTTTCCTTGAACTATCAAAGATTTATTATCGGAAATAATGAATCAAAATCCATAGGTGATTTGTGGTTTACATATTTATAGGTAGCTATAGTTGAAAATTTTTCTTTTGGAGTGTACCTAATTCATAATTTCCTGATTATGTTGAAAACATCTGAATTTTATTGTAGGAATCTACTTCAAATTGTGTTCACATATAGATCACAGCTGAATTTCAGCTGTGAGCCATCATATGATTTCTTTCAGTTTACTCCATCATAGGAAATTCAGGTCAAGATCATTGTCATTGATTGCAAAGAAAATTTTCTATAGAAATTCAAATCTTCTTATTGAAGAAGTACAATGAATTGAAAGAAATTCGACCTCATTTTCCGAGGAAATTTTTTTTTTCACTGCTTAAGATTGACAAATTTGAATGAATCTCCAGCTTCCAAAGCTTGCCTTACGTAAATCCTTCCGACTGTTCAACAACAACAACAGCTGAAATGACTATAAACAATAACATCACCACCTAAATCACAATATCGCATTTCAATTCCAATAGAAACTTTATTCAACTCCTTTATCGACTAGGAGGAAAAAAAATCAACCTCAAACGATTCGAACCACACAACAGGAAAAATACAGGGAGATCGAGAAAAAAATCACGGAAGTCCGACTCGATAATAAAATCAAGGCGTCTAGCCTAAGTTCCCTACTTGATTCCACAAAATCGAATCACGAAGTACAACAGATCGCGGGTTCCGTAAATAAACTTCCGGGTTCCACGCACTACCTTCTCGCCTCGAGCCGGGCACAGCACTGGTCGAACGAAAAAAAAACCGCACACACGTGAAAAACGACACTGGCGCGCGGAAAACCACTTTTCCGGGACGGTGGGCCGTCAGAGGTACCGCGACCGAAAATCGCTCGGTATTTTGGACATTTTTAAGAAAGTGAACCCCCTGACGAATTGTCCGTATATCTGTGTAGTAATACGGGAATGCGCCTCCGGCAAAGACGACAGCGGCGCCGGGCGTCTCTGTCAGGCGCGTTGTCGAAGCTCGACGCGAAGAGGAGACGTAAGTCTGAGCTTTGGGGATGACGTAGGATCGAATCCCCACTTAAGGCGCGGGTTCGTTGACCCCCAACGTATACAACACGCTCTCGGTCGTTGTCTGCCACGTTGCCGGGTTGTGCGCGATTTCCGACGGGCTGACGACTTTCGTCATAACACGAAATGGTTGTCATATGATTGATTGGCTCTACGAATAAGTTTTTTATAGATGAAAACACAAAAAACCTCATATAGGGTGTTTCCAAATTTGAAATGAACCTTGGAAGACGTGTAAGGATGACTCATTTGCTGTCGTTTGAGCCATATTTATTGATAACCGAAAATCAGCAGTTTATGAGATATTTGAGTTCTTGAGATATTCAAAAGATTTCTCCCTTACTTCAATTTTCGTCAATTTCCTCTACGTGTACCAAATTTGATTATAATTTCGGATTATTTTCGTGGCCACCAAGAAGTCCGGATCTAACACGGTCAGAATAGACGAAGCAGCGAGATGATTGAGAGTAAATGTCAGGCAGAAAATAACAACCAAAGAGATAAGTAGGACACGTGCTTGTAAAAAGAATGGTGGAGATCATTGCAAACATAAGTTATGAATACATTTTCTACTGAAATTTGGTATTTAATTACAATAAAATATTTAATTCATTACTTTTCCTCCTTTGCTTCTTTCCTCTTTCAAATCAAAATCTGCTGAAAAAAAAAACTAGTGAATGTATTCTAACGAAAACTTTTTTTAGAGAATAAAAGAGTATTATGGCATTTTAAAATGTTTGTTATACATTAATTGTGGAATTCAAAAGTCACGAGCAAATTTCCCTCATACTTTCAAATCATTTTCATGAAATTTTCCATGACCAATTCGCACATTTGCAGCTGTATGTCCTCGAAAACTTGAATTCTATCTTCAATCGAATCGATTGTGGAGCTCAGCTTTAACGTGGCTCCAAAGAAAAAGTCTAAAGGTGTTAAATCAGAAGATCTCAGTGGTCAATTGTGGTCACCACTTCTATAAATAACGCGGCCAGGAAAATTTTCTCTCAAAATTGCGATTGTTTCGTTGCTTGTGTGACACGCAATGCTGTCTTGTTGAAAATAAACAACGTACACAACAAAATCATCTAATTCCGGCCATAGAAAAGCATAAATCATAGCATAAATCCCAAGATAGACAAAGAATCGAAAAGCCTCGGCTTTTGTCAACACTACGGGCTACAGTAGCATTATTCTCACTCCTTTTTCCGCACACGATTTCGATTCTTCACATCACTAACTTGTCCCAACAGCTCAAATTTTTTTACCAGATTCACTATTGCCGGCCGAAAGGTGCTTCACGAGGAGCCAAAATTGCTTTAGTTTTGCGAACTGTGATGGCAAAATTTTCACCATTATTGTATGGAATTTCTACAATTCCAATGCGTTGTTGAAACGTGTATCATTATATTTTTAGTAATGTCGTAGTTTTTACTTTTCAAATGTCAAAATATGACAGCTTCAAAAGTAGCAAGTGGCCAGATAGCGGGCTATTCAAAATAAAACCTCTTATTGGAAAACCATATATCGTCAAACATTGATAACTAGAAAACTATTACGGCTAGTGCTTCTCGCAAACAAAAAAAAAACTGCATTTGTATTTCTAAGATGATACAATGATACTTAAAATAAATTTTCATATCACGATGTCATAACTTTAATCTAACAGTCTTAGAGTAATGAATATCTGACAGTTCATAACTGATAATATTCAATAAATAACCAAGTAGCATGATGTTTGTTATTATTATTCATTTTATATTGACATATTCGGTTAGAAAGGAAGAACTAATAAAACTTTGCAGTCTTTTCGTAATCCAAATCATCTTTCCCACTAATCAAATTCGAAAAGTGTAAATATCAATTAAGATTAACGGCTTTCAACCTGTTAGCACTTGGACCTCCACTTGAACCGAAATTACATTATATTCATTCCTATCAGTTCAAACACATGAATAAACCCACTCATTAGATAATACTTTCGTTCAATTAAGCTCTCGAAAGTTCGTCATTTTGTTGTTTCGGCCGATGTGAAGTGAACGGCTTGTTATCGGTTATATACTTCAGGAAGAATCACGAATTGTTTTTTGATAACGAACTGAATCTTACTCCGTTCATTCGAGAATATATGGTTTTCATTTGGATTTTTATATATTCGATATGAAAAAAAATTACTGCAAATTTCATACTACAGTTTCAACTACGACTATTATAATGGAAGTATTATAATTGTGTCTTGTTAAATAGTTTTAATAACCTCATTAAGAGGGATTACCACCCTTAATGAGGTTGTTCAAAATATTTCTTTTGTAAACCTTCAGATATTTCACGTTTGCCGACGTTTCCGGTATGCTATCATACTAGAAACATCGAAAGCCATTAGCATATTCGTACGTGATCACCGACAACACGAACTAATTTTTCAAAAATTTTTGGTAAATTAAATGCAAATATTTTACTAGCCAGAATAAAACCTTGCTCAGTTTATTCAATTGCACTTCTGCTAATTCAAATGTACTTGACGAATCGAAAATCTCGAATGAATAAATCAGAATAGTGGAGCAGGGATAGTAATCGCAATAATGGCTATAATTACCTCGCAATATTACTCCCTCGGTTATAATGAGTATCATAATCTACTCGCGATATATTCTATTATTTAAACAATACACAAGAAGTCCAAAATAAAACTTTCGAGAAAATTCCAAGAAGACGTTTATTTTTTATTTTTAGCGGACATAGATTTGCAAAATTATTCATCTTGGCGTTATCATTTCTGGAATTTCAAAGAAGTTATTTTTATACTATTAATGATTCTCCCAAAAATCTTTCAATAAATTACACAGCGTTTGGTAAAGATATATAAAATATTGAAGGATGGTTCCTAATTGATATTAAGGTATATTTTTTCATGCTCTAATGGTATAGTCAAGAAATTATTCTGTTGGTCACCAATAAAAATAAATCATGTTTACCATTACATATAATTTTTTTTGTCAATTAATGTTTTTTTTTTGGTATTAATAGAGATGTATAGATCGTATAGATAAAAGAGATGACTAAATTATTTTGTGAATATTTATTATATTTCGAGAAATAAGATACCTTAATTTTTTTTCAACAGCTGATTGTTTTCTGGTGAAAAAATATTTGATCACTATATCTTGAGTTTCATAGAAATAATAGTTATTGAAGAAATTTTTCAGAGCAGAGGATTATTTCTTGTCTGAAAAAGCCCGTAAATTCCAAATTTTTTTTTGAATTCACCATTTTATTTTTTATACGGAAACTATATTATTTTTTCGGGCACAATACAAGAGTTGGAAAATGTGTTCAATGAAGCCTTATTTTCAATTCATATTCTTGAATTGAGAAATCTCATTTCATCACAAAATTTCGAGGAAAAAAGCAATGGACGTTGCATGTTTCACCCTTAAAAAAAATCATAAAAAAATTGACAAATATTTTTGAGTATTTATAAAACATGCCCACAAAATGCCATTCCTTCTTATATTTTTTTCAAATTTTTTTTATTTTTCTTCAAATATTCAACCCCTAAAAACTTCCGCATTTACATGTATCTATATCAATGTGATCAGTGAATCATGTGATAGAAATAATTTTTTTTTATCATAATTACCCACCAAGTAAAAAGTCGTATCGAGGTATATCGAGGTTATATCACTACCCCCTCAACCCCCCAAATGGTTGTTGCCATATCGATGTCGCACCGTTTGACGTTGCAACGCATCCCGATACGTAACCGAACCCCTCGCGAAGGTATAGGGGGTAGATGTTATCATTGGCTTCGACATCGAATTTTCCGATAAGACAGGCTTATCGGCGGGGATCGATGGGACTGTCGTATCACGAATAGCAGTCCATTTCGGCCATTATCCCGCAGTAAATTGGGGCTTCGAGGGATAGAAATTCCAATAAGAAACACGTTTGTGTCGTGTTGTGTGTCTCGTAATGGTTCTGTGCTTCGAGCAATAACGACGTGGGGAAATATGAAAAATGAATTTATAGGGGGGCGGGTTGGAGATTTCTTCGAGGATGTTAGGATGATTGCTTGGACTTTAGTACATTATTTCTTGTCTATATTCGAAAATATCGACTTTGGGGAGTATTATGAGAAGATCTTTTTTAGGCTTCGTAATGGTAAAATCGAGTATTTAAGAGAGCAATCAAGCAACTTGTTTCTATGGCTTTTAACGAAGAAAACTTCAATTCACGTAGTTTTCCAAATGATTACCAAATACGAATGAAACAAAAAAAATTCCCTTTCAGAACTATTGTGAAGATTTATCGTATGAATAATGAACCGAGATATAAACATTTTTCGAATCAATATGATATCGGTTTAGTTACACAATTTATCACTGAAGAAACAAGTTTCATGATCTTGGTTTGGTGGATTTTTCTTCGCTCGAAAAAAATCGGAAAAAAAAATTAAAAATAACAAAACAATAGAGAATGGAGATTCCGACAATCCCAGAAACTACAGAGTTTTTACCAAGCTTGGGACGGTAATATTTTCTGACAATAGACATCAGCACTAGCGTATCAAGGGGGGAGACCCCCAGCTAAGATACTAACAATTTTAATTTTTTCTATATTTTTTTTTATATTTTACTGTATTTATTTCGTAATAAAAATAATATTAAATATTAATTTTATTATAAAATGAATATTTTTGATATGAAGATACATTTTCTGGTTCATTGATTCATGGAATAATTTTTATTCTTTTTTTTCATTAATTTGTACATTTTTCGTATTTATATTTTATCATTATGAATTGCTTAGTTCAGCCCCCCAGACCATAATTCTGGATTTCCCAAAGTATGTCAGAATAAACAATTTTTCTTATAAAGGACCCCGCACGTTTAGTATGGGAAATGGCTTTCCGTGAATTTGGCTGAATTTTTGATATGTTGTAGTTCTTGATGAACTGATCAGAAAAGTCCTTAGCCACAAAGCTCAAAAATGGACAGTTTTCGAGATATGGAGCTTTGAAAATGGATTTTTTGCAATTTTCGGGGTTTTTGCTCATCAATCGGGGAGCTCTCATTTCTGGTTGGGATGGAATTTGGATGTTCGGCGGCTAGAACCCGACTGAGAAATGATCTTCCTTGGGTATATTAGGCACCGCCATCGATAACTTTTTATACACTGCTCCACATTGGCTATGAAATGAGATACAAAATCCAAGATCTTCCATACATCTTTTCATGCCACAAGATGACGCCAGAATAATTCACAAGACCGAGAAACGACATATTGTGAGATTTTTTTAAGAGAGGCCATAATAACTGAATTCTCATATATCTGATGTCCAATAATATCAAATATGTTAGCCGAAATGTTCATAACCAGGCATCGCGAGCTGTAATGGGGGAAAATGGGAAAATCATAATCATAATATATCCTCAGGGATAACAATTGTAATCACTATTGATGTCATTTACATATGATATGTGATTTGTTTCTCACAAATCTCGATAATCTGACAATGGAGTGCCAAGACATTTTCCTCAGAATGTCTCGAAATTGATGATAGCATCTCACAGACAAACGAATCCGTGAAAATGTCTGCAGTTTTGATGCAATATAGTACTATACGGGTAGAATATAGAAGTCCAAGTGTTGGAAGCTAACTATGAATGGAACTTCCGATATTAACCCACGAATTCTTGAAAATAATTTTTTTTTCTATGAACTTTTTGAACTTCACACATACGAATGAATACTATCTAATAATATGATCGTTGGCAAAATGAATGAGTAGATCAATCAAAAACAATATAATAATGAGAGTGACATTCATAATAATAATAACAATAACGGATTCGTTTGTCTGTGAGATGCTATCATCAATTTCGAGACATTCTGAGGAAAATGTCTTGGCACTCCATTGTCAGATTATCGAAATTTGTGAGAAACAAATCACATATCATATGTAAATGACATCAATAGTGATCACAATTGTTATCCCTGAGGATATATGATTATAATTTTTCCATTTTCCCCCATTACAGCTCGCGATGCCTGGTTATGAACATTTCGGCTAACACATTTGATATTATTGGACATCAGATATATGAGGATTCAGTTATTATGGTCCCTCTTAAAAAAATCTCACAATATGTCGTTTCTCGATCATGTGAATTATTCTGGCGCGTTATCTTGTGGCATGAAAAGATGTATGGAAGATCTTGGATTTTGTATCTCATTTCATAGCCAATGTGGAGCAGTGTATAAAAAGTTATCGATGGCGGTGCCTAATATACCCAAGGAAGATCATTTCTCAGTCGGGTTCTGGCCGCCGAACATCCAAATTCCATCAAAACCAGAAATGAGAGCTCCCCGATTGATGAGCAAAAACCCCGAAAATTGCAAAAAATCCATTTTCAAAGCTCTATATCTCGAAAACTGTCCATTTTTGAGCTTTGTGGCTAAGGACTTTTCTGATCAGTTCATCAAGAACTACAACATATCAAAAATTCAGCCAAATTCACGGAAAGCCATTTTCCATACTAAACGTGCGGGGTCCTTTAAATATAATATAAATCATATGAATATTTCAATCAATTTCTGCTCATTTCGTGTAAGAAATGCAAAATTGGGGAATTTAATTTCAGAATGAATTTTTTTATTTGGGGTAGCTGAGGATTACATCTATTTATGCAGTTTTTATGATTCCCAATCCATTTGAAAGTTCGACTAGCTATTAAAGCCACATTTTTCAATTTCTAGCTCAATAAAACTTATCTTTCACATGTCATTGTTACAAAATTATCCACAATTCATTTTTCATTTTTAGTTCTATATTTTTTCAGTGATAAATTTGTTCAATTATGATACCTTAATATTCGCCTCGAAATTGATGTATCTATATTATTTTCTCGTTCCAGTTGCATCAATAACGGATAAAAATAAAGAATACGTGTTTAAACAAAAGTTCAAGCGAGCTATAATACAGCAAATTGCACTTAACTAAGTATTAGAACCTAATTACATATTGAGGGCATTTTTCAATACAGGAAAGTCAATCATAAAATTGAATACCCATAAACATTTCCACTTCCCAAGAAATTAAACTAAAGCTATGTTGCCACGTCTAACAAAAATTCCTTTTTCCTAACTACTAACTGCTCATCATCAATCTACCAGTTTCGCTAGCATCCACATACTCCACGCACGATCTGAAACGCCGGGAGGCGTAACGCATCAACGTAATCTACCCATCCAGCATCCATCTACCTCCCACGCCAAAAAAATACTTCCGCGACGCTGGGGTCTCCGGGAAAATTCTTCGCGAAAATGATGCATCTACACGCGCTTATTGACGAACATCGCTAATTGAATATGCGATAATCGAGGAGGCTATCGAATGCCGGGCGCGACGTTGCCGGACCTATCTGGCGTCAGCCGGCCTGGGGATAATGTCAGGGTTCACGATATCACGCGGGGTTGATTTTTAGCAGCGCCCCAATGCGGAAGTTCTTACAGGGGTGTGCTCTGGCATTTAGAAGTCGGGAATAGTGCTGGGGTGTAGGTATTTCGACGTTGTTTTTCCGGGAAATCTGTTACGAGGGGATAATTGCGAAGAAATGGGGTGGGATTGTTTTTTGTGTTTTCTTAGGAAGGGCGGGATTCCAATTAAGGATTGCTACCGAATGAAATAATTCAATTCAAATCGTAGTGAAACAAGACAAACAATTTTTTCTACATTCATGCAAAAAGCAAAATTTTATTGAACTATATTTAGTGGAAAAAGAAGTTCTTTATTGCACTCATCTGTAATTCTACTTCAACGTGCTGTCATCAAGACAAACATAAACGTTCAAACCCACTACATATTTATCAGATATGCTGTGGGATTGGCAATACGTTTTAAACAGTTACATATTTTATATTATTTTGTATTAATGTTAGCAGCCAGAGATAAACAAACAATGCCTTCCCGAGAATAACTCCTTAATCAAAACTGATCCGATATTAATAATAAAGTATTCAAGTTGCGCTTTTCATTTTCCTACACCTAGTGCTGCACCTCAATAAATCATTTTTTGCTTTTTGCATGAACGTAAAAAAAATGTTGTATGCAACTCGTGCAAAAATTGTTTATTGCACTCGACGTGTTGTCCAACTCGGCCTAACGGCCCAACAGGAGTTGTCCTGTCAGATGTTGGACGTTGAAGGTTTCATTTAGATTGAAATAGCATAATATATGATGGCTTTCAGACAAATTTCGATTCAGAAAAAAGTACCTCCTCGAGCGGGACTCGAACTCGACGTGTTGTCCAACTCGGCCTAACGGCCTCGTCGGACAATTTCACGTCGAGTGCAATAAACATTCACTTTTTGCACTTATTGCATAAATAACTATTAAGTAAATGGATGAAGTGAAAAGAGTAGTGTCAGCACTATATGTTCCCATCAGATAGCCGATTCGAGGATAAATTAATCTATTTTCCATTAGATTGTGTAAATTTTATATTTTTATTGTACAAGTGGACGCAGAATACTGACAGAAATTTGGCTATCGCTTTGGTGGCATAATAGATTCCGCAAATATATGGCTAGATCATGTAATCACCACAAATTCAATATCAATGCTTTCAGTTGACATCTCAAACTTATATTGAATATTTATACATGCATTTTATGAAGGTTGAAATACCCGAATTTCATAACGAAATTATATTGCAGAACCATATTTGTATAATCCCACTATGACATATGATTGATAGTCTGTCAATCTGACGTCAACCTATATTCTGCAATTTGACATTGATTGCCAAATTCTCATAACTTTTGGAAAAAGGAAGGTTATTGAAAATGGCGTAACTCACCCGAGATGACTTCAAAGATTTTTATATTACCTATCATTATATTCATATGATAAAACTTCCTAATCGTTCTGGAAAAGACCTAAGGTGATTTTTTTCTCGTTTTTGTGTCGAATTTGATAATTATTCAAGAAACTGAATCCATTCTGTTTTTTTTTTAGATTTTTCTGATAGTATAGGTATTCAGGTCGGAGATAAATCCGATAGATTGAGGATCATGAAAATAATTACAGCTCTTCTCAAGCTATAAATGATGCAATTAAACTCAACCCTGATGCTTCAAACATATATGTAGATGTATTCATTAAACAAAATGAGGAAACTACTGACAGTAACTTAAAAGCTTTTGAGTGCTCGTTTAATCATTCGCCAATAGCACGCTTTAAGATAACAGAACTCTTTATAAGCATATACGGTCACCAAGAGCGTAATTGGTGCATAAATGAACAAGCGCTTAAAAGCTCCTGACAATCCTGACTTTACGTGAGTGCTTTCCTCATTTTATTTCGATCTTCTGCTTGAATTTTCAATGGTTGTGATGAAGCTTTCGCCGCAAAATTTCGCACGAAACTTGACATGAATAGTAAATACTCTTCTTGAATATTTGATATTTCTTTTTCACTATTCTTCTTGAATTTTTGTAAGGTTCTGTTGATGTGATCATCTCGAAGTTTTGCAAAGGGTTGGACTGGTAACACCATATCAATACACAAAATTTCAACTACATCGGTTATATTCTCACGTATTTACGTATCAACAAAATCAGCCAATATTCATTGGGGGATTTTTTCACCCAATCATTATTCGGTAATTTTTGTCGATATTCTTATACAATATTTACGAGATCAGCATGAGTTTTTGCACGAGGCTTAACATTGTCATTCTACATTCAAATGCAAATTTTCGCCTCGATCGAATCTGCAGTTTGGAAATTAAAAAAAGACGAAATTTCGAACGACCATATTTTCGAGACCTCATCAAGCTCCATTCAATTAAAAAGGATAATATGCAGTTTTCAATTCAAAGTACATTCCAGACATTGAAACGAACTGGAGCGCGCATTCGCCATTTTGCATTTTTTTTTGTTATACTTTATTTTGCACACTTTCAACAAAATACGGATTCAGCTTTTTGGAAATCGAATTCAAGCTCAGTTGTCTCAGATATCATTCCCTTATTAACCTATAAACTTTGCAATGCTCCATTGCAGGAAACGGTGTTCCATCATATCTCAGATTCTTTCACATTTATCATTGATACAGTCGAAACGTCGGAAAGGGACTTCTCTCAATCTTTTTTATTCCCCTGATACCATTCTGCTAACGGATCGAACGCACGCAGCAGAAATCGGCATCAACTTCTAACCGAAGCAAAGAGCAACGTTAACCATCCAAGAACGACGTCAACAATACACCTTTGTGGAGCGATGAATCGAAGAACTATCTGTTTCCTTGAATCCACCTTCCTCTTCCAGGTACACCCAGACCATTGTTCTCCCTCCCTCCTCCTCCCACGCAACGACAATGTCGCCATTTTGCCAGATAACGTGGTCGTCAGCCTGAATAGCGGCTAACGAATTACCTACACTATACTCTGTCCCTCATCGAAGATGAGAGACTCCTCCGTTTTAAGCTATCATTCGCGTTGGATCGATCATTTTTTTCGTTATACCGTGTTGCAGAGAAATAAAACACCGATGATTATATTAAAAAAATTATAGTCGACGCATAAAATGAGTAGTGTTAGTAGGAGAGTTCTACCGTTAATATTAAGCGGGCGGAATGACAAGTGGCTCCATCCAGAAAGCACATCAATTGGTGACCTTCCTTTTTGAAATTAACATCCACTGATTTCTCTCGAAATATCCTCTTCTCTTTCTCAATATCGAAATGAAAAACGAAAAATTGGTTAACGTGTGAAATGAATTTTAATAGCATAATATATAATGGCTCAGTTAGTATATGGTAGCTCAGTTGGTGATGAGAGCACTGGACTGCTGATTTGGAGGTTGCGGGTTCGAGTCCCGCTCGAGATGGTACTTTTTTCGGAATTGAAAATTGTCTGTAAGTCATCATATATTATGCTATTTTAATCAAAATGAAACTTCTGACAGAACAACTCTTGTTGTTTCCACTAGCAATACAATAAAATTGAAAACGTGTCATGGTATGACGACAATTGATATTGTATTGATAACAATCCATGAAATTTTGACAGTGGTTCAACGAAACTTCGAATATCTGTAGCTCATAACAACTATCGAAAAGAGTATTTCTTAAGAAGCAAACGAAGCTGTCACAAGATAGAGAAACGTCAAACTTTGACAGCTCCATAGATGATAGATTGTCGATTCTATGACCATTCTGCTTCCATCTCGAGAAATAATCGACGATAATGGTTTCAACTGTCTGATGGTTCAAAACATGATTTATCTCATTCCACTTCGATCCAACGTGACTACCAGCGATCTGAAGACCCATCCACATCTGAGTGCGATTGTTGTCGAGAGATAATGAATAAATTCACGACTGTAAACGGTATAAAACGGTTTGGCGGCTGTCACTGCTTGATTTATTCTCTCTCCGGATTTTACGTACTTGAGAATCTGACTGCATTATCGTTATTAGACTCTCGTCTCGGTACGATCACGAAACTGATGCATGATTGTGGAAGACATTCTGTTGAATATTGGAGAGATTGGTTATTCGAAGAGCTCGCTTGAAGGGATTGTCGATTCAGTCATTCAGTTTTTCAAGAGTGCACCATTTTGCAACAGGTTGCAATTTAATGCCGAAGATCTTGACGGTTTCGATTCTTCACATCACTAAATTCCACCAACAGCTCAAATTTTTCCTCAGGTTTCACTATTTGCGGCCGAGAAGGAAGTTCACGACGAACTAAAAGTGCTTAAAAACTGTGGCTTCAATATTTTCACCATTTTTGAAATGAATTTTAACAATTTCATTGCGTTGTTGTAGCGTGGATCATTCCATTTTATGTAATGGCGTAGTTTTTACTTGTCAAATGTCAAAAGATGACAGCTTCAGAAGTGACAGCTGCCCAGATAGCGAGCCATTCAAAATGAAACCATTCATTGGAAAAACCCTTCAGTATGAAAGTAGTTTTCAGTATTTATTTTGTTGTTGACTAGAATGTTAACCAAATGAAACACATTTATATATTGCATATGCCAAATTATTCAGACAACGAATTCTATCTTTTATTTCCATATAAAAACAAAGAATTTATGATTTCATAGAAAATTCGTTACGAAATTTCAAAGTAGTTCTGTACCCTGAATATGAATAAGAGCTATTTTGAAACAGAGTTCAACGTCGTAAGGTCGTTCATTCATAAACGGCCCTCGCTGAGTCCATTCAAGGTCTTTAAAATTCCAAGAAACATAGAATCACATTTCCAATCGGAACTCTTTTAAAGCGATTGGTCCTTCGATCCGGATATCCTCGACGAAATCAAACCCTTCCCCTCCCATAAGAAGCGTGGACGGTCGTAATAGGGGATAACGTAATCAAGGGACGTCTTTAATCCGATTGACAGTTCGCCAGAAGCGAGCAACTTTCAGCAGATTGCCGAACGCAAGTTGCGTTCTCCGAGCTGGCGTTGATCACTGTGTATGACCCATATGGTCCGTAAGTGGGTCACTGAGACCGCGAGTTCGGTCATTGCTCCTACTAGGACGACGAACGTGATTCCGACACGAGGGTGCTGCGTTGCCGCGCTCGTCGATTTTTCCCAGAAAATCAGGATTTTTATTAGACGAAATGTTGTCGGTTTGATAAGTCCATGAGGAAAATGGTAGTCGGAAACGAATATTACTGTGTGATTTTCAAGGCTTTATAACAGAGAATTTCATTGTTTGTCTTGCCATTCACTCCACTTCGAATTGAAGAAAACGATCAAATAAAAAAAAAAACAGACAGCCGAAACAAATTTTTTTACCGCAGAAATTTTCTTGGGAAATTTCGGAAATTCAATGGGATAGTAGACCCTTATGACGTAGTTTTATTTGAGGAATGGATATAAAGCTTGTTTTGTTAATGAGAGAAATTTCCCCTCTTTGATTTTTAAACTACAAAAATTTAGCTGTTCTGGTTAATTCAAACATGTGGTATACAAAATGCCACATAAGTAGTATGAGGTTTGAAGTTTATTTCAGATAAATATAGTTAAACTCTATTGATTTGAAAGAAAACTTCAAACTGTTGTTATCTCTTCATTGTTATGCTTTTTCGATAATGACTAAGATGTTCTAGTTATTTAATGGAAAATCCTAATCACTATTACATCAATAATAATAATATATTGATTCAATAACCGAGAAGATAAGAATGATTAATTAATTATTGAATTCTGAGATACTTCTCAATAATTAAACCTAAAGCTTAAATCCCATCCAAACAACCTTTCACATCTTATTTGTAGAACCGTTAACGAATGAAATATTCTCTAAAAACTTTCGAGTGAGACGGAAACCGAAATCCAAGGAAAATCCCATGCGAGAACCGACAACGTCGCATATCAATTGATAGAGCTACAACTTTGTTGGTCTCGAAGTCGCCAAAGAGCTGTGTTTAAAAACAACTATCGGATTATTACGCTAGCAGCTCTCACTTGGAGTCGACTTAAGCTTGCAGCTGTAGGTATTATGTTAAATAGCTTCATTCCGATGGAATAAGCTTGAGTTTTTGATTATATTACATGAGTGTGTTGAAAATAAACGTCTATTTTCGAATTTCTATCGATGTTTTGGTAGTTAAGTGCTGATTGAGTTATGAATCAATTAGTTATAATTTTAAATTGCGCTTTCGCCATTTTGTAGCGAATTGTTTATGTAATAGAGTCATATTATGGATATTAAATTTAATTGAAAATAACCCCAATTAAATTGAGATATGAAAAAGTTTTAGATACCTCACCAAAATCCAGTGGGGAGAATTATAATCTATGTTTGTCCAATGGATATTCACCTGAAAAAAATAAAAGACATTAAAATCAAGTATAAACATAGTTATTCGAAATATATCCAAATAAATATTGAACTGTCAGTAATTATCATTTGGTAGTTGTTCATTATTGAAACCAGTTTCATACTTTCTGTTTTTAAGACTTTTTATTGGCAGTAGAAGCACAGAAAGTATAAAACTTGCTTTAATTATATCTAATTATTCAATTTGTTAACAAACAAATAGCTTTCGAAGGAAAATTTGAATATTTTCATTGAAAATTTTCCAATTTTAAACGATGTTGAAAGTGAAATTTACTTGCAGTACAAATATCATTTGATTTCTGCAACAAGTAGTTGTAGTTAGTCTTTCGATATATGCCTAAAAGGTGACGGTAATGTTGTAATTTCAACCTTGAAATCTTATACATCGAAAGTGGCATCTCAATCTTCTGGAATTTCGATATTCAAAAATTTGAGATATCGACTGAAGATAATTATCATGTGAATTTGTTAGAAATTGGCATATCATTACCTATAGGAGTCCATTAAAAGTATATTTTAAATGAATTGTTTAAACGAAACGTAAGTGTTAGTTCTGTCAGTAAAATATTCTGCGAGTGTATCACAATTGAATTGAATTGTCATTATTAAGAACCGTTTTGGTCGTTTATATTTAGACAAAATAAGCGTTTCAACTATTTACAGCTACGTTATTAATAAACCTTCATTCAATTTATGCATTTTTCCCAAATTAACAGTGGCTTCAGGCTTGAATATCCATCGAAATAAATACAGTCGACATAGCGGTCCAAGTCCGAGCTACTATTAAGGAATAACGGCACGCCGCTGTCTAATTTCACTGAATTAACGAAAGTAGCGTTTCCGTCCACGGTTTTCCCATGTACATTTCATAGGACGCTGTTTCGAAACGCTCGTTATGTAATTTTTAATTGACAAGTCATGAGTGCGACATGCTATGTGAAAATTCGGCTCTGATAAGTTCAACAACTGTTTAACGTTGGTAATAGTAGTTGGTGTTTCGTATAATCCAGAAAATTTTTGATGATCCTTTCACCAGTTAGAAGGAAAAAAAATGAACAAATTTTAATTGATGATGTTTATCGTATTATTCGTAAATTATTATGTGAATATAATAAGTTGGAAATTAAAATAAGTCGTATTTAATATAAATTAAATGTATTTCCACCAAGTACCGACCAAGACAATCAAATAATTATATGATTATGAATGATCTTATTGCCAATGCTTCGGTATTTTCTATAAAAATAAAGACAATTGATACAAATGTGAACTTTTTATTGTTTCGTCAGTGACAAAAATGGAACAGAATAATTCAATTGTGCATAATAACAATCTCACAGTTTTTTCAGTGGTGATATTAAGAAAAGTGAAAATGTCCAAGTCGAGAACATAATTATTCTAGTACGAGATTCTTGATTTTTCTTGATTTAGAAATTATAAAATCATTCTTTAAGACCAACAAACAGAATAATAGCAATTGTCATATTATCGTGAAAATTAATATGGAGAGACCAGTATATTGTATATTAAAAAAAAAACAATTAAAACGAGATTGGTGGATATTGTGTATTACCATAAGATTCACGGCTTGACTTGATATTCAAGCTATTTGACTTGGCTTGACTTTAAATCAACTCAAGTCCAATTCAAGTAGTATTTTTTCAATGTCAAGTCAAGTATTTATTTATCAAGTACATACTTGACTTGGCTTGACTCGAGATCAACTCAAGTTAAAGTCAAGTAGAAGTTTTTCAATGTCAAGAATAGTATTTATTTATCAAGTACTTGACATGACTTTGAAAAACTACTTCTTGACCTGAATTTGAGTTGATTTCAAGTCAAGCCAAGTGGAGAAGCTTGAATATTAGTCAAGTCGTGAATCCCTAATAACAATTGAGTATTGAAAGAATACATTTAAAAAAAAGGTATAACTCTGTATTCAAGCAATGTTTTTTGTATTCGGGTCGAAAAGAACTTTCTTATGATACTTCTTATGATATGATACTGTTTTAATTGATATTTGTATATTCTTACTTAATTATGTCATAAGACATTAGTTCAGTGAAAAGCATTTCATGAACACTCGAGATGAACTTTTCAATGGATATCTACATGACGTATTACATATCTGTAAAATTGTTCATTATGGACATAGCAGATTTACACTCTTAGCCGACGATATATAAAATAATTATATTAAAGGTCATCATACATGAACCGCCTCCTAGTTTAACTTATACCAAAGTAGATATAAGACATTTGAAGTCAAAACGTTATTGCTTTGAAATAAAAGGCATAAATATGAATTAACCTTCAAAGAAATCATTATCGTAGGTCAGGTGGCCAGGATTTTTTTTACATTGTCATTTACTCAAATGATTACAATGTTGCAAGGAAAATAAACCAAAGAAACAGCTCGTAGCAAAATTGGATAATCCAACTCCTCAAAATAAACGACCCCCTCTTCAAATATATTATCAATCACTTTCATTGTCAAAAACCTGTCAAATCATTCAACCGCGCCTACTCGAACTTAAACCAACAGACGTGCATAAAGCACGGCCAATTAACAGATTTATCATCATCATCATTCTCCTCAGACCCAATCATCATTCCAGCGTCAACAATTTCGCAACAACACCGGCCTCGGGCCCAGCGCTTAGAATTTAGATGCACAAAATAACTCTTATAGCATCCAAACGAACAACGACGACGTCAACGTACCAGTATGTAACGTATGTAAGTGAGCCTTGCCCGATCACCGTCTTGTACTTCTAACGTTTGGATGACTGACCTACAAACAGGTCATAATACTAAAATACCGCACAACGAACGTTAGTGTGTAACATGTTGCTAGTTATTATTTAGATGACGACTTCTAGAAATAACTACCTTCGTATATGTGAGGTTCTGAACAGCAATCGACAATTTTGAAGGCGACGTCGGACGTTTCACAGCGTCTATAGCGTTTTCGGAAGTTGGTACGTTCGAAATGACATGAATGGCTTTGTTATTATCGGTTGGAAATCTGTGAGGATGCCCAGTTAACTTTTGTATCTCTATCAGCTAGTTCGAAACCCTAACTTCATACGATGTTCAGAACATCAAGTACAAAATGTTGGTTATGCAGGATACGCCACGGCTATATCACATATTTAAAAAAGCCACGGTGGCAGAATGGAGCATCCCAGAGAGTTGGGATTGGTCCAGTTAGAAGAAGTATTCAATATAGTTTTTAGGCCTCATTATGCCTCATTATTATGGTTTTAATAAGGCTACTTTTGTAGATAATATGCGGGAGGATCTAATTTTCTGCATTTATATTAAGAAATTTGCGGCTGAGGCTCATTGAATGCTCTAAAATACCTATGATGAGGCCGCTATTAGTGAAAGAACGTGCCGAGAGTGGTTTCAACGCTTCAAGAAGGATGATTTTGACGTCGACGACCAGCATGGCGTTAGAAGAGAGAAGGTTTTCGAAGATGCAGAATTAGAGGCATTACTTGATCGATACTGGTGCCAAACGGAACAAGGATTGGCAGGATCATTGCGAGTGACGCAACAAGCCATTTAAAAACGCCTGAAAGTCATGGGAATGATTCGGAAATAAGGAAATTGAGTGCCGTACGAGTTGAAGCCCATATATGTTGAACAGCGTTTGTTTGCTTATGAAGGGATTTTTGCATCGCATTGTGACTGAAGACAAAAAATGGGTTCATTACGATAATCCCGAGCACAGAAAATCATGGGGATATCCCAGCCATTCTTCCACGTCGACGGTCAAACCGAATATTCACGGTTCCAAGGTCATGCTCGGTATTTGGTGGGACCAGCTCAGCGTTGTGTATTATGAGTTGTTGAAACCGACTACAACAATCACAGGCGATCGTTATCTAACGCAATTAATGCGTTTGAACCCATCATTGAAAGACAAACAGCCGGATTACAACAAGAGACATAATAATAGTATATTCTGAAACAAATTGCAGAATGGGCTCCTATTTTTCCAATGCATGAGTGTTGGAATTGCCTTTTGCAACGAGTGTACAATATTATAATGAGTTCATTACAGCACTTTTTTTAGAACTGTAATGAACTCATTACGATACTGAAATAGAGAAAATGATTTTACAGCATGACAATGATCGACCTCATATTTAAAGAATTTGACATGTAATACATATTGAAACCGAGATTGAAACATAAGGTAAGCATATTTTCTGAAAACCTTATATTTCGGATCATCGTATTCTTCAACTCAAGTTTTAAGCTCGTGAAAGCTTATGGCCGGCTTCAGTGCTTCTCTGGAACTTTCCAGAAACAAATAAACAAACTATACGAATCTTAACTCGGAGAATCCAGATCTTGAATGGAAAAATCCTCGTATTTCAGGAAACGCAGTTTTATCAGATTTCTTTTACTTTTTCGCAAGAAGTTCCTCGCCATGTCTCAGTCATTGTTATAAATAGATTGAACGAAAAATTAGGTTATCTTGATCTCATTGTTCCTGTCGAGAACAACGCGTCATCTTGAATTAATTTTCTCAGCATTCTCCACTGGCATTGCGGTAACACTATACCTTTTGATTTTCGTCATTTATTAACTATAAAAGTACCGTTAACGGAAAGGAAAAAAATGTTAATTTATGTATGGTCAGGAAAATTGAATAAAAACACGAGACTTCCGAAATATCAATGATTATAATCGTTCGGTGATAAAGGAATTGACTGTTCGATTTGTCAATAGGTAAATATTATTGATGTTTTTATGGAAATTCGAATCGAAATTCATGAAAATATCGATTTTATTGATCAATAACGAACCAAGTTCCTTTCCATTTGAAATTCAATTTTCTTGGTATCAGTTCTTGGGTTTAGATAACGATTATAAATTCGATAAATCTTATTGGAAAAATTAGCGTCAAAATGCTTTTCACCGATTGAAATATACAATTTTATCGGCAATCGACATTGCATAAATAATAACCAAACAAGAAATAGAATTAAAAATCTATTAGTAGTTGATTAGTAAATATTCATTAGGGAACGAAAGAAGTGCAGAAAAATCTTGAATACGAATTCATCTCTGAATATGAATGCAGCTTTTGATAGAAATTTTGTTGGCAAGCTATTTCAACTCTGTACAAGATTGTGTTGAATGCATAAGGAAGTTATTGAATTGGTGAGGTGCAACCTGAAATAACTTTAATTTTTTCGTTGATAACAATCTATTATCGTTAATAAAGTTCCAAAGTCCAACTCTTTGATTAATTTCTTCCACATCACATCAGCCGAAAAACGTACGTCTGTAATATCTTACATAATAAACAGGCGTTTATAAAGTTGAAATTGTTAATATTTGCGGAAAAATTGTACTGATACATGAATAAACACCTGCAGTTCATTGGATCCTATTCTTCAGCAAAATTTCAAGCAAATTGGTCTTTTGGTTTCCAAGAAAAGCTCTGAATGGCAAGCGGACGTATTTTTGTTCAATTTTTGAAAAATATACAAAGTGTGAGGTGAACGACTCAACACTTTGAAAATATTTTTCAAATAAATGAAAATAATCAATCTTCCAACAGAAATTCCCTCCCAGGAGATGAGAAATTAAAAAAACATATAATCTTGGAAATATACATATACGTCTTATATACACGAGCGATTAATAGACGTCCGAAAGAAATCATACAAACCTCCCGAATTTAGCTGAAAAAAAGAAAGAACACTTGCCGGCTGATTTCTCTCGACGTATGTTAATCCTAAACGTCAATCTTTCGAATGAAATCCCACGGACCGTTCATTTCCGCAATATTCGGGCGTCGAGTGTAATCTTAAAAAAATAATTCGTAGTCATTCAACCTCGGCGTCCATCATTTGGAACTGGCCTGGCGGCTTTCTTCTGTTCGAGAGAAGAAAGTTAACGGTACCACGAAACGGAAATTATAAGGAAGGCGTGCTTCTCTCCAAATTTCGCGTTACGCAAAGACCATTTTCGTTTTAACGTCTCGCCAGTGGCGTGCTGCATCTTTCGAATCGAGCGAATAACGTTTATCATCGTTGCAAATCGAAATTTCTGAGTTATATAGTATTTTGTCGAATGAATATAGACTGAATTAAATGCAGGAACCCTCTGAAATTCTGCAGAATCAAAATTGCGAGATTTCCATGCGGGATCTGCGGGATTCAATATTAAAATTGCATATTTGACAATAAAAGTGCACACGTCTTTTGAAACGTCCCAGAAAGCAATAAACCCTTCATAAGTTACGGTCGAAGATGCAACACTAGTTACTGCTGAAACTACACCACGATTCATGATCAGCAAATTGGAAAGTAATTATAATATAACTCGACATTGAGTAAATAAATGGTTAAGCTTTATTTTCTAGGATAAAAGAGCGCCGTTCATTAATGATAAGTATGGTACCGTATTTAGAAAACCCAGGCAAATATCTGGAAGTTCTGGGATAACAGTCAATGTCTACAAATCGCCAAGAAGGTAGCAAATGAACATTACGAAATTAAATTAGAAGTTGGACTAACAGGCTGCAAATAGAGACGTCTTTAAAAGACAAAACCGAGGACAAAACACAATCCCAAACTGAAGACCATTTCACTTATGCTGATGACGTTAAAGTACCTTTATCTAATCTAGCAACGAGACGTTGAACCATCGCCTTTGAATTTAGGAGAGGAATCGAATCGTAGTATTCGTACTGCGTAGGTACCAGAATCAAAGGCTTCTTCTATAACTGCACGAGTACGAACAACACTTGACCAGTTATTAAAACATTAAATGACCCTTTTTGAATGCAGACAGAATAAGGGTACGAGTGCATACTTGGAAGCTGTTTACAACTCCGACTCGACTTGATTTCCACCAATCACACACGCTCAATTTTGAATTAAAAATGGTTTCTAGTCGGGAAACTGAGAAACAGCACTTGTCGGCAGATTTTTCGAATCTATCCACGGCAAAACTTGACAACTGTTGCCATGAAATAAAAATAAACACTTTAATGCTATAGTATGTTTCTAATAGCATAAGACCTTTTTATGAGCATGTTTAATAGGGTGAGTACAAAAAGTTTATATATATTGTTAACAATCCCGCATTTTTGCGGATCCGCGGGATTGATAATTTTAATCTCGCGGATTTGCAGGATTGATATTTTGGAGATTGGATTCCCTAATACAAATGAATAAATAAATATATGTTTATTCCCAAGTAAATCAACAATTACATAGATGAATTAATAAATAAATGAATGAATAGACATCCTAAAACCCACAAAAGTCCATGGACTTGTGGGAATTTTTACATAGATACAACTGACTTTAACAAAAAAAATATATTAGGTTTAGAGTAGTTTGACTTTTCTGTAAAAGTGAAAGTGTAACTTTGAGCATGCACATTGATGCGAAAAATTAGTACTATGCGCACGCTGTAGAAAAGAATACTTTTCTCTAATTCTGTGGTTATTCCGTTCATTCTTCCACATCTTGTAGAACAAAATCGTGTGAGAATATATCAGAAACGCACAGTTTTCATGGTTATATTTTATTATTCTATGTTGGTACTCCGAACTTTCCGCCACGGCTTTATCTGTCAATTCATCAATTTGCCTTAAAGAAATCAGTTCTGCCAACCATCATTTTTCAATGCAAAAATCACTAAAATGAATTTATGGAAATATTTCATTAATTTCAATGGAAATGCAATGAATAAGAGAAAATAATGTATAATACTCGTACAGAAGGCTCATTCTACCACTCGTTCATTCCAAAACTCGCCACTTCGTGACTCGTTTTTGAATTTTGAACTCGTGGAAGAATATCAATGCCTTCTGCACTTGTATATTATAAATAACTATTCTGTGCGCTCAAGTGAAAGCAAACTTCAACATTTCAAATCAACGTTTATGTTTACGTAAAAAATTTTCTTAGCGTTTTCGTTAACATGTCCTTCGAAACGAACATATTACCAACTGATACCTATCGTATATGTTGAGATACCAGCACCCTTGATTCCCTCCCACTTTCTAATATCATATTCCGTTCAATCACGTACCGCCCCTGTTACATCACCGCCTCTCGTTCAATAATCGAAAAAGATAATAATTGATAGCTGCCATTTACTGTTATTCAACTCTGCGTCGGTACATATCTAACCGTTAAAAAAAAAACCTCCGAAGATGGCTCGAGGCTAAACACCAACAATATATAATATACGAAAAGCATTCGATCATATTTTATAACTGATCGATTTTTTCGGTGGATATGAGACGATCGGTTATCGCAAGCGTATAACATTTCATAACGATTCTCCAGAACGGATTCGAGTACTGGTGTTTGTTTTGTTGCGTTGGTAATGTTGATATTTCTAGAAGTTATTACATTAATTTATTACCCAGACTCTACCTGTTTTCATGTCATGGCGAACTGTTGGAGAAGGTTGAAATTGTCGTTGGAGACTAGCTACCGATTTCAGGACCCTCAGTTTGTTATTTCTCCATTTTCTTAATAGGAAAAATCCACAGATTGGATCATCGAACAACAATAAGTAAATAAGTAAATGAATATTTCCTGTGAAATAGTAAAGGGTGTTTTTTTTAGAGCTATAGAACTTTAAATTGCAATACAACAACGAGGGATTATTCGATTGACATGAATTTTATTTATCCGCAAGATAATCTTGTGGCATTACATTTTAAATATGATTTCTGGCATATGACCGCCACGGCTGGCTCGGATGTAGTCCAATCTGGACGTCCAATTTTCGATGACTTTTTCCAACATTTGTGCCGTATATCGGCAATAACACGGCGAATGTTGTCGTCCAAATGGTCAAGGGTTTGTGGCTTATCCGCATAGACCAATGACTTTACATAGCCCCACAGAAAGTAGTCTAGCGGTGTTAAATCACAAGATCTAGGAGGCCAATTCACAGGTCCAAAACGTGAAATTAGGCGGTCACCAAACGTGTCTTTCAATAAATCGATTGTGGCACGAGCTGTGTGACATGTTGCGCCGTCCTGTTGGAACCACAGCTCCTGGACATCATGGTTGTTCAATTCAGGAATGAAAAAGTTAGTAATCATGGCTCTATACCGATCACCATTGACTGTAACGTTCTGGCCATCATCGTTTTTGAAGAAGTACGGACCAATGATTCCACCAGCTCATAAAGCGCACCAAACAGTCAGTTTTCCTGGAGGTATCGGTGTTTCGACATACACTTAAGTATTAGCTTCACTCCAAATGCGGCAGTTTTGTTTTTTGACGTAGCCATTCAACCAGAAGTGCGCTTCATCGCTAAACAAAATTCGCTTATGATATGAAAATCGGGAACAACGGTACATTATTTTCGAAATGAAATTGCACTATTTGCAAGCGTTGTTTAAGCGTGAGTCTATTCATGATGAGTTGCCAAACCAAACTGAGAATAAATGACAATTGACAGCTGTTAAATCGGACGCCATCTTGAACAGAAATGCCAACTTAAAAAAACACCCTATATATGTATTATTATGAAAGTGTGACTTTTCGTAGCGAGGAAACATATTTCAAGATTTTGAAGAATGAAAATAATAACGATCTTCAAATAAAAAAAAAAAAATTATTCCAGACTGTTTACAGCTGTTTCAACAAATAGAGCTCGGCGCGTGTTCAATTTTGTCTTAATTTATCGCAATTTTTCCAAGTAATCCCCGTCCTGGATACATCATTATCTCGTGTAAATATGTCATTCCACCCAATCGGTCAGAAACAAAAAAAAATATATCGTCCTCATTTTCTCGACACGTACCTATGTCAGCAGTTACTTCCGCCTTTTAATCTGACAGTATAAACAGTGCTGATAAAGTGATTAGCTCTGTTGCGAAACCCGCAAATTTGTACACAGGTGAAAATTGCATTTAATATCGCCGACTTCAATAGGTGCATTGAAATGAATTGAATGATACAAACTAGGTAAAATTAATAACCACTGCTGTTTTCCAATTATTCATTGGTGACGTCATTATAGACCATATTGAAGCGATATAAATGTCACAGGCTGTCATTCTTTTCTTTGACAATTCGTGATGGAATTCACTCTGTAAAACCAATTCGTTATTAACCAGAGTAATAAACATAGATAGAGGGAGCATATGCCATTTTCAGTAAGCAAATTTTGTCCCCAACATGAACTATCAAATTTGACATGAAGCGCGCGGAAATGGAAACATATCAGTGATACGATATTTCACTCAATTCGCGAGTTTCTCCACAAAGAACGCACTTTTTATGTTTCATTATAAGTGAAAATATATTGAAATAAATACCTAAATATATCAGAAATTCAGAAAACAAACTTCAAGCGCACCAAATGACGTGAAACCACCGATGACACTAGGAGAGCAAAAGTTGCCAAACCTTGGATTTCAGCAGGTGAATACAGAAAATAATAAATATTCTGCTCGTTATAAATTCGACAATTAGGAAAAATATCGGATTCCAAATATTCAAATCTGCATATTCAATTGGAAATCTCCCAAATAAATATATTTCATTCAATTTAATATACATTCATAACGATATAGTAAAATTGTAGATTTGAAAATATATCACAATCCTACAACGTAATCTTACCATGTTGGGGACATGAATAAATTGCGAATATTCCTTCTATCTATGTTTATTACTCTAAGTATTACACCAACTGTTTCCAAGGTTTTTGAATGAAATAAAATTGATACCTTTTGAAGTTCCCAAAATTGAAACTTCACCACCTTGTAGATACTTCAACAGTCAAAAAGTCAACATCTCATTCTGAAACATCCTGTATATACATCTACTCTGATCTGAAATTGTCTCGAATATTACCATGTACGTGCGCATATGTTTCAAAACTCATGATTGTTGAATACATACTCCACCTAAAGATCAAGTTAAACCTGAAATCTTAACGATCTACTTCAATTCCCTTTGAATTTATAAGCCATTTCAACGTTAAGAAATATAAGGCTCTTATACACACACACCATCATTAAGATACAATGAAATATTATTTGAACAAATAATGCGCATATAAAAAACTACACTCGGTTTTGGAGAAAGTCTATCTGTTGAGCAATAGGTGTTGTGTCACTGAAACTGGCAGACCACGGTAAATGTCTGTAGTAGTAATTTGTCAGGCTCTTATAAATATCTGCAAAAAATCGACAATTTTATAGGAAATATTGAACGTTGAAGAATTTTAATAAGTCTACTACTTCCGTAAATGGAGGTGTTTCGTAAACGCAGTAAACTTTCGAACGCTCTATTGGAGAAGACGGTGTTAAAGAATTGGCGGTTCAGATTTATATGGACTATCCCAAAATTATAAGGAATAAGTCTTTGGAGCGAAAATATATATTTAATTTGACAGATAGAGAGAGTTTCTCATGTGGAACATTAGATCGATAAAGCATATTCATAAATAATAATTATTGTCAGAAAGAAATCAGAAACATTTATGGCGAAATCCTCACAATTGCTAATGAGGAATTCAATCTATTTGTAATAATCGACATATGTAGTTAAATGACTGCTATTAGAATCTGAATTAATTCGATTCGTGTTGATTGTTTTGTTAGCACGATTATCTTCACTACTTCTTTCGTCATTTTATTGTTTACCTCGTTGCCTAGTGTAGAATCATTCAAAGCCTAACACTATGATTGTTTGTTCTTGAAGCAATGAGGAAAACATTGTAGACAATTCTGAAAATGTATGACTAGCTTTTCTTATGAATTGGCAACTGAACTAATAATGAAGAGTTCATCAAGCTACGATTTCATCCGAAGACGCAGAATAAAGTCTATAATACCAAAAACTCAAAGGTATTCACATTTCAATTTCATTTTATTTCATCATGATGAACGCATTTTCAAATATCATGTTAAAATTAAAAAAGGGATGAAAAAGCCACGACTATGTTGAAGAGTAGCAACATTTTCCGTCGTGGTGGTTGATACGACTGTAGCTGAAGGATATAATGAGGTTTGTTACGGGTGTTCGATACCTTGTTCATGTCGATGCTATTCCAGTGCTAATCAACAACATTTGGAACTTCCAAAATACTGGTCGGATTCATATCATTTTTTGAGTGAACAATGACGTGACAGTGAACTCGAACGTATCGTTTCGATTTTCAAAAAAAAATTGATAGAATTCCGCAAATTGAAGTTTGAAACTAAACATATTCTGTAAATGACTATTCACCTTCAGAGGGACTTCTCATTTCAAATAACTCAACGTTCAATATTTAGTGATATTATGAGTTTTGTATTGGTATAAACATTTTTCAAAAATTGCTTGATTTGTTCTAGTTATTGATGATTTTCTAATAGAATTATGCTTTTTGAAACGACCTCCGAAGGTTTACGCCTTTTTGCATAAACGCCAATGGAATCTTGAACTGTATTTTATGGTTCGAGATGAATGAACTTATTGAGTAGATTTAAAAATTATATTAAATTTATATTATGCCCAAAGGCCATAAAGTATCTAGAATATGCCCGATGATGACCGATATACTCGATAATGACATTGGTAACTAAACAATAAGATATAAAATTACAAGCTAGTATCACATAAAAAAATATTTTGATATCATTGTTTCTTTTTTAACGTTTATTTTCAATTCTCTAATACGAAGCTCCATTCCTCATAGATTTTTATCATTCATCAAAAGAAGAAAATCATAGAAGAATAACTCGACAACAAGTACACATCTTGTTATACCCCATTGTTCGTAAGAACACTGTAAAAGTCCTTGTAGAATTTCAATACTCAAACGATGATAAGAGTTCGTTACTTCTAATGAGATGCCAATAGCTCTGTTTTCAATTAGGGTTCCGCCGATTATCTCATAATATCTTGGCGTGACTGGATCGAGTAAGAACAATGGAATCCCATTCGCTAAATGATATAAGATAGATATCTTGATTACAAGCCAATAACTCTTGCGCGTTTCGTGCATAGAACTTGGACGATTACTCTGTGGAAACAGGGAACTTTTACGGTTCGATGTGAATTTTGTTCTGCTGATTTCAGGAAGAACTGAGCGACTAGCTCTCTAGCTTTGTTCACAAAGCGTTAAGGACTGGAGCAGAATTGAGCAAATGCTGATCGGTGCAGTTCCAAATCTGTTCTAAACGCGTTGTGAACTCGTAACGTTCAGATCTGGACGTTGTTTAGTTCGAAGTGTGAAATTAACTTGTTCGTATATTGAATGTATAATGGTATATTTCCTCTGATCTTCAATTTTATTACCAATATTGATCCAAATAGCTCTTCAAAGAAGTAAACCCACCATAACTCCTACAGTTAATGACTCCTATTTAAAATACATTGCAAAAACTCGCCGTTGAATATAAAAAAAATTAAATCAATAAAATAAGAATAGATTAAAAACATATTTGAA
Organism: Harmonia axyridis; assembly: GCF_914767665.1. Lineage (NCBI taxonomy): Eukaryota > Metazoa > Arthropoda > Insecta > Coleoptera > Coccinellidae > Harmonia > Harmonia axyridis. The sequence goes on from NC_059501.1 coordinate 81,227,497, forward strand.
TTATATACTTTATATACTCTACAGGAAATAATAAAGCAATAGCAACAGATGCAGGTGGTACCTAATCAGTAGACATAATGTCTAGAGAATAAGTTATAGATTTAGCGGAATCACATGTCAACGTGTCAGAAGAGGTTGTTTCTGGGTATGTGAAGTATATACTCCGTGATTCAGGGCCTTGAATTTAAAACAATAAGAAAACCCAGAAATTTAATGTTTGACGAAATATCTCGAAGGGAATATACACAGCGATATGTGAAATTAGAGAAATGCAAGGAAGTAGTAATCATGAGCTGAGATAACGACGCGGTGACCTTGACATTGTAGCCTTAATATACATAGGGCAAGAAGGCTGAATTTGGCCGGCCAACTGACAGAAGAAGGGACAGTGATCCAAGAGTAGTAACCAAAGGCGGAAATTTTACGACAACATTGAGAAATGTTCTATCTTCAACGTTTACCATATGTTATGAAATTTTCATCGAAAACTTCCGATTTGACAACGAGAAAGCGAAACTCCCAAATAATGCAAATGCGTGTATCGTTCGCGGTTGTTGTCAGTTCTCTTCAATCGAAACCGCACATGCCAACCGTTTCACGTTCCAGGACTACCAACAATGCACAATGCCGATTATTATAAGCGCGGTGACGAAAAAAAAAATGGCGAAGTGCGCGTATCGAAAAAAGTGAAAGTCGATCCGATACGGGTTTCGAGACAGCTCCCTCTACAATCCGCGTATGCATTATTGTGGTCTTTGATTGCGTAACGGCGGAGATACCGAGAGGTAGATGTAGAAAATTTCACGAACGACTCTCTCGGTTAGTTTGTAACCGAAATATTCCAGCCTTCGGAATTCGACATGTTACACCGTGTAAACACGATATTTTATTCGGACTGCGTAATATTTCGGTTCGAAATAGAACATGGAACGGGACGATACCAGGTGTTGTACTGAAAGACTGATGAGGATGTTGTCTAAAGTGGCTTTTAACGAAGAGAAATTTTAATCATTTCGGTAAAAAATGTTTTGAAATTTGAAAAAAAAAAATTCGACTATGTTAAAAAAGTTTTTGCACTGTCCAAGTTTCTGAAATAATGAATTAATAGCTATCTGTTGCCAATACGGTAGGTCTGGTTGATAGTTGCTAGGCCAAAGACGTTCATAAGTGATTTCACCGGCGCCCAAAAATACTTACTTCATTAATAAAAATAGATAGTGACTTTTAGCTAGGGAGGGGTGGAACTACTCACTCATTTTGATGAGAACAAAAATTTTAAACTACTACTGGATCTAAAAAATTTGTTTGCACGGTGCAGCTTTTCGAATTACATACTGTTGCTTTGTTTACAGGTTGTTAGGCCTAAGGCATCTTTTAGTGATTTTCTCAACGCCTGAATTATATACCAAACTCTCCATAATAATACATTCAATTCCAGAAAAACTTAAAATACACACCAAATATGAAAGTATTATTATTAAAATTGTTTATTGTATAATATGCCTCGTGTATTAGTGAAATTGGTATTAACTAATTCAGCAGAAATATCACTACTCAAATATAGGATTCATCTTCATTTTTCAGCTCTTCGAATGGCAATTAATTTATTCAAATCAACGAAAATCTCACGAAAATGCTTGAAGTTGGGCGATTAAAACATTATTTCAGAAGTTATTGGTTATAAACTGAAATTTCGAAAAAAAAATTATATAATTTTCTCGAGGCAGCCTTTTCTTCTAGAATCAAGATGAGGACTGAAAACCTCATCATGTTTTAGATTATAACTCAATATTCGAAAAACGAGATAAAACGATTCTCGCGAAGAAATTCAATTTTCACTGATTTTTACAAAATTTCGAGTTTGGTTTTTTCTCAAACTGTGAGTTTTATGAAAAATCGGTGGATGGTGTGGACAATCTCTAAATATCCAAATTTTATGTCCAAAATTTTCACTCAAATACGCAATATCTTGAAAAATCAAAAAAAAAGTTCGTTAATGAAGAAACTGACGCGTCTATACCGTTCGAGTGCCCTGAAGATGAACGCGCACTTAGGCGACGCGTCAATTGGAGAAAATTCTCAAGGCTCTGATATGTTTTCCCATAGTTCACATTACAGAAGGAGCGTCAGAAAACTCTCGGATACTCGATAGGGTCGATTCGGGTCGATTTGACATGCTGACGCGAAAAGAATATTGATCCATGCGAGATTGTCCAACTGACAGAGCTCTTAGAAGTTTAGCATTTTCATACAAACTTGATTTTTAACGGGGTGCGTCAACCTTTAAGGTTGCTTCTATTATTTTTGCAGTTGCACCTTACACCCTATGTTGTTTATCCCTCAAAAAGTTTTGTTTTTAATATAATAGCTTCCACTACTGTTGCGGGTCAATTTGAAGTTGTCGATCTACAAACAAACATTTTTAAAATCGTTCATCGAATCGAATTCATTTTCAAAACGTTTATCGAATCCTATCCTTGAAATAAACTCTTAATGAGATTTTTCAATCGAATCAATTCGCCAATTTTTCAGTTCCTTGACTGCATTTCTCGGCTCCGACAAAAACCTCTAATAATGCTTCCATCGAAAATTAGTCTCGCGTACAATCTCATAAATTTTTTATTCGTATTTCGTCAAACATAATAACAACACAATAATACCTTACTGAGCGAGTTCACGGGAGGTCGTTTTCAATGATATTTATGCAATAGTATTTCACCTGATCGCAGCTACCCACAGCTGTACGCAACCGTTTCAATGAAATTGTTTGCGACAAACAATATTCTTTCGGTTTTTCACGTTTCAAATTCGTAGTGTTACAATTTTAATGGATTTCGGATCATCGACTGTAAATCTCGATTTATCTTCAAAATTGATCAATTTAGATAAAATCCGTAGAACGTTGAGTATAATATCTAACCCCTCGTAGACAGTTATTTGATCGAACTAACTTTAAGATTATATTTCTTGTTTCGAAATAATTTTGTTGATAAATATTTCAACAACATTTTTTCATTTTCTGTCTTCATCAATGTAAGAAATTTGACATCGGTTAGATCACTTATTCACAATTTTGGTCTAGCAATCACTCTCGCAATGAGTAAACTTGGCAACATTTACCTATCGTGAGTATTTCAGAGAGGTGAATCTTGGAAAATTAGTTCTGTCATACCGTTTGATAATTTGATTTTATAGCTTAGTTACTACTGTTATTATCGAGTACATTATGCCATTGGGCATTATCTGATTACTTTATGACCCTTAGGCTGTACGTAAATAATTATTTTTATATTTTCCTTAATAAGTTTTATTAACAAATTATGAACATTATTTTTTTCATTCGAATCAATATGGAACTGGAATTTCTGAAGGATAACATGGATTATTGTGTTTGATTGTCTCAGTCTTTACTTGTCGGAAATTCATCTTGATGATTAAAAAGTAAAATAATAAAGCGGAAATAAGTTATTTTACTTTTTAATCATCATGGATTATTGTGTTTGGTCATCAACTTTCTGCGAAGAAGTATGCCTAGAAGCCTCGCTAGAAGCATTCTCGAGACCTTATTTTTTGAAGACACACTGTCCTTCATAAATTCTTCAGCCAAAAGCTATGAAGCTCCTAGAAATATCCATTCGAAAAAAAAATACTTTGAAGTATAAATTATTGGACTTACTGTATACTTCGTCCCTCTGTCGGTACGTTCACCCAACATCCAGCAAGCCTTGCTTACGCAACACCCCCAGATGGACTTTCGTTATTCGCGAACCTGTATCGTTTGCTTCAATGACGATCCTAAAATTCTAGAAAAATCGTCACGCTTAATCGGTGTCGGCCAATTACATTTTCCTTTTTTCCAAACCTGTTCTCGTGTGAGCGCACTAGGTCGATACATAGATATGGCAGTGCATGATGACATGACGCCATCTGAATTTATTCGTTTATGGACGAAGCGTTAGTTTTTACGGCTTCTGACGCAGTTTTTCATTGGATTAAGGGAAAAATGATACGTTTTCGTTCCTTTGAATAAAGTCCGTTAAGGTGGGTATACACCCCCGGTTTTGAATCGTACGTTAATTAATATAATATATAGTTACGTTTATTATATAATCAATATATTAATATATTATATTATAATAATTATATAATTAATAGTTACGTTTATTTTCGAAGAATTTTTCATATCTTTTCGAGTTATTTAGTGATGTTTATCGAGCACATAAAAAGTAAATGAATGTTTCACAAAATTACAAAATCAATGAAGTAAAATTCAAACAATTCGCCAAAACGCAATTTTACGAAGCATGCAGTCACTCGGATATGTAAACAATCAGTGTCATCTACGAAACTTATTAATATTTTATAATAATCAATTGTGCAGATTATTTTGATATACATACATAATTATAATAATATAATATATAAAGTTCAATTTTGTTTAAAATTCCCTTTAGTTTTCGGTGGCCTTTCTGCAGTCAGATTTATCTGCTGAGACTCTCAAAATAATTAGCATATTTATTGTAGAAAATATGGAAATTCGCAGTAAGACAGCAAAGAAGCAAAAATGCAAATGATATATTTGTTCACGCGAATTTACGTTCGCTTAATCCAGTTTGTTTTTCATCACGGGATCTGTATCAATTATTCGAGATTTGAGAGCTTTTTTGCATATTCATTAACACGAGTTTTTTTCAAATTAATTTATATCGGTCTTGAAGTCGAATCCATGAGAATCTCAATAAACAGGATAATATGCATTCTTCTGAAAAAAAGCTGATAAGTTTCAATAGAAAATACATCATTCAAATGGAATGAATGAAAATTAATTATGGTAATGCAATCACTGTCAGAACAAACTATTGAATGATTGATACTTTGATTTTGATACGTGAACACATGACTTCTGTATGTATTGTACGAGGTATTGTACTTTCATTATAGACTTTATAATGTGTGTCGTTCTTTCCTAGATTTTATTCATTTGACAGTGTTATTATTACCTAATTTTATCTCTGTAGCAAATATCTAAATAAATTATTGTCATTTCAGACTCCAGGCCCAATCATAACCAAAATTACAAACTCCAACAAATACCGGCAGATCATCCCAAGTTACCATCCTTCGCAGTAATCTTCCCTAATGGATTTTCCGGCGAAATTCACATGTCCTCCCGCACAATGGCAGAATGGAAAACACCGTTGCTCGAAAACCGTTATATACGCTTGCAAACAACGGACGAACCGGCCTCCGCTCGGAAATTTCAACGATGCCTGCTTACAGAAGACAAAGACATTGTGATCCGGGAGAGAAGCGGTCTCCGCCACCGCAAGACTCGCCTCTCTCCCCTCTTGGGGGATCCCCCTGCAGACTCGTAACGGGATCCCGTCGAGCAAATGGATCTATCCGAGTAATGCGCTCTCCATTCGCCACCCATATTTTCCGCGTTATTACGCGTATACTGCGAATATTCATTGATGATGATGAAGCCCGGCGATGGCTTGGCATCCAGCCGATTCGACTCCGGTCTCGCTCGGAGCCTACTAGGACTTGAGTTCGGTTGGGAGGAAAGATATCGATCTGAGGTAGTTGGGCGGTTTTGAGAGATTTTTCCGAAGTTGAGCTTGAAATGAGTTCGAAACTGCCCGGTTACGCACTGTAATCCTAATATTGTTAATATCCAAGTATTAAACTGGTATCCATCAAACTCAGAAGACCTGACACCTCGCCTGACACTAACACCGACCTTTGAAGATGACGTCTTAAGTATCAGATTAATGATTACATTGTGAGGTTGTAGTCAGGGCCGGCGTTTGGGGTGAACCAGTAAAGCGACCGTTTCAGGTGCCTGTATTTGGGGGTCGACGATTCGGCCAAGTTTGCAGGCTGCTTTTTCATATTTCATCCTTGATTCTTTTAAATAACATAAGGTTGTTCCGCTCCACAGCGTTTATCAACATTCCCCGCAATAAAAATCTCCGAACCGCCTTTACTAAGCCACCTGTATAAGAAATAACACATGGCAGCCCAACCAATATAAACAGAATTCTGTATTACCCTCGGTATTACCCCATCCAGAGAGGTATAATAATACGAAAAACAACACCACCTTCGTTTTTGAATTATTTGGAAGCTGATATTTACACATTCAAAAATTTCCACAATATTCTACAATTTTGTATGCCAGATATTTTCAGTTTTCAGCAGAACACATGTTGTTATTGTTTTTTTTTTGTTCAACAGGGGCGCAAAAAATTTTTTTGTTTCAGGCGCCAAAATTACTCAAGCCGGCCTAGGTTGAAGTGTTGAAAGAAAAACACTTACATGTGTTTCTCTTTGGTTTACACTAAATTTTAGATCGATTTATATGACAAATTCGAACAACAACACTTTTTATACTCAAACATTTATTTCTGCCAATTAGCTGAAAACATATGGTCGTAGCAATTTAAAAAAAAAAACCTACATGATCGTATGCCATGAACGTGCTAATTTTTGAGATACAGGGTAGTAAAGTTTCCAGAAAAAAAAATATTATTTTATTACCACAATGCAGATATTTTTATGAAATGTGGTACACACTGCATATAGATATATTTTCTGAGATACAAACGATTTTATTGTCGTTTCACAGTATTCACATATAAACATTGATTTTGATGAAAAAATCCAACAATTTCTAAACGTGTATCGCTGCATGGTTACATAACCTACTGAACATGAATAGTACTCCGTTAGTCCGTTGTGCCTTGAAAACCATTTTAAATTGTACTTGCTGGCAATGAATTTTATATCTGGATAATGTTCTTTCCAATTATTTTTGACAAAATCATTTGACAGTTCATATGTTTGCTAATCTCAAAATGATTGCGAATCAAAGAAAAATTTTGTGTACCGAATAAAAATTGAAACCAAAAATTAGTTTAATAGAGAATATGAAAAGGTAATGCTATGATTTGGAAGAAATGATCTCAAAATAGAAAATTGGACTTGTTCAACAGAGTTAGATAATAACAGGCTTTTCAGCTGTAATCTAATTGATGCCTACAAGTGCGGTAGGAATTTTCAGAGATTGTATCGCTATAACGTTGTGTGGAGTACTTAGAATGGTGTTTTTGTTAATTAGCAACCTTTACAACACAGCGTATTTTAATCCTTGAGTTTTCGTATACTTCGTATGCAACCAAAAACATAAAAACATAGAGACAAACGAAAAAAACGCACAAAGCAAACCTACAAAAAGGGCCAAAAGTTTCAAATCCAAATAAGTTACAAGTAAAGGAGAATCGAGAATAGAGAATATATCTATTGGATAATAAAATTCGAAAAAAATTTCGGATGAAGAAGAAAGATTAAGACAAGGCCTCGTATGCAACAAAATGTACCTAAAGATAGGGACAAACGAAAAGAAACGCCTAAAGCAAAGCTACAAACAAGGCGAAAACCAAATACAACTAAGGAGAATCGAGAATGGAAAATATATCTATTGGATAATAAAATTCAAAAAAAGTTTTCGCAATAAATCTATCTGACACCGTCAGATGAAGACGAGAGATAACGACACAAGGCTTGGAGAGAAAACATACAGAAAGCTCGAATCCAAGGTTTTCACAACACGCAAAAAGAAAGAAGTGGTAAAAAAAATATCAGAAAACAACCGCGAAGACACCCGCAACTCATCGTAGCCAAGTGAAAGGCTTTCAGGCTTCCCACAAACAAACCCAAACCGGCATCATCAAGGACCCCATCAGCAGCCGGGACATCAGCTGACCATCAGGTCGGCGAAAATATCTCCCCGCGTTCGAAATGCACCTCGCTTACAGATTACGCATAATCGCGGTTACCTCACGTTTCAGAAACTCCACAGTGTTTATATCGAGCGGTTTATAAATAAATCGTCATCGTTCCGCAGCCGTGGAATGGCGGTCCGAGGTTAGCGGCGTACACAGACGAAAAGTAGGCCATAAGTTGAAAGACTTCCTACAAGGACACGGATAGCGCTCGGCCCGTTCCACGCAGCCACAGCCGAACACTTCACGGCGGCGCTCTCCGGCAGCGACTCTGTGGTCGCGTACATAGATAGTATAGGATTGTGATACGTTCGCCGGTTTTATTCGGCGAATAACGCGGCAATTGAGAAAGTGGGAACTCCGTTATGTACGTATGACATTTTTTTGAGTCGCGATTTTATGGTTGGAATTCGAGGATCGCATCAGCTGGGATGTATGTGGCCGATGACATGAAGAAGACTATTTTTTTTCTATGATCGTGATCACTTGAACTAAATCAACACTCAGGGTTCTAGACTTGAACTTTTGGATTCCATTTGAAATCTTCTCATATGGGTCAGTATTTTATGAATTGGGTTTTTCGTGCACTACAGGGTTTTCCAATATGAGATTTCATTTTGAATAGCTGGACAGCTGTCCTATTTGAAGCTGTCATCTTATGGCATTAACAAGTGAAGATTTTGCAGTCATAGTTCGCAAAACAAAAGCACTCTCGGATCATCTTGAAGCATCTTCTCTGCAGGCAATAGTGAAACTGGTGGAAAATTTTGAGCTGCTGGGAAAAGGTTTGGGAATTCGGCATTCCACGAACGACATAACACTTAACTTTGCATACAGACTTAGGTCTGACAGAAAAGGAACACAAACTCCTTTCATCGGCCCGAAACCTTTCTATGGTATAGGAAAATGTACCTACAAGAAAGAGTTTCAGGAGAAGAAAAAAACCCCGAAAGAGAAACACTGGCTAAATCTTCCTGGTTTGGATCATTCTAAAAAGTCTCTTTGAAACGTTGAAACTGCGATATCCAAGAAGTATCTGAATCTTAGCAAGAATATACTACACCTCCTCACTGGATACCTCACAGCCTTAGGAAACACCTCATGAGAATGGGTCTAGTAGAAAATGACGAGTGCAGATTCCGTGGGGAGAAGGAAAAAACTCCGGATCACCTTGTCATCGTTAGCCAAAGCAAAATCTGCTTTGGAAAAGAAACTTGTTGAAGCCATCCCAGAAACTGGAGTGTATTAGAACTCTGGAACTGGGAGGCGAGCTGTAGATCACGTTACGGCGAGAATAGCTCTGATGGGGACACAATAGACCTTTAGATAGCAGTGAAACGGAACCCTCCTTAATTAAATCTTAATCTTAGGTGTGAACGCTCTTAAATTTCAGGTTCATAAGCAAAATCGTCGCATTTGGTGTTCGGAAAATCTCAACATATTACTGTTTGGTGCGGTTTTGGGCTGGTGATTGGACCTTACTTATTCGAAAATGAGGCTGGGGGACTATCAAGATGAAAGGATTGTGCTACCGTGCTATAATTAATGATTTTCATGGCTGGAATTAATTGAAAGATTGATTGATGTGAACCTGTTCATTTTCGACAAGAGGTAATCCCAACTGGCCACAGATTGATTTAGCACCTTTGGACTCTTTTCTTTGGGGTCACGTCAAAGTTAAGACCTTTGCCAATGCCCGACAATCGATTCACGACCAGATGGAATTCTTGAAGTCTTCTAGGACACACTGTCGCAAATGTGCGAATTTGTCATGGAAAATTTAATGAAAAGGATATGGTGCAACTGTAGTTGTGGTGGCAATTTGGTTGATACCTTTCATCGTTAATGGCATAGGTACCTTTCGTCTTTACAACGACACAAATGTCCATTGATTTCTCTTGAAATATACTCGTATACTCGTGTTTTGATATCGAAATAAGACCTCTTATTGGAAATCCCTTCATTTTCATAGATAAACCTTGAATCGAACGAGGAAAACGATCGATTTCAACCTCCCCTGAAATTTTAAAAGTTTACGTTTTCGATTATGTGGAAAATCGAATAGAACCTAATTATACTGATGTCATTGTACATATTAAATCAACTAATCAAGTCACCCTCTTCAATAACAATAATTGTCAACATCTAATAGCACGATCCATAGATTACTAAAGGTTCCCTGTAGTCGAATGTTCAGTCGAAATTAAGTGAAAAAAAATCGCATGAATACGAAACTGATCAAACGTCCAAGAATCCCTAACGCTACGTGGGTGCTATACATATATTTCAATCGAAGGCTGGTTAGTCAAAAATAATTCTACGAAAATGATTGTTCCCCATCGTAAACAACCCCTTTTCAATTCCTGATTCAATCGGATTTTTTTTTTCAAGATCAATATTCCATAATTCCAGAGTAAACCTATCCAATGACATAACCCTCTCAAAAACAACAATATATCGCACTCGACCCAAAAAAAACCCGTAGAAAAATATTCCACTCCGGCCTGTGTCGAACAAAAACCAACATTGTTTCACCAACGCATCAACATGATGATATTTGTACATACAATAATTAAAATGAAATAGTGTGTAAATATTGTCATTGTATTTCTTTTTTGTTTGGTGACTTCTTATCTTCGGTAGTTTATTGAACTCCCCAACATATAGGTCAGCCAGATAATGAGCTAGTAATGGAACCTCTCTCGTTTTGCAATTGTTACATCCGAACGAGTGGAAAGAAGTGCGATAAAACGACAATTTCTACGAGATGAACGAGATGTTCGATTGCTTTTTTCGTCGAACGCCACGCCACGCGCGTCGAAAAATAACGTCATTTTACAGTAGACGTTATGAATATCGGTTTACGGATGCATTTCGAGCATTTTGTTAGGAAAATTGAGATCTGAAGAATATTTTGCTTCCAGAGCGATATTTGTTTGATATTTGGTGTACTGGACATTGGCGACTCATGACCTATTTAAGGGGTATTCCTGTAAACAGACGCGGATCCAGGTCCGATCAGTTTGACCAATTTGAAGATCAAATCACATAATTCAACTAGTCTTAACATAGCGAAGAATACGTCACTGACAAATAAAACAAGTAAATGTAGTGAGAATCTAATTATGGCAAATTTGGATACAGCACTACCAGCTTAGGCATATCCTCGGGTATATCATAAACAATTCAGATTCCAAGACTCTGATGGAGTTAATTTGCGGCTGCTGTTAATTGGCCCAAGGTCAAAAACTTCAAAAAATGACCCAATATGCTGACCAAATGGGTTCACGAGCAGTCAGCTTTTTGGAATTTTTTTTGTCAAACCAATTCGGTTGATTTTATAGACGCCTAAGTTACTCAATTCACAAGAATCAAGAACCGAAATTTTTTATGTATTCATTATCAAAATTATTCAGACGTAATTAACATGTACTGCTATGAATAAGAGTAGAATGCTCGATAGAATGTTTGATTCAAAATTTGATATTTCGATCCAATAACAATTGGCGCCCAACGTGGGGCCCCAATTTTCAAATTAAATATTCTATTCTAAAATTACAAATAATATAGACGATCCATAACAGTTCGTTAAGTTAGTACAATTTTTTATGGCAATGTCTTATTTTAGAGGAATTTATTATCACATTTTTAGAAACGTAATTTTGACTTTTCAAAAATCAGAAATTGATACCTAGTATTTTCAACAGTAAAATGTAACTTGTCATGGACAATGCCATGATTATAGAAAAAAAACCTTTAACAAGATTAGGGTAGTTATTTCACCTGCTCAAAACTTGTAATTTTTGGGAGATTCACAGTCATAATACTTCAAATTTGAATTGAATATAAAACAATTATTAGTTCCACAATGTACTACTTCATCAACCTACAAATTAAACGAATGCATCGACATTCATAAAGCATCCAAGTCCGACAATAGTTGCCACAAAAACGAGAAGTGTCCCACAAGGGTATCATCTTGGGCCAACAATATCCCCGATGTTACCGCTGGCTCGATCACGAATTCGTGAATTGTCTCTCTCCGCCAAACTACAACTCCTATTGTTAAAGGAAACCTGCAAACGCAGCCGAATAAATCAGATTCATCCCACGTATCATCTCGACAGAAGGCAAGAAGAACACCACGATGAGAATTAACCAAAGTATTACCATACTGCCGTACATTTTCTGCGAAATGCATAAGCTAGACGACGCCATACAGCGTTAAGAAGTTGCAAAACCGAGATTTGGAGAGAATTTCAATGAGAACATCTTCTGGCGTTACCGCGAAACGGTGGACCTTATATGGATGCTGTGCGTCCTCATTTGAGCAGCGAGCAGAGATAAACAACGGTTCGAGAGATCGGTTAGGGAGTGCGATTATGTCAGAATACGGTCGTTTTATGGTGGCAACAAATTTGTTTTCCCTTATCGGGGGACGATTTTTCACGTTGATGATTGCGGTCGGAAAAACCGTAGGAATGTTTCTGATTTCGAACCGTTTCGAAATACGAGTAGCTGAGACTCGGTTGTTGCCTAATGGACCAACACAAGTAACAGTAAAAAATACGAAACGTAATCCAGTTAAATTTTCGTCAAAAAATTATTTTGAAGAAAATGAAAGGAAAATAATAGTTAAATAACTTTTCCGAAATAAAGAATTTCGTGATTTGTCTATATTTGGAGGGAAAAATAATGTGCCATGTTGCCAGAACAGTAAAATCAGTAAAAATTAGGAATATTACAACAGTTCCTACTTTCATCGAAAGGTTGTACTTTACGCGCCCTTTTATACATTTTCACAAAATCAGAGTTTTGCCTCCTTTGTAATGATTTCTTCTGAATTTCATTCAAGAAAATTTTCAAAATATATCAGTGCCTTATAGCACTCTCAAATTTCTTAAATTTTTTTTTCATTTCCTTTTTATAACTTTCCATTAGTTAATAGTTCTTTTTAATGATTTGAGAGATAATTTACGAGAAAGCAATAAACGATAGTGAAAATTCTTGCAGTGTTTTTAGATTTGTTTCCATTGCAATTGTTTGCAATCTCCACTGAAGTTTGATCGTTTATATCAGTTTATTTTCTACTATTTCACTACTTCATGAAACACAAAATACCTATGCCTTATTCCTCCAAATTTATTTTATCGTTTTGAAAAAAGTACCTCGCTGTAAAAATATACGGACTTCAATGAATAATCATCAAACTATTTTGTAGACGCAAGTAAAATATAAACACCTGATGGTTTACATTTTCACTGATAATTAAAATGTAAACAGCTGATGATGCCACAGTGTGGTGAAACAATTGTTGTATCATTTTATTATAATATTGTGGAATTTGTGTTCACTATAAAAAATGAATTTCCATCCAATGAGAACCGAACGCATCAAATATTTTATTTCAATGTTGGATGAAGAGCAATTGGACCAAATTATACTTTTTTCCATGAACAGTTGTTCACTTTAGTTGACAAAACACCTGAATGTGAAATAAATTTAGTTCATAACATGAAATAATTTTTTCTCAAAGAAGAAAAACATGAAAAAAACAGTAAAATACCTTTAATAGATCCGCTGGAAGTATGAGGCTGCTGAAGCTGCGTCTGCGTTTGGTGTATTTGTTCCAGCTTCGTGCTGGCACTGTTCCAAACTTCGAACATTTTGTCGTAGAAATTTCACAAAACTCTAGGAAAAATTGTTGCATCACATACACAGATCACTTCAAAAACCAAGCAATCTTGAGTTCACACACTCTCACTGCTATCACAAGTTTGAAAAAGTATTTCGTGGAAAATAAAACGAAAACAAAATTCGAAAACAAAAACAAAAAATCAACCAAGACCTATGTGACTGAAGTGCCTTCGATCCATTATTGGTTTACAAAGCCTGTTTTTCGTGCGTTTTGTACAGTACACTCTCCATCTCTTCATGCTATCAGCACGGGTCTGGGCATTTTGCTGAAGACGCCCATTTGGCCGATGTCAGGGATAACCTAGGAAGAAGCACAGTTTTTTAATGAGGAGGAGTTCTCGTTTACGAACGCTTGGCAGGGCTTGGCACTTCATCATACGCACACTCGGAAAATCATGTTAAAAACTCTCCAAATTTTACACAAGATATTATTATTATTATTTTTGTTTTTTTTTCGCGATATATTTCTATTAACAAAATTCCTTGGTATATTCCTTGATCATCATCAGTAAAAATATTCCATTCAACATCATATCGCGTTATCAATTTCAACGCCGTTGGATAGTAATTCAGGAATTTATTGTTTCAATTTTAGTTCTTGTTTCCAGATCAAGAATATATAATTTTCACATCGAACTGTTTATATCTATCTCCTACAGTTTTTCCGAGCTAACGAAATTTTAGTAATTGCATTTTGTGTACGAATTATATATAAAATGATATGGTTTTTACACTTTACACCCATAAAATATTCTTGAGTATTATTATTATTAATCACATTAATAATAATAATAATAATTAATGATATTAATCATTAATGATAATCAATATATTTATTGATAATAATCAATATATTAATGAAGAGTGATTTTAATAGTCATTCATTCTTCTTCCGGAATCGACTTGAAAATTATCGAAATAACGCAAACTCATTGTTCGAAAATGTTCTGCTACCCATTTTGTAAAGAGAATAAATTTTTTGATGCAACTCCTAATTAATGAAATGTTCACGATAGTGTATAATTATTATTAATAACTTTGTTCATTTTTGTATCAATTTAAAAGCTGAATAAATATTTTTGGGGAATAAAATGATTAATTGAAAATCACTTAATGATAAATTAATAGATAAAACAGAGTATACTACTCGCTTATTATTACCTTGTAATGTTATTTCTTCGGCGCCTACTCGATTCGATTTGTAAATATTCCTGGGTAATAATAGTTCAAAACTTTCTTTGCTCGAAATACGTAATTTCGATAACTGAAAATTATGAAAAATGAGAATAGTGAAAGTAAAAAACGCAGAACAACGTCCATCATAGTTACCGAAGCGGCGATCTCAAGAAAAGCCAAAACTCTCAATCTCCAATTCCGTTTACGAAATCACTCGCTTCTGATCTGACTGGTTCCATCGAAATCCGACAACTGAATTGGCAATTCAGGGGGGGAATTTCACTTAATATTTGTTTGCTTTCCGATAGAAATAATTTTTATATTGCCGTCAACACATAAAGCATCGTTTGCACAGGTATAGTGCACATGTAAATACGAAATAAAACACATTTCGCAACACGATGGTGATATGTGGTGGGCTTAGACTTGCAAATATTTCGAATAGAAAAAGTATGAGAAAATACACTAGATACCAATACGACCGTGGTAGCTGGGTAGGTACTAGACGAAAGGTGCATAAAATGCAAGCGGATGTGTGTTAGTCACGCTTTTCTATTTGGTTTATTTGTTTATTTATAGTTCTTTTTACAACTTTGAAATTCTCTACAGAGAAACTTCTAGATAAATATTAACCTGTATAATTCCCAAGGAATATTTGCAAGAAAAATTAAACGTTTGCATAATATATTCATACAATTCGTAAAAAAGGCTGAAAAGAAAGTGTAAATTTGTTTCTCTATTTCAGTACGTTCATTACAGTATTAAACACAGTGCTTTAATGAATTTATTACAGCATTGTTTTCAGTTATATTTCTTGTTTTGTGGTTGTCTACACTGACTTTCTATCCTATCAAATTTCAACACACGTCAATTGTCAATATAATATAATTTGGATATATTGAAATGATTTGGAACATTTCTCACCATTTTCCTAAATTCTGGTGGTGGTAATCGATTTCATCAGACATAATTCACGAATTTAATGCGTAATTATAAATTATTTGAAAATTCGAAACGTACGACTCAAATTCAAATTCCGTAATCTGTCAATTTTCGTAACAGTCACACCAACTGCCAAGATACAATACTAGCACTAGAATGTATGATCTGAATTTTTCATTGAATTTCGACAATATTTCACAAAACTTGATTGAAATAGAGAAAATATCGTCTAATACTCGTTGCAGAAGGCGATATCAAGAGCTCATTCTGCAACTTATTTTAGAATATACTATGTATCAACTTACTATGTGAACGTAACAATTCGGAGGGGTACGAAGATGAGTCAATCGGTAGCCAAGCTCTTGGGAATTTAGTCACGTGTTTCTCGGGAGCTGTTCGCTCGTTGTGCGTACGCGAATTTTACAAAAAATTCTCCAATATTCGAGGTTTTCGTCGATCAAATGTTGCATCAAACATTCCTCTCATTCGGAGACCGGCTCAGCATTAGATAAACCAAAAAACGAAAGAAAACATGGACCGGCTAATCGTTCTGTTCGTGAAGATCCCTGCCTCTCCATTCCAATATTGAAAAAGAATCCCGATAAATCACGCAAATCCTAACACCCCAACCCAACCACAACAACCACATACGGTTTCCTTCGTGAAAACCCCCATTTTCCACACAGATTTCCTAACACCGAAGGGAAATTCTCCTTTCTCTTCGCCCTCTCTGATTTTTCCGTACCCTCCCAAGTCGAAGCCATTGTCTCCGTCCTGAATCAAGATAGGAACGACTTCCAACCACCCACTGCAACGTTTCGTCACAATGCAACAACCCTTTTCCGTTCTTTTTTTTCACCCCCGTAGAAGGTCCACTCCACCCCCGTCGTATTGATTATCCGACATCTGATGACGACGTATCCGGCGATGCACCGAGTGCAGTCCTCCTCCAACGCCGTCCCGACACAGATAAAGGCCTCCACCCGCGGCAGATAAGGGGGAGAATCTCGGAGACGCGAATATCGGAAAATACCCGGAAAACATGAGGATTCGGATACCGGCGTCCGGTTATCGGAATGGTTAGTTTTCCTACTGGCGCGGAAAAATTACTCGGTTTCCATCCGGAGCTTTCCGCTTATCTCCAGCTCGGCCAGTTCCAAAAATGAGGAATTCTCAGAGGCAGCTGTTTCCAAATTACTTGAGTGGACGAATTAATATCGAAGTATTTCAGGCACAAGAAGACCTACTGGCAGATGAAGATACTCCTCTGAGTAGGGATTCACGGCTTGACTTGATATCCAAACTACTTGACTTGGGCTTGACTTGAAATCAACAAGTTAAAGTCAAGTAGTAGTTTTTCAATATCAAGTCAAGTATTTATTTATCAAGTACTTGACTTGATATTGAAAAACGATTGCTCGACTTGAAATTGAGTTGATTTCAAGTCAAGCCCAATTAAGTCGAGTAACTTGAATATCAAGTCAAGCCCCTACCTCTGAGAATCAACGTCCATCGAGGATTGAAGCTGGACTCACAAGTCTTAGGTTTGAATTGAGATGAAGAAGAAGATAAGGAAAATAATCATTTTAGTCATTGGAAGATATTAAACACTTGACAAATCTACAGTACATCTTCTCAAGATCAACACATTAATACACAACACAGATTCCTGAAAGGAAAATCTACACAAACAGCCATATTTAAACTAACAAAGAACATATTGGAAGGAGATAACTAAGCACTGGCTTATTTTTGGCTTTGTCAAAAGCAAACAAACCAATGAACCGGGAACATTTGCTACAATGCATTTATATGCATTTTCTGAATCAAATTGTATCAATCCAAAAGGAAGCAAAAAGTGAGAACCACCAAGAAAGCAAACAATGCTGAATCCAGCGACCTGATGAATGAATGTGGAATGCTGCAAGGAGGTGTTTTGGGGCCACTTCAATTACTAATTTTCCTGAATGATTTGGAAGATATTGCAGATGAAGATGAAACATCAATTAACTATGTGGATGACACCAATCTACTGGTAGGAGCAAAAGAAGGAAATACATAAGCAAACCAAGCAGCATTACTTAAGAAACTGAGGTTATAAATATTGTAGACACTACTAAATTTCTGGAGGTATTCATAGAGTCAATTAATGAATTTTAGAGCACAAGTGAAACATTTAAGGTAGAACTTTAATCAGATAATTTTTCCATGAGAATTGTAGAGAATTGTGAAATAACATGATTATAAGAACCAAGCGAAATCCTTTCAAGAATACAAAATTCAAATATTTCAATTCATAAACTGACCCTAAATGGAAAATCCTAGCAAATATAGTTTAATTAGACAAGGAACATTCAATAATTTTCCCGAGAATTTTTAAAATAGCATTAAGAACATAAATCGATTAAGGACATTCAAAAATAAATTGAAATTTTCGATTGTAAGACTTGAGCTTTATAAACTGGGATATTTCTCCAATGACATATTGGACAGCTAACCACTAAAACATATTTAGACTCTATTTCATTCAAGGTGAGCACCTTATTTGTGAACCTCATTTGAAATGAAGAAGAATTATTGTTATTAAGATCTACCTAATTGGTAGATCACTTCAAGACGATCTCAACTAAGACATCCGAACACATTGTCGAATCTGAGAAGCTCAGGGACTCAGAGCCGTCTAATTGAAGTCGTGCCAGAAGCGTCAGGACCCGAACAGGACGATTTGAAAGGATAATGCGTGGAACGCTTGATGCGCCAAACCCCATTTACCCAATTCTCGAATTAAGCCCATAACAGTTACACGTGTATCGATGAATAATCTTCTGTGAAATTGTCGTGTTGACGAACTACGGTTGTTGAACTCCGCGTGTCGATTCTCTAATCAGCGTCGAGAATTTGGGGTGAATAATTATTATTGTTTCTTTCGGTTTACCGTTCTTATCGGACGATTTGTTACGAAAAATAAGTTTCAATTTGTTGAGGGTCGTTAGCTTTCGCTTACAGGTCGAATCTTTGACAATCGGTATCGAATGGCAGAATATAAATACACGTCAGTTTGACAGATCAAACTGACGTGTAATCATATTCTGCCATCTGATACCGATTGTCAAAGATTCGACCAGTAAAAAAGAGCAAACGACCCCTCAACAAATTCAAATTATATTTCAATTTGTTGATTACTAATGAAAGATTGGGGTGGAGTCATCAATTGCAGCAGAAAGGTTTCTGTGCATTTGGAAAAACTAAAAATCATAATTTTTCATTTGGAATTCTGTAATTTAAATGATACGCCAAGTATTGCTTTCATTCAGAGATGATTAAAAAAGTTTGAGGAGGCCGGTTCAATGATAGATAAACCAAAACCTGGTCGCCCAAGGTTATTGAGAACGGAAAAGAACGCGAAGCGGGTTAATCGGTTTGTTCGTGATGATCCCCAATCGGAAGCGTGCAAATCCTTTGACCGTGCATATATCATCGCTTAACCGAATTTTGTTCAAAAATCTCAAGCTGTACCCCTAAAAAATTCTATTGGTGAAAGTTTTGAAACCCCAAGATGACATTCAAAGGTAAGAATTCGTAAACCAGGTTTTGCTTATGAACGTTTACCAACAACTTGTTTTCGGAAGATCCTCATGATCTTAATGGCCAATCGAATAAGCAGAACTGCCGCTACTGCATCTCCAAAACGAAAGTATCAGAAACCAGAAACCCCTTCATTGGCTTTTGCATTGGCTTAAATCTGAAGTTTATGTATTTAATCGCTTTTCTACACATATTAGACCAATTAAAAAGTTGCATGAATTGGGTTTTGAATTGCATCGACCGTATTCGCCAGATCTGCCCCCCAGCGACTTTTTTCTGTTCTCAGACCTCAAAAGAATGCTCACTGGAAATGAATTTAGCGCCAATGAAGAAGTAATCGACGAAACTGGGGCCTATTTTGAAGCGAAAGACAAATCGCACTACAAAAGAACGAACTACGAAGGCAACTATGTTGAATAATAAAATCGAATTTTGCCAAAAAAAATGTGTTTTACTAGTTTTCAATTGACCTATCAAACTTTCTTTTGAGACATCTTGTATTATATTGATCAATTAGAGTAAAAGTGTGACTTTTTTGACAAAATTGAATGTTTAACAACTGGTGAATAATAGTTTGTCAAATATAAACTCTTTTTTGGGACACCTTGTATAATTTCACCTCCAAATCCACGTCCCGAACCGAAATACAACCCCCTTAAACCCCCTCGAAATCACTCAGGATCCGATTCCGAACGAAATCCGATCTCGAAGGACCATCGATTCGATCCTGCGGAAAAACTCTGAAACATAGTCACACGCAACATATACGCGCGGGAGGTTCAAAGACCTCTCGATTCCGTCGTCCGGGACCATTGCAACGGCCTGTGGAAATCATTGCATTCATAATAACCAGTAACGCGGTCTCTGGAACCGCTTCCCATATTTATTCCCTTCTTCTTCCAGAGCAGCGTCCGGGAACCGCTGTACGCCCGCTCCCTTCGGCAGCCAGACCGTCGTTAGGTCGCGCGCATTAAGACATGATTTATCATGTTCGGGCATATAATTCAAAGTTAGAGAACAAGATTTCATCTCCGCCGTTTTTTTTTCGGTCGTCCCCATCAAGACGGAGTGAAGTGGCTGTGTTAATGCGGTGGAGAGACGTATGGACCCGCTGTGAGTGCGACTTAATTTCCTCCACGTCATAACGGGACGATCTGTTGGCTGGAAGTTGGGTAATTGGTTCTGAAGATGTGCCTGGTACGTTTCGGCGTGCGGGGGTGGAAAGTAAATTTTGAGCAGTTATGGAAGAAATTTTATTTCGTGTATGCCTATTCGTAGAGATTAAATATCCCAAATCATCAAAAAAGCAGTTATTAACATTATAAAAAATATCGGTAGACTATGGACTCGAACCCAGGTCTTCCACGTCAAAATTCCAACTGTAACCACGTAGCCGTGAATCTTCATTCTGAATGGAGGATATCGAGAAGGGTATTTTTAAGAATTCATCATTCTGAAACTATGAGTGGGAGAAGTTTGAGATAATCATCGCACCAATATATACCTTCAGTTTCACGCTTAACCGTTTCCGAGAGAGGAATTTTTGTAATTTTCTTTTCTTCATTGGTTACCTTACAAGAATTATATACAAGAGTGAATATGTTAATAATTATAGTAAAATTTTTGAAAATTCTTGGCCCAATTTTCATTTTCATAAAAACATCGAAAAAATTCCATAAATAATAGCTAAAAAAACATTGAAACTAGAAACAATGATATATTTCGATTGTCATAACTAAATTTTTCAAAATAATAACGCCCCTTCGATTATCATAAAAAAAATTAATCCCCCGTGAAATCTCAAGTTGCGTTTTGGAAGGTACAGAATCCAAAAATCTAATAAAAAAAATCCTTCCGTCTACCGAACAGATCTTCTGGCAAACTATACAAGCATTTCAAATGAAATTTGGTACAAAAATCAGTTGTGATACCGCTCATGATATCGATCCATGAATTTCAAAGCTTCTTACCGAATAATTTTTGGATTTGGATAAATATTCTTGTAGGAGATAACAAGCAATTTTGAAATGTTTTGGTGTCAATATAATTGTTTCTATATTACCATGGCCAAATTCATTGTAGTGAATTATTATTTCCTCCCGATTATCCAATATTGTACGAAAACTATCACTTAGAAAGTAAATATCAAAAACTAATTGAACATTTTTATTTTTATATCCCTGAAACTATTGTTTCTAAAATTGCATTAGAAATTTTTTTTTGTAATGAATACAATTGTCACAATGAATGTTACCAATATCATAATTATCTGAGGTAGGTTGACTATTTGAGAAATGTTTCTCTCTCTTTCTCTCTCTCTCTCTCTCCCTCTCTCTCTATCACAATCTATGCAAAGCGATGCAAACTCGGATGCAAAAGGTTCTTTGAATGATGAGGATCAAAGTTTTCATTTTACGGAAAAATTTCTATGATTGATATATCATTAATAATGACGAAACCTAACGAATTCACATATCATTAAATTATACCAAATAACTGAACTGTACGGTTTTTGAGGAAGTGATAAACCAAAAAATCATAAAATTCTGACATTCTGACTGTCGAAAGTCTAGACATGAATTCGGCAACTTCAAGAGCATAAAATGGATATTAGTAAAATACGTTATTATCCCCTCATCAATCCTCCACGCTCGAAAGTTCCATTTATTTCAATATTACCACCACTAAAACTGTAATTATTTCTCTAATCCTTACAAATGATTCCACGAAAATCTATTGAATAGAAAGAGACGCTGAACGAATTCCGAATCACTATCGTTTCAAGAGTAACTGGAAGATCGGCTCTTGTGTTTTTCAACACGTAATAAAAATCTCGAATATTAGAAACTTCCAACGTCGTAAATTTTGACCGAAGAGTTACCGTTAAATGAACAACGACTGAATGCTTTGAGAAAGAAGACTTTTATTTGACTCCACGAGTTAGTCAGTTATTTTCAAAATGAAATGAATCACTTGGAAAAATTTTAAAAACGGATCAATAACAATTCAATCCGATCATAGAATAGACTTCAAAATTCAAAGTTTGCAACAATAATTCCAAAAAGATAATCATATTGTTTCGAGTTCTCCAAAAAAACTCTCCCAAAATTCTAATCGAAATTGAATTAAACGATTCGAGCAGTTGAATTAAAACCGTAATTAGCCTCCTATCGAATACATCAGGTTGTGTTATTTCACTTCCTTTGATAAATGTTTTATCAGCTCTGGATGGTAAATAAGTCAAAAATCAGACGAAATTAATCACTACAAGGAAGTTGACACTTTTTGAATATATTACCTTCATTCCTAGAGCGTTGAAAACGGTTTTCCACGGAAAATAATTTAGGGAAAATAAAAATAGATCCAACCGTTTTAAAATAAAAAAAAAGGGGAGATTTTTGGGACAATTTTGGTTGGTTCTTAAGGAAAACAATTCGATTAATTTGAGTCTTTAAAACAGGTGAATTTATCCCCGAAAATTATCAATGATAGCGATTTTCGTATTAAGTTCTCAAATTTTATGACGGGAGATCTGAACAGCTGATAGACCTGTTTCATTCATTTCAAATTATGGATTTTACAATAGCCAAAAAAAATTAAATTTTATGTGAAAGTTTTGGTAGTGGCAAAGAAAAACAATACTCAGGATCAAATTGAATACTGAGAGTACTGAAATTGGATTATTAATGTTGAAGTAAAAAGTACCATTGAAATCCGGTGCACCAAGTCAAAATTTCGTTTAAATATTGAGACTTTATCAAGGCTGCAGAGAAATCAATTAAGATAGCTATAAGTTGAATTAACAAATATGTATGTATAAAAAGTAACAATATTGAAATACCCATCTGCATGTTATTATTGTAGCAGGTATGAAGGTGAAAAAATCAAATTGATTCGATCGATAAAGGAAATACTCGATATTTGTGTAAAATTTGAAGTTTGTTCGATCGTTTTAAGATATGTGTACAAGACAAATTGAAAATAAGATCGCTAGCGAAATCAATGACTGAGTCTCGGACTGAGTTCATCATAAAAAATAGAGAACTCGTAAATTATTTGTAACATCAAGAAATCCAACGAAATACATGTAGAAATATAGTTGTTTCATTCACAAAAACGAAACGTTGCAACTCTTGAGTTTCAACCACGTATAAATCCATGCCAAGGATCCACCAAACGTTCGAACTTTCAACAGCACATCGCCTCGCTCAAAACGAGAGGATATATCTTTTCAAAAACATTTAAAAAAATTACGCACCTTTATCAAAAATAAATTAGAGTCAATAATCCACCAATTGAGTAATCCCAAACGAACCAAGACACACAGATGACACTTATTCTTATTCCTCACTGACAACGACGCATTTGATCGCGAATTTCCTCGGATAATCCATCTTCGAAGGGTTAAATGGTCCTTGATACAGATTCGCGCTTGTTTTCGAAATGTGGCGTTTGCGCGTGAAGCTCTCTGAAGCTGGGCAGCTATACGTGAAAAGCTCGACTCTAGACGGCAGCGTTGTCGGTACACTAACAATAAGATAGAAAGTAGGCCCCACAGCCCGACGTCCGCGCGGCGCGCCGTGCGCAGGCGTCCGTCGCGCTAACTGTACTTCTTAC
The DNA here is from genome assembly GCF_914767665.1 of Harmonia axyridis. Lineage (NCBI taxonomy): Eukaryota > Metazoa > Arthropoda > Insecta > Coleoptera > Coccinellidae > Harmonia > Harmonia axyridis. Next base: position 81,251,301 of record NC_059501.1, read on the forward strand.
GTAGCCCCGACCCGCGACGATGGTCCTCTCGACAAAAAAAAAAAAAATTTTTTCGCCCGGAGTTCTCGTCCTCGGACAAAGGGGGCCCTTCATCTAGCGCCCTTCTCGATAACGGAGGCGTCTTCGATTTTTTCTCTTGTTCGGTCCATTGTGCCGCGCGTCCGTGGGTTGTTCCGCGCGTACGGGATACGCGGTATCCGGTTACAGACTCCGGATCGCTGGGAAATCGGAGATGATATCTCGGATGAATTGGGAATTTTTATTAGCGATTTTTTTGATGTTTAATCGATTGAAAAGGGGGTCTTTTGAAGAACGCAGAGTTCATTCGAGTTTATTAATTCTAAAAATTTCATTTTTTTCGAATGAAAAACCCTCATTTCGGCAATTAACTCAAGTTTTTAGAAAATTGTGGCACAATCTAATTTAAATCTATCGCAAAAACGCATAAAGATGTCATGGGGTCCATTTATGACGTAAAATTTAAGTAAACCTCCACATAAAACTTTCAATTGTGTATTTTTTCTATGCTGAACCAAAAAGGTCAACAAAATATACTGGTTTCTGGTACATGTTTATCTTTGAACTCTGAGTAAACAGCGAACAACAATTAAATAGTGCAAAAAGTAGGACTATGTCATAGACATAGAGTAGAATATTATACTTCAAATAACATGACCGATTCAAGAAGAATATTTAAAAAAAAATATTTGCCTGAAATATTTTTATACTTCATCTATCTAGATTTATACGGTGAAACATGCCTAAGACTTTCTTCGTTGTTTTAATGCTAATGAAATTGGACATTTCCTAAATCCATACGAAAATTTATTCGAATAATAAGACGATTTGTCAGTTATGTGCGTGTGTATTGATTATGAATTCCAATGATTCATTCAAAACGTCGTGTCAAAATATTTACATGAAACTTCGATCAAAAATGGAGTTTTTAAAGGTAAATATTATTATCAGATTATTCTAAAGATTGGGAAATTCAAATTTTTTTTAAAACTTTGAACAAGGACAAAATGGGACCACTATGTTTGAAATATCAGCAATGAAAAGAGGCGAAATTAACTTATTTGAACAGAATTCATTGAGAAAATAGTGATCTCTGAAATTTACAATGAAAATAAACATACCTTAAAACACAAGAGCCTGTCTGTTATTTGATGAATTTCCATTTTTCACGAAGATGATTCGTTTTTTGTGTATATTCTGGATTCTGTTGGAAATCCATTATAAATAAAATGAATGAAAGTGATTTCCGCTAAACTATTTGATTGTTAGCAACAATTGTTTCGCCACACTGTGGCTTCATCAGGCTACTCTTATCAGTCAAAAATGTAGCCTGATGAAGCCACAGTATGGCTAAACAATTGTTGCTAACAATTAAATAGTTCAGCGGAAATTACTTTGTTTTATTTTATTTATAAAGAATATAGTTTCATTAGGCTACTCTTATCAGTCAAAAATGTAACCTGATGAAGCCACAGTATGGCGAAACAATTGTTGCTAACAATTAAATAGTTTAACGAAAATTACATTGCTTCATTTCATTTTTAGTTTTTTGAGTGTTTTCACCTACTACTGTTGCTTTAAATATCTTCATTTTAATCGATGTGTTATGTAACTGTTGACATTTAAATATGCACATAAAATCATGCCAAATAATAGTGACTTGAATTTCTATAGTTGTCAACTTTCCGATAAAATCTTCAATTATAAGTTGGCATAATTGTGATGCCATTACAACAATAATAAGAATAATTCCGTCCTTCATACCATAAAAAGGTTGTGGATTACTTCTAAAGAATTGATTGCTCACGTTAACCCAAATAAAATAATCCCAAGGTGTCGAACCACACGATCCTGATGCCCAATTGACATCGCCGATTCAATTTCAACAATTTTAGAGAGAAACAAATCCAAATACTTTCGGAATGTAGCCCAGTCGAATGTTCTCAAAAGCATCCGTTTTTTCCAGAAAAACATCCAAGCATATTGCAAATTCGTGTGAGTCCAACCACCCTCAAGAATCTTAAGTTGGGGTCTAGTCTCATTTAAGATTTTTGAGACTGTTGTCACCTTGAGGGGAAGATCGTACACCAACGAATTTGCAATCAAAAGATGCTCCCCTTCAAATAAACCTACTCACGAAAATATTCGGCTTGTATGTTTTATGAATTTTGTAAAAGCATTAATCCTATTTAAGGCTTTTCAGTAACATCTATGATCTGATTTTTTTGATAAATTCGATCAAACGATTCGAATAATGGATATTTTAGATAGATCATGAAATATTTCAACAGAAAAATGGTTGTATTGCTTTAAATGAATTTATTAATTAAACTCTTCAAAATTGACTTCCTAGTTTAATAATTCCGTTAATTTCTCCTTTTCCCCAGCTTTACTAACAAATTTGACTATTCATTTGAGCCATCGACCATAAAGACTACTGAAACAAATTTGAATTTAATGAAACATAAATCAATCTTTTTCCAACTAATTAGTTGAACAACATCCGAAAGAATCGTATAGGTTAACATGAAATAATTTCAATCCACAACATCTGGAAGTACTACACTATAATTTCGGTACGCCTCTACATCATATCCCCTTCGATTGCAGAATAATCGAAATGTTTATTCAAGTGACCATCCCTCAACCGAAATAAATCACAATCAATAAAATTATTCACGGAGTGGCCAAAAACTCCTTTGAGGACTGCCAATGCAAAACCATACTTCTTAGAAGTCCATTCGGCAAATTAACAGGTTGTCGTATAGCAGTAAAACTCGGCCAATTTTTATGGTGGTCAATGTCACTTCTGACTGCCGTTATTGGGTCATAAAAGGATGTCATCCCTTATAGTGCTGTAAGTGAACCGTAGTATCGAAGCTGTAAAATAAGTTCAGGTAAAAGGAACGGTTCATTCTAAAATGCATTCCCTGATATTTTTACAGAATGTTATTGCACTAAGTAAATATGACTTAAATTGCTTTTGCGGGCTCGTCTCTTTCAGTTTGGTGACTTGAATACAACTGTCCAGCGTTTGTGTACTATGTAAATGCCGTTTTCTTTACTTATATCAAGATGAAATTCTATAATTCTCTTTCAATCATTCGTTAATTATAAATATCTCTTCTTATTTCATCAGTCACTACTGTGTCAAAAAAAAACCTAGAATTGGTTGACAAAACACAAAATATGTATTAGTCATACCAGTATTTAAAAATACGACAGCGAACCTATCTTCGAATTGTCAACAAGAAATCTAGTTTGAGTCATTATTAATAAAGTGAACAATAAAATTGTATAAGTAAACTTTTGATATATGCGTAAAAAAATCGAGGAACGTAGTGCTCAAGGTATAAAGTATAAAATTAAACTTATTTTTTTACCAAGGAACCTTGCAAACAGCATGTTTTTATTTTAAGGCACTTGGTTTTAAGTTATAGTACAAGGATTATGGTACAAATATGACAAAAATTGTATACGAAAAATGAAAGAGATAAAATATTGCGTTTTGGAAAGATAAATTAAGAAAGCGAAAACGGTTCAAAAATGCAATTGCCAATTTAATTATAACAAAATACCTATTGTGATACTAGGCAATGAAAACAAATTGCTACTAATTTCGAGCTGAAGAATTTTTCATTGTTTAAACATCTATGCAATTTTTTTCGATGTCAAAGTGACACAAACGCAAAATAACATTGTTTCATTGGAAATAATCATATAGTAATAAATATAGATAGAGGAAGTATACGCAATTTTTACATGTCCCCAACATTTTACTATATGAATTAATATTATATTGAATGATATATATTTATTTGAATGATTCCCGATTAAATATGCAAAATTGAATATTTGGAATCCGATATTTTTTCTGATTGCCGAATTTATAATAAACAGAATATTTATTATTTTCTGTATCTACCTGCTGAAATCCAATGTTTGGCAACTTTTGCTCTACTAGTGTTATCGGTTGTTTCACGTCATTTGGCGCGCTTTAAGCTTGTTTTCTGAATTTCTGATATAGTTAGGTATTTATTTCAATATATTTTGAGTTAATATGGAACGTTGATTCACTTTGGGGGAGAAACTCGCGAATTGAGTGGAATATCGTATCACTGATATGTTTCCATTTCCGCGCGCTTCAAGTCTAATTTGATAGTTTATGTTGGGGACGAAATTTTGTTACTAAAAATGACATACACTCCCTCTATCTATGTTTATTACTCTTTGCAGCAAATGTATATTTTCAATATACAAATATTGCTTCAGAATACTTTGAAGGTTTCATCTTCTAGGGGTGCATTTTGGGAAAAATGTTTTGTTGGATACTTATTTTCGTTTTAGAAGAAAAGTCTCCCTTTTCCTTTCTATACAGATTTCATCTTCCTTCCCCAAAATCATCTTAAGTAGTCAAAATCTCTATTTACTACGATATTAATATCTGTCAATGTCACAAATTACCGTTCGTTCAAAATCTCGGAACATCCTTCCAATCACGGAGTTCAAACCGATTCTCGAAAATGAATAGGTACCAACGTGATGGGAGGTTCTTCGTACAAATTCTCAAGCAATAAAAAATGTACCTTTACGACTGGTATCATTCGGCTTCCTTATGAATCATAAATACATGTATATACATTGTGGGTATAGAATGCCTAATAAAAAATCGTTTATTATTCATTTTCTCACGCACGGGAATCACAAGATGCTGCAATATTTCGTTGTGGCAACGAAATATCAACAGTTATTCCTTCCATCTCTGAGTTTTACAAGAATTATACGATTAACAGTATTTTTCTGAAATCCTCTATGCGGACGCTCAACAGCTAGGCTTTCGCATCGTGCCGGGGTCAATAAACTATCGAAACTGTTAAAATTGTTAAATTATTGATGAATGAATAAGTTCGAACACATTGTTTCCAAGCAATTAAGGAAGAATTCTCGGGTAATGATACAGGGATTTAGGAGTGAACGCTTCCGGGTTTGTCCTGTATTTTTCTTTTTGCACTTTCTGCAAAACTTACTACTAACTTAAAACTACCTACTGGGAATCAAGACAATTTGAAAATTGATAACGGAAATATCATTCCAATTGGATTTTTTTTCTGACTATGCGATTTTGAAGAAATAATGAACATTCATCATTTTTTCTATTTTTCTATTTCCAAAGAAAAGTCAATATAATCTAGTTACTTGAAGAGTTTATTAATCTGTTTTTTGTAGGTTTTTTTTTATATGTTGGTTTGTTTCTTGAACTCAATATCAAAATAGAGTTCGAATTAGTGGCGTGAACATATTGGGGGGACCAACGAAAACTTAACACCTCGATTTTCCGACTTTAAAATGAAAATATGGAAAATCGCTCGGGCCGTCAAATTCAACCCCCTAACGTGGGTGAGCATAACTCCTTGATTTTGAATAGGAATGGTGGTGTTGCGATAACTGACTTTGAAGATCGTCATGTCGTTATCATTGGAAATTTTGATGTGGAATTTCAGGAATTCAGAATAGTATTCGATAAGATCTTCAAAATGAGGTGTCCTAACACCCCTCATCCCTATTCAAAATCAAGGGGTAGTATTCACCCCCGTCAGGGGGTTGCAGTTACGAGTATGCGAAGATTGGTAAATTTGTTCCCTCTCGAATCAGAAATTGATGGGACAGAGCGATTTCCCACATTTTATATCAAAGACGGAAAATCGAGGTGTTAAGTTTTCGTTGGAGCACACTATATAGTATGTGTACTGCACCTCGAGAAAATGTCACTGAATAATGTTGAACTCATGAATATGCCGATATAATAATTAATACCTAATCAACTTCAAAGATGGGTTCATTAAAAGACCCTCTAGTTTTCCAGACTGCAATACTTTTGATCATTGCTTTTAGGGATATCCCAAGATCAAGGATAATGTATGCATACATACTTCCTTCTTGTTCTCATTTTGTATTTTTGTCGTATTATTTTAAATCAATCGATCGTTTTTATATTTTTTTCATCTAGTAGTCAATTGTAACCAGTTTTGGAAATGTACTGAAATATTTACCTGTATTCCTTTTTCAGATTTTCGATAGAAAAAAATTCACCGCTTACCTGTAACAAAAAAAAAAACATGTTAGTGTGACATAATTTACAAATTCGTCGGCATAATAGCAAAATAAGCCAATTGTCTTGAAGAATATATCAATTTATAAATAAATTAAATGGACAAATAGAGTGTTATATAAGTGATTTTGTTTTGTTTCAGTTTTAAGTTTAGTTTTTTATTCAGATTAGGTGAAAACTGAAGTTTATTTGGACAACCGATCAATTCGTTCAAATTGGTAAGAAATGTAGATGGCATCGCCAGAGCCTTACCACTTTTTTCTCGTAAGTATCAAAATTGAAAAGATGTGTTAGAAAAATTAGTAGAGCGGAGGCTGTTTCTCTGGTACAGATTCGCAGCTCCTTTGTTCGTCATGGAAAGTTGTCTGTGAAATCTAAATTGGAAAAGTTTTACAACTTTGTACCTATCCTAACATCATTAGGATCATCACCGACAATTACAGACACGTTATTGACCAGCATGGAGGTATTCGTCTGTTGCTTGTAGAGTAATAAGGATAATAAGGAATACACAAATATAAACAAACAACGGTTTGATTTGTTTTTAAGTGATTAGGCTCCCACAACTGCATTTTCTCTGTTCAACAATCAAGGTGTGGATTCAAGTCTACCTTCCCAATACAAAACGTCATTAGAAAATCACATCAAACGTGTCAACTACCAATGTTACGTATGGAATAACGCATACGCAGCTAAACTCTCCATACTCCAACGCCAAAAGAACATGGATGGAAGTTGGAAAATTTCATATTGGTGGCCCATGGTCTATAATAGATGACTCTGATTGTAGTTAACTCTGGATCGATACATTGAAGATTAAATGAAGCTACATTTGGTGTTGTTTGTAATGAGAATAAAAACTAGTATTGGGAAAACATTGTTTTTTGGGGCAAATACTGTGCTAGCAAAGAAATGACAAGTGTTATTCAAACTTTGGTCCATCCACAACAACGGTTAAAAGATGCTCAGATGCTCCAGGGAAAGAAATTTGGCTCTGAAAAAGAAGAGACTGCCGAGGTTGAAGCCTATTCCGAAAGCAAACATGAATTTTCCTTTGGAAAAGGTATTGAAAATTTAGAGTACATGTATCACTCTTAAAGGTCACTATGTTGACGAATAAAGTCGAGTTTTCAAGGAAAAATGTGTTTCACTTATTGAGTGAATTATCATATAAAAATAAGATTCTGACAAATTTGATGATTTGGTTTCTGAAACCAAGTTGCCTTGTCTCCAATTACATAACTCGGACAAAGAATTAACCAAAAACGACAAAAAACATTAGAAAAACAAAAATAGGCTGCTGGTGCAGTCATTCAGGTTAAATGAAATTGACACAAAGTGTATAGGATAAAGTCTAAATTATATTTCCAAAAGAATAAAATAGGCCATCGAATGTCCAATCTAAAGTTCAATCCCAAGATGACAAATTCGTATTGAAAGTTATAACAAAATAGTGTCAGACAAACAATTCGATCACCCCATACAAATTTCCAATATCTCCTCCCATTGTCCACTGGGCCAAATGACAGAGTCATCGTCATTTGGTCATCGAGACAACCGACTCAAAGTACACACACACGCACAATGGTGAAACATGCCAGCTTATCAAATTCGTTTTGTTGAAATAAATTTACACGTGTATCACTCTGGCGAGTGAAAATAACACGACCGCAGTCGTTTGTTTTAAATCAACTGTTATGTAAAAGTTTTCGCTTCTTGGTTTCTCGAAATAATAAACAGTAGAAAAGTTTAATTGTGCAAGGTTAATAAACTGCGGGTATATAGAGAAACATCTCTGTCCGCTCGGGCTATACGTGTTCGGCTGTTAATAATGAGAGATAAGGTGGTGAACGGTAGAAGAAAAGAATGAGATGAGTAAACTCATTGATATGCAGAATACAATGTCTAGAGAGGGTGGGAATTTTCTGAACGAACTTTGTTGGGAATTTTGTCCGAAATTTAGAAGGAAAACATTGAGGTGCAGAAGGAGTCTTTACGAGCTTGGCATTCTGTGCGTTTACACCTGGAAGGATACCGCACACTTTATAAGAGAAAGATGGCCTCCTGTCAAATTGGCAGAGATGCTATAGTCCAAGTAATTTGAAACAAAAAGTTCAATACGCTCTATTAGTGTGACCTCACACACCGCCATTTTTGATTCTCCTGTCAGTGTTCGGAATCCAAACAAATAAATTGTCATTCAAATTAGTACGGTGTCGTTGAAGAAATTGGCTTATTTTCATAAATAAGAGTACCTATTTGAGGCACGATTTCAGTATTAATTGATAGACAGAAGGAACGAGGTTAACACCAGTAAGTTTGAATCCTGTATCATTCCCCAGATTTTGTGAAATGTCGTGTTTATTAGTTGAACTTCAAGTTCGAACTTACAGGCATTAATCTCGTTCCTTCAGTCTATCAACTAATAGTAAAATCGTTCCTTAAATAATCTTATTTATCAAAATAAGCCAATTTCTTCAACGACAACGTTCGAATTTGAATGACAATTTGTTTGTTTGGATTCCGAACACTGATAGAAGAACTAAAATGGCGGTGTGTGACGTCATCACTAATAGAGCGTATTGCTATAGTCCAAGTAATTTGAAACAAAAAGTTCAATAGGTAAACATTTTTCTATAGGATAATTTTGAAGCTAGAGGCCAATGAAAATTCTCATTTGTTACCCATTATCAAATAATACGAAAGGTTATCCTGGATAATCATCACTATTCTGAGTAATTAAGATGTGAACAGTCATTAATATAAGATACTATTAAAAGCATTGTTTTTTGGTTTTTTTTCGCTCAATTATACAGTGTGTGTCAGCTACTTATTAGGTCTACAACTTTGCTTCCGCCGTTTTGCAATGGATTGCTGTAGCGCTAAGTGGTAGTCGGAATAAATAGATCGTTGATGTCATACAATAAGCTTAGGTATTTGTAAACATAACGCCATCGAAATATTAGTCGATTCGTGTCTGCATCATAAAGTTATTCTCGATTAAACATGTCAGCTTACGAGTCAAATACTCGTCATTTGCAAGAGTTTTCAATTTTCTGTTTTAATATGAAGAAATCTACGGCTGAGTACCATGGAATGCTCTCAAATACCTATAATGAGTTAGTTATAGAACGTGCCAAGAGTGGTTTCAACGCTTCAAGAACAGTGATTTTGACGTCGAAGACCAGCCTGGCGACGGAAGAGAGGACGTTTTCGGAGATGCAGAATTGAAGGCATTACTTGATCAAGACTCGTGTCAAACGCAACAAGAATTGACAGGATCATTGGGAGTGACGCAACCAACCATTTAAAAACGCCTGAAAGTCATGGGAATGATTCAGAAACAAAGAAGTTGGGTGCCGTACGTGTGGAAGCCCAGAGATGTTGAACGGCGTTTGTTTGCTCGTGTACAGCTGCTTGCAAGGCAAAGATGGAAGGGATTTCTGCATCGCATAGTGACTGAAGGCGAAAAATAAGTTTATTAAGATAATCTCAGCGCAGAAAATCATGGGAATATCCCGGCCATGCTTCCACGTCCACGGTCAAACCGAATATTCACGGTTGCAAGGTCATGCTCAGTATTTGGTGGGACCAGCTTGACGTAGTGTATTATGAATTGTTGAAACTGAAACAATTATAGGCGATCGTTATCGAACGCTATTAATGCGGCCGCAATACAATGAGAGACATGATAAAGTGATTTTACAGCATGAAAATGCTCGACTTCATTTTGCGAAAGTGGTCAAGATATACTTGGAAACGTTGAAATGGGAATGTCGGAAAAAAAAACGGCGGAAGCAAAGTTTTACGCTTATGTACAATTATTCGAAAATGGTTTTTAATCGTCTCAGCGATCTAAAATAAAAAAATGTTCATGAATCCTATTCTACACCCTATTTTTCATCACATTCGAAAAGATATACTCGTGTGTCTGGATCGAGATATTGAAGATTAAGTGACGCTATGTTTGTAATGTGGATAAAAACGAGTTTCTTCTTTTGATAAAGCACTATTTTTTATGGGAAAACTACGATACAAGCAGAGCAATAACTGATAAGTGTTATTCACAACAAACTGATTTGAAAACTGGTAGAAGAACCACCGACAATGCTGAAAGCTCTGGTCGCCTTAATTCCCCAATTGTTCAAAAAAAAAAGTCCACGGAATGGTTTTGAGTAGCAATAAGTTACGTGACATAGTAGTGGAGTTGAAGATATCAGAAGGCACTGTATTCACCATTTTTCGTGAACAATTGTCCATGAGAAAGCTTTTCTCGAAATGAGTGCCGAGCTTGCTCACTACTGATCAAAAGCAACAACGCCTCGTCGATTTCAAACACTGTTTGGAGCTAATTAAGCGAGAATAACAGCAAAAGCAATGACTTGAGGCTTGATGAATGTTATTCAGACTTTGCTCCATCGACAACAAACGGCAAAAAGATGCTCAAGAGAAAGAAATTTGGCTTTAATGAGACTGTAATTGCCGAAGTTGCAGCCTATTTCATTAGCAAAGATGAATCTTCCTACAGAAAAGTGAAATTGAAGCATCTTCTGACTTGACGTCAGTTCTCTTCATATTGAAATATTGAAACGTTTCTCAACTTCAATCCACACAATACGTTCAACGTCGAAACCTCAGCATCCACTCGAAAAACCAAAGACGAAATCACCAAGAAACGCACCTACAAAACCCGAAGAAAGAACCCACGGTTGCCGAGCCAGTTGTTAACGTTAATCATACCGGTACATCGACGAGATCCCGAGTACTTTTCCCACGATAACAAAAACAATCGATGCCATCTGCAGATGACCAGATCGATCGCTGGCTGCAGCAGACTGGCACAGGTGCCAGTCTGCGGGAATTCAACTCAACCGGTCGCCTTGCAACCCTTGCCTCTGGGACGACACAACAACAACAAAAAGGGCACAGGTAGCGGGTGTTACAGGGTGATCCCCACGATCCGAAGGGTCTTCCTCTTCCTCTTCTTGTGTTGTGAGAATACGGAATCGGGAAATTTACAGTTAGCCTGACATATGGCCTTTGTACGGTTCCTTTTGTGGTGCGAAGACTGTTCTTGGGTTATAATTTAACCACCCCCGTGTTTAAGGCCATATGGATGTGCCTTGAGAACGGAAGTGGCAATACGATTCGATGGGTGTTATCTCGCGGATTTGATTGGATTGGTGAGAACGGGGATGATGCCTAGGATTTTGCATCTTCGCGATATTGGATGTCTATTTATAGTTCCGGTTGGGATCAGTTACATCTTCGGGTTTGGTGGGATTTTTCTCGAAAGGTGAGATGCATATTGCCACAATAAGAGGCTGGAGAAACGTTCGATTACGTGAATATGGATTGCTCGGAATTTTTTTTTCGGAATTCGCGATAATTTCAAGAATGAAATCAATACAGCTAACAAATCTGGAGCGGAATCATCAAAATTGATGAACAGAATATAAAAATCAAACGAAGTTAGTACAATATGTGACGCAAAAATGAAAAAAGTCTCAATTAAAACCACGTTTTCTAGAACATGAAATTCTCCCCAATCTCGTTTATAACTGCTAATTCAAATTTAAACTGAAATATTATGGGTTTAATTGATGATTTTTTTTAAACCCTGCAGAAATTACATACTCAAAAACTCATATTTCAAAAATAATTGAATCGTTTCGTTACGGCTGCATAAAATAACAACAGTGACTATTGTAGGATAGCTTGTAACGGGTGTTTTTTTTCGAGGTATATAACTTTAAGTCTGCATTTCTGTTCAAGATGGCGACCGATTTAACAGCTGTCAAGTGATTTATTCTCAGTTTGGTTTGGCAATTGATCATGAATAGACTAACGCCTGAACAACGCTTGCAAAAAGTGCAATTTTATTTCGAAAATAATGGTTCTGTGCGGAATACGTATCGCGCACTACGTCCATTTTATTTTGTTTAGCGATGAAGCGCACTTCTGGTTGAATGGCTACATCAACAAACAAAACTGCCGCATTTGGAGTGAAGCTAATCCTCAAGTGTATGTCGAAACACCGTTACATCCAGAAGAACTGACTGTTTGGTGCGCTTGATGGGCTGGTGGAATCATTGGTCCGTACTTCTTCAAAAACGATGATGGCCAGAACGTTACAGCAGGCGCGGATCCAGGCACCACTTTTGGGGGGGGAACTTTCAGATACTCAAAATACTGGAAATGTGGATCCCAGCCATTTTCGGACGTCATTTTTTTTGCCGTTCATTGATATGGGTTTTCACAAAATGTAATGAAGGTGAAATTCTTGATGATCTTGTAATTATTCGAGCCTTAGTATGTCAAATTCTAGGAGGGCCGGCAACATTTAAGAGGTGCCCGGGCCATTTGGGGGGGGGAACGTTCCCCCAGTTCCCCCCCCGTGGATCCGCGCCTGGAACGTCATGGGTGATCAGTATAGAGCCATGATTACTAACTTTTTCATTCCTGAATTGAACAATCATGATGTCTAGGAGCTGTGGTTCCAACAAGACGACGCAAAATGTCACACAGCTCGTGCCACAATCGATTTATTGAAAGACACGTTTGGTGACCGCCTAATTTCACGTTTCGGACCTGTGAATTGGCCTCCAAGATCTTGTGATTTAACACCGCTAGACTACTTTCTGTGGGGCTATGTAAAGTCATTGGTCTATGCGGATAAGCGACAAACTCTTGACCATTTGGAAAACAACATTCGCCGTGTTATTGCCGATATACACCCACAAATGTTGGAAAAAGTCATCGAAAATTGGACGTCCAAATTGGACTACATCTAAGCCAGCCGTGGCTGTCATATGCCAGAAATCATTTTTAAAATGTAATACCAAAATATTATCTTGCGGATAAATAAAATTCATGTCAATCAAACAATCCATCGTTGTTTTATTGCAATTTAAAGTTATATAGCTCTAAAAAAAACAGCCTTTATGTATCTACCTCCAATCCAGTGAAAAATATGTTATGACAGATATGATATCCATGCTCTTCTGTTTCTATGCCTCTGATCAAATTATAAGCTATCTTTGTTTAGCGAATCAAAGCAAAATATTTGATATCCTTTTCAATTCATTGCCATATGGAGTAATTGAAATGAAACGTTTTAAAATTCAAATTCTGATATTTATTTTTCATTTTAGATATTTTTTTCTCGATAAAAGTTATTTGATAGACTTGGTCGTTACTTGGTGGAAATCCATCTACATTTAATTGATATTAAATACAAGTTATTCTAATTACCAACTATTTTATTATGTAAATAACAATTGTTTCACCGCACATTAGCTTCTTCAGATATAGGTATAGGTATAGGTATATATTTATATTCAGGTATATAAAGGACAAAATGGGCTATGAGTAGGTATGCCCCAATCTACCTAAAAGCGTGAGAATTGAACAAACAATAAAATGGAAATACGACTGAACAGATGTAAACAACTCACCGCTTTCAAATATTTTCTAAAAATAATTTACATATTTCCGTAAGTCCCTCAGTCCTTTGTTGTTAACATGTACCTTCTTAATGTGAGAAATCTGAAGGAGCTACCGTGTATCGAAACTATTGTTATTTACGTTATAAATTAGTGGAAATTAGATTCGAATAACTTGTGTTTCAGATGAAATTCTTAATATTCATCTACACCAGGACCGGCACGAGTAATTTAGGCGCCTGAAGTAAAAATTTTTTTGGCGTCCCTGCTCAAAAAGTACCAGTTACAACATGACCACACCAAAAAAAAAACAGCACCAGCTCTGATGATAACACAGAATTTTCTTCTTCGGATGAATAATCTTGCAATCGTGCGTAAAAAAATTAAATTTTAGTGAATGAAGAATATTGAACGCCGATCAATAAAACGCAAGTCCCATATCTGATTTTCACATCCACATGACACTGTGTACAACCGACGAATGATTACCTAACACACCACAATGTTCGAAGGGCGGTAGCGTATTCAAAGTTTCAGTATTGCTTCGAAAACTAATTGGGATTACAAACATGTGTTCCGCTGAAAACATGTGGCATTTAACAGTAACTAGTTTCGAATGCAAAATCGTAGGAATGTTCCATATTATATTGAATGTGTATACTGTATACATCGGCTTCCAAATAATCCCAAAGCGAAGGTAGAGTTGTTTTTCGTCTTTGTCAATTACATAATAATTTTATCCTTCAATGAGGATTATAGGGAATTCTGTTTATAGTGATTGAGCTGTGGTGTGTGTACAGGTGGCTTTATAAAGGCGGTTGGGAGATTTGTTTATAACAGATAATGTTGACGAACGCATCGGAGCGGAACAACCTTATATTGTTTTTACGAATCAAGTTCTGAAAGAACTGGGCCGAATTGCCGCCGCTCAAATAACGGCGCCTGTACCGATCCCTCCACTTCTTCACCCCTAACGCCGGCCCTGATCAACACTACCGAATAAATAAATAAACGCATCATCGGCGACATCTGATCCGAACCCAAACAACCCCCAAAACCCGTTCGGTTACGGGTAAACAAACCCTTCCAGATTGAGACGTCTTCTGGTCCATTCTCGTCCCATCAACTTCTCGACCCGCTCGATACAAATCCCGTTACCCGAACAATGCGGAACTCGGGCATACCTAGGGCCGCAAAAGGCAATGAGTGGCCGATGTTTACGACCCCCTGCCAGTCAAACTACTACCCCCGGTTTAGTTCCGCCACCCCGCTGGGGCGTTTTGCGGTGGACCGACCGGCAACACATATATTTTGTCGAAAGGGTGTTGAACCGAAAGTTGAAGCGAAAGTGGTGGGCAAGTGTCTATGGGATTTTAGGAAACGGTGCGGTTCTGGTTGATTTTAAGGGCGGCTTTTTTAGGGTGCAGGTGGAGGTCGGTGATTTAAGCGGTGCTGTTTATTAAACGCTCAAGTTGACGGTCGAAATGAAGATGGAATTCTAAGAAATCACGGATGTCGAGTCAGAAGATTTGAAGGTTTTTGCACGCTCATTTAGTTGAAATGGTGATAGCGCTAACCGAAAGACAAGACGTTTTACTTCTTTTCTCGATATTTTTCGTGATTTTTTTTACGATTCTGATGACGCCAACTTTTTACCCGGTCGGATACGTTTTCACTGAAAAATTGGGTATTTTTAACTTACTTCCAATTTGATAGAATCCTAGTTGAACTGAAATCACTTCACACTAGAATAAACGTGCAAAATTCAACTTCGTTAAACTCGAAATGTATATTTCGAAAATTTCGATCTAATTGGAACATTTTCAGGCATTGTTGATAATAAATAATGATAACACTTAAATCAATAGGTCCCAGGTCTAGGCCTAACCAGTAAAAACACATTTTCATTCAAGAATTCGACTTTATTCGTCATGTTGAAGACTAATAAAGGGTGTTTTTTTTAGAGCTATAGAAATTTAAATTGCAATAAAACAACGAAGGATTATTCGATTGACATGAATTTTATTTATCCGCAAGATAATCTTGTGGCATTACATTCTAAATATGATTTCTGGCATATGACACCCACGGCTGACTCGAATGTAGTTCAATCTGGGCGTTCAATTTTCGATGACTTTTTCCAACATTTTGGCCGTATATCGGCAATAACACGGCGAATGTTGTCTTCCAAATGGTCAAGGGTTTGTGGCTTATCCGCATAGACCAATGACTTTACATAACCCCACAGAAAGTCTAGCGGTGTTAAATCACAAAATCTTGGAGGCCAATTCACAGGTCCAAAATGTGAAATTAGGCGGTCACCAAACGTGTCTTTCAATAAATCGATTGTGGCACGAGCTGTGTGACATGTTGCGCCGTCTTGTTGGAACCACAGCTCCTGGACATCATGGTTGTTCAATTCAGGAATGAAAAAGTTAGTAATCATGGCTCTATACCGATCACCCATGACTGTAACGTTCTGGACATCATCGTTTTTGAAGAAGTACTGACCAATGACTCCACCAGCCCATAAAGCGCACCAAACAGTCAGTTTTTCTGGATGTAACGTTGTTTCGACATACACTTGAGGATTAGCTTCACTCTAAATGCGGCAGTTTTGTTTGTTGACGTAGCCATTCGACCAGAAGTGGGCTTCATCGCTAAACAAAATAAAATGGACGTAGTGCGCGATACGTATTCCGCACAGAACCATTATTTTCGAAATAAAATTGCACTATTTGCAAGTGATGTTCAGGCGTGAGTTTATTCATGATGAATTGTCAAACCAAACGGAGAATAAATCACTTGACAGCTGTTGAATCGGTCGCCATCTTGAACAGTAATGCCAACTTAAAGTTATATACCTCGAAAAAAAACACCCGTTACTTATCAAGCCATTGATTTGCTTGCACAGAATTATTTCATCAAAACCAGTGTTTTTTGGACACACAAAACTCATTTGTTTCCATTCTTCAAAAAACCTTCAATATCTCTATCCAGACTTAACTAATAACTTGATGTTCACACATCTTTCGAAGTTTGGTAGTAACGATAAAAATTGGTATGGCTCCAGCAGTGCCATCTATGCTCCAGGCCCTGGACTTATTGAGCGACGTGTTACATGCTCATCCAGCTTCACACCCCTCATCAAACACCTCGACAATTCAGGTTCTCGAAGAACGAAACACACCTTCTTCTGCGGCCGCTTCGACTGATTTATGAAAATTACCGCCTCGAATCCGCCGAGTCCCGCCGTTGGTCCGTCGAGATCGGACAGATCATAGATCGGCGTCCATAAACGAAAACGCGGTACGCGCGTAATGGTTGCGCAACCGGAGAACTTCTTATATGGCCATAATTCGATACCCAACTTGAATTTATTCGATTAGAGCGCGTTCCAATTCCGACCGTTCTTATTAAGAGGTCTTTAGCGGCCGTAACGATTATTTTTCTAGCGGCGTATAGATCATTAATCGATTTGCCATTTCGATTGTGTCCCGAACTGGTTGTCCGTTACGATCAGCGTCTACAAATGGTAAGGATAGGCGAGATCTGGTTTTTTTTTTCACGACGACGCGGTTTGCGCAACTTTCGGCGGATAGATCGAGTGAGGTTAGGTTGATGGATGCTGATGGAGATTATGACTAGAATTCTGGTTTGGTGCTGATACTTGTTACATTCTCATCATCTTCGAATCTCAGTTGAATTTAAAGTTCTACAATCATATTTACCAATTTCAGTTTCAACTGTTCCATATGTTCTTTGGTCTTTCCAATAGTTTTTTCTTGAATATTTTTGTTTTGTTTAAATTTTGGATTGCTTCTAGAACATATTACATTCTGACTATCGAACCTCAGTTGGCTTTAAAGTTCTACAATTCTTCGCTTCCAATAACATTGAATACTTTTATCATTGTAATGAAGTTGAGTTTTAATACTTCTATACTTCTTTGGTCATTTAATAGGGTTCTCTCCAATAATGTTCGATTTTTTATAAATTCTCTATATTGTTGCCACTGAAGTCTTCAGTTCTACTCATAACATGCTCGACTTCCTATCACAATCTTCGTATTGTGACTTAAACAGACGATTTTTCCTTTATTTATTAATTTTTGTATTATAAAAGTTTAATGAGTCTACCACCGATGCATCGGTGGTTCAGTGGTAGAATGCTCGCCTGTGTCTTTATGTTGATGTAGTTGTTCAATTAGTTTACTGTTTACTTAATTGATACATTTTTAGTCATTTTGAATTTTCTTTTGGTTGATTATTAAATTTGTCATTTTTAGAATTGGAATATATTCCAAGACAAAAATAAACTAAATATATCATATAGATATATTATTGTGAAGGATTAGACACAAAGTTGTCAAATTATTTGATTTATAATTTTTGTATTATTCGAATTGGACAACAACAGGTGAACAACCCGAACTGCTGTTCATAGATTATAAATTGTGTAAAATTGTATGATTATGTAAAAAAACGTGAAACAATGAGCAATGCCGCCGCCAGACATTTTGGCGCCCCGGCATAATAAAATTTCGCCGCCCTACTTTTCCTTATTTATCTGAATTATCTTGAAAGAAGTCAATGTTATTCCGCTGAGGCATCTTTTCAATTGCATATGAAATAGTATTTTTCAACTCAAAATCACCTTGTCAAATTTATCGAAGGACGTTTTGTCAATTTCATCAAAAAAAATCCTGAATTGTTTAAAAGTACGACGCTCTATTCAAGTCTATATAGTAAAAAGATGACATAGTTCTCAAAGGTGCATTTTGGTACCTATTTGTCTTTTCACAACTATAGTTGAGAACGCTTATTTGATTTCGAAAAAATTGCTTATTGGAAGTTTTAATATTTTACTACTAAGAACACATTTTTGTGTCAAAAAGTATGTCTCCTCTTATTAACTGACTTTGCGCGCCTACAATTTGGCGCCCCGGCAAAATGTCTTGTTTGCCGATCCTGGCGGTGGCCCTGCAATGAAAGCCACAAACCAAAAAATAACATGCAAAGAATGAATTGAGTTCGATGTGCAATAAGAAGGAAATAGAAAATCAAATCAAAATTCATAAATGTGAAGTTAAGCACATAAAAAAGGAGAAAATATCGAATGATATATCATAATTTGCTGCTCATCTATCCACGAAGTTTGCCATGTAATTCTATTTCATACTACATATAATAGGAATGATACATTTTAAAATGGTGGTAATGGCAACTCTTTGTATTGTTTTTTCACATTTCTTATGTCATTTGCGTTCAGTAGGATACATATTACAATTTCTTCGAAAGAATTCAATATATTTTCGGGATTTCAACTGAAAATATCGATATAAAATTTTATTAAGAATGCAAATATAATCATAGACATCCCTTGAAGTCAAATTTGTGATTGTTACATGCTCTTTATATTTTCAAAACCAATCGAACAAAATCCGAATTTGAAAAGGAAAACATCTGCCTGCTCAAATATTTAAAAGATACAGAATTGTGTGAGAATTTTACTACACAAAATAGAAACCAAGAAACACCCTATACAAACACGTAATTTTAATCAAATCCACCTGGAATTTATCCACCGAAAACATCACTAAAATTCGTTATCATCAACCATTTACATACATGTTAATCAAAAGGCCCGAATGTACAATACATTAGAGCACAATAAAATTTACCGCTACAAGTACAACTAGCATTTTATCAGGGATCAACCCCACTCGTAAACGTTTTTTACGAACCCACATTCATTGCTGCTAGGAATGATGCATGACCATGTTCGCTCTTTCGTTCATGACGAATTTATCTATCTACATTCTACACCTACCGAAATTTCATCGGGTTCAATAACCCAGCAACGGTTTCGCGGACCATGCTGGAATTCTATCGACCCACATAAAAAAGTGGTGCCTTGGTCCACGTACTTTCTGGTCTGAACCCGTAGAGTGTTTTTCTGTTAATTGATTGTGTTGATTATTAATTTGGTCAGGAATTTGAGAGAAATTATTATTAATCCTGATAGTTCCTAATCACTCTTTCTTTTCTAATTTCATTCTTTGCTCATCATTATTATTTGTCTAACAAGAAATGAATCAATAGTCAATATCATACCATGAATACCGTGATGAATGACAAATAAAAATAGCCATATTATAATAAACTTTATTTTTCTGACCTTAGATCAGTACAGGTGTACTGGTACCAAGGCTTCAACTCATATAACAATATTACTTTTGTAGAAAAGGAAATAGTGTGCTTTCATTTCCTAAGATGTTTTTCTCAGTTTTTTCAAATAAATATTGAAACATTCGCTTTTATTCGCAAATGCTTCGTTTGCTTGATTGAAGTTTTCCTTGATACCTGACTATTTATTTATTGCTCTCAGTTTTAAGGGAAAAAATTATACACGCCACTGAGATATTTCAAAACTTAAAGTAATTTTGGAAATGCTCGTTCAATTTGTAAAAAAAATCTACCATGCGTTTTTTCGTATGGGAATCGTTTTCATTAAAAAAAAAACACCATTACTACAGTATCAAGAACTATGTATCTTAATCATGAAAGGAGAAGAAAAAACTCTCTTTGTCAACTCCAAATGTTTTATTACCTATTATTATTATTTATTTTCATCTTACTATTATTTTATTGTGACGATTATTTTTTGCAGCTCCTCCTACGAAAAAGCGGCTTGTGAGAATTTTTGTCACAAATTGAACGAGGAATGCAAAAATTACTTTTTTTGGGTCTACAACTTTGCTTCCGCCGTTTTTCAAGAAATGGTTGTAGCGGTAAGTGGTAGTCGAAATAAACAGATCTTAGATGTCATATGATAAGCTTAGGTATTTGTAAACATAACGTCATCGAAAATTAGTCGATTTGTGTGTGCATCATAAAGTTATTCTCGATTGAACATAAACATGTTAGCTTACGAGGCAAATTCACGTCATTTTCGGGAGGTTTTAATTTTTTGCTTCAATATGAAGATATCTGCGGCTGAGGCTCATCGAATGCTCTCAAATACATATGATGACGCCGCTATTAGTGAGAAAAACGTACCGAGATGGGTTTCAACGCTCCAAGAACGGTGATTTTGAAGTCGAAGACCAGCATGGCGGTGGAAGAGAGAAGGTTTTCGAAGATGGAGAATTGGAGACATTACTTGATCAAGACTCGTGTAAAACGCAACAAGAATTGGCAGGATCATTGGGAGTGCCGCAACAAGCCATCTAAAAACTTCTGAAAGTCAAGGGAATGATGCAAAAACAAGGACATTGGGTACCGTACGAGTTGAAGCCGAGAGATTTTGAAGTGCGTTTGTTTGCTTGTAAACAGCTGCTTTCAAGGCAAAGACGGAAGGGATTTCTGCATCGCATTGTGACTAGACGAAAAATTCATTACGATAATACCAAGCGCAGAAAATCATGGGGATATCCGGCCATGCTTCCATGTCGACGGCAAAACCGAATATTCACGGTTCTAAGATCATGCTCAGTATTTGGTGCGATCAGCTCGGCGTAGTGTATCATGAGTTGTTAAAACCGACTGAAACAATCACAGGCGATCGTTATCAAATGCAATTAATGCGTTTGAGCCGAGCTTTGAAAGGTAAACGGCCGCAATATAACGAGAAACATGATAAAGTAATTTTACAGAATGATATACTTGAAAACGTTAAGATGAAAAGTCCCACCCCACCCGCCGTATTCTCCAGATGTTGCTCCCTCGAACTATCACTTGTTTAGATTAATGTTACAAGGCCTGGCTGACCAGCACTACCGGTCTAATGAAGAAGTAAGAAATTGGATCGATTCGGGGATCGCTTCAAATGATAACCAGTTTTTTCAAGGCGGGATTCGTACGCTGCCCGCAAGATGGGAGAAAGTAGTGGCCGGCAATGGATAATTTTTGATTGAATCATAAATGTATCACCAGTTTTTACAATTGAGCCTCGAATTTAAAAAAAAAAGGGTAGAAGCAAAGTGATACGCCTATGTGTAAATAGTGGATTAAACTGAATATAGATGAAATGAAGATCTCGGTAGTCACAAACCGTATTATAGTCAAATTAACCAAAACACCAAATCGCTAAGCTTATCGAACCGGCACACAAACTTCATACTTCATCCTACGTGAAACGTCCTGCGAACAAAAAACTTAACTGGTTCATCAAGTCGGCCGATTGCTTTCCTAACGAATCCATTAATACGAAAGCAATTCCAATCGGCAACCTTCTATTTAACTCGCAATCGCCTGATGGTTACGCAACGGCCATTTCGGCGTGTGTCTTCGATTCCGTTTCGAAGGCTTTGTGACTTGTGTGTGTGTGCGTTTCCTTGCCCCGTTACTTTCTCTCTGTATACTGTATAGCTTTCTCCGTAGGTATGGAAATTCGGAAGAACAATCGCGCCAGCCGGGCCTTCTGGATATCGATATATACTGACAAAGAAACAGCAACACCCAGAAGGAGCTGTTTAAATTTAAAAAAATTTTTGTTGGTAAAACAAATTATAGCAAGGAGTAAATTATTGAAATTTGGAGAAAAAACGAAGGGTTTACAATTTTTTTTAATAAATTTGTTAATAATGTGTTAGTCCACCATGATTATCTATACACTCACCAACACGTCTCGGTATTGATGCAATAAAATGGTCTATTTCTTCTTGAGGGATACTATCCCAAGCTTCCTGTACTTCATGTCTCATAGCCGCCAAAGTCCATGGGAGCTGGGGTAAATTTTCAAGCCTTCTACCCATGATGTCCCGAACATGCTCTATGGAAGAAAGATCGGGGATCTAGGCGGCCATGGCAAAAGATTCACATGGGTCATTTGAAAAAGTTTAAACAAACTCTGGCAACATGAGTTCGGGTATTGATTTGCTGGAATATTGGATTCTCGAGCCGGTTAAGGTGAGGGAGAACATACGGCTCCGCTATTTCTTGGTAACGCAGCGCTGTCATATAACCTCGAATGAAGACTAAAGGTGAACTACTTGCATGTGCAATAGCACCCCATACCATAACGCCTTCTGTCCGGTGTACATGACGCTCCACATCAAACTGAAGTTTTCGTCTTTCTCCCCGACGTCGTCTAACCCTTCTTCGGCCATCATGTGCACCCAAGGAGAATCAAGATTCACCAGAAAAGACGACCTGATGCCATTCCACATTCCAAAGTTGACATTCTCTGCACCACTGTAATCGTTGCCGGCGATACTCAACCGTCAGAGGTAACACAAGATGGGGTCGATAATGCTGTGGTCCAAAAGAGGTTATCCGGCGGTAAATGGTTCAGAGAGTTACAGGATGGCCTTGTTTTCCTAACCACTCATCAGCCAAAGATCGAGTTGTCGCAAATCGGTCTCTAATAGCCATAAGTCTTAGACGTCGATCTTGAAACTCTTTTGTACCCCTTCGACGTCCGGTGCCTACTCTTCTTCGATTTTAGGCATTATCAAACCACTCTTGACAACATCATAATTCATAACAGTAGTTGGATTTCAGTTCGTACGGTTAGCGATTTCTCGAAATGACAACCTCTTCTCCCTTACACCATTAATTCGACCTTTTTCAAATTCACATACCTGGCAATAAATTCCACGTACACGTGCTTTAGGTATTTTAACAACAACTAAGCATCGACTTTGAATCTTCTCGAACAGCTGGTTTGTTGTAAAATTTAAAAAACTTGCAAAAAATGACCACAATATTTAAGTGACAAAAATTATTTACATGAAAAAACCTTCACGATTTTTTTTCTCCAAATTCAATCATTTACTTCTTGCTACTATCTATCTAACTTTCTATGTTTTACCAAAAAAAATCTAAAATTTGAACAACTGCTTCTGGATGTTGCAGTTTCTTTGTCAGTTAGTATATGAGCGAATTGGCGTTTTCTTAGTGAAAATAAAAGTACGTGCCGCGTTGCTGAGGGTGGAGGTTGCAATCTAAAGATGCGTGGAAACCTGAGATTGGTAAACATAGATCGCTCTATCTATGTTTACCACTCTCAGGTTTCCATACGTCATTTTAAGTAAACGAATATTGTCTCCAACAACATGTGCCGACAAATTTGATATTTGGAACAGAATCGAGGCACGTTTCAAAGACCAACCTTTGATACGTTATTTGACTAAAGATGAAAGTTTTGAAGAATCGAGGAATTAATGGGTATCATTTTGATATTGAAAAAAACTAGTATATTTTAAGATGAATCAGTGGATATTTTTTTAATTATATAGCTAAATGGCCCTCACGACTACGATTGCAGCATCATATCATCCTCATAAAATTTTCCAAGATCAATTCGCCCATTAGCGGCTGTATGTTCTCTTTAACTTATCTATACAACTTATTCCACAGGTCTTGAACCGACTGTTGTGCGTTGGCATATATACTTTATCATACACATTACCCCAAAGAGAAACTTCTAAAGGTGTTAAATCATAAGATCTCTGTGGCCAATAGTTATCACCTCTTCGAGAAGAAAAACAACCAGGGAATTTTTCTTACAAAATTGCGATTGTTACGTTGCTTGTGTTGCATGTAGTACCGTCTTGTTGAAAATAAACGTCATCCACATCAATATCTTTCATTTCCACCCGTTTGTGGAAAGCCGAACTACGACGATTAATCGACAAGCCTAGGTTTTCGTTAACACTACAGGTATTGCTATCGTTGTATTCCAAATAGAATGACTATACAAATGCCCTATAAAAATGAAAAGTGAAGGGTAGCTACCATAGGGTTGTCAACTGTACGAACCTTTCTTATACATCATTAGAAAGGTACTTTGATGTTATACAAAGCAATTCTGTATTTTTTATTATATCGTCAAATACGCTAGATATTGTCTGTATACGATAACACCGGGGGACACCCGGTAGAGATGACAATTGTTTTGGCAGAAAAGCCGGTTAATTTGATGGTCAAGTAAGGCAACTAGTTGAAGATCTCCACAATTCACCAAATGAATGAACTAGACTGAATCTTACCTTTGGTGTTAATTTGGCCAAGTAGTCCATCGTGTTATTGTGTTATAATCAGGTGTTGAAGTATTCCGTCATTCAATGTATGTAATAAACTATATATTACAGACTAGAGGATTTTGTCTTCATATTTAGGTTCAGAAGTCAAAATTGAAGTACATATATCGAAACAAAACTCTACGGTTATGTATAAGCGTACAAAATTTGCTTTTCTCTTTATTTTTCACGATGTTGCCAACTCCGAATTCTCACCAAAAGGTAAGATAGTGACGTGAACGATACCCTCCGTTTGTCATGCGATAGCCTCGAGATATCCGCAATCCAGCCTTCTTTTTCAACTATACGATCGACCCAAGCGCCGTTATCCTAATGCATATCCAGCGGGCCGCCCTCCCAATAAGCCGGCATTCCAGAAATTCCCGCTCCGCCGTATTCCGTATTCCCGCTCCGCCGTATTCCAGTCACGCAGCCAGCGCCAAATACGTCATCCGTCAAAACATGGCGCGAGGCATAGCCGGTGACGACGGCGACACTGGCGCCCATCGGATGGCTCAGAAGCGTCGCCGTCGTCTGCCCGTTCGGAGCCACTAAAACATCGAGAAATGCAGTCGCTTTATCGTGACATAATGGGGGGATATTCCGAATGTTTTCGGAATCTCTGGGAGTGAACGGAGAGGTCGTTTCAACTTCGGACTTCAGTTCGAGGGAATAGGAACTGAGAAACGATTATATGGTTCTTCTGAATGGATTTTATTCTCGACGAAGCACGTTTCCGGAAGATTGGGGAAGGTATCGTATCGTGTTTTATGCAGACCTGTAACTCAATGCGGATGTTTCCGAGCCCATTGATTATTACGTAAGATCTTAAGGTCTATTGTACCCTCATCAGAGCTGTTGCATCATCTGCAGATCGTCTTTCAGTGTCAGAATCTGAGTCTGGATCCTACTAATTTATTATCGATTGATACGTTAATAATCAGTACCCTCCCTTCTCATGACCATAGTTACCATAATAATTATTATTATTCAGTGAATCGGGGTCGTTGCACCTTTGTTAGCCTTCCGGGAACCTATTCATACAAACCCTCAACACTGTTATTCATACAAACCCTCAATACTGTTAACAAAACTTTAGGAGCCTTGGCTATTATCCAGAACTGACTTTCCCATGTGAGTATTCTTGGGCCAGTCAGGCCCGGGCACTATATGTTCGGCTGTTTCTACTTACTTTCCACAGAGCCTGCAGATCTCATCTGCTGACCTACCCATGCGGTATAAAAGATATTTGCACCGACAGTGTCCTGTCAGCATTACCTGAAGCTCGTGGTAGCTTCAGAAGCTTTCTGGTATAGGTCGATGAAAGCACCACAAATTTCTTTGCCTGAGCAAGACCGAGAGTGTTCCTCCAGAGGGTTTTCCTATTATTCCCCTTTCATTGTTGAACTGCTGCCTCATATTGGTCTCTGCCAAGTGCACAGAAGGGCTCAGGACCAACAGGTCCTGACCTTGATGCCCTTTCTTCAATACCACAATGCCCTGGTATCCATGGTAGAGTTACTTTATTTCTTCTGGCCAATTGCTTTATGGCATTACGGCACTTCCATGTCAGTAGAGACCCCTAGCTATATGATTCCAGGGATCTCAGCGTGGCCTTGCTGTCCGTAGTGATCTAAATACTTGCCCCTTTGAGATTTCTTTTGGAACACTATTAGGCGCAAGTATAAACAGTTATTGTCTCGGTTTGCAAGATAGAGGACTAACTTCCCAGGGATCTAGAGATCCTTGTTTCAGGTCCACATACCCCAATACCTGCGCCTCTTTCTGATTTTGATGCTGATGCATCGATACACCATATATATGGAAGACTTTTGTCCAAGGGATTTAAGAAAAGTTACCATCATAGTTACCACCGGTAAGGAGATGGTTGGCGTACCGATTTGTGACGTATCAATCTATTACAAATCAGTAGGATCCAGGCTCTGGGATGGATTGCAACAGCGAGGTGTTCTGTGACCAGGTGATCAGAATATCCTATTAAACTAATTCAAGGTGTTTTTCTGAGGAGGCAATGCCCTGTAAGGAACCAGAATGTTCTTACTGAGACCTACCTATTTTTTTTTATGTTACTCTATTGAAGTATTCGGAGTGAAGCCCTGGAAGATTCTGTCAGAGTTTTTCTTTTAATATTCCCCTTCTCTCGAAAACTTTGAGAAATATTGAAGATTCCTTTCCCAAAATTCTTCTTCAATTTTTGAAGATTCTGTATAGTGACCAGCTTGATCTTTCCATCTATATCGAATATCTTTTTCTCAAGTTAACAGAAACACAATATTTTAAAGGCAATCTTTATGGAATCCCTAGTTGGGTTTGGGGCAGTTTTGAAAGTTTTAGGTCCATTTCCGGCTCGAAATTCGAAAATAACAGACATTGTGACGAAATAACAGAACGATCGCCCAAAAGGTATCAATGTTGGAACTTTCACGCTCCATTTTAGCGAAACACTCGATCCAATCTACCACAATAAGCTTTCAATTACAAATAAAAGAACACGTCAATTATCGCCATCAAGCTCAGTTCAGCAGAATCAGCAACGTTCTCGAAGCCACACTCTGCCGCCGTCACGCAGAAGTGGGTGGTAGCACTTAAACAATCAACAAATCCATCATCAACGCCCTGTATAGATAAAGACATTCGACATCGAAACCGTTCTCCTCCACTTGAATGGAAGCTGGGCGTTAAAAAACCATCTGATGTAATAATTGTAGTAACCACATTGTTTAGAGTGGTCTCTCGAGCTCCGGAGGAGTGTAACACTTGCTTATGCAGAAATTTCAATGGCATTCAAAATCGTGCTCGAGAATTGCATTGCAGTCATCCTTCTTCTCAGTCGACGACAAACGAGGGTCAAGAGCCTCGATAAAGTCGAAGGTGATACTGGGGATTGTTACGTCGATATCGCGGTATCTCGGGAGGTGGGAAAATTCCGGGAGATAAGCATCCCTTTGGATTCAATTTATCAGGCTAGGTAGAGAAGAGATTGGTAAATTTGTCCTAAAGAGTTAGCCGGTAGAAGTTTCTTCGTGGTAGATGAGTTTGGAGGTAGTTCAGGACACAGTTTTGATTCTTTTGCCCTTATGATTGTTATGGTCGTTTTAATTCTATATATATTATTTAATGTTCGATTTGAACAGGTGAAATAACAATTAGTTGAACTTTCAAACTTTTATAGCGGTAATTCTCAGATATACAATTTCAATAAATTTATGTTGTACTGCACAAACTCAATTCACCTGATTCAACAGAATATTGTGCACAGATCTTTTTTTTGTTTAAAGTCCGGACTTTACATTCCCTTCGCCTCTAATTTCATTTCTCCTCTTTTCTGCTGTTGTCTGATCAGGAGGCTTTCCTCCCTACTCCATGTCACTTTTTTCTTCTATTTAGTTCTTTGAAAGAGGTATTTCCTCCTATCGGTCTTTCTTACTTTAATTTGTATTATCTTTCTTAATTCCTTATTCTCGTGCTCTTTCAGCGTCTCTATTGTCTTATTTCTTTGTTTATTGACTATTTCTTTAATAGTTTCAATTTTCAGTTCTTCTCTGATTTGTTGGTTAGTTATATACCATGGAGCGCCAACAGCTGTTCTGATTACTGAATTCAGTGTACTTTGCAACTGATCATTATTATTGTCCTTCGTATTGTACCAGGTAACTCCTGCATACGTAATGCTTGGTATTAGCACTATTTTTATTATCTTCAGCTTGTTTTCTAAAGAAAGTTTACTTCTAGGGTTGAGCAATGGGTACAATCTGCCGTGCAATTGCCTTGTCTTTTTTATGTTTTCTTCTATGTGTTTGTTAAAATTCATTCTTTCATCCAGTATTAATCCCAGATTTTTTGCTTCCTTTTTCCATTTTACCGACTGGTTTTCTATTTTGACATTTCCTGCTCTCTTTCTTTACTGTTGTTCCTCAGAAGTAGATTGCAACTGTTTTCGATGTGTTCACTTTGAATCTCCATTTCTTGAAGTATTCCATCAGTGTATCTAGGTCTATCTGTAGCTGCCTAGTGCAGAATAGTGAGCAACTTAACTCATTATTTCTGTTACATCAAAGTCGACAGAATTTCGCTCATAAGAATCTGCATTCAGGTTCAACGACGAAAAATTTAACTTCAGCATATTTTTGCAGTTACTTTAGTGTACCAATCTGAATGCAATTCTTTTAAGGGTAAGATATTTCTTAATAAGTCCATCATGGATTGAAATCACTCTATTGGACCCTTAGTCGTTAGTTGGGACGCTTGACAGCAACAAAAAACTAGTATCAACGTCTTTCATTCGAAGTAATTGAAATTAAAAATTCTGGAAGGATCTGAATGTAAGATTGCCTGCAACAAATATAGATCCATGTTTCATTGTCTGGCTATCAGCTTTCTGTGCAGAAAAACCAGATTCAGAGGATATTCCTGCAAGCATTTATTTTTTGAAGATTTGCTGTTCCCTGTAGCCTTCAGCAATAAACGCTTTCTTCCAGCATGGTCACACTGGTTCCAGCTTCTGCTAGAAGAGTTGCAGATGCAGACAGTGACCTGTTTATTTTTTCAGGATCACACAAACCTAGATATTTTGCAGTGATACATCAGTTTGCCAAATGAGTTTTTTCTAACTTCTTCTAACCTATATAAGAAAAAGTTTTTTTCTGGACAATTCTCTTATCAGTTTTGAACTATTCATTTCGTCTTCTCTACCATTTGCTAAAATGCGCTTTTATTGGTTTTTGTGTTCGGTTCATCAACCAAAATAACTGACCCTTTAACTTCTACGTAAGTTATCAGTATATTCACCAGTTCCACCAAATACACCAAATATTTTTCAACTTTATACTTTAAAAACTATCAATTCCATGACTCATGAATTCATTTCAGAAAGTCTTCTCTAGCCAGAATTTTGGAATTTATTGTCTGATGTCACTATTTTCAATTATCACCTAGGTGTTCTTTACCATTGGATATTTGGACTATAAAGAACTCGGAAAAATGTTTCAGGGAGATCAATAAAGTATCCGAACAGCATACTTTCGCATTAATATATCAAAGTCAGTTTTCTGCCATTCACTTCAGAAATTTTTGGTACTATTTGTCATTGGAGTTTAGTTTAAGTTTTCTACTGCCTTTTTTCTGTTTCAAAGTTTTTTCACTTCTTTTCAGTTTTTCCATGACAACGATAGTGCATTTCATAGTAAATTAATAAACGTTCAATATGAATTAAATAAAGAAGAATTTTCAAATTTTTGGATGTATTGATTAACTATTGTGATATAAGAGTTTCTATGCTCTACGTTCATTAAGAGATGTCGCTGCCGTTGGGTGATTTACAAGTCGTCGCCCTCGGGGCATGAGGATCCACTTAATGCAGTTGGTACATAAATAACTGTTAATGATTAACCATTAGAAGCATTTTTTGTGGCTTGACTAAAAATATCAAACATTCTATTTAGCCGAGTTAGTTCAAAATCTTTTATTTTCAAATAAAATAGTCGGAATTTAGAAAAGATATCAAAGCGGTAAAAATTCAATAACGTCGAATTTTTTCTTCAAAGGATATCAAACGTTGATTATAGGAAATAATAAACCAAAACGATCGTAACTGTTAATGAAAAGTATACTGCTTAATCGAGAAAGTCGATTCGGATCTCTTATTTTTTTTCGAGAGCTTCAACACTGGAAGAATTGGAAGCAGAATGATCGAACACATAACACAAGCACACTCGATATCACTTTCTTTTCAGTGGAGCCTGGAGCAAATGGCAACAAGTTACGACATCTACACTTTTCAATATGGTCGTTTCCTTTCTCTACAGACATATACGTTTCAATTTCACACACACAGATCACTTATCGGCCGCTCGTATTTGATCTCGACTGATATACAGTGTGATACGTCGAGAAGGGAATGTATGAACAAAATTAATTTGTTTTGGAATTCGATCGCGAAGATCACCATGCGGACGAACTTTTAAAATTTGAAAAGAAGATATTCTGAAATAGGAAACTCTGGACAGAACAACAGTATATTGTTCTATTCGGAATGAAAATGTGACTTTTTGTGAATTTGTGTGATTTAGATGTTTTAAGTGAAGATTTTCATGTATAGATATGACTCTCTTGGTTGTGTTCCTACCTGACTTTACACTGTTAGATTATGATATTATAAAACTGTGACTTTTTGTGCCTTTTTAAGATATAATTTTACTTATAGATATGGCTCTATTGATTGTGTTTCTGCTTGACTTTACACTGTATCAAGGTTAGCTTAGGTTGAGTTAGGATATTGTTCTATTTGGAATGAAAATGTGACTTTTTTCGGTGTTTCAAATGAAGATTCTTATCTTCAAATTTTAACCAACTACTTGACTTGAGAATCATGCTCGTGAAAAATTACATACTTGAGCTTGACTTGACTTGATTTTAGATATTTATTACTTGATATTACTTGAGCTTGATATGCTCGCGTCGCATGGCATATATTTCTGCAATCTCGTGCGCGCTTAGACTAAATAAGGGGATTCCTCGAGCGCTGAGAGACTGAAGCATTCGCCAGTGTGACTTTATTAGTAGTTTTCTGACATTTCTATTAAATCTATTGGTAGATTTTGGTAGTTTCAGAAATATCTTTCCGAACTAGGCCAAAATGGCTAAGGATTTTTTAACAAAGCTAGCATCTTCAGCTCCTGTTGAAAGACAATTTTCAAGAGCTGCTCTAACAGTTACGAAAACCCGCAATAGGTTAGGCGACAAATCTATGAGATGCCTCATATGTCTTAGATCCTGGATGGAAAATTATGAAATCAAACAAAGCCTGGAGGTTTCTCAATATTGAGAAACTTTTTTTATTATTTTTTAGTTTGTTATGATTTATAGTAAATCAATTTATGTTTTCATTTGGAATAAGTTGATATTTTCTGTTCTTTTATACAATGAGTTTAATAAATGAAAGTGTTTCTTGTAAGATTCTTGCTCATTTCATCATTTTTTTATTGATGTGACACTACACAATAACACTGCTGAAAATCAAGTAGCTTGATATGATTCAAGTATGTACTTGATAAATAAATACTTGACTTGAGAAAAACTACTACTTGACTTGAAATCAAGTCAAGCTCAAGCCAAGTAGCTTGAAAATCAAGCCAAGCCGTGAATCGCTATTGGCAATCACTTCTTCATAAGAGCCAAATTTCCCATTGTTGTCGATAAAGCAAAGTCTGAATAACACTTATCAAGACATTGCTTTGCATGCTTTTTTTTCGCCTTTGCCATTTTTATTTTTCCATTGCATGAAGATTTGCTCTCATACAAGGTGGATAACAGTGGAGTTAACTTCGAAACGTTTGAGTTGAAAATTCTATGAGAAAAATTACGAACCCACGTACAAAACCTTAAAGTTTTCCCATAGACAAAACGAAGTGCACGAAAAATTTGGGCAAGTCTATTTCGAAACTTCCGTTATAAAATGAAGACGAAATACGTGCCTCGCGGGTTCTATATGGGTCAAACGCTAAACTTATCGTCGTTTTACTCCGTTCGGTTAACTACCTTTCGCTAATTATAACGCAGATGGTACTATAAATACTTCAACTCGATCGTTATTCAATTCTAACGTTCGAGTAACAGGGAACAAAGGTGTTCTATATTCTTTTTCGGGGACTGGGGAATCGCTGTTCGGACGAGATTTTGAGATATCCGAACTAACGAACCTCCAAACCTTGAACTATTTGAAGGAGACACTCTTTATGAGCGAGATCGTGACATATTTTTTTTTCGGTTTGTTGGAGAATGATGACATCATTTTTTTCATACATGTAAAGATTGAGTTTACAGTGTTCATTGCATTTTGGTACTGAATGATCTGTGGGTAAAGGGTTTTTTCTCCATCTAGTCCAAATGGAATTTTTAGTAGAAAAATTTTCGTAAAATTTTCTATACCTACTAGATTAGAAAATTGAGAAAAAGTAAAAGTTCCATTATGGAAATATTGTACCATTTTATTGATTGATTCGACTATGTAGATCACGAAAATGATGGGCGATTAGTACATTATTTCAGAAATTATAGGAAAAAATCTGAAATTAAAAAAAAAAATGGATAATATTCCCGAGACTGCAACTTTTCCTGGACGTGAGCTACGCTCTTGAAACCTCAATATGTTTTAGACCAGAACTCGATGTTTGAGAAACGTTTTTATTCGAGGGGTTTGTAACAAATATTTTAGGGGATATAAAGATTTTTGGATAGAAAATCAATTTTTTCTGTTTTGCCCAAATTTCGAGTTCAAATTTCCTCAAAATTGTGAAGTCTACGCAAAATCGGTGAGCGGTGTCAGAATAAACGATCCCTGATTTTATAATGATTTTATTGTCAATTCTACTATAATGATTACGAAAATGCTTGCAGTTGGGCGATTAATACATTATTTCAGAAATTATATAATCTGAAATTTTCGAAGAAAAAATGGATAATATTCTCGAGGATGCAACTTCTCCTAGACCTCAAAACTGTGAGGTCTACGCAAAATCGGTGAGCGGTGTCAGAATAAACGATCCCTGATTAGCCGAATTTCGATCTCACCTGAAAATTTTTTTGTCGAAAAATTTTCGGGAAATTTTCTATATTAGACAGACTCGATAGACAGCAAATATTGATCTGGCAGACAGATATCAATCAGCGACGTACTACTTGTCCTGTCCAACTATAATTAGATATCATGGACATATATATTTCCATAGAAACCAACCATTCCAACAATTGTAATTTCTATCAAAGTTAATTTGCGAATACTAAATCCTACATGTTTCATTATAAACAAGCGAAGAAAAAATCATATGTTTAACTCGGCAACAAAGTAGATTGACTGCCTTGTTACACAAATTACTATTCCAATGAGAGCTTTCATTTTGATCGATTTGATTGACATTTGACAAGTAAAAACCTCATCATCTCTAGAGAGAGGACAAGAGGGAGCAACTTCAATGTGCGAGATTATGGTTTATTATGGTTTTTAATGTGTTCCAAAGAATTAATATTGAGAATATCAAGACCCATCGCAGCCAATAATCTTGAAATGAAACAAATCTTCACATTTTTTTCACCACCAAAAATCAAAGACAGTCCAAGACGAATAACACCGTCGCAAAATGATAAATCCACTTCCTGACCCAAGCGAGAACTTGCCCCCAATCAAAGGATTCTATCATCGTGCCAAAATCCCGAATCCGCCGAGATATCATCTCTAGACTTGCAGGGAGACAAATCACCTCAATTAAGCATCCTGGAAAGGAGTCAGAAGCACCGATTTGGCCATCGGCTCTATCTATATACGTTTCTCGGTAGGCCAAATGCATCGGCGAGGTGCATCACGTGGGCGAGGAACGGTCTTATTTTTAACTGGCCCAGAAGTCATTCGAATTGGTCTTGTTGCCGATCCATTTAACCAGCCGATTCATCGGGTGGAATTGAAAGAGTGGCGATGTTGACGTGTTGATTTTATCTTTGGATGCTTGTCGACGAACGAACAAGGATGTGTCAATTGTCACTTTTGGAAAAAGGCGGACACTATATACACGGGGTGTCCCGAAATTAAGTGGATTATTTAACATGAGCATAAAAGTTCATCACCACCACAGCGGCCTAGTCCACTTTCCAAATAACTTGGGTGATTTTATTGAAGAACAGGAAAAAAGATTCACTCGGACATTAAAACTATAGAAGATCAATACCAAGGACATGACATATTGAGTTCAGGTCTTTTTCCAAATTAATTTTGCAAAGTAAAAGTGATTGCTAACTTGAAGTCTGTTAAAGATCCTTCTGATTGAAGTAGTTCTCGTCCTACAAGTTTTTTGAGTGTTCCTTTTAAAATTTTGAAAAGGTTGATTCTATTCAGGATTGAACCATATGTTGAAGATGCTCTCTAGGAATTATAAGGGAGGTTTTAGAAAAAATCGAAATTGTTCTGATCAGGTTCTCAGTCTTACTACTTTCATTGAATCAGGTTGCAATTATAATTTGAAAACAGGAGCTGCCTTCGTGGATTTATCTGCAGCCTATGATATAGTGTCGAAAGATGGTTTGATTCGTAAACTACATAATCATTTGAACAGTGGAAAAATTATTCGTTCTTCCCATACCAATGTTTCCAAGTATTTCGAGCTCTTTCGCAACATAGAGTCGAGCATTGTCATGTTGTATTGCGGCCGTTTGTCTTCCAATGCTCGGCTCAAACGCATTGATTGCGTTCGATAACAATCGCCTGTGAATGTTTCAGTGGGTTTTAACAACTCATAATACACTACGCCGAGCTGGTCCCACCAAATACTGAGCATGACTTTGGAACCGTGAATATTCGGTTTGGCCGTCGACGTAGAAACAGGGCTAGGATAAACCCATGATTTTCTGCGCTTGGGATTATCGTAATGAATCCATTTTTCTAGTCACAATGCGATGCAGAAATCCCTTCCGTCTTTGCCTTGCAAGGAGCTGTTCACAAGCAAACAAACGCTGTTCAACATCTCTCGGCTCCAACTCGTACGGCACCCAATTTCCTTGTTTCTGAATCATTCCCATGACATTCAGACGTTTTGAAATGGCTTGTTTTGTCACTCCCAATGATCCTGCCAATTCTTGTTGCGTTTGGCACGAGTCTTGATCAAGTAATGCCTCCAATTCTGCATCTTCGAAAACCTTCTCTCTTCCACCGCCGAGCTAGTCTTCGACGTCAAAACCACCGTTCTTGAAGCGTTGAAACTACTCCTCGGGACGGTCTTTCACTAATAGCAGCATCGCCATCGGTATTGGAGAGAATTCGATGAGACTCAACCGCAGATTTTTTCATTTTGAAGCAGAAAATCAAAACCTCCCGCAAATGACGAGAATTTGGCTTGTAGGCTGACATGTTTAATCGAGAATAACTTTATGATGCAGACACAAATCGATTAATATTGCGATGGCGTTATGTTCACGAATACCTAAGCTCATTGTATGGCATCTACGATCTATTTATTTCGTCTACCACTTACCGCTACAGCCCTCTATATGCTCTATTAGTGATGACGTCACACACCGCCATTTTAGTTCTCCTGTCAGTGTTCGGAATCCAAACAAACAAATTGTCATTCAAATTAGTACGTTGTCGTTGAAGAAATTGGCTTATTTTGATAAATAAGATTATTTAAGGAACGATTTTAATATTAGTTGATAGACAGAAGGCATGAGATTAATGCCAGTAAGTTCGAACTTGAAGTTCAACTAATAAACACGGCTTTTTACAAAATTTGGGGAATGATACAGGATTCAAACTTACTGGTATTAACCTCGTTCCTTCTGTCTATCAATTAATACTGAAATCTTTGCTCAAATACTGTTATTTATGAAAATAAGCCAATTCCTTCAACGACACCGTACTTATTTGAATGACAATTTATTTGTTTGGATTCCGAACACTGACAGGAGAACCAAAATGGCGGTGTGTGACGTCATCACTGATAGAGCGTATTGCAAAACGTCGGTGGCAAAATTGTACACCTAAATATTATCTCACCAAAATCCGAAGACGGCTCATGACGGCCAACAATCCAAGGACACATCCTTCCCCATCGGATCGTCGTGATACGGCTTCGTAACCAGAGACCTTCGGGCCCCAAAACGCCTACAATTACACTCGCAAGGACGAGAGCATGACCTACACAACACCGTGTGTCGCAAGATCCGACAGAAGGCAGAGTGTGCTGCTATTCGATTCCGAAAGAAAATACACTCACCTTGGATCGGCACACTGTCGCAAGGTTTCAATTTCCCAACGAGAACGCTTACCTGCAAAAAAAAATACGTATTATTAGAATTCGAGGATTCTCCGTCCATTGTGTCTACGGCGTTCCGATTTTTCATTCGCTCAGATAGAATAACGGAACGATCGATCGTTTAGATAGGAAATATGAAACTGGGATCGTTGTAATCGTCGGATAAATCTCTATGGAATATCCGGTTTTATCTTGTTGGATGAGTTGTGAGACGGAATTGCGAAAACGTTTAAGAATTGGCGTTTGGATTCGTGTTGAAACTGTCGAAATTTCGAATGACTTTAAATTGGAACATAAACCTGGTCGAAGACGAGACAAGAATACTTTAGAGAACAATCTTACCACTATTAATTAATGAAGGATTCAATTACTATTACTTATACTCGGGGCCACCGCCAGACATTTTGGTGCCCCGGCAAAATAAAATTTTGCCGACCTGCTTTGCCTTATTTATCTGAATTTTTCTCTGGGATCCTCTGTTATTCCTCTCAGGCATATTTTCAATTTAAAATCACCTTGTGAAGGTCGTTTTGTCGATTTTATCAAAAAACGTCCTGAATTATTTGAGAGTACAACGCTCTATTATAGAGCGTTGTACTCAAAGAGAAAACGTAGTTTCTAAAGGTATATTTCAATACCTATTTCATTTTCATTATTATAGGTGAAAGCGCTTATTTGATTTAAAAAAAATTGGCTATTAAGGAAACATTTTTGCACCACTAAAATTTGGTGCCCCGGCAAAATGTCCGGTTTGCCGGTCATGGTGGCGGCCCTGCTAATGCTAGTACTCGCCACAGATCTACCTATTAAGACTCCCACAAACCAACACGCATTCGAGCCTGGATCCTACTATTTCATTATCTATTGATATTTTGATAATCGGTACTTCCGAGTATCTAATATCAAAATAATATGAAAAGATTCTCAGTAAAAATAGTTTGGTAGAACCCACTCCAGATGGCCCAGATGGTGCCTTTTTACTGACAGTTCAAAACGTAGTTTAAAATATATTGTTCCACATAACGGAAACCAATATGGTTCAATTTCTATTGGTAAGTCTACTACCATCACCATGAGGAAGCAATATGAAACAATTGCTACACTAGTTTTGAAAAGTATCAAATACAAGAACATCAAAGTGCAAGTGGTATTGATTTAAAAATGGCAACCTTCTTCCTTGGACCGCAAAGATGGTTAGACAAAATATTCTTGTTTTTCGAGTCTTTGGGGAGCAAAGCCTACAATGAACATTGCGTTGAAGAAATTGGCTTTCAAAAGATGTCTTGATTTAAGGAAAGCAGGACGTATTCAACAAAACTTTGGTCACAAAAAAAAAAATTACGCCTGCCTTTGCATCTTAAGCTAGGACTGATGAAGCAATTTCGGAAATCTTTAGAATTCTCGGTTGTCAGTTGTTACATGAGCATAAAACTTCACTACCTCCACATCCACCTACATAGATCGCTTTCCAGAAAACTTGGGTGATTTTAGAGAAAAATTGAGGAAAATATTCTATCAGAACACATTAATAGTTTGGAAGATCGATATCAAAGACGATGAGACATCCACACTGACTATGTTGGAGCCTCCAGCCAAGCTACCTTAATGATTAAATAATATAATACTGGAAATCAGAATAACTCATATTTGTTACCAACAATATTGCATTTGGAATCGTTTTAAATGACATGACTACGAGTATGTTGTGTTACGTTTACGAGACATCAATTTATCGAATTTTGTTGCCTCAATTTTTTCCTTTCAAAATTGATGAATGGTATTCTCAAGCTGAGATAATCCATGCGGTATATCAATCGATTTTTTCAATAAATTTCAAGCACATAGCATTCATAGTTTCGGAAAACAGCTCTTTCACACATTTTAAACATTCTCAAACGTAAACTCTAAAAATTTCAGGAGTAGTTGATTTTTTTCTTCCTCGAACGAATACCTCGAAATGTTAAGAGGGATTACCACCACGTGGTTTTTCGGGTATCAGTCAAAACTTGGTACCCATCAATTTCCCCTCTGGCGCTCCTGCGATGTCCAAACTTTGTACGGTGTACCTACATTCACTTCATCTTCTTTTTTTTCGAAGCAAATAAGTAGAGAGCAGCACAGTACGAAGACTTTCATGAAATTATAGTTTTAACTTTTTTGTAATGATTTTTGGTAGGTTTTTTCAGAAATATTTTAAAAATATATCAGTGCTTTGTACAAAGTACTTATCATCAATTTTTTTGCGAAAAACGAAAAGTTATTGAAATTATTTTTTTTCATTCGAAACTTGAAAATATTTACTTTCTTCCATCCGGATCATTGTTTGAGGAAATTATGTGAAAACTCCATAAAAATCATCCCCTATAAACATCTCTGATTTAGTTTTGAATTGACATCCACATGATGGTGTTCCCTTTTAAACGCCTGCTTAAGGTCTGTATGTCCTTTGAATGAAACGCTCGCTCCCGAGCTCGCTCGGTATATCCGTTTCGTCTTCAATTAAATTCGAACGTAGTGAATATTTCATTTAGTCGTTTTCAATTCATTTCTTCCTCGCAGTACCTAATCGATAAATTGATGTGGCCTTCGGCGGAATTATGAAATATCGAAAGTTATAAGCAGACAGCGGTATGTAAATAGAATCGGGCTGAAATGTCGATTTTAACTTTCTTTTCGATACGTAATTTGCAATTTCGAGTGTTTAATTGCTCTTTTGTCGAATGATATATCGATATTTCTTATACAGATCGACGAGATAAAAGATAAAAGGCCTAGCGTAGAGAACGGTTCATTAAAATCGACGAAGCCTTAGGTTTAAATTATACGGAATTTATTTAATAAGGTTGTTTTGAAAGCAATTTCTGATGGAGATATGATTGATAGAGAAAATTAATAAGCCCCACGAATCGACAGATTAGGATTTTTTCATCGGGGCTCACCTTTACCATTAGTTTTGGTCCAATTTCGGTATAACATTTCCATTAATGAACCTTTAGAACAACAACACAGGTTTAAGCACTAATGATTACCCTTGAAATAATGACAGTATTTTCCAGTCAATTCAATCAACAGAAATAAAAAATTTTGTCCTGTAATGAACTGAAGGACTGAATCATAAAGGGTACCTAACTTATAAACTGATACAGAAATTTCTTGAAATCACATAGTATGTTTACAATTTTGAATAATTTAGATTATTAGTCTTTGCAAAAGTCTAAGTTTTCAAAGTTAGTTATATTGAGGATCCCACAAGTGTGAATTTCTGCGGTACATTTGATCTTCCCAGTCAATTAGATACAAAATATGTAAATAGACACAATTAACAGATGTTCATATCATAAATAAGTGGATTTTAAATTGTTCTTTCACGATTGGCAATTTTTATTTACGTAGATATGTGCTGAAAATATCGTCAAACACTAAAAGATTCAAACGATTACTCTTCTCGCTCTTTGTTTTTTCTTTTCATTAATGTGTTACATGCTCCTTTCATTCAAGTATGCTTCTTTAAATATCTACTTTCACTAAATCTAATTTTATAGAATTTTTCAATAAGAGGTTTCATTTTGAACGCAGTTACTAAAAATGGAACGATATATGCTTCAATAACGCACTAAAATTATTAAAATTCAATACAGAAATGGTGAAAATGTTGCAGTCACAGTTCGCAAAACTTAAGCACTTTTAGGGTGTCGTGGAGCACCTTCTCGACCGGCAATAGTGAAACTGGTGAAAAATTTGAGCTTTTGGGATAAGTTAGTGATGTGAAAAATCGAAACCCTGTGCGACGCTTAAAAACAACTGAAAACCCAGGTTTGTCCATTAGTCGTCGATCTTGGGAATGAGGCATACCACAAACAACAATGTGAAGATACCTATTGATGTGCATTTACCTGATGTAGTTTTCTATCATTAATGGCACACCTTTACAATGATATAAAGATTCATCGATTTCTCTCAAAATACTGTTTTTTTTTCAATATATTATTATTGTAGGTACTGAGCAAAATCGCGCGAATAATATTTTGAGAATTCAAATCCATAGGTCGAAGGATTTACAACTAGATTATTTCTTAATAGCTCGACCTTAGGTCCTTTCTTTTGGAAGTTACTGTTTTTATGACTGGACGAAAGGGTAAAATTGGTTTTGATCACGAATTCAGTTAGTCAGATCCAGATCTTATAAGACAATTTTCGCTCAAAATTCGAAAATAATAGACCTTAAGATGGTTCTTATAGAGCGAGCAAAAACTTTATCTCGAGTTTTTTTATAAGAACTGCAAACACTATATTATTTTGCCTTAGTCTATTGCAAAATCTTATTCACGATAATATATAGAAATTTAATTCTAAAAATATCAATAACTTCAAATGTCGAATTTTTGAGCATTCGACTCGAAAATTGCCAGATTTCTTTAGCATTTCGTCACAATACTTTTCGGTCACCGAGAAGCGTCTCGAACGATAAAATGTGACACACTGATGACGAATCTGTGGTTAAATTCAAGGATGACCGTCCAATTGTCCAACCGTAATCAAATTTTTTTTAAACTGCATATTCAATCGAAAATTTGCATTTAAATGTAGAATAAAAATTCAAAGTCTCCTGCAAAATTTCATGATAATAAGAGGGATTACCACCACGTGGTTTTTCGCATATCAGTCAAACTTTAGGCCTATTCATTTCCGGTTTGGCGCTCCTACGATGACCAAACTTTGTACGGTGTAAGAAATTGTACATTCAATTTAGCTCCTGTCTTTTTTCGAAGCAAATGAGTAGAGGGCAGCACTGTACGACGACTTTCACGAAATTATAGTTTTAGGTACCTTTTTTCTAATGATTTTTGGTTGGTCTTTTGCACGAATATTTCAGAAATATATCAGTGCTTTGTAGAAAGTACATATTATAATCAATTTTTCCTGCGAAAATCGAAAAGTAATCCAAATTCTTTTTAGTTTTTCATTCGTAAATAAAAAATATTAACTTTCTTCCATATAGCTTATCGTTTAGGTAAATATGTGAAAACCCCATACGAACCGGTAATTTGTGAAAGAAATATCTCTAATTTCGTTTTGAATTAAGCAGCCACGTGGAGGAGTTCCCTCTTAAAAAATAATTATTGAATATAATACCAAATATTTCCTCTGTACCTCCAATTAGAAACACCCTGAATACCCATTTCCGTTCCCATCAACAAACCCACCCAAACCAGCCAAACTACAAAAA
This sequence comes from Harmonia axyridis, assembly GCF_914767665.1. Classification (NCBI taxonomy): domain Eukaryota; kingdom Metazoa; phylum Arthropoda; class Insecta; order Coleoptera; family Coccinellidae; genus Harmonia; species Harmonia axyridis. The sequence continues at coordinate 81,292,942 of NC_059501.1, forward strand.
CCGAGCCCATCAACCCTCAAAAACAAGAAGAAGAAAAACACGCACCCACCCATCTATCCGTCCAAAAACACCAAAAACTCCTCGCGATCATTGCCTCCAATCTAATCCAACGGCCTCCCAAATCCAATTATCGATCCCACCGCAGCATCGAGTTCACTGGCACCAGTTCAGTTCAATGGGTTATTCCAGTTCTCCGCCCGCCAATCGATATCGCACCATCTAGCAGCGCTCCGGCGAACCTCGCGGCATCGATCCGACGACGGTCGCGCCGCCGCGCGGCCAGTAGACGAACCGCGCGCGGAAAACAAACGTCCCGGCTCCTCTCGACCTTTCCAAGGCAGTTTATTGACCCGCGTGACGTACGCGGAAGACCGCGCGTGACGTCAGACGGCATCGATTGGCGGACCCCGCATTGGTCGGGGGCTTCCCAGCAGCGGCGCGGGGGCAGGGACGTGCGTGTATATGTTGTGGATGGGAAGTCGAGTCGATAGGAGAGACACGCGGAATTCCGATGATTTCTGGAGGGATTACAGAGAGAGGATGGAGGACCGTGGGTAATGGGATTAAACGTGCATTTGCACGTCCGTCTCGACGCCGAAGCGACGTCCGAAAAGGAGGGGATTGGGGCACGTTTCGACGTTTTGTTTTGGAATTGTTTTGGTGGGACTTGTTCGTCGAGATATTTGGGAAACTTTTCGAATTACCCCTGTACGTATTTTTCGAAAATTTCTGATGATTCATCTTACTGAGTTCTCGTTCTTTGAACTCTGTTCATCATTCCTAGATGTCCGTGATGGCCTCGAACGAGGAAGTCCCTTCAAAAGATAGCGAGACAGCTGGCAATCTACATCGCAGACGAAATCCCCAAGTCTGACCGAACTTCTCTAGCCACTGTTATCATGGCTAGGCCATCACCATCGCTCCCTTTCTTCAGAATCACTCCTTCAAAGCAAATATCTCCAAAAGAGTTAAAGACCTTTTTACCGTTGACGGAGTCCCCCAAGGTGGTGTGTTGTCTCCTCTTTTATATTGAGCATTCACAGCCGAAATCCCCAAGTCTGACCGAACTTCTCTAGCCATATACGCAGATGACACTGCTGGTATGACCTGCTCAAAAACCCCCGATTGGCAACCAAATATCTTCAGGTACAGTAAATGAAAAATAAAAGTGAACCCAGAAAAGAGCACGCTGCTCTTCTGTTATACCAGAAATTAGCCAAACCGTTTGGTCACGTCCTAATGTACGGACGTGATATCCCTTGGGAATCCCAAATAAAATCTTGGATAACAAACCACCACCTGGACTATGCCGTCCAAATGGGTAAACTGGATCTTGCCAAATTGCCTTAGAGATCTCTCATAGCAGCAACATGCGAAATAAATATCTCAGGACCTCCTCTAACGTGCTTTGTTAGCAATACCCAACTCGATTGTGAGGCGAACCTACCACTGTTGAAAACATTTCTTCATGGTATCGATCTCAAAACTCGTGGGAGGCGAAAGAACACCCCAATCTAATAATCACAGAATCACTCGACTACGACGAATCTTCCACCAGATACAAGCGTCCAAAGCTTGCACTTCAAATCGAGTCTTTGAATGAAAGTCAATAATGGTGAACTGTATCACTCAATCTACAACAAAAGATCGTTCAGGCCATGCATCCTTTCTGAAAGGCTCTCAAAAGATGACAGGCAATTTCAATTTCTGCCATTTTACCCCTTTCAGATCTGGATGAAGGAGTCTATGTCTAGTATATTCCAAACAGCAGGTTAGGTTTAGTGAGAAAGAGTCTCACACTGTTCGACCATTCAACAGATAATTCGTCCATGAGGATTCCCACTGTTTTAACAAAAAAAATGTAAAGAAGAACTAGTCCATATAAAAACGCTTGGCCAGATGTCCTTTTGAAGTGGATATCGCGATCCGCTAAATACCAGGTTCTATTTGAAAGTATTATTAGGCAATAAATTCACTGGCCCCAAAGGAATTTCTGGAAACTTAGACAACCCTTGTATAATCGAAATATTTTGGCTTCCTCCAAGTGACTTTGGATATACTATACACAATGTAATCCTCAAATTCTTGATATCAAATTTTAATGGCAGTAACAACATAGAAAGCATAAAACTAGTTTCAATCTGGTCGATTTTTTTGTACCTCAAATCTTCGAACCAGTTCGAAGCAACCATTTCCAGTTGAGACAAGACAAAAACCATTCACGGCTAGTTCTGAAGTCAATTCTTGACACAAGTCCAGGTGAAGTTACAATGAATTTGTATAAGTAATAAACATAATATGTTAAGTGATTCATCGAACAATTCCTGATTGGTACTCGACATGGCATTATGCAATGATGAAACACTAAAAACAATATTTTACACTAAAATCACACTCATAACTGTTTCGTGGTCATAAAATTTCGATCGATCCGAAAACAATACCCCCCCCTTTTGTGAAATTTGCAACCCCTCTCCTCTGGGATTTCGCATTCGAACCACCAGCAATTTCATGTCATATTTAAAACCAATCAAATTCAGGCGTTAATGAACTGACACGTGCGAATGACATTTACAACGTCACGAGCAAGCTTGCATTACGTCACGCTCGATAAAGGACATTCACTTTTACAGAGCCGAATTTCGTGGGCCGGATATTCTTCCGTTCCCCAAGCGGAAAAAACACGAGCTAAGGAACTGTCTGTTTGCCGGAAACGTCCGCAATTGACTAGACCATAGAACAGATTGGTAGGAACAGTGTAAATGTGTCAAGTTCGATAGAGCGCTATAATTATTATATTCTATGTTTCGTGGTACCGTGGCATATGGAGATCACGGATCACCTGGTTTTCATCTGACCTTGTTGACGTATTCATTGACACTACAATTCTATGCATCCGATCGTACCATAAACAAGAAAAATTTCGAAGAAAAGCGTCATGAGATTTTCAGGGTATCTTTGAAATTTGAATCTAGGTACAGCCTAGGTTAGTTGAAGGTTGAAATTCACTAGATGGTTCCGCGGATAAAACACAAATGTCATCCATGATTTTTATTGAAAATCTATTGTCACATTAAAGAAATATTGAATAGAAATATCTGTGGGCAAAGTAAATCTATGAGTTAGGTAGATCTGTGAATTAGGTGGATCTCTAGGCTACGTAGATCTGTATGCTAGGTTTATTTATAGACTAGGTGGGCCTGCGAGCCCAGAGAATATATGATTATAACTTGAGAACGGCTGGACCTAATTTTATGATTTTTGATTTGTTAGATTTATTATGTCGATCCTGAATAGCAATAATAAATATCGTCTACTATCGGAACATCTAAATCACGGAAAAACAATTGAAATTGAAACCATAGGGCACTATCGACTTATTCCAGAAAATTCTGACAATTCCAGAAACCAGAGAAATTACATCAACATGGTCGACTATGTTCTTATGTATTCTCTTACAATATACGTCAGGAAATTTTTCAAAAGTACAGGACTTTAATAATCGTTAGGTGGCAATGTTGCAAAATATAGATAGACGATAGATTGGCATTATGTTAGCCGACCATAGAACGGGGAGGAATTACAATTGGTCTTATCATTCATAAAATTTGCATCACTTTCCACTAGAATATTAACAGAACCAGTTTCTATTCATTCCAGAAAGTAACAAACGCATCATACTGTAACTCTTTTTTAAAAGTGGTTAGAAAGATTCGTTGAAAAAAAATCATAAAAATTTAACGGTATAGCAAAAATTTAAAAACGAATGTTTTTGAATGCGATACATTAACATACGCATATTAAAGAATCGAGGACGATAGAATTGATAAACAAGAGAAAAACAATCAAACGCCGGAATTATTTTGGGATAGGAAAAAGCATCACAATGTCATTGGCATCATTAAGATGGGCTGTTAGATTCATCATCCTCACGAAATTCATGTGATAGCAAAGATGACACAACATGTAGACTCGAAACCAAAAATAGACTGCATTCCAGACCCGAGTCGAAAGATGTTAATTTCGAAAGGAATACAGTCACGTGTATTGCAGGAAAAAATATCAATATTGAACACGTTAACTGTCAACAAGCAGTTATGTATTAATATAATCTTTCAGGAGATAAATCTCTCGGTTATTGACTCCGGTATCGCTAGTTCATTCGGTGAGTTAGTTTAAGAACGAAGTAGTGAAACTTATGAAGGATACCATTATAAAAATTGTGTAGAATTGATAGATGTAAAATCGAAGGAAGATAGTCATTTAGAAAAAGAGTTTTATTTCATTATAGAAAGTGTAGAACCAACAGTTGATAACTTATTGCTTTCATTTCACAGAAGCTCTAAGCAGAAATTATGTGTAGAGTAATTTAACCATCGAAAATTATTAACGATAATAAATTGACAATCAATCGAAAATTCAAGATTCAAAATGTGATGACTCCTTACTTTTTTATTTCTGTTACTTCAACTTATTGAAAGAACTTCGCACATCAGAAGCTGCATTTAGGTTCAGTGATGGAGAATTTGACCTCAAGAATTGTTTAGTTTTTTTTTTTTTGGTTCTTTTCTTTATTTGATAAAATCATTACTGAATGTCGAACGCGAATTGGACGTAAGTGATCTATAATCTGATCTGAAGGTTTTTCATAAATATTCTCTAAACTTTATAATTCGAATGACGTTTGTGGAAAAAAGTCATGGTTTATTTGAAGAAGAGCATTTTTTGTGGATCCAATGAAATATATTTTTCCACAAAAATATCTAATTATTTCCACTAATGATTATTCAAAATCCAGTATTAATAACGGAATTTCTATTTTTTTTAAATGTTACATATTTCAGAAACCATTGAACAGATTTTGCTGATATTTTGTATTAACATGAAGATCATATACATACATGCAATGAGCCACATAGTTTGTTATATAGTCACTCCGAATGTAAAAAATGTATGCTTTCCTGATCTTAAAGCCAATAGGGTATATTTCCAACATGAATACCAGCTGTTTCCATGGAAAAATAAATCTCCTAGGAAATTTTTTTTTAGTCATATATGTTTATCCATTTTCATTGATTTATGTCGAGTTGTCATGTGAAATTTTCCACCACATTCTCACACTGATGTGTTCGCGCAGCGTGAAATTTGTTCTTTTTTCCTAATTGATCAATCGGTTATTCTTGCGTGAATTTGAATTGACGAATGGCTCTTTTGAATTGCCAGGCGTCCATTGTAAATGATCGAGACGAAAACGCAGAATCATTCAACAGATCGCGATGTTTTATTCATAGGAACTACTGTTTAAAATCACGTTCGCTCTGTTTATGAGCGCTGAATCGGAATTTGAACGATCTAGGTGCCACCATGATCTTAAAAATTATAATACCTTCTACATACTGAATATCAGAGCTCTCATATATTATGGCGACTCTTCAACTTAGAGCAGCAATAACAGACAACAGACCACCTAAAACACAGCCAAGAAAAAAAATCGTCCTGCAAAGTCGTGATTTTTCAGAACTAATCTTCTTGACTTATAACGGGCTTTTTTTTCGAAGTATATAAATTTAAGTTGACATCACTGTTCAAGATGGCGACCGATTTAACAACTGTCAAGTGATTTATTCTCAGTTTGGTTCGGCAATTCATCATGAATAGACTCCCGCCTGAACAACGCTTGCAAATAGTGCAATTTTATTTCGAAAATAATGGTTCTGTGCGGAATACGTATCGCGCACTACGTCCATTTTATTTTGTTTAGCGATGAAGCGCACTTCTCGTTGAATGGCTACGTCAACAAACAAAACTGCCGCATTTGGAGTGAAGCTAATCCTCAAGTGTATGTCGAAACACATCCAGAAAAACTGACTGTTTGGTGCGCTTTATGGGCTGGTGGAATCATTGATCCGTACTTCTTCAAAAACGATGATGGCCAGAACGTTACAGTCAATGGTGATCGGTATAGAGCCATGATTACTAACTTTTTCATTCCTGAATTGAACAACCATGATGTCCAGGAGCTGTGGTTCCAACAAGACGGCGCAACATGTCACACAGCTCGTGCCAAAATCAATTTATCGAAAGACACGTTTGATGACCGCCTAATTTCACGTTTTGGACCTGTGAATTGGCCTTCAAGATCTTGTGATTTAACACCGCTAGACTACTTTCTGTGGGGCTACGTAAAGTCTTTGGTCTATGCGGATAAGCCACAAACCCTTGACCATTTGGAAGACAACATTCGCCGTGTTATTGCCGATATACGGCCACAAATGTTGGAAAAAGTCATCGAAAATTGGACGTCCAGATTGGACTACATCCGAGCCAGCCGTGGCGTTTATATGCCAGAAATCATATTTAAAATGTAATGCCACAAGATTATCTTGCGGATAAATAAAATTCATGTCAATCGAATAATCCATCGTTGTTTTATTGCAATTTAAAGTTCTATAGCTCTGAAAAAAACACCCTTTAGAATGAAAATTGTAAATGTGACATCTGTAACAAGAATTTACCGACACACAGACGTCAAAAACCAAAGTTGTTCAAAACGGTCTAGAGACAACAATGTTTATTTATCCACAAAGCTGCCACTACCTTCGGTATAGACTGGAAATCAATAATCTATAAATGTTGAATTCGGTGATCCAGCTGGCCAATGTCGAGGTTTACTTCCCACAATCCAAGTTCCAGGAAATACTACGACGCACAAGCAATTCCCGAAATGTCTCCCGATATATGCAATTATCATCCCGGGAGGTTTCTCGATGATTGGACGGATAATTTTCATGTTGCAATAGTCGTTGAGGGAAAAGCGAATTTGATAGACAGGTACGATTGTTTCGTGTTGCTTAGCATCCCGCCCAGATGTGGCGTGTTGATAGCATCCATCACCCAGCGAAGAAGTTTATGTGTGGAATCAGCTTCAATTTATTTCTGAGCCACTGGCGAAACTGCACACGCTATTCCATTTCTTATACCTAAGTGATAAAAGGATGAATTGCATCTTTGTTGAATTCTTGACACGTAGCTTTCAGGAATCTCTTTGTTTGGGGTTGCTCGAGAATTTGAAATGTGATTTATTTCATCCAATGTCTAAAAATATTTCTTAAAAACTTGGAGCAAGTTCCAAATGGTGCAACTGAATAAAATCAAGATAAGAACATTGAATTAAAGTAAGACCAAAATAGCTATTATTACAACTAGGGAAATATGAATAGTATATTTCCCGAGGTTGTCAAAGTTACATCCCGAGGGCGGAGCCCGAGGGATGTATAGACAACCGAGGGAAATGTATTCATATTTCCCGTGGTGTAATCAATAGTTTTTTTCTGATTGAAACAATCTGATAAGGAAAAATTATTATTAGATTGTATATTTTTGTAATAATTAAATTTTTAACGTTGCTATGGGCCATGTTTCTGAGAATCTTGGTTGACTGGTTTCATTTTGACGTCTTGTCAAAAATAAAATTAATGAAAAAATGTCGAACTACGTCGAAACTCAAGCGGCAAAGGCCCGTGAATCTTTGGTTCCAGCCAAATCTCAAGCTGCCTACAGTAAAGAGTACGAATGCTTTCAGGAGTGGAAAAGAAAAAAATTGGTGGACGGTGTGAGCGATAGTATTTTGTTAGCATATTTCCAAGATTTGGTATGTTGCTCTGATTCTTGTTATTCTTGATGTATGATTAATTCATTCGATCCCCAGTCCCAGAAATATTCTCCAAACACGTTATGGCCGAAACTATCGATGTTAAGATCAATGCTACATTTGAAGGAAAAAACTGATGTCAAATTATTCGATGAAGTCGAAGCATTTGTTAAGAACAAAAATAAAGGATACGTTCCTAAAAAATCATCAGTGTTGTCCCGGGAGCAGCTCAAGACATTCTTGAGTGAAGCTCCTAATGACGTTTTTTTGATGTATAAGGTAAAAGTTTCATTTTGATTTCCTCTGTTGATAAGATTTTTACATTCATAATTTTGAAGGTTGTTTTAATAATGGAAATCTTTGGCGCCTGCAGAACACGAGAGTTGGTGAATATGCTATCTTCAGATATCGAAGATCGTGGTTCGGTAATCATAATCAAAGTCTCAAAGACTAAGAATGATATAAACAGAATATTCACTATAATTGATGAAGAAGATCTGGGTGCTGCTCGTTTGGTGAGGGAGTATTCAGCGTTGCGCCCGCAAGGCGTTCTTAGGTTCTTCGTAGCTTATAGGAATAAGAAGTGTACTCTTCAGCCTGTCGGCAAAAATACCTTCGGAAAAATTCCGAGTAAGGTTGCTGAATGGTTGGGTTTAGATAATCCGAAAACCTATACAGGTCATTGTGGAAGACGAACATCCGCGACATTGGTTGCCGATGCGGGAGCCTCAATGACAACACTCAAGAGACATGGTGGTTGGAAAAGTTCGTCTGTTGCAGAAGGCTATCTGGCGGACAGTATGCTGCACAAAAATAAGGTAGCGAAGATGATAGCAGGTGTGGAGGGTGAGCCATCTGCAGCATCACAATCTTTGAAGACCGTTTTGGGAGAATCGTCCGAGACTGCTGCTGCAAGGAATGTTCTCAAGAAAACTGTAGTCTCGTCGTCGAATAATTATGAACAAGATATTTCTTCTTCCTTTGTATCTGGTGGAAATACTTTTAGTGGAAATTTCAACAATTGCAGTTTCCATTTTGTTACTAAATAAAGAAATAGTTTCATATTTCCCTAGGGAAATATGAACTGACGTTTCATATTTCCCTTGGGAAATATGAGTGTGTTATGACACATGGTAACTAAGGCGATATAGCTCAATATTGGTTCGATCAGAAAAAAAAGATATATTTACCCACATGAGACATGCTTTTTTTCGTCAAACAGTATTCAAACGATAGAATTGAAATAATATTCTCCGAAAATATCATAGCGCAGCTGATAGATGTAGAAAAATGTAAAACTTTATTTCTTCAATAATAACTATTTCAACTGTGCGTATAAAATTCTGTTGAAATAGAGAATGATTCAAAGACTGATTGAATTTGTACAACACCACCTTCGACAATTATCGTTGATAATGTTGTCGTAGATGTCATACAATAAGCTTAGGTATTTGTAAACATAACGCAATCGAATTATTAGTCGATTTGTGTCTGCATCATGAAGTTATTCTCGATAAAACTTGTCAGTTTATGAGCCATATTCTCGTCATTTGCGGAGGTTTTAATTTTAAATATGAAGAAATCTGCGACGGAAGCTCATCGAATGCTCTCAAATAACTATGGTGGGGCCGCTATTAGTGAAAGAACGTGCCAAGAGTGGTTTCAATGCATCAAGAACGGTGATTTTGACGTCGATGACCAGCATGGCGGTGGAAGAGAGAAGGTTTTCAAAGACGCAGAATTGGAGGCATTGCTTGATCAAGACTCTTGTCAAACGCAAAAAGAATTGGCAAGATCATTTGAAGTGATGCAACTAACCAATTCAAAACGCCCGAAAGTCATGGGAATGATTCAGAAACAAGGAAATTGGATGCCGTACGAGTTGAAGCCGAGAGATGTGAAAGGCGTTTGTTTGCTTGTGAACAGATGCTTGCAAGACAAAAACAGAAGGGATTTCTGCATCGCATTGTGACTGGAGACGAAAAATGGGTTCATTATAATAATCCCGAACGCAGAAAATCATGGGGATATCCCGGCCATGCTTCCACGTCAACGGCCAAACCAAATATTCACAATTTCATGGTCATGCTCAGTAATAAAACTAGTGCAACAATTTTTGAGATTTACGAGAACAAAAAAAATACAAATTGAAACAAAAAGCATTATTATGCTCTACTACTTTTTTCATTGTCCACACTAATGTGCGAAAATGTCGATCAAAACTGACGACCATCGCTCTTAAATTTTCGATATTCATCCGTTGTTTGGTCAACCTACACATCCGTGGACAGCCTTCTTTTTGAGAGAATAAACAAGTTCCTCAGATATGTTTCAATTAGAAGTGGCCCATTTTCTTATGAGTCTTTCTCTGAGAGTCGGTTGCGGGTCCAGCTTGGACTGCCTTCCTTGAGAGCAAGAAGATTTCATGCGAATGTCATGTTGGTCTCTAAACTTTTTCGAAGACTTTTGTATTCTCCTGAACTGTTCTCCCAGTTCAATTTATCGGCTCCCCCAAGATTTGTCAGGAGATTCGATCTGTCCAGGCCTGCCTTATCGAGAACGAATTACTGTTTTCATTCTCCAGTTTCGGGAATAATGTGGAGAGTTTACCAATGTCGTTGATTCCTTTGGTGTCGACATATTTCATCGGTCTGTCCTTGGGTTGAGACGAGATTGTTTTGAATAATTGTAAGATTTTTGTATGGTAGAAGATAATATTGCATGATTGATATTTTGATAATAATTCTTCTGATAGAAAGGTTTTATGACGTTCATTGAATAATAAAATGAATAAAAAAAAATCATTTTTGGAGTTCCCCAGGGACCTGCCCTTGGGCCACTTATTTTCTCCTCTATGTTCACAGATATCGACAAACCCAAGGTCGAACGCACGCCATTCACCTCTAACCTACCGAAACGTCCGAACCGCTTTCCCTTTCATCTTCCGATTCATCAACGGAAACGTGTCCGTGTCCGTGTGTGTGTGTGGCTATTTTCGCATCAAACGAAAAACGCCGAATTTCGCCGAGAAGCGCGTCGGTAAATGTCTTTGTCGATCCCGTTTCCCGCGGCTAATCGACCGGTCAATGGCTAATCAAACGAGCGATGCCATTAGGTTTACTGCCGGCCGATTACGCCCGATAACGGGCTTATGTGTCGTGTTGCAGGGCCATAAATACCGCGCCGGGTTCGGCACGACGGAAAATCGATCGATTTTCGCGCGACCGGATCGACGCGTCGTTCGCGCGTACCGGTTTTCCGAGGATTTTCCGGGATCGGCGATCGTTGGATTGGGACGTGGGCAGGGGTGGATAATCGGGCTGTATGATGAAAAAAAAGGGGAATGATATTTTTGGGGAAGTTTGGTTTTTGCGCTCCGATAAAAGATAATTTTTATGTAGGGTTATTGCAAAAATTCCTGGTTAGACGCAAGAAGTTATTGGTTTCGACTTGCAATAACCTGATATAATTTCGTGGTTTTCCCGAGACGTCAATAATAGTTATCTTCTGATAATTAGTTACATAATATGCAGAGTGTTCCTAAATTACAAAGAAACATGAAAGATTTCTTGAATAATTAAAAAAAAAAGTTCCAGGAATCTCTCATTTCCGTTTGTACCCATTAAGTACCCTCATAAGTATAGAAGTTTCCATTAGGAATTATACAGGGTGGCCATTTGAAAACGAAACAGACGAGATTACAGACGAAATAAAGTTTTTCGATAGAAATGCTCGGACAGGTCGATTTCTGTTTCGAGGGGGACAACTTAAGATGTAGGTTACGGACTCATAGCGCTTCAACCCTTGCTACTACAACCCTCACCCCCAAATTTTGAATAGGGAAGATGGGGTGAGTGATACCTCATTTGAAAGGTATTTTTATACTGATTTCAGCACAGTAATTGTTTTTTCATTTTATGCATTAGTTCTCGAAATATTCTTAACTAAGTATGATATTTGAAAATGAAGTAGTGTTTTCATGGCACTTGTAGTGTTTTGTGAAAAATCGACATTTTGAGCTTCAAAACAACCATGACTGTGGCTTCCTTCCTAACTAACTAACGCATGAATATTTCGAGAACTAATGCATAAAATGAAAAAACAATTACTGTGCTGAAATCAGTATAAAAATACCTTTAAATTGAGGTATCACTCACCCCATCTTCCCTATTCAAAAATTGGGCGTGGGGGTTGTAGCAGCAAGGGTTGAAGCGCTATGCGTCCGTTACCTACATCTTAAGTTGTCCCCCTCGAAACAGAAATCGACCTGTCCGAGCATTTCTATCGAAAAACTTTATTTCGTATGTAATCTCGTCTGTTTCGTTTTCAAATGGCCACCCTGTATAATTCAAAATGGTTATAAGTTATAAGGGAACTGTGTTAAATTTTTCAACATCTCTAATGTCATTTATGTTCAGTATGTTATGTCATCCAATCATGGAATGATATACTCTCAACAAAGATAATTAATTGTTGAATTGTTCTATCAAAATCAGTGCTCATTAGTGAATACTGAGAGAAATTCAAGAAGAATTCATGGATGATAGTATTCAGTTGATAGACTCACTATTTGTCGTAATGTAGACAAATTTCAAAGTTTTACCAACTAGGGCTCAGTTATTGGTACCGGTAATCTTGGATCGTGTAAAGAAAATTCTCTTCCAAATTTTTCTATCATATGACGAATAGTTAGACGATAAAAACAATAATGTCTTCCATGCATTCTTCTCAAATTTCTTTCAGTATTCACAAATAAGCACAGATTTTGATGAAACAATTCATCAATCTCCGAACATTGTTGAAGAGTGTATCTTTTCATGCTCAAATCACATAACCTACTTAACACGAATGACATGAGAAATATCAAAAAATAGGACACAGTGTTGCCATAATCATCATTTTTAATTGCACATTCCTACTGGAAAACTAGAATCAGGCAAAACTGATTATTCATGCAATTTTGAGAAAAATGTGAATACAACCTAAAAATATCGGATTGGCAGGTATCTAGGTTAACAGTGAACCACAGGGAAACGGGCTACCATTGAAGGTGAGTAAGGAAAAACTGGTTTCGCTCTTTGAAGCCCACCACTATAGTTTTGAAGATCACCAGTTTATGTTTTGAAACGTATAGCATCCAAAAATTGAATGAAAAACGTGCGTCTACCGTCCAAAGTTTCTCTCGAAAACTATAAGAGCAATTGACTTGATATTTGGTTCAAAAATTGGTTGGTTTACCGCATTGATCGGGAACACGTTTTGTGATTATTTGTGGAAAAATATTTCGAAATAAAATTAAAATGATTAATTATTCCAGAAATTAGCAACACACGCTGATGAAATTGAAAATATTGGTATTGGTATGATGATACTGTACACAAAATTTTTCACCGCGACGTACTACTTCCAGTTGCGGAGATTTTTGTTTCATTCCGATTTAAACTACCCGGGTTCGAATCCCACCGGTGGTTCTGCATTAAAATACGTTTACATTGATAATTTAAAATTTTTTTCTTCGCGTATCGAAATATTTTACGTGGAAAGAAGAAATAATTAACTATAGATCCAATCATGTATTTTACTTGAACGAATTCTCTTATTCAGTCACCTATAAGGCATATGTGTTCATTGTTCAATGATATTTCTGGTTGTTGTGATATAAATTGTGATAGTTTTGCTTTTCTTAGAGGGAGGTTTTTGGATTATTCACTTGGTTGAAACGAAGTGTAATGGTTGGTTAAGAAAATTTTGGGTGTTTGATATTGAAAACATTTTAGTGTATGGATTTTGTTACCTTTATTACCCACCATTGTCTGTTCCATTTACTTTATTCTTACTTCTGAATTTTTGTCAAATTTAATTTCTCATATGCATGTATTATGTATGTGTATATGTATATATTTTTTTCTTCATATTAATTATATGGTGAAATGTAATGATAGTTGTAAGATTTTCTGTAACTGGGTATATACCTGTAGAAAAATAAAGAACCTTTATCTACTCCTATTGAATTATAAACTCATTATTCAACTGCTTTTGAGCAATTAATAGTATCTATTAACAAACAGCGTGATTTATAATAACTCACTACTATAACTCACTATTATAAATCGGAAAATATGGATCTGTGCTTCTATACTTCTCTGCTTCTATTCGATTGGCCGAAAGGGAACATTCCATTATTGTTATTGAGGTGAGGAATGTCCGAGGGAATGTCACTTTTCACGTTTTCAAATTAAGTTGATATCTAATTATTGTGAATGTTTTGCTGAAAACGATTAATTCAGATAGTGAAGATGAAATATTATAAGGGTATACATTTCCAAAAGACAAACAGCTAATGTTACCATACAGAATTAATTGCCCGAAAAAATATAAAGGAGTTTGAAAACATTTTCAAGATTGGTGTAGCAGTAAGATCATTAAGTCATCGTTTACAGGGAATATTTTTTGGTATATTTTAATACATTTTTACAGGCAATTATTAAGGTTTTTCAATAAATTTCTATGTCTGTACTCTGTACTGGATTCGAGCTAGCCGAAGCTAGTTCGATTGTGATTGGTAGCACTAAGTTTCCATCTCTCTTGTACGGGATCGAGCACATTATGTTTATTTCCCGTTCCCTCTGTCTTTATTCTAAGTCTGTATTTTTTCCTTAGTATTTATTGATATAGTCGTAGATAAAGTATAGTATTCAACTTGCGGTAATGGTCATAACTCACTTGATGAATTACAGCACTCGCCTGCGGCTCGTGCTGCAAATATCATCTGCGTGAGTTATGACCTACATTACCGCTCGTTGAATAATATACTATTATTATTATTATATTATTATTATTATAGTGTAAAATTAGCAAATTTTTCCAAATTTTCACGCTCATCACACCTAATTCTGAATCCCCCCCCTGATCGACGGGGGGGCACGGTACCAGGACAGGCGCGTTCGGAATACGGAACGACGACAACGGAAGCGCCGTCTAACGGAACGCAGCTACGTCGATCCCGTTAGCGCTGCTAACCCAGTGCCAAGATTGCGTACGGAACCCACCGCCGATGCTGCTGCCGCTTTCCCGTAAACTTCGCAATGTTGCAGACTCGACTTGTCTTCTGAACGTACTGCTGCCGCCGAGTCTTCGACGTCTTGAGTCGATGATGATGGCCGCGATGGTTAGGAGGACGTTTATCACGTCATTTTTCAAGACGAGTTGCAGATATGGCCGAGTGGACAGTTACGCCTTTGCCGTATGAGATAATCTTGCTTTATCGGCTTGTTTTTATGTGGATGTTTCCCGGCTAGTATGTGTCTTCGAGTTGTTCTAGGACCTGGTGAAGGTTTTTTTAGGAGTAGTATCACAGGCGATGGAATTTTCGCGATTACTCTGTCGATTTATTTCATTGCGAAACTGAGTTGCTTGGAAACATTACGAGTCTGTAGGACGAGTGGCAGAATTGGCAGCATGTGGCAGGAACTATCATATACACAGATCATATACGCCGAACTTGACTGAGTCAAGAGTCAAATTTGGTGTAATCGATAATCTAAACTAGAACTATTGATTAGTGATTGCTTCATTTCACAAGTGCGTGAACTAATCAGCCCTAATTAATAAAATTTAACAATTTAACAATTATCACAAGTTATTTCATTTTTCTTATAAATATGTGGCTTTCAACGAAACTGAGTTGCTTGGAAACACCACAAGTGACAAAATTGGCAACATGTGACACGAACTGTCACGAACAGATCTTAAAGCACCGATCTTCACTCGCCAATCTGAGTCAAGAGTCATAATCTGAACTAGAGCTCCTGATTAGTGTCTTTTTTTTGGCAAGGTTTTGACAAATTCATGAAATAATCCGTATTCAGTAATAACAGAAATTATTGAATTAGTCTGTCGAGTATAACGGAACTGAGTTGCTTGAAAACACCACGAGACCACAGAACGGGTTATGTTTTCATCAAGCAACTCAATTGTGTTGTGAAATTAAAGAGATACTTATGAGATGAATTTTCTTCTTAGTGTAGGTTTCTAGCCCCTCAGGAACTAAAGGGAATGCAGAGGCCAACATACTTGCCAGAAAAGTTGCTCGAACTCCTTTTATTGGCTGGAACCTTTCTGTGGTATAGGAAAATTAACCTACAAGAAAGGGTTTTAGGAGAAGAAAAACACCAAAAGAGAAACACTCTGGCGGAATCTTCCTGCGTTGGCTCATTTCTGAAAGTTTCTTCGAAACTTCGACAATGCGAGATCCAAGAAGTATCTAGAGGTTACAAAGAATATATTGCACCTCTTCACTGGATATTCCTTATAGGGCATTGTCGCCTCATGAGAATGGGTCTAACAGAAAATGACGAGTGCAGATTCTGTGGGGAGGGAGACTGCAGATCACCTGGTGACGGAATGCCTCCCCACCACTAGCCAAAGCAAAATCTGCTTAGGGCAAAAAACTTGTGGAAGTGAAGAAGTAGCCTCCTTGGAGCCACCCCAAATACTGGAGTCAGAACTCTGGAACTGGAAGGCAAGCTACAGCTCACGATATGGCGAAAATAGTCCTGATGGGGTGCACAATAGACCATAAGGTCTATTCTTCATGCCAAATATCAAGAGAACCCCTCAGCTATACAACTCTCTGACAACAAGGACATCATCGTTAATAAATCACATTTTGTAAATATTTAGATTTGGTTTCGAATGGTGCTGTATTGAATATTTCAAGAAATTATCCACTTGCTTCGCCCATCTAGTTCTTAAATAGAAGTTCAATTTGTTTCTTTCTATAAAACCACTATAAATTTTCCATATGCTTTCTTTTCCCATTATTCAAAATTCAAATGAAAACGATCAAAAAAACTTCATTCATTGAAATTGAAGCAGATACGTGATCAAAGTGGAAAATTTCAATTCATCTTCATAATACAAACTCCGAAGACAATCTAAAGATGAATGGAAGTACTTAGAAAGATTACACGAAACATCTGAGTTCTTTACAAAAGTAAATGTTTATGCGGGGAACACTTCAACTTCCAAAGACATTAAATCTAAAATAATTCAATATAGAGCGAAGGAAGATACCAAGAACTGAAATCAATAGGTAGCTGAAGTTGGAAATGTAATTAATTTCATAATACTATTTCAACATTCAATCACAAGCGAAATATTCTTAGAGTTATAAATAACACCTGGATCTAATAATAAACTTTCCCCAAAAATGTAGTCTCTTCAGTGATAACAGGTATATTGACATTTATTTTTGGATTTATCTTATACGTTATACAATTTTCTAGCACACTAAGGAAAACAATAAAAAAATCTTTAGAAAGCAGTGGTGTGAAGTCAGTACTGATTTTTGTAATAAACTCTCGTCTCAGAAGAGTAGAAAGACTTGTTCAGCTCGATAGGAAATTTTCCCAAGAGCTCAAACAGATTTAGAAACTCCCCAAAGCTATTACATACATCGTATGTTCAAATAAGGAAAGAATCAATACGGCTATAGACTCTTCAAAGCAGAGCTTTTATTGATATCGATATGTTGTTGTATGTTTGCAGAACGAAAAATATACCAGAATATATCAATTATTAATTAGGGTTTATCGTTTTCAAGGAATCACTCCAATTAAAAATTGTTCTAAAACCTCGGCTTTCCGTTCGCTAACGTTCAGAGCTTTTCTTAGAAAGTATATAAGCTATTCATTTCGAAAAATGGTTGTATAGCACTATAGCAGGTGTGAAGCTACCTCAATGACTATCGTAGTTCGTAATCAGACGCTCAGGTTATCTATATACGAAAAAATAGTTTACTATCAGATAAGCATAATATGACATTCATTATTCACTAGAAAGGCCGAAAGTTAGTAACTTTAATCACCCAAGTGAATAATACTTATAATATGCGAATAGAATACCTACGCACTTTAAGGTGGCCTTTTATGCTATACCTGTTAATTGCTCTATTACTAATTCTAGAAAACTTTGGAATTAAATAGGTCGTCCATAAAGTTGATCGTTTTTATCTTGCAGACAACTCTGTGAAGTACGTAGAAAAATTCTGAGAAAATTTGAAATTTTTCATTGATTGATATAATTATACGGCGTCATACAAAGGGTGAAAGGTCCAGCTATAAAATAGTTACGACTTTTTGAATTTCTGGAGGTGTTGAAGTGATGTCATCTTCGCTATTTGAACCTAATTGAATGATTCAATTGTTATATTACAGAAAAATCTTTCGCGTTGACGCTAGAGAATCAATATAGGTTGTTACGTTTCAAGGAATATGAATTGATACCATAGAAGTTTCAGGTGCGGGTGAATAATGATTAGTCACTAGTGAATAATGAATATCGAATTGATTGTCCAAATATATACATGCACAATTAAAACTTTATACACTAGCCGTGGACAAACTTAGCTACCTAGTAAATAAACATACACATAATTAATTCATTCAGAGTTGTGCTGAGCCAATTCGATAACAGTTGCTCGAACATTCATCGAAAAAATAACAGAAGCAATCATGTGGAAGGCTGAGTTAACGCTTGCTTAGAACTCATCCAAATGTGTGGTTTCGCAATCCCTAACTTTATCTCTCATGACAAACGGAAGTTTTCATTTTCATCCCATCCTCGAAAACAATATTCCCAGCTTTCCCCGCTGATCCCATCTGAAACAGAAGTAGTAAAATTTACCTGTCATCACTGTGTTGCTCGTCGCAGTCGAGGAGGCAGCCTGCTGCTGAGTCTGCTGAGGCTGCTGCGCCTGCTGCTGAGGCGGCGACTGAGCCGCCTGTATCGAGTTCTGAACCGGCTGATTTTTTTCCGAATTACTGACTTCGACAACGGTGGAACCTGAGGCGTTGGCTTC
Organism: Harmonia axyridis; assembly: GCF_914767665.1. Lineage (NCBI taxonomy): Eukaryota > Metazoa > Arthropoda > Insecta > Coleoptera > Coccinellidae > Harmonia > Harmonia axyridis. The sequence goes on from NC_059501.1 coordinate 81,311,454, forward strand.
CTCAGGGGGAGATCCTTGGACATCCTGCACTTCGTGTATCTCTAAAGTGATGATGTCCTGATCTGCCAGCTTAACGAGATACAGGGTGGTCTTCGTGGGGGTATACACTTTGACTTAGTTTATTATCAACTTTGCCTCGAAAATATGGTTTAAAACGCGAGAAACATCAATTTTTTACGATCGTGCGGTGGGAAAATCCAGTAGAAAAACCTTATAAAATACGTACAAAATCGGGATTACAAAAACATCAAAGAACACTTACGACTTTTCCAAGGAATAAAGGGAGTACAATTCGAGAGACGTAGAACGACACCGAGTTTAAATATCAAAAAGAGAATTGCTCGATTGGTGTTAGATCAGTCGATTCAGATGGCTCAGTCGGTTAATCAGTCGGTTACAGTCTTTGAATTTCGAGATTAATATCAATGCAGGTTTGGACAGGGGGTTCTCATCTTGAACTATTGCTTCGAAATACGTTCTCTAGTCGAGACTGTTGAATTACAATACAGAGTGAATAAGGTTGGATGGACCATGAGAAAACAAGCCGGGATCGGAACTGGGTTATTGAAGAACTGGGTGTAAAATACCAGAAAATCCACTGTTTCGGACGTATCCAGGTTGCTGATGGGGAAAAACCGGTTTTTCATCCATTTTCACGGCGTTGATCGCGTTACATGGAGATGGGGGGAAATAGATCAATAATTTTTTCAATCGATACCTGCGAAAACAAGCGGCGAAACGCACAAAAAACGATACGAAGATATCACGTAGTCTGCGATTTTTTTCCGTAAGGGTTGGGAAAACCCTGCACACGAAGCGTTGTGATGTGTTCACACACTGACGCAATTTCGTTTGACCCCGTTACCCGGAAAATTTCATGAGGAAACGCGTACAGACTTTTCTCGGCCGGTTGTATACATTCGGGGCTGATAGTAGGGCAGTTTCGCTACTACGCCGCGAGGGGGCCAGGGGTTGCGCGCAGCCGGTTTCACACTAGGTGGGAGATATCGACGCGGTTCGGGAATGCGTGTTATGATCTTTGGTGGAGGGGGGAGGGGGAGTGTTCCGATTCGGGAAACCATAGAAATGGGTGAGAAATTGGGGCGAGTTCTTCTTTGATCCGAGTGGGCTTTTTTTTTGGTTTATTTTCGAAGTCGGTCAATGAAGGATTTTTGTTTTTATCCGTGAATGTCGACTTCATTAATGTAAATTAGGTTTGTAAATTTGACTCCTGCTGTGAGCGTTCAAAAAAGTGTTTGAACGTTCTAACATAAATAACGATTATTTTGAATGGCAAAATTAGAATTTGCACTCCTAACTAATGCGTGTTATTATGCGTATCATTTAACCTTTCACTGTCGTATAGGCAATAAACAGTCCGAACATGCTCTATGCTCTAAGAAGTCTCACAGAGACCTGTGGAGTCGGGTTAAATAAACAAAATTGAAATACTTTAGGTTACATCTAAGATGCCTAAAATACTGGTGTGTTCACTGATTTTGTGTAAGAAAATTCTGGCGACTCGGCTCGACGTGGGTCCCTTTTCTCTTCTCTTCCTTAAGGTGGCGCTATACAAAGGGTTGATCAATCATTGGAATCATTTTAAAATTTTCATTCATTATGTTAAAAATTGATCGACTTTTGATTTAACCTCAAAATGACAGTGAAGACAGAAAGACGACGCGAGCGCTATAAGAAAAGATGAGGAAATCGAGTGAAAAGAGACCATTTAAATCCAAGAAGGCTGGTCCCTTCAAAAGTCGCCACTTCAAGATTTAGGTTTTGCAAGAGAAAGTGAGCACTCCAGTGTTTTTGACATCTTAGTTACACCACAACAAATTCAAAACGTCTCCTGGTTTATTCACCAATTTATTGAGTTATTAATACTGTTTGAAATCTTTTTCCAACCAAATTTCCATTGATTCTTCACTACCTTATTTCTGTTACATAAATGTCTAAGAATTTCGCTCGGAAGAAGCTGATGTCAAGTTCAGTAAAGATGAATTTCACCTCAAGATTTTGTTCAGTTTTTTGTTCCTTTGTGAATAGCTCTGACTTTTCAGTGATACCATAGTATAATCCTTATACTATGGTGATACATCCTTCATTCGACTTTACTGGTCAACGTTGTCACCCTTAGAAATGATGCTTGTACTCCAATGCTTCTCTAACCTTTCTGTAGAAAGATTTGTCTTTCCTTTCGAAATATGCTTCACCCTCGACAATCAATTCCTAATAAGAGCCAAATTTCTTTTCTATGGAGCCTTATTTTGAGGTCTGCAGCAAGCTGGTAATCAATGGAGGCCAGATCTAAAGAATAAGCTGGGTGGTCAAGCATAATTCGTTCTAGCATGTTCTTGGCTCTGCAGCAAGCTAGTAATCAATGGAGGCCAGATCTAAAGAATAAGCTGGGTGGTCAAGCATAATTCGTTCTTGGCGTAAGACATTTCGTTTTGCATTTGAGAACGGCACTCAATAATTTCAATCGCGTTATTTACTATTGATCTTTTTACCGTTGTAAAGAGTTTCAATGAATTGTACCTTTCACATTCCCAAAAACAGTCATAACCTTGCCAGCTGATATTTGAGATTTTGGTCACTTTGGACTGCTTTCATAAACCGCTTTTCATTCAGCTAACGCTATCTTTGACTCAAGAGTGTTGTGATGAATCAACTGACATGTATGGATCCAAGAATCCTGTTTATTACGCGTGAACAAACCAAAACAGCGTTAGGAATCTACGATGCTTGTTGCTTTTGATCAGCGTTGATCAAGTACGGCACCCATTTCGAGCAAAGCTTTCTCTTGATTACATGTCACGCAAAATAGTGAACACTCTGCCTTTTGATATCTTCAACTCTAAAGCTATCTCAGGCAACTTCACTTTAGGATTGCTCAAGACCATTTTTTAATGTTTTCTGAAATAGCTGAATTCGGGTGACCTGAGCGTTTAGCATTGTCGATAGCTCTTCGACCACATTGAAGTCAGAATTCCACCTTTTTACTTGTTGTTGTTGTCGGCGGAGCGTCACTTGATATTCAATATCTTGATCCAGACTAAACTCTATGTTCCGCAAATTTTGACACCTATCTATTGAAGAAGCTTGGTACTAACAAGAAAAAAGTGGCACTGGCGGTGTCATCTGTGCGCCAGGGTCCAGGACTTCTGTGATGTGTTATTTGCGACTGGACATATGAACATGATTAAAATATTATTCAATGCATATCGAATGGTTTGAGGCCATTCTCTGCAAATATTACATTAAAAAATCAATCAATCAGCCCCATTCCATAAGGCGATCGACCCATTTCGAAGGCTAAAAATCCGTGAAAAAATCACCGAAAAAAACCCACTTCGTTAACATCCCTCATCAACACGATTTCCTTTCATACCTTCATACTTCATCAAGCTTCATCGAATCCCCTTTTCCACTACGAATTTCCCAGTGTAAACCAGACTTTTCCGCCGCGCATGTCCCGAACGTCCCGAAAGCAGCGCAAAATGCCCTCTTCGATCGGTGCTCCGACGCCTCGCTCTGTTCGAATTCGTGGATCAGGTGTGCTGAAGAAAAATGGGTAAGGGGAACACACGTTCGGGATTCGGGACGTTCCGCAGTCCCGACGGCACGAGAGACGTTTTATTGCATCGGGAACGTTGGTCCTTCATCCCCGGATAGGTTAGAAATCGTTCGATTCCCGGTCGCAGTCGGTATTTTCGATACGGGGAAGAAATACGGGGGTTGTTATTTCGTGTTGAATTAATACTGAGTACTGCACTGGACGGAAATTGATGGGACCGTAAGAAAATCGATCACTCGTTAGGTTGGCAGACTTACTGCTGCGAACAGCTGATATAAAGTTCATGATGTCAGTCGCATCGTTAGATTGAAAATTACATCGCATTTAATGTTAAAAAGGAAACAGATTTGATGTCTAGATTATTATGTAACGTGATTCTTCTAAGAAGATGTAATTTTGAGAATTCGTTGGAGATTACAGAATCTCCATCCATGAAATTCAAAAGTAAATTGATGAATAGTCCAAAAATTTGAAGATTTAAGTCTTTTGGTTGACGAAATGTCTTTTTTTTTAAAGGATCAACATCCTTGAAAATCATCGTCGTATTCGAAAACATCCTGCATATTCCTTGCTTAATGATTATTTTCTTGTGCAAGTCATTCTTTTTGAGCTCGTTTACCGAACATATCATTGCCTCACAATGTCAAATTTTGAACCGGGAAAATATTGACGGGTGTTTTTTTTTCGAGGTATATAACTTTAAATTGGCATTTAATTTAATTTAATTGCTGTCAAGTGATTTATTCTCAGTTCGGTTTGGCAATTCATCATTAATAGACTCACCCTTGAACAACGCTTGCAAATAGTGCAAATTTATTTCGAAAATAATGGTTCTGTGCGGAATACGTATCGCGCACTACGTCCATTTTATTTTGTTTAGCGATGAAGCACACTTCTGGTTGAATGGCTACTTCAAAAAACAAAACTGCCGCATTTGGAGTGGAGCTAATCCTCAAGTGTATGTCGAAACACCGTTACATCCAGAAAAACTGACTGTTTGGTGCACTTTATGGGCTGGTGGAATCATTGGTCCGTACTTCTTCAAAAACGATGATGGCCAGAACGTTACAGTCAATGGTGATCGGTATAGAGCCATGATTACTGACTTTTTCATTCCTGAATTGAACAACCATGATGTCCAGGAGCTGTGGTTCCAACAAGACGGCGCAACATGTCACACAGCTCGTGCCACAATCGATTTATTGAAAGACACGTTTGGTGACCGCCTAATTTCACGTTTTGGACCTGTGAATTGGCCTGCAAGATCTTGTGATTTAACACCGCTAGACTACTTTCTGTGCGGCTATGTAAAGTCATTGGTCTATGGGGATAAGCCACACACCCTTGACCATTTGGAAGACAACATTCGCCGTGTTATTGCCGATATACGGCCACAAATGTTGGAAAAAGTCATCGAAAATTGGACGTCCAGATCGGACTACATCCAAGCCAGCCGTGGCGGTCATATGCCAGAAATCATATTTAAAATGTAATGCCACAAGATTATCTTGCGGATAAATAAAATTCATGTCAATCGAATAATCCATCGTTGTTTTATTGCAATTTAAAGTTCTATAGCTCTAAAAAAACACCCTTTATTTGCTTAAATAACCTGACCGTTATTTCAGTGATTTTCCTCATTTCACGTCTGATTTATAGGCAAACTGTGATTCCTTGCCTAATAAATGATCTTGCCGTGTGGAATGAATCATTGTATCTTCATTTTATTCAATCCATCCGTAAGATTTTTCAAATCTTTTTCGAACGCCAACAGGTATCTCCTTCCTTCAAACAATTCTCGTTAACGTCTCAATAGAATCCTCGCAGCTTCCTCGAACCAAATCTCCGTACAATTCGCACATAACGAAATAAAGGAATCACCGAATCAAAAGAACAAGACGATACCAAAGACCCGGTCTAAGGTTACCTCTACCTGTTAATCCAACAAATGATCGATCTAACTGTAAAATCCGAATACGCCAAAGCAGCTCCAAGCTGTCCATCATCAACATCTGTTTCCCGGTAATTCGAGGTGTTTTGAACACATGCGATATCGGATACATCTGCCCCCCTCACCTGTGGGGGTATCGAAAACGTGGGAGACCGTCTCGGAGCGTAAGAAAAAAAAAAAGTTGGAACTACTGACCCGCTGTTTGGCGAATCTCCAAGCAGAAGAGATCTCCGCGATCACGGTACTTTGAACCCTGCACTACTGTTTCTTTCGTATTGTCATTATCGGATCGGCTTGGATATTCAACAATGAGTGAGATTAGGTGCCATTGTTGACGTGTAGGCGGCGTAATGAGAGAGGAGAGGATTGCCTTTTGTGTGGGATATGCAGAAAAAGGCCGCTGAGAAGGTTCAAGACCTGATGGTGTCATGGTTGATATGGGTGGGGTTTGTGATTGGGCATCGGAGGAGGCCTTTTTCGCTAATTGTTTAGATTGTTTGGATATTTTGTGAGCCTATCATTTCGATAATGTTTTAGTATTGTGTGGCGCCGCCGGTAAACATGTAATTTTTGAAAGGAAACACGTAAGGACTTGAGATTTTCAGGATACGTTCAGGATCTGAATGCTCCTATTAAGTTTGTTACAATCCTAAATCCGCCAAATGGTGTAGGACTTATAACCATCCAAAACATTGATTGTCTTATGCCTTGCAAAATAAATATTCGATCGTATGGAAACCCAGCAGCTTGAAATCGTCCCACAACAAGATTAAAAACAAAATTATTTCCAAAAATCGCGATTTCCCAAAAATGATTCGTCACATTCTACTGAATTTTTTTGTCAGCATATAGGGCATTAAAAAAATTATTAATGATGAATTTCAGCATAAATAGGTGAAACATACACATTACATGAAACATGGACCGTTTTTTAGAAATCTCATAGTCAGCAGACGTTATCGTGTCAAATTTTCGACTCTTCATTTCTCATAACTTTCTATAATTAAACATATAAATAAAAAAAATTAAAATAATTACGAGCATTATTTGCTTGCGTCATCAGAGAAGTTTGATATTTCAACCGAAAATAACAAATTTTTCCGATGTTTTGATACGTATTGGTGTGCAACTTTGTTTTGTAATATATGGTTGTGGTAGTCGAAATTTCATCGTATGTCATACGATAAGCTAAGGTATTTGTAAACATAACGCCATCGAAATATTAGTCGATTTGTGTCTGCATCATAAGTTATTTTCGATTAAACATGACAGCTTACGAGCCAAATTCTCGTCATTTGCTGGAGGTTTTAATTTTCTGCTTCAATATGAAGAAATTGCGGATGAGGCTCATCGAATGCTCTCAAATACCTATGTTTAGGCCGCTATTAGTGAAAGAACATGCCGAGAGTTGTTTCAACGCGTGATTTTGACGTCAATTGCTAGGATGGCGGTGGAAGAGAGAAGGTTTTCGAAGTTGCAGAAGTGGAGACATTACTTGATCAAAACTCGTGTCAAACGCAACAAGAATTGGCAGGATCATTGGGAGTGACGCAACAAGCCATTTCAAAACGCCTGAAAGTCATGAGAATGATTCAGAAACAAGGAAATTGGGTACCGTACGAGTTGAAGCCGAGAGATGTTGAACGGCGTTTGTTTGCTTGTGAACAGCTGCTTGCAAGGTATAGACGGAAGAAATTTCCGTATAGCATTGTGACTGGAGATGAAAAATGGGTTTATAACCATAATTCCAAGCGCAAAAAATCATGGGGATATCCCAGCACTGCTTCCACGTCGACGATCAAACCGAATGTACACGGTTCCAAGGTCACGTTCAGTATTTGGTGGGACCAGCTCGGCGTAGTGTGTTATGAGTGTTATGAGTTTTTAAGACCGACTGAAACAATCACAGGCGATCGTTATCGAACGAAATTAATGCGTTTGAGCCGAACATCAAAAGACAAACAGCCGCAATACAACGAGAGAAAGTGGTCAATTTTTTAATGCGATAGTTAAGATTGTAGAATCAGCCCACTAAACATCTAATTTTCGGTGGGTGACAAATCTGGCGATAAAGGTGGCCATCCTCACAAAATTCCATGTAGTCACGCTAGAAAAACGTGCCGCAAAACATTCTTCGCGTTATCATCATTTGCATCCAGAATTCCGAATGGTGCACAGGCAAATCAGGGTCGCCTCGCCCATCAGATCAACGTTTCCTGTTTCCCAGCTCTTCGCGGTACTCTCGCCAAATATGGGCAATAATCGACGATTTGTTTCATCATAACAGATCACGATTGAAAACATCGATGCAGGAGACTGGGCAAGAAACCGCAGCACCGTTACTTTGTATAAAAGATTACACCCGAAGAACTGGCATTGGAAGGAGTCGAATTGGCTTGTAACCCGTGGATTGACACCTAACTGTGGTATTAATTGATATCTTGAATATTATCGTGATCCTGAGGATTGGGTATTTTCGGGCTCTGTGTAACGGTTTGTCTATTATGAAAGAGTGTTGGATGATCGTTTATTTTTGTCGAGGGAAATTATTTTAGGCGTTTGATTGTTGGTCCAGTCGTCTTGGTAACTTGGTACTAATTCCGGAATTTCAGATGCCCAGCTATAAACTCGTATAAACTTGTTTTTGAACATCCTTGCAGTTGTCTCAAAACTTAGATATGGTAGGATGTACGCGAACATGAGGTCAAAGTTCACAGAAGATGGTTTTTGGATATTTTTTACGAATATCTCGTTTCCTATAGCTTTTCAGTTATTTCTTTTCATTTTCAATATTGTAGAAGATAGAATTGCCTACATTGTCTTTTTTTTTAATAAGTTATTATTTACGGGTGTTTTTTTTCGAGGTATATAACTTTAAGTTGGCATTACTGTTCAAGATGGCGACCGATTTAACAGCTGTCAAGTGATTTATTCTCAGTTTGGTTTGGCAATTTATCATGAATAGACTCACGCCTAAAGAACGCTTGTAAATAGTGCGATTTTATTTCGAAAATAATGGTTCTGTGCGGAATACGTATCGCGCACTACGTCCATTTTATTTTGTTTAGCGATGAAGCGCACTTCTGGTTGAATGGCTACGTCAACAAACAAAACTGCCGCATTTGGAGTGAAGCTAATCCTCAAGGGTATGTCAAAACACCGTTACATCCAGAAAAACTGACTGTTTGGTGCGCTTTATGGACTGGTGGAATCAAAAATTATGATGGCCAGAACGTTACAGTCAATGGTGATCGATATAGAGCCATGATTACTAACTTTTTCATTCCTGAATTGAACAACCATGATGTCCAGGAGCTGTGGTTCCAACAAGACGGCGCAACATGTCACAATCGATTTATTGAAAGACACGTTTGGTGACCGCCTAATTTCACGTTTTGGACCTGTGAATTGACTTCCAAGATCTTGTGAATCAACACCGCTAGCCTACTTTCTGTGGGGCTATGTAAAGTCATCGGTCTGTGCGGATAAGCCACAAACCCTTGACCATTTTGAAGACAACATTCGCCGTGTTATTGCCGATATACGGCCACAAATGTTGGAAAAAGTCATCGAAAATTGGACGTCCAGATTGGACTACATCCGAGACAGCCGTGGCGGTCATATGCCAGAAATCATATTTAAAATGTAATGCCACAAGATTATCTTGCGGATAAATAAAATTCATGTCAATCGAATAATCCATCGTTGTTTTATTGCAATTTAAAGTTCTATAGCTCTAAAAAAAAACACCCTTTAGTAGAGAAATAGTTATATTATGTTAAAAAAAATCAGAAACAGCTCTGTCAAATTTCCAGGAATCTTCATCTACCAGCCGATAGAAATATTCCGAATTCTTATCTCATCCGACAACCGAACGAAGTTGTTCAGAAAGCAACCGTCCAATTTCTCCTCTCTCTGCGGTCAGCCGTAGGACCGCAAATTCGGCAGTGGCGTTAACCGAAAGGGGGGGTCATTCAACCCGCGTAGGAATATTTTAGATAGAGAAACAGTTAGACCGTTTTTCGACAATGCGATATGCAAATGAACGCCAGTAGGTACAACACGGCAGGGCGTGTAATATGATGATGATGTCATTGTGTTTTTGTGCGATAAGTTCCAACGACACGAATTTGGAAATCTCTGACCGAAAAATTAGCTGTCTTTTTTTTTTGTTGTTATTTTTAGCTTCCTGACGGAGGAGAGGTTAGGTCGCGATATGTCGGTGCGGAATGGATAGGATTGTGCAATGGGATTGTTTTTTATTCGTTTTTCAAGGACGCGTTTATAAAGGGTGTTTTTTTAGAGCTATAGAACTTTAAATTGCAATAAAACAACGATGGATTATTCGATTGACATGAATTTTATTTATCCGCAAGATAATCTTGTGGCATTACATTTTAAATATGATTTCTGGCATATGACCGCCACGGCTGGCTCGGATGTAGTCCAATCTAGACGTCCAATTTTCGATGACTTTTTCCAACATTTGTGGCCGTATATCGGCAATAACACGGCGAATGTTGTCTTCCAAATGGTCAAGGGTTTGTGGCTTATCCGCATAGACCAATGACTTCACATAGCCCCACAGAAAGTAGTCTAGCGGTGTTTAATCACAAGATCTTGGAGGCCAATTCATAGGTCCAAAACGTGAAATTAGGCGGTCACCAAACGTGCCTTTCAATAAATCGATTGTGGCACGAGCTGTGTGACATGTTGCGCCGTCTTGTTGGAACCACAGCTCCTGGACATCATGGTTGTTCAATTCAGGAATGAAAAAGTTAGTAATCATGGCTCTATACCGATCACCATTGACTGTAACGTTCTGGCCATCATCGTTTTTGAAGAAGTACGGACCAATGATTCCACCAGCCCATAAAGCGCACCAAACAGTCGGTTTTTCTGGATGTAACGGTGTTTCGACATACACTTGAGGATTAGCCTCACTCCAAATGCGGCAGTTTTGTTTGTTGACGTAGCCATTCAACCAGAAGTGCACTTCATCGCTAAACAAAATAAAATGGACGTAGTGCGCGATACGTATTCCGCACAGAACCATTATTTTCGGAATAAAATTGCACTATTTGCAAGCGTTGTTGAGGCGTGAGTCTATTCACGATGAATTGCCAAACCAAACTGAGAATAAATCACTTAACACCTGTTAAATCGGTCGCCATCTCGAACAGTAATGCCAACTTAAAGTTATATACCTCGAAAAAAACACCCTATATAAACATCAAAGGTCTTCCATTATGTACTTAGAATGCACTTACGATTACATTCAAACGTTGTAGGTACCAATGCAATCTTTGACTCTGTTACCTTCTAACCTGATTTCACTCGAAAAAAGAGAAGCAAAGCTTTTCCACAAGCCACCACTACCCCACCTTGTCTGTCGACCAAACAAAACTCAATCTATAACGCCACACGGAGCTTCAGTCCATGTTGCATTAGGGCTTAGCTTGCAATGAGCAAGAGATTACCTACATATCGATTGTTAGGGGTTAAATTTAGGTTAACACCGAAAAGCAAGAGTGAAATCGAGCGTTGTTGAGGAACGGGGCTCCAGTTTTCGCTCTCGTCCAGTTTTAAGCCACGCCGGAAGATCGGACCACACGCAGAAAAGTTATGACTGACAGTTAAACGGACTGTCTTTCTCGATTGGCTGCCAGCATGGAAGCTATATAAACTACCGTTGTGCTGTTGTTGCGATACGGTTCGATTGGCGATGAAACAGCTTTTACGTTTCCGACATAACCTAAAAATGATCGTATCGGCGCTTTTAGTACGACGCGGGACGTGACGCCATCTGCTGAGAGGTTCCGGATGATCGGTTTTGGAATGAGGAACTCTCCTCAATTTGGGTTATCACTGCAAATGGAAACGATATTCCATAAAAACAGTTAATTTTCGTTTGAAGCAGAATTGCCTATTGAATATTTTCTTCCAGATCTTAAATTTGAGGTATTTGAGTGATTCGATTATTGTCAATGAATAGGTAAATTGTTAGTTAATGGAGTTCTTCAGGGTTCCAAACTTGGGCTGTTTATCTTTCTTATAGTGTCCTTATAAACTCTTGATTTTCAATAATTCACCTTTGAATTTGTCACAAAACAAGATTTTTGAAAAACTTGATGTTAAAATGTTCAAATCTGGAGTTTTTTAAGTACTTATACTTTGGAAACGTTCCATATGGATTTCAAATTAAATTTTGAATTTTTAAATTTTGAAATCTTTGAAAGATTATCCTTCTACATTTGGAAAGCTATGGATTTGATTTCATTCTAAGATCAGCAACAAACGTTCCAACATAAGGAATGTCAAACTAAATTCAACCTTTGTTTCCAACTTGACATTGATTGTCAGAGTCCCATGATTTCTGAAAAATAACCTATACTGATGTATACTTAAGAATGATATTACGAAACCCGGAGAGGTCATACTAGTGTTGCATTTTGTTAATAATTTACATCATACCTCCTGTAATTCTTTATTTATATTTTCTTGTCCATGATATTTTGCCGGACGTAGATAAAACCGGCAAATCAAAAATCGTTCAAATCTGAAATTCAATAATTAATTCTTATGCTATGAGGTCAAAAAAGTACCGGGAATTGGTGAAAAAAATACTTAATTTCTAGCATTTATTGAAATTTATTGCATCGCTTTCAAACCTGAAAGAAATCCGCAGTGTTTCCAAATAATGTTCAACTAAGAATTGAAGGAAAGAGGTCATAAATGAGTGAACAATTGAACTGGTATACTTCCTCTTCCGTATGTCTGCTTCAATTGTTGAAAATTGAAATTCAAATGAACGAATCTGATGAATCTAAACACCCTTTATTATTCCAGAAATAATTCCATAAACATCGAAAAATCACAATGAATCATTGGTCGAGGCAATGCTTGGAGCTTACATATCAATGCATAAAAACAAACTATAGTCCGGAAGCCAGTAACAGATATACATGACGAAGTTCCTCTCAAACGGTAATTAGTAGAATTCATCAGGTAATAGTATTAAAAAGCCTCGTGAACGTCAGCTGCGACTCTGCTGGGGGGAAGAGCGGCGACAGCCCCCCAAACACGAAGAAAAAAAAATTCAGTCATTTCCTCCCAACTGAAAATTTGTCAAATTGTAGCTAACCCAATATCTGGAAGAGAAAATACAATCAGCTGGCTATAGCATGGTGGATTATACGTCAGCTGGTGCCTCAAACATGAAAAAAAATATAAATTTTCAATGACAGCTCTGACACCGACTCTGATAATGAATCAGAGAGTGCCACACTCGCGAGAAAAGGACTTTCTCCACATGTTGCACAATAATATTTAGTTACTTCCACTCTCTGATTCAGTATCAGAGTCGCTGTCAGAGCTGTCATTGAAAATATTTTTTTTTTCATGTTTGAGGCACCAGCTGACGTATAATCCACCATGCTATAGCCAGCTGATTGTATTTTTTCGTCCAGATATTGGGTTAGCTACAATTTGACAAATTTTCAGTTGGGAAGAAATGACTGAATGTATTTTTTTTTTCTTCGTGTTTGGGGGGCTGCCGCCGCTCTCTCCCCCCAACCGAGTCGTAGCTGACGTTCACGAGGCTTTTTATTACTATTATCTGATGCATCTCACCAAGTATCTATCGAGAGGAAATAATCAACCAAATTTGCACCTGGCTCCCGGACTACTTGGCACATTTTCAATGTATTTTCCCAAAAATGACTAAATTCAAGATTCGTCTTTCCACCAAGTATTCAAGCTGAAAAACACCTTGGAAAGATTTGTTTTAATATCGAAAAAGAAACGAAAAAAAAATTCCTCGACATCAAAAACGAATGAGCATTATATTCTCTGCGAATTTCACAGTATTTTCATCCCCATCCACAAACCCCCTCGAAAAAACATCTCCAATCCCCTCGCAGACCTCGCGGAGCCAGACGACTCAACAATTTTCCGGTTTCTTCCAAACAAATCACTTGGCGCCATCTGTGCTCATTTCCCGGAACAGGCCGCAAAAAAGGAAACTTCCCGAATACACGCGCTTCGAGGGTCAGCGACCGAGAGACGAAAGTTCGGCGGTCGTTGATGCCCACGAAAATCCATCGAGTGTTGTCCAAACTCTTCGCCCACGGCCGGAGAAAGAGATAAAGGTACGCACACGTTGCGTATGCGAAGACATAAAAGGAGGAAGACGAAGAACAATTATGGAAGCCGTAAAATTTCCCCGCCGGCCGCTTCGGATGCCATAAAGAGTGACCATGGGAGAGCCTGCCGATGATCTCTGATGAGCTCGGCGTTCGGAGAATGAAGATGCGGATGGACCAGTATTTAAAGGTCGTAAATTGAGTTTGGGTTTTAATTTTTTCTGATTTATTCACAACGGCAGTGAGAATACGATATTATCTGTAGGCTTGTGTGGGGAGCTAAAGGAGCGTCCAGATTGCGAGGGGGAGACTTGTCCGACGACAAGTCTGCTAGCAGGGAGTTATTTCTTATTAGGCCGATTGAAAAGTCCCCGGTCTGCTGCACACATTGAGGTGCTAGTATTAAATCCATATGATTTTTAGTTAGTACCAACCTTCAAACGATGCGTGTCTAAATTTGACAGTAGTCCGACCATTAGTTTGTGAGATATTGCATTGTGAGTGTAGCTAGTTTTGTTATTTGAAAAAAATAACTTAGTGTTCTGATACAATATTGCTTTTTGAAGGGATAAAATACAGTTGAAGCAAAATCTTGGCTTGATGAAGAGTTTCCGGGGTCTGCACCAGGAAAATCAACCATCATTGATTGGTACGCTAATTTTGAACGTGGTGAAATGAGCACCGAAGACGGCGAACGCAGTGGACGCCCAAAACAGGCTGTCACCGACGAAAAAATCAAAAAAGTTCACGAAATAATTTTGCATGACTGTAAAGTGATGTTGATCGAGATGGCAGACATTGTGAAGATATCATCTGAACGTGTACATCATATAATTCACGAGTATTTGTATATGAGAAAGCTGTGTGCAGAATGTGTGCCGCGCGAGCTCATAATCGATCAAAGCAACAACGTGTTAATGATTCGGAGCAGTGTTTGAAGCTGTTTAAGTGAAATAAACCTGAATTTTTGCATCGGTATGAGACAATGGATGAAACATCCATCATTTCACTCCGGAGTCCAATCAACAGTCAGCTGAGTGGACCGCACACGATGAACCGAATCCAACGCGAGAAAAAACACAACAGTCAGCTGGAAAGGTTATGGCATCAGTATTCTGGGATGCGCAAGGTATAATATTCATTGATTACCTCCCAAAAGGCCATACCATCAACAGCGATCATTATATAGCGTTATTGGATCATTAAAAGGATAAAATCGTTAAAAAACGGCCCAATTTGAAGAAAAAAAGTGCTGTTTCATCAAGGCAATGCGCCTGGTCACAAACCAAGGAAAACAATGGCAAAATTGCATGAATTGGGCTTCGAATTGCTTCTGCATCCACCGTATCCGCCAGATCTGGACCCCAACGACTTTTTCCTGTTCTCAGACCTCAAAAGAATGCTCGCTGGAAAGAAATTCAGCGCCAATGAAGAAGTAATCGCCGAAACTGAGGTATAGAAAAGTTGGAAGATCGCTATAATCGCTGTATCGTCCTCGAAGGAAATTATGTTGAATTATAAAATCGAATTTTGCCAAAAAAATGTGTTCTATTATTGTAGACCGGGGACTTTTCAATTAGCCGGTTAGTCTCCTCGTATTTTAAGAATCTAATGGTGAATTGAGATTAGCATCTATAAGGTTTCTGTTTTGTGGTGGTTGATTTTGGCCTCTGTCATCGATATGACAGATAAACAGCTTCAGATCTTCATGTGGAGTTTAAGATACATACGCTAGTTATCATTCTTTGAATGATAGAAGATTTCATCTCAATGCATTTCTAGATATTTTTGATCAAGATTTCAAAAGATTTCTGGATACATAACAATGACTTTTGTTTACTATAAATCTCACAAGAAGGGATTTGGATTCAATGTTAACAACCTGCGATTTCTCAAGAAATTTTCTATTCGATTTGAATGATTGTGCTTTAGCGTAGAAGTTAATCGGCATTTATGCTTGGTTCTTGGTCTTCAGGAGTTAGAAAGAGTATGAAATACCCATCATATAAATCTCAAGGCCTCTCCACAACATATCTTTTCGATGATATTAAGAAACTGTTTAACGAAAGCCTTCGAAAACACTTCTTGTTGACACTGAATAATTCATATGTCAACCTTCCAAGGACTCTGAAGTCCTGAAGGAATCCTTCAGAAATTGCCACAATATGCTGTTTCAGAATGTCAAATCTGCTAACACAATATCGAAACGTGAAAATTATTCATTATTCACAAGTTGTAATAAATAGTACATTATATATGGTTAGAACTTTTTAGAAGGCCACTACAAGGATATCGAAAACCGTTAGAAAGACAGGGTGACTTAAATTACAAAAAAATTGCATTATTTAGGGAATAGTGTGAACAGATCTGAAATATTTCCATTGGTTCCCGAGATATCTCGAAAAAACTGAACATTGAGATTTTTTTTTTTTTTCTGTATAACTCATTTGTTTCTGGATATAACTTAAAAAAATTCGATTTGTAGTCATAATTTGATATAGAGATTCTTAGGTGTGGTCAGATTTTTTTTGTTTTCCATTGTTTCAGAGAAGCGATAGTCAATTTTTTTTTCTTATGGGCGCCATATTGGTTTTCCTTATGATGATTTAAAAAAAATACGAATTCAATAATGTACCACACTCTACAAAAATATCGAGTCTAGATACGGGAATTTGAAGAGTTGTTATGTGAAATCATCACTTAACCATCGCGTCTCTGAAACAATGGAAAACAGAAAAAATCTGACGACACCATAAGAATCTCCATAATGAATTATGACGACAAACCGAATTTCGTGGAGTTATCTCCAGGAACAAATGAGTTATACAGAGAAAAAAAAATCTCGATTTTCAGTTTTTTCGAGATATCTCGAGAACCATTGGAGATATTTTGGATCTGTTAACACCAACACACTAATCCCTGAATAACGCAACTTTTTTCTAATTTAATCCACCCTGTATCTCTAACGCTATTCGATATCGCTGAAGTGCCCCTCTAAATAGTTCTAACCCTGTATATCTACATTTCTTCCACCACTAGGAAATATCTGCTATTACCCACTAACTGAAACGACGTAAATTGAAATAACTGTAAAATTCACGAAGAATTACCCAAATTTCAATTATGACTAACAAGATCTATCTCTTTGGGTGTGTATATGACAGAAATAATTATGGGAGGTGACGCAATAACTACATTTTGGGCGGAATTATTTCACAGAACACGAATAGCCTGATCGTGAGTTTAAGGTGGGCAACCGACTGTGGCTTTAACGTAAACGTGTACGATAATTTGTCTCTTGAATTAATTGAATTCTTTCGAACGTGAATAATCGATGAATCTCATGACAACCAATTATTTATTTGATTTTTTCAACGGAACACGGTTTGGGTAAGGTTACCGAAGATACTTTTGAAGAAGTATGTCTTTTTGAGAGATTGATTCTGCCATCTGAAATTCATTTTCTATTTTTCATATAACTCGAAAAAAAAGTTTGTTGAATGATTTCGTCCAAATGTTTGGTATCTATGTTGTACTGACTGTTGTTATTTTTTTCTCTAATTCTGTGGTTATTCCGTTCATTCTTCTACATCTTGTAGAACAAAATCATGCGAGAATATATCAGAAACGCACAGTTTTTATGGTTATATTTTGTTATGATACGTTGGTAGTCCGAACTTTCCGCCACGGCTTTATCTGTCAATTGACCATATTCACCGTCGCCATATTGTTGTGCGACAATACCAACTACCCAGTGTTCTCAACGGAGAAATATTGAGTTTACTAGAAAAATACCGCTAATATCAAAAATACTATCAGCCAAAGAGATTATTCTTTCACTGACTATTTCCAAAAATGGAGCGAAGCCTTCATTTATACACTTGCTCACAGTTAATTTGTTCATAAAACCACCTTTCACTAATGTTTTTCTTTCCAAAATGTGGAATTTTTGCGAAATATTGTCCCAAACAAGCCTATCTGGCGTAGCAGCCAGAAAAGGTACACATAAACTTCACTTATAAACTTTATATTGTGGAATAATTCGAGTAAACTCAATATTTCTTCGTTGGGAACACTGGGTAGTTGGTATTGTCGCACAACAATATGGCGACTGTGAATATGGTCAATTCTTCAATTGAATTCAATTAAAGAAATCAGTTCTGCCAACCAACATTTTTCAATGCAAAAATCACTAAATGATATTTATGGAAATATCTCATTAATTTCAATAAAAATGCAATGAATTAGAGAAAATAATGTTTAATACTCGTACAGAAGGCTCATTCTGCCATTCGTTCATTCAAAAACTCGCCACTTCGTGGCTCGTTTTTGAATTTTGAACTCGTGGAAGAATATCAATGCCTTCTGCACTTGTATTATAAATAACTATACTAATTTATTCCATACGTAGTGAAATATTCACCAAACACGTTGTAGCCAAAATTATCGATGGTACGTTCAGTGATACATTTAAAGAAACAAACTAATGTCAAAATGATTGAAGAAGTGGAAACGTTTTTGAAAAAATGGAAAAAAAGATTACATTCCTGAAAAATCAGAGGTGGCTCAAAAATTCTTGTGAGAAACTGCTAATAACATGTAATCATTTATGTCTTAAATATCAAACTGACATTTGGCTCAAATATGCTTCTATGAATATCTACGTTCAACAATTTTAATGATTCATGCCAAAGTAACGTCTCATTCATCTGAAGAGGCAAGTTATTTATTTATTACTTGGTCTTGGACATGACTGACGTATGTAAATTTCATTTGAATTTTGTTAGCAAGTAATTAATAGATAAATATCTCGCGTTTTTCGATTAGTGAAAGAGACGTAAAATATCTAGAAATAATGATGCGAGTATTATGAGATAAAAGTGGATACTTTTGAAGGAACTGGCCTTCTTGGATTGCCGATACTTCACTTGATGTTCATTTTGTGTGGTGCTGTTGTTTTAATGGAAATATGTCCGTTTTTATTAAATAGCGCCATCTTCGGAAGAAAAGGGAACTTCCGGCAATCCCGAGTCCGAGTCGCCAGAATCAGTGCAGGAAAAACCAGTGTATTTGAAAAAAAAACTTCTTTTTAAAAGATGATTGCCAAATTAATAAACAGAGCTATTTATAGAAGCATATATGAATAATATGTTACTTGAAAATCGAAGACATGAATAAAATGAAAGAGAATTGAAGCATCGATTAACCAATTCTTCAAATAAAACCGTTATAACTTTTCCTTACTTGCTTTCTCCACGGCTTGACTTGATAATCAAATTTCAAGCTACTTGACTTGAAATCAACTCAAGTTGAAATCTAACAGTTTTTCAATGTCAGTACTTGATAAATAAACATTTGACTTGACATTGAAAAACTACTTCGCTTCATGGCTTGACTTGATATTCAAGCTACTTGACTTGAAATCAACTCAAATTCAAGTCAAGTAGTAGTTTTACAAAGTCAAGTCAAGTACTTGATCAATAAATAGTTGACTTGACCTTGACATTGAAAAACTACTACTTAACTTGAATTTGACTCGACTTGAAATCAACTCAAATTCAAGTCAAGTAGTAGTTTTCCAATGTCAAGTCAAGTACTTAATCAATACATACTTGACTTGACCTTGACATTGAAAAACTACTACTTGACTTGAATTTGAGTTGATTTCAAGTCGAGTCCAAGTCAAGTAGCTTGAATATCAAGTCAAGCCGTGAAGCGTAGTAGTTTTTGAATGTCAAGTATTTATTTAGCAAGTACTGACATTGGAAAACTACTACGCTTCATGGCTTGACTTGATATTCAAGCTACTTGACTTGGACTCGACTTAAAATCAACTCAAATTCAAGTCAAGTAGTAGTTTTCCAATGTCAAGTCAAGTACTTGATCAATAAATATTTGACTGGACCTTGACATTGAAAAACTACTACTTGACTTGAACTTGAGTTGATTTCAAGTCGACTCCAAGATCATTTTAAAAGTTAAGGCTGTTTTACAAGGATATGCGGACACACAGGCAGACAATTTCCAAGCCCAAAAGTGACCATAATACTTCCAATACTTTGGGTGGACTCAGAAGAAATAGGAGTTTTTTTCAAGTACGCAGTGTCAACTGCAGCGAACAGAAATTTTCGAATCTATTCTTCGGCTCCCAACGAATCGAAACAAAATCTCCCTAAAAATAAACGTCTAATTGATTAAACTACCGAATCTAGCCGACAGTAACACGTCGAAACGTTCGAAAGAAATATTCGACGACCAGATACCGAACGACACACGTTTCTTATTTAAAACTCGTGATTGAGAGCTTCCAGTTCTTCTTGCGAAGCACAAGAGGGCCAGCGCGCGTGAAACGGCCGAAAATATTTTTGTGGGAGTGTTCCCAAACAGGTTGAATGTCCTCCGTCTCCCCAGTCCCCCCAAGAAGATCTTTAACGACGTCGGTGGAGATGGTCCTTCGACAAGAGATTACCTCTCGCTGTCGTCTCGGTATTTCTTTTAGAAGTCTTATGGTTTTTTTTTTTTGTTCGATTGCTGGCCGGTTGGGATTTGATGTTCGATTATCCTTTCGCCCTATCCTTAGCACCGCCTTTGATCGCTTAATAACATGTAAAACGTTAACATAAAACTGGATATGATATATCAAATAATATTAAATAACCACACATTTGAAATATATCATCAATAAGCATGGAATCTTACCTGATAACTTGAAGATTGCAATTGTCAATCCAATACATAAGGAAGGAAATATCAACAACTACAACAATTATATTATATATCGCGAAGTTTTTCAAAGATTATACAACCCATGATCTAATGAACCAATAGAATCCGTAAATTTCTCATAATTACGGCATATTGATAAGTGAATATACACCTTGACGACCTGGTATAATCGTTTTGGCGTTTCGCCTCCTGCCATATTATGATCATTTCCATAGTAACATTCTTGGACGTTCGCCAAAAAATAAAAGTCTAACTCAGTGAAATATCATTGAATATAAATCAAATAATTTGCCAACTATGTCAAATTTGACCAAGTTATCGAATTATTTGATTTATATTAAATATCCTTCAACAAGTAGACTCATTAAACTTTTATAATATCATTGAATTATCAAAATGCAGTGCTTTGATTATAGTTATTGAAATTATTCGTTATATAATCGTAACCAATACCACTCGAGCATAGACAATATATTTCAATTATACGAACCTCTTCACTCGACGTAGTACGCGAAACACCAATCGAGCTGCTCTCTCGTGATGTTTCGCGAACTACGTCTCGTGAAACGGTGTATAATCGAATATTGTATATGCTCTTGTGATATTATAACTGATTATGGAAATGGCTTATTGTAGACAAATCATGGAGCACTTTATATAAAAAAATATTTTCACAGAAGATGAACGTGAGTACTCAGAAGAAAATCTAAAAAGACGGAATACTAGTGTATGAAATTCTGAGGTAGTAAGGAAAATTTCCTTCAGTCTTCTTCTTTATGTGCCGTCTCCTTTAAGAAGGTAAAATCAGTAAATTATCACAAATCTGCTACAGATTCTGCTAAGTCAGTGAATGAATCAAGATGTAGGTATTTGTACGGTGAAACCTGAAAAAATTGTAGGTAATTCAACCATTGTTGATTAGAGTAAATAAAGTTCATCTTTTCTGTTGAATTTTCTTCTTCGTGAGCCTATGAATAGTACATTACGTCTATGCAATTCGAGTTCAACATCACGAAATGACGTTGAACTGCGTTTCTCAACTTATGAGGAAAAAATTTAAATTCTATCAACGCCTTATGTATATCAACATTATCAACACGATAAGAGGGGTATTTTCAAATTTCAAATGGATATTCCTCCGGAACCATTAAGATGATTTTAACCCCAATCCTGCCCTGAAAAACTGTCAGTCAAACTTTTCTTCCATGTTCGAAAAATAAACATATTCCTCCAATTCTTTGTGGTTGCGTTTTTCGTGCTACTTTTTACGCTCTACGCACAACTATTCGCCTGTTACCTGTCCATTTGCACCCACGACCGGCAACGAACTCTTGTAAGGGTGGTTTATTGACCCCTGCAGAATGAACTCACGGCTTTTCTTAATCTGGGCGTCAGTTATCTTTGATCGAAAACTCGGAAATTCGTATAAGGATTTGAATTTCTCTTCTGACAAAAACTCAATATGATTACAAGGGGAATTCTACTCTGTGTGTGGACTACTATAATTTGTATGATTGCCGTGAAAAATATGAGTAATTTTCCCATAGATTTGGCTACTAATTTGAGTTCAGTGAAAATTTAAAGAATTTAATTTTGTTCTATATAATGAATTCCAATTCTAGAGGCATTTCGGCACAAGATTGGAGCAGATACCTCGAAAGGAGGTAATGTCACTTTTTAAACCTTCAGATGCTTAGAACTTGGACAAATTTTTAGAACCGATTCTGTTCTGTTCCCTTTCCTTCACCCACAGCACTCTGTTGTTCATCAGCGTATGGTTGAACAGTTCTCTGACTCCAAATTTTTCTTTTGTAGACTTGTCTTGTCCAACGAATGTCGTCCTGTCGAGCAATATGTCCTTCCTAAGACCACTTCATGGTAGCTACTCGTTTTATTACATATTCTACCTTTCAACGCCGACTCATCTCCTCGATCCTCATGTGGAACAGGAAGAATACAACTGTTGAAAACTTTTGATTTGTACAGATATCAGTATTTCTCAGGGTACAGCTGAGATTGCCAGCACGGACACTTCTTTGAATTTTGCCTTGCTGGTTTTCGATTCCCAGTTTTATCTGAAGACCTTGGTAGACATAATCCTGGACCCTTTCAACCGTTTGATTTGCTATCTCGATTAGTCTTTCTTCTGGTGTCAGGATTCTAGTCTTCGTCAAGTTCATTGTAAGGCTCAACTGTCTACAGCTCCGAAAGCATTTCCTGCAAATCGTCGAAGTCACTGCTGTTGTGCACAATATTATCCACAAAACTGAAATGATTTAAATGTCGGCCATCGATCTTAAAGCCCTTTATTTTTTTGAAAACCACATTTTCTTTCTGTTCATGATGCGTGACGTGATATCAAACTTTAACAGTCGTCTGAATAGTTCGAGTTTCTGCAGTAAATACACAATAGGTTATACGAGTATTCAATTTAAGGGGTATCCGTTGTATTTGCAACCTGATGGTCTGTTGTGCCTCCCATCAGAGCAATTCTTCCATTCCGTGATCTACAGCTTGCCTTCCAGTTCCAGAGTTCTAAAGGACTCCAGTATCTAGGATGGCTTCAAGGAGGCTATTTCCTCAATTCCTCAAGTTTTTTGTCCATGGCAGATTGAGTTGAGTTGGCTAGTGATGGTGAAGCATTCGTCACCAAGTGATCCGGAGTTTCCTCCTTCTCCCCACAGAATATGCACTCGTTTTATTTTCTACTGGGCCCATTCTCATGAGGTGCTTCCTGGGGCGACAATGTTCTATGAGGAATCCAGTGAGGAGGACTAGTATATTTTTGCTAAGATCCAGATACTTCTTGGATCTCGCAGTGTCAAAGTTTTGAAGATTTTTTTTTGGAATGATCCAACCCAGGAAAATTCCGCCAGAGTGTTACTCCTTCTGTTTTTCCTTCACCTGAAACTCTCTTGTAGATAAATTTGCCTATGGCCCTATGCCACAGAAAAGTTCCAGACCAATGAATAAAGTTTGTGTTCCTCTTCTGGCAAGTGTATTGGCCTCTTCATTCCCTTCAATTCCCGAGAAGCCGGCAACCTTAAAAGGAGCTTATTATCCTTGTCTATTTAATCGAGTTTTCCTCAGCATTCTAATACCTACTATCTTAGAATCGATGATATGCGTGCTCAATGTTTTGTTTGCAGCCTGAGTGTCAGGCTGTCAACTCATCATTCTACTGCAAGTATCTCTGCCAGAAAGACACTTGGACAGCTGCCTAACGATAGAGAGCATTTGGTGCCAGTTCCAAACACTCCAACGCCAGTATTCGTCGTGGTTTTAGAACCATCTGTGTATACCAATAAATGGTATTCTTCTCGACAACTGGGATTGTCTACTCCTTTTCCCAAGATTCATTATATATTATAGCTATACTTTTTTGACACATCACGACACTGCCAAAATCTGCCCCATAATCATGTCTTCTCATCATTATAACCCCACCCTTCGACCTGAACCTCCTGCAGGTAAACCACACATCCAACTCTCATCGCCATGCTGCCAAAGGGTTCCTTCATCCTCTCGGCGAATGCCAAATGGTAACGACCTAACGACAAGAGGAAATAAAGCCCATAATCACCGAGCTATACATCGCGACTCGACGTTCGCGTTTGCCGCGGTAGGTATCCACTATACGAGAGTCCGCACGCCGTGCAATTTAACGGTACCAACTGAATAATGAGAAATTATTGCGGGACCGGCGGCGTTGTTAGCGAAGATGTCACGCTCGAGGTTGTCATGTTGACCCAATTCCTCGTCGACTTGGCGGCGTATCGTGACCCGTAATTTATCGGAGTTTGTGGAATCGCTCGCATAGAATATTCGCAACACGTGTTATTAGAGGAGGAGCCGATGATGGCGTACAGAGGCGAGCGCGGTACGTCTGTGGTGCTGCGGCGGTACCGATGCGAAAAATCGGTCGCAGTAGGTGAGTAGGTGAGAAGTTCGTTCGGGTGTTGAGGCTTTTCGCCATTTTGACATCTGAATTGTATGCTGTAGTGACTCTGTCTGGTCACAGATGGCGATGTGGGTTTTCGCGCCACACTACTTCGGCTTCGGTGTATTTGAAGGGGTCGTTGCGTTGCAACAGGTTCACCTCTCACGATGGTGTGAGAGGGTGTATCTTGGGTTGAGATCGCTGGATAGCCCAACTGATGATGCCACCAGCGATCCCTGGGAGTAGCCGCACCTCGTAACTTGGCTCGAGAAAGACTCGCCAAAATACGATTGATCTTGTTGATATCTACAGCCAAAACCAAGTGTATGACAACATCGAGAAAGCCTATTGGATCCTATTGGATGCAAACTTGAGGTGGAAGGGAGAATTAGTCAACAGGAGTTGAGATTCAGGTACCTTGGCATAGACCTTTTGGGATACAGCGATGTTGAAGAAGAAGTAAGATAGTAAACAACAAGTGCCTCAAGAGTAGCTGGTTGTTTAAAAGACAGAATATGGCGTAACAAAAATTTAAGAACCGAAACCAAAACCAGAATCTACAAAACGACGATCAGGCCTATTATGACATACTGTGCGGAAACAAGACCAGATACTACAAGAACCAAACGATTACTAGAGACGACAGAAATGAAGGTGGTTAGAAGGATTGCCGGAAAAACTTTTCTCGACAGGAGAACAAGTGAGAACGTACGAAGAAGCGGAAAACATCAATGAGTGGGTGCTAAAAAGGAAGATTGAATGGAACTCCCACATAGAGAGAATGAGCTATTCAAGAATTGTCAGAAAAGCACGTGACAAATCCCCACTAGGCCACAGAGATCAAGATACGCCTAGGCTTGAGCGCATAGTAGGCAAGGTGACGAAGAATGAACAGGTGATCTCGCCTAATATGGAGACGGAAGAAGAAGATATTGTTTGAGAAAGAGGCAGTGGTCTGTATTTTATACGAAATTAATTTAAACGGCAAACAATTTACAACTAATGATGACACTTTGGAAACAAGGTAACATACCAGGGATGCAGTCTGAACGGAGAACTCACTCACAAGAGATAAGATGTAGCATAGAAAAGGGGAGCGCAGCTTTCAATCGTCTCAGAAAAAATGTATGCAATATACTCAAGGTGATAGGTATTTTCCTCTCTTCCTCGTGAGGTGGAAGCTTGGACCTTGAAAGAAGTAACATGTAGGCGATTGAAAGCCTTCAAAATATGGTGCTCTCAGCGAATCTTTAGTACCTACATCTACCGTATCACGAATGATACTGTTAAGCAACAGATGCAAAAAGACCTGTAAATCCTGCAATGTGATAAAATCAGGAGATAATATTTAGTGCATCTATTGCGCAATGAAAAATATCAACCAATTCGACAGATTTTACAAGGTGAGATAGAAGGAGGACGCTCTCAAAAACGCCGACGGCCATCATGGCTAAAGAATATCAATGGACAGGAATGACAACCATTTAAATATTCAGAGTAGCTGTCAGTAAAGTCATGTGGACCAACATGATTGCCAACATCCACAGAGGATAGGCACCATCGGAAGGAGAAAATGAGAACATAAATATCTCTTTTTGAAGATATCCTTTTGTAGGTCGCTGAATTCTTTTTGGAGAGCTTCTTGCACTCGTGACAATAAAGTCACTTCAATAGATTTTGCACTTGAGCTCAGTGAGTATTTGAAAGCTTCAGACCGGTTGTCTGGATCGATTGATGGTGAAATCGATTCTAACTCTGGTGCCTTTTTCTTGAGACGATGATCCTCATGAGTTGTAGGATCTTCTTTGCTAGTCGAAGTTGTAAAAGTTATATATTGCCATCGTGAAATGACACGAGAAGTATCTATTTGAGATTTTATTCGAAATAACAATGACCTTATCTCAAAAGTATTTATGTTGACTGAGTAGCAAAATATTTCGTATAGGCGCGACCGCATTAAATTTTAAATTTACCTCACTGTGAAACGACAACAAGACACGAGAAAAGATGTATGAGCGCAGGGTAAATCGTCAGAGTTGTTTTGCTTCAATCCAACCATTAAGAACAGAAAAGAATTTTCGAAGTTCCTAATGATTTTGAGGCGCGTATTTTGCTCTTGTTGTTCAATCATTTTATCAGAAAGTGATTTTAAATCACTCGTATTGGAAAACTCTTCAGAAAAACTATTTGGTGAGGATCGCGTAAATAGTTTCACATAAATTCATTTCATTGATATTCAACCTTCTACATATATTTTTTTTTATTTTCAATCTATGAAATTGTCCGATAATGACTCAACGATTCCTCAAGCTCAATAACGAGCCAACCTCCGCCTCAATAAGAACAAAAAAACATCGAGACCCCCTTAACAACCACCAAAACGATTCTCTCCCATTCTCAATTCGATCCCAGACATATCTTCCACATTCTTCGAGCTTATTCAAACCGTGATTTCAAATCACAAGATACCTGTTTCTAAATCGAACGACGAATCGTATTCGAGCAGCGTAATCAAATGGTTTCGGATACCCAAGAAGTAACGGGTTCTTCTCTGTATGGTAACCGTCGACTTTTGGGAGGCCTTCCGCGCGTCCGTACGAAGCTGTGGAATTTTGGCCCCCCCGGTTCCCGGAAGACCAGCGGCGGTTACTAAAGGGCGTTGAACATGGTTTCACAACGTTACGAAAGCTCTCTTCTTCAACGAGGAATTTACTGAATGATTAAATTTTCATTCACTCTGGTGGGAATCGATTGTATCGGGTTTTTTGTCATAAGTGTCACTTATGTGAGAATTCAGAAGTTGATCTTTTTTGGGAAAATTGGTTCTAGCGAACAAAAGCTTGTCAGTGCTTTGCTATAATTTGATTCTATTTCAAATTGATAATCATAATTGTTATCGTCATTGTCGATATTTGGTACTCGGATTTTAAGCTAACAGGCCAATTGAAAAGTCCCCGGTCTACCATAGTATAACACATTTTTTTTGACAAAATTCGATTTTATTATTCAACATAGTTGCCTTCGAGGGCGATACAGCAATTATAGCGATCTTCCAACTTTTCGATACCATTTTTGTAGTACGATTTGTCTTTCGCTTCAAATTCGGCCTCAGTTTCGGCGATTACTTCTTCATTGACGCTAAATTTCTTTTCAGCGAGCATTCTTTTGAGGTCTGAGAACAGGAAAAAGTCGCTGGGAGCCAGATCTGGTGAATACGGTGAATGCAGAACCATTTCGAAGCCCAATTCATGCAATTTTGCTATTGTTTCCATTGATTTGTGACACGGCGCATTGTCTTGAAAAAACAGCACCTTGTTTTTCTACAAATGGGGCCGTTTTTTAACGATTTCATCCTTTAAACGATACAATAACGCTATATAATAATCACTGTTGATGATTTGGCCATTTTGGATGTAATCAATGATTATTATACCTTGCGCATCCCAGAATACTGATGCCATAACCTTGTCAGCTGACTGTAGTGTTTTTCCTCGCTGTGGATTCGGTTCATCGTGTGCAGTCCACTCAGCTGATTGTCGATTGAATACGGAGTGAAATGATGGAGCCATCTTTCATCCATTGTCATATATCGACGCAAAAATTCAGGTTGATTGCACTTAAACAGCTTCGAACACTGCTCAGGATCATTAACACGTTGTTGCTTTTGATCATTGTGAGCTCGTGCTGCACCCATTTTGCACACAGCTTTCTCATGTACAAATATTCGTGAATGATTTGATGAACACTTTCAGATGATATCTTCACAATGTCTGCTATCCCAATCAACTTCACTTTACGATCATTCATAATTATTTTGTGAACTCTTTTGATTGACAGCACCTTTTGGGGTCCACTGCGTTCGCCGTCTTCGGTGCTCATTTCACCACGTTTAAACTTAGCATACCAATCAATGATGATTGATTTTCCTGGTGCAGACCCCGGAAACTCTTCATCAAGCCAAGATTCTGCTTCAACTGTATTTTTTCCCTTCAAAAGGCAATATTTTATCAGCGCACGAAATTCTTGTTTCTCCATATTTTTTCAAATAACGAAAGTAACTACACTCACAACGCAATCTCACAAACTAATGGTAGGACTGCTGTCAAATTTTGACACGTATAGTTCGAAGGTTGGTACTAACTAAAAATCATATGGATTTAATAGATACTAGCAACGCCATCTGTGATCAGACTTTTCAATTGGCCTAATAAGTGTCACTTATGTGAGAATCCAGAAGTTGATCTTTTTTGGAAAATTGGAGTTAGCGAACAAAAGCTGGTCATTGCTTTGGTGTGATTTCATTCGATTTTAAATTGATATTCATAATTGTTATCGTCATTGCCGAAATTTGGTACTCGAATTTTAAGCTACAAAGAAAGAATAGACAAAAAACTCACCTCTTATAGTACTTGGCATCGTGAAATATCTGCATCTGCTGTTGTCCTTGAATTATAAAACCAAATCGGCAGTAAGAAGACTACGAAATTTTCAGGTACACGTGTTGCTTTCAGTTCAAAATGAACAACAAAAAAACGAATTCAACGAAAAACTCTAAATTTGAGTTGACTAAATCACACTAGTCAACGAAGGCTTATTGATCACACTAGGGTCAAAATTTTTTCTTCTTAAAAATCCCAAATAACGCACGATTACTCATTGTTTTCAGATGAATCTTATTCACGTGACTGTCATTAAGGTTGGTGCAACCTGGAAGAAAAAAATTGAATGTAAGATTGAAGCAGGAGTAGAAAAATGAAGAATTATTTCAAGCCAGGCAGAAGGTAAGCTGAAGGATCTTCTTAAATCTACTTAAATTAGAGAGCATGGTTTTTACATATATACAAATTTGCAAATTTATGATGATGATAGATATATACAAAATTAATTTAATTCTCAAAATTACCGCATCCACTGAAATGGCTATTTTTTTAACGTTAATTACACTTTTTGTCAACCAATTTTGTCGACAATTGACAATTGTTGAATTTTGTATTCAATTCAGATTTTTGGATTTTTGTAGTAGTTTCCTGATAATAATAAATTGATAATAACCATTAAAATATTTTTCAGACTGAAATAATCTTTTCTACAACTGAGATGATGAGATACCAAAGTTCCATATTATATGCAATGACTTTAATAAATATTCTCAATTTTACTCAAATCTTTCATACCTGAGCAATATGAATTGTAATTTTCGAGCTAAACAGTGAACTTAAGTTAAATTTTCGAATGAATTACCTTCAAGTAAAGACCCATGCGATTAAGTATCTGATATCTTTTAATACCAGTTCTTGATATGAATATAAAGCAGTAATCATCATAATATTTTCGATATCCTCTGAAAACCAAATTATAGAAATGTTTTCGAGCATTTGTATACATCACTTCTTGAAATCTTTCGTTGTTTGATTTGCTGCAAACACAATTCGAAACTAATTATCACAATTCACACTTTTGACATTTCTATTTAGGTACTAATTTTTAAAAATCTATGACTCTGTGATATCGAGTAAAGAAACACAGACGTTTTCAAATCAAAATTTTCCAGATTCATTTGTACGTAATTACTATTTTCGTGAATGAATCAAATAGAATTCCTACAGAAAACTCATTTAATCATTACCTGGATTTTCCCAACGTGAAAATTACTTCCACACTCGCGATTATAATAATTATTTCAATAAATAATTTTTAGACTCTAATAAATCTGAGTCCATATACCTCTGTTTGGTTATTAGAAACTATTTCTACCAATACAATATGAATTAAGTTTTTTGACAACAGTATTCTTCTAATTATCTCGCTAAAGTGTGAAATTAAGATACATTTGAAAATGTATTATCTTCAAGTAGAGACCTAAGTAATCTAATATCTGATACCATTTCTTACCAGTTCTTGATATAAATATGAAGCGGTAGATGTAATATTTTCGAAATATAGAATTATAGAAATATTTTCGAACATCTGCATACATCTTTTCTTGAATTCTTTCGTGCTTCAAACACAATTCAAAAGTACTTATCACAATTTACACTCTTGACATTTCGAATAACTGGAATAATTAAAATCTTTGACTCTATGACTTGGAGTAAAGAAACATCTTGACGTCTTCGAATCTATGCACCTCAATTCACCATAATAATTCGAACGTAATTTCTATATTTTTCGAATGGAATTCCTACAAATAAATAATCTAATCATTACCTGACACTCTCAAACGAACATTTCGACTTGAAAATCATTTCCCAATCCGCGATTTCCCGGCCCATTTTACACGTGCGTCTGGGAGACTCTATGACGCGTTGAGTCTCCCATCGAAAAGAAACTGAAAATGTGGAAAGGTCCGTGGAAATGTGGGGGTGTATTATAGCAAACTGCCAGCGTTATATAGAAGACATTGAACTTGGGACAGGCGATTTTGCGCATAATTACGGGACCATGTGGAAGAATTGAGAGAGTTAAGGGGGTGCAACTTTCTCCTTTTCGGGTTCAGGAGGATCAACAAACTTTAGTGACCTTTGGTCAGCTGATGCGGGAAGGAGAGGTAGAGGTCGATTTTCGATGGTGAGTATACTTATTTTTAGGTGTGCATACGAAAAGAATTCTAGAAATATTTTTGGTAGTTTAAAATAGTTATTTATAATACAAGTGCAGAAGGCATTGATATTCTTCCACGAGTTCAAAATTCAAAAACGAGCCACGAAGTGGCGAGTTTTGGAATGAACGAGTGGTAGAATGAGCCTTCTGTACGAGTATTATACATTATTTTCTCTAATTCATTGCATTTTCATTGAAATTAATGAAATATTTCCATAAATATATTTTAGTGATTTTTGCATTGAAAAATGTTGGTTGGCAGAACTGATTTCTTTAAGGCAAATTGATGAATTGACAGATAAAGCCGTGGCGGAAAGTTCGGAGTACCACCATAGAATAATAAAAAATAACCATGAAAACTGTGCGTTTCTGATATATTCTCGCACGATTTTGTTCTACAAGATGTGGAAGAATGAACGGAATAACCACAGAATTAGAGAAAAAATATTTTGATCGTCCATTAAAACTTTTTTTAAACTAATAGAAATTAAATAACAATTATTCTATGTCATATTTTAATTATTCACTTTAACAATTGTTTCGATACACAGTAGTTCTTTCAAATATTTTACATTTTTGAATAACTGTTATTGAAAAATTCAAATTTTATTGAAAACAGTTGATTATCTGAAGAAGCTACTGTGTAGCGAAAAAATTTTTACATTAAATAATTGAAAAAGGGATTAGAATAAATGTCATTCAATTTCTATTGAAAAGAATTTTCATCAAGTGAAGACCGAATCGATCCAATATTTTTTTAAACTGAAAGAAATGGAAAGATTGATTATTATTTCTTTCACCTCGAGTCACTTGAATATCAATTGCACAAGACATACAGGGTGATTCAAAATTGAGTGTCAAGATTTCAGGAGCGTATTTATCAGTTCGTTATAGGACTTTTTTTTCCCATAGAGCGTTAAAGTTTCAAGGTTTTTCAGTTTTTTCTTCATAGCTCTTTCTGTTTTTGAAATTTAAGATCAAATTTGAAATATCGGTTACGTTTTAAGTATGTTCAGTGGTTGTAACAAGCTACAGGGGGTCAAGCCCTTTTTCACCTCATAACCTTTTTTGTAATACACCTCCGGTAAATTCTAACATATGGAATGAATTCTAAATTTCGTTCATACATTTTCTTTCTTATGTAATTTTTACGCATCTGCGATCGTTGTCGAGAAAGAGGTAAAATAATTTTTGGTAATTCGCTACATTTAATTAATATTTTCAACGAAAGGTAGGAACCAATTATATCACAATGAAAACAAAAAATTTTACGTATGTCGTTTGTGATCTGAATTACAAGTTTTCTCAAAACAACTTAACGAACCTATAGATCTTCCAAATTTGATCTTACTTTCTCAAAAACAGAAAGATCTGCAGACAAAAAACTAAAAAAATCTTGAAACTTTAACGCTCTGTGGAAAAAAAAACACTTATTTCGACCTGAAATTATGCTTCTGAGATCTTAACACAAAATTTTGAATTACCCAGTAGATGAAATAATATCAGGTGTGTGAATAAGTCTTTCCCGTTTTTTGTAAGAGATGGCGCCACCAATACTGTGCGAGTATTTAATGGTTACATATGTCATAATCAAAGCTTATTCATCTGTCAACAATTCCACACTAACACATTAGTTGAAATTTTTTCGCATCATAAATTTTTGAAATCGTGAAAATGTCGAAATTTGAGCCGAGTCGACGTCATTTGCGGGAAGTTTCACTTTATTGGTTCAATTTGAAGAAATCTGCTGCCGAGGCGCATCGGTTGCTTCAGGAAGCTTATGGAGAAGGTTGTGTCGATGATTCAAGTGTTCGCGGATGGTTTCGACGCTTCAAAAGTGGCGATTTCGACAAATCTTTGAAGATCAAGAATTGGCGCCAAGCTCATGCTCTGTATATGGTGGGACCAGCTAGGTGTGGTTTACTATGAGCTTCTGAAACCGAATGAAAGGATCACAGGCGAGGTCTATCGACGACAATTGATGCGTTTGAGCCGCGCACTGCGAGAAAAAAGGCCACAATACTCCGACAGGCACGACAAAGTTATTTTGCAACATGACAATGCTCGCCCACATGTTGCACAGCCGGTGAAAACATACTTAGAAACGCTCAAATGGGAAATCCTACCCCACCCGCCGTATAGTCCAGACATTGCTCCGTCTGATTACCATCTCTTCAGATCGATGACGCATGGCCTGGCTGACCAGCACTTCCATTCCTACGAGGAAGCCAAAAAATGGGTGGATGACTGGATAGAGGCCAAACCGGTCGAATTTTTTCGCAACGGGATTCGTATGTTGCCAGAAAGATGGGGAAAAGTTGTAGCTAGCGATGGCCAATACTTTCAATAATTCATTTGTAACCATTTTTTCACAATAAAGGCTCAAAATTTGAAAAAAAACGGGAAAGACTTATTCACACACCTTATAATAGCAAGAATTTTATTCATTCAATTTTTTATAATAATTTATTAATTTTTTTATATAAAGACTGTTCCTAAATTTGGGGTACCAAGGAAAACGGGAGATTCCTTGGATCATTTTAAGAAAAGAATGTCCTCTAAACATGGGTCTTCATACACTTTGTTTTCGAGATACAGGGTGTTACTTGTAGTCCTACTTTTTTGTGATGATTGTAGCATTTCATCGACTCTTTATTAATTTTCGCTATATATTACGTGAATGAGTACCAAAATTCATAATAAATTTATCATTACATCTTACCAAGTAGATTTTCGTTAAAATTTGGATTTTCCTGAGGATTACCAGAGAATTGTTTGAATTTTTTTTTCTCGGAATTAGTAGCAGGTGAGACAACTACAAGAAAGTTAAGTATCTGATAACAGTTTCTTTTTAAATTTTTCTAAACTACCAGTGGTCCACCGAAAAAAAGTACTGGAGGAAAAAAGGAGGCACTGTTTAAAAAAAAACACCCTGTAGATTGCATTCAAAATTAGCATATCACATGATGAAAAACTTCAAATGGAATATCGATGCCAAATTAACTTCGATATCTTATGAAGGGAAGGAACTAGATGAATAATCAAACTTTGACACCCTGTATCTCGAAAACAAATCATTTTCAAGTGTTTATAAGACACTTTTTTCTTAAAATAATCCAAGGAATCTATCATTTTTGTTTGTATCTTAAATTTAGCAACTTCCTGTATATTTACTCGGTTTCAATCATTTTAATTTCTGTACGTACTGAATTGACATTCCTAGCTCACAATCAGATCTGTGCATTTAAAAGGCTAAAAAATGAAAAATCTTATTTGAAATATTCATTTATCATATGGGCTTCATTGTCAAACTTAATTTTAAAATAAACGAATCGACGAATAACTTGAACTGAAAAAAGGCATATTCAATGTTCGTTGAAATCGTATTATTTCAAAAACACCCTGTATAGAAAACAATTAGGATCCCAACAAATTTGAACTCTGAATCCAATCTGAATGAAATCATAATCTAGAATCCGATAGAAAAATCCATCCAAGTTAAAACATCCTAAACTGCCGGATAATGAATAGAATTAACGAACCTAAAGCTTCAATCCCAACATCTCGAAAATCCCACAAAATTAACTGAATCTAATTAAACCCTAAACTGGATAAGATTCTGTGGATGTGCAGAATATAATTATACTCTACAAATTCCCATCGTCTAACTCTCGTCCTAAAAAAAAGTTCGACTCTGCACTTTTTGCAACATAACGAATTTAGACCAAGTTCTGATTGCCAAATCTAACCTATTTGGAAAAGTCGTCTTCTTCCAACAAATCAGCTATTTGCCGCCTCGTATGTCTTTCATAATTAGTTTCCACGGATTACTGCCAAGGTCATTGACATCAAAACCTGCTTAGTTCGTTAACAGTTTGTTATTATTATGTATTTGTTGCTAATATCGCGCATATGGTCTATTGTGATTGTCTCATTCTTTTACATTGTCGAATGGATAGATAGATTCTATAAATCGAAATCATATGCGGATTCAACCATAACCATAAGAATTTTCTTTGTTTTCTTTCTAACCTAACCATTAGATTTTTTTTCCAACTGGTTTTATAGCCCAACCTCCTCGTTTATAAGTCAGCTCAAAACTATTTTGCCCTATTTCTCAACAATTGTTAAAACGTGATTTTCATCAGTTTTTTTTCAGGTACATTCTACATAAAAACTGCCTTTTTATCATTATCGGGAAAAATACTGAGAAAAAAAAACAACATTTCCGATATAACAGATCCTACAGGCTTGAAATTAATTTTGTATATACAGGGTTGTAGTAAATAGGTGCGATAAACTTCAAAGGGTGGTTCTGCATGAAAAAATAATTACAGTTCGCTATATAACTTTTGTTCACAAAAGCTTCATAATCCGAGGTGTTAAAGTTTTTCTTAAAAACTTTTCAAAAGGAAACAAAGCTACGTCACTGAGATATTTCAAACTAGAAATTATTTTTGAATTCCTTGTTCAATTTGTGACGAAAAATGTCCCATGCCAGAGTCGATACCAGATAATTCTTAAAAAAAAAAAATTAAAAATACGCGTGAAGATATTCAATTTTTTTACCTAAAAACGACACCCTATAGGAAAAAGCATGAGAGATTTTTGTCACAAATTGAGCACGAAATTATAAAACACTTTCTAGTTTGAAATATCCAGTGGCGTAAGATTTGAAGAGAGAACATTCTTTACCGGTATGCACGCCAATGATGAACATAAACTTCTTAATTGCATCTCAATAAATGCGCACTAACACTTCTTGAAACCCACCAAATTTCATTTGAATATATTGTAATTATTTTGTCATGCAACACCGTATATAAAATATTAATGCCGAATTTCAAGGGGATCGTATGAACAGATGCCTTCATTTAGGTGAACTAACCGGCAACAAAGACATCTCAATAAATCACAGCTCATATCATATTCAGTTATGATGTCTTCAAGGACGCAGTATGCGTATAAATGAAAGAACGCTCATAAGCTCCTGACATCAAATCAATACTTTTTTCCTATTATGTTCTAATGTTCTAAATTGGTTACTGTCAAAATGATAAACCAAATAAGTTGATCGACTCAGTATTCTTTTGATGGAAATCCAATCAAATTAATATTCAAGTGTTATTTTATTTTCATAAAAATTGTTAGCTACATATTAACTTTTTCATATATTGACATTCCGAATAACTGAATTTTGTGATGAAAATATCTCTTTTATACTTTCTCAATGAAAATTTGAAAACGCTATAGTTCTTTAGTTTTAGCAATGGTATGACGTCAGCGATCGGAGGAAATTGTCATTGACATTGCCAGACTGTCAAAACAATCCTTCGACTGCTTAAAAAACAAATATTGAGAGTCTATTCCTAATGTTTCATTTCATACTGGAAGATTAATTATTATTAAATCAATATTTTATATGAATGCTGAATAATCGAAAACTAATTTCTTATTGCGAATGAAATCAATACGCAAAATCAAAAGAAGTACATCGTCAACATAGCAAAGTGGTGACAACAAAAAGTTCAGAAATTGCCCGGTTTTGTGTGCGTATTCAAGGTGAATACAGTTGACATTGCTTAAATAAATATACCATAAAATTCAATACTGATTGCGAACTGAAGACTGAATATTTTTTCAAAGCTAAGATGGAGTTTATGTTATGTAATGTTATTGGAAAATTTGCAGTGTTATATTCAGTTTCAGCCAGGTTTATAATAAATTTTTTAATCACACAAATCATAACAATACCCGCGAAAACTTCGAAATAAAAGTCACTAACAAAAATCACCATTTAAAACATGCAACGCAGAATTCGCAACATTTGTTTGTTGAATAAATAATTTACGCCATGCGCCCTACAAGAAAACCAAATCCACCATCCGGTTAAAAAAATTGCAGAAACCCAGAATCGTACTCACTATTCACCAAACAATATATACAAAAAAAAACAATTACATCACCCCCAAAACAACAAAACATCCATGCACTGTCCACCAAACCAAAAACTGATCACAAACAAACCATAAACCAGCTAGAATCCTCACAAACACTTTCAAGAGTCCAGCGCGAAGGACCAGGACCGATCGTACGGAACGCGCGCGTGGTATCAGCTCGGGTCGTCTAGACGGCTATTTCGAATGGGGTATCCGCTGAGGGATGAGGACGTCCGTCGAGTGGAGAAGAAGGCACCTGTTGCTGCGCGATGGCGGCCAAGTGACTGAGTGTAAGCGGCCAGGTGGAAGTCACTGGAGGTCAGTGACACAGTGAGAAGTTACCGCTCGTGGATCCGTCGTTGGGCTAACGGTGCCTTCGAAGAGTGCACCGGCTCTATAGCGGTATTGAGGG
Organism: Harmonia axyridis; assembly: GCF_914767665.1. NCBI lineage: Eukaryota > Metazoa > Arthropoda > Insecta > Coleoptera > Coccinellidae > Harmonia > Harmonia axyridis. Next base: position 81,348,746 of record NC_059501.1, read on the forward strand.
CCGATCCCGGTACAGTTACCTTACAACAGGATTGTGTGTGCCGGGGACCAAGAGAGCTCATCTCTGGGTCTTTCTCACGCGAGGAACGGCCTCGCAGATGATGCTGCTGAGGTGGGTTTCGGATGACGTAATGTAGGCTGAAAGCTCAGATAGCTAATAAACATAGATTAGAGGGAGCATATTTCATTTTCGAATTTGTTCCCCAATATGAACTATCAAAGGACCCCGCACGGTTTCTATGGAAAATGGGTCCCAGTCGAATTGGCTGAAAATTTAGTATAATGTAGTTTATGAAGTCCTGATCAAATGTCTCCATGGGCACAACAAGATCTAATGTACAGTTTTTGAGATACAGGGTGTCAAACATGCAGAGAGAGGGTTATTACTTACCTTTAGAAAATCAAGAATGTGGCGATTTTTTTGTTACAAAAAGTTGAAGATAATAATTACAATCTCAATATTGTCGAACCTGAGTTGTAATAAGATGTTACAAGACTCCGTATACAGGGTTATTAATAATTACATAATTTTTATGTAATTCCTCGAACAAACTCCGTCTAACGCAAAAGCTCGTAGACTTCAGAATAAGTAAAAAACATTTGATTTTAATATTGGTTGGTAATATTGGTATCTATATTCTAAGCTTCGACATGAGGTGCGCGAAAATGAAAACATATCAGTGATACGATATTTCACTCAATTCGCGGGTTTTTCCAAAAAGAAAACCAGCCATAGTGAATCCATGTTTCATAATAACTCGAAATATATTGAGATAAATACCTAAATACATCAGAAATTCAGAAAAAAACTTCAAGCTCGTTAAACGACGTGAAACAGCTGATGACACTAGGAGCGCAAAAGTAGCCAAACCTTGTATTTCAGCAGGTAGATACAGAAAATAATAAATATTCTGCTTAGTATAGATTCGACAATTAGGGAAAATATCGAACTCCAAATATTCAAATTTGCATATTTAATCGAGAGTCACTCAAATAACTATATTTTATTTTATTCATTCATTATAATATATATATATATATATATATATATATATATATATATATATATATATATATATATATATATATATATATATATTATATGAATGTATACATTCATAATAATATAGTAAAATTGTGGATTTGAAAATATATCACAATCCGAATGCATCTAACCATGTTGGGGACATGTGAAATTGCGTATACTCCCTCTACCTATGTTTATTACTCTATGGCTGAAAGTGATGGGATAGATTGCATGGAACATGAAGAGAAAGATTGGTTTTTCATGGTTTTTTTCATTTATTCTTATTGTTTTGTTTTATTTACATCAACTTTTGTAATTAAATTTCGGTAAAGACTTCAACAGAACAGCCAGGGCCGTCGCTAGGGGGTAGATAAGGTAAGCTGTCGCCTAGGGCGCCAAAATGTAGGTGCTGCATTTCAAGCTTAATCAACAAAAATCCCATATGTAGATATATTGAGTACCGAAAGAGTATTTTATGCAGTCAGAAAAAAACCGGAAGAAATACAGTCAAAGCATCGCATCCATAGGGAAACTGGCTTTCGGTAATTTTGCTCGAATTTTTTATACGTTGTAGAACTCGTGATGCTGTTTTGATTTTAGTCTTTATTACATCACCGCTCTTACTTCAACCCTTTAGATTACACAGGATGAGTCAAAAATGTGTACCGACCTTTCTGAAGGTGATAGTACATTGAATAATAAGTATAGTTTGATGAATAAACTTTTAGCCCAAAATGTATATTATCACCATTTTCTGATCCACGATCCTCCCTGTATAATTTAAATATATAGATAAATATAAAATAATCTATCTGCGGAGTTAACTATCACAGTGAACGATCAAGTTTATGGACTATACAGAACTTCAGGCATCAAGATATATGCAGTTTGATAAGAAATACATACATAATAGAAATAGACATTCAGGAGATGTTAACATCATAATTGCAATTGATATCCCACAAAATATCTGGAAATCAATTAAATCTAATGGTTGAGTTCAGAGAGGTAATGCAATGAAGACATTCGATCAACATCACCAGTCCTGCAACGTTTAAAAAATTTGAGCAAATTCACCTTAAGCCAATTTCCCTTTGATGCGCTGCGTGGTCCATTCTTATTGAACGCGTCGTCAAAACTATTGAATTTTCTATGATTCTCAGGACCGGCTTTAGGGGTGATACAGTGAAGGGGCCGTTTCAGGCGACTCCATTTGGGGGACGGCAATTCGGCCCAGTTTGCTGGCCGCCTTTTCATATTTCATGCTCAAGGTTGTTCCGCTCTGCTGCATTTGTCAACATTCCCTGCAATAAAAATCTTCATATCGCCTTCACTAATTGTATAATAATGTATAAAAAATAACACATAGCAAATGGCAGCCCCACCAATATAGACAGAATTCCCTATTACCCTCATTGAAAGAAGGATGAAATCATTATGTTCACAAAGACAAAAAACAACACTACCTTCGCAGATATTGGGACGATGTTGTTCTAGGAACAGATCACTCTATGGAGATGGCTATCTCCTTCTCCTTCTCCTTCTCAATTATGTGCACCTTATATAGGAATGGATCTCAGAATAAATTCAAGTATAAATTTATGTCTTTGTTTGTTTATTTATTTATTCATATATTTAAACATTCATTTATTTATTTATTCATTAATTTATTTTTGTATTCATTCATTTATTTCTTCATTTATTCATTCATTTATTCATTTATTGATTTATTCATTTATTTTTTTATTCATTCATTTATTTTTTCATTTATCTATTTATTTATTAATTTATTCATTTATTCATTTATGTCTTCATTCATGTATTTATTTATATAAACAGGAATACAAATAGGTGATGATCACCCAACACAGAATCCACTCTCTGAAAACTCAAAGAGAGCTAAAAAATGAACAATCAAATTTCAATAAGTTAACTTGATTGCAAACACAAAAACAAAAATTTATTGAAACAATATGAAATTAATGGAGGTTTTGTAGAAGGTCGAAAATATTTTTATTTTCGACTTCCTTTTTTTATTTTCATTTTATTTTTTATTTTTATTTTCGACTCCCTTTTTTTGGAGGGAGTTGATATAACTTATGAATTATTCTAATATTTTATCTATTTTATCATGCTTCTTCAGATTTTTTTCCATTTTAATTACTTTCTTACATTTTGAATACTATGTATGTAATATAAAAACTGTTATTTACATAATAAAGCAATGGAAACTACAATTTAATACCAATATAATAGATATTCACTAAGTAACGACCAAGTCAATCAAATATATTAAAAAAAATTTTATTTCTTCAACTCGATGAGAGCATGAGTGGCCAATATGTCCTTGTTGCAGATTAAATAAAACACATTCATCTGCTCATCGGTTTTTTATGTACATCCCCCGTATATCCTGCAGCAGTCGAAAGAATTTTTTTTGAATTATGATACCTTTCAACTGTGAGGATATACTATCCAACATACATATGCTTTAACGCCCTCTATCTCTCACTAACTGAAGCATTCCAGAAATTCTATAAGAAACCAATCAAAATCTCTGTAATTAGTGTTATCCGAATTCGAAGGGACCATTAACAAGTAACTATACTGGCGCGCTCTATTGATGAGTGGAACAACTGGATATAAGCACTGACCGAAAATTACAGTTTGCACGTTCTCCAGATCTAGTAGAGACTCTTGAATCTCAGAGATCGCCTCAATCTAATTATCATTTGAAATCCATAAAATCGGTCATGGCATTCACAATAAAACTAGCAAGGTGAAAATTGATGGAGCTGTAAACCAGTTCCAAGAAGGAATGTAAGTGCTCTCAATAGAAGATCAACATTTGAAATGTCGTCAATTTTTTTAGTTTCTTGAGAAATTATCTGTTACCAGAGACTTCGGATAAGTTTCTGAAAACCTAAGAACTCCAACCAGAGAAAACACTTTTTTTTTAATTTGACTTCATTCGTCATCATAGTCTCTTTCGAAGGTATAAATGTCAAAAGATTCGTCTTTGCCTTAGTCTTTGCTTCAACCTTAGTAAATTGTTAGTTATTTTATATTATTGTTGCGTAAATGAGTTCATATATATAATTAGAATCGCAGAATTTTTTTTTATAGTCTTTTTTTTATATAGTCTGATCTATCGCCAATTGAAAGTTGTTTAAGGTTTATATAATGGCATCACGTACAAGTGATAGCTTTTAGCCAAAGCTTCTGTGGTAACCATGTATCCATTCACCTCCTTTATCATACAACTGTATATATTGATGAACTGTAAGTGTGTTTAAGTTGGTGAATAAATATTATTATTATTATTATCATTCACAAAAACAAACCGAATGAAGCAAGGGCGCAGATATGAGGGGATAATTACGTTAGAAATAGTATTACAAGATCTGAATCATGGATATTAAAGAACTTATAAGCCAATTTGACAAAATGATAGTTCGAAAAGTTACTTTCTCAAAAATTCATTGAATAAATATTTTTAGAAAGTTATATGTTTTCACTCATCTAATTATCTAATGTAGGTACTTTATTTTTTTCTTAATTGTTTCAGTCTCTACTTGACGGAAATTATTCTCATTATGATTAAAAAGTAAAACACTTTATTTCTTTTGTTCTAGTCATTTATATTTATTATGTATTTCCATATATGCATTTTCGTCTCATGCATATTATTTACTTCTTACTGATCCTACAATGAATTTAATTTTTTGTACGGAATTGAAATTGTCGGTTTCTTGATGGATTCATTGTCAAATTGAATGAAAGAAAATAATTTCTACAAATATTTTAAAGTTAACAACAATTGTTTCGCCAACATTTTTCTTCAGGTTAAAATATTTGTGGTAATTATTTTGTTTGACTTCATTTTATCTCAAAGTTGCATAAATAACAGAAAAATTTTCTTCTACAGTTTATATTAACATTGACCAGTAGCGACGCCAAGAATAGGGGACGAAGGGCTAGGAAGGGCTAGAATTCCTTAGGGAGGGCGAAGATTTGAAGGTCCATCTAATTTACGTTAAATTCATGATGAATTGTTTTGCTCAAACAATATTTCAGGGAGGGACAGGAAAAATTTAGGGGGCGCAATCCCTGCCCCCCCTGGCCTCCCTCTAGTGGCGCCACTGCTATTGACAATAACAAACCAAAAACAACAATGAAGTTCAAACTTCAAACTGAATAAGAATCTGCAATACAAACCTATCGACCTCCCAATTTTCGACGTCGCTGGATCTAATCAATGGTTCTTGCGCAGAGTACAGTCCTGTTAAAGAGCGGCTCGCACATCCAGTCGCAATACGAACGCTTTGTGCTGCGAGTGTCCCGCCGAACAATTTGATTTTTTCAACGAAAAACGCGGACAAACCGACGAATGAACGATTTTCCGTGTTTTCCGCGGTGAAACTCGCCGGAAAAACCAGTGCCATAGTCCGGAGCCGTCCTTTGGAAATCATGTCAACTCTGGAATTGTACACCAAGGTAACTCGATAAATGCACCCCCGATTTCCATACGTAACTGACCTAGGAAAAGCGCATTGATTGCTTATAAATTTATAAATGACACACAGGTTGTGAGAAATTCGATTTATCGAGGTTTTGCCATTTGCTAGTTTTTGATTAACGAAAATAAAACATTTCGTGTAAAAAATTTGTGAAAGAAAACAAAGCAGATTTTCGCAGTATTGATAACTACAGCTGATTGATGCATTCCTCAGTTTGTCATGTCAATTTTGGATTTGTTTTAAGTCTGGAGTTTGGAATTTCATTTTGGCGAATAATGAATACAAATTGTTATCTTATCCAAAAACAAATTTGCGAATTTTGACAATGGTTTGTTATTTCTTCGTATCATATCTTATACAAATTTTTGTCCTAATTGCAGAACCTAAACCATAAATGATACTCAATGCATTTTTGTTTACTACAAAGTCCTAGTCCTAATAGTTTTCAAGTTATGAATTTCGTTTTCGGCCTTTGAAACAAACAATCTCATTTTAATTGATATTAATTTCATAATTCTGGGATGAAAGAAGAAATAATAATGAACCGTAATGTTTTTCAATGTCATACAGAAAATCTAAATAACTTTTTGCCTATCTTGTGTCTTTCATATAGATAATCTGATATGAAAACGTGGTTACAATGTGTGGAAAATATTATCCTAGTTCATTGAATACGAGTATAAACGAAAATTAAATTTGATATTTGTCAACATAGTTTGAAATTAACATTATTGTATAAAAATTAACTGTATTTTGCGTCAATTTTCGATGAATGAATATTTATGGTGAAGAATTTTGTTTTGAATATACCTACAATCAATTTTTGTCCTTACTCGTATTCTACAAGCTACTACCAGATCGTAACATTATTAACGAAATTTATCAATGAAACACAAAATATTTATTATTTATCCAAATTTATTCTCATGTCAAAAAAATGCAATCCTCAATACATTCTTAACACTCTTCAATGTGAATAATTAAAATTAATTTCTATAAACTTAAGAACGTCTATGACAATACAATGATTTTGTAATAATAACATAACCAGAATCGAAGAAATAATAAACAACAGTTTAAAAAACTATTTTATAACAAATCGAACTAAAAATTAAAAATAATTATGGAAATGAAATAATTAACGAGAAACTGAATGTTATTGTGAAACCAGCTTGAAGAGCTTGTTATCATCAGCTGTTGAAATTATTTCATCGCTACGATTTGTATGAAAATATAGTACAAGGTATCCTACGCTTTTATACAGTAAAATTTATTTTCTAGTTGATAATTTTTTCTAGAAATTAATAATTTTAAATTTTTAGTTCAGTTTATCATTAAAACGTATATTTTATTTTTTTAGTATGACTTATTTTTTCACGCGTTGTTAGTTGTACACGCCACTAATATTACGAGTAGAAAACAATTGCCTCAATGATTTTATTTGAATTTTAGGAAAATAAAAAAAACTAACTGATACATATCACGAGAGTACAGTGGTTGTCATTAAAATAAGATGAGTTTTTGCATTCGTTATCGTCGTATCGTTTTCTTCGCAAATCTGCACTTTTTTGAAAATTTATGAAGCATTGTCAGTAATTCTATATTAATTTCATTTATAATGCAAATTTTCTGAGTGCTTTTTTGTGTGATATTTTTATGAATTATATGAGATTAACTGATGAGACTGGAGCACTATAAACAAAATTAAATGACAGAAGACTGTCTAACTTCGCTTGAGTATGAACATAACAATAATACCAATAATTCCAACAATCCCTTGAGCCGGCTTTTCATTCAGCCTTTACTTTTAGAATTCTGTTCATCCCAACGGCTAGAAATGAAGAAAATAAATCCCAATATTGCATTTTCAAAAACAGCTCAATATAAAAACATGAAATGTGCTGTCCTCTAATTTTTCTGTTCTTCTAATTCTTCTTTTCTGGTGACGCGATGAACATAAAATTTTGTAATAAATCTTTGAATGAATCTTAATACAATATTTCATTTCAGTCTAATCTTTAATTTCACGGAACCCCTAGTTAGATTATTCCCATTAGTTGAATTAACCTCGGCATTCGAGATCCAAACCTATCCTGGAAATTTTCAGTTTCTAGGTCTTTCCCTTCGACAGTTATTAAATTTGAAGACGAATCCATCATCAGTGAATTGAACCTTATCTTTTGAGACCATTCCCGGCTCAAACTTCGAAAATTACACACTTTGTCGCGAAATTTTAGAAAGAAAGAAATGATAGATACTTAATAATTTTTTTTCATGATCAAAGTTATTCCGTGAGATGGGAGATAATATTAAACATTCTCGTAAAATTTTCAGCGAATTCAATATTCTTAATTTATTCACAACGCTGACTTAATTGAAGATAGTCCAAACGACAACCTTCTAATGTTTGTGTCAACTTAAATTCTGGTTTATTTGGAAAACAATTTGTCAAATGCCTCGACCTTGTGAATGAATTATCCATTCATATCGTCATAATATATTTAAATAGTTATGCACTTCTGTTGTGACATAAAATCGATATTTTAATTATTGGAAGTCTGCGTTTGAAATGCCACCTTTCTACAGCAGATTTTATGACTCACATTGCAGAAGATAACGATTTTGAAAGCGTTATTAAACTCTGGAAATATTTGCTCAAAACGTGACGTATATGGATATAATCTAATCTGAAATCACCTGAATTCTGAGGAGCCAGATATACCTATTAAATATTTTTTATTGTGTTATAGATTGATGCTGATTATTTGGAAAAAAGGAATATTGAGTATTATCTGCCCGAAACTGATATGTGTTGTTATCTTACTCTATTATTGTAATTTGTAATCATATCAACCTCAAAATGATGTACGGAGTGCTCCTAAATTGGATGTCCAATCCGAGTCTCAATAACATGGTTCTGCAAACGCTTCGTTTTCGAGATACAGGGTGTTGAATTCGAGTTTGTACAGCTGAAATATAGAAAATATATTACACTTTAAGATTAACATCTTATTATGATGAAAGAACAATGTCCATTTTGCTTGCAAAACTTTTTTGTGGTGCTCCTCTGCTAGTTCAGAACATATCAAACAACAATCTTTTTTCTCGAAACTTTGTTTTTTTTTGTAGCGTATCTGCTTTCTCTCACGAAGAAAAAAATGTTGAACACTTTTCTCGCCAGGAAAAATCAAATTTTTTGAAAGTTTTTGTAAGTTCTGACTCATTTCGATACGTTTATGGTTGCATTTTTAATTTTGGGCTCTTGTTTCCAGAACAATGAAATTTACAGAGTATAAGCTCGGATTTCAAATGCCAGATTAGATTTGTTAATGAATGGGCAAAATTTGAATAGTGGTTCCGTAATTATGGCCACCGGATGTATCTTCAATAATTTTAAGATTCATGAAAAATATCATGTTGGCCTCTTCGCCGAAACCAATCAGAATATTAATAAAAATTACTTGAAATATCATTCCAAAATCACGGAGATTGTCTGATCCAAATAAAACATTATATAAATCACATATAGACAGTTGCTTGGTCTACAAGGGCGTAATAGGCGCACAAATGAAGGAAGGTTCGAAAGTTGTTAACGACAAGTCAGAGCTTCTCTGGATTTTATCAAATTATTGAGGAAACGTGATTACAGATTATCTCCGAAATTTTACCTAATAACAGTAGGTAATAAAATAACCATTTGAATATTAGATAAAGCTATCCAAAAATTTAAAGTTCTCAAATATTTTCTCTCGAAAATTATCATGTTTACTGCCGAAAACAAACAGAATTTGATTTGACCTCGAATTCTCAACCAATCAGTATAAAACCAATGTTGCTTTTGACCATTTTAAACTCAAAACTTAGAAATTGTCGTATTTGGAAAAATTCATTGTAACCCGCTCAGTATTCAGCAAACGTTCTAGACTTAATTTATACATTTATATCAGGTGTGTGAATAAGTCTTTCCCGTTTTTTTTCAAATTTTGAGCCTTTATTGTGAAAAAAATCGTTACAAATGAATTATTGAAAGTATTGGCCATCGCTAGTTACAACTTTTCCCCATCTTTCTGGCAACATACGAATCCCGTTGCGAAAAAATTCGACCGGTTTGGCCTCTATCCAGTCATCCACCCATTTTTTGGCTTCCTCGTAGGAATGGAAGTGCTGGTCAGCCAGGCCATGCGTCATCGATCTGAAGAGATGGTAATCAGACGGAGCAATGTCTGGACTATAAGGCGGGTGGGGTAGGACTTCCCATTTGAGCGTTTCTAAGTATGTTTTCAACGGCTGTGCAACATGTGGGCGAGCATTGTCATGTTGCAAAATAACTTTGTCGTGCCTGTCGGAGTATTGTGGCCGTTTTTCTCGAAATGCGCGGCTCAAACGCATCAATTGTCGTCGATAGACCTCGCCTGTGATCCTTTCATTCGGTTTCAGAAGCTCATAGTAAACCACACCTAGCGGTCCCATCATATACAGAGCATGAGCTTGGCGCCATGATATTTGGCTTGGCCGTCGATGATGATGCATGGCCGGGTAGTCCCCATGATTTTCTTCGCTTCGGTTTATCGTAACGGATCCACTTTTCATCGCCAGTCACGATACGATGCAGAAAACCCTTTCTTTTATGTCGCTGAAGCAGCTGTTCGCAAGTGAAAAAACGCCGTTCGACGTCTCTCAGCTTCAGTTCGTACGGCACCCAATTTCCTTGCTTTTGGATCATTCCCATGGCTTTCAAACGCTTGGAAATGGTTGTTCGGTCAACTCCCAATGCTTCAGCATGTTCTTCTTGCGTTTGACACGAATCTTCATCAAGCAAAGTCGCCAATTTTTGATCTTCAAAGATTTGCGGCCGCCCGGAACGCTCCTTGTCTTCCACGTCGAAATCGCCACCTTTGAAGCGTCGAAACCATCCGCGAACACTTGAATCATCGACACAACCTTTTCCATAAGCTTCCTGAAGCAACCGATGCGCCTCGGCAGCAGATTTCTTCAAATTGAACCAATAAAGTGAAACTTCCCGCAAATGACGTCGACTCGGCTCAAATTTCGACATTTTCACGATTTCAAAAATTTATGATGCGAAAAAATTTCAACTAATGTGTTAGTGTGGAATTTTTGACAGATGAATAAGCTTTGATTATGACATATGTAACCATTAAATACTCGCACAGTATTGGTGGCGCCATCTCTTACAAAAAACGGGAAAGACTTATTCACACACCTGATACAAACGAGAGCTAATTTATAAAAGTCGTTAATGCGTGAATAAGTTCCAATACATTTGCAATAACCATGGTGGTTCGTGGTTCGTGCTATTTTATATGCAGATCAGGAATCTGACACAATTTCAAGTTGAACAGGAAATTTGATTCCATCCAAGTTATATTTGAAAATCGATATTTGAGTAGGTATATTGGTTCTTTGTTTTACAACCCGCAATATTGCGAAGGTAAAATCAATCACTGTGTTTTGTAAAATCAATCGATATACCTATATTAGAAAGTAGAACTCGGTAATTCGTGTATTTATCCATATAATTGGAAGTTGGTCGTTAGACTGCGTTCCTCAATGTTTAAATGGTCGAATTACCAGTTTCTCGTATGGTACAAATGCAGAAATTATACACAACGGTTTATATTATGTATGTGAATCAATTTTCGAAATTCCGATATAAAACTTCATTTCAATGTTCATCAGTTGAGTACTCAACTTTAAAAAAATATATTAAGCATTATTAAAAAGTATCCTACCAACTCCTACCGTTTTGGAAACATCAAATTTGGAATAATCTATTTATTGATGTGGAATTTTTTTCTCTCATTCGGTGACAAATTCATAAAGAGTTTTTTTTTAGAGCTATATAACTTTAAATTGCAATAAAACAACGATGGATTATTCGATTGACATGAATTTTATTTATCCGCAAGATAATCTTGTGGCATTACATTTTAAATATGATTTCTGGCATATGGCCGCCACGGCTGGCTCGGATGTAGTCCAATCTGGACGTCCAATTTTCGATGACTTTTTCCAACATTTGTGGCCGTATATCGGAAATAACACGGCGAATGTTGTCTTCCAAATGGTCAAGGGTTTGTGGCTTATTCGCACAGACCAATGACCTTACATAGCCCCACAGAAAGTAGTCTAGTGGTGTTAAATCACAAGATCTTGGAGGCCAATTCACAGGTCCAAAACGTGGAATAAGGTGGTCACCAAACGTGTCTTTCAATAAATCGATTGTGGCACGAGCTGTGTGACATGTTGCGCCGTCTTGTTGGAACCACAGCTCCTGGACATCAAGGTTGTTCAATTCAGGAATGAAAAAGTTAGTAATCATGGCTCTATACCGATCACCATTGACTGTAACGTTCTGGCCATCAACGTTTTTGAAGAAGTACGGACCAATGACTCCACCAGCCCATAAAGAGCACCAAACAGTCAGTTGTTCTGGATGTAACGGTGTTTCGACATACACTTGAGGATTAGCTTCACTCCAAATGCGGCAGTTTTGTTTGTTGACGTAGACATGCAACCAGAAGTGCGCTTCATCGCTAAACAAAATAAAATGGACGTAGTGCGCGATACGTATTCCGCACAGAACCATTATTTTCGAAATGAAATTGCACTATTTGCAAGCATTGTTCAGGCGTGAGTCTATTTTTGATGAATTGCCAAACCAAACTAAGAATAAATCACTTGCTAGCTGTTAAATCGGTCGCCATCTTGAACAGTAATGCCAACTTATATATAAAGTTATATACCTCGAAAAAAAACACCCGTTACAAAAAGACGACCTGTGGAACGAGCGCTCAAAAACCATACATAATTTTCCACACAAACCCTGCGGGAACTTGAGACAATTCATGTATTGAAGGAAATGAGTGTGAAATTTGTAGGAACTTATATTAATTTTTTTCGTATTGAAAATTTCGTATGGACTGGAGGTTATAATTGACAAATTCCTCACAAAGTTCGTTAACCCAAGGTTGGGCTCGCCAATATGGACCTAAATCAGGTATGAGATTGGACGTAAAACCGCGACAACAGTGTTCTTGAGTTGGTTTGCCGCAAGGCACTAAGACGATTCTAAGAATGGAGAGCTCTTACTGCCTTAGAATTGATGGTCTTCGAAGTGATAAATCAATCTACATTTCTTCATTGAGGAAATTCATGACTAGCAAGTTATGGAACTGTTTTATTCCTATGGAAATAAATGAATTATGAATGAAAGAAATGAAGTGAAATAGCTTTTGGGCTCTTCCTCATCTTCATTCACTTATAAATCAATTTGGTTTTTGAGATATTTTTTAGGAATGCCTAATAATAATAATAATAATAATAATAATGTTTATTTATTCCATAAAATTACACATAAAGAAGTAAAGATGGAACAAGTCAAAATACAAAAAACGTAACTATCTAATCAACTAAATTTTACAAAACTGTTTGAATTCATCAATATTGTAAGGCTCACAACTTAAAATTAAGACATATAAAGCTTTCCTGAATTTTATGTGACAAGAGATATTTCTTATTTGTGAGGGCAATATGTTGAATAAGTTTATTGCCATACATTCAACACTTTTTTCCCTTAGCGTGGTCTTATGAACTGGTACATAGAAAGGGAACATTCTTCTTGTATTATTTAAATTTTTAAACGATTCAAAATAATGATTTTGTTTACTGAAAAAAATCAACAATCTATAAATGTACAAACCAGAGATGGTAAGTATATTATTGCTTCTGAAAAAACCCCTACAAGACTGTCTATAGCCTAAATTTAATAAAGTTCTCAATGCCCGTTTTTGAATCACAAACAAATCACAAACATGAGAAGCATTACCCCAAAAGATTATCCCATATGATAGAATTGACTGGAAATTAGAAAAGTATACAAGTTTCAACAAATCAAAATCAACCTGATTTCTCAACATAAAAAGCATGTAACATACAGAATTTAGTCTTCCTCTAAGTTGTTCAATGTGAGGTCCCCACTTCAAGTGTTTATCTATTACAATTCCCAAAAAAACAATACTATCCTTGACCATGAGATTATAACCTGAAATATTTATAGACAATGGATGGTGCAGCTTAGATCTTTCACTATAAAAGAACATACATTGTGTCTTGTCAATGTTCAAGATGAGATTGTGGTTACGAAACCAGTCTCCCACCGACTTCAGTACATTATTGGAGTCTTCAATAGCTGTTGAAATATTAGAGGATTTTAGCCTATAGTTGGTATCATCTGCAAACATCCCCATTGAGTGCCTTGCTGAAACTTTTGCCTTTGGTAGCCGATTGATGTAAACAATAAACAGGATCGGACCAGGAATACTTCCCTGCGGTACGCCCATAGTAACCTCTCTCTCCTCCGACGTCAATACTTCACCATCCACCTCCATAGCAACCATTTGCTTCCTGGATGACAAGTAGCTCTCCATTAGTTTTAATTGATTATCTCTTATTCCACAATCTTCAAGAATTTCCAGCAATCTTCCGTGCTCCACACAATCAAATGCCTTGGAGAGATCTAAAAATAATCCCATAGGTACCTCACCTTGCTCCATGGTAACTAAAACTTCATTAATTAATTCATATATGGCAGTTTCAATATTTCTGTTCTTCACGAAACCATGCTGATGAATCGAAATGACATTAAATTTGTGGAAAAAATTCAGCAATCTGTTGGACAAAATTTTTTCGAAGATTTTAGAGAACGAAGACAAAATGCTAATAGGTCTATAGCTGTTTGGATGCTCAACAGGACCTTTCTTATATAAGGGTTTCACAATGGCAATTTTCAGCAGGTCAGGAAAAATGCCCTCTCTGAAAGAACGGTTGATAATAAAACATAGAGGGGAAAGAATAACTTCTACTGACAGTTTGAGAACTTTCATTGGTATCTCATCATAACCACATGACTGTTTACTTTTCAAAGATTTTACGGTTTTCAGAACTTCCTCGTGTGAAATGTCAAACATGTAAAAAGAATTACCAAGCCTATCCCGCTCCTCACTGGGAGATTTACTCAAGCCTTCGGTGAGTATAGATGGATAATCAATGAAAAAATTATTGAAATCATCTGGCATCAAAGAAGAATTGTCATGACTACCAGATACTGCCGAAGACATCTTGCCTGTTGTGAGACTATTTATGACCCCCCAGGAAGCCTTTGACTTATTATCCGAGTTCCTTATGAAGCTGTTGAAGTAATCTTTCTTAGTTCTGGATAATAGAAGATCATATTGTTTCTTGGTGGATTTATATGTGGCATTGAATTCAGGTCTAGAAAAAGAAATTAGAGCAAATCCAGCTGTTTCTTAATATTAATCAATTCAGGTGTTAGTTTGAAGTTTCTCCTTGCTGATGATACATTGATATTGACTTTAGGAAAACACTGTTCGAAAGTCTGAGAAAATCTTTCATGAAATATATTCCAAAGTTGACCGGGATCTACCTGATTAGTGAAAATGTCATCCCATTTCAACAAAGACAATTCTTCCAGGAAAAGCTTGGTAACTGGTGTTTTTTTTCGAGGTATATAACTTTAAGTTGGCATTTCTGTCCAAGATGACGACCGATTTAACAGCTGTCAAGTGATTTATTCTCAGTTTGGTTTGGCAATTCATCATGAATAGACTCACGCCTGAACAACGCTTGCAAATAGTGCAATTTTATTTCGAAAATAATGGTTCTGTGCGGAATACGTATCGCGCACTACGTCCATTTTATCGTCGACAACTTCTGAAGCGCACTTCTGGTTGAATGGCTACGTCAACAAACAAAACTGTCGCATTTGGAGTGAAGCTAATCCTCAAGTGTATGTCGAAACACCGTTATATCCAGAAAAACTGACTCTTTGGTGCGCTTTATGGGATGGTGGAATCATTGGTCCGTACTTCTTCAAAAACGATGATGGCCAGAACGTTACAGTCAATGGTGATCGGTATAGAGCCATGATTACTAACTTTTTCATTCCTGAATTGAACAACCATGATGTCCAGGAGCTGTGGACGGCGCAACATGTCACACACTCACACAGCTCGTGCCACAATCGATTTATTGAAAGACACGTTTGGTGACCGCCTAATTTCACGTTTTGGGCCTGTGAATTGGCCTCCAAGATCTTGTGATTTAACACCGCTAGACTACTTTTTGTGGGGCTATGTAAAGTCATTGGTTTATGCGGATAAGCCATAAACCCTTGACCATTTGGAAGACAACATTCGCCGTGTAATTGCCGATATACGGCCACAAATGTTGGAAAAAGTCATCGAAAATTGGATGTCCAGATTGGACTACATCCGAGCCAGCCGTGGCAGAAATCATATTTAAAATGTAATGCCACAAGATTATCTTGCGGATAAATAAAATTCATGTCAATCGAATAATCCATCGTTGTTTTATTGCAATTTAAAGTTCTATAGCTCTGAAAAAAAACCTTTACTTCAAGGGTTCAAAAATTACGCATAGGTCTATTGCAATTTTTTCGCAGCATCTAAGCATAAAACACATTCGAAATGTCAATAACAGTAACCCAATAAAACACTCGCTTGAATAAAAATATTTTCAGACAATAAACAATTAAATTCCATCACCGCCCACCTCATGAAACTAGTCCAATAAAAAAGCATAAATCAAAACAAACGTTTTCATTAATTTTTCATCGCCAACTTGAGCTTTTCGTCGATCTCGTACCTAGGCTGGTATTCAGACGAAAGTGGAACGCAACGTAGTACACGTTTTTGTCCAACCTTCTCCTTCTAAAGGTTCAAACTTCGCCTTTCAATATTTACAACCAGTTTCATCCGAGTGGAGGCATTCACTTTCAGATTTTGGTAGAATGGGTGTGTAGGAGATATTCATCACATTGTCTGAGCTCCATTAAAGGTCGCTATTCTCATTTTGAAATCTTTAGAAATTCACGTAGTTGCAAATATTTTATGTTTGTCTAGTCGACCCACCTGAAGCCGGAAATTCGTTTCGGTGGCACAATTGTTTTCAAAAATATACTGGCTGTTCCTCAAAGACGTCTGATAATCTTTGAAGGGAAGATTTTTCGACCCATTCCAGAAAAAAAAACCTAATTTGAACGAGTATTGTGAATTCCTAGCTTTTCAGATGGTAATGTTGCCACAAAAACAATTACATACCAACTTAAGAATTCAACATTGCTACATTTGTGGAAAAACTGCCTGTCAAACTCATAGAAAATGCAGCACCTATTACTCTTCCTGAAAAAAATATAAATTCCTGAAAAAAATACAAATCTTATTCAGAAGTTTGCTATAAACATTATTGAAGATTTTCACAATAATTCACAACACAAATAACCGAAGGCTTACTGACAGATTCTTTAAATTCCCTCTCAAAATGTCCAGTGATTTTTATTGAGTTCATATATGTATATTTTTAATTCGCATGAATGTGTCTCAAAAAAATTGCAATCGAAAAAGTTAAATTCAAGGATGTCGCTACATGCAGTTATGAGCCACGCAAAACCAGTGACGTCACTTGGAGGTATAAACAATCAAATGCCAAATACGAAAGCATTTGTTTTCATTATAGGTTCAACCAGTCTCTTTTCCAGTGATCTTTTTTGATAAAAATGAATCTGTTCAGACTATCAAAGTAACCAGCATATTTTATTGTTGAAAATTTCTAAATTCACAACAGAGTAACTTGAGGATTATGAAATCCACTAATCTAAACGATTTTATAATATATACCTGATGCAGATAATACCATCTCATAAACCATATGCCCAAAAATTACAGATTATAGAAAACAATGGTTTAAATATTTCCACAAAAGATAATTCATGAAACGTGTTTCAATTTAGTCGATATATAACATAATTACAGCCTACAATCGAAAACAAAGACGATAATAGGAACCTATAGATATATCATATATAAATTATGTAGAACAGATAACCCAAAAAGTTTTTGAAAGAATAATAAACATCACGACAATTTTCAAAGAACTAGGAAATCTAATAGGAGAATAAATATACATTAGATAAAAATAAAATACAATGAGTACCCAAATACACAAACTGATAGCATTTTTTTAACCATTCTCAACAATGTTCAGATTGATCCCACATTTAAAAAAAATAATAATTACCGACTTGGCGTTGGGAGCATTTTAGCACTCGACATGCGCCTATTGCGCCCTTGCGTTGCAGACGATACTTCTGAAATTCGGCATCAATATTCAAGGGACAATTTTACATATACAAAACAATTTTAACCTACTGAGATCTGTTGTTACGGAAATGATGGTCCTTTTTTTCGATATTCTGCTTTTTGGCTAACGAACCCAAAGTTGAGCTTTTCTCAATTTTTATATTCTTCTTTAAATTTTTTTGGTTCTGATGTAGCTATCAACACGTAATTTTGCAAGAAAACTGTAATTGATATTCTATACATATATTACACACAATCAGTTCTGCAGTTTTGATTTCAACAGGAAAACAAAATTTCAAACGGCCAAATTTAAGAAACCCGTATAGCCAAATTTTGTTCATTAACGAACGTTGGTATTTGAGATCCAAAGCTATCCTGAAAATTTCGTGGTTTTAAGTCTTTCTGGTCGTGAGTTCCTATGTTTACGACCGGAAGGAAAAAAATCATCAAATTTGACAGAGTATTCTTCATAAATGACTAGAACCATATCGTTTGAGACCACTCTCGGCTCAAAATTGGTAAATTACAGACATTGTGACGAAAAATGTATTGACACTATAATTTTTATATAAAAAACACATCACCACGTAAATATCGACTTACCTATACCGATATTCATTTCGTAATTCAATATTTCAGATCTGACTTCAATTCAATGACATTTATTTGTTAGCTCAGAAATTGAACCGCTTTTTGTGTTTACATAATTTTTTATCGCCTAAGAGGCAGTTTCAATCAAGTAAATAGGAAAAAGTCACACGAATCTAGATCTGCCGAATACGGTACTTGTGAAACGACATTCACTTGATTTTTAATGAAATATACCGACTGAATTATGATGACAGCATGCAATGTGACATTATGCTTATACAAAAAGCAATAAATCTGGTCTTGTTTTACAAATTGAGTCACGTAAACGGCGCAAAAGGTTTGAATAATATACTTTGTTGATTATATGACCAGTTTTAAGAAAAGATTTATATAGATATTGTAGAAGAAAACATTATATGTACAGGATGAGTCAATAGTGGTCGATGGGTCGATAAGTCTTGGAAATTTTGGTCTAGGAGAATGATTCAAATTTTGACAAAATCCACAGTACAATTATTCTTAACTCTGAAGGCTGATTTGAAAATGGTGAAACACGATACTAACCTCTTTTTCAAATGAGAATACTCAATTTCTACATAGGCGTACCTATCTTTGCTTCCGCCGTTTTTTCCGAAATTCGAGGCTTTATTGTAAAAATCTTTTGAGGTGATCCACGAATCGATCCAATTTTTCATTTTTTCATAAGACCAGAAGTGCTGGTCAGCCACGCCGTGTGCCATTGATCGAAACAAGTGATAGTCCGAGGGAGCAACGTCTAGAGAATACGGCAGGTGGAGTAGGACTTCCCATTTCAACGTTTCCAAGTATGTCTTGACCACTTTCGCAACATAGCATTGTCATGCTGTGAAATCACTTAATCGTGTCTCTCGTTATATTGCGGCCGTTAGTCTTTCAGTGCTCGGCTCAAACGCATAGATTGCGTTCGATAAAGATCGCCTGTGATTGTTTCAGTCGGTTTTAACGACTCATAATACAATACGCTAAGCTGGTCCCACCAAATACAGAGCATGACCATGGAACCGAAAATATTCGATTTGGCCGTCACGTCGACGTGGAAGCATGGCCGGGATATCCCCATGATTTTATGCGCTTGGGATTATCGTAATGAAACCATTAGCAGACACTGCAATTTAAAAAAAAACTAACTCCATGAATCCATTTATTCAAATGGCATGGTCTATCAGATATTCTAGTAGTCTTCATTTTTTGTTGATACATGTTGTGCCGAAAATGCTTCGCATTCCATGTTTTATATGGAAGCTGGCAGTATATATATATATATACGTTCCACGCATATAGTTTCAAGAGGATAAGATCACTCAACTCCATAATACCTACTGATAATAACAATTAAAGATAAGCCAAATCAAAGAAATCATCAAAATATTTGAAAACAATGTAAATATCCATTTTGACAAAATGAAATGGAGACCACGTATAAAAACGTTCGAAATGAAATATTTTCAGCTGAAAAAGTCTCATCAATATTTATCGCTCATATATGATCTGCTCAGTTGTTTGCAAACTTTTCTCAAATCGAGCTGCACCTCATTTCAATCATATTTAAATTCAGTAGGTATTGTTTACAGACGTTGGAGCAGATTATATGAGCGATATATATTGATGGGACTTTTTCAGATATGATCTTCAGTTCAAACCTTCATGTCCATTCAATTTGTCGAAAAAAATGGCCTACGTCAAGAAGTACCTCAGTTAAATGATGACAAGTGGGGTATTCCGAAATCAAAATTTCAGAAATTATGAGTATGATATAAAAATTGGGCATTCTCACTTGAAATAACAAGGGAGTATCGTGTTTCAATATTTTCGGACCAGCCTGTAGAGTCAAAAATGATTTAAGCTCATGCGCTGAGTACTGTCGATTACGTCAAAATTTGAATCATTTTCTTAGCCCAAAATTTCCAAGATTTATCGACCGATCGAGCACTATTGACTCGCCCTGTATATGTAATTAGAAAATGAAAATAGAATAACTCTCATGTAATTTCAATTTGAATTAATTTTTTTCTTCAGTCCAATAATCGATAAATCCTAACATTTCTAACAAAAAATCTTCAAAAAACATAGGTACACTGAAATGTAATTCATGTAGAAAATTATCTGCTATTTGTAATTCAGACCGCACATAATACTTCAGATGATGGTATCGCAAATTATCGTGTCGACTCCTTTTTGTAGGACGTGTAGTGATTTCCTAATAGTAAGCAAAGTACAATCCTCCCACATTCAGATAACGGTATCTGACTGAAACTGCTGTAATAAATCCTTTTTGGCACTCTACGAAGAAACGAAACGTACCAATTTGTGTACACACGAGTTCAACCTTTAAAATATCCCAACAAATACGTACTATAGGTGCTAATTGCATGTACACGTGAAATAGATACATTTATATAGCCTTGTCAGAAAGCATGTTTGTTGGCACACTGGGTTTATTGATAAGAGTATATCGCTTTCAGATAAAAATTGCCGAACTACCAAGTGAAGCTTCTAATGATTATTTTTTACTTACCCAAATAGGTACTTATACTGTTAAATGTAGGTATTAGAAACGTTTGAAGTGTATAGGAGGTTTTATTCTTATCGTGGGAAAAACACTGAAAAATCAATAGAATTGGTTATTATTATTCTTTCAATGTCACAAAGTGAATCACACTAACATCTCATTCATCTTATATCTAATAATATTGACATGATTTTAAATATATTGTAGTAGGTAAAAAACATTGCAGCTATCGTCATATTATAATAGTTTATTGTGCAACAAGTGGGGAAAGTTTCTCGCGAGTGTGGAAGTTTGTGGCACGAGCCTGAAAGGCGAGTGCCGCAAACACACGAGCGAGAAAAGGACACTCTCCACATGTTGCACACTATACCTCTCCTAAAACTGCACAAATTTGAATAATTCAAGTAATGGACTTGATTAAAATCAAAATGGCCTTCGTTGACAGTATGTGCTAATTTTAGGCGTTTTCATAGAAACGACTCAAAAGCCCAATTTCATTGGTCTACCAAGCGAGGTGTGGGCAAAATGCCGTGAGAAATAATATTTCCCACAGTATGAGCAATACATAGTTTTGAAATTGAGTAAGCTATGAAGAATACTCTACTTTTCGTAGCAGTTGTAGGAAATAGTATATTGTGCAACAAGTGGGGAAAGTCCAACTTTTCTCGCGAGTGTGGAAGTTTGTGGCACGAGCCTGAAAGGCGAGTGCCGCAAACACACGAGCGAGAAAAGGACTTTCTCCACATGTTGCACACTATACTTTTCCTACAACTGCACAAATTTCAATAATTCAAGTAATGGACTTGATTCAAATCAAAATGACCTTCGTTGACAGTATGTGCTAATTTATTGCGTTTCCATAGAAACGACTCAAAAACCCAATTTCATTGGTCTACCAAGGGAGGTGTGGGCAAAGTGCCGTGGGGAATAATATTTCCCACAATTGCAATACATAGTTTTGCAATTGAGTAAACTATGCAGAATACGCTACTTTTCATAGCAGTTGTAGGAAAAATATTATTTCATGTTACCTGAATCAAAAAAATGAGGAAACACAGGCATGAAATTAGGAGCTTCTGAGCAAGTGTTCTTTCATATACCAATAGCGCCCTTGGATACCACATAACTATAGGGGTGTTTCCAAATTCGACATGAACCATGAAGGAAATGTTAGTATCCTTCATTTGCATTCGATTGATTATTAATAACCGAAAATCAACGTTTTGCTAGTTATTTGAGTTGTTTAAAAAAAATATCTTACCTTACTTCATTTTTCGTCAATTTCCTACGTTCACCAAGTTTGATTGAAATTTTGGATTATTTTTATCAGAAAAGGATATGATAGGACATATGAAAAAAGCAAATCTATGTAGTATTAGATGTTGTATTAGAATGAG
Source organism: Harmonia axyridis (assembly GCF_914767665.1). Lineage (NCBI taxonomy): Eukaryota > Metazoa > Arthropoda > Insecta > Coleoptera > Coccinellidae > Harmonia > Harmonia axyridis. Next base: position 81,371,028 of record NC_059501.1, read on the forward strand.
AGTAAGTATCATCAAAAAGTTGGTATATGAAGAAAAGAATAGTAAATTTCTTATATAAATTTGTCTGCAACTTTCGAATTCCACCATTTATGTTTGACAAAATTATTTCAAAAACTTGTGGTTTATTTTTGTTTTGGAATAAAATTCCAATTCCAAATAATGACAAAATTTATAACCAACCAAAAGAAAATTCAAAATAACAAAAACTCTACAAATTGAATAACTAAATTAACATTAAGTAAGACAGACAATTTTTTAACCGTTTACTCAATTTGAACAGTTTTTGTTATTTTGAATTTTCTTTTGGTTGGTAATTAATTTTGTCATTTCTAGAATTGGAATTATATTTCAAGACAAAATTAAACCGAATATATCATAAAGATATATTATTGTGAAGGAATAGATACAAAGTTGTCAATTTTTCGATATTTAAATTATTCAGCATTCAGAAAAGTTTTAATCCCCTTGAATTTTATATAAAACATTCTGTTCGGAATGTGTTACCTAAAAATACCTCAATTTCACACAAAAGCGAACACGTATTATTCGCTCCTCCGTTCATTCGAAACAATCGACTGATGATGCTGAATTTCGCACAATCATTCATTCATACAGCGGAAGATCCATGCTAAACAAACTTTCACTGAAAATTTATTTCATCACGTGTAATGAAAATTCCTAAATGCATGGGAACTAGACTTCAGTTCGATTGCGATAATAACTGAAAATTGGCTTTTTTGTTATGCTAGCACATTGTTAGATTCGCATGGAATTGATTGTATCTGGATGTTGGATTCTGCGAGCTGTTGAATAAGATCTCATCATAGACAATTGGAATTCAGACGTCTTGGTATTTATCTCATATCGAAAGTAGGAACGAATAAATGAGAAAACAATCAAAGTTGATGTGGATTTTATTGTTTTACGTGAATTGGATTATCAGGTAACTATTGTTAATTCGTTCGGTTTGTGATGACAAATATACAGTTAGTTGATAAATAAAAATAAGGTAGAATTGGAATGTAGGAAATCATTAGAGAAGCCATATAAAGGGCTTTTTTCTCCGATTGACAGCAAATATTGATTTTGCATACACATATCAATCAGTAAAGTATTACTTTTCCTGCCTAGGCATCAAAATTATTATTCTCAATGGAAACAAAACATTCGACATTTTCTGACAATCAATATTTTTGCCACCTCCCTTATTTCTAATGGGGTAAGTACTTTTAAGTCGCTATCACTGACCATAATATGGACAGTGGACAGACTCTTAATTTTGTTGATGTTAAATCCATTTCGGCTGAAATAATTCACGAATTCAATGCGTAATTATAAATTATTTCAAAATTTGAAACGTACGATTCAAATTCATATTCCGTTATTTGTCAATTTTCGTAACAGTCACACCAACTGGCCAAGATACAATACAAATGTCACTAGGATGTATAATATGAATTTTTCATTGAATTTCGACAATATCTCACAAAACTTGAGTGAAATAGAGAAAATATCGTCTAATACTCGTTGCAGAAGGCAATTTCAACACTCTTGTTCGCTCAATCGTCGCTCGTTTTCGAATTTCGCATTCGTGTTGGAATAGGAGCCCATTCTGCAACTTGTTTTAGAATATACTATTTCATTTGGATTTTCATCAAAAAAGCATCTTCCGTGATCAGGCCCATTTGCACCTCGGAGGTTAGGTTAATAAGCAGAATTGTCGCATTTGAGCTTCTGAAAAATCCAAGAATAATTATTTAAAAGCTCCTTCATCCTCAACATATCAACATAAAATAAAAATACTCTTCTTTGAAATTACGATGTTTCATCACGAGGTGAAATGAAGAAACTTATTCGTACAAAAAAAGAGTAGCTCCATATTGTTGTTGTATAAATTCATATTTCCTTCAGCCAACTCCTCTCCGCGCCACTGTAAACATATGATTGCAGCAGGGCTTTCCTCGGTTACAGGAAATATGTTTTCGATAAAAAAAATATTTCCCTATTGATTGGTAGCTTGTATTTCTGATAACACAACAATTCGCGAAACTTCGAGCAGTAATCAGTGAATTTTGAACTTAAAACAAATATAAAAAAACCTTTTGTTGCTGCTGGGAGTTCAATTTTCGAGAAAAAAATGATAGGGGTGACTTTACAAGAATGTCGACATATAAGCTGGATCCCGAATTTGTAGTGTATTCTATTTATCTCGTTCTTTACCTGATTTTTGTGCGTTTTATGTGGCAAGAAGAAATAGAGGAAAAATTTTCGAAAATGACGGGTGATTTACTTCATAAAATGGTGAGATTATGATGATTCTATTAATCTGCTTCCATATAGTTTTTACACATCTGTGACAGTGATATTCAAACTTGCTGAAAATGTCTCATTCTTCCTCCGGATGTGATTATATAGATTGTTATAATTATTCTTCTGAAAATAATCTTTCGGCGGAAACTATAAGACTTAGCATGATAATTGTATGTAATTAGAGCAAAAGCTTTATTTGGTATCCATTTGAAAAATGAAATCCGAAAAACTCTTCATCGTAAATTTCATCATTGAATTCATAGTACCAGATTGTAGGTACAGTTGAATACATATTTTGTCTGATTATAAATCCCCTAATAGTTTTGGCGAAATTGAATTTATAATATTTTGTTCAAAAATTCTGTGACTTTTAGCTTTACCCATACAATACTAACGATATTACATTTTAGTCAATAAGTCCGGGGCATAACAAGTAAAAACTCATTTTTTCTTAATAATTCGACTTTATACGTCAACATAGTAACCTTCGAGAGTGATACATATACTCCAACACTCCTCTAACTTGTCATAACCTTTTTTGTAGAAATATTAGTCTTTGCTTTCGAAATAGGTCCAGGGTCAGTGTTAAGGGTGAAATAGGAAAGCGACCGTTTCAGGCGCCTCTATTTGAGGGGCGGCAATTCGGCCCAGTTTGTTGGCCGCCTTTTCATATCATATTTCATCCTTAATTCTTAAAAACAACATAAGGTTGTTCCGTTCCGCTGCGTTTGTCAATATTCATTGGAAAAAATCTCCAAACCGCCTATATAATAAATATCACATGGCAGCCCAACCAATATAAACAGAATTCCCTATTACCCTCAATGAAAAAGGGATAAAATCATTCTGTCACAGAAAAATTGAGCTTCCTATAACAAGAGTAGTGTCCTTCCATCAATCTGATTATTTCTATGCTTTTCACTAATTTCTACGAAATTCGAATCTAGTTATATTTTATACATTTTTATCTAAAAATAGATTCGGAAATAACGAAAAGATCTACAGAATCGATTGTTTCAAATGAAAGACTTGTAATGAGATGGATGCATCAGAAGATTATTTTCATAGGTCTCTAGAATGAATACGCACAAGTACCAACCCATTTCAAATAGCACATGAAACAATGCATATATGATTGAACAATTTAATTATGAAGGGAATTAGTAAAAAACATAGAAATAATCAGATTGATGGAAGGACACTACTCTTGTTATAGGAAGCTCAATTTTTCTGTGTTCATCAATAGTTGAAACCATAGAAATATTCTATTATTTATATTCATACAAACTATACGATGTTATATATTTTCGAAATCAGGAAAAATTAAGCTTTCAAAAAATGGCACAGAATTCTAGTGTTTCCATTTGAAAAAACATGACTTTGGATCATAGCTTCGTGATTAAAAACCATTTTGGAAAGACGAGCACGCCACTGGATTCTACGTTAAAAAGTGCCTGTATAGTGTTTTAATTTCAGAGCTCTATAATTAGTATTAGCGGAGATATAAATGTTTTTCGATATCGCCATTTTTCCAATTTTCGCTTATAACTCGAAAACAAAAGAAGGTGGCCAAAAATGAATACTACCCTTGTTAGTTCCTCAGAAAAAATACCGAGAAGTGGGTATCAGGTTTTGTATATCTCCTCTGGTTTAAAAGTTGTAGTGCTAAAACATCGAAATTTGCCCACCCTGTACATTTTTTTAAATTTTTATTCAGAAATATTTATGTATATGCAGTATAATAGGAAGAAGGACCTCAGGTCGACAGCCATCAATGAATTTATTGTCTTCCTATTCCTATTGGAAAACTTTATATTATATGCCAAATGAGAACTGTACTCATAAAACATTCTCTTTATGTCGAAATATAAATCTAAATGACTCCATCGATTTCCAGGGCGCCAGAGTATGGATTCCCCATCCAGAAAGCGAGTGGGAAACGGCTGAACTGAAGGAAAACTACACTACCTCCAAGAAGACCCTAGATGTAATCACCGCGAATAACGAGACGAAGACGCTGACCGTTAAAAATGAGGAATCGCTGCCACACTTACGGAATCCCGCTCTCTTGATAGGTGGAAACGATCTCACCTCTCTGTCTTACCTCCACGAACCGGCCGTCCTCTACAACCTGCAGGTGAGGTTCTGCGAGCAGAAGAACATCTACACCTACTGCGGTATCATTTTAGTGGCCATAAATCCCTATGATGATCTTCCTATTTATGGTGAGTTATGAAACCTCAGGTCGTTACGTTAAATCTTACATTTCTAGCTCGAAGCTGTAGTAAAAAGCTTGCCAACAGGGCAGACATGTTTTTAAGCTGGCAGGCGGCCATATTTGAAGTGATAGAACTGGCTGTCATTTTGTGTTACAACTTCGCATTTGAAAAACTTCAATATTCTATGATCTTAAGTAGCATGATTCATGATTGTTCTTCACTAATACTTCGAGAAGATTATATTGCATGTAGGAATTCATTGTCTATAAAGAAACCTTTCAAAACTGCGAATTATCTATACTCTGATTGAAAATTACTAGAGATGCATTGCACTATACTGGAAAATTGGCTATCACTTCATGACAATTTAGAAATGGCTTGCTTAGAAGGATACTTCTTAAGCTAGACAGTTCTAGACATTTGCATAGTATGTATTAAGCTGTTTCCATGACCAATTTTCAGTGCAAGTCTCTTCTGCCAACAGGTCAATGCGGTGCAGAAAGTACTTACACCGGTAGTACCCCGTTGATGGTACCACAATAACTCAAATCTCAGCTCATGGTAGCTATAAGAGATTCTTTGAATCTTATAGATGTATAGCTTCCGCAAGTCTGGGAGTATTCCTCTAAAGTGAAACATTATTCCTGGGATTCCATTGCTCAACTGCCAACCTGCAGTGTTCTTTTCCAATCCCCTTTCCTGAGGTTGTTACCCATGATGCCTTCAATACCACTATGGCATAGCACTCATAGCAGATTACTTTGTTGTCTCTTGCTAAATATGTCATGGTAACCTAGGTCTCAAAAGTTTTGACACAAATTTCTTTATATATTTTTAGAGAGAAAAAATAAATTACCGACAATTTTTCAGAACTGATTTGATTACTCTTCATAAATAACAGAAGTTTTATTGTAAATTGAATGTGAAGGTTCATGGTCTTCAACAAGTCTTCTGGGTACATCTCGAATCAAGCCTTAGGAAATTTTTTCCCGAATTTTACTAAAACTCCGCCTTCTTAGTTCTTATTTGTCATGTTGCTAACGATAAAATCTCTGGCCAAAACATGACATCATCTTGAGCATTCTGGTGGATAAAATTAACCATTTTGTTAAGCAGTTGTGAATGTAATTTTGACTGTCCACAGTTTCGTCTCTAACTTGTCACACACCACCAGTTGCTAAAGCACTAACCCAAACTTTTGGTTGAAATGACAAATTATTTCATGACTCTTCTTTCCAAAGCCAACTCGACATTTCAAATTGTTTCATACAGTTGAAATTTGTGTCAAAACTTCTGAGACATACGTTCTTACGGCAGCTTGGTTATATGATTCCAATTTGCTCAGAAAATGAAATTGAACATGCTATGTTCATCAAAACCTCTTTTTTCTTGTTTGTCATATTGCTAACAATAAAATCTCTGACCAAAACATGACATCATCTTGAGCATTCTGGTGGATAAAATTAACCATTTTGTTAAGCAGTTGTGAATGTAATTTTTACTATCCACAGTTTCGCGTCTAACTTGTCACGCACCACCAGTTGCTAAAGCACTAACCCAAACTTTTGGTTGAAATGACAAATTATTGGATGACTCTTCATTCCAAAGCCAACTCGACATTTCAAATTGTTTCATACAGTTGAAATTTGTGTCAAAACTTCTGAAACATACGTTCTTACGGCAGCTTGGTTATATGATTCCAATTTGCTCAGAAAATGAAATTGAACATGCTGTGTTCATCAAAACCTCTTATTTCTTGTTTGTCATGTTGCTAACGATAAAATCTCCTTTTTTCTCCAGATCTCGACACGGTGGAGGCCTACAGAGGTCACGCCATGGGCGACTTGGACCCACACATCTTCGCAGTGGCCGAAGAAGCTTACACCAAGCTGGAGAGAGAACAGAGAGACCAAAGTATCATAGTATCTGGAGAGAGTGGAGCAGGAAAGACTGTATCCGCGAAGTACATCATGAGGTATTTTGCTACAGTTGGAGGTAATGCGATAGAAACCCAGGTGGAAAAGAAGGTTCTGGCCAGCAGTCCTATCATGGAGGTGAGTAGATCGAGTGGGCTGGCTTTAGATTTCAGAGGGTGTTCACCTTTCAATATAACGCATGAACTAGTAGTTAGGGTCACTGTTCCATATCATTGATGTTGGGAGTTCGAATCCCAGTTTGGGAAGAAAATTTTCTGGTTTCGAGAGTCCATTAGCTTATAACGGGTTCTTTTTTCGAGGTATATAACTTTAAGTTGGCATTACTGTTCAAGATGGCGACCGATTTAACAGCTGTCAAGTGATTTATTCTCAGTTTGGTTTGCCAATGCATCATGAATAGACTCACGCCTGAACAACGCTTGCAAATAGTGCAATTTTATTTCGAAAATAATGATTCTGTGCGGAATACGTATCGCGCACTACGTCCATTTTATTTTGTTTAGCGATGAAGCCGCATTTGGAGTGAAGCTAATCCTCAAGTGTTTGTCGAAACACCGTTACATCCAGAAAAGCTGACTGTTTGGTGCGCTTTATGGGCTGGTGGAATCATTGGTCCGTACTTCTTCAAAAACGATGATGGCCAGAACGTTACAGTCAATGGTGATCGGTATAGAGCCATGATTACTAACTTTTTCATTCCTGAATTGAACAACCATGATGTCCAGGAGCTGTGGTTCCAACAAGACGGCGCAACATGTCACACAGCTCGTGCCACAATCGATTTATTGAAAGACACGTTTGGTGACCGCCTAATTTCACTTTTTGGACCTGTGAATTGGCCTCCAAGATCTTGTGATTTAACACCGCTAGACTACTTTCTGTGGGGCTATGTTAAGCCATTGGTCTATGCGGATAAGCCACAAACCCTTGACCATTTGGAAGACAACATTCGCCGTGTTATTGCCGATATACGGCCACAAATGTTGGAAAAAGTCATCGAAAATTGGACGTCCAGATTGGACTACATCCGAGCCAGCCGTAGCGGTCTTATGCCAGAAATCATATTTAAAATGTAATGCCACAAAATTATCTTGCGGATAAATAAAATTCATGTCAATCGAATAATCCATCGTTGTTTTATTGCAATTTAAAGTTCTATAGCTCTTAAAAAAAACACCCTTTATTACCTACCAAAATTTCTGTCGCAACTTTTGAATTGAATAGCAATCACATCCTGATAAATTTTATTTTTTCAGGCCATGGGCAACGCAAAAACAACAAGAAATGACAACAGTTCGAGATTCGGTAAATTTATCGAATTGCAATTCAGCAACCAATTGCTCATTTGTGGAGCTTCAATGAGGACGTATCTGCTGGAAAAATCCAGAGTTGTTTTCCAATCCAAGGGTGAGCGAAACTACCACATCTTCTACCAACTATGCTCTGCCAGGAATGAGTTTCCAGAACTTCATTTAGGTAAGTAAAAATGACCAAAAAACTGAATTTGTTCAATTTATTTCATTCCTGATCTTCATCTCCTGGTTTGGTGACATGGATTGGCGACCACAAGCTTACGATTTGATACATTTGGTCTTTTGGTTCTTGAGTTATTTGAAGTTATATAATTTCATGCTAACAGACCTTGTACGAAGTTGAGGGTATATACAAAAAATATATTAATAGCGTACCCTCCTTCGATAGCAACCGAGGAAAAAAAGACCTACTACCATCGAAGCATTAAAGGCCTTCTGCCAAACTCCTTGAAGATACTCTGAATTCTTTGTAGAACATTTCAGTAAATATTCTAAAGGATGCAGCTTCAAAAATAGGGATCTGTACTATTTTTTTGGTCCTGCAAAGACTTTTCAAACAATATTGTGGTTTTTTCCAGATCACCAGGACAAATTTTACTACCTGAACCAGGGAAAGAGTTCACTTATCGAAGGTGTGGATGATTACGAAAGATTCCAAGAAATGGTAACGGCTCTGAAAACTCTAGGGTTTTCCGAAGACGAGAAAATCGGAATTTTCAAAATTTTGGCTGCTCTGTTACATTTGGGAAACCTCAAATTCGAGGATGCCATCATAAAAATGGGAGATGAAGAGGATATGGAAGGCTGTGTTATAGCGGTAAGCAGAATTGTATTTCCCTAGAAGACGATAAGACTAACTTTTTGAGCGCTCTCACATTTCATCACAATGTGTGTCATTTTCAGAAATGATAATGGTTCGACTCACTGAAGTTCACGAGTTTCGTGAATATGGTGTTTTTTGTTTTTATGATTCCAAAATACTGATTCGAATTCAATGAAATTTTTATAACCAATGTAGTCGATACAAGCTGTTAACCCAGCGCCTCCTTGATACCTTGATTAGTGACAATGTTCTCTTCTCAGGAAGACCACCACTTCAAGGCCTTAACCGACCTTCTGGAAGTGAACGCAGAAGAACTCCGCCAATGGCTCTGCATCAGAAAGATAGTCTCAGTCCGGGAGATCTTCCTCAAACCGATGTCAGTGGAGAGCGCCAAAGCTGCCAGAGACGCTCTGGCCAAACACATCTACGCCGAGTTATTCGACTGGATAGTGCTCATCTTAAACTGCGGCCTTGAATCCCACATGCCCAGGCACAAGTTCATAGGCGTCCTCGACATCTACGGTTTCGAAACTTTCGAACTCAACTCCTTCGAACAATTCTGCATCAACTACGCCAATGAAAAGTTGCAGCAGCAGTTCAACCTGCACGTGTTCAAGCTGGAGCAGGAAGAGTATGTTAAAGAGGGCATCGAGTGGAAGATGATAGACTTCTATGACAACCAGCCGTGCATAGATTTGATTGAGGTTAAGTTGGGGATCTTGGATCTACTCGACGAGGAATGTAGAGTGAGTGACAATTATAAGTATGCCATTCTTAGATTAGGTTAGGTTAGGTTGCTTATATGAGGTATAAGTAGACGTTGAGGAACATGTAATCATCACAAATTCAATGCCGATGGGCTGCCATAATAATTTTTAGTTCAAATATTGAACTTATTTTTGAATTCTGGCTCATAACGACATAACCAAATATCAGAATTATAATATGCAACTTGACATCGATTCTCAAAGTCCCACAACCTCTGAAAATTGTTCATCATGATGTCTACTGTCAAGTTATATTTCTGATCATTTCTCTAATTTATGAAAGGGATTTAAAGATTGGCACACAGATGGCACGGTCAAGGCCCTACCTGAGTGTCAAAATTTTGTAATAGTTTTTGAGAAGAAAATCCAAAATGTTTATGAAAATATTTATCGAAATAGAACAATGTTGACCGAAATTTCAACAATTTGGGTATAATGGTGTGGGTTGTGGTCCTTATACTGTGACTAACTAGTAGGTCACGGCCAAAGACTAAGGGAAATAAAAGAACGGGATAAAAACACTTATTCAATTTATTTCGAACCCACTAAAAATGTGTGAAGAAGATGATATTTAGATCTAATGGTTTTTTAAGGGTCGCTGGACACTTTGGTCGTTGCGGCTCGGTCGCAGGTACTTTTTCGCCGGTCTCGGGAACATATGTGAAAATCTTTACTCTTCCCGTTGTCGGTGCAAGTGTTGCACATATGTTGTAGTTGTAGACTGGACTGAGCTCAATTGAATTATTCGCCCTGAAATTCCGAGTTTTATGGGCAATCAGGCTATTTTCCATTCGACCGTTAGAAAAGCCTTTCTACGGATCCCTTAGGGATGCGGCTTTGATAATCCTAAGTTTGTACACCGAATTCTTCAGTTCTCGGACTATTTTCGAAGGAATAAGCAATTTGAGCCGGTTCCCCAAAAATGAGGTTGTTAATTACTTCAGGTTAATGTTTATAATTACGTTTCATTTTTCTAGAAGCCAATGCAGATATTCAGCTTACCTGTCTACTATCGAAGACATTAAAATCTTTATTGGCTAATTAAATGTAATTTTACGTCTTAATTTAGGTCTGCTAAGATACCATTATCAGTGTTTTACCCACCATGAATTAAATGCAATTGATCTCGAAAAAGTAGAGCGAATATTTTTGAAAATTTATATAAAACGGGTTAGTTACAGCAATTATAATGCAAGACGGGTGGACAAATTTTTGTTATTAGATTTGTTCGGTGTAGAATAAGACAACCACAATCAATCAAAACATCGCAAAAATAACAGCAAGTTATAAAAAAACACACAAAAACCAACACTGATTATTCAACATTCCTTAACTAGTTTGTTCACGAGCAATATTCTTCTCAAAGCAGAAAAGGCAACAGAAAACAATTTTAGTGATATGTCTGGCAAAGCATTATCTTATGCTTCACGTGAAACATCTCTGAAAAAACGATAATCTAGTGACATCAACATCAAGATTGATACATTTTCAAAGGGTTATGAGGCATTTGCAATCCAAATAAAGTTGCAGAATATGGACTGACATCATTTTGTCAGACACAATGTTGGTTGGCAATCATAAAACGCGGTGTGATAACACTTGGTCCACAAAAAATGTTTCGCATTCCAAAGGAAAATTATTATTTTGATATAAAATTCTGAGATTCAACAAGTTGAGAATGCGTCAAAACTTAATGTTTTTGTTTGAGATTTCAACTGAAAACAAACATTTTGGAACTTCATTGCAATTTAATTCAATTAAAAGTCTGAGAACTGAAACAAATATCAAATTTCATATAGAAAAAGTCTGTTGAGTCTCTCTCTACAATTATATAATTGTGCCTTTCCACAGATGCCCAGGGGGACAGATAGTTCATGGACGGAAAAATTGTACATGAAATGTGCAAAATATTCTCACTTCGGAAAAGGAAAATTCGGTAGGACCGCTTTCACCATTAGCCACTTTGCCGGAAAAGTCGAATATGAAAGCAGCGGGTTCTTAGAGAAAAACAGAGACACAGTTATTGAGGAACAAATCAACGTCATCAAGCAGAGTAAAAGCAAACTGGTCAGCAGGTGAGTGATTTCAAACCAATAACAAACAAGTTATACAATAGATAAGTGCAGCGAATTGATTTCTTTTTTTTCAAAACGCAATGGAAGCATTTAAAAATTGTCATTATAGAAATTAACTCATTCAATTATTAATATGAAAGCATATGATTACAAAATGGCAAATGCATCAGTTTTTAAAATGTTTTTTGGCATTATGATATGCCATAAACCATTCGTGGAAGTGTAATCAACAACTTCTCAAAGTTTGTCGGCAATCTGGAGAACAGTATAAGAAAACATATAGGACAAACGAACATACATCTAATAGTTTCTATATAGATATTCTTTAATCACTAAGAAATATATACATCACAGTATAATCATTCCAACATTATATGAATCGGTCATATCGAAGGAAAAATTAAAATTAAATGACAACTGAAATAACTGATCGGATGAGAACAAAAATCTTAAGTAATACACATCCCAAAAACTCTACAAAAGTACTTCAACATCTAAAAAAAAAATTAAATTAAATCAAAATCTGCAATTTGTTGTTTGTACTTAATTTGTCCTGCTGAATTGTTTCAATTTTTATGGATCGCTTTCTGAAATACTAAAGATGTGTCGTCTGAATACCTTAATAGGAAACTTTTGAAAACATCCGCTAATTTATTTGTTTATACAATAAACAAGAAAGCTCCCGTGATAGATCCCTGTGGTACTCCTTCCTTTACTATATGTTCTTCAGATTCCATGATTTCATCAGTTTCAACAAATCACTGTTTTCGAACATTCAAGTATGACCTAACTACTCTTTGAATTCCATATCTCACCATCTTTCTCAACTTAGTCTCATGGTCCATCATTAAAAATATCTAGGAATAAAAGCTTCTGTATTATTTCTCCTATTCAGTGAATCAATTATTTTACATAGACATTTATCTCCGTCTCCACATATTTACTATAACTAAACATAAAATTGTATCATTTTAGACTATTTTGCTCAGACGCTCAAAAACAAGCAAACCCCGGTACCAAAGTCAAAATAATACCATCCAAACCGAAATCTGGTGTTCAGAAATCCCACAAGAAGACAGTCGGTTACCAATTCAGGGACTCGCTGACAAGGCTCATGGAAACCTTGAACGCCACAACACCTTACTACATCAGATGTATAAAACCCAATGACGACAAACGCAAATTTGAATTCAACCCTAAGAGAGCTGCTCAACAACTCAGGGCATGCGGTGTCCTAGAGACCATAAGGCTTTCTGCAGCCGGCTTCCCCAGTAGATGGAGCTACAACGAATTCTTCTGCCGATACAGGGTGCTCTGCAAATTCAAGGATGTCGATAAGAACAACATGGAGAGAACTTGCGAGAAGATCATACATCAGTACATCAAAAATTCCGATATGTACCAGTTCGGTAAAACCAAAATATTCTTCAGAGCTTCGCAGGTTGCTTACCTTGAGACCCTCAGGAGCGAGAAGCTGAAGAGGTGCTGTATCATCATGCAGAAAACTGTGAGAGCCTTCATCGCGAAGAAGAAGTTCTTGAGGATCAAGAAGTCTGTTATGTTACTACAACGTTACGGTAGAGGCTACCTTGCAAGAAGGTTTGTTATATACTCTGTCTAACTTAGACACGATTACTCACTCTACCATTATTTTTTTTCAGGTTGGCAACGAGCATCCGAAGAGAACGAGCTGCAATTATGATGCAGAAACACATCAGAGGTTGGTTACGAAGAGTCCACTACAATAGACTCAGAAAATCTGTCATAGGAATTCAAACTTACAGTAGAGGTTACCTAGCTAGATTAAGATACTTAAAACTCAAATATAACGCTAAGGTAAACTGTCTTAAAGTGAACCAAGATCAATATTAATCAGTTCATTTTCAGGCCACCATAATACAGAAACATTGGCGGGGATGGTTGGCAAGGAAAAGAGCAAATAAGATAAGTAAGGACATCGTTATTTGCCAATCGGCGATCAGAAGATTTTTGGCGAAAAAACAATACAAAAAACTGAAGATTGAAGCTAGATCAATTGAACACGTGAAAGCACTCAACAAAGGCTTAGAGAATAAGATCATCAGCTTACAACAGAAGATTGACGAATTGAATAAACAATATAATGCTTTAGAAAAGAATAACAATAACTACACCAAAGAAATCAAGGATCTCAAGTAAGTGCACTAATTCATTGTTCATTTGTTAGTATATATCATTTTAAATTGTTAATAGAAATGTAGCCTTATTCTTGTCTGAATAAGACCAAATAGTCTCCTATCATTGGGATAGGCATTAATAAAACATTAGTAATTTTAATAGCCTTCAACCACTTAAGTTAACTAAGATTCAAGTAGTTATCGGAGATAACCGCAAGAGGGATTCAATAGCTCAAATTCATTTCATTTCAGGACCAAAATGACAAGCTTCAAAGCTCTGGAAATAGAAGTTAAGAATCTGAACAATTTGCTCATAGAAAAAAATAAAAATATAGACAAACTTGAGGAAAAGATAAAAATAGAGATCGAAGAAAAGATGGATCTCGTACACGAGCGGGAAAAACTCATTGACGAGAAGAGAATAGAGAAGGAAGAAAAGTTAAAACTCGTAGAAGAAATAGAAAAGTTAAAAGAATTGATTAATACGAACGAGAAGAACAGTGAGAAGCAGTTGGAGAACCGTTTGGAGGAAGAGAAGAACCTGATGATTAACGAGAGAGACAGCGACAGACAGGCTTACCAGAGGCTGTTGCAAGATTTCCACGAGATGGAACAGCGTTATGAGGAGTTGGAGAAGCAACAAGACACTAGGTCCAATTCGCATCATAGAAATATTAGCGATGTCAGCAGCATCACCAATCTAGATATTCCCGAAGATCATGGTTATGGTTCGGTTAGATCTGCCAGCTCAGCCTCTACCAATAGGGAAAGAGTGGATAATATAGACTGGAAAACTGAAGGTAAACATTCGAAATATAAATAGGAATACAACTTTGCTTCCGCCGTTTTTTTTCCGGAATTCGAGGCTTTATTGTAAAAAACTGGTTATACATTTATGATTCAAAGTATTGTCCATCGCTGACCTCTACTTTCTTCCATCTTTCCCACATTGAAAAAACTGGTCATCTTTTGAAGCGATCCACGAATCGATCCAATTTTTTGCTTCTTCATAAGACCGGAAGTGCTGGTCAGACAGGCCGTGTGCCATTGATCGAAACAAGTGATAGTCCGAGGGAGCAACGTCTGGAGAATACGGCGGCTGGGGTAGGACTTCCCATTTCAATGTACCAAGTATGTCTTGACCACTTTCGCAACATGGGTTCGAGCATTGTCATGCTATAAAATCACTTTCATGCCTTTCGTTGTATTGCGGCCGTTTGTCTTTCAATGCTTGGCCCAAATGCATTAATTGCGTTCGATAACGATCGCCTGTGATTCTTTCAGTCGGCTTTAACAACTCATAATACACAACGCCGAGCTAGTCCCACCAAATACAGAGCATGAGCATGAATATTCGGTTTGGCCGATGGCGTGAGAGCATGGACGGAATATCCCCATGATTGTCTGCGCTTGGGATTATTGTAATGAACCTATTTTTCGTCTCCAGTCACAATGTGATGCAGAAATCCCTTCCTTTTCTGCCTTGCAAGCAGCTGTTCACAAGAAAACAGACGCCATACACTATCTCTCTGCTTCAACTCGTACGGCACCCAATTTCCTTGTTTCTGAATAATTCCCATGACTTTAAGGCGTTTTGATATGGCTTATTACGTGACTTCCAATGATCCTGCCAATTTTTGTTGCATTTAACACGAGTCTTGATCAAGTAATTCCTCCAATTCTGCATGTTCGAAAACCTTCTCTCTTCCACCGCCATGCTGGTCTTCGACGTCAAAAACACCGTTCTTGAAGCGTTGAAACCATGTTCGGCATGTTCTTTCAATAATAGTGGCCTCACCATAGGTATTCGAGAGCATTCGATGAGCTTCAGTCGTAGATTTCTTCATATTAAAGCAGAAAATTAAAACCTCCCGCAAATGACGAGAATTTGTCTCGTAAGCTGACATGTTCAAACGAGAATAACTTTACGATGCAGGTACAAATCGACTAATATTTCGATGACGTTATGTTTACAAATACCTAAGCTCATTGTATGGCATCTACGATCTATCTATCTCGGCTACCACTTACCACTACAGTCATCTATTGTAAAACGGCGGAAGCAAAGTTGTACGCCTAATATGATTACAATTCACTCAACTTCACTCAAACAATAAAAATATATTTTTTCTTGAAAATTAGACTTTGTTCGGAAACATTGTCACCTTCAAGAGTAATGCATGCTCCTCTAACTTTTCAATACCTTTTTTTTTCTGTAGAAAGATATTGATTGTTGGGGTACAAGCACACCACTTTGAACTACCATTGTTAAAAGATTACATAGTTAGACAACAGAAGTATCGCGAGAATGATTCTCAACGCATAGTAATCATGTGGCTTTTAATGAACACAAAAGGTGGCTTCATTCCATAAGCAATACCATACTATAATTTCAACAGTGTGGTGCATATATGCCATTTCATAGAAAATTGAGGATCTCGTTTTTCCCAAGTAGTTTTCTCACCCTTGCTTGGCCATCATACATGACCAAAAGTCTGTTAGACTTGTTGTCACTGAAATATTGAGCATTTTTGCCGGTATTCTTCTTGGGTTTTACTATCAACCTTAAAATTGTTCGTGGAATACCCTACATATTTTCATCGCACCATTTTCTCTCAACAGCGTCTCCAGAAAGCCGAACTCCAAGCTCAAACGAGAGCGACACTAGGATAGACAGCGACCAAAAGATCGACCTCGGCCTGGTGCTCAGGCTGCAACGCAAACTGGCTTCTGTAGAGCGAGATAAGATGCATGTAGAGCGTCGCCTGGAAGAGCTGGACAACACTCCGAAGGTGACAGACGCCATGAACGCCGCCAGAGATTCTTTAAGAATATCAGAGTTGGAGATGCAGAATTCAACCCTCAAAACGCAACTGCTCGAACTCCAGAACAGCATCAACGAAGGCACCGCCAAGGCCCAGCTTCTAGAGCAGCTCAAACTGGCCCAGAACGAGTTGGAGAGGAAGGCGGAGGAGATCATACAACTCAAGTGCGTCCTTGCTAGTCAGACGAATAATATGAAGACTATTGTCAATTCTAAATCTAGGATAGGTAAGCAGAGATATTTATATCAACGATTAGTTGTTAGGTAAAAAATTAAGCCTCCACAAAAGACAACCGATTCTCTTAACTCGAACAAGCTCTAAGCTTCTGAAATACCTAGGAGAGTCGGGATAGGAAAAAAACATTGAATAATTAAATTCAGATCTCGCCTATCAAACAAGAAAACAGACAATTTTAAAGCCACAAAATATTCGCTCATGTTATCCATTACTAATTCTCAAAAATTTATCAGAAACAGGTTTAACCTACGATGAAGAAGGTGAGTTCTCGTGTGGATTGTTAACTTTCTCTTCAAAATATTTTCCAAATAGTCTTTCCTATATCTTCAATATCTGCATGTTATGAATAACTTATTTTTGTGTTGTTCATTTCTCTTTTTATTTATTTTCATGGATTGTTCATTCAAACTTTCGATTTTGCTTTATCTATAGACTTTTTGTGTTTGAATTCTTCTGAAATCAAGTTTGCCGCATGAAAGCATGAAATTCACAGATTCTGAATGAATTGATTAGGTGAAATTCTGAAGCAACTGCAATCGATCAAATCATTATAATAATAATCAATTAGGCTGTTATTTTTTTTGAAGTTTTTCATCTATTATTTCAACATTTGCCTCATCAAAATTCATTCAGTGACTAATGAAAAATTTTCTAACGAAAAATGAATGAAAATAGTGCTAATAGAAAAAACTATATCAAAATAAAGAATATAGTTATGATCGATTATGTTGAAATAGTTTTGATGTTATGTATACCTCTCGGGTGTAGAAAATATGTATATAAAATATTGAATCATATGAACAAAAATTTTTATCACAGGTGAATACATAAATGAGGATGGAGAACTGGCCTTAGCCTACGAAACTCAGAAGACAATAAACAAACAATTAGAGTTAGAACTACAAGATGAAAAAGCCAAGTACAAATCCTACGAGAAAGAGTACAAATTAGAAATAGCGAGACTTCGTGATGACAACGAAAAACTACAGAAAGTCTTGTGCTCAAATCTAGTCAATAGTCAGCAAACTGAAAATGAGCTATACATGCAGCATGAAATAACTAGGTAAGATTAACATGTGAATTGTCGCTTCTTGTTGGGTTCAAACCAATCATTTCCAGGCTCACCAATGAGAATTTGGACCTCCTCAACCAAAAGGATGCAATAACCGAAAGCAATAAGAAGATGAAAAGACAATACAAATATTTAACGAAGCGGTTCAAGGATGCCGGAATAGAAATGGAAGAGTCGCAGATAGATATGGCAACAATGGATAATAAAGATGTGGTTGTCAATAAGCCTGTACGGAAGGTTTACGCTATTAAGAGACAAGAAAGGGAATATCTTGGCATGTTCTCTTTTCCGAGAGGCGAGCAGAATAATATCATGAAGAATCTTGTTATACGTAAGTATAAAGATTTTTGAGTAGATATGACATTTTTTGAAACGTCGTAGCTGCTATTTTTTGAATTATAAAAATGTCACTAGATATTATATGGGGTTGAGGTTGACGTTGATTTTTTCATCATACGGCAACACCTTCCTTGCCGTCAAACCTGGCCTGGTCAGTTTCTGAACCATTTCGTTGCATTTCGACCACGATATCTGTTGTTGACCTTGTCATAAGTGACATCTCCAGTCACCATCCTCTTCAAAAATGTGTCGATTCTGTTACGATTCAGCAGCAATTAGAAGATGGAAATTCGGCCCATGAGGTTTTTTGCATCACAACGTGTGGCACCTAAACATCAAGCTTTTTTTCAAGCCAGTCTTCTTCAAATGATTCTAAACAGATTTATGATCGATGTTCAGCTCCTGAACAACTACTAACATGACGGCCTATCTACATATTTACCATGATTTTATCGACATTTTCGACGACAGGCCTTCCAGAGCGTGATGCATCATTTACCTACTATCCTACAATCCAAGACACTAGCTGCCTACATTTGCGCCCGAGAGTGTTTCAAAAGAAACCTCAAAGGGGTGCTTATTCACATCACTACGGACAACCAAGCCACACTGAGATCCCTAGAATCATATTACCAGGGGTCACTACTGACATGGGAGTGCCGTAATACCATAAAGCAACTTGACAGGGTCAATACAGTACCTCTATTATAGGCACCGGGTCATTGTGGTATTGAAGGGACAATAGAAAAATCATCTGGAGGAATACTCCGGGTCTTGCTCAGGCAAAGTTTATGAGACTTTCACCGACCTATACCAGAAAGTTCTTGAAGCTACCACGATCTTCGGGTAATGGTGGGACTGTTGACAGGACACTGTCGGTGCAAATACTTTTTGTACCGCATAGGTAAGTCAGCAGATGAAATTTGCAGACTCTGTGGAAAGGAGGTAGAAACAGCCGAACACATAGTAAACAAATGCCCGGAGCTGACTGGCCTATGAACCACTCATATGACAAAGTCAGTTCTGGATACTCACGAAGTAATAACCAAGGATGGCGTCGGTTTTATTGACAGTATTGACGGCCTCCCTGGGTTTGTATTAATAGGAAGGGTTAAGAACAAGCGATCAACTTGGTCGCAGTTCCCGGCAGCTATCAGAACCGTAACAACAACGTGAAATAATATAATAATACCTCCACTACACCAGAACGGAATCGCTCGAACCAATTTGTGCAACACCAAGAAAAATAATATCAACCCCCGTATTTTGTTAGTTGATTTCGTTTGAAATTATCAGTGTGGGGAATCTATTGATTCCCTCGAAAATATTCGAGATAAGTTGAATTTCGAACCAAAATGCGAAAAACGGTGTAAAAATTTGGAATGATCAAAGCCACACCCCTAAGGGATCTGTAGAAAGGCTTTGCTAACAGTCGAAAGGAAAACGGCCTGAAAATCGGTATTTCAGGGCGAATAATACAATTGAGTTCACCCCAGTCTACAACTACAACATATGTGCAACACTTGCACCGACAACGAGAAGAGTAAAGATTTTCACATCTGTTCCCGAGAACGACGAAAAGTACCTGCGACCGAGCCGCAACGACCCAAGTGTCCAGCGACCCTTAAAAAACGATTAGATCTAAATATCATCTTCTTCACACATTTTAAGTTGATTGGAAATGAATTGAATAAGTGCTTTTATCCCGTTCTTTTCTTTCCCTTATTTGTCCTTGGCCGTGAACTACTTTAGTCACAGTATAAGGACCACAACCCACAATCAGAAAAAAAAATTCTAAGATATATCGTGACGTCTTTCTTTCAGAGCTCAAACCTAGGACGGCGATCACACTGTTGCCATGTCTACCCGCCTACATAGTTTTCATGTGCATCCGTCATACAGATTTCATAAACGATGACGAGAAGGTCAAGAGTCTTATTTCGGCTTTCACCAATGCCGTCAAGAAAGTTGTGAGGAAAAGATACGAAGACTTTGAAACAACAGTGCTTTGGCTGGCTAATACTTTGAGGTAAGAAAGAACACTATAGAACCTCAGCGATAACACTTACACTCGTTATTTGCAGGCTGTTGCACAATATGAAGCAGTATAGCGGAGACAAAGCGTTCCAACACAAGAACACACCAAAACAGAACGAGAAATGTCTAAGGAATTTCGACCTATCCGAATATCGGCAGCTGCTTTCGGACATTGCTGTTTGGATATGTCAAGGTATGCGCCAGTTTGATAACTGATTCTTTCATCTAGGTCCTAGTTCGCGAACTAGTTCATTCATATAGATCATAGTTCGTGAACTAGTCCTTTTATATAGTTACTCTATAGTTCATAGTTCATGAATTGGTTCTTAAATATAGCTCGCAGTTCGTGAACAAGTTTTTTCCATAGATTTCGTAGTTTGTAAACTTTTCTCACACAGTTTATAGTTCGGGAAAGAGCCAGTCTTGGAAGTGGTTATAAGATATAATTCGTAATTCACTAACTAGTTCGTTCTTATACTTAGTTTTCATGATCTAGTCCTTTCATTCCTGAACTCCGTAGTTTGAGAACTGGTTCATTCACTTAGTTCGTAGTTCTCGAACTAGTTCTTTCGTAGTTCATTAACGGGTTCATTCATACAGCTCGTAGTTCGGGAACTAGTTCATCCTAAGGTTCATAGTTCAAGAAAGAGCCAGTTCGTTATTCGCGAACTAGTTCTTTCGTAGTTCTCGAACTAGTTTTTTCGTAGTTCATTAACGGGTTCGTAGCTCGTAGTTCGGGAACTAGTTCATCCTAAGGTTCATAGTTCAAGAAAGAGCCAGTTCGTTATTCGCGAACTAGTTCTTCCGTAGTTCATGTCATATAGCTCGTAGTTGGCAAACTAGTTTCATCCGTAGTTCGGAAAAGAGCCAGTTCGTTATTCGAGAACTATCTTATTTTATAGTGATCGTAGTTAGAGAAATGAAAGTTGCTTCTAGTTCGTACTTCACAAACTAGTTCTTTCACTTTTGGTGATTCACTGGTGAACTGGCGATCATATTTCCGAGTAGAATGTTAGAGAAGAACACTATTGACAGTTTTGGCGTTTCAGGTTCAATAAGAAGTCTCATAAAAACAGTAAAGGATCAAATCGTGCCAGCCGTTTTAGAACACGAAGAGATCCAAGGTATAAGCGGCAACATTCCTGGAGCGATGAGAGGCAGGATGGGTAGCGTCACAACTCCCGGTTCTCCTTCACAGAAACCCATTACGATATTGTTACAGGAACTAACCAATCATCACAAGGTAAGGGAGAAGTTTGCACATCAATGATAATTTTAAAGAAGATGCTGTCATTATCTGAGAAATGCTTCATTCAATTTTCTTTCCAGATATTAACTTTTTATGGAGTTGACGCCGAAGTCATATCACAGATCTTCAGGCAAATGTTTTACTTCTTGTGTGCTACAAGTCTGAACAATCTGCTTCTGAGGAAAGATTTGTGCCACTGGTCCAAAGGGATACAGATCAGACATAATCTTTCTCACTTTGAGATGTGGATCAGAGACAAAAATTTAGACGTGAGTTCAAATGAGCGATTTTCGAAATTTTTTTCTCCAATTACTTATCTATCTCTTTTCAGGAAACGTGTATTCATGCTCTCAAACCCATAATCCAGGCTGCGCAACTGTTGCAAGCCAGAAAAGAGGAAGAAAAGGACGTTATCAGCATCTGTGACATGTGCAGCGATCTAACTGGTCACATGATTTGCAAAATACTCAATCTATACACACCGGTCGATGAATATGAAAAGAGAATCTCGAAAGGATTTATTCAGAATGTGCAGGCGGAGTTAAAACGCAGACATCATCCAGAAGAGGTGAGTGAATAAGTTCAATGAACACTATTACTAATCTTAAACTACTACAGGTAAGGTGTTTTTCAATAGGAGGTTTCATTTTGATATGAAAAAACGAGTCCTTATCTTTCACGTGGCCACAAAGGAAAAGGTCTAAAGGTGTTAAATCACAAGATCTCAGTGGCCAATTGTGATCACCTCTTTGAGAAATAACGCGTTCAGGCAGCTTATCTTTGCAATGATCGTCCACATCAATATATTCCAAGTCCGTCCATAAAAATCATTAATCATAGACTAATTCCCAAGATCGACGAGGAATCGACAAACCTAGTTCTTGGTCAACACTACAGCAGCGATATTCTCAGTTGTTCTTGAGCAACGCACCTGGTTTCGATTTTTCACAACTTGTCCCAACCAGTTTCATTATTGACAGCTAAGAAGGTGCTTCACGACGACCCAAAAGTGGTCTAGTTTGCAAACTGTGACTGCAAATTTTTCACCATGTTTGTCGAGAATTTCAACAATTTCACTGCGTTGTTGAAGAGTGTATGGTTTCATTTTTAGTAATGACGTAGTTTTACTTGTCAAATGTCAAAAGATGACAACTTCAAAAGTGACATATGCCCAAATAGCGGGCTTTTCAAAATGAAATATCTTATTGGAAAACCTAGCACATTGTAATTACGCCAAAGTTCTTGCCTTGACCACAGTTTTTTTCAAATTATCAAACTTTTTTGCAGCCCCGTCTGATGGAGGTCAACTTCCTATATCCATTGAAGTTCCCCTTCAATCCGTCGGATATTTGCTTCGAAAAGATCGAAATACCAGAGATTTTAGACTTAGGTATTTTAGAAAAAGTTTGAGTTCCTTGCCAAACTGCTTATTTAACAATAATGCCATTGTTTTGCCTATTATTTCTATTTAAAATGTTCGTTTTCACACCCTTTGGTGTTTTTATTAAGTTGTATATGTTATATTTTGATATAAAATCTTAATTTTTCGATATTCTTCCAGTTTATTCATGAATTATTCATGTATTGAATGGAAATCTTTCCAATTAGGACATGCTTAGCTCAGTAGTTTCTAGAAAAAATGTATTTTTCTAAAGAATTAGTGAAAACTTTTTCGCTTTAATGGTTCAATCAAAAAATATCACCACTATTTCAGAAGATGAATAGTTTTAATCTCATTTAGAAAATAAGAAAAAAGTACCTAACAATCTAAAGGTTTTGAAACCATAAAGCAACTGAGAATTGGCTCTAATAACATACATTAGTTGGATTTCGATATAAAAATTCTACTTCACATCAAAAAATTCAAGGAATTTTTCGGTTTTTTCAATTGAAACCTACATCTCAACAATTTTATAACAGTTTAGAAAACCAAAAACTGATCAACCTACTTCAAGGGGCCAGAAAAACTCAATTTTTAAACAAATTCGTTTTCATTTGAAAAAGAAATCTAAAGAGAAAA
The DNA here is from genome assembly GCF_914767665.1 of Harmonia axyridis. Classification (NCBI taxonomy): domain Eukaryota; kingdom Metazoa; phylum Arthropoda; class Insecta; order Coleoptera; family Coccinellidae; genus Harmonia; species Harmonia axyridis. The sequence continues at coordinate 81,394,407 of NC_059501.1, forward strand.
AATCTACTGATACAAAAGAAAGAAAAAGTTCAGGACACTAAATTGAAACAACTTAAAAGCAAGGTATAGATATTCTGAAGAGGCTACTTCACAGTTCACAATTTATCAAAGAAAATACGCAAAAAAATATAAAATACAATATTTGTTAGGGAAATAAGCCAGCGATTGAAATGAACTGATTATTTGTAAACAAATTGGTGTCCATTCATGAAATTGTCAATAAGGTACATAATGATATTTGTATTTTCGTTCTCTTCCAATACTCTCAATTCTTATATTCGTGAGGAAATACCAAATGATTATAATTCCTGGGCCATGTACTTAGTGATGAAGTTTCGTATGTATATATAAATTATTAGATGTATAAATAGGAAAGGACAATTTTGAGATTGAAACTTGGACGTTTCAACAATCTTAGTAGCTTTAGTTTCTTGAATAATGTATACGTCCAAGAAATAAAAAATATAATTTCTCAAAGAGATGTCATCATCAATTATATACCTACCAAATTTATTTATTTAGTTTTAATCGTTGAAAATGTGAATGAGGGTGGTGAGATTGTAAAGAAGACTGTTTTATTTGCTGTGAAATGTATAAGAGTATTCTATTGGCTTGTTGAGTCTGAAGAATTTTATTGTGTTAACCAGTAATGAAAATAAAATATATTTATGAAATGGGCTTTTTTTTCTCATTCATTTTTCAGAAAATTTATTCAAGTTCCCATGTTTGTGAAGAACCGAGTTTCCGGCAGAGATATTTTCAGTTTTTACTCCCCCATCTGTAAGTGTTAAGCTTAGAGAAGTTTTTGGTTAGGCTTTCTCACCAAGAGGTGCGCCCCTCTCAGGGGATTGCGGTGTCTCATTCAAGAACCACTGATGGTTTCATCAATAAGGCATCAGTGGTCCCTGCCATGTGCACCTTCCACCTCCACAGTGGAGTGTGGTGACTTTGTAATATATCAGGAGGAAATCGATCACCTGGCGAATGCCAAAAAGGTTGTGAAAACTCTTAGGGGTAGAGTAAGACACTATCAATAAAAAATACCGTAATTTTTTTCAATTTCTTTGAAATTCTGATCAATTACTAACTTTGACTAGTTGAACATTTCTACCAAATTTGGTCGAAAAATAAACCAATGGCTTTTAAATAATCAATTTTATTAATAATATGAAAAAAATACAAATATTCCTGTCATTCTCGTAATTTTAGTTGTCTCTCTATATCTGTTATGTAACGATCGGGAAGTGCTTCCGTTCTAGAAACGAAAAAAAATGTTAATATGCCTGCCCTGAAAATCCTACTAAATTATTACCTCAGTCTAGAGACCTTGGTCTTGATGTACTCGGAAATTTGGTTATCGTGTAACTCTTGATTCAGCCTGAAAGCCCTGCCATCTTCGAACTTCTCTTTCAAATGATTTATTCTCTCTCTTTCTTTGTCGTTTATTTGTTTCAAAATGTCTTTTCTGTGTTTGAAATTCATATCTTTACGTTGAGCTCTCTTCGTTTGGTCTTTCTCAAAGAGTTCTTGTTGGACCTTTGCCACCTAAAACAAACATATTTTCTAGTAAATATTAGTTCAATTGAACTAGATTTCAAATGTGGGTTGTGGTCCTTATACTGTGACTAGAGTAGTTCACGGCCAAAGATAATTTAGGAAAATAAAAGAACGGGATGAAAACACTTATTCAATTCATTTCAACCCACTAAAAGAGTTTGAAGAAGATGATAATTTGTCTAATCGATTCTTAGGGCCAGTTGCACCATTTGCCTAAACATTGATTAAAATTTAAACATTGATTAATTTCTGATTTCTCTTGAGAAATCATAGAGTAATCAACGTTTAAATTTTTAATCAATGTGTAGGCAAATGGTGCAACTGGCCCTTAGGGTCTCTGGTCACTTGGGTCGTTGCAGGTACCTTTTCGTCGGTCTCGGGAACATATGTTAAAATCTTTAATCTTCTCGTTGTCAGTGCGAGTGTTGAACATATGTTATAGTTGTAGTTCCTAGTAGACCGTTAGCAAAGCCTTTCTACGGATCCCTTAGGAGTGTGGCTTTGATCATCCTAAGTTTGTACACCGATTTCTTCAGTTCTCGGACTTTCGGATTTTCGAAGGAATCGATAGATTCCCTACACAAATATGGACCATAGTGGTTTATTATGTCTTTTTTTATTGGAATGATACCGGCGTGATTGAATGCTGGAATCTCCAAGATCAAAGAACGATTGGTATCTCTTCTCTACTGAAAAATCCTCCGAACTTTAGAGTTTGAAATCAATACATTTCCACGAAACTTATTGAGTGGTAGGATATTGACAATTTCCTTTGAACAACTCACCTTGTGGAACGCATCCTCATCTCGAGCTATGGCGATGGCCTGTGCAGTTCTGATGTCCGATATCTGCCTCGACCTAGCCTCGTGCAACGCCTGGATATCTTCTGCCTTCTTTATAGCTGCCTGTTTCTCTTTCTCTCTCCATGCTCTCTCCACCTAGATACGAGAATGTAAGCTTTGAAAGAAGAAAGAGAAACTGTATGAAGTTACGAACCTCCTCTTGTATCCGGATCGCTTGCATCTCGTCCATCAGAGCCTGCTTGTCTTGGGCCCTCTGTTGTTGGGCCCTTAACCTGGCGATCTCCTTCTCCTTGGCGGCCTTGATCATGGCCAGTTCGGCCTCTCTGGCCTCCTCCCTGGCCGCCTTTTGGCGCATGAACTCTTGGATCTTAAAAGTGTAACATGTTGAGAGTGGATCAGGTTTTCCCAAAAATATCACAAAAGCAGTTGATGGTGTAAATATTTGAACATCAATCAGTCTAGCCAAAAAAATTGTATTCCTCACCCTCAAGTCGGCTATCCTCTGTTCCTCCTTCTGGACCAGTTTGTACCTTTCCAGGTCCAGGTTGGCTTGGTGCAGTTCCTCCCTGACCCTCTTCTGGTGCTCCTTGTGCTCCTTAACCTTCTCTTCCTCCTCCTTCCTCATAGCTATCAAAGCCCTGTTCAGCAGTCTGCTTTCCTCCTCGATCTTTTCAGCTTCCAGGAGTTTCTCGACCTCGTTGTCTTTGATCTGCTGCTTGATCTCTCTGCCATACCTTCATAACAAGTGACATTCTGTAATTACTTAATCTCATCATCTTGAGGGAAGTCTTATTGGCTCTAAACACGAGAACTTTGTTTTCTAACCTAACCCTTTAGTGAAATATAGGAGAAAATTTTGCAGCCTTACCTCTTGTTCTTGTGTTCTTCTAGCTCCGCCTTCTTCTCGTCTTCTCTGAGCGCCCTCTGCCTAGCCTGCTCCATCATGTCGTCCAACCTCCGTTCTTCTTGTTGCAGCTGCTTCTTGATCAACTGAAAGAGCAAATGTCACGTCTTACCTTCCTTCCGATGCTTCGTACTGTTGTTTTACCTCTTTCTCCATAATCTGAGCGTTTCTGATGGCTCTACACTTGGTGGCGAGTATAATGCAGTTGGCAACCTTGACTCTATCGTCTTGTTCGTTGAGGAGCTCGTGCGATCTTTCCAGAAGGTACTCGCTTTTCTTTTGAGCGTCTAGCTCGACCTGGGTAATTGGTAAACATGAATTTGGAGCGTGGAATATTGAGATTTTCTGTTGCATATCTTACATTGTCTAGTTTGCTTCCTACATGTGGATCTTGATGAACTTGAGCCTTCGCCAAATCCTCCTTTCTCATTTCGGAGGCTCTCATCTCTTCTCTCTTCTTTCTTTCCATCTCTTCTATCATAGCCTTCTTTTCTTCTATGGTCATCACCTAAAACGACATTTTGGAAGAAGAAGAAAGCTCCTTTGTGAGCATTGTAACTGGAGATGAGACCTTAACATTAAGAAAGCGAATTCTTCGATGAAAAGAAAACCTATGAATTTTGCCACACAATCAAAGTTCAGGATAAAAACTTAAGAAATCTTATCGAAGAACCACAGTATTTACCTGATGTATTTTCGGCCGATATTTTTCCCTTACTTACTTTCTTGATATTTAATGATAATCATTAGTAGGTCATTTTTTTCATATCTGTATCATGATAAGTTTCACAGATATCGTTCCTTATTTTTTTTTAAGTATCATGAACATATTCTCAAGCTAGTAGGGGGAATATATTAAAGCTCTTAAGGTATCACTTACTCGAGACTGTTTCTGCAGTCTATTGAATTCACTTTTTGGCCATATTCCTGCCAAATCTGTTGGATTCCTTTCAGGTACAACCAGATCCCTCACTTGATCGTTGTCATAAACTATTACCAATTTCTTCGATTCCTTTGGATTCTTCTTTTTCTGGTGAATCAATCTGCCCTTCAACCTGTGACCGCATTCTTTAGGGCTGAAAAAGAATTTAACGTGCTGATCTAAACCCGATTTTTTGTAACTAACGAAGGAAACTCACTCATGTTCAGCAGGATTTTTCATTTTAGGTTTTTTATTCTGATTTGAAGGGCATTTTCCGCAAGTATTCATATCTTGTTTATGTTAAAAAATTCTTCCTCTGTTCATTAATAGGTAAAATAACGATCAATCGTTTTGATGTAAAATTAATTCGATCAAATAAAATAATATTAACCATAGCAACATAACGGATTTTCGAATAACCCGCCATTGTACTAAAAGATGCGTTCCATTAATTAATAATATATCGGGTAAGTATTTAGATAATTCTAGTAAGAATCACTCTATAATCATTATACATATTTCACCTAACAAATTCATACTCCCATATGATTTCGCATTATCTTTTCATGAAATGATTCTACGCTTGCACCTCAAACCACTGATTATCGATTTTTTTAGCCGTCATCCGGCAATCGCGCCATATTTTATGACGTTGACATCAAATTAATTGACGTTTAAATTTCCTTCTAAGAAAAGATTGTCAGAAAACATGAAATGATGTTTTGAAAAACTTCTCTATAATGAATAAAAAACTGACAAATATTTTTGATGTGATGTAGTAATCGTTTGTTGTTTCTTCTGTAATATTATTACTGTTTTAATACTTTATCTCTATCATAATTCAATATAAATCACTGGATACGAAGCGTAAGTTTCAGCAGTAAACTTTCCGGTTTATCTGCGATAAAATATCCCTTTGCTGATAGTATTACCGTAGTTCAGCAACTGGCATTATATTGCAAATTAAATGCTAACATGAAGAGGTTTTCACCGCAACTGAGAAACAGCTCTTTATTATTATTAATAATAATTAAAGTCGTAGTGTTTGCACTTTGTTCCTTACCTTGCAATTTCAAGAACATGATAGTTCGTATTGTATTATGTTCATCACCTGCAAAATTTACCCGTGACAGGTACAACCTTAAAATATGTAATCTATTGTCTTTTCTTACAGTGAATCAAGATGAATTACAAGTATTCTTGTAGTCATTTAGTTAATGTCACCAACATTCCAAAATTAGAGAAATCCAAAGAGGTAATTTATATAGTGATCTCTCATTTTATCTGATTAAATCAGGAAAATATTCTTTTAGGATTGGATGTGCACTGATTGTGACTATTCTGGGCAAAAAGTTTGGATATGTTTGTACCAAAATTGTTTGAGATTAGTTTGTTCAGGTCAAAACACTGATCACAGTACCCTACATTTCACAGTGAGTACTGAAAAAAATAGCTTTATGAATTTGTGTTGTGAATATAGATAATTGAAGATTCAAACATAGAAATAGATTTTCGAAAACCATTTTTGAGTTTGATGTAACTGAGCCTTGAAATGTGGTTGATTCAAAGATAAATCCTAGTAAGTTAATGTAAGTAAATATTGGTAGAAATTCATCTTAGTATAAAGGTAGTTTCACTTACTATTAATCAATTGACACTATTATTTTGTATTATATTATCACTTTCAGTATTTAAAGGGGAAAATGTCAAATTATATTGTGGAATACCTTTCGAATGATTCCTTTCACATATTAGCAGAACAAGGTATAAATTTGAATACTTACCACTAATTTCAAAGTTTTGTAGTGATTAACTGACGTTAATATTTAAATATTGGTGTGTTTAGGAAAAATACCTTTTCTTATTTATATTCTTTCAGACAAATCCTTTACATTGTGTTCACATGAACTTGAAGTCTAAGAGGTTGTGGTGTTATGAATGTAATGCAGAAGTTTTCATGGAGGATTCGAATATGGATTCAGGTAATTGCCAAGACAATGACTCTTCAATTTGTTTACCTAATACCACAATAACAAATTGTGAGAGTATTAATACAATGGGGGAAAGAGAGGGAAATCATCATACCTCGGAGAGAAACGTTGGGTCTAATGTGGGTTCAGGTAATTTTTTAAACAATTGTTTATTTTCTGAATTAATAATGTTCTACTTTCAGGAGGAGATTACACCGATTCCTCCGATAGTGAAGACTCTGATAATTTAGAACTAGATAAGCCTGCTGGACTGGTTGGTTTACAAAATATTGGCAACACTTGCTATATGAATGCTGCTTTGCAAGCATTGAGTAATGCAACTCCGCTGACCAGGTTCTTTTTGGACTGTCCTCTAATTATTCAATCCCTGTGTGAAGGCAAGAAGCCAGGACTAAGTAAGATTTATCAATCTCTGATGCGTGAAATTTGGACGAAGAAGAATGGAGGAGGTTATGTATCTGCTTCAGGTAAATTAACTGAAGGTGATTTTTTTTTTTTATTTAATTTTTCTTTTATGCGCTTATTGCAGAAGAAGATCCGGCTATATTTCTCTCTCAAATATCTGTGAGTTTCGAATTTTTAGCTGAGGGTGTTCTTTAATAAACTACTAAAAAATTCAGGTCAAAATCAATTCTGGTTTATGAATATAGAGTAAGTACAAACGGAATGTGCTCTTGACTTAAGTGTTCATACTAGTTTCAGGGTCTGAATATCCTGGTTAAATTTGTTTATCTGATCAATGGCTCCGGAGTAACTGACAAAGAAACTGCAACACCCAGAAGGAGCTGTTTAAATTTTAAGGGTTTACAATTTTTTTAATAAATTTGTTATAATGTGTTTGTCCACCACAATTATCTATAAACTCCCCAACACGTCTCGGTATTGATGGAATAAGATGGTCAATTTCTTCTTGAGGGATGCTATCCCAAGCTTCCTGTACTTAATGTCTCAGGGCCGCCAAAGTCTGTAGGAGCTGGGGTAAATTTCCAAGCCTTCTACCCATGATGTCCCAAACATGCTCTACGGGAGAAAGATCTGGGAATCTGGGCGGCCATGGCAAAAGATTCACATGGGTTGTTTTGAAAAAGTTTAAACAAACTCTGGCAACATTTTGTTTGGGTATTAATTGGCTGGAATATTGGATTCTCGAACCGTTAAGGTGAGGGAGAACATATTTGCATATGCAATATCATCCCATACCATAACGCCTACTGTCCGGTGTACATGACGCTCAACATCAAACTGAGGTTCACGTCTTTCTCCCCGACGTCGTCTAACCTTTCTTCGGCCATCATGTGCACCCAAGGAGAATCGAAATTCATCAGAAAGGACGATCTGATGCCATTCCACATTTCAATGTTGACGTTTTCTGCACTTGTGTAATCGTTGCCGATGCTCAACCGTCAGAGGTAACACAAGATGGGGGCGATAATGCTGCAGTCCAAAAGACCTTATCCGGCGGTAAACCGTTCGGACAGTTACAGGATGGCATTGTTCTCCTAACCACTGATCAGCCAAAGATGGAGTGGTCGCAAATCGGTCTATAACGGCCATAAGTCTGAGACGTCGATCTTGAACATCATTTGTGCCCCATCGACGTCCGTTGCCTACTCTTCTTCGATTTTGGGCATTATCAAACCACGTTTGACAACAACTCATAACAGTAGTTGGATTTCTGTTCGTACGGTTAACGATTTCTCGAAATGACAACCCCGCCTCCCGTAGACCAATAATTTGACTTCTTTCTAATTCACTTAGCTGGCGACAAATTCCACGTGCACGTTCTCTAGGCATTTTAACAACAACTGAACATCGACTTTGGATCTCTTCGAACAGCTGGTTTGTTGTAAAATTTGAAAAACTTGCAAAAAACTACTACAATATTTAAGTAACAATAATTGCAAATTCTCCTTCTGGGTGTTGCAGTTTTATTTGTCAGTTAGTATGTATATTCTGGAACAAGCGCCCATAAGCTCCTGATTCCTCTTCAGTGCTTTTCTCATTTTTCAAATCAAACCTGTCTTTCTTGCAGGAATCCTTTACGGGATAAGAGCAGTCCATCCAATGTTCAGAGGCTACCACCAACATGACACACAGGAGTTTCTGAGGAACTTTATGGACCAATTGCACGAAGAGTTAAAGCAGCAGTGCACAATAGATAACGCCCATCATGAAACGGATAATTTCTCACTAGCACTGGACGAGCACGCTGTCAGTTCCAGCCATGATTCGAGCGAAGGTGAATATGAAACTTGCGATTCCGGCGTCAGTGAGAGATCCAGCTTGAGTGATGACAACGAGAGGCCAACTAGTACAAATAAGAGACGGCTAAGCAACACGACTAGCCCCGGTAGAAGATTAAAGGCCAGACATCATAATTCTGGTGTTATAGGTGAGTTTATTTTTCTATATTCACTCTACAGGTACAGTCGCCGTCAAATAAGATGGCAAATCTAAGGCGCAGAGAGAGATAATGCTATCTCCTTCGCACTATTACGGCATTGGTTCTGGGGTGTTGCTGATTTCGAGACTGCTTAACTCAGTGGCGTGGTAAATAAATCGAATTGGCAATGAATTATTCGAGATAACAAAAAAAAATATCAGAGGATAATATTTGACATTGAGAGTAGAACCATTTATTATAAGAAAAGATAGAAAAAGTTTACATTTATAACAGGTACTTTTATTTGAGAGAATAAGATATACAGGTAGTACGATAGTATGACATTAAATTCGTTATGCTTTATATGTACGCTACTGAATGGAACGCTTCGGTTTATTAGGTACCCTTAGTCAGTCATTAGCTCCTCCTTCAGTTTTGTGCGCAACCAAGTTCTTGCCAACATATTTGGCGGCGACTGTAGCTCAGTTTACTCTTAGAGGGAACAGATATAATTCTTCTTACAAATCACTGATAATCTACATTGTAGTATTTTAATATTTTCAATTTGCCAATAAAAGAAATAATACTTTTGCTAACTTTTCTTTTTTCGCAAAATAATTGATGATATGATATCCCTATAAATTGTATCATTTATTGAATCACTGATGTATTTTAAAAATATTCATAAGAAAAGAGGCAGAACATTAATTTTGTGAAAATTTTTAAAAAGATTCGTATTTCCTTTCTACTGATCATTCAATCTTTAGACTTTTTCCTTTGGAGCCATATGAAAAATAAGGTCTATATCATTTAGGTTTTCCATTGTTAATGGTATACCTTCTACTTTACAATGAAATAAACGTTCATTAATTTCTCTTAAAATATACTTGTTTCTTTTCAATATAGAAATGAAACTTATTATTGAAAAAACCTTAAGTTCAGAACTGGAATGCTGTAGTAACCACAATTTCATCCTCAGAATTTTTAGATTATTAGAGCATTATTTTGAATGGCTTCAAGGAGGTTTCGTCCTCACTCCAACAGATTTCTTGTCCAAAGCATTTTTGCTATTGCAAGGCATATTTGATCAGAAGTTTCTTCCTCCAGAATCTGCATTTGTCAGTTTGTATTAATCCTATTCAGTGCTTCCTGAGCCAATGAGGAGGTATAAGATGTTCTTATTGAGATTCATATACATTTTGGTGTTTGCCGTACTACAGTAATCTTTAGTTCCTGTTTTTTGAATAGATTGACCATATGACAAGATGAAACAATGTTAACTCTCAGATTACGTTCAAACTCCAGCATAATGTTCAAAAGTGCTAACAATTTTTTTTTAATAATTTTGTGCTTAATTTAGTTTTTCCTTGCAGATTGCCAACCAAGTACAAGTTTTTCTGCACCTGGCACCTCTGAAAGACAACAACAAATTAAATATCGATCTATTATATCAGATATTTTTGATGGCAAATTACTATCTACGGTTCAGTGCTTAACATGTAACAGGATATCTAGTCGTGTAGAAACATTCCAAGATTTATCTTTGCCTATACCATCCAGGGATTATCTAGTTCTGTTGCATGGTGAGTGTCATTTCTTCTCTTTCAGTATGCAAAATATAGTGAACTGGACATAATGTAATTCCTAAAATTTAAACTTTAATTCTTCAGTAGTATGTATTTCTGTTATTGACAGCTGACATGAATACACTCTATTAGTGATGTCTTCACACACCGCCATTTTAGTTCTCCTGTCAGTGTTCGGAATCCAAACAAACAAATTGTCATTCAAATTAGTACGTTGGCGTTGAAGAAAGTGGCTTATTTTAATAAATAAGATTATTTAAGGAACGATTTTACTATTAATTGATAGACAGAAGGAACGAGATCAATGCCAGTAAGTTCGAACTTGAAGTTCAACTAATAAACACGACTTTTAACAAAATCTGGGGAATTATACAGAATTCAAACTTACTGGTATTAACCTCGTTCCTTCTGTCTATCAATTAATACTGAAATCGTTCCTCAAATACTCTTATTTATGAAAATAAGCCAATTTCTTCAACGACACTGTACTAATTTGAATGTCAATTTATTTGTTTGGATTCCAAACACTGACAGGAGAACCAAAAATGGCGGTGTGTGACGTCACACTAATAGAGCGTATAGTCCTAACCTAACCTTTAATTCTTCAGTAGTTGGTATGTCTGTTAGGTTAAAAGTTGCATTGTTAAGACGCTTTTACCTACTTTCTAAACTGTAGTGTCTTTCAGGCAGAAGTTTACAACCTGGGTCGACTTGCTCTGAAGCTGTAATACCGGTACAAGACGGTTGGATGGCCTGGATATTTAACTGGTTCAAATCATGGTTTTATGGTCCCACAATCACTTTACACGATTGTCTGGCAGCATTTTTCAGCACAGACGAATTGAAAGGTGATAACATGTATAGCTGTGAAAAGTGCAATAAACTACGGAATGGTATTAAATTCAGCAAGGTAAATATCAGCATCCTTCAGAACCTGTTAGTTCTAACGAGTCGATTTTCGCGCGCTAACATTTAGACCAAAAGAATTCCAAAATTGATAAATGACATTCTGTTTGAAGTATCATCTACGCTTTGTCATGACACTTTGCAGGTAATTGACTAAGGGTATGGTCCGTATATCGCCGAGAATTTCAGAGCGGTTACTAGTGGTTTCAATGTTTCAGGTAACCTGCTTCGTATTTACGGACCGCTTGACACTTTTCATTGGTCAACCAAATTTTTCTTTGACAGAATTTTGGAGGTTATAAATGGTTTATCTCTTTTAATTTGTAAACAACTAAAATTCCTTAATGGATCTGAAGAGTATTTGTTTCATAATTAAAATAATAATGTTTTTGAGTGTTAGATGTCATGGAAAATGTTCATAAACAATAATAATGATAATAAAGGTCTTTATTCAATTAATTTCATGAAAAACAATAACAAAACTCTTACAACTATAGAAATAATTGAAAGGGCGAGATCCAGCATACTGCATCGAACGTACTGTTCAATCTAACCCCAAAATCTGAAAATTAAAATGACAACTGCCAAGCCGAGTGGGCGTGGTTACCGAACATAATCTGAATAAAAATACGGTGCTCTGGTGACAGATAACTCACCAAAGTTTGAGGAAATAGTCACCGGTTTTTGAGGAATTTGACATATACGGACCACCAACTTACTAGCCACAGTAACCAAGGTGATATAGGAACCATACCCTAAGTGTATGCTATTTTAACAGTTCGAAGATTCACGTGGAATTTCCGGAAAATTTGTAAAGGGTGTTTTTTTTAGAGCTATAGAACTTTAAATTGCAATAAAACAACGATGGATTATTCGATTGACATGAATTTTATTTATCCGCAAGATAATCTTGTGGCATTACATTTTAAATATGATTTCTGGCATATGACCGCCACGGCTGGCTCGGATGTAGTCCAATCTGGACGTCCAATATTCGATGACTTTTTCCAACATTTGTGGCCGTATATCGGCAATGACACGGCGAATGTTGTCTTCCAAATGGTCAAGGGTTTGTGGCTTATCCGCATAGACCAATGACTTTACATACCCCCACAGAAAGTAGTATAGCGGTGATAAATCACAAGATCTTGGAGGCAAATTCACAGGTCCAAAACGTGAAATTAGGCGGTCACCAAACGTGTCTTTCAATAAATCGATTGTGACATGTTGCGCCGTCTTGTTGGAACCACAGCTCCTGGACATCATGGTTGTTCAATTCAGGAATGAAAAAGTTAGTAATCATGGCTCTATATCGATCACCATTGACTGTAACGTTCTGGCCATCATAATTTTTGATTCCACCAGTCCATAAAGCGCACCAAACAGTCAGTTTTTCTGGATGTAACTGTGTTTCGACATACACTTGAGGATTAGCTTCACTCCAAACGCGGCAGTTTTGTTTGTTGACGTAACCATTCAACCAGAAGTGTGCTTCATCGCTAAACAAAATAAAATGGACGTAGTGCGCGATACGTATTCCGCACAGAACCATTATTTTCGAAATAAAATTGCACTATTTGCAAGCGTTGTTCAGGCGTGAGTCTACTCATGATGAATAGTCAAACCAAACAGAGAATAAATCACTTGACAGCTGTTAAATCGGTCGCCATCTTGAACAGTAATGCCAACTTAAAGTTATATACCTCGAAAAAAAACACCCGTTATAACAAGCGTAAAAAATCTCCCGACTCAACATCGTTGCTATACTCATTTTCCTAAAATTCGCCTCCTGTTTCAGGTTCTCCTGCTACCCGAAGTCCTCTGCATACATCTGAAGAGATTCCGACACGAGCTGATGTTCAGCAGTAAGATCTCCCTAGCCGTTAGTTTCCCATTGAGCGGTCTCGAAATGAAACCGTACCTGCACAGTGACTGCGTGTCGAAAGTCACATCCTACGAACTATTCTCAGTTATATGTCATCACGGAACTGCAGGTGGTGGTCACTATATAAGTTATGCGTTGAACAGCGGCCAGTGGTACGAATTCGACGATCAGTACGTTACTCGAGTATCGGCCGAAAAGGTCGAGAACTGCGAGGCCTACGTCTTGTTCTACAGGAAGTGTACGCAACAGGCGGATGCAATCAAGATGAGGGCCATAGAGTTGTCAGACACCATCGAAGACCTGGATAAGGAGATCGCTTACGTGTCCAAGCAGTGGATAAACAGATTCAACACCTGCGCAGAACCCGGACCCATCGATAACTCAGATTTTTTGTGCCAACACGGATCCATGAATCCCGACAAAGTTCTAGTCCTGAATCAGTTGTCAATCGTGATCCCTCTCTCTGTGTACGAGTACCTTCATAGGGTGTACGGGGGCTGTCCTCCGATCACCTGCATGCATGTTTGTCCGTGTTGCCAAGCCTTCAACAAGAGGCTACTATTAGAAATGGAAACATTCCATCAGCTCACAACGGAACCCAAAAATCAAAAACTCCCTCTTACGCATCTACTTTCGGCTTCATGGTGCAGTCACTGGCATGAGTTTGTTAGTAAGAAAGTACAAGAGTCGCCAGGTCCGATAGACAATTCGAAGATAAACGTTAATGATATCAATACGAAAGAATGTGTGAGCATTACGGAAGACCTTTGGAAGTTCTTCCACAGTATATACGGTGGTGGACCAGAACTTCGGGTTAAAACTGCCACCCCCGAAGTGTCGGATCATGAGAATGCCGAGGAGGAAGCCAGCGAAGCCGATATTCAGTTTGTCATTCCAACTTTGAGGAGGAGGGAGGAAGTGAAGTTAGACAGGAGGAACTACTCTCACGGGGAACCGATGGATTTGGGGCAGAGTATTGAGAAAACCGACGACACGAAACAAGAAGATAAAAAAGAAAGAGAAGAATTCCCTAACGTTGAATCGCCCAAGAATTGCTCCAACGGCGATGATGATTTACCAAATATTAATAATAGTAATTTATTATCATCTAGATCCACAAATTGTTCGGACGACAATGCTGGTTTTGATTGTAAGAATAATAATTTTCAAGTTAGTCATGATTCAAACCTAAAGAAATTAAACAAAGTGTGGTTTGATGCGAATTTTTGAACGTTTGTTGATAACACCAATAAAAGGGATGCATATTGTATTTTCTATTTTATTATTGTCTGTCAAATAGATAATATATTACAAATGGTTTTGTTTTTAATAGGTTTAATGTTATGAGACAATTTGAATTGTTTTGAAATGATGAATTTACACTGGAAAATATTTATTAAAAATTTTTGACGTGAATTTCGTTTGGTTCTGGAACCCTTTTTTCGTTTTCATACTTTGTGGTGCCCTAAACGTAACCTGGAAATTTCGCCAAATTCTATTGGACAATTCAGGGAACTGTCAAAAATGAAATTCAATGTGGCGGTGGTTGGCATTATATTGTTTTCCATAAGAGCCCGTTCACATGACGAGCGGTTTACGCGCGGTTTGAAACCGCGCGTTTACAAGTACATGAATTTTCTTCGAAGCGTACACATGCCTCCGCGCGTTTTTATGGACCGCGCGTAGAGCGCGGTTCTAGAGCTTGCCCGTAGTAACCGCGCGTTGGCGCGCGGTTTGAGATCATAGGTTTCTAATGTAACCGTTCAGATGACCGCGCGGGCACGAGCTGATAGATGCCAGAGACGTATTTACGTATTTTCCTTCGATCCGTTCGGTCAGAAATATTTCAAAATGGAACCGGACGCTCCTAAATTATTCATAGATGAAATTGAGAATTTTCCTGTAATATGCGACATGACAAGTAGTGTATATTCAGATAAAAACTCAAGGAGACGGGCTTGGGAAGAACTCGTCATCATATCCTGTGAAGGAGATGCTAATGAAGAAAAAAAAATTATTATGTGACCACATAAAAATGATAATAGCTCTTTATTCAGAAATCATGAGATACACGTAGAACAAATACAAATGAAGAGAAATAGTATCAAAATAACATTCACCTACCACTTAATAGCAGAAATCTACTATACTAAGTATATGGTTCTAATTATAATTATTCAACAATAAATTAAATATTATATTCTTAAATGGTTTATAATTATTTATTTCTTTGATTTCATTAGGCAGTCTATTGAAAAATTTTAAACAACTGTATTCTAGCTGCTATTTGTGTTGAATTTTATTTACTTTTTTTTTTCTGTCGAGCCACGTGTCCTGCCCACTGCCACTTCAATTCTGCAGCACGCGCTATAATATCTACGACTCTAGTTCTTTGTCGGATTTCTTCATTCCTTTTTCTGTCTCTAAGACAGACATTGAGCATAGTTCTTTCCATCGCTCTCTGCATCACACTCAGCTGGTTTGCGCCGTTTGCGGTCTTCTTAGTTATTGCCATAGTTTCCAGGCCATATGTCGCTACCGGTAATATGCAGGCATCGAAAACTTTCCTTTTAAGGTTTATTGGGATGTCGTTATTCCTGAATATATATTTCATCTTTCCAAAAGCCATCCAAGTTAGCCTGATTCTTCTTTTCATCTCTGCTGTTTGATTTTCTTTGCCGATTCTTATTGTGTCTTAAATATATATATTCTTTTACATTTTCAAGTTGTGTGCCGTCAATGTTTATGTGTTCTGTGGTGTTGTTGATAAGTTTGGTCTTCGAAACATTAATTTTCAAACCGTCTTTATTCAGAGCATCAAAAGTTGTTTTAACATCTCGCTCAATTCCTGCATGTTGCTACTTATTAGGACGATGTCATCGGCAAAACGAAGATGATTTAAGTAGGATCAGTTTTAATTGATGAATAATAGAAACTATTCGATCTATAATTACCTATCAAAACTTAAAAACGTTTAATTCTCACCTAAATCTGATACTGAATCCAGATTCAAACCAAAATGTAGAATTCAAACTGAATACGGGCCGTTACGGCAACGCGCGGTCACCGCTTGGCAACCGCGTTCCATGTGAACGGTATCCAATTATCCACCGCTCATTCAACCGCGCGTAGACCGCTTGTCATGTGAACGTGCTCTAAGAGTAGATAGAAGTGGTATTATTGTATATTCTGCATATTTTGGTTGAGTTTAAACTGAAGAAAAATACCTATTACTTGCGTTGTAGAGTCGAGTTCACACTCCATTTTTATGAGGTTCAAATAGCTGCAAGCCAACAACAAAAATTTCGTTGTAAACTCACAATCTGCCACAATACATATTCTTATAACAATTTCTTGTGCTAAACGAAGACTTAAAAAGTCACATCATCTAGACTGCCTTATATGCAGTATTGTGAGGAGATATGTTCTGATAGAGTGGATGTCTAATGCGAAGAAGAAGATTGAATCCCATTAGTTTAATTTATACAGTATGATGCGGTCATTTGAGCAATTCCTCTTCCAACACCGCTTTGAGGGAGGAGGGGTATAAGTGGGCGTGTCTAGATTTTCTGAGTTAGTTTTTGTAGGAAACGATAGTGATGTATTTTTATATTGCGTAATATTATCTGACGGTAGACGTCAGAATGGTAATTTTTGAAGGTTAAGGGATTTTGACAATCGATGTCAAGTTATAGAATATAGGTTGACATTAGTTTGACATCACGGTACCTACCAATCATAAAATAGCATGGAATCGGACCTAAGTTTAATTTGAAATTCCGTTATTTCGACGATCGAAGGCTGCATGCGTCAGAATTTAGTATAATTTTAGAGAGATTACCATCGAAAATAAAATATTCAAATGGGTGAACCCATTGGGATCAAATTAAATTGATTAAATGCTTTTCATAGTTTCGAAATCCATTTCGACCGAAACTATAGTCCAATTTTTCCGGAAGTCTACAAGTCATAAATACGATAATAAATAACATTTTTCAGATGCTTTCCTAGTTTATATATCATCGCAGTTTTTTCAAGTCTGTCAAGTGAGATCAATTCTTTAGAACTCGAAGGCATTTCGGAAGTTATAAAATAGGACCACTTACTTCCACATAAGATTTCTTGAAATATTGATGAATCCACTGATTAGATTTGATCAAAACATTCAATGCGATTTGAACTTGAGATTGGCCAAACTTCCCTACTCTTCCGTAGGTGGCGCTATATAAAGAAATTACCACATCTCTATGGAAACGACAGAGAAATAGTGAGCGCCATAGAAAACTGTAGAGAAATTAACTAAACTTTGAGCAATCTCTGTTGAATCCAAAAAAGTTGCCAGTCAGACCTTAAAATTTGTTGAAAGTAAGAGTTCATTTCTCGTATTTCAATCATATTTATAACGGTAAACAATTTTTGCTGCCTGGGATGGAAAAAATTCCATAATCCTACTTCGGATTAGATCTCGTATCTCTGCTTATCTTCAAGAATAATCTATATATTTTTTGTAAACGATGATGAATGCTTTTTACCGTCATAAAACATTCCCAATTACCGTTAAAGTATAAAATATTTATATATTTGTTCAAATTAACAGCGAAATGATGCTAAATACCAAATAAGAATTCTCATCTTCTAACCGAAAATTTCTACTGCCAAGCTAGCGTAACCAATTAAATGTATTTCTTGTACCCATTTGTAGAAACTTCTGCACACCCTGATAATTTCAAGGTGTGACCAGTCTATTCACGGAAAATCCAATATTAGACATATTCACAATCCAAATGTTTTTAATTTGCTGATATCAATTGAGATTCAAAGTCAACTTCAATCTTATTCGTAAAGATCTAAAAAATTTCCAAAATCCAAATCAGCGGTTAAGTTTGATTGATTTTGTTATTTTTAAAAAAAGTCAACTTCAATCTTATTCGTAAAGATCTAAAAAAATTCCAAAATCCAAATCAGCGGTCAAGTTTGATTCGATTTTGCTATTGGTAAAAAAAGATTAACTACTATGTTGATTTGTCTCATTTTTTCGTGATTCATTCCAGAAATCATCGACAGAATGGAAACTTTCATCAAGTGTTCCATGATTCCTTTCTTGAGCAACTCCTTTGTTTGAAGTCAAAGAAGAACGTAAAAAACTAATTACAATGTGTTCCAAACATGACGATTCTCAATGTTGCAACTGATTTTTATAATTTAATTGAGCTTATTAACTGTTGATGGTAACGACAATTGTGAGAGAATTGCATAGAGATATTTGGATTTCTAGTTAATATTAGGTATCCGTTATTTCCTATTCAAATAATCTCTATGAAAAAATTACGTATTCTAATTTTTTTTTTGTGTTGATACAGATCTATCCAACAGAAAGAATGGTTTTTATTTAGCTCAAATGTGGAACAGGCATGACTAACGTAGTGAGCACGTTATTTCATGCCCAAATTTTCATGTAAACGATTACATGTAATACCTACTTTCCATTGATGGGACCAACTCGAATTTAAATTACTTTCACCATACGGTGATTATCAAAACAATCTAATGGATTTTTTTTGAGAATTTTGAGTTCTGTCTACTGGATCCACAATCAGATTCTATTATACAGGGTGTTAGTGAATAAGTGCGGCAAACTTCAGGGAGTGGTTACGCATGAAAAATAATGAAAGTTTTGGTATAACTTTTGTTCGAAAATGCTTTCGTATTCCGAGATACAGGGTGTTGAAGTTTTTATTTAAAAGTGAACATTTATTTATTACCTACTCTTAATTTTTTTTTATAGAAAAAATAGTAAGCCATTGAGATAGTTCAAAATGATAATCATTTTTCAATTCCATTTTGCGACAACGCCCCTACTAGATAATGTATCAAAGAAATACAAAAAAAGAGTTAAGATGTTTTATTTTTTTGCATAAAAAAGGCGCGAAATAAAAGGCAGAAAAGATTTTTTGTCACGAATTGAACGAAGAACTCGAAATTGATTGTTAGTTTGAAATATCTCAGTGACGTACCAATTTTTTATATAAAATTCTCAATTGCATGTCAGAAAATGCGTAATAACTACCTCTTGAAAACCACCAAATTTCATTCGCATATCTCGACCGGTTTCTGGGAAATAAATAGTCAATTTTTAAATAAAACTTAAACATTCCGTATCTCGGAAAACGAAAGCATTTGTGGACAAAAGTTATATTGCATAATGTCATTATTTTTTCATGAATATTCACCTCCTGAAGTTTGTCGCACTGAACACCCTGTATACACTTCGGCAGAATTATGGGAATGGACAAAATCTGAACGAAGTTTGTACTTCATTTTCTCTTGAACCCTTTGGCCGATTTTAGCATTTTTTTTTAATTGTAGCTTGATCATAACATTGAACATAATTGTTCAAATGCCGTCCTCAATTTACTCCTTTTGTGTTATACGAGGTGTTATATAAAGGAGTGAACAGAGCCGAAAAATCATCTAGTTGAGAATTCTTAAAAAACAAAACAGTGTTTATAAGTACCGTTTTGTTAATTTTAACAATTCTCAACTTTAATTTCCAAAGTACCCATCACGTATTGACATATTATAATGTCTTTGTATTTCCTTTTTTTACTATTTCAAATTTGATTAAACAATACCTACCCCAAATCTTCTAGTTTTTAAGCACCGTTTTGTTACTTTTGAAAATTTACACAGTACCCATGGCGTACAGTTACAGGGTGTTTCTAAATTGGAGATACAAAGGAAAATGAGACATTCCTTGGATGATCGGAGGATCGGATAGGGCAGATAGGCAATTTTTTTGTTGGTGATAACAAACTCAATATAATACACTTCAATATAAGAAGTCTGCGGAAGAATTTAGAGGAATTATTGATCTATTTAAATGAACTTGATATAAGAAATATAGATATTATAGTTCTTTCCGAGACCTTCACAATTGAGGACCTCAATGGGTATGTTATTGAGAATTTTGATATTTTCTATAATAATTCAACTTTTAATAAGAATGATGGAGTGGTGATGTATGTAAGGAAGAGTCTTCATGCTATGTCTGAAATAATTGAATTAGATGAAATAAATTTGTTGCGCTGTACTGTGAAAATGCGGGAATGGTCTTTTAGTATAATGGGGGTATATAGACCACCTTCTTCTGACTTGAACGTTTTCTTGAATGGGCTGGAGAATAGGGGGATTTCAGGTGATTCAACCATGTGCGATATATTTATTGGGGACGTTAATATAAACATTTTAGAGGAAACTGATATAAATGTTATCAAATATTTAAATATAATGACACAAAATGGGTATATATCTTGTATAAATCAGGCAACTCGTGTAACGCACAATACGTCGACATGCTTGGATCACTTATTTCTGAGAATAAAACAGTTTGACTTGTTCAGGGATGATATTTTGCCTATAGTATTCAAAACTTACTTAACTGACCATTATCCAATAGGGTTGTCGTTGCAAAATGTAACGAGGCCCAATATTGTATCTGATCAACAACGGCACAAAGTGGAAGTAAATTACACAGTTAAATAACGAACTATTGAGAGAATCTTGGAGGGATGTTTTGTCAAATATGAATGTCGAAAAATCATATAATTGTTTCAAGAATAAAATATTATCTCTAGTGGCGAAACATACTAAGACCATTAAATTAAGTAGTAAATATAGAAAACGTAAGCCATGGGTAACACAAGAAATTATTGAATCTATAATAGAAAGGGATAATATGAAAAAAATTTCAATTAAAAATCATAATATTGAAGATGAAACAAAATATAAAAAATTAAGAAATAATTTAAACAAACTTATAAAGTTGGCAAAGATTCATTATTATAAATTTAAATTAGAGGAATCTAGGAATGACTGTAAAAAAACATGGAAATTAATAAATGAAATAACAAACACCCAAAAAAGAGCTCCACAAAAAAAGTTTATATTGGAGAATGATGGTACAGTAGTGATAGATGAGGTTGAGATAAGTAATGTTTTCAATGATTTCTTCATGTAAAGAAAAAAGTCCTATAAACATGGACCCGCAAAAGTTTTGTTTTCGAGATACAGGATGTTTCTTGTAATCCTACTTTATTGTGATGATTATACCAGTTTTTCGAATCTTCATTAATCTTCGATACACATTGGGTAAATAAGTACCAAAACTTATAATTAATTTATTGATCAAAGCTTACTAACTGAATCTTCATATAATATTTTGGATTTTCCTAAGGATTACGAGAGAATAGTTTGAAATGTTTTTCGAAATCGGTAACAGATAGGCCAAAATTCCAAGAAACAAAAAAGTGTAGTACTGAACCAAATTTTTTTTTTACATTTCCCTAAAACCACCTGTGGTTCACCAAAAAAAAAGTTCTAGAGGGAAGAAGCGGGCACTGTTCCAGAAAAAATATCACTCTGTAGATTTGCATTCAAAATTAGCATATAACATGATGAAAACTTCGAATTGGGATATCTATGCCAAAATCAAGTTGAATATATTGTGAAGAGAAGGTTCTATGAGAAAAAAAATGAAAAACATCTAACTTTAACACTCTATCTCTCGAAAACAAAACGTTTTCATGTTTGAAGGACTTTTTTTCTTAAAATCATCCAAGGAATCTGTAATTTGTACTCTGTGTTAACTCTTAAGGTATAAATTTCAGAAATAGGGTTTGCTTATGTAAACCCGACTATTTTTGTACGTAGAATCGACAGAAATAATAAAAAATATAGGTTCTAATTTGAAAATCTTGAGTTTTGATTTGAGTTGTCCAAGCAGTTCATGATCTTCTTATGAACACTCTGTACATTTTTGGTCCAAATCGCAGTCTTATAATACTACGTATTTGCAGAATCGAAAAAGAAAAAAAAATTTCGAAAAAAGCTTTTTCTGTCGAAAAATTCAAAAAATTTGAGTCCTCATCGACACCATTTTTTGATACACTTCCTGTACCTTTTTTGTTCAAACTGCGAACTGGTTTATGATACTACGTATTAGCAGAATCGGAAATGATAAAGGTTTCTTCGAAAAACACTTTTTTTGCAAGAATAGTCAAAAAAAATTTGAGTCCTTGTCGCCACCATTTTTTTCATAAGAATCCAATTAACTCATGAACCGTTGAGTTTTTACACAAAGTATTGAATATTGCCGAAATTGCCATAAAAAAGCTATCTAATGATGCGATAATATAGTGGGTGTGCCATTTGAACTGAGGAAGTATTAGTCTGTTTCCAGTGCAACCGGAAGTTGTAGGGATCTGAAAATATTCTAGAGAGAAAGATCATTGTCTCAAATCCCAATATGCAAATTTTCAGCTCAAAATTATGATTAGTTTTCCATCCCGGTGAATCACCCTATATATCACGTACTGAAATTATAATGTCTTTTTTATTTGGCTCTATACCAAAATTGCTAGTTTATAAGAACAAGAATACCCGAAATCGGACAAAATTCGCAAGAGCGACATAAAAAATAGGGTTAAGCACCGAAAAATGAGTCGCGCTTCTTTGCCCAATCCCGGTAAAAACAATAGAACGCAGCCGAAATTAAGGCGAAGAACGAACACATAATGAGCACTTTCAATATATATAAAAGAAGAACAACGGTCTCACCAAAAACATTGCGCGAGAGAACATAGCCGAGGCAATTTCATTTGCAGAATCTCAATTACAATTTCTTTCCTTAACCAGAAGTAGGTTAGAGAAAGTTAACATTTTAACACGAAACCGCCGCTGAATTCAGTTTAACATTGACTCTTGTGTTGTTCTGTGTACCATCAACAACTAGAGGTGAGTCAATTGAAGCGCAATCCGCTCTAAATTGCTCTTGAAACATTTTTTTCAACTCCGATTGGTAGCATCGATGCACCCTTGGTTTAACTTCTTCCTTCTCTAGTTGGCCAATAAGTGCGTCAAGAAGGATTTCCTATAAGTTCAACTAGTTCAGGTTAGATTTTTTCAAATCATCAAGGACTTATTATATTATAAATATGACATAGATTCGATAAATAAGTCGTTTCATGTTTACGCTCAGTTGTGCTCAATTTGTTTCAATATGAAGTGAATTGTTACAAGTGTTTTTCTAGGAGAAATTGTGTTTGGGAAAATGGGAAAACTGGATTTTATACGACTACCATTCGATATTTATGGTATTTAATTTTTTTTCTCACGATTATATTTTTGTTATTAACTGCTTTTTACGTCTTTTATATTTATTTTTCACATTTTAAAACTTTCAGTTTCAAGTTCAAAGGTGAGGTAATATTTTCTATAGTTTTCCAGTTTCGTTCATTAGTCCATTGAAAACATTTTACAAAATTTTCTTTGAAAAAAACGTTTTTCATGAAATTGCCTTGCTCCTTATTATACACAAAAATGTAATTAACAAGCAACAAGTAAGTAACTAGTATCTGAAGATATTAGTGTTCTTTGATTATGGTTTAATGTTTTATATTCATAATGTATTGAAGTGCATCTGAATGTAAATACATTTTTACGCGCATCTTTCCAATTCTTCTAATTGTTTTTGCGCGCTAGTTTTATCGAAATGAGATTTCTTTTTGTTAAAATCATTATTCATATATTTCCATTAAATATTTCGTTCTGAAAACTGAAAAACTGATTTTTTCAAATCATGAAGGACTTATTATATCATAAATATGACATTGATTCGATAAATAAGTCGTTCCATGTTTACGCTGAGTGCTCAATTTGTTTTAATGCGTAGTGGATTGATTGTTACAAGTGTTTTTCTAGGAGAAATAGTGTTTTGGGGAAATGGGAAAATTGAATATTACACCCATTCGATAGTTATGATATCTCATTTTTTTGTCATAAACTATGTTCAACTGCTTTTTATGTCTTTTATATTTGTTTTTTTACGAACCTTTTAAAACTTGAAAAATGTTCGATTTTAAAGTAACAGTAAAATTTTTATGAATTCTCCAGTTTTGTTCAATATTTCATTCAATACTTTTTCCAATTTTTTTGTGAATCGCCTTCCACAAAAATGAAATCACGAAGCAACAAGTCGATAACTAGTAGGTATATTTTAATTTACTAATATTCTTTGATTATAGTTTAATTTTTTATATTCATGAGGTATGGGAGTTTCCCATAATTTCAATCAATTCGAAATTACTGAATGTAAATACATTTTTATGCGCATCTCAAATCAATTGTTTTTGCGCGCTTTTTGTATACAAATGCGATTTCGTTGTTTTAAATTATTTTCAGATATAATAATTGAATATTTCATTCTAAAAGAAAATTCGGTGGTACATATTTCGATAATATGTTTTAACTTTTTGAAATTCGTAATTGTGGTATAAAATCCAAAGGGCATTTTGAGCTATTATGATAATTGCAAAACTCACTTCATATTCGACAAATTGGAGTATACTGTGTACAAACTGAATTACAGGTGATGCCCAAACACGAATGAGTAGATAGAACAAATGTGACAACATAGCGAAAGATGAATATACCTACCTATTCTAATTATCAAAAATTAGGCAAATGCTCATAATAATATAGTAGACTTCATCAAATAGTGTGGTTGATAAATATTAACAAAGCACTATATTATTTTTCAAAAATGTTGTCTGTCTGTATTTATCCTCGAATCTTCGAAACTACTGAACAGATTTTCTTGCGGTGTTAACAGATTGATGAGGGGATTAAGATCAGCTTGGAGCTTACGCTTTGTTTTGGTTAAATAGGTTGAAAGATTTCTCCACTTGTATCCTACAGGGCGATAAAGAAAAAAGGGAAACATTGCGCGTACCCTAAATGCACTTAGATGCATATATCATATATTATTTTTTATTTTACCTGCTTCATACCTTCAATAACAATGCTGGAATAGTATATTCTAAAACAAGTTGCAGAATGGGCTCCTATTCCAACACGAATGCGAAATTCGAACGCAAGAGTGTTGGAATTGCCTTCTGCAACGAGTATTAGACGATATTTTCTCTATTTCAGTCAAGTTTTGTGAAATATTGTCGAAATTCAATGAAAAATTCAGATTATATATCCTAGTGACTTTTGTATTGTATCTTGGCAGTTGGTGTGACTGTTACGGAAATTGACAGATTACGGAATTTGAATATGAATTGTACGTTTCGAATTTTGAAATAATTTACAATTACGCATCAAATTCGTGAATTATACCTGATCAAATCGATTCAACACAACCAGAATTAAGAGAAATTGCGAATTATGTTGCAAATCATTCCACTATATCCAAATTATATAATATTGACAATTATTGACGTTTGTTGAAATTTGATAGGATTGGGAGTCAGTAGAGACAACCACAAAACGAAAAATATAACTGAAAACGATGCTGTAATGAGTTCATTACAGCACTGTTTTTTAGAACTGTAATGATCTCATTACGATACTGAAATAGAGAATAGTAATTTACGTAACAAGTCCGGAAAATAGGGTTTTTTTTGGACGAATAGACAAAATTCCAGGACGAGCGTAAGCGAGTCCTGGAAGTCTGTGAGTCCAAAAAAACCATTTTCGGGCGTGTTGCGTACAATATTTTTTCGGCAACCATGTAAAATAACACTATCGCTGCTGCTTTCCATATTTTATTGCGATTGCGATCAAAAAACATGCAAATTTTTGACAACTAATTTCATATGAACTGTCAGCCGTTATCTCGGTTGCTATGGATTCAATGATTCTTTTCCGGCCTAGTCCGGGAAGTACGTACTTTCCGGACGGTTGCCGAAAAAAGGCCGGGAAATGCTACTTTCTCAGAGAAAAAGCGTCCGGGAAGTGCTCACTTCCCGGACGGTTGCCGAAAAATAAATTTTACATCAGGATAATGATCCTTTCAACTGTGACAAGTAAGATGTCTTAAACACGTGACAAGCTTATTTGACAGTTGATAATTTCAGAATTGTTGCGAATCAGAACTCTCTCACTCCAAATTTCAAAGTTATGCGAGGATGCTGTCACAAAATTGATATGAGAAAAATCCATAAATCTATAATGACAATACCATTGGAAAGATAATGACGTGAATCAGGAAGAAACAAACTCAAAATAAAATGAAAAATGCACTGACGCGAAGTCAGGAGCTTTTTTGAGCGTTCGTTCATTCATACGTCTATTGCAGCCAAGGAGACCAGGGAACTGTTTATATTCTTTTTTTTAACAACGAGATAAAACCAATTTCCCAATTAGTACAGAAGAAAAAAAATATAGCAGTACACAAGATGCAAAAGAGATAAAAAGCACTAATTTAAACGTGTGTTACAATGGCAGGATAACTGAAAACGTAAAAGTCAATACTTGTTAGCATGGTGGTATAAGGGAACCAAAAAGTGACAAAATTTCTATTTACGATAGCATACAAGTCTAGCAAACAGTAATACATTTCTTCTTATATACTACAAGAAAGAACGAGCGCTCAAAAAGTTGAACTTGTTTAGCCTTGAAATTTCATACAATTTTTTGGTTCATTGAACAATGATTTTTTTGTACACTGCGTCCGTAAAGTATGGAACAAATGCATTTTTAGCTAAACAGACCATTTTAAGAAATAATCCTGAAACACGTCGATTTTTTATTTTAATTTACCGTACTTTAAAATAATAATCTAATATACAGGATGAATTACGTTCGAGCAATGACGTCACTGCCTTTTTTTTAAATAGAACACTCCCATTTTTCTCAATTTTCGGATTACTCTAGCTGAGCTGATTCCAAAAATGTATCACATGTTGATTTCAATTGGTACAGGGTGGATAAAAATACAATAGTTTTGAGTGTGCTCATAAAGTAACGCGTAACATTCTTTATTAGTTAAATTAACAATATTATCAAAAATACTTATTGTCCAGCGGCAATTGTTTTGAATGCAACACCCTGTAGTTTGTTACATTTTTGGATCAATAAAAATGAGCTGTTTCCAAACATGTTTGGTACTTGTGGTCTAGCAGACAGAATATGAAAAATTATTTCTTATCAATTTAAAAAAAAACATAGTCGTCTAGTTTTTTGTGAAATGTCATTATTTGTTTAGTATCTAATTTATTGATTTTTCAATGGCAGTTTTGGTATTCGTGAATGTTTTAATTATTGCTTAGATTTAATTTGAAGTAGAAATGGAGTTAAGTCCACCCTGTACCAATTGGAATCAACATGTGATACATTTTTGGAATCAGCTCAGCTAGAGTAATCGGAAAATTGAGACAAAATGGGGGTGTTCCATTAAAAAAAAAGTACGGTGACATCATTACTCGAAATTAATTTACCCTGTATGTATATATATTATTTTAAAATACGGTAAATTAAAATAAAAAAATCGACGTGTATTATTTCTTAATATGGTCTCTTCAGCTAGCTAAAAATGATTTTTTTCCATACTTTACGGACACAGTGTTTACTAGCATTATGAAAATATAGAAAAAAAATTGTGCGTGACTATAAACGACCAAAGAGATGCCTAAACCTATACATCCGGAACATTT
Source organism: Harmonia axyridis (assembly GCF_914767665.1). Taxonomy (NCBI): domain Eukaryota; kingdom Metazoa; phylum Arthropoda; class Insecta; order Coleoptera; family Coccinellidae; genus Harmonia; species Harmonia axyridis. The sequence goes on from NC_059501.1 coordinate 81,421,839, forward strand.
TGTATCCAATCGCCCAACTTTCATTTATGTCTCAATCAAAATAAAGAAACTAAGGAGAAAGTTTCCATTTCTCCGCTTATGATTATTAAGTTAAACATTCGTACACTTTATTCCGAATCTTATTAGATAAAATACATTCTGTAGGTACCCAAAATTGCGACAATCGGGGAAACAATTAAAAATTCTAAATATAGACCGGAATGGTTCAAATAATCGATCCTAAGAATATCTGCTATAAATACAGAAGTAGTACACACTGCGATTCCTCTTGTTCTTCTTATGAGAGCAAAAAACCGATTGGAGAAAGTGACCAACTCTCGTTGGAAGTATATTTCATAACGTTTCGATATTCAAAACCAATCGCAATGATAACAAAGGGATTTGTGATTCATTACAATGCATAATCATAATTTATATTATCTCTTTTTTTTATCTCCCGTTACAAGGCTGAAATTATTAATGAGAGCGTTCAAACGCAAAAAAAACGTTGCAAATTTAACACAAAAGGTTAATTATTTCATTATTAGTATTCGTTTCTTTCAAAGCTTTATTCTCTTACTTCCAGGTAAGAAGGGGTTTCAGAAAGGAAACAAAATTAGAAAAGTTTTTCTAGCGAAAATGAAATAGGCTGCAATTTTCTTACATTTTTCAGATGTGAAATTCAGAATTTTTCAGATTCATGTTCATGTGATTTAAGTGTTGGAAAATGTTTATACCAATTCTTTTCAAAAATTGAACACTGACAGGAGCGTTTGAGCGCTTGTTATGCGTGCTTCACTTATACACTTATATCAAAATAAAGATTTTTCATAAAACTTTGAGAGGATCTTCAGCTCTATAAAACAATCAATTGATTAATATTAAGTCTTGATGCTGTATAGATTTGTTCAAACAATTGTCTTCAAATGGTGAAAGTATATGTCAAAGAGAAAGAGGAAAGCGAAATTTCTGTGAACAGTTGTTCATTGGATTTTTTTATTATTGAAACGACTAATGAGACCTTAAAAACAGATATGAGAAAGCTGCAGGATTTTTACTGTTTTCAGTGGTGACAAGTCAACAGATTTCATTGTTCCATTCATGAATGCTAAATATTAATTAGAACAGATCTCACGTAGAACAATAATAATAAAATATATATGTCTTTATTAGTCGATATGACGAATCAAATTTGTTGTCTGTAATGAAGAATGTTAAGCAGTCTAATGTAGTAACTTGAGCTATACTGGTATCTCCAATGCCCAATAAAATTTAACTATCAATCTTCCATAAAATTTTTGAAAGAATAACTTCTATTATTTTCTCCAGATTGATTTTGGTCAAATGATGTTTAAAATGTTTTCCACCGACTGTAGTAAGTGTTTTTTGCCAAAATTCTTGTAAGAATATATAAATTCCGCTTCCACGCTGATATTCCCGAATATACATAATTGTTTATTGGTGTTTCATAATTTTTTTTCGTTTTCAGAAAAAATGGGTTTGGGTGGTGATGGTCTGGTTGAAAATTACACCTTCCAGCTGCCAGAGTCTGAAAGAAAGAAAGCCCAAGAGGAACTGCGTGAAGATGACAGCATAAGGCAACAATCCCTAGAACAGCTGAGAGAATGGATTGAGAAACATCCAAATATAAAAAAATGTCGTACTGGTAAGTAGAACTTTTAAAATGTGCGTTTCGAACAAATAAATATGTTCAATCTTGTACATGTGAAACGATTTAATAGAGCATGGTTGATTATTTTTCCATAATAACTATGCGTTTCTTTGATAACAATCGGATTGTATAGTTTTTGTCAGGAGTTTATTCATGTTTACTAGGTTGAAATAAATTGTCTATTCCGAGAGATCTAATGATAATCATTTATGCATTATGTATGATTAAAATCACGATATCGATCATAATGTGACTTTCAAAGCCTCATACACTGTACGTAGTAATGGCTTTGAGAGCAGAACAAATTAGAATTTTAATAGTTCATCATTTGAAAAAAAAATTAAACTATGGTTTATCATTATTTTCTCCTATATCAGAAGATTTGTCAATCTGAATGTAAAATATCAACCGTGATATTTTTCATTCTATCTAAAATCTAAATTAGAAACATTAAAAAATTCCAGGATTTTCGGTAGTCTCGTTGGTTTTTCATCTGACCGTTGGCCCACAATTGTAATTGTAATTGTTGAGGATTGTAATTCGACGTTATACATTTGCCTATACCTCATAGAAAAGTTCCGGGCCTATGAAAGGAGTTTGTACTCCTTTTTTGCCAAGTGTGTTGCCTCCTAATTTCCTTTAAATCCCGAGTGACAGGGAACCTAGGCTGAAAAAACTTTTAATTCTTATCTATTTCGTTGAGTTTTCTTTGGCACGCCAATACTATCTTAGAATCGATGATATGTGAGCTCAATACTTTGATTACAGCCTGACTGTCAGAATGTATCGCTATATCACATTTCTGATTGTTTCCTACTAGGTTAGTTCCCACACATCTATCTATTGCAAGGATCTCTGCCTGAAAGACACTTAGACAGCGCCCTAACGAATAAAACTGGGGTTGTAGACTCCCTTTCGCAACCTTTTTTTCTTTCTCTGATTCCTAATTCCTTCACTGCTAGTACTTTCTCTGGATAGTGTTAGAATGGCCTCTATTTATCACGAGATGAAGAGGTTTGAGGTCTGTAATGATCTCCAATGCCCTAGTTGGAGTATTTTGAAAAGAACCTTAAATAAAGAAGTCAAAAAACAGTGATAGCAATGAACAAATCAATAAATTTGCAAAAAGGGCTTCAAGTATAACACCCATTAGACCCTGTGGACTTGGAAAAAAACACCACAGGCCAGCCTTTCTGCAATGGGTCTCTGGAAAAGAGATGCGTCTACAAAAATACACCTAGACGCAACTAAAAAATTCATGGAGTTTTCTCCGTCCCAAAAAAAAGGTCATATAGCTTCCACAATCTGACGTGGTACTGTAAGTATAAAACCTTCTGTACCGAAATGTCGGCAGACTCTGCAAATCCAAGAAAGCAACAGCAGAGAACGTACTGTGTACACATCTGCTCAAGACAATTTGAAATCCTTGCATAGTGATATTCATGGCCAGCAATGGACATGGTCAAATTTGCTAATATGGTAGAATCCCTTTTTGCCGAGTATATAATAAAATATCAAACTGATCGCAGTAGAAAGTCTACTTTCTAATTTCGTTAAAAACCTAAAGAAATAATTCTTTCTCATTGATGACACTTATGACGGTTTTCTACAAACTAAACTCATTTCCCATTCCAGATGCCCCCTTTTTGCTGCGTTTCTTGAGGACTAAGAAGTTCAGCGTCCCCCAAGCTTCGGAAATGTTGGAAAGATACCTGACCATCCGCCAACTCTACCCACAATGGTTCACCAAGCTTGACCCTGAAGATCCAGAGCTGGCTGAGATCGTTGAGGCCGGTTATCTAGTGCCCCTTCTGGAGAGGGATGGGGGCAAGTTGATCCTCTTCAGCAACGCGGGCAAGTTTGATCCGCACAAATTCACCTCTGCGCACATGGTGAGGGTGCACAGTATGGTCACAGAGGCTCTGATGGACGACGAGGTCAACCAGATCAACGGTTATACCTACATCAACGACGAGAGCGGTTTTCAAATGTCCCACATATCGCTCTGGTCTTTGACTGACATCAGAAATATTTTGAGGTGTATCCAGGTAAGCATTTCGCTATGAAAACTACATAGTTCTATAATTGGTCAAATACAATACCTGATACTACAGAGATTCTATGGAAGTTCTTCGAGTATTATGGAACCAAAATTATAATTTTACTAAAAATATAATCAAACACCATATAAACACTCCTCGACAGTACTGGGATACCCCTAAACAAACTGATAGAGAAAGTTGAGGTTTCCAATTCTCCTAATTCTGGGTATTTTAGAACTTGTAATTAATATAAGCACTGACACCGCCATTAGTGTCATTGGTGTATGCGAATAGTGGAATATTTACTTAATTGATGTACCAGCTAATCCCCCATTATTTACAATGAAAAATTTGAATTTAAAAAAAAAATTCATCAAATAATTAGGTGGAAAAAAAGCTAATAGGTTCAAATTAGAAAAATAGTTGAAATTGAAATAAACAAAAATCAAAGTAAGAGCTGACTGTGCGTCAGAAGATTTTGAGTGCTTGTGCATTCATCTCCTATTTCTTGGAGTCCAAAGAGAACTCTACCTATATAGGTATAAATGACGTGATCCATTGTGTATTTGTTATCAATTAGTTTATCTTGATGGTTCTAATGATACGATCCTATCAAAATTCAGTATGACCATTCTAGTAATTATTTTCCATATACAAACCAACTGTTATACTATAAATTTCAGTTTTAAGTGTGATGTTAATATTAAAACTCCTTTTTCCAGAACACTACTCCAATGCGTCACAAATCCAACCATTTCCTCAACATCAGTTCCAGCGCTATTAAACTAATAGAGTTTGCAATTTCATTGCTCAATGAAAAACTCAAAAACAGGATATTCGTAAGTATATAACATTCATTTGAAAACAATGCAAAGTAATTGAATTATCATCTCATCAGATATACAAATCGATTGATGAGCTTCATGCAAAAATCGACAAGAAAATTCTACCCAAAGAATATGGCGGTGAAGTTCCTCTTAACGATATGCTGGAAGAATTCAAAAAGCACTTGAAATCCAAAAGGAACGATTTGTTGGCTTTGGACGAAATGTACATTGAAATTGATGAAAAATCTTGTCCCTTAGTTTCTGAGATGAATGAAGAACTTGGAATTGGTTTGGACGGCAGTTTCAAGAAATTAATAGTGGACTAGTATTTAAGTATGTATTAAGTTAACTGTTTAACTTTAAGGTATAAAGGTGCAGCTTATTTTCCTTTGTGATACAGAAAATATCTATTTTGGATATTTTACTCCCATTTAAGAAAACTTTTCATTCCATTTCTATGTTCATCGTCAATTTTCCTCTTCCTTTCTTTTTCTTCTATTTCATGTCGTCAAACTCTTTTCAATTCTTATAGTCTAGTCATCATGTGTTAACTGATTCAAGGATTTTGTATAAATGAACGAAGTCCTTGGTCAGTTTTCTTCATTAATTAATGATTTATTTATATTTACTTTATTATTTAGTAACAAATGTTGAGGAATTTTTCCTTAGCCTTGGTGGAATAAAGTTACCTACCTTTATCGATTGTTTTTTGTTCTTTTTATTGTTATAGTATTTTTATCGTTTATTTTTTGAAATGTTTTGATATACATATTGTTATTTTTCAAGATGAGTTCATCAATTTTTTTAAGTAATTTACGTGATCCAAAGAGTTCTTCAAGGAACTGTTTCTTTCAGTAAAATTATTAAATGACGACTGAAATTACCGGTTTCAATTGAGGAATCTTGATTGAGGCGGCTTTCAGTCAAATGGATAGAAATATTACTCAACTTAATTGTACTTATAGGATCCTTTTAATGAAATATATTCATCAAAAACTTTTCTAAATAAAATGCTTTTGAATTGTAGATAGTTTTTCTGATATTCACACCCTATTTTTCAGCAATAATATTGTAAAACATGAAAAATTTCAAAGAAACAAAAGATAATATAAATTTATATACTCAAATAATTAACTCAAACAGGAAATTTGACTACAAAATACCTTTGCCAATCAATCCTACAACTAACAATTACTAAAATTAAATTAACTGAGTCGACAGCAGTTACTCACAGAATAATTGACTGTCACCTATCCATTAGTGTCATCAGTGGGGTTCAACAAAAGGTGGTAGTACTGAAATTTCTCCTGATTGTCTGAGTGTTAGAAAGTTATTATCAGTAGTGAATTCATATATTTGAACAGATAAAATTTTCTTGAATACTTTTGATATACAGGGGAGAATTCTTATAGGATTTCCAAGCCAATAAAAAATACCCATTCCATTAGCAGACCTTTACAATATGGGTAAGAAAGGGGAGTACAACATCAATTGACAACTGCAAAACCTTTAGATTTTTTATTCATTTCTATATTAACAGTTGTTTTTAGATGTTGAGGCACTTGAAGACTTCGTCATTTCAGCTTCTTTGGCTTTTTTCACTTGTATTTGTTTCTGATTCTCTAAATGTTTGGAATATGACTCAGCGTCTATTTCTGTAGATTCACCGTCATAAGGTTCTTCTTCACCTTCTGAATCAGAACTACTGTCGTTTGCAGGATGCCTTAAGTAAACATTTGATACTTCGTTCAGTTCCTGATCAGTGATAAGTAAATCAGAAGTCTCATCTTTTTCTTCATTCCTTAATTCATTATGTTTTTCTGCTTTTGATTTTATTTTCTGATATTCAACTTTATAGCTCCTGAAAATACACAACATATAAAATATATTCTGAACAAAACATTGGTTCAGAATTGAAAAAAAGAATAAATCAAACTAAATATTCTTCTTTTTCATAATTATCTTTATAACGTAATATTTGAAGGTATGCTACAAAATATTCAAATATAGATACTTACGTCTCATATTCTTCTCTAGCTTTGTCAATTAAATTATACAATTCATCAATGCCTTCACCACTTAGTGCACTGAAACCGCATATTTTCAGATCAGTGTAGAATATATCTAGAGCCAAAGCCATACGCCTGTTCAAAGTACTTACATAGCTCTCATCATTTTCCAGAACTTCCATGAAACTATCAACATCTGTCATCCATTCTATTGCATAAGAGTGGGAAACTATATCTGTTTTGTTCATTACGGTAATGAAAGGAACAAGATATTTATACATAGTAGAACAAGCATATAACATATTTGACATAAATGTAGTGGGTGATGTGCTTCTTACAGAATCTACTACATATAGAACTAAGGTGGGGAAATGTGCTGCTAATGCTTGAGTAATTATTTGGCCTGAAAAAAAATATGTATGTATGTATAAAACAAAAGTGTAAACAAAATAAAACTCACCAGAAATAGACCAAGTGAACACTTCAATTTGTCCTGGTGTATCTATTAAACAAATTTCATTAGGGCATTTTTCAATAAATTTTATAACATCATTAAATTTTGTCGAAAATATATTGAGACAGGATACAATAGCTCCATTAGGTCCTAATTTGAAATTCTTCATGGTATCTTTATAATCGACAGAATCCCTTATATCTAAAAAGTTACAGACATGAATAATTTATAATCATTAGATAAAAATATTGATTTTTACCAATATCGGGATCATATGGAATGTGTAAACAAGCAGGATCTAAATTAATGATGTATGGTTTTTTCTCAGATTTACTTAATCTTGATACAAGGGATGTTTTTCCTGAACCTGCCATGCCCAAAACAATCACACATATTGGTTTTTTCTTTACTTCAGCCATACTGAATAATTATAAATTGTGAATTTGAAAATTGAAGAAATAAATAAAGGTACTTTGTAAATCTACGATTTATGAATAACATAGCATCACAATAAATTTGATTTTGATAGACTATAGAACACAGATTACGGATAATATCATAGACCTAATTTGATATTAGGTCTATGGATAATATGTTATTCGTAATCTGTGAATGTCTTTAATAGAATCATAGATAAGTAGATAAATAGAATATTCTATATTAGTTAGAATACTTCGTTGGTTAAAACATGTAATTTAATCCTATTTCAGGGATTCATCATTTTTAAATTGAAGATTGTTTATCAGTTTTCATTGGAAATCATCTAAAACTTCCGATGGTATTTTCCATTTTCAAGACTTTAACCATATACGCAATTATTATCGATTTTTGTCAAAATAATTGAAAATTTCTTTGAATCATTAAGCCCTGCATATTTATTTAGAAAAATTACATACTCATAAAGACAAAAATGAAATCAAATATTATCCCGAAAATCATGGATATATCAAAGAGTGTGAACTTATCTGCTCTCATTCTGTTGTTAGAGTTGACGTAAATACCCGAACAACAGTGGCGGGCTATACATTTTTTTTTCATGATTGGATTTATTCTCGGGATATCAGTGTATGCAAGCGATTTTAATCTTGAAAATGGGGGAACTTCAAGGAGCACATCAAAATCTTATATAATATATGCTTTTCAAGATTTAATAACTATTGCTTATGTTGTTTAATAACTAGTTTACCGCAACACTATAAATATATTTTCATATTAGCTGTAGTTTTTAGCAGTAATTTGCTGTAACAGCGCCAACTTAGTTGTGAATACTGGTGGACTAAAGATGTAATGAATATTCCCAACAAATATGGTTTTGAAGTTATTATAATTCTTTTTATTATATTCCTAGATATATGGAGAGCTTCCTACTACTATCAATTAGTTTATTCTGTTAATGAATCATTTCTTTTTATTCTCCATCGTAATTTAGGCATATGGCTCGTAAGTCCAGTTTCAATTTCTGTAATTTCATAAATAATCTGGTGTACGAAATTATGATTTAATTTTTTCAGTAATTACTATATCGTAATGTCAAATTCAACATCATGCACGCCTCTGGGCCATGCTTTCGTTCGTGTATCTTCGGCAACTTTGGCATCGGAATGCGGCCAGCAAACTTCACATCGTTAGAATCAACATGAAAAGCATAGAAAAAGTTGTATTTATCTATGATGGAAAGTTTCAATTTTTAACCTAGAAATAATATAACCTATATTTAGGTTAAAGATTTACATTTATTTGAAAGTGATATTGTTGTAATATATTAGTGTTTAAAACAAGAAAAAACATTATAATGGCGTTGGTAAGATATAATTAAATATAATAATATAAGTTCATTCAAATTGTAATTGATTCTTTTTCCATAATAGAAGAAAACCAAGATTTCTAAAGTGAAACGGAGTAACCAAAAAAGAGGAAAACTGACAAAGCAGAAAGCAGCTCCTCAAAAATTTACGAATACAGTAGCATCTCAATCTCTTAATTCTAAGAAAAATCTCAAATCGACCAAAAAAAATAAACCCTCAAAAGATGAGGTTGTTCCGCCAGAACCCAGTGTTGAGGATGAAAGTGATAATGGAGAGAATATGCTTGAAATGATGGAGGATGGAGATGTTGAGTTTTTAAAAAATGCAATAACAAGTCGTTCGTATGGTTTGCTGAAGAACATAAAATACACTGGGTGAGCTAACACACTCATTAAAAACCCTTCTTTAAATTTCTTGGAAAGTTAATTATGAAAATCATATGAATCAGAACAGATTTAATCTTCTTCAGAGTTGTTATCTTTTAAATGAGGGGGTCCGCCTATAGATTATTAATTTAAATTTAATTCAAAAATTATTGTATTCATAATCATATATTTTTTTTAAACTTTTATTCTTAGGCCATCAAAGAAAAGAAAAAAAAATGATGATGAAGATAATGATGAAAATTTGGAGAATGATTATGAGGATAAACAAGAAACAGCTCCTCCTTTAAAAATCAGAAAACTGTTACCAATCAAAACTAAGGAGGGTTTAGTACATCAACAAGTTGTTGTGGAACAAGGTAGGTATCCAATTAAATTATTTCAAAATTTTCTTATGGTTTCTTATACACTCTAAAGCTTCTATTATTTTAATGATTCAGCCGAAGAACAGCCTGAGGAAGAGGACAACATATCTGAACATAACGAACCTGAAGTAGATGATGAGGAGGAAGCCTGTGAATTTTCACTTGAAGCATGCTTAGGAGACGATCTTGACCTTTCTAAACCTTTATCTGCTGCTCAACTCTTTGCACAGCGAAATAAAGCTTTGACTCAACGAAAACTAGAAATTGGTGTATTGAGTTCTCAAGTTCTTGAAAATCCTGAGGAGAAAGTAACAAACTTGAGAATGTTACTCAAAATTATGGATGAGCAAACACCTGTGGTATACATTACAGTCAGAAAGCTAGCAATAATGTCCCTCTTAGAGGTATTTAAAGATGTTATTCCGTCTTACAGAATTAGGAATCACAAGGATGAAGGAGTATTATGTGAGTCAATTTTAAAAATGCTTATTTTTTAATAGTTTTTATGAATTCCTTATAATTACTAATTCTGTACAAATTATAAAATGTGTATTAGTTCATGTGATTTAAGCAATTTTTTTCAGTGAAAAAGTCAACTCTCAAACTAAGGAAATTTGAGACAGAACTCCTACAACACTATAAAAAGTTCCTGCAAAAATTGGAAAAGGCTTGTATGGCTCTCCAAAAAAATAGAGGAAATTCAAAAAAATTATCTAAGGTAAGTTGATAGTGATAATAACCAAATTTAAATTTAAAATATGCTAAATTTTCAGGAAGGTTATGCATTAGGTCAGATTGCAGTTAACGCTATGAGCGAATTATTAGTGGCTCATCCTAATTTTAATTTTTCTGAAAATATAACTCAAGTGATTGTTCCTTTCCTAAACCACAAGGATGAAACCCTGAGAAAAATAGTGAAATCGGCAGTGGAAAATGTGTTCAAAGAAGATAAGAAAGAAGAGATTACTCTCAAAGTGAGTTTTTGTTCATTATTAGACTATTTCTTATACACGACTTTCAAGCTTTTCTGTCTAAAAAATTCAAAACAAAATTTAAAATTTTGTATATGTAGGATTGAAATATTTTTTATATTCTCTTCTTAGGTTAAGTGTTTTTGAGTACTTACCTGTTCTAGAAACTCGGCTTTCCTTTTTTTTTCAGATTTTAAGAGTGCTTAATCATTATCTTAAAACACATGCACATAACGTAAAAGTGGAAATGTTGGAAGTTCTTCTGGTTTTAAAATTGAAAGATGTGAATTTGGAAAAAGAGAAAGAGCTTGAGATGAAGCATAAGAAACTGATGTCGAAAAAGCAAAATGTTCTACAAATTTCAAAAAAGGAGAGAAAGGTAATGTGTAGATGATAAAAAAAATTCTCAGAGCAATGTAACATTTATTAATTTCAGAGACAAAAACAATTACAATATTTGGAAAAAGAACTTTTAGAAACAAAAGCGGAGGAAAACAAACAGGCAAAGCAGAAAAACATAACTGAAATTACAAAAATTGTTTTTGCAGTGTATTTTAGGATATTGAAAAGTTCAACGAATAACAAAGCAATAGGTGTGTGTTTAGAAGGATTGGCAAAGTAAGTTTAAACTTCTTATATTTGTTGTTCCAATTATTACTAGTAAGGCTAACTTTACTTAGAAATATTGATATCAAACTTTAATTTATTTTCATTTTTAATAAAAATGTACTTTGATATCACAATGCATTAGAGAAGCATGTCGGAAGCTTTCACGCCCTTGTTCAAATTTTTAATATAGATTTGCTTGGAAATAAATTGATTCAATCTCTGAAAATGAATCTAAAGTCAAAATTTCCTGGTCTATTGAATTCCAAGGAATGGATACGATAATAATAAATAAACAATGTCATTCATCACTTTCTTGGTACAATTTTATTGAGGAAACAAAAAGTATTCAAAAATTTGTAAATGCGAACTTGAAAACTGTTGCGAAAAATTTAAAGAGGCAACTTCTTGTAAAAAAAATAGGGTGTGCCTTTTATAGCGAAGACTATAAAACGCGACCTATGAAGATAGGCCTTTTCTCTAAAAGTAAAAAAAAAGACAAAAATGTAATTTCTTGTTGCTACAATTAATAGTTTTGGAGAAAACAACTCATTTATCAAAAGATATAGCAACAAGTATAGGCTAGAATTATTCCTCTATTATGAATTTAAGCTACATAAAACTGCATTTTAATAAGAAATCACAAGGTATCTTATTTGTTCTGAAATAATAAGTTCTTGCAATCATAGCACTTCTCCTATGATTGTTCAAAATTGGTAAATTACATTTGTGCAAAATGTATGCAAAAATTATTCATACTAAGATAATCTTTCAATTCTTTTACGATTTTTTGAAAACTATGACGATTTAATATTAACAAAATGACTTTTTTTCAGATTTGCTCATTGTATCAATTTCGATTATTACATGGATATGGTAAATTTATTGGACAAATTACTGAAAGAAGAGTGGTTGGGATTCAGAGAACAATTGCATTGTATTCAAACTGTGTTCGCGATATTGAGTGGACAAGGAGAGTCTCTAACTTTAGATCCTACAAGGTTTTACAACAACATTTATAAAAATTTGTTTGAAATTACGGCTTCGTCTAAAGGACACAATAATCTTCTTATTGTTTTACAAATTTTAAGTAAGTAAAACAGCACTTATTTTATTTTTTCCTATCATTAATTTCTATCAATCTTAGATGACTGTTTGATCAAAAGAAGAAAGAAAATCACCAACAAAAGATTGATTGGGTTCGTTAAAAGGCTAGCAATACTTAGTCTCCATCTTCTGCATCATGGTTCTTTGGGAACTTTAGGATTGGTGAGAAATATCATGCAGTTGAACAAGAATGTGGACATCCTTCTGGATACAGACAATTCATTTGGTGATGGTCACTACCTGCCTGAATTAGATGATGCAGAATATACTAATGCTGCTTCAACTTCTCTTTACGAGCTGGCTATATTGAATAAGTCTTACCACCCAGTGGTGCGTAAACTTGTCAAAAACATATCTCATGGAGTACCATCTTCAGGTGAAGGAGCTTTAGTGCCAGAAATAGGAAAATTGTAAGTATAACATTTCTTTCAGTGGTTTTAGAGATGACGAAAAATAATTAAATAATTTACCAAAAAGGAGCAATCGAATATATTATAAAGAATAACGAATGATCTTTAGAGTATGAGCTATTCGCTTTTATTTCGTTTGTACATCTGTGAATAATAACAGCTGTAATATGAAATATGATATAACTTCTCCAGATAGTACTAACTGAAGAGAACAACACCAATAATGATAAAATCATATGGTGAAAAAAAAAATAATAATAGCAATTGGTAGACCAGATAGATTAGCGGCATGAACTAGTCTTATTACTACTTTGAGTATGGTCCGTATATCACCGAGAATTTCAGAGCGGTTACTAGTGGTTATCAATGTTTCAGGTAACCCTGCTTTGTATTTACGGATCGCTTGACACTTGTCATTCGACAGCTATATTTTTCTTTGACAGAATTTTGGAGGTAATAAATGGTAGATCTCTTTTAATTTGTAATGGCTCTGAAGAGTAATTGTTTCAAAATTAAAATAATGAAGTTTTTGAGTGTTAGATGTCATGGAAAATGTTCTTAAACAATAATCTGTAAATTAAAATGACAACTACCAACTTACTAATAGTAACTGAGGTGATATAAGGACCCTTTGTTAACCTCAATTTCTAAATTCAAGAACTAATTTTTTTTACTAGTACAATATTCTTGTATTCGTTGACTTGTATGAAATTAAGTTTGGATGTACTTTCATCAATTTCCATATAATCTGAAAGTCAACCCAATTTCAGTTCTAGACTTCAAATACTTTAATTATGATTTTTTGACAATATTACATACTTCTTTCCAGATTTTGAAATGTTCAAATAATTGAGTTTCAAAATTACTCTTAAATTTTCGTTTTCCTTGGTTAAATTGTTATTTTCAATGTTTTGTGTTTTTTCAAAATTGCTGTACTTACCTTAATTGTTTATTCTCTTATCAGGCGACCAGATGAACTATTTCAAACTTATGACATGTCAGAAATGGCCTTCAACCCCTCTGTTCCAATCCCCAAGAAGGAAAAGACGGAAAAGAAAAAGGGTGGTTCACACATATTTTTCGCAGATCAAAACTTTGAAGATGAGTGTAATATGAAAATGAAAGAACAGCTTTTGAGGGGTGTGTTTTGTACAGAATAAAATATATTATTAAAATTAATTGTTTGATGTTTTATTTCTTCCTTTTACTTAAGAAATGAAGTACATAGTTATTTAGTGTTTCAAAATAAATAAAAACATGTTTTGCATAAGAAATTTTATTCAGAGAGTTTTTGTAACAATAATGATCTAATCCAGTCGCTTTGCTTTTATTGAAGCTGTTAATTTTGGTTTTTTGGCAGGTCGGCAGGCCTTGATATCAAAATTCTTCAATTTTCTGTGTACAGTGAGCTCAGAAGCATTCACATTAGCCACTTTCAGTTTGGATTTGATGATTTTTTATGTTGCAAATCTGTTTTCAGACAAATTTCCTTGCAACATCGTTCTGACCTTGAAGTGAAAATTGGCTTTCTTTCATATTTTTTTCTTTTCGGGGTTAATTCTTGACCGGATACAACTGCTTTCTTTATATTTCGTATGCTAGCTTCAGACACATTCAACCTTCTTGAAATTAAGAGATCGATTGAAATCAAGATCCTTTTTTTACACATCATTCAAAGGTCATAATCAACTGCTTTTAAAATATGCTCTGGACAAAGTAAACAAACCGTTTTGTCATTCAAGACTGCGAAGAAAACAATCAAAACGCGGAATATCACAAAATCTTGTACGAACCTGCAGCATGGGAGATATCGACTGGAAGAGGTCTGTACTGATTCATACTCAATATGGTATCAATATGTCAAAATTGTAATGCAACACATCGAAATAAATGAAAAATAAAACGGTATAAAGAAATTCCTAGATGAAAATTACCAGAGCCCCCGCAAACGCGCGTGCACCGCACGCGGGCGCCAAAACGTCTTATAGACCGCATGAAGAACCGATGGACTGAAGGTTTTCGAAAAAGATTCTTTCAAATTTTTTTAACAATTTTTTTTTCCAAACTTCTTGCAATTTATACAAGTTTCCGAACGTCGCAATCGGTATGGAATAGCCAGATATTGGTTTACAAAAACGCATACTCGATGCTAATCCTAGGGCATTTTTTGCGCCATGTGCTGCACACAGCTTAAATTTAACTGAAAATGATGCTGCTAAGGTTTCAAATGAAACAGTGGATTTTTTTGATATTGAACAAGAACTTTATGTATATTTCTCTTCATCCACAAAAAGATTGGAATGTTATAAAAAAGCATGATCCTCAGTTACATCTAAAACCCCTAAGTGATACTAAATGGTCAAGTAGAATTGATGCTAAAGTTTTATTTTATTCAAATATGTGATAGCCTTTTAGAAATAGCAGAAAATGATACTTTTAACATAAACTAGACATAAAGCAAGTTCTCTTTTATTAAATATTCATTCTTTTAAATTTATTTGAAGTATAATAATTTCTTATGATGTTTCATTCCAGATTAATATTGTAAGCAAAATGATGCAAAGTATAGCGATTGACATTAAAGTGTGCCAAAATTATTTGAAGAATTTAGTTGATCATTTCAAAAATTATAGGGATGATAACGTTCTCGAGGAAAAACTTGCGGAAGCTGGAAAACTAGCGGCTGCTCTTGAGATAGATCAAGGTTTTTCTCTATTATATACTGTAAGACGAAATTATAAACCAAAATTGTCCGATTATGAACAGACGGATGAGGCACCTCAAGATCCAAAAATCGCTTTTAAAATAAATTTCTTTTTGAAAATAATTGATCAAACACTAAGTTCCTTAAATAGTATAGGTTTGATATGATATCTGATTACGATAACGTTTTTTGTTTTATTTTTGATATTCTTAAATTAAATGATAAATATCTATTAAAATGCTGTCATGCTCTTCAACAAAAGCTAACTGATCAGGAAAAAAAGAGGCTGACGTGAAAGAAAATGATTTATTTAACGAGATAAAAGCCCTAAGATTGTTTTCATTATCTGAAGCAAAAATTCTACAATATATTTTTGAAAATAATCTAACTTCTTGTCTACCGAATCTTAGTATTGCCTCAAGAATCCTTCTCACTTTACCTGTGTCTGTTGCTTCTGGTGAGAGATCATTTACTAAATTAAAAATAATTGAAAACTTTTTGAAGTCTACCATGTAATAAGAAAGATTTTCTGGATTGGCAATCTTAGATATAGAGCAAGATATACTCGATTAAATTGATTGATTGATTATACAATATACAGCCAAATCTAGAAACACATCCATTCAATTTCTGGATTGATCCTAATTAAATGCTTATGCCTTTATGAATAATTTATAGAAGAATACAGCTTAAGTTTTGAAACACATTTAAAATGTATTATGTTACAACTAACACCATAAAGTTCTTAAGGCAATGAAGGTTGCTGATAGATTTTCACCATTCTACACTAAATTTTTAACAAAACAAAAAAAAAATTCCGATTATCAAGCAATGCTTTTCTCCACCTTCCCCTTTAAGGGGCGCCAAAATATGTTCCGCACGCGGGTGTTGATGTCCCTTGCGGGGGCCCTGAAAATTACATGCTATGGATGTTAAATTCAAATATTTTGCTTTTATTCTTGAGCAATGCAAGTAAATATGAAAAATCCTTAGTGCGTCTAATAAATTGGCCAGGTATGTTTTTCCCGGATATAGTGGTGTTGTTCACTAATAGTAAATGATTTTTGAGGAACCTTTGTCAACTTTAATTCCTAAATTCAAGAACTAATTTTTTTTACTAGTAGAATATTCTTGTATTCGTTGACTTGTTTGAAATTAAGTGTGGATGTACTTTCATAAATTTCCATATAATCTGAAAGTCAACCCAATTTCATTTCTAGACTTCAAATACTTTAATTATGATTTGACAATATTATATACTTCTTTCCAGATTTTAAAATGTTTAAATAATTGAGTTTCAAAATTACTCTTAAATTTTTGTTTTCGTTGGTTAAGTTGTTATTTTCAATGTTTTTTCAAAATTGCTGTACTTACCTTAATTGTTTATTCTCTTATCAGGCGACCAGATGAACTATTTCAAACTTATGACATGTCAGAAGTGGCCTTCAATCCCCAAGAAGGAAAAGACAGAAAAAAAAAGGGTGGTTCACACATATTTTTCGCAGATCAAAACTTTGAAGATGTATGCAATATGAAAATAAAAGAACAGCTTTTGAGGGGTGTGTTTTGTGCAGAATAAAATGTTTCATTAAAATTAATTTTTTGATGTTTTATTTCTTCCTTTTACTTAAGAATGAAGAACATAGTTATTTAGTGTTTCAAAATAAATAAAAACATGTTTTGCATAAGAAATTTTATTCAGAGAGTTTTTGTAACAATAATGATCTAATCGAGTTAAAAATTTTATCAAATATTAAATAATTCTAAGCATAATGTTGGAAATGACAAGCAGCCTCAGTCCCCAAACATGACTTATGTTATCCTGAAATTAGATTATAACAGCCGCAAAGAAAATAGATATGTGATTTTCCAGTGTTATCAATCTTAATATTTAATAGGAACAGAAATTTTATCAAGAAATTTCCGAGTTCATGAGCCGAAGCAAAATGCAATATGATAGAAAATTATTAATTAATTTCATATAGTGATACTAATTCTTTTGCGAGTTCAAATTTCAATTAAAAAATCATAAAAAAGATATTTTAGTAATGAGTTTTATGCAGAAAACAAAAAAAAACTCCTGAAAAACAATAATAAATCGAATTGGTTAGTAAATCGGTCAATTCTCGAATATTTTAACTGGCAATAGCACGGCTATTAGCACAATCCACTAAAATACTTAGTCAAAAAGTACAGGTAAATGATCATTTCAAATGGATGCTCTAAGAGCTTGTGGAAATTATTATTGTGAAAAAATTGGCACTGTTCTGTATACTAACCTGGAGGCATGTGAAGTATTTAGAATTCAGATCGGATTCTCTTTCGATAAATTTTTCTCATTTATTTATTTATTGCAGATTAACAACAAGTATTTCATTCATAAAAACGTGAATCCTCAATACATAACAGTTACTTTACGACTAAAAATAAACTGAAATAACACCCGAATTATAAAGGAATTCTCATTGAATTATTAAGTTTGAAAAATTAAATTCAATAGTTTCTACACAATTTTTTTGTCAACTACCAGCATAAATTTGATTTGAATTCGTATTATACAGAAGAAACCTATCATACCTATATCAAGATTGCAACATCGGAAGATATCTACCGGAAGAGGTCTGTACTGATTAATACTCAATATGGTATCAATATGTCAAAATTGTAATGCAACACATCAAAATAAATGAAAAATAAAACGGTATAATGAAATTCCTAGATGAAAATAACATGCTATGGATTTTAAATTCAAATATTTTGCTTTTATTCTTGAGCAATGCAATATGAAAAATCCTTAGTGCGTCTAATAAATTGGCCAGGGATGTTTTTCCCTGATATAGTGGTGTTGTGCACTAATAATAAATGTGTCCAGACGCCGAGACAGTATTTCGAAAATCAAAAAACTACTTGAAAGTAACTGTTTACAGTTAATAAAAAACAAAACATCACATCCAAAAAGTATTTGGATCTCATTATATTGTAATTGTAAACTTGAATATTAGATCAATTTCCGATACTTTTTCGAGTCGTAGTATTTGTAATGACAGCATAGCAACTTGAACTTCCTACATATCATTTCATTCATTAATCAATAATTTATGTAATAGATGGTTTTCTTTCTTATTATAAAAAATGCAATAAATATATCATATTTCTGTTAAATAATACTTACCAATGATGAAATTATCATAAATATTTTAACCGATTATGTGAATATAGGGATATCAGTCAATGAGATCACTTATAATATCATTCAAGTTAATAAATTTGGATTTTATATATTTAGTAAAATCACACATTTGTTTCCAATTATGATAAACTTTTAATTAGTAACGGTTGAATGAATTCACTATGAGTAAATAAATATAGAAAAGGGATTCAATAATAATGTACCAAATGATAACAAATAATGCAGCAGCAAAATATTCCAGAAACGAAAATGTTGCTTACTGTTCCTGTTCCTATTGCAATGAATTGTATGGTCTATATTATTAATATTCCATTATATTGTCAATATTCAAAGACATGAACGTATAGATCCAAAATTAACATAAAATTTTTGAGAATATTACAGGCGGAAAAAAAAATCGGTTGCAGTAGTTTGAATTCTCCCTTGGAATACATCTAATGTTTTTCAATATAGCTCAGTAATTCTCTTTAGAAAAATATATTTTGGAATAAAAAGAAATGAAACATTGTAGATTTGATTTTGGAACTATTTCAAAGATGTTTCTATTCACGAATTGCTAACTTTCATGAAGTGTTCAGGAACAATATTATTGTGAATTGCTGACCAAGAATATTGACAAAATTATTAATAATATAATAAATCCACAACTTACGAAGGAAAAAACATTACCTAAAACAATAATTCCCAAGGAGAAATTTGATAGTAATCCGACCTACAACAAATCGATTTCATAAAAACCAAGCTGAGAAAATTGGATACGTCAGAGATGTACAAATTGAAACAATAAGTTTCAGATAAGGGAATAGATATTCTTCAAAAAAGCAGAAAACGAGACGATTTCAAAAACCCAATGCACTCATATTCTAACTTCCAGGTAGCTAATCAAAAATATTCAACGATGGCTAATAAAAAAAAATTCAGTCAACAAACAAGGCGATTGTAAGTCGATGGACAACTTTCCACAAAAACCACAAATAGTAAACAAGATCAGGAAGCTACATATATCATTTCTCTAGGAATATTTTGGTGCCAATACCAGTCATATTGGAATAATCAATCAATATCAGAGTTCTCCATAAGGTTTTACTTACTGTTGCTGCAGGCCTTTTCGAAAGACATACCAGTAACGACCGGATTTTAGATTTGGTTTACATCGAAGATCGATTAATTCTTGGAATCGTTTCTATTTTATCCTCCATTTCCTCTCCGTCACAAAGTTTTTAGTACTCTGCCACAGAGATAAAAATCAGAATAAAATAAATTTCAAAATAAAATCAATGTGACAGGGATATCTGAATCGATTTAAATCTCAGTAAATAGACAAATATAACAGATGCAGAATCTAAGCGATAATAATAATCCGTATATCTCTAGAAGTAATCATTTTCTAATCTATATATTCATGGTACAAGAAATAGATAACTTGGGCCCAAGTTTACCGATATGTCAGTCAATTCAAATATAAGAAATATTCATGTTTGCAGGCAACCAGAAATGTTAAAAAAATAAATCATTTTCATTTCAGTTCACACATAGAAATCATCTATGTGTTAGTAAATGAGACAAAGATAAAATTAAAATCTCGTAAGGTGTGCTCTACCTAGAAAAAATTTCACTAATATTATTATTTCAGGGACAATGAATATCAAAATATGAAATTGTCATGTTATAAGATGAATAGTACCATCACAGCATAAAATCATAAATCAGTCTGGGAAACTATTTAAAAATAACTATACCCACAAAATAAAAACAGAAGGATAAAATATAAAAGCGATGTTAACAACAACACCTAAAGAATCGAAAATTAAAATCTATGTTGAACAGCTTTCTAGGAACTATCCAAACCTGTGAAAAAATATTCAATATGCAATTTGTGCAGTAGTAGCTATTGAAGCAATAATAAAAGAATATTCATAAGTTCAATATAAGCATAAAAAATCCAGATGTCAAAGCAATAACAAGGTAACAAATTAAATTGATTTTTTTTGTTGGATTATGCAGGTGAAACAAATTTTGATCTAATGCTATATGGACTTCTTCATAACATTTTTTGAAGAAAATTATGTCAATTAAAACAAGGTAACAAGGAAATAAAAATATTTTTCCTAATTTATCAAACCATGGGAAAAAACAATTTTGATATATTGCTGTAAGGATTCATAATATTTTTGAAAAGGAATAAAAATGAAAAAAGAAGGTTTTTTCTATTAATCAAGATTTGGACAAAAACCAATTTTGGTTGCTGAATGGATTCTTTTCTGATGTATAAACGAAATATGTATCAACTTAAACAAAGAAAATAATATTTTTCCCAAATTATCTCACTATGGATAAAATAAATTTTGATCAGTTGCTGTATAGTTCCTTTGCAAATGTCTTCGAAAAAAAAAAAGGTGAACTCGATTTCAAGGTAACAAAGAAAATAAAAATATTTTTTGTATTTTTCAAACCATGGATAAAACTAATTTTGATCTATGGCTGTATAGATTCTTTCATGAAGTTTTCAAATGAAATAATGCCAACTCGAATAAAAGTTAACAAAAAAAACAAAAACATTTTTTTTTCATTTTATGAAAGCACAAATAAAATAAATTTTGATCTTTTGCTGTATACACTTTTGTAATGTCTTCGAAAAAAAAAATTAAGTCAATAACAAGGTAATAAATATATTTTTCATATTTTTTAAGCCATGGATAAAACTAATTTTGACCTGTGGCTATATGGTATTTTTTCATGTCTTCGAACAAAATAACGTTAACATAAATACAAGGTAACAAAGAAAAAAAAAAAGATTTCTTAATAAGGTCTTGAAAAGCAAGATAAATTAAAATAAAACCCGATATCAGAGAAAATAAAAAGTATTTTTTGTCTGACCATGGATAATATATGTTGCTGCACGAATTCTATCATAACATTTTTGAACTAATGCATTTCATTCCAAAATTTACTCATTTTTATGAACATCTGAGATAAAAACTTTTTAGTATAACTAAATTTCTTCCAAATTGAAAAAATAAAAAAGAAGTAATGGTAAAAATGACAAGAGATCAAAAAGTGATGTCAGTAACGTAAGATAATTTTCTAGAATAGAGCTTACTAAAAATGGAGAGTGAATTCGAAGGATATTGATGAATTTAAAATTAAATTTTTTTGTGTTCAAAAGATGTTTTGAGAATGTTATTTCATCGCTAAATAATTGTATTAAACACAAAAATATTGCTATTGCTCTTATGCAAGGTATTTTGTATAGTATTTTATGAGTATTATTATGTATATGTATAACCATTTTATTTCAAGACGTTAGGAAAGAGGAAGCTGTCATTCCCTCCATTTTGTTGATGAAGCTGAAATATAATATTAAAACAGGATGGGTAAAAAATTTTATAATTTATTCCAAAATGGGGAAAAAAATATATAAACAGTTACAAATTATTCAAAGTCTTCAAACGCAGTAGAGAAATTGAATATTTTCAAATATAATAATAGTCAAAAAAATGATCGTTTCAAGAGTTTATCATCAAATATACTGAGAGATCTTATGAATTTCATACACTTATTTACATGACTCAGAATAAACAACACATACTGTACCTTCAAAATATTCCCCTCTGAAAACAAATATCACACAAAAATAACATTTTTTAATCATCTATCGATGAATTATTACATAGGGCAAATAGACTGTTAATACATGATGATTTACAAAAATTTACTACCAAAAGAATCCCCAATGGTTGAATTTATACTCAAAATATGCTGAAACATCTACACTCTAGAGATCAAAAATAAATAATTTACAGGACACTGAAACATATCTTTATACGAAAAAAATTACCACACCTTGATCAATGCCTCAAGTGTTGCCCTGAGTGTTTATATGAAGTGTTTTTTTTTTAAATCAATATTCATTAAAATTCGGAACATGTTACAATAAAATCTCAACATGCATGTATTAGTTTTGAATTTGATGATCAATTTGGATACTATTCTGTCTTACCAAAATGTTCAACCCATATTACCACAATAATTTAAGTAAGAGTCAAATATTAAAAAAAAAAAAACAAAAAATGTCGATGGCTCAGCAATCACTGGAAGTAAATATATTATATTAAAATAAAATCGAATGTTACATAACATTTCATAATATAACTAAGTGTTTCCACAAGTGTTCAGATCTACTGAGAGAACTGAGGAAATTACAACAAATGTGTGTTAAATAAAAATAAAATGTCTTATTCTGATTTTTAATAAGTAAAAAAAGTGAAATTATCAAACTTTGGAATTATTTCCAAACTTTTCACAAATAATATATTATGAACAAATTACTTAAACTATTTCATTAATTCTATATTCAAACGGAGTGGTTATCCTTAATTTTTGTTTGAACCTTTCATACTGTGTGATTCACTTGTTGAAGATGACAAATACAATTTTCTTTATTGTAATTATTTAAAAGTTATGTGTTGCATTATGGTTCTTATTCAATAAGAAATCTCATACGTCTAATTCTCCGTCCTTGACCAGTTTTCGAAATTAAAATCTGTAAATCATATAACAACACTGATAACGATGTATAGTACGTTGCTTGAACCTGAAATCTTAAATGTGCTCCTGTTACCAGAAGAAAAAAAAAACCGATCAGACTTGACAATTTGAATTGGTGTAACAGGATCACATTCAATGCATGAAGAAAACAACGATTGAGGAATAAATAAATAAAATAAAAGACGCTGTAAACTTCAAGATAGCATTCGACATACAAGAAAAAAATAAAAAATGTTGTCGTATATTCAGGCAAAATTGAAAATTTCAACTTACTAGTTTATATCTTAGTTTTCCTGGCTGCCAGGGGGACCTCCAGCGTTTGGTGTTCCATAGCCGTATGACGGGAAACCATATCCGGACTGGGGCATAGTGGCAGGTACACCTTGAGTGGGTTGAGCGCCATAGTAGCCTTAAAAAATAATTTCATGCTATTATTGTCTATTCAATCGCAGAAATGCTGGCGAAGGGTCGGTTGTATATACTGAGCTAAGTTTATTCACCCCCAAAGTTTATTATCAGAAATGAGTTTTTACACAGGTAAGAAAAAAGTTTTCCGATTTGATTTGGTCCGAATTTTTCGAAATAAAAACCAAGGATGCAAGAACCGTTTGCATCTATTGCATCTATTTTAAAAGCATTTGTTAACTTCCATAACAACAGGCCAATTGAAAAGTCCCCGGTCTACCATTGTAAAACCCTTTTCTTCTTGGCAAATTCGATTTTATTATTTCATAGTCAACATAGTTGACTTCGAGGGCGATACAGCGATCTTCCAACTTTTCAATACCATTTTTGTGGTACGGTTTGTCTTTCGCTTCAAAATAGGCCTCAGTTTCGGTGATCTTCATTGGCGCTGAATTTCTTTTCAACAATCATTCTTTTGAAGTTTGGTCCGAATTTTTCGAAATAAAAATCAAGGATGCAAGAACCGTTTGCATCTATTTTAAAAACATTTGTTAACTTCCATAACAACAGGCCAATTGAAAAGTCCCCGGTCTACCATTGTAAAACCCTTTTCTTCTTGGCAAATTCGATTTTATTATTTCATAGTCAACATAGTTGACTTCGAGGGCGATACAGCGATCTTCCAACTTTTCAATACCATTTTTGTGGTACGGTTTGTCTTTCGCTTCAAAATAGGCCTCAGTTTCGGTGATCTTCATTGGCGCTGAATTTCTTTTCAACAATCATTCTTTTGAAGTTTGGTCCGAATTTTTCGAAATAAAAATCAAGGATGCAAGAACCGTTTGCATCTATTTTAAAAGCATTTGTTAACTTCCATAACAACAGGCCAATTGAAAAGTCCCCGGTCTACCATTGTAAAACCCTTTTCTTCTTGGCAAATTCGATTTTATTATTTCATAGTCAACATAGTTGACTTCGAGGGCGATACAGCGATCTTCCAACTTTTCAATACCATTTTTGTGGTACGGTTTGTCTTTCGCTTCAAAATAGGCCTCAGTTTCGGTGATCTTCATTGGCGCTGAATTTCTTTTCAACAATCATTCTTTTGAAGTTTGGTCCGAATTTTTCGAAATAAAAACCAAGGATGCAAGAACCGTTTGCATCTATTGCATCTATTCTGAAAACATTTGTTAACTTCCATAACAACAGGCCAATTGAAAAGTCCCCGGTCTACCATAGTAAAACCCTTTTTTTCTTGGCAAATTCGATTTTAGCCAACATAGTTGACTTCGAGGGCGATACAGCGATCTTCCAACTTTTCAATACCATTTTTGTGGTACGGTTTGTCTTTCGCTTCAAAATAGGCCTCAGTTTCGGTGATCTTCATTGGCGCTGAATTTCTTTTCAACGATCATACTTTTGAAGTTTGAGATCAGGAAAAAGTCGCTGGGAGCCAGATCTGGCGAATACGGTTGATGCAGAAGCAATTCATGCAATTTTGCCATAGTTTTTTCATTGATTTGTGACACGGCGCATTGTCTCGATGGAACAGCACCTTTTTTTCCTCAAATGGAGCCGTTTTCGAACGATTTCATCCTTTAAACGATCCAATAACGCTATATAATAATCGCTGTTGATGGTCTGGTCTTTTTGGAGGTCATCGATGTGCTCATCCCTGAATACTGATATCATAACTTTGCCAGTTGACTGCCGATTGGACTCCAGAAGTTCAGGTTTATTGCACTTAAACAGTTTCAAACACTGCTCAGAATTTTTAACACGTTGTTGCTTTTGATCAATTGTGAGCACCCATTTTGCACACAGCTTTCTCTTGTACAAATATTCGTGAATGACATGATGTACACGTTCAGATGATATCTTCACAATGTCTGCTATCTTGATCAACTTCACTTTATGGTCATTCAAAATTATTTTGTGAACTATTTTGATTTTTTCGCCAGCGACAGCCTCTTTTGGGCGTCCACTACGTTTGCCGTCTTCGGTGCTCATTTCACCACGTTTGAACTTAGCACACCAATCAATGATGGTTGATTTTCCTGGTGCAGATCCCGGAAACTTCATCAAGCCAAGATTTTGCTTCAACTGTATTTTTTACCTTCAAAAAGCAATATTTTATCAGCACACGAAATTCTTCTTTTTTTTCATCTTTTTTCAAATAACAAAAGTAGCTACACTGACAACGCAATATCTCACAAACTAATGGTCTGACTGCTGTCAAATTTTGACACGTATCGTTTGAAGGTTGGTACTAACTAAAAATCATATGGATTTAATACTAGCACCGTCATCTGTGCATCAGACCTGGGACTTTTCGATTGGCCTAATATGATTCCATCAGAAATGAACAAATTCTGAATGCATAATCTGCTTTCACGATTTGTGTTACAATTTATCTCAGTTTTTTTGAACTGAATCAATCTAACCGTTGATAATTTCAATGAATAACCAGTTCAATCCCATACAACCGACCTTGAAGAATTACAAACTCCCGACGATTTTTCCAAGGTAAAAGCAAATCATACCAATGAAGCAAAATAATCGTTGATTGTAATCACCAGTTAAAAAACTAAGGAATAAAAGCAAGCTAATTAAAAAAAAAAAAAAAACGCACCACCGGCAGGTTGATATGCACCATAAGGTTGCTGGGAGTAACTACCTGCAGGAGCCTGTCCTGGCCCCGGAGCAGTCGGATTCTGGCCTATGGGTCCCGTATTCTGGAAAAAAAGCTGCATATCAGGCAAGTTTTTACAGTTCAGTCAACATAAGTGTAATTTCAAACAAACATTCAACAAATAAGACATGTTATGGATCGTTTACTAACACATGTTTGAAATAATAAATACATAAATAAAACAGAAATTTTGTAGGTAATAAAGTAGAATTATTTCCTATACTTTCAAACTACATTCTAGTTCTTCAAGTATATTTTTAAACATTAAGAACAGTAAGAATATTTTACCAAAAAAGACATATTATGGATCATTTACTAACACATGAATATTAGGAATTGAATTAGAAATAAAAGTAAAGAAACGACTTTAAGAAGTTATTAAGTGAAATCAATTCATTTTATTTTTAGACAACACAACATATTTTAAAGTACTGTGTTAATTGGAAAACATGCTCATAGCATTACAAAATAAAACTTGCAAAGATAAGTTTTCATGAAATTTTCATATCTGCAACAGTTTTGTATAATGTTATGCTAGTATCTATTTTTATTTGGAATAATCATGCCTTCGATTCTATCTAAAATGCAAATTGAGTGGGATGTGCGGAAAATATCTGACACCAGCAAATTAACTAGTAGAAATTCATTGATGAATCAGTGGCGTAGCAATCATAGAACTAGAGGCCCCCCCGCATCCAGATAATTTTTGTGGGTTTATTATTTTTATATAGTCCATAGGGTGAACAAGGTCTTGTTTATATTCAGAGGGAACAATCACGTTTAAAATTTTGATCCAAGAAAATAGTATAAAAAAATAGCTTTCTAGCCGCTTTATCAAGAGAAAATATGGCTTTGCTGAAAGAGTTAACCAAGTAGCTCAATCAATGAAATGTCACTTTGACATGTTACATAGAAATTGGCGAACATAGATTCATAAAAACTAAGAAGTCTTGAGATGCATAGTGTGTGTATTGATTCGATTTTGTTTCAGACTTTTTGAGAGACCCACCTGTTGCTTTGGTGTTCTGCTTCACCAGAGTTCTGTAAGGTGGCGTTTTTCAGAAATTTTCGAATTCCCGCTATCTGCCTGGTGCCGTTAAAAAATGAAATACTGATTTTAGGACTTTACAAACTTTCACAATAAATTACAATTCAGTTCCTATCGAATTTTTAACGAAATGAATGGAATATAATAATGACGAATTATAGAAGATTGTTACCAGCATAGAATATAAAATATTATTGTTTTATACTTAAAGGTCGCGAGAGCCGAGAATCGAGAGAAATGTTAAACATAATCCCTCGAAATCAAGTAGGTATAAATCTGAAAAATCTCCCGTTTTGTCTGAAAGTTTTAGAGGTATAAGTAGACACACCAGGTTTTCTGTGCATGTTATCTAAAAGCATATTTTTCAGTTTGACATACAACACATAAGTGGAGTGAAAAACATTTCAATAGAAACTACCTTTTTAGTAATATACAATTTTTAAAATTATAACGTTCCATTATCAAATGAGAATTTAGCTCCAAACCGCATAACCAAATGAAATGGAGGCCACCACATCAAGTGTTAAATATACTAAGGCGACACCTTCTGCGAACATTCGTTCACAATGTTTCGATTTATTCAATCGACTACTATATAGTGTATTTGCTTCAGCTATGGCATTGCCGTCATACCTAGTGATGGGTGAATTTTTTTTCGTTATAAGTTCCTTTTAGAACCACCAAATTTTCAAAAGCGTGTGTATATCCACAGTCTGGCAACGATGCTAGAAAACGTTTTAATAGGTCATGGCTCTGCTAAAATGATTGGACCGTACCGAATGAACTTTCTGGAATTTCAACAGCTCGTATAGGGTCCCCATTGCGTTACCGAGCTACGTCACTGATGAGGTTAGGTTAATCCTATCAACCGATCAAAACCGATGTGTGTGTCAGTAGAACCCAAAATAGTCTCTCTCTCTCACCTTATTTTTCATCTGGGCCTCAATGGCCTCAGCCTCCTTCAGTTTCCCTATACTACGATAATACTCTGCCCACTGTGCACTATAATCGGGTTGGCCATTGGCGGCGGAGGCGGCAGCCACTGGGGCCGCAGCTGGCACGGACGGAGCTACCGTAGGAACAGGCGCGGCTTGTCCAACGGCTGCGGGCTGGCCCGTTGCTGCCTTGTTTTTGGCCTGGAGAAAGTCAAGATGATATTCAACATGCACAGTTCACTCTACTACAAGCCACACTACGGGGTTACTTCCAATAGCAGCGGTCAGTTCTGCGACCTTGAGAGATATCGACTGATGGACGTTGCTAGATTCCACATCAGATGACACAGTATCCTAGATACAGTCCCTGGCCAAATTATTAGAACCATCGGATGGATCGGATTCCATTGTCCATTGAACGGAGAGAAAGAAAGCGCTGTGCCGAGATTCGTTTGTGCTGTCCCAAAAGCCATTCGGCTTGTTTTCGGTCGAGTTTAGTGGGGTGCTCATTCAACGTCTTTGTTTTTACAAAATATAAGTAAAAAATGTGAAAGGAAGTCAACTATGTGACCGTAACGATAAAGTTAAGCATTTCTACCAAGAAGTCGAATATTTCCAGTTTTCATTATTTGGAACATACTACCAGGAAGGAAATTGTCATCCTTTACTATACAGGGTTAGAACTATTCAGATGGGCACTACAGGGATATCGAAAACCGTTAGAGATACAGGGTGGATTAAATTACAAAAAAGTTGCGTTTTAGGGTTTAGTGTGTTGCTGTTGACAGATATCTCCAATGGTGCGAGATTTTCTTTTTTTCTGTATAACTCATTTTTTTCTGAAGATAACTTCAATAAATTCGGTTTGTAATCATCCAAATTAGAGATTCTACTGGTATCGCCAGATTTTTTCAGTTTTCCATTGTTTCAGATACGCGATAGTCAATTTTTTTTTCTTATGGACGCCATATTGGTTTTCCTTATGAGGTGATAAAGAAAAAAATTACGAATTCAACAATGTATCACACTTTAAAAAAATATCGAGTCTAGGTACAAAAATTTGAAGAGTTGTTATGTGAAATCATCACTTGACTATCGCGTCTCTGAAGCAATGGAGAACAGAAAAAATCTGATGAAACTATTAGTATCTCTATATTGGATAATAACTATAAGCCAAATTTCGTGAAGTTCGTGAATGAGTTATACAGAAAAAATCTCGATTTTGAATATCCCTGTAGTGGCCCTCTGAATAGTTCTAACCCGGTATATTGTAATGATGAGAAATTTGTAAAAACATTAAGATCAAGTCGAAAAATATCGTTTTCAACTATTGGAAAAAAAAAACGCAATGTTCTAATAATTTGGTCAGGCAATTTATGTAAACCAAAAAGAACAGAACAAAAGGATAAAATAAATCATAATGAAAACAAAACAAACACGTATTAGTAAAAGATTCAAAATACATCAATTCGTAAATGTTCGTTAAACAAGATTACGTTTCTAGCACAACAACCATCGATCTGTATGTACACTATAAACATAACCAGACCATTCGAGTATGCAAAATACACCAGAAATTTAGTACTTTTTTCCCATGTCCAAGTGCCAATTCATTCGATCCGAAAAGAATTCAGAAACTGAACGCCTCTATTGGAAGTCAAAACTGTTCAACTACTGGGCATGTTTATAATCTACAAGCGACTCTCTATCGGGCTTACCTGTTGTTCAATCATCTCAGCCTCTCGGTGCATGCCAAGCGACCTATAGTACTCGGCCCACTGCATGGAGTAGTCAGCCTGGCCAGTGCCAGGGTTCATCTGTGGATTTGCCCCGACTCCTTGATCAGGGGTTTGGGCGGAAGGGTTGCCCCACTGTTGAGAGGGAGGCTGTTGCGGTGCTTGCTGTTGTTGGTAGGCGGGCATGCCCCAACCTTGGGGATTGTAACCTTGCGGTGCCATACCTGGGTAAGCCTAAGGAGGTGAAGATCGGAGCGTTAGAATTGATGGAAAAATCCAAACTATTTTTGAAGGGATCAGTCGAATTTGTCAACAGTTCTCGGTCCTATATTGCTCTTTCATCACCAAATGATTTTCAGCAAGTTTCAGAGTTTTTTTATTACAGTTATTGTCATGATTAAATCGTCTGTTGAATTCAAATTAAATAATAATTATTGGCAAGATAATGTCCATGAGTTACATTCAAACTATTTTAAGACAACTGGCCTCCGAGATCTTGTGATTTAACACCTCCAGACTTTTATTTGGGTATCGTGAAAGATGAGGTGTATGCCGATGCTCCACAGCCGATTCGAGAACTTAAAAATGGAATTCGTGTCATAGAAGACACAGACGTAAATCTGCGACTCGGTTGTTGAAATTTTCATGAAAAGGACAATAAGTTGAATTGTAATGTATGACAGTGAAAATATTTTAGTCTATGAATGAGTCGCAAAAAAATACTAAATTTCAACAACGAAAAAAAATCGGTAATTTTTTATCCTATATCAAAGAGCATATCCAAACTTCAAGGACCCCATTTCAAAGTTGGAAACAATCTAAATATTCGCTTGATGAAATTATAATAGGATGAATAATTCCGGAGAAAATTATCTCAACAAAATGAAAATTTTAAACAAAATATTCAATGTTGTTTCAATTCCTTACCGTAGGCATACTGTTTGTCATAGAAGGCGGACCTCCAGAATTAATAAAAGTAATGGGCATTTGTATTTTTTCCTGTATGATCCTCTTGGCCATCTCGATGGCGTCGGGATCACCACGGATGATGAATGTTTTCTCTGTGGCGTTGGGGTTTTGGTTTCTTCTATCCAATTCGCAATGTGCTCCTGATTGAGCGTTGAGCTGCTTGATAGTCTCACCACCTGAAAATTAGAACAGAATAAGGCTACATCCACATTATGAGAACTGTGGGGGGGGCGGGGCGTGTCATTTGAACCCAGTCAAATGACACGCCTACCCATGTTGGGCGTTACTTTGAAGAGTATCTATACTCACGATTCAAGGATAGTATTCTCGAGCTAAGAATAGTATGATAACCGATTTTCTTATTAAATATATTGTAAATAACAGGTGTTTTTTTCGAGGTATATAACTTATATAAGTTGGCATTACTGTTCAAAATGGCGACCGATTTAACAGCTGTCAAGTGATTTAATCTCAGTTTGGTTTGGCAATTCATCGTGAATAGACTCACGCCTGAACAGCGCTTGCAAATAGTGCAATTTTATTTCGAAAATAATGGTTCTGTGCGGAATACGTATCGCGCACTACGTCCATTTTATTTTGTTTAGGGATGAAGCGCACTTCTGGTCGAATGGCTACGTCAACAAACAAAACTGCCGCATTTGGAGTGAAGCTAATCCTCAAGTGTATGTCGAAACACCGTTACATCCAGAAAAAAATTTTGATGCGCTTTATGGGCTGGTGGAATCATTGGTCCGTACTTTTTCAAAAACGATGATGGCCAGAACGTTACAGTGATATACAGGTGATCTGTATAGAGCCATGATTACTAACTTTTTCATTCCTGAATTGAACAACCATGATGTACAGGAGCTGTGGTTCCAACAAGACGGCGCAACATGTCACACAGCTAGTGCCACAATCGATTTATTGAAAGACACGTTTGGTGACCGCCTAATTTTACGTTTTGGACCTGTGAATTGGCCTCCAAGATCTTGTGATTTAACACCGCTAGACTACTTTCTGTGGGGCTATGTAAAGTCATTGGTCTATGCGGATAAGCCACAAACCCTTGACCATTTGGAAGACAACATTCGCCGTGTTATTGCCGATATACGGCCACAAATGTTGGAGAAAAGTCATAGAAAATTGGACGTCCAGATTGGACCACATCCGAGCCAGCCGTGGCGGTCATATGCCAGAAATAACATTCAAAATGTAATGCCACAAGATTATCTTGCGGATAAATAAAATTCATGTCAATCGAATACTCCATCGTTGTTTTATTGCAATTTAAAGTTTATAGCTCTAACAAAAAACACCCTTTATATTTTATCTTTCAAAAACAATAAAAATGTGAAAATAGAACGACGCAGCTCAAGACTCTCTCCACTTTACTTTTCAAATAACACTTACCCCTTCCAATGATGACGCCACATTTATTGGCCGGTACGTTGAAGCTGACCTCGGCTCCGCCCTGATTCTGGTTGTTACGCCTATCTTCCCAACCGCCGCCGCCGTAGTCACCGCCTCCGCCGTTCCTACCGCCACCACCACCTCTGTTGTCGAAGCCACCTTCGCGGCCGCCTCTACCACCGCCGCCACGTCTACCGGCCCCAGGTCCTCCCGGACCTTCTGTGTCTCGTCTTTGCACGCTTTCGATCAATTCCTCGATCCTTTGTCTTGCCTGAAATTATCGGTCGGTTAGTAGGGAAATTCTAAATTCGATAATACGCTCTATTAGTGATGACGTCACACACCGCCATTTCAGTTCTCCTGTCAGTGTTCGGAATCCAAACAAACAAATTGTCATTCAAATTAGTACGTTGTCCTTAAAGAAATTGGCTTATTTTGATAAATAAGGTTATTTAAGGAACGATTTTACTATTAATTGATAGACAAAAGGTACGAGATTAATGCCAGTAAGTTCGAACTTGAAGTTCAACTAATAAACACGGATTTTTACAAAATCTGGGGAATGATACAGGATTCAAACTTACTGGTATCAACCTCGTTCCTTCTGTCTATCAATTAATATTGAAATCGTTCCTCAAATACTCCTATTTATGAAAATAAGCCAATTCCTTCAACGACACCGTACTAATTTGAATGACAATTTATTTGTTTGGATTCAGAACACTGACAGAAGAACCAAAAATGGCGATGTGTGACGTCACACTAATAGAGCGTATAGTCCTATACGATTTCATGTTTATGGATTGGTACCCCTGAAAATCTGTCATCAAGTGTGCTTTTATGCATCATCGCATAATAGGTTGAATGACTACAATTTTTCCTATCTAGGTTTGAAAAAGTTTATTTTTCCTTACCTGCTCGACCTGTTTAGGGTTTCCTTGTAAGAAGCAACTTCTTTCTCCCGGTCCTTCTTCTCTCGCTTGCTGGAACTGTACGCGAGCTCCGGTTTCAGCTTGTATTTTTTTTATCATGTCCCCTCCTTTGCCAATTACTACTCCAACAGCGGCTCTTGGCACCAAAACCTGCAACGCAATAATCAATCGTTAAGATAACAGATTAATCAAATTATATTGTACTAGGAATTCGTAGGAAAATCGATATTGTACAAAAATATCATCCGCACCAATTCTATTAACTACCCAAGAAAGTAAGGATCAGTTATTTTGCTAGTTAGAGAGTTTTCACTCTCAATTTCTGAAGGAAGCTTGAAAAATTCGAATAAAATTCTCCTACGCAATAATTGCAATAATTTTCAGGTTGAAAAGATGTTTCCAATGAAAAACGAACATTAACACTATGAATTAATTAACTCTTTTGACGTTTTGGAGTCTAAATGAACCTTCTTCATCAGACAAACACTTTAAATATTCAGAATTTGTCAACCTGTATAATTCGAATTACGCCTATGTCGAATAATAAAGGGTGTTTTTTTTTTCGAGGTATATAACTTATATAAGTTGACATTACTGTTCAAGATGGCGACCGATTTAACAGCTGTCAAATGATTTATTCTCAGTTTGGTTTGACAATTCATCTTGAATAGACTCACGCCTGAACAACGCTTGCAAATTTATTTCGAAAATAATGGTTCTGTGCGGAATACGTATCGCGCACTACGTCCATTTTATTTTGTTTAGCGATGAAGCGCACTTCTGGTTGAATGGCTACGTCAACAAACAAAACTGCCGCATTTGGAGTGAAGCTAATCCTCAAGTGTATGTCGAAACACAGTTACATCCAGAAAAAAATTTTGGTGCGCTTTATGGGCTGGTGGAATCATTGGTCCTTACTTCTTCAAAAACGATGATGGCCAGAACGTTACAGTCAATGGTGATCGGTATAGAGCCATGATTACTAACTTTTTTATTCCTGAATTGAACAACCATGATGTCCAGGAGCTGTGTTTCCAACAAGACGGCGCAATATGTCACACAGCTCGTGCCACAATCGATTTATTGAAAGACACGTTTGGTGACCGCCTAATTTCACGTTTTGGACCTGTGAATTGGCCTCCAAGATCTTGTGATTTAACACCGCTAGACTACTTTCTGTGGGGCTATGTAAAGTCATTGGTCTATGCGGATAAGCCACAAACCTTGACCATTTGGAAGACAACATTCGCCGTGTTATTGCCGATATACGGCCACAAATGTTGGAAAAAGTCATCGAAAATTGTAGGTCCAGATTGGAGTACATCCAAGCCAGCCGTGGCGGTCATATACCAGAAATCATATTTAAAATGTAATGCCACAAGATTATCTTGCGGATAAATAAAATCATGTCAATCGAATAATCCATCGTTGTTTTATTGCAATTCAAAGTTCTATAGCGCTAAAAAAAAAACACCCTTTAAAACTTGCGTCTGTATGATGGGAATCACCACCATAGTGTAATAGTCTTTATGAGAAGTTTACAAGAGTTCAACTACAATTCGACTTACCTCAAAACCTTGACCGCCCCCGCCTCTGGGACCGCCGCCACCTCCGTAACCTCCGTCGTTGTAGTTGCCGCCATCGTCGTTGTTCCTACGACCGCCGCCCCTGAAGCTTTGCATCTCCTTCTCGGCTATCAGGTCGTAGATCAACTGTTTGGCGTATTCGACCTTCTGCGGGTCGCCGCTGATGCGCAACGGTTTCTCCTGTTCCTGGTTAGGACCGTCCTGTATGACGACCATCTTGGCGCCGCTCTTCTCCTGCAGCTGCTTGATGGTCTCGCCGCCCTTGCCTATGATGAGGCCGACCTTGGGTCCGGGAATCATTATCTCGATAAAATTACGACCTCCCGGCCCACCTCCGCCGCCGCCCATGCCCGGTCCGCCCATTCCTGGACCGCCGCCCATGCCTCCCGGAGGGCCGTGGCCACCGCCGCCCATGCTATTGTTCATTCCTGGAATAGAGAAAAAAATGCGTTAGCTCGGTTAGTTTTTGGTTATAGGTTAGATGCGGTGGAAGAGTACATACCGTTTAATAACGGGTATTTTTTTTTCGAGGTATATAACTTTAAGTTGGCATTACTGTTCAAGATGGCGACCGATTTAACAGCTGTCAAGTGATTTATTCTCAGTTTGGTTTGGCAATTCATCATGAATAGACTCACGCCTGAACAGCGCTTGCAAATAGTGCAATTTTATTTCGAAAAATAAAAGTTCTGTGCGGAATACGTATCGCGCACTACGTCCATTTTATTTTGTTTAGCGATGAAGCGCACTTCTGGTTGAATGGCTACGTCAACAAACAAAACTGCCGCATTTGGAGTGAAGCTAATCCTCAAGTGTATGTCGAAACTCCGTTACATCCAGAAAACTGACTGTTTGGTGCGCTTTATGGGCTGGTGGAATCATTGGTCCTTACTTCTTCAAAAACGATGATGGCCAGAACGTTACAGTCAATGGTGATCTGTATAGAGCCATGATTACTAACTTTTTCATTCCTGAATTGAACAACCATGATGTCCAGGAGCTGTGGTTCCAACAAGAAGGCGAAACATGTCACACAGCTCGTGCCACAATCGATTTATTGAAAGACACGTTTGGTGACCGCCTAATTTCACGTTTTGGACCTGTGAATTGGCCTCCAAGATTTTGTGATTTAACACCGCTAGACTACTTTCTGTGGGGCTATGGTAAGTCATTGGTCTATGCGAATAAGCCACAAACCCTTTGGAAGATAACATTCGCCGTGTTATTGCCGATATACGGCCACAAATGTTGGAAAAAGTCATCGAAAATTGGACGTCCAGATTGGACTACATCTGAGTCAGCCGTGACGGTCATATGCCAGAAATCATATTTAAAATGTAATGCCAGAAGATTATCTTGCGGATAAATAAAATTAATGTCAATCGAATAATCCATCGTTGTTTTATTGCAATTTAAAGTTCTATAGCTCTAAAAAAAACACCCTTTACGTAGGATGTACACCAAATCTATAGACTGGATTATATTAGTATTCATATAGTCTAATTACACTTTGTATAAAAGGGGCTTAACATCTTTGTTTGAATTCGTTGTTGAAGTTAATTTTGAGAAGAAAATGAAGACCAATAAAGATCTTGGTTAGTTTTCAGATAGACATATTTAGTATATAATAGTATTTCTTTATTATATATTCTTTTGAAGCCATATTTTTAGAAGAGTGTAAGTAGATAAGAACAATCGCCTCACTGATTGGATACTATGAAAACTGTAGGCCAAAAGTTTGTAGCTTAGATATGAAAAATCTAAAGCAAGTGGGATTTTCTTTATATATTGTAGATTCTTCTGAAGCCATATTTTTGAAAGAGTACGAGTAGAAGAGAAAAATAGCCCTACCGATTGGATACTATAAAAACTGTAGGGCAAAAATTGGCAGCTTAAAAATGAAAAATCTAGAGCAGGTGTGGGATGCGATCTCAAGAAGAATGCAGCTCAAATACAAATGAATGTTCATCCGTTAATTGTGAATATAGATAGAGAATATTTTACAGGAAGTTGTTGTTTTTTTATCAACAGAAAATCTGTTTTAAACATAGAACAACTTCAGATTATGAATTTTCTTTACTATCCCGGACCTCTGCTGAAGCAAACCTAATATATGGATAAACATCCTGCAAATAATATTTCACTCAGAGTTACTTTCCCGTTTGCATAAAAAAACTTTTAAGGGTGAGAGGCGAAAGTTTAGAGGTTAGGTTACAACCGATTCACAGCCAAACAAGCAGTTGTATGGATTAAAAAATGCATCCAAGCGACTTAATTTGTTCTGTTAGATTTATATTGAATTGACAACATACTGGCATCTTCGTCAACATACCATATTAAGAAAGTACAGTTGTGTAATAAGCTATTTGACTCCCCAATGTTTATTTAGCAAAAGAAGATATTTTCAATTGAATATATCATTATTTCCAATATATTATAATTCAAATGAAATATTTCATAAAAATTAGCATTAAAAAAATAAAATCCAAAATGTTATTAAACGTGACGTTGTTAAGTTTTCAATAACGTTTTTAAAGGCTCTCGAAATATAAATAACATAAATCATTAATACTTTATTAAAAAAAACTAAACGCAAATAAACAAAAATATAAATGTTCAAATTCAAATTGACGTAACCTAAGTTCGCAAAATCCAGTTATATATCTTCACGTAATAATAGCTTTGAATGATTCGATTTTTTTCTTGAATAATTAACAATTTTGTTTGATTGAATTGATGTTTATCGTTCTTAACAGTGTAATCCAAGTGTCAATTAATTGAACAAATCTTTTTCCAATATAGCAAGTTTAATACGGAGCCAATAATTCACATTTCAAGTTTCTTTTGAAAAATACACGAAAAATCGTCTTGATTATAAGTATACAAAATTCTAATATAAAAGTAACGCATCAAATAGGTGGTCTTATCGCAAAATGAAACGAATCTCCTCCAAATAATCAAGTCGATAGTTGACAGAATGTTGGTAAACATCAAAATCAACTGACAAAAAAAGATTACCAGAAAAATTCTTCTTGTGTCATATTTCGAAAAAGGAAGAAAAATTTTCATTCAGAAAACTAGATTCCTATTATAATTACACCGAAGAAATAATAATGACGAAAATCTGTTAAAGTTGGCAAAGCGAACACATACATAAATAAGGTTTTAGTTGTTAATCCTAAAATACAAGAAGTACTATCGAGACCACAAATAAATCATTCAAATTTGAGCAAGCTATCATTCATAAATATTGGATAATCATTTCAATAATAGCATAAAGTTGCAATGATCTTTCATAAATTTGAAGCATGTACTCGATCCTAACCTCAAAAAACATTGATAAACAAAGACGTAACAGAAATACTCAATCTCGTACCAATCTGAGTCAACTACTCACCCCCTAAAAAGTATTTTAAAAGTTCGTTAGCCGTCATGTGAGAAAAAAAGTTGTCGTCAATATTCATGATTGAAATAAAAATAAATAAACTTCGTCAATACTCTGTAATCTTAAACTGTCCTCACCAACAACTGTACTGCGAAATATGCCCATCCACTATCTGTCAACTTTTTTATCAAACTTTTTTTTTCACTCGGAAATCAGGAACAGATGATTCTATACAAATGCTACGAGGGTTATTCAACTTTATACTGGAAGCGGAAGAACTGAAAGCATAATATCACCGCTGGTGTTATTCACTGCAATGGACCCAAAATGAATCACGTCGAGGACATCATCGTTTTGAAATTGAAAGATGGAGTAAGATAAATAGAAGACGATAAGAATGCCGTCATTTCTATGACACTGGCCATTATCAGGTGAATATTATGGAATTGGGATTGATAAGGGTGTTCCAGAATAGAGATTATATAAAGAATACACTGTTGCTACGAAAATATTTTCTATTTTTTTAAATGAACGCGTTCGATATGAAGAATATTTTATATTCATCAATAATCAAAATCTTTACTTTTATTTAATTCTAGTAGTGAACCTTGTGAATTGAACCCCCTTCCTTGAATAATGTTAATGGCAATAAAGAATTAGGCAGAGAAGAACCAAATACTGATAAGGTGAAAACGAACAGATGAAAAAATATAAAAATTGCATAATACATGATCTATCAAGACCACAACTGAATCAAGAAGATGTCGAAATTTTTTCCTCTTTCAGTACTAAAAATTTTGTACAAAGCAATATAGTTTGAAAAATATATCCAAGTTGTATTGGGAAATAATCATAAAAATCGAGCTTGAAGAGATTGTCGAAATTCTTGTTGTCGCCAAGTTGGTACAGTTTTCCTGTATCATCACGCGGACTTTTTTGTTTACAATAATCAATTTTTTTCTGTGAGATCTTGGATATTTATAATTAAACGGAACTGATCAACGCGATGACAAATTTCATGAATGAACAAAACCTCAACAGATATGACTGACCGATTCTCTCTCTTCTAAAATCCAAATT
Organism: Harmonia axyridis; assembly: GCF_914767665.1. Taxonomy (NCBI): domain Eukaryota; kingdom Metazoa; phylum Arthropoda; class Insecta; order Coleoptera; family Coccinellidae; genus Harmonia; species Harmonia axyridis. The sequence continues at coordinate 81,461,092 of NC_059501.1, forward strand.
ACCGCTTCTATGTAACTTATTTGAACAATAAAAAACGTAAAAAGAGAATTCAACGTGGGTACAAAAGTCAATTCCAGAAATACGATTGAACATGATAATGGCTCAATAGGCATTGAAAAACAAAAATATTTTTCACCTAGAAAAGTGACAAAGAAGACAGAACTAACGAAAATATTGATGGCAGCAGTATGAAGACTATTAAAAATAGTTAATAGGTTAAAAATCTATTGTTATCATTAGAAAAAAATTGATAAGACCAATTTAAAATATTTGTGAATTTCCATTTCTTAATTCCACAAATTATAATTGAACACAGAAGCTTCTTCAGATTTTACATTTCCAATAAAAAAGTCTAAATCTTTAATGCTTAAGAGTCTGTTTACACCACACTGCTTGGGTAGCAGAGGGGTCGCGACGTGCAGGGGCTAGAGCGGGTGGGCGTTGACTATTGTGGTGAATATATCGTGAACGTATTAGCCCCTCAGCCCAGAGAGAATGAATTTGTAACGCATTGGGATGATCTCGTTTCTTTCTCGTGTTCTACTAGTGCGTGTCGGAATTTGCGGCCGCATTTTTGACATTTTGATGAAATGAAATGATTGTCAAAAGGTCACCTATGATTATGGTTGTAAAGACGGTTTCTTTATAATAAGAGCTAAGAGTTGAGAAATACGAACTCTTTTTTAGGTTTCGAGAAAGACTCTCTACTTTCCATAATTACTTGATATCGAATTGAGAATCCAAATACGCTTTGATATACCATTATCCTCATTTCTTGAATTGTAAAAATCCTTATGAATTAAATGGCGTGAATTTTGAAATATCTAATCCAAAATTTCATTGAGAATGTTGATGAACTCATTTCATAAATATCTACAGTTTTGAGGAATAGTACTTTGTTATAATAATAAAAAAAATCAGCTTGGTTCATAATGATATATTTCAAATTGCCTTTTTTTTCTTCAATTTTGCTTATCCTGAAGATCTAGTTTGAATTGGGGATTCCTAATAGAATTTTTTTTCTAAAAACTCTTCATCGATGTTGACTTCGATAAATAAAAAGTCCTTCAAAGTCCATACGACAAAGGCATTTTTCTCTTTCAGCTATATTTAATTGTCCCTGAACTTGAAAATAATAATTATGACTTTGTTTTAATCGATATTTCTAATCATCATTTTTTCCAAATATGTGATTTGTTTCCTTTCAATAGCGTCCTTCATCATATTATTTCTTGCTGAAAACAGGCATTTGATTTCAATTGAATGATTATTTTTTTCAACAACGCCATCTGAAGAGGCACCTAGAAAAGGCCATTTTTTATTAATAAAAATTCCACTGTTTGTGATCTTCGAGCACAATTCGTTCTCTAATAGACGCTTCGCACGATCTTCATTATTTTTCCCGAATCTATAGCTTTTGCAGAAAAATGTTTTTGTAAAATGCTTTCAACTGTTGAGTAACAACTTGTCATAGGAGGCATTTTACATATATTGAAGCCGTCAACAATTTCCTCCTCTACTGATGCCAATCAGCAGAATCAGTTTGAAGCTGTGTTTTCAGCTAAATTTCATTATAAGCTTCTTCTGCTTTGATTAAACCCCTCAAGAATTCAGCCCTATATTATTGGAATGTTCCCTCATCTATGTATGGTTTTTCACAATTTTCTCAATAATTATCTGACCCTGCAGAGAACTGTAGTTTATCACATTCTTCACCGGCCCTAGAACACTACGTGCTTTCGAGAGTTCTCGTAATTCGTTACAGTAGTACCTCAGTAAATGATTGGTACATTCTATTTTCTGAACTATACAAGGTGGGCAAATTTCGATGTTCTAGCACTTCAACTTTTGAACCAGAGGATAAAGACAAAATCTGATACCCCATTCTAGTTCTCTTTTTCTGGGAAACTAACAAGAGTAGTAGGTATTCATTTTTGGCTAACTTTTTTTGTTTTCGAGTTATAGGCGAAAATTTGAAAAATGGCGATATCGGAAACCATTGATATCTCCGCGAATACTGATGATAGAGCTCTGAAATAAAAACAACATAGAGGCACTTCTTTACGTAAAATCCAGTGGCCTGCTCGTCTTTTCAAAAGGGTTTTTAATTATGAAGCTATGACCCAAAGTTATGTTTTTTCAAATGGGAACACTAGATTTCTATGCTATTTTTTGAAAGCTCAATCTTTCCTGATTTCAAAAATATATAACATCGTATGGTATCGTATCAATATAAATAATGGAAAATGGTCAAATACTTTTTTCCATAAAATAATAAGGTTTTGTACCATCTAAGAGTCTCAATATTTCTATGGTTTCAACTGTTGATGAACACAGAAAAATTGAGCTTCTTATAACAAGAGTAATATCAAGAATTTTTTTTTTGTAACAACTACTGTCCCCATCGGCAATCATTTTGCTGTATCACTTTGTACATAGGTAAACTGGAACAAAATCCTTCAGCTTCTATGGCTGTCGAAGATGAATTTCAATTTTCATAGCGTGTATGCACTGTTGTTGTTACATACTTCATTGTGTACTCTTTTATTTTGAAATCATTGTAAAAAATTGTCTTTCTTTCTTTATACAGTGAAAATGAAAAACAAGGGACATTCATACCATTTCGAAATTCTACACATAATGCGTACGAAAACTAATTTCGACTGAAAACCTATTTTTATTTCCTTCACCAAACGCATATTAGATCAATTTTATTCAAAAATAACGGAGTGACTAGAATGTTCTTTTAGAGAAATTGCTGAATACAAACAATTCGGAATGTATCCAAAGATATTTCCCTGCATAAAAGGTTCAATTCAATACACATAAACAAAATTATAAGGAGAACTGCACAGGACAAATAGATATGAAAACTTCTAGTAATACCTCAACCCGAAATTGAGAATACCATTCTAGGAATTTCAGTTTGAAAATGGTTATTTCAATGTCGGGTATATTCTTCATTTCTACATAAAATCAATGAGTAAGTAGAAATATACGAATAGGTACAAAAATAGACCATTTTGAATTTTTACTCCTAAATGCCTTCTTTCAGGTACCTATGCAATGCTGAACCTACCTAGAAACTGTCAAATTGTCCAGCAATGAAATAATACGGTACACAAAAGAGTACCGAATAACCTTTATTTACAACTGATGTTTATCTGATGTGACAATGAAATCTTGAAATAACTCTAATAAATTTACACGAAATCACTTCTTGTTAACTTTTAAAGTATTATTCTCAAGCAGTAGCACAATACCGAATCTTAGATAGGTTCTGAACTACCCAAATTTTGTATTATATGAAATATGTTAAAAACAAGGTAATTTGCCAGCCATCATTACATCCGAATCGATTTTTTCAATAACAGATATCTACTTTTTCTCAAACTTACGAACCTTCGGTCCGAAATAATTAATTGACTATTGCATCCAATCCGAAACCTTCCATGAGGAATACATTTTTTCATTCGAGAAAGTAACATGAAAATCAGACATATGGCTTTAAAGATAATCAATGCTGGAATAGGAACTTGCAGGTTTAAGCGACAAAATATTTTTTTTTGTTCGTAACAAATAATTCAGGTTTTCAAGAATATATTTCCTAAGAGACGGTCCTGATAGCTACAAGCCACGCCCCTCAGGGAGGAGCAACGATTTTTAGTTCACAATTCTGGCACTCGAAACAGATTTACAACGTCTCAGAGAATTTTGAGTAACTATGATGTAATATATTTCTAATTGGTATCATTGCAAAGAAGAAGAAATAGGCTATGACCAATTTGTATTAGATTTTCGAATTTAGGTCAACTGAAGCGACAATAAATCATTCAAAATTGGTATTGAAAATCGTACTTTCTACTTCAATAAAACAATTAATTTGCAACTTAAAGTGAAATTATTACCTAACGAACATACAAGGGATTAAGACCTTCCAATATTGTTTTGAATCATCTCGATAGCGTTTACCGTTCCTGAGAAAATCACGACCGAATTAGTTAAGAAAACGCCTGAATTTGCGCCGCGTGAACGGACTCTTAAAAAAATCTGAAAGTGAGACGATTATAATTTATAAATGAAAAAAATGGAAATAGAATAACTCATTTAATTTTCAATTTAAAATGAATTCCCATCAAATTAAAACCGAATTTATCCAATAAAAGTGATTAGTCTTAAAATGGTAATAACGCTACACAAAGGCGTACCCAGAATAAAAAAAAACCAATGGTCGTTCAGGTTTTAAATTTTATAAAATAAAGATAAATTTCCCTGATTTTATAATTTTCAAGTATTTTTTTATTATTGAAAAAGTTATTTCAAGAATTTTAGAGAATTCCAGCAACAAAATTCAATAGCGATTAAATTTTTTTGCCCCTCGCTGGGTACGCCCATGAAGCAACATATTTTGAAATTCAAAATTTCAACTACAATTCCACTATAACAAGTAAACGAAAACTAAATCTGCTTCACTGTGTGTGTAATGATGAACTAAATATTCACCATTTTTATAGTCTAATGCCTAATTTAACTAATAACGCTTTTAAACCAACTATTGATGCATCCTTACTGAAATAAAAAAATAATATTCTTCAGGGCCCATCATGCAACTCCAACACACAAGATCTTATTCATTCACAAAGAAATGGATTTCTGCATGCATGCACCTACTTTCACTACAAGAAGAAACTCATGCAACCAATGTTAAGGGAAAAGAGATTAAAAAGGAATACATATGAAAAAAAAAAATGCAAATCGCCACCTGGAAAGCAATGGTTCCCCCCAATAGGGGGATCTCCTCCTAACCCCTGGTCTAGACCTTCGTTTCTACCACGTTGATGTATTAAGTTATGGATCATCACTTTAGCTCTATTGACTGCCTCTTCGGAACCTGATAGCGAGCAAATACGATCGGGCATGCCCAGAGAATCTTGAGCCATCTGTATTTTGCAGCCGCTTTCGGCTTGCAAACGACTTATTTGTTCGCCTCCCCTACCTATGACTGTAACGAGAGGAATTTATTCAAGTAAGCTGGATTAGAAATTGAAAAGAAGCGGATACCAAGTTTCTAAACTGACGAAGTACGACTAAGAGATTGTACAATCCCACACTGAATCCCCACATGACCAGTCAAAAGGAAGAAGTATCAAGTTAGTTAAACTTAGTTCCTCTTTTTTTGGCCAAAAATAACTAGTATCTTAGACACTGTTCAAGAATGTGTGTGGATTTAACCAGCATCAAATAACAAATATTGCGTAACAATTAACTAGTATAAGTTGAATGCTGTATGTTTAGATGATAAAATAACAATTAGAAACTGTTCAACTTTTGACTTTTCATAACCTCAACATAATCAAACTTCTGTTAAAATTATTACTAACATTATTATTGGAAAGTTTTGTATCAATGAAGTATCGCCATTTAAAAAAATTAACTTGGTGTATTACATGTTATCAAATTTCGCATTATTAATAAATATGAAATTCCATTAAAAAAAAATATGAGACTGACTACTAACTGCACAGACATTGGCTGTTTGTTAATTGATACATGCATTTAATGTTGCACACAATCTTGTAACAATTAATACCGAAAAGTTTCCAGATACCCACAGAAAAATTCATCTAGACAAGCTTAATCTTGTTCATTAACATTAAGTACCCTAAGTACTCATTTAAATCCTTTTCTAAGAGTTACTACATAACCAAATAATAATAATATGGTTTATTCTCTAAGCTACAGGGTATAAGACTTTCAGAAAGAAACTTATCTTAAAACTATTAACTTTTTAGTTATGTCAGAACAAGTACTAGATATTTGTTCTAATCTAGGGTAAGATGAAAACTTTTGTAAAAATTTAACAGTTAACAGTAAGCCCATCGAAATTGAATTTGTTCCTAAAGATTTGTTCCAAGTTTATACACTATTCTTTCGAGAGATACAAGGCGATTTTTATTTCATTTTGAATTTAGTAGTTTTGCAATTGACCAAATCCATTTAAACCCCATTTCAGATGATAGTGATAGTTTTTTAAATATCTTCAAGACATCCTGCTTCAAATCTTTTTCATTGTATTTTTTTTTTCAACTTTGTATTACCATCATCAACACTAATGACCAACAAGCATATGACATGGATAAGATCTTTTTTTCCATAAGTATTTAGTTACCTTCATGTTTAGATTGAATTTCGTAAAAAACAAATTATTCACATTCGATTGATTATTTTTAAGACAAGTGTTGGGTATTCAAGTATTGTAACTTATTTTTATTAGATCATGTCTACGAATAATAAGAACACTACCAGCAAACAATTCAAAATTTAAAATCCCATGTTTCAGAAATTAGATATCAATCAGATATCACTACAAGGCAGTTTTCAGAAATTCTTAAAATGCTATAATAATGTAGAACAAAATTAAATGAATCAAAACAAACTATTATGAATCAATTATTATATTTGATGAGTGAAATCATAAAAACTATATCAAGGTAAAAAAACATTGTTTTATGAAGAACATAATACCATCAGTTTTCGGGGAGAAGCTAAGTTTATAGATTGCTTAGGAACCTTCAAGTGAATAGCATGAAGACAATATAATTTCAGCCAGTATTAAAGTTTTATCAACATTTCATATCCAAGTAGTGGATATTGAAATATTTTAGTTCTTAAGGTTTCAACTTTTTTTATTCACACAGAAAATTGATTTAAAATTATCTGAACAAGTACAATCTGATCTGTAATTTCAGATTTAAAAAAAATATAAAACGATGAGTCGCAGCCACAAACAACTAGGTAGATACGAAGGGCCAGTTTGGAGATAAACAGGAAATAATGATGATAAAGCTTCAAGCTGCAACCACTTTTTCTGCATTCAAACAAATGTTTTTTCAAAATGAACAAATTGCGTGCTTGAACATCGAATGACTATTCACATTGGTCAGGTGGGGATAGTGAAATACAAAAAACAGACTGTAATACAAATACACACATCGAATGCACAGTGATATTAGTTATTAATTCACTACTGGACTTATATTCAAGCAAAAGTTATTTCAATCATTTCAAAATATTGCATAGTGTTAACATTGAAAGAATGAAGCTAAAATCATTTTATATTGAATTATTTCAAAGAATATAATAAGAATTTAAAAGCAGAGAAGGTAGTCAGAGTTATAATGATTGTGGTAAAAGATTAGAGCAAATATATGAGAGATTACTTCCGAATCATTTTAATCAAATCATCTACTCATATGTGATTACTTGAAATACCTTAGAATATAGATAGAAGGAACGGAAAGTAAACATTTGTGCTTGATTCCGAATACAAGAGAGATAAAGTTTAGTGTCACCAATCACAATCGAGGTAGTTGATTATGTATGCGAGCCATAGGCGTGTAGAATCCTGATTCGATTGTTGAATGCTTCATCATGAATCCTTTTTTCATAACTTCACAATAGCTAAATCATTAAACTGAGAAAAACATTGACCCTTTTGAAACACAAAGAATTTTTATGAAAAAATCACATTGTAAACTATTTTTGAGCATGAATTGATCATTTCGAAATTAATCGAATTACGTTACGCTACTGCTATAGTGTCCTATCAGAAAAGGAGTGACGACTGTTGGCATCAAAACAAATGCATCAGTTACAAGGCGATTTCCGTTCCTCTTATTAATGTTCTAAGTGTAATATCTATTTACAATTTTTATAATTTTTTAGCTCACCAACGAAATATTACTAAACAACACCTGTTAAGTAAAAGCACAAATATAAGAACATAACAGGTTGTTTTTTTCCCTAGATAATAGACTAAATTCCTGGTACTCAATGAATTATTAAAAGAGCCAAAGACTAAGTAACGTGATTAAGAATATCAAGAAGTAGGAAGTTGAACATGTCCACTCAAAATAATAGCTAATTCAATATGGTTATTTTAAAAACATGCAACATACAGTAGAGAAATCAGTGACTTACTTAGTCCGACCATTTTGTCAGGTACTTTCATCTCCTCGTTATGGGTTGGTCCCCCCATTCCGGGGCCTCCCATATTACCCTGATTTAAATTGGAATTAGGCCTTCCGCCCATAGGTGGACCTCCTAAAGGTGGTCCTTGCTGTTGTTGAGGTGGTGGTGGGCCTATATTTCCTGGACCTTTTTTAGCATCCGGTTCTACAGAAGATACAAATTTGTTAATCTCAAAAAATAACCAAGTAGTTATATATAAATCGATATAAACTATCGCTCAAAAAAAGAACCTGGGAAATAAAATGTAAGTTGTTGCTTACCTTGTCCTTCTTCTAAAGGCCTCTTCTGTCTGTTATCGCCGGTTGTTCCTGTAGCTGGATTGATTTTAGCGGCAATCTGAAAATATTCACTTGAAAAAATATTCACCAAAAACAAAGTCCACTATTAACATTCAATACAACTGTAAATTACCATCTTAAAACAGAACTGCAATTACAAATATGTTGATGTTCGGGTATGGCAGTTGTAGGATTTGATGACTCTACTATTTACCTGTTTAGCACGTTGTAAAGCAGCAGCAAATGCTGATGATTGATTGAAATTCTGTGGTGGCGGAGCGACCGCGGAATAATCACTCATTTTTTAAATACCTTCAACAAAATTCATTTAATATAACACAAAATGGTGTCTACCCGCGATAATTCCAAAACGACAGCGTCGAATACAATAATGGCTACGAAGGAGGCGTCAAAAATTCTGCGCAGTCGTAGCTACAGTTATTTCTATGGTTACACGCATGTGTGTTAGAAAAAATTGCGAAATTATTCGAGCTTAGTAATGGTAAGCTAACCAGCAATATTTGATTCTCCTTCTTTGACTGGATACATAGATTTTAATGATCGTTTACTTCTTGGAAAAACTGACCTCTATTAAATCATAATCATATCAATATAAACATGTCCACCTGGGAACAAATAAAAAAAAATAGTATTATTTAACTACAATATAGTTGTTCTATGGAATGAAATGATTTGGTAAATTCACAAAAAAAAAATTTTAACAGAATTTGTCGACTATGAATTAGGAATTTGCTTTGAAAATTATTTAATGAAGCATCGTGACTTTATATAACTTGTTCAATTTCATTATTTTTAATTGTATCAATATTTCATAAGAAACTATATGCTTTAAAATTTCTAAATTTTTTGCCTTTATCCGTCATAGATAGGATTTTCAAGCTAAATGAATCTATTAACAAAACATTTCTTAGAAATCAAACAACGTGAATTTGACAGAACGTTACTTATAACTTCATTGATATTTAATATGTATATATTTTAACTTGATTTAAATTTGCTATTATTCGATAAGGAGTTTTTTACGTTTCATCATAAATTCCTTTTTATTTCTTAGGAATATTTTTTCTTCAGAAAAATCCTCAGATGTCGCATACCGAAAAAATTCCCAAAAGCAATAATCTCCGAATTTTCGAAATTCCTAATCCGACAACCTCGTTTAAAGTTGTTTCCAAACAGATTTTGGAAAAGTATCACATGCTGTTGAAATTCCTCAATAGGAAACGCAGGTAAATGATGTTGAAAAAAGTAGTTCTTTTTTCTCGCAATGAAAAACTTTTCGAATTTTGTATGAAAATAACGAGTATCGAATTAGATACTCTGTGAAAGGTTATTTTATCTGTTTCAAATCTATTTTCGAACATTGAGAACTGTTTTTAAATTTATGATTTTATGCCGTCAAGTTTGAGAAATGTTATTTTTTGCGGATTTTGGTTCATTAATACCAATTATAAAACTGTGGAATTCTCCTGAAATATCTACAGTCCACTTTTTGAAATAAGTTGTATCAAAAATCGAATGAAAAATCTATCAGTCCGCCGTCCAGAGCTTTTATCGAAAACTATAACAGATATTTTTATGAAATTTGGTACAAAAATCAGGAAAAACAATACTAACGCAGTATATCTATCCAATCAGTAGCTTTTGAGCGCTCGTCCATTCATGATGAGCCAATTCCACCCTTAGACACCATAAAACTGTGTAAATGACATGGTATTGTTGTCGGTTAGTGAGTGTTTTTCTCGAATTTTTGATTTATTAGCTGTTTTTCCAATTTGAAAGTCTCATATGTTTGTATTCAAAGTTCGAATTTTACTGCAGAAACATTTTTTTAAGAAAGAGGCAAATTTAAAAAATCACAAAAAAATTATAACATCCAGACTTCTTAGTAATCTATTTTCAAAAATTGCGTTAACCGTCCCAAATCTCTACAGCTACTGGTGTTACTTATGTCAATTTCAAAGAAATAGTTCTATTATACATACAGTATGGTCCAGATTTTAGTTGAATAACTTTGGTGTTAGATAGAACAACTTTTTCCATAAAAAATAGTTCATTTCAATATATACCCTAACAAGTTTCGTTTTCGGAATACAGGGTAAAAGTTTGAAAAAAAAATTAGTTTTTCACCTATGGTATTATAAGATACATTTATTGTTTTGAATTTTTAGGTGTTGTAGATTTTCAATAAAAAAAGGATAATCGCTCCCGTATATCTGGGCCACTGAATAATTTTAGCAGCTGGAGTTATAAGTAAAAAACTGATTACTTTTTTTAATCTTCAATACACTGTATCTTGGAAACTAAGCTTGTTATGATATATGTTCATATAAACTTTTTTTCATGAAAAAAGTTATTGAACTAAAATCTGGTCCACTCTGTATAATAGAACCTATGAAAGATCAGCATAAGCGTAAAATTGCATTTTTTTGGTCGAATGAAGAATAATTCAAGTCAAGAAATACTTTGACAAATCAACAAAACAAGAAAAAACAAAACGTTTCGCAACACACAGATCCACAAAATGCAACAATGACAAATTCACCAAAGAAAATGAGTAGACAAGCTAATACACAACAGTAGACTTGGTTATTGTACGTCATTCTGGACTAAAAAAATCGATTCCCCTGACTTTTCTAGTTAAAAAAGGTATACCTCATTTAAATTACTAGGGGCAACCGTTTCAGAGAAAAACGCATTTAAAGCCAAATCCATATTTTTGTAATCTTTAAAACATGTAGAAACAAATTTGTAATAATTTTAAATTAAATATTTTTTAGAAGTAACAATTTAGAACAAAACAAAATAACATAATAATTTTTAAAGAAGGTTTTCGAAATGTCCACCGTTCTGTTGAATGCACAAATGACATCTTCGAATGATTGATTATTTTACATTCAACAATTGTTGCGGCAATAGATTTAAAATGGCTATACACAATGACAGATTTAAAGTGTGTTAGGTTCAGATGTCATTAATTATAATTATAGTTAACTAAGTTAATAGCTTATCAACAAATACAGGAAAATGGTATTGGTTACCAAAGGCCCGAACGAAGCATACAAAGAAGAAATCATCTACAGAGAAATAGGATTTTACAGACCTTCGAAGAAAATGAAAACTCAGTATTCGTAAAGCATCCCAACAACGCAATATTTCAGGAAACAGAATATTCAGAACACTTAAAAACAACAATTATCTACATAGCATACCACTTCTACTTATTAGTGGGCAATAGAAAATCTGCATGCATTTCGCCTTAGAAATTTTCAAAATGAATTTAAATTTAATATTTGAATAGGAATAATTTCATGAAAGGATTTCGAAGCAGTCAAAACATATTAAAGAAAACGCGAATTATTTTTTCAACTTTAACACCCTGTATCTCGGAAACGAAGCATTTCCGGACCCATGTTCATAGGAACTTTTTTGCTTAAAATGATGTGATCTATCACCCATTTCAGTTTGTCGGAAACAAATCAGAACACCCTGTATATGTAATATTATAAGACTGTTTGCTAGATTAGACGATGTCTACTAAGTATCAAAATTGGAGGACGTCATTTCCAAAATATGTTATCACAAGAAAAAATGAAAAATACCTACTACAAAAAAGCATGAATTTTTTAAAATAGTGGGGTTGATAACTCGAAAATCATAAAAATTTGCGTAACATACATCGAGATTTTTTGAAAACCCCAGATTTTTCTTTCAAACGTCACTTTTTGGACCACTCTGTCAAAAGAATGACCATTTCAAGCATCACAAATTTTATGGATATGATTTTTCGAAATATCGTCATATTTTTCCGAATCTTCGTTCTCTTTTGAGAGTCCAGGCGCATCATTTTTCCTTTCATTAGAAAAAAGCTCTGCTTTGTTCAAAACAGAAGCTGCCTCCAACAATTGTCTTTTCTTGGCCACTTTTATCTTTAGACAATATTTTCGTATTTGATATCCAACTCGATTTTTGCATTATTCAAAGCCACAACTCCAATAAAAATCAAAATGATTAATCGAATGATTGAACGATATAACCTGATGGAAAACTTTTAGATCCCGTAATGAAAATAAAATGTCTACCTAAAAGTGTGGCTTTCGTCTATTGTCATTCTTACATTCTTCACAGCTTTCCTATATAAATTCACGATAACAAAACTAAGAAAAGTACATTAAAACCCACCTCGAATATGTTTTGTAGGAACAAATTCAAACAGTACACAACAAGTACACCTCAAAATGGACACTCCAAACAATGAATGCAAGCAACACTCAATTTACGTTCCAAGCGGTCAAGGTATGAAACTATTATTGCACTCTCCGTCCAAGTGCCCAAAAATTACCCAAATTGGTACGCAAACGTACCAACGGCATAAATGACGACACATTATTTGTATTGTCATCTAGACGAGTTCCCATCTTCAAGATAGGTAAGATTGGTAAGAATATGCCAATGAGGGTAAATTAGAAATGAATGAATAGCTCAGTGATAAGTTTACAATCTATATCCCTGAAAAAGCAAGCTTATAAATCGTGTTTCGAATGGAATTGCAGAAGTGATAACGGCTGTCGGCACGTTTGATGATTTTATTGTCCTTCTTTGTGAATGAATGGTAGACGAGAAGGCGAAAATTTTTCTGGGATTTTTTTTATCTGTAGTTTGTTCCGAGGTTTAGTTTAGTCATTTTCTAGAGGGGGAAGCCCAGTCCGACTCTGTATATAATAAAATAATAATTTTATAATAAATACTGTAGGTACTAAAAATAAATATTTCAAAATTTTTGAACTTCGTTAAATTCAAATAAAATTACTAAAACAACGTAAAACACGAAGATCTTGGTTATATCACATTCGCCCCTCAGCAAGTCCCATCATACGTCAAAAAAAGGCGAAATTTTCATGGAATCAACCCCTTTCAAATCCATAACAATTCTCATTATCATATAAAAAGGACGCGAAATAAGAAAATACCGGAAATTTCAGATATGCGTATGCTCAATGCGCTTTCTTCATCTAGAAAAGCTGAAGTCTCTATGTGATCATCTATGGTCCATATAGAAAATATACCAAATTTCATGAAAATCGTATAAGCATTATAGAAGTTGAAGCTGCTACAAGGATATGTGGACACACAGAACGACAGGTATATAAATGGTTAAATTAATCTGTATCAATATATAAATAATGAAGTATATAATAGATTATGAGTTATAAATGAATAATAAATAATAAAAAAAAAATTATAAATAAAAAACTCGAGAAAGCATTCTAGTAAGAGCTCTTCAGAGCTATTTCACTCATGCGCCAATTGCGCGTCTACAGAACTGTATGAAGGTATATTATTTTTATCTACATGTATAGAACTCAAATTATTACAATATCGAGTTGTGGACTATTCGAAAATTATACACACTGTAAAATCATTAATCATCTAATGTATTTCTTTACAAATTATGCAATACAACTGGATATGGAGACCGAGTTTTCGCGATAATTGAAAAAAAATTAAATTTATCGACAAACACTTTGTCCGCCATAGATTTCGATCGATAAATAAATAATTAATGAATAATTAATTAATAATAAAGGAATAATAGATGAATAAAATCATTATTAATTCATCATTTATTTATTATATGAATAAATGAATCATTTATTAATTATTTAAACCAATAAATAAAAGATTGATGATGAATCAATAATAATAATGGAATAATTAATGAATAAATATTGAATGAATAAAAAAATTGATGATAGATAAATCCAAGCCCCAAAAGTGACTTTTCAACTAATTGCAATTTTTGATGTATAAAACCCTCAGAGTAATAATCATAGATAGAGGGACCATATGTCATTTTCAGTAAACAAATTATGTCCCCAACATGAACTATCAAATTGACATAAAGCGCGTGGAAATGAAAACATATCAGTGATACGATATTTCACTCAATCCGCGAGTTTTTCCTCAAAGAACGCACTTCTTATGTCCCATAGTGAATCAACGGTTCATATCAACTCAAAATATATTGAAATAAGTACCTAAATAATCAGAAATTCAAGAAACAAACTTTAAGGGCGCCAAACGACATAAAACGACTGATGACACTAGGAGAGCAAAAGTTGCCAAACCTTGGATTTCAGCAGGTATAGATACAGAAAAAAATAAATATTCTGCTTATTATAAATTCCACAATTACGAAAAATATCGGATTCCAAATTTGCCTATTTAATCGGGAATCACTCATATAAATATATTTAATTCAATATATTTATAACAATATAGTAAAATTGTGGATTTGAAAATATGTCACAATCTGACAATGTAATCTAACCATGTTGGGAACATGTAAGATTGCGTTTACTCCCTCTATCTATGTTTATTAATCTATGATATCTTTTACAGAATTCAAAAATGAAAATATTTAATCTTTTGAAAACAAGAGTCTGACATTTATGAAGGTTTATGGTTTATACGAAATTCAATCAGTTTTACATTTTTGCGAGGTTTGTTTGATAAAATGAAGACAAATACCGAAAAGAAAGAGCTTGATATTGGTCAAATTTCAACTTTCGCACTTTCGATGAAGATTTCATTTAGCAACCAACGCGAGAAAGTTTTTATCACTTTTTGCTAAATTCAAATTTTCGTAGAATTTGATATATTTATTAAATACAAAATCCTTCTCCGCTTCTTCTCTTATTGAAATATATTCCTACATTACGTTTTACTCACCTTTGAAAACTCGAAAAAAGACTCATTGAACAGAGCTATAAACAACGTTGCACTTATTATCACTCGAAAATCTGGCGACAATAGAATTTGGCAGTTCTTATCGCTCGAAGATACAACTGGTTGAAGGGTGGGGATGCCGCGCAATAGGTACCCTGTAAGTGGGGTTGCCTACCCCTGAAAATATGCTAAAACGTCAACCGTGAACGTCAACTTAGAAACAGAATACGAAAATACAAGAAGTGTGGAATCCCAATCGGTGTGCTGATTGTTAGTATTTGGCCTTATTTATCAATTGAAAGTGCCATTGAACAGTTTGGTTACATTCAATGGGGCTTCACCGGGCGCGAAGCCCGGTTGCCCAAGCGTTGCGCCGCCTCTGCACTTATACAGGCAAAATCTTAACCCGATCGAGAATATTGGGTAATTCGTTTCCAATATTATTCTTGATTTTTCTATGACTGTAAATGTGATCGGCTTGAAATTTGCATGAAGTTCGAAATTGTAGGTATCTCAGAGTAATAAATAGTATATTGTGCAACAAGTGGGGAAAGTCCAACTTTTCTCGCGAGTGCCGCAAACACACGAGCGAGAAAAGGACTTTTCCTACAGCTGCTATGAAAAGTAGCGTATTCTTCGTAGCTGACTCAATTTCAAAACTATGTATTGCTTATACTGCGGGAAATATTATTTCTCACGGCACGTTGCCCACACCTCGCTGGGTAAACTAATGAAATTGGGCTTTTGAGTAGTTTCTATGGAAACGCAATAAATTAGCGCATACTGTCAACGAAAGCCATTTTGATTTGAATCAGTTCCATTACTTGAATTATTGAAATTTGTGCAGTTGTAGGAAAAGTATAGTGCCTTTCAGGCTCGTGCCACAAACTTCCACACTCGCGAGAAAAGTTGGACTTTCCCCGCTTGTTGTACAATATACTATTCTCCACAACTTTTCCTACAACTGCACAAATTTCAATAATTCAAGTAATGGACTTGATTCAAATCAAAATGACCTTCGTTGACAGTATGTGCTAATTTATTGCGTTTCCATAGAAACGACTCAAAAGCCCAATTTCATTGGTCTACCAAGCGAGGTGTGGGCAAAGTGCCGTGAGAAATAATATTTCCCACAGTATGAGCAATACATAGTTTTGAAATTGAGTAAGCTATGAAGAATACGCTACTTTCCATAGCAGTTGTAGGAAAACCTATGTTCGGTATCAATTTTGAATATCTTGGACGAACGACCGCTCGAAAATATTGACAGCTTGTAAATATGCAAACACAATTGGGAGAGGATCGCAAGAGCGCAATAAAACATTATTCTTCTCTAGGTACCAGCAGGTATGGAATTTGTAGATTTCAACAGTTAAGCCGAGGCGTGTCGATATTTTGCGTTTTCATCCTATTGTTCATATTTATTTTACGACTAGTTACAATACGTCTGGAGGAAAAAGAAAACGTTTCTTACTTGGTAATCCCCTGAAATATTTACGATACTCGATCTTTACTGTCGGATTTGAATATTCATATACCTATTCATAAACATTTTTTTACGCTTTAGAAATTTCAAAACGTAAACTGTAATTTTGGTCAATTCCCGGTAGCAAAAAGTATTTCAGTAAATTCTTAATAATGTTGTTTCGTGTCTTTCTGTTGATTTGTGTGTCCACGAATCGAATGAAACACGAACGAAACACATTTTTTTTTTACTATTCAGCAGTTTTATTTAAAATTTTATAAGTAATTATACAGTTATATATACAGGGTGTTCTGATTTGTTTCCGACAAACTGAAACGGGTGATAGATCACATCATTTTAAGCAAAAAAGTTCTTATGAACATGGGTCCGGAAATGCTTCGTTTCCGAGATACAGGGTGTTAAAGTTGAAAAAATAATTCGCGTTTTCTTAAATATTTTTCGACTGATTCCAAATAATTGCATGCAAGTTGGTACATAGGGTTTTTTGAGGTGAGAAATTCAAATTTGTGGTCGATTTGGTTGTATTTTCTAGAGGGCGCCACTGGCAATCATTTCGTCCCCTTTAAACCGTTGCAACTTTTCTGTGCTACCCTGTACGTCATTCTGGACTAAAAAAATCGATTCCCCTGACTTTTCTAGTTAAAAAAGGTATACCTCATTTAAGTTGCTAGGGGCAACCGTTTCAGAGAAAAACGCATTTAAAGCCAAATCCATATTTTTGTAATCTTTAAAACATGTAGAAACAAATTTGTAATAATTTCAAATTAAATATTTTTTAGAAGTAACAATTTAGAACAAAACAAAATAACATAATAATTTTTATAGAAGGTGTTCGAAATGACCACCGTTCTGTTGAATGCACAAATGACATCTTCGAATGATTGATTGTTTTACATTCAACAATTGTTGCGGCAATAGATTTAAAATGGCTATACACAATGACAGATTTAAAGTGTATTCGGTTTAGATGTCATTAATTATAATTATAGTTAACTAAGTTAATAGCTTATCAACAAATACAGGAAAATGGTATTGGTTACCAAAGGCCCGAATGAAGCATACAAAGAAGAAATCATCTACAGAGAAATAGGATTTTACAGACCTTCGAAGAAAATAAAACTCAGTATTCGTAAAGCATCCCAACAACGCATAATATTTCAGGAAACAGAATATTCAGAACACTTAAAAACAACAATTACATAGCATACCACTTCTACTTATTAGTGGGCAATAGAAATCCGCATGCATTTCGCCTTAGAAATTTTCAAAATGAATTTGAATTAAATATTTGAATAGGAATAATTTCATGAAAGGATTTCGAAGCAGTCAAAACATATTAAAGAAAACGCGAATTATTTTTTCAACTTTACCACCCTGTATCTCGGAAACGAAGCATTTCCGGACCCATGTTCATATGAACTTTTTTGCTTAAAATGATGTGATCTATCACCCATTTCAGTTTGTCGGAAACAAATCAGAACACCCTGTATATACAAGGGGATATATATAAGGGTTCAGAATGCTTAGGGCCAGTTGAACCATTCGCCTAATCGTTGATTAAAAATATAATCATTGATTACTTTCTGATTTCCTAAGAAAAATCAGAAAGTAATCAATGTTTAAATTTTAATCATTGTTTGGGCAAATGGTGCAACTGGCCATAAAAGTCTAACATTGATTACTAGTACCTTAGCTAAATGCCTTACCTAGTTTATAAATTTGGATATATTTTTTCAAACATAGTTTTTGGTTAGTGAACAATATTCTTCTGAGGCATGTCGAGTGAACGTGTCCACGAATCTCTGTAACAGCTTTGATTTATACAATTCCTATCAAGGGCGTAGAAATAGGGGGTGGGGGTGTTGTACTGGGGGTAAATACCCCCCGCCCCCAAGATTTTCAAAATATAAAATTGCGAATTCTTGCAAAAACGAAGAACGAACATTTTTACTTTTCTTCGAAATCCACACGGCAGTAAGAAATCAGACCCTTTTACGGTTTATGAGTTTACTATCGCTTTTAAGATGAGTAGGTACTTTTATTGTACTACGAGCACGTCTATGTCCGAGGTTTGTATTTTCCGTTATCTATCCCCTTTGTCGGCCTCTTATTTGCCATATGTGATTTTTGCATTCGTCATCGGTATAAATTTACCTGTTGTTTTCGGTTTTTTTATCATTCTCGTCAAAAAATTTCAATACTGTAGTTAATAGTTATCAAAGAATTGAACTGAGTAATTCGCATAGGAAAATTATCTGGGATGTGTTCTACCTACCATTTATTGTATTTTATTCAAATTGCAATTTATTTGTGAAGACATCAGTTTTGAATTTATTTCATCTATACGGTGTTCCTAAATTGGAGGTACAAATGAAAATGACAGATTTCTCGTTTCAAGAAAAAAAATCCTACAACATAAGTCCCCAAAAATATTGTTTTTGAGATAAAGGTGTTGAAATTTAGGTTTTTTTCTCATAGAACCTTCCCTTCACAAGATAATTAATTTGAATTGGCCATAGATATTCCAATTTGAAGTTTCCATCATGTAATATGCTAATTTTGAATGCAAATCCACAGGGTGACATTTTTTCAGGAAGGGTGCCTGTTTCTAATTTCAAACAGCTCTCTAGTAATCGTCAGGAAAATCCAAATTTTTATAAAGATCCAGCTAGTAAGCTGTAATGAAAGTAATGAGTTTTGGTACTTATTCACCTACTCTGTAGCGAAGATCAATAAAGATTTGGTACACTGATATAAGCATCACCAAAAAGTACGACACACTAGAAACACCCTGTACTTATCTCGAAAATAAAGCGTTTGCGGGCTCATATTCATGGGACTTTTTATTCTCAAAGTTATCCAAGGAATCTCTCATTGTTCTCCATAACTCTAATTTAGTAACATCCAGTATAAGGTAAGAACAACCAAATTGGTAATAAAAAAAAATTATTTTGAGTAATTTGGTTCAAACTTCGTTATCAAACTTCTTTTTCTCACATCACAGTTATGATCAAACGTTGTCGTCAAAAAAAATTTTTGGATTAGCCCCTCAAGAAAAAAAAAGATCTACGCTCTTGATTCTTATACGGTTTCTATGGAACTTGGTATCTTATTTGAATATAGGTTTCTCGGAGGCTCTTTACTTGGCTATTCTGATGAGATTGGGTATGGGTTGGGCAAGGGCGTTGATCTTTTTTTTTTCTTGGGGGGTTAATCGCTCGGGTAATCGAATCATATCTGTAATGTGAGAAAAAGAGGTTTCACTAGTGAAACATTGATTGTTTCTCGCACAAACACCCTGTATATTTAGGTATATAGTTCTTTGGTTTACGCAATAGGCGCTTGAATGTTGAATGTCAACACTTCCGTTAGAGTTCACATTCTTCATTATCGATTAGTGAAGTTTTGAAAACTATACAGCCATAATGAGAAATTTGAAAACTATGCATGCCTCAAGTGTAACCTTTTAAATAGTGGGAGACAATAAACAGATGTTTATTTGTTTAAGGGGATGGTTCCAAGTCGATTTCAAAATTCACACACAGTATAACAGTAACCTCAGAGGTACCAACAAGTACCACTCAGGTAAAAAAATATTGGGTAGTTTCGTTTTTTTGTGTAGTAGTGTACGTAAGTTATGTCATTAAAATGACTAGGTAGTATGGAATAGCTATGTGGCAGTTATTTGAGGTAATTATTTTGTTAAAACTTATTATTTATTCAAAACTGTTCACGATATTTTATGCATATATTTCGAAATTTGGGGATTACCTTCACTATTATCTCTTCCATTACGAAATCAAAATTGATTTGAAACTATTGAGAATATTCAATTATGATATCTCGCAATGTAAAATGAAATCTTGTGAATGTATTAAGTTATTCAATAACTCGTATCTCCGACGCTTAACTAAAATAATAATACATTTTTTCATCACCATTCATTACTTTTTATTTAGGATCCAAATTTTTTCATTTAATAAGGTTCATGGTCTTTTATGAATTGGAGACTTGATTTTTGAAATTGAAGCAGTCTAGTTTATAATAAACTCGGAACTGTGATTTATACGTTGATACGTACTATAGATTTTCGTGAAAGTTTCCAAAAATCATCTTCACTGAAAGCCTCAACAGTTATTTGTGAAACAAGCTGAATGAAATAACATAGCTTTTTCTGAAAATGAAGCTAATTCATTTGAATTTGCTATAAAAATGACTCCTCAGACTCTGATCACTTGATGATACGATATATTAATTGTCTGGTTATCGAATTCAGTATTGCTATTCTTTGTTTGGTTTGTTGCATATTGTTATTGTCATCTTTTCAATCTATCGAACAAGAAAAAACTTGAATGAAACTAAAAATTTTTGAAAAAAAGTAGGATCATTAAATTGAAATCGTATATGTACAGGGAGTTGGTGAATAAGTGCAACAGACTTCAGGGGACGGTCCTTAATGAAAAAAATATCAGTTTGCTACAAAGGCGTATAACTTTGCTTCCATCGTTTGTTTTTCCGAAATTCGAGGCTTTATTGTAAAAAACTGGTTATACATTTATGATTCAAAGTATTGTCCATCGCTACTACTTCCTCCCACCTTTCGGGTAGCGTACGAATCCCGCGTTGAAAACAAGTGGTCTTCTTTTGAAGCGATCCACGAAATGATCCAATTTTTTACTTCTTCATAAGACCGGAAGTACTGGTCAACCAAACCGTGTGCCAGTGATCGAAACAAGTGATAGTCCGAGAGAGCAACGTCTGGATAATAAGGCGCGTGGGGTAGGACTCCCCATTTCAACGTTTCCAATTATGTCTTGACCACTTTCGCAACATGGGGTCGAGCATTGTCATACTGTAAAATCACTTTAATATGTCTCTCGTTGTATTGCGGCGGTTTGTCTTTCAATGCTCGGCTCGAACGCATTAATTGGGTTCGATAACTATCGCCTGTGATTGTAATAGTCGGTTTTAACAACTCATAATACACTACCGAGTTGGTCCCACCAAATACTGAGTATGACCTTGGAACCGTGAATATTCGATTTGGCCGTCGATGTGGAAACATAGCCGGGATATCCCCATGATTTTCTCCTCTTGGGATTATCGTAATGAACCCATTCTTCATCTCCAGTCACAATGCGCTGCAGAAATCCCTTCTGTCGTTGCCTTTCGAGCAGCCGTTCACAAGCAAACAAACGCCGTTTAACATCTCTCGGCTTTAACTTGTACAGCACGCAATTTCCTTGTTTCTGAATAATTCCTATGACTTTCAGGCGTTTTGAAATGGCTTGTTGCGTTACTCCCAATGATCCTGCCGATTCTTGTTGCGTTTGAGACGAGTCTTGACCAAGTAATGCCTTCAATTCTGCATCTTGAAAACCTACTCTCTTCCTCCGCCATGCTAGTCTCCGACGTCAAAATCACCATTCTTGAAGCGTTGAAACCACTCTCGGCACGTTCTTTCACTAATAGTGGCTTCGCCTCACCATATGTATTTGATAGCATTCGAAGAGCCACAGACACTGATTTCTTCATATTAAACCAGAAAATCAAAACCTCCCGCAAGAGGTTAGAGGTTAGGCTAGAGAATAAGTTTATGATGCAGACACAAATCGATTAATATTTCGAGGGCGTTATGTTTAAAAATACCTAAGCTTACCTATTATATGACATCTACGATCTATTCATTTCGTCCACCACTTACCGCTACAGCTATCTATTGCAAATAGAAGCAAAGTTGTACACCTGATATATAAATTTTGTTGGTATTGCAATATACAGTTTTTCTTAAAAACTGAATAGTCATCATCAGTGAGTTAAACCTTAATTTGAAAATATTCCAGAGTCGAATTTCGAATAATACAGACAATTGTGACGAGAACGAGCGCGCAAAAAAAATATTTAAGTATATTTTTGCGAGTAGCCAAATGGAAGAAAAAACGACAGACGAGCCGGGAACCGACTGGCAAAATATCATGATCCGCTTGGAAGAGGTCTTGACCGCCAACCCATCGACCATGCACGACACTGAACAAGCCCTGGAGTACATAAACCCGGAACATCTAACAATGTACTTTAATAATTCAGTGTATAGATTGAGGTAAGGTATCTTAGAACTTCTTTCTCTTTTGCAGTCAGGCCACGGGCGTAGCCAGGGGAGGGGGTTTTGGGGATTCAAACCCCCCCCCCCGAAATGTTGAAGATGTCAAAAAAAAATTTCTTTTTTTTCAAAATCTCGAAAATATTTTTTAATGGAATTTGTAAAAAGTGAATGAAATTATCACTCTCAGTTCAATTAATTTGTAATGTGAAATTAGAATTGAATTACCTCTACGTAATCCAGTCAATTCGTGCTCACATGTGCCCCTCAAAGGAAAGTTATGGGTTAGTTTGATTTTTTCGATCGTATGTAACGGGTGTTTTTTTCGAGGTATATAACTTTAAGTTGGCATTACTGTTCAAGATGGCGACTAATTCAACAGATGTCAAGTGATTTATTCTCAGTTTGGTTTGGCAATTCATCATGAATAGACTCACGCCTGAACAACGCTTGAAAATAGTGCAATTTTATCTCGAAAATAATGGTTCTGTGCGAAATACGTATCGCGCACTACGTCCATTTTATTTTGTTTAGCGATGAAGCGCACTTCTGGTTGAATGGCTACGTCAACAAACAAAACTGCTGCATTTGGAGTGAAGCTAATCCTCGAGTGTATGTCGAAACACCGTTACATCCAGAACAACTGACTGTTTGGTGCGCTTTATGGGCTGGTGGAATCATTGGTCCGTACTTCTTCAAAAACGATGATGGCCAGAACGTTACAGTCAATGGTGATCGGTATAGAGCCATGATTACTAACTTTTTCATTCCTGAGTTGAACAACCATGATGTCCAGGAGCTGTGGTTCCAACAAGACTGCGCAACATGTCACACAGCTCGTGCCACAATCGATTTATTGGAAGATACGTTTGGTGACCGCCTAATTTCACGTTTTGGACCTGTGAATTGGCCTCCAAGATCTTGTGATTTAACACCGCTAGACTACTTTCTGTGGGGCTATGTAAAGTCATCGGTCTATGCGGATAAGCCACAAACCCTTGACCATTTGAAAGACAACATTCGCCGTGTTATTGCCAATATACGGCCACAAATGTTGGAAAAGTCATCGAAAATTGGACGTCCAGATTGGACTACATCCGAACCAGCCTTGTCGGTCATATGCCAGAAATCATATTCAAAATGTAATGCCACAAGATTATCTTGCGGATAAATAAAATTCATATCAATCGAATAATCTATCGTTGTTTTATTGCAATTTAAAGTTCTATAGCTCTAAAAAAAACACCCTTTATTTTTTTGGGTTCTGAATCCGAATCTGAGGTTTGGCACCAAAATTCTGTGACGGAACATTAAAAAAAAATACAAAAAAAATTTAATCTTCTGACGTTTTCTTCCATAAAGTTTTTTGTCCGAAAAACCTGGCTCAAACGATAGTTCAAAATTGGCGTATTATATCTATCTCTGCTAAAACTCAGTTGATGGGGTAGTTTTAATTTCTTCGATTTATTATCTCTGTTTCTGGGGTACAGAATTCGAATCTGAAGTTTGCCACCAAAATTTCATGATAAAACATTGAAAAAAATGCAAAAAAGGTGATAACTATCATTTTGCATATAAACTTTCTACTCATAAATTTGAATTTGAGTACTCTGTTGTATAAATACTACGACGGTATTTTTTTCCTGAATATATTTATAGAAATCGATGTAAAGAAATAAACTAAATTTCAAAAAGTGATTTTGAAAATGCTTTTTTTCTCAAACATACTTGAAAAATAAAACTAGTGAAAATAGACTGAATGGGTTGGCTTAAAGTTGATATATTTAAAAAGAAAAACATAAGATTTTTTTTTATAATATGTAAACCTCGAATTCTTCGTCAGTGGGTCATTCAAGACCAATACCGACTCAAATAATCCACGAAATGAACAAACCACGTCTCTAAAAATTTATCGAAACGCCATTTCGTCTCCAATCCGATAAAACATAATTTTTTTTTCAGGCCAGACATTAAAGACATACCCAAGGGCATCGACGATGAAGTGGACAAGGATGGAAACACCATGCTCCATCTGGCGGTGCTAAGGAACGACGAATCGATGGTCTCATGTATGCTAATCAAGAAGGCCGACCCTAACAAATGGAACCACTTAGGAAACACTCCTGTGCACCTAGCAGTTTTACACGGAAGGATAGAAATCCTCCGTAAACTAGTAGCGTTCGGAGGGAACTTAAACATGGTCGGTAACAAAGCATTGCTGCCTGTGGAGATGATACCGCTATCCGCCGACAAAACCTGCATGGAAGCAATCCTAGCTTTGGGACCCAACATGAAAAGTAAAAACTATAAAGGTGACACATTCCTATTGCACTATCTCAAAAAATACCCTGATAGGATCAACGACATTAGAAGACTCCTCGACAATGGCTGCGATCCCAAAGCTACAGATCGCGCTGGTAGAAATGGTCTTTTCATCGTGACTGCCCTCCGCTCGAATCGGCAAAAGGTGGAACTTGCCAGAATGCTGCTTGACTATGGAGAAAGAGCGGACGCACCAATGCTGCACAGGATAGTCATGGAGTTAACACCTGAGGATATCGGACAAGAAAGCGAGGATCTCTTGGGCATCTTCTACCACAACAAGAATCGTATGACCCGAAGGAGTCCATACGATACCCTTAGCTGTTCCAACATGGTCAGTCATTACGCTGATCGTGTCATGAAAGGGGCTACTCTAGAGATACTGGAGTTGTATTATAACATTTTGGGAATAGATGATTTAAACCTTGTCCATGATGAGTGCCAAGCGGAGATAAGTCTTCTGCAACACACGAAGATAAAAGATTACCCTTTAACATTCTACGAGTACTTATACTGCAGCTTGAGCGAGAACTGCAAGTTGGTCAATCAGAAAGCTTTTAGAGACGAAGTAATCAGATGCAGTGATTATTTCTCCATTTACTCGGATATGGTATTGGATAAATTGAACATTGGGCTCCGCTACCGTAATGCTAAACGAGACTGTGCACGTTTCCTTCAAAGTTTGTTGCATCTTCCGTATGAAGTCTGTGTTATGATTATCGACAATATGAGCAACAAAGAAGCTTTGATTTTATGCAGACGTTTGAAGTTGGAACACTAAAAAGCCGATCAAATCTCTTGTGGAATAACGATAACATTGGTAGAAAGAGATCTGATTGGAAGGTACCTGGATTTTATGAATTTTATGAAGCATTCAAAAATATTTTTTGTTTTTCAACAGATAGGTAATTCTCATTCCAAACAGTAAGATGCAAAATATGTTCATCAACTCAAATTCAAAACTTGTTTTTAAGATTTATGTGATATCATGTGAATATATATTCGAAAAGGTTTTTTTCATGCTGAGTACCAAAATTTTGGTAGAAAATATGTTCACCTTGCCTCGATATCTTCACTATTATTAATGTCGAACTAACTTTGATGTGATATTCTCATGTTTTTTTTTCAAGGAATTAGTTTTAAATCAACTTGATTTATAATTCAATTCATTGCTTTCATTAATTGTTTCTGCTATAATTAACAAAAGTCGAATAAGCTATTATCTTGAAAAATAAAGCTTCATTATTAGGAATTCTGATCGTAATTATTAATAATTTAATTAGTACGTATGAAAAAAATATTCAGCGTGGACCATAAATTTCACTACTCATCGAGAGTTTCATTCCCGAACTAGGAGTAAGTTGAAATTATCAATTATTTTCATTCATTCTGTGAATGAGTTTTTATGAATCACTTTTTGATTGAAATCTTTAAAAGTTTTGATAATTTTCAATTAATCGATTAAAAAACATATGATATAAGGTGTGTGAATAAGTCTTTCCCGTTTTTTTTCAAATTTTGAGCCTTCATTGTGAAAAAATGGTTACAAATGAATTATTGAAAGTATTGGCCATCGCTAGCTACAACTTTTCCCCATCTTTCTGGCAACATACGAATCCCGTTGCGAAAAAATTCGACCGGTTTGGCCTCTATCCAGTCATCCACCCATTTTTTGGCTTCCTCGTAGGAATGGAAGTGCTGGTCAGCCAGGCCATGCGTCATCGATCTGAAGAGATGGTAATCAGACGGAGCAATGTCTGGACTATACGGCGGGTGGGGTAGGACTTTCCATTTGGGCGTTTCTAAGTATGTTTTCACCGGCTGTGCAACATGTGGGCGAGCATTGTCATGTTGCAAAATAACTTTGTCGTGCCTGTCGGAGTATTGTGGCCGTTTTTCTCGCAGTGCGCGGCTCAAACGCATCAATTGTCGTCGATAGACCTCGCCTGTGATCCTTTCATTCGGTTTCAGAAGCTCATAGTAAACCACACCTAGCTGGTCCCACCATATACAGAGCATGAGCTTGGCGCCATGAATATTTGGCTTGGCCGTCGATGATGATGCATGGCCGGGTAGTCCCCATGATTTTCTTCGCTTCTGATTATCGTAACGGATCCACTTTTCATCGCCAGTCACGATACGATGCAGAAAACCCTTTCTTTTATGTCGATGAAGCAGTTGTTCGCAAGTGAAAAAACGCCGTTCGACGTCTCTCAGCTTCAGTTCGTACGGCACCCAATTTCCTTGCTTTTGGATCATTCCCATGGCTTTCAAACGCTTGGAAATGGTTGTTCGGTCAACTCCCAATGCTTCAGCAAGTTCTTCTTGCGTTTGACACGAATCTTCATCAAGCAAAGTCGCCAATTCTTGATCTTCAAAGATTTGCGGCCGCCCGGAACGCTCCTTGTCTTCCACGTCGAAATCGCCACTTTTGAAGCGTCGAAACCATCCGCGAACACTTGAATCATCGACACAACCTTCTCCATAAGCTTCCTGAAGCAACCGATGCGCCTCGGCAGCAGATTTCTTCAAATTGAACCAATAAAGTGAAACTTCCCGCAAATGACGTCGACTCGGCTCAAATTTCAACATTTTCACGATTTCAAAAATTTATGATGCGAAAAAATTTCAACTAATGTGTTAGTGTGGAATTGTTGACAGATGAATAAGCTTTGATTATGACATATGTAACCATCAAATACTCGCACAGTATTGGTGGCGCCATCTCTTGCAAAAAACGGGAAAGACTTATTCACACACCTGATACATATATTTCAATTCGATTGATCTGTGGTTGTCAACTTTGTATATTTTGAAATATGTACAT
This sequence comes from Harmonia axyridis, assembly GCF_914767665.1. Lineage (NCBI taxonomy): Eukaryota > Metazoa > Arthropoda > Insecta > Coleoptera > Coccinellidae > Harmonia > Harmonia axyridis. Next base: position 81,488,883 of record NC_059501.1, read on the forward strand.
ATATGTATTTTATTCCAACACTGATTAATTTTTTTTTATGATGTATATATTTAACAAGAAAATATATCGACTTGGCTTTGATATTTTTTTTAGGGATGTCTGATATTATTGTCAAAAGAACTTGTATGTTTTATGTTCTATTTAATTCAACATTTGTGTTATTCTTAGTTATTTTTTAATTTTTCTGTCAAAATAGATCTTTCCAATTTCGAATAAAATTTTTATTCGCATTTTTAATTTTCGTTATAAATAATAATTATATGTATTTCTTTGGGTATTTCACTTATTAAAAAGAGGTAAATTCTTCAAATAATTGAATAATGTTTTTACTATTCATTTGCACGGATTATGGTAATTCTGATCCATTTTATTTTTAGCCAGATTGACCATAACAAAGGCTGTGTTTAGTTTATTAGTTTTTCACGTATGATTATTTCAGTTGATTAGTAAACATTTATACATACTTCGGAACAAGTAAGTTAATTATATTAAATATTTACATTGAATGGTTTTTTAGCTTTCAACCCATTTCAACCATTCTTGGCCCAAATTTCATTTCTTTATAATGTGATTTACTTGTTTGTATAAATATAAGAATATGTTGCCTTTCTTTTGATATTTTGACGAATCATCAATGATTCGCTATTTTCAGGTTCAATTAGGAATATCTATTATTAATGTCAAATGAACTTATATATTATTTTTTGGATTATATTAAATATTTGCATTGAATGTTCTTTTAGCTTTTAATCTTAGCATTCTTAGCCCATGTTTCATTTCTTTATAATTTGATGTAATTGTTTATATGAATAAAAGAATAAGTTGCCAATGCTTTGATGTTTTGATAATTTTTTTTTGTACTTAATGTCACACATTCTTTCAGTATTTTCATGTTTCGTTTGGAATATTTCGATTCAATATTCGCAGTATATGTTCTTTCAGTTTTGATCTCATCCCATGTCTAATTTCAGTGCATGTAGATATATAACATACTATCATCATATAATGAATAGGCATATTGATTTTGCTTTGATATTTTCATATCAAGTTATCAATGACAACTAAGAGTGTCGAATTAAGTTTTCATTTTGTATTTGATCAATACAATATTGGTATGTATTATTGTATTGATTGCTGACCCAACTGGCTTAATTTGTATTTTTTTTTTCATTTTATAAATTATTCATCATATTTCATATACTTTTAAATGAATAATTTGTGTGGTAAAACAACTGTTATTTCTTTAAGAATTAAGGTAATTGAAGATTACCATTTAATATTGTTTTCATTCATTTTATACATCAAATCAAATCTGAATTAATTGATCATAATTTTCTGATTGGAAATTTGGAATCGAAGTTGCAGCTTGCATATTTTAATGAATTGAACAAATGTGAAGATAATAAAGCTTTGTCTAAAAGTTTATGGTCCACAGTGGAAATAAGAATATATCAGAGATAAGTCTATACAGAGTGTTAATAAATAAGTGCGAAAAATTTCAGTTGGAAGGTATATTTTTATATCGAAAATAAATTGTTGATTTATTCTAATTTCATTACTCCAATACAATTAATAAGAGAAGTATTTGGTTTTGGGTATAATGTTTTGAAATTATTATTTTAATATCTTTTGAAATTTTTCTGAAAAAAATTTAATGAGTCCAAAATAACTGGAAAAACCTCGATGATTTTTTAGGTGTAAAACACAATCCATGAATTCTGATCAAATTAAAAAAATTAATTCAGCTCGTTCGTTTAATGTTATACCTTTCAGCTTCAATAGTGTCGAATTTTGATTTTTTTCAGAGTTTATTTCATCTTATAATACAGGAAGACGTCAGTCATCACAACCCAAAGTGTAAAATTTGTGGTAATCCTTAAGAAGAAGGTGAAAACCTTGTAAATGAAATAATTCGAAATGTGACAAAAAAGGTAGGTATTTTTTCCAAGAACAAATTACAGTGAAAAACAATAAATATTTCATTGTTTACTCTCAAGGTACTCACCCAAAATGCCCAAGTTCGAGGAACTGATAAAAACAGTTTGTACTCTATTCATACTTTCGAAAAATATTAACAGCAATAAGCAAAGAATTTGCATTTTAGTTCAATAAACCTCCGGGACTATATAACGGTACTGGGCAGCTCACAGAAGGGATGATCCGGTGGAACAGATGCCATTTTTAAAATTGGTAGTTCATGCGTGTCCCTTCCCTTCGGCTAATAGCAAGGCACAAGGCCCTTTTTCTAGGATTCTAGGAACAGTGTTGTGATACATCATCAGGTAGAAAGGTTGTGCGTTAGTGTATACGCTTGACTTTCATTGACTTAAGTGATTTCTAAAGGTAATTGGAGAAATTATTTAACATTCAATTTTTGTGATTCACTTAGATACTTTCAGTAATCTCATTGTCTGCCTACTTAATCAATATAAAACTTAAGTAAATAAGGCTTGCGCATAGTCAATTCATTTATTAAGCACTGTTTTTTACCTTATTAGCGTCATGTATCTCTGCATGATTCAGTCACGAGACTTCTTTCAGTTTATGGTGCCAAGTAATACTTTGAAACATTGAGATTTATATGACATAATGTCGTTATTTGACATCAGTAGGTACATCCTGTGGTTGCACAAAGAAAAATGTTTGACCATCCTCACCTTTCAGAAAACATTCTTATACTTGTTGAATTAATGCCCACCAATATACTGATCTTATAATTTTTAAGTATGACGTTTTGAATGTTCATATAAAATGTTGAATATGTTAGATTTATCTGATTGAAATCATGAAGCGTCGTCTGTAATTTCCACCATTTTGTAGATTGTGTTTATTGATTTATATTTTTCGATTAACAACTAGGGAATTCAATTGTTGAATGATAATTGTTTTGATAATTCTCAATAATAGCAAATGAAGGAATAGTTGGGAACTGTAAGATAATCCACAATCATGTTTTAGGGAGTTGAGTTTCATTAATAAGGAAAAAACCCATTGATAAGAATCCAGAATCTATTTAGTTGATATCTAGTATTCTAATTACATTTATCAGTATTCTAATTACATTTATCAATCAGCATTAGTTTGTTTTTATCTTTTATTCGTAGTTATGCATTAGTATACTGTGGAAAGATTGGCTTCTTAATATCCATGGACGTCGCGTTAGAGAGAGAAGTCGGGAGAATGAATAAGATGGAACATCTAGTGGGCAGTATGTCAACTCTCTTGATTTATTGCCTTAGAGAAAGAGAAAAATATAAACTCTCTCCCAAAGGTTATTGAAATTTGAATATAACGAAAGTGATAGTGAATATTAGCTTACGAATTTTGCTTCCAAGGCAGTGGGCTTTTAGTTTGGGAGAATCTAGTGAGAAGAAGAGACATTTTCAGTCAAAATTTGGTACTAGATTTATTTTATGAGAAGAAAAGACTTTCAGAATTTCAACTCGAAACACCTAAGTTGATAGAAATGATATTATTACTTATTTCCACATTATAGCCAATAAGTTTTGTTGGTTCCTGAAAAAAATTGCTTTTTTTATTTCATTGCCATTGTTGAATTTAATCCTGTTCTATCTCAGTAAGAAATATAGTCTGAAATTTCTCAATTTTCCTGATTTATGATCAAATTTCATCATATATATTTTATTTTATCATTGAATTAAGCTATTTGAAATGAAATATATAAAAAAGTATGTAGGTACATTTTATTTAATTGAATAACGTATAAACATCATGTCTAGATTTGTTTCCACAATGTCAGAAAGAGGTAGGGTCTAAAATTTCTCAATTTTCCTGATTCACATGGTAGAAGTTCATCCAAACATATGCCATATTTTATTCCATCATTGAATTAGGCAAATCGAAATGATAAATATAAAAAAGTAGGTAAATTTCATTCGATTCAGTTCATAAAACGTATAAAAACATCATGTCTTTATATCTTTCAATCAGATGATTTTGACATTTGACCATCTCGGAGTAATAAATCACCTATTTTATTGCTTTTAGATTCTTGACAGATTGCCCACAGTAGCATCTCTGTTCGAATCAAGAGAACTCATATATTCTTCTCTTTCTAATGCTCTCTCCTCTACGAGCTTCTAAAAAATCATGTGACACTCGGTCCATGGATATTAGGTCTACGGTACGAGTATTATACATTATTTTCTCTAGTTCATTGTATTTTTTTTAAATTAATGAAATGTTTCCATAAATATCATTTAGTGATTTTTGCATTGAAAAATGTTGGTTGGCAGAACTGATTTCTTTGAGGCAAATTTAAGATGCATAGAATACCTGGTGTGTCTACTTATACCTGTAAAACTTTCAGACAAAACGGGAGATTTTTCAGATTTATACCTACTTGATTTCCAGAGAATGAGAAATTACTTGGATAATTTTGAGAAAAAAAAGTTTCATGAATATGAGCCCACTAAGGCTTTGCTTTCAATATACAGTTTGTTTCTAGTGTATCGTACAGTTTATCAAATATTTATTAATCTTCGCTACAGATTAGGTAAATAAATACCAAAACTTATAATTAATGCATTCATTAGAGCTTACTAGCTGGATCTTTATAATAATTCGGATTTTCCTGAGGATTACTAGAGATTTTTCTCGAAATCGATAGCAGATACGACTAAACTATAACAAACCAAAAAGTGTAGTACTGGACCAGAGTTTTTTTCTACATTTTTCTAAACTAACAGCCATTCACCAAAGTAGTTTTGGAGGAAGGAAGCAGGCATCCTTCCAGATAATATATCACCCTGTAGATTTGCATTCAAAATTAGCATATCACATAGTGAAAACTTTAAACTGGAATATCTATGGCCAATTCATATTAAATATCTTGTGAAGGGAAGGTTATACGAGAAAATAACTTGAACTTCAACACATGTATCTCAAAACAAAATGTTTGGGGACTCATGTTATAGGACTTTTTTTCTTAAAATGATCCGGAAATCTGTCATTTTCATTTGTATCTCCAATTTAGGAGCACCGTGTAATTACCCCTAGTATCCCCCTATTTCTACGCTCTTGTCGTGAACTTTGAGTATAGAACAATAATATTTTATATTCTATGGTCTGTCATTATATTCCATTCATTTGAGTAAAAATTCGATATGAACTGAATTGTAATTTATTGTGAATGTTTGCAGTGTCTAAAATCAGTATTTCCTTTTTAAACGGCACCAGGCAGATGCGGGAATTCGAAAAATTTTAAAGAGCGCCACCTTACAGCACTCTGGTGAAGCACACCACCAAAGCAACAGGTGGGTCTCTCAAAAAGTCTGAAACAAAATCGAATCAGTAAACACACCAGGTATTCTATGCATCTTAGGCAAATTGATGAATTGACAGATAAAGCCGTGGCGGAAAGTTCGGAGTACCAACATATAATAATAAAATATAACCATGAAAACTGTACGTTTTTGATATATTCTCGCACGATTTTGTTCTACAAGATGTGGAAGAATGAACGGAATAACCACAGATTTAGAGAAATATTCTATTTAAATGTTCTTTCAACTCAAGATTCAAGTTTTTTCATATGATTTTTGGATTCTGAACGATGCGAAAAGGTAAATTATAAAAGTTTTAGCAAATATTTATCACAGGAATTTGGATGTGAATAGTACAGAATATTTAGCAAATAAGTTTTTTTTTTCAAATCAATTTTCGAAATTTAGGTAGGTACACAAAGTAATATTATATTCTTCTAAATAACTTTAAAATCAAAAATTCTTCAGAAGATTCCAGGAAAACATTCGTTATATCTTTAAGACCTTTTGTTTATCGGTGATAACGTTCTTATGTCAATTTTCCTTTACATTTGAGAAGGTTGTTGTGAATTTTATCTTTCAAACTATCAACTCATTTTGAAGTTAATTTTTGTGTGGAAAATAGTTTAATATACAGGGTATTTCACGTAAGCGGGTCACAGGATTTTGTGGCTTATCCATTGAGCAATATTGAAAAGTGACCTATCACAATGATTGTATTTTTCACGGGCTATCCAAATAAGTTATCGGAAAAACTATCGAACCAAGGCAAGGAAAGTTATTGAGGAAAAACCATTTTTTCCGAAGAAACATTTTTTTGCAAACTGTTCTGGTTTTCAAAATTAGAAGGACTTGAGACAATTTCTCACCAATTGTTTCTTCATTTGGACTTCCGGTTTTTTTTTTTATGATATTTCTCCATACTTTCTGAATGCTCAATCGATTATAAAACCGAATTCGTAAATAGTGGTAGTTTTATATCTATTTCAAGCAATTTTAATCAAAATCCACCTGAGAAAACTCAGATTTAATATTCGGAAAATATATCCCTGTTGTCTGTAGTTAAATAAATATTTGATCGCGAAAATTTAACTCCTTTTGAATTAGGTGATTTTTTTAGTATACAAGTAGGTCAATAATAATTTCTAATTTGAAATTTGTTAGATTCAACTAAAACACTTATCTCGCTTTTTTCATCAAATTTTCCCCACCTGCTTTGTATAATTGAAATTGGTAAACGTTTTAAGATCCAGATCAGTGGTTCCCAATTTTTTTTTTTTCGTGGGCCCCTTTCAAACTTTACTGATTTCGGTGGACCCCCGCAATACTTGTAGATTTAGGTATCTACAACCTATAAAATTAAATTCGATAAATACAGAAAAAACATTTCTGTCCATTATGTAAATTCCAGGTATTATTTTGAAACGTTAATTGAATATTTTGGAATAACACAATAAAATTGGATATTAACAATTTCAGTGGCACTACTCAGTTGCGCACAGCTTGGTGAATGATGAATTGGATAGCTTTTCATTTTCAAAGTCAAGTATTATGTAAACGTAAAACAAGATCTTGAAAAAATTTTCAAAAAAATATTTCACGATCCATTCCTGCTATTCAAATTTGAGGGATCAGAGTTGCAGCTCACAGGGATGAAATTATATGATTATAGTTTTTATGTAACAAAATTCCATATAAAGAACAAAATTGACAGGTCCAAGCGATCTTCCAAAATCTTCATTCTTTTCCTCATTTAAAGATCTCTATTTCCTTTCCAATATGATTCAATCCATAGAAATATGGCCGTTACATAGCGCTACCCACGGAAGAAAACGGAAGTAGTAGTCGCTAGTGTTAATTTGAACAAAACCTAATCAATGAACACATCTGTCCAGCAGTTTTAGACATCTTAGGTAGAGGAAACAAACCATCCTCGACACAGCGTGCCAAAAACGACATTTCCAAAAAAGCTATATATATCTTTATTTCCAGATTACTCTTTCAATGGCGACATCATTTCTGAGCTCTGAGTTCATTCCATCAATGAATATGTCATGGATCGAATCCCCTCAGGATGAGCCCCTGCATGAGGCAGTCCGTCTAAACGACGAAACCACCGTCTTGCATCTTCTACAGAATGGAGCCAACCCCAACCAGACGAACGACATGAACTACACTCCAGTGCACGAAGCAGTCAAATACGGTCGCGAGGAACTGTTGAAGCACCTAGTCAAATTTGGAGGGGACATCAACAGGATAGGAGGCGATGGTTACCTTCCCCTCCAAATGGTACCCTTGTCCAAACACCCTAATTTTATGAACGCAGTCTTAGACTGCAAACCCGATCTCAACAAAAAAGACGTTTTCGGTACTCCCACTCTTATCTACTACGTCAGGGAGCATCCAAGCAGGCTCCAGGACATACTGAAGCTACTTGAATACGGCAGTGATCCCAACCTAACGGATAGATCAGGATGTAACAGCCTCCACCACTTGGCCAATAATTGGTCGATCAGCAAATCTGCATTGGCCAGGGCACTCATCAGTTACGGTATTGATGTGGATGCCGTGACTCCTGACAGCAATTTGTCAGCCTTGCAGTTTGCTTACAACCGAAACAACAACTCGCGGTTGATGCACATCTTGCTGGTAAACGGAGCTACCCTAAGAACTGACTGGGGTAAGATGAAACCCTTCGATTGGAAGGCTGCGTACAACGTTGCAGTCATCTTTACTCACGGTATTATGAGAGGATTGGACTACTCTGTAATAAAGAAAGTGGTAAACTTGCGTTCATTCTCTGGTGATGAGCTGCCACTCTACAATAAATGCGAAAGGCAGCTGAAGAAGATGAAGGTCAAGCGTATAAGGGGTCAGCCTTTAACCTACTATGAGTTCTTGATGTTGAGCAAGGAGGATTGCAGCAAGTTGATCGTAGATGATGATTTACGCAAAGAAATCACAAAGACTGTTGTCATATTTCCGCAATTTTCTGATTTTTTTCTGGATAAGCTGTATGCTGGGGTCCAATGGCGCCAAGATAATAAGAAAGCAGCCGATTTCCTCAGTTCTTTGTTCATATTACCCTTGGAAGTTTCTGAGCATATACTCAGTTTTTTTAGCAACGATGATTTGGCTTATTTACATAGACGTTTGAGAATCTTGTGAACTGGTAAGGGCTGGCTGTAGAATGCTGAAATCGCCAATGTTTTATTCATTTTTTGAAACATCTTGACTAGAGTCAAGTTGAAAGCGATATAGGACTGACTTCATTGGAATCCTGAACGGAAGATAGGTTTTCAAAATTAGAATTGTATTTATAGGCATCTTATAGATATAATTGAAGGATGATACTGACGGGATTTTGACCCATTTGAAAGAAAAAAAATATTTCCATGTTGAAAACTATTTCACATTAAAAGGAATTTAGTTCACAGAATAAAAATAAATTACATAAAATTATCAAAAAATTAAAAGGGTGATATTGAAAATCAAAAAATTTATTTACAAATAACTATATAATATTTGATCATGTGATGTAATACAATAATAATAAATCTTATATTTATTATAAATTATTCATTCAATGAATTCAAACAAATGGGTTACGATTTACAAAATATTTAATTAATTTCGGATTTACATATAATAAATTTTAAATACTAATGAAATAAATCAAATTGAAGCTCAACAAAATGAATGTCAAAAATGAAAAACTATCTAGAATGAATAATTGAAAATATTTTTCATAAGATCAGCTCGAAAATGGCTGTGAGAAAAAATATGAAATAGGTTATGATTTACATTTTCATCCATATATTGAAAATAAACACTTCTCATGTATTTGGGCAATTTTTATTCGATGATCTTGATAATTTTTAGTGATTATTAATTTTAGTGATAGCTTTTAAGATCATTTTGTATTTTTTTATTGTGAATAACATATTAATCGATACTTGAATAAATATTAAATGTTTTAATTTTAGTTATTCATTTATGAATTCCCTTCATATTTTATCATGATATAATTTTCAATAGCTTTTAATCTAATTGTATCATCAGTTTAAAAATTTTACTAGTTGAAATAATATAAAAAACGAAAAAAAATTACAATATGGAAAAATGTAACATTTTCAAGAACACTTCAGTTGATTTATTCACAAAGTGAAACGGAGCATCTTTTACACTTTGATTCTCTTAAGCTTGACCACCAAATTCTTCGAAAAATTAATAATTTCAATATAGCTATGTGTAAAATACAAATAAAATGTTCTTATGAAATATATACAAAAGGGGAAGATCTCACCTCTTTATTATTATTATATAGGTACTTGTTTTTCATTTCTCGTGAAAATTGTTACAAAAAAGAAATGATATTGTGTCATTCTGTTTTCTTGTTATGTCACAGAAAGTTTTGACACCAGATTCATAATCAGACGACTGAATAATTCAAATCAATATGAAAATCACTTAATGATCCTAACTTCACGTTACTATTTTTCTGATTTTTTGCTGTGTATATTTGTATCTTTCACGTTTAAAGACGACACCTGAAAAAGTCATGCTATACAGGGTCCTGCAATAGTGCGTTAGGCTTCCATAGCTGCCAAACCAGACGTTTTAGGAATTTAGTTGAAAAGCATTCCCTTTGTACTTTCAATTCTGCATCTCTGGAAATTATTTTCTGATATACAGGGTGTTCAAAAAATTATTCAACAAATGAGTGATTTTTTAAATGGAACACATAGGAGTGAAAATAATCCTAAGGTTACTTCTGAAAAAATGTGAAGTTTTAAACTGTGTACATCATCATGAAAAAAATACAGGGTGTTAGATTTGAAGAACTCGAGAAAGAACAATTTGAAATTCTTCATTCATTGATAACGGACACCCTGTATAAATGAGGTTGATCTTTTACGAACGATGACTAGGCAAATTTTTAAGTTAAAAGAAATTATGATCAAATTCATATTTCTATCGCTTCTGGAAATCGGTAAAGGGCTTTTACCGAACTACCGTTTCGTCGAAATTTTGCAGAATTTTGAATAAGATCCGTACCGTTGGAAAAATATCCCTAATATTTTTCATCATGATAGAGGTATTGAAGAGCATCGAAAATATGCAAAAATATAAGGGGTGTTGCATTTAAAAAATCACTCATTTGTTGAATAATTTTATTTGGAAGCACCCTGTATATCAGAAAATAATTTCAAGAGATGCAGAATCGAAAGTACAAAGGGGATGCTTTTCAACTAAATTTCTAAAACGTCTGGAAATTAAAAATCAATGACTGAATTTGTTGTCAAATGTAAATCAATAGAAGAAAGCACGGGCGTAGCCAGGGGGGCGGGTTTTGGGGGTTCAAACCCCCCCGAAATGTTTGAGATGTCAAAATTTATTAATCTTTTTCTTCTTTTGTTCTCATTTATTTCTATGAAAAAAAATTCTTATTTCTCCCATTAGCCTTTCTGTATACGCCTTTGTCTTAAAACCCCCTCCGAAACTGAAACCTGCCTATGCCCGTGGAAGAAAAGGATAATGGCTACAAATTTAATGAATAAACTTTGATACTTCTGAAGCTGCACAGATAATTTTGATAACATCAAATGACTTGCAATCTTGCAAATGCAAGTAACATGAGAAGAAAAAGTAATAATTTTGAGAGGCAATTATGGTGTTTTTATTATTGAATTTCCGAAAAGCTATGCATAAACAATTATCTTATGTTTCCTCTCTGTCTCTCACACTTTCTCGTCAGATTTCTGATGGTCGCTTGGCAAGTTCTAGTCATCTTAACTTTTTACAAAATATTTTACCCGGCATGCTACAAGGTATTTTAACAGGAATACATTTTCAACATGATAGAGCTGGACCTCATTTTAGTTTAGAAGTGAGGAATTACTTTCACAATATATACCCAAATAGATGATCTTAACCCACTTGATTATTTCTTCTGTAGAAAATTGAAGGATATGGTTAAAGCTGAACACATCCATTCAAGAGTCTAGGTGATGAATAAAATAATGAAATGTCTATATGAATATTATAAGAATATAAGTTTTTACCATATGAAGCTTCGCAATCAATAAAAGACAAGGCGTTCTATAAGAAAAAAAAAGTTTCCTTAAATTTTTGGTGCATCATATGTATTTTCAAAAAATTTAAGGATGTAGCTATAATGATGCTGTGTCGAAAAGATTCGAAAATTTCATCTCTTAGGTAAAAGGTAAAAGAGCGATGCGTCAATGGTAAAACACTCTGTATAGGATGATATTCAATATGACTTTCCATATTCTATTGCGATGCGATATAAGACGACATGTTAAAATATGGTAAATAATTTGCAGATTCGTAAAGTTCGTGATCCATGCAGTTTGAAGGGTGCAATTCGAGTCCTATTAAAGAAAAATTGACAAGATCATTTTTTTGAATGATCAATTAAGTATCATATATTTATTTTAGTAATATTATAACAACAGCATATTATGAAACGAAATGTAAACAGTATCCACCTTGAAAACGCACACAAAACTGGACAATTATTCAATTTTTTCCGATTTAATTAAAAAAAAAATATTTTAATGCAGAAAGTTCTTCTTCTTTGGTGCCACAATATACACTGTGTCCGTAGAGTATGGAACCAATTCATTTTTCAGCTAAACAGACCATTTCAAGAAATAATCCTGAAACACGTCGATTTTTGATTTTAATTTACCTTATTTTAAAATAATAATCTAATATACAGCGTGAATTACTTTCGAGTAATGACATCACCGTCATTTTTTTTAATATAACACCCCCATTTCGTCTCAATTTTCCGATTACTCCTAGCTGAGCTGATTCCAAAAATGTATCACATGCTGATTCCAATTGGTACAGGGTGGACAAAAATACAATAGTTTTGTGTGTGCTCATAAAGTAACGCGTAACATTCTTCATTAGTTACATTAACAATATTATCAAAAATACTTATTGTCTAGCGGAAATTGGTTTGAATGTAACAAACTGTAGTTTGTTACATTTTTAGTTTAATAAAAATGAGCTGTTTCCAAACATGTTTGGTACTTGTGGTCTAGCAGACAGAATATGAAAGAACTTATTTCTTATCAATTTAAAAAAAAAAACATAGTCGTCTATAGTTTTTTTGTGAAATGTCATTATTTGTTCAGTAATTTATTGGTGTTCAATGACAGTTTATTCTACAATATTCTTGGTATTCGTAAATGTTTTAATTATTGCTTAGATTTAATTTATTATTTTTGTCCACCCTGTACCAATTGGAATCAACATGTGATACATTTTTGGAATCAGCTCAGCTAGAGTATTCGAAAAATTGGGACAAAATGGGGGTGTTCCATTCAAAAAAAATTGACGGTGACGTCATTACTCGAAAGTAATCCACCCTGTATATTAGATTATTATTTGAAAATGCGGTAAATTAAAATAAAAAATCGACGTGTTTCAGGATTATTTCTTACAATGGTCTGTTTAGTTAAAAATGAATTTGTTCCATACGGACACAGTGTACCTATTATGATGTCATATACATATATCTAAAAGGGACAAATCGGTAGTTCCAATTATTGGCAATTATCATTTTTATATGTTTTTTCTTTTCCTCAAGGAAATTGTACCAAAAAAGCGTTGTTTTGAAAGTAGTTTTCTATCGGGCAATGGAATTCGATATTTCTTCAAAAATTTACCTTAATATGAATATGAACTAGAGCGCGATTTTAGATAGGTGCTTTTTCATTTCATTCGAGGAATTTTACAAATTCCAAAACGAAGACTGAAAATTTCAGATGATTAGAAATACTAATTGGAATATTTCCTGATGATAACATCTATGTTGACTAAACGACATTACCAGACCAAAATAAATTGGAACATTCCTACCAAATTGAATTATAATATCAAACTAAATAAAAAGTTTCTGTCTTGATTTGTCGTTTATCGAATATAATGCCTAAATGGCACTTAAACTGACCTAATTGCCATTCTTAATTGATTTTGAGTACTAGATATATTTCCGACAAACTTTCATAGGAGCACAGTCTTTTCTGAAAGGTTTCACGTTGAGCTTTTCGATGTCGAAAAACTCAACGTGAAACCTAGAAGATTGTGCAAAAAGATGTCCCACCCAGAGGATGAATTTTCACTTACTCAAGTTGTTGTTAGTGCATCCGAAAAAATTCAAAATACATCGAGATTATGGAAGATATACATATGGTGGTCAATGAGTACGACTATAAAAAATTATCAGAACATATTGATATTAAAAATCATTTTTGACAAACTCCGCTATACCTAGTCAGCAGTAATCCTTGCTTGGAGTGAACGAAGTTTTTGATTGAAAATCTAGCAGATTTATTATACTACAGCCATGAAAAACGGTACACACAGGCTTAGTTTTCATTAAAAAGAAGGGTAAGTCAAAATATCTAGATTTGTTACATAGTTATTTTTAAGTGACTTAAGATTCTCTGATTTAACATAACAAACTCTTTTAACTTTAGTATGCTTTTTTCGTTCATCAAATTAGATCTAATTTTTAGGACTTTTGGTAATGAATGAATGTTGTTATATTTTTTTACGAGTACACAATATTTGAAAGTTAGTCATTGATAAATAATGTGAATAATGATGAATAATTTTTTCCGAATACAGACATGTATGTATTACTCGTTCTTCAAAAAGGTTGAATCCTTATTCAGATTCACTATTAAAGAGTACCATTTGGGGAAGAAAATTATTATTTTTTTTTGATTTAGTGCCACTTCATTATTGAAACATACTTTTTTCAAATTCTGCTCTAATTTCTTAATGTTATGCAGTCAACACGATATTGGGCCGAGCTAGTAGAATTGCAACTGCCATTTTACATAATAAATTTCGATTAGGTCCGATCTGTTCTTAGTGAAATATAAGGTTCCATGAATTTTTGCATACAGCATGAAATTGTTATTATATATTACACGTATAAGACAAATTCTTATTGGTTGAAAAGGAATTAAATAAAACAATTGTGTTGCTCTGAAAACAAAGATTATAATAATACAATTACATTGTTCACCTAACTAGCCAACATACCTAAAAAGAAAGAAACGACAATTAAAGTTTCTTTTCTAAACAATTCCTTTTCTATATTAATTCGAAATGAAAGATCTAAATGATATTGTTGATATTGTTCAGTATGTTGCCTAGTAACAATAATTGTCATAGGATTAAGTATTCAATATAACCCTGGCCTTGGCACCATAGACTCTGTCTATGGTAGTTAAAAATTAGCATAATCTATGGGGTAAGATTAGAATTGAAGAAATATAATTTCTTTACATCTTCCCCCTCGCAAAAGAAAAATTTTACAAATTTTATTCTCGTGGATTATTAACTCATTCAAAAAAAGCATACAACATGAAAACATCTTGGAGTTGATTAGAATATAATATAAAACTTAAATTATATTGTAATGGTAATATATTTCCAAAAATTCATCATTTCGAAATTATTGGTGCTAGAACTTAGCGTTGAGGCATATTTTATTTGGTTGGTAAAATGGTTTCAAAGACGTTTTCATTCTGAAATTTTCAAAATTTGATATATCGAGTTTTGAGCCATCAACATTTTTTGATAGTATTCGAGAAAAAAATTCATTCATGTATTTGTAAATGATAAACAAAATTCAACTGGCCGTTTAGTAAATATGATTTGCTTCTCTTATATTTTCAAAACTACAAATTCGATGGAAAATTGACGAAGAATAAAGATCTTATGGTGTTGAAATTTTGCTTGTGTACAAAAGAATAACCTTTTCAAGTCTAATGCAGAATTTTATGTTGATCGCGTCACCAAATTATATTAAATTCAAGCAGAATATGTTGGGACAATGGCCCCATATTACGTAAAAATAGATCAGCCTAGCTTGAAGTCAAGTTTGTTTAGGTAAAATGGTCTCTCGAATGTTCATGCTGAATTTTAGGAGGATTGTTCCATTAGAACTCCTCATCTAGATGAAATAACCGACAACAATGACTTCATAATAAATTGCATCATATCATTCAAAGGGTTTTTGAATAAGGCGTTTCATTTTGAATAGTCCACTAAATGGGCGGATATCACTTTTGAAGCTATCGTATTTTGATATTTGACAAATGAAAACTGCGATAATACTAAAAACGAAATGAACTCAGACCCATTTACATTCATCGACTGAATTATTGAGATGATTAAATAATTTGATATAGATATTCCAAATATTAAAGTGATGAATTACGATACTGCTATATATATATAATATATATATATATATATATATATATATATATATTTTTTTTTTTTTTTTTTTTTTTTTTTTTTACCTTCACACGCAATGTGGGTAATATATATATATATATATATATATATATATATATATATATATATATATATATATATATATAAACAATAAACAATGGTTTAAGGGGTGTTGGAAAACTTCAATTGTTACTAACTTCTTTATTTCATCAGTCGACGTTTCGATCCTTGGTTGGGATCTTCTTCAGGACTTCTATAAAACAAACAACATACAAATATAACAAACATTGCAGAAAAGACAACATGTTAAAACGCACCGAAATGCGAAGAGTTACCAGATCTTAAGTTGCACTGAATCTTATACAGATTTGGAGGAAAAATTATTAATTAACTTGAACACAAAATAGTCTCTAATACAATAACGTCTCTTTTTTATATCACACACTTCCTTATTCTCTTGAAAACTTATTTTTGAAATTCTTTCTTCATCCATCTGACAACTGCGTAAAAAACGAAAGGGGTTAGGTCGGGTTCATAGAACATCATAGATCTTCAACTGACATTGGAGAACATAGAACTTGAGATCAACAACTCACTCTCACTAAGTTGGTTTGAATGTATCAGATATGAATAAATGTTGCTAATGTTCTCTATATCCTTTCTGTAGTTCATGGAATTTTCATGTCGCTTAATGTGAATCATCTCCAGGAAACATCTTTTTCTCATATTCTCCTCGCACTCCAAGACTGTCACCGAATCATAGTCCATTCGATGGTCAACTGATCTTACATGTTCTGCCAGTGCACATATCTTTCTAGGATTCTTAATGTCGCTGATATGTTGAGTTATTCTTCTTTTAAGTTGTTGGGATGTTTGTCCGATATACACCTCATCACAATTTTGACAGGGTATTCTGTATACAACACAGCTTTTCTTATCAGTTTCTATCCTATCTTTCAAATTACTATAAAGTCTCTTTAATTTAAATTCAGTTCTAGGTATCACTTTGATGTTATCAGATTTTAATAAGTTTATTAAGGATTTTGTCATTACATTAATCAGTGGAATGGAAGTAAATATAATTCTCTGATCTAAATTGGTGGATGCGATTTCGTCATTATTCTGTGGCTGTCCAGAATTCGATGAATTGTGTATCAATTTCTTTAAAAGGTTCTTGGGGTAACCATTCTCAAGCATCAACTGATATAATAGTTTCATATTCTTCTCCTTCAGAGTGGGGTGTGATATTCTTTGTATACGATTCTTCAATCCTGTAACCATATTGATTTTTTGTCTCTGAGGGTGGTTGGAAAAATAATGCAAGTATCTACCTGAGCTAGAGGGCTTTCTATACCAATCAAGAATCAGTGTATTGTCAGGTCTTCTAATGACTAGGGTATCTAGGAAAGGCACACTATTGTTATTTTCTAATTCTATGGTAAATTTTATAGACTCACTCTGTCTGTTGAACCTTTCAAGAGTGTAAGATGTCTTATCACTGGGAACTGCACAAATGATGTCATCTACATATTTTTTAATAAAAGGCATCTCAAAGGGGATATCTGTTAGGATGCCATCTAGGAGGAAATCCATCACTACCTCTGCAATGGAAGGGCTGAATTTAGACCCCATTGGGGAACCTAGTATTTGGTTGTAGAAATTACATGATGTTCTATGAACCCGACCTAACCCCTTTCGTTTTTTACGCAGTTGTCAGATGGATGAAGAAAGAATTTCAAAAATAAGTTTTCAAGAGAATAAGGAAGTGTGTGATATAAAAAAGAGACGTTATTGTATTAGAGACTATTTTGTGTTCAAGTTAATTAATAATTTTTCCTCCAAATCTGTATAAGATTCAGTGCAACTTAAGATCTGGTAACTCTTCGCATTTCGGTGCGTTTTAACATGTTGTCTTTTCTGCAATGTTTGTTATATTTGTATGTTGTTTGTTTTATAGAAGTCCTGAAGAAGATCCCAACCAAGGATCGAAACGTCGACTGATGAAATAAAGAAGTTAGTAACAATTGAAGTTTTCCAACACCCCTTAAACCATTGTTTATTAATTACTTTAGGAAATTATCACATTTTGTATATATATATATATATATATATATATATATATATATATATATATATATATATATATATATAGTCGTCCTTATAATGATGGCTGGCTATAATGATATTTTAACTATGTCCGTTCTATCTGTAGCACTTCTATGTTCTCAACCTTTTTCGATGGTTCGACAAAAATGTCGAGGTGGGGATATAGATCGAATAGGGAGTTCAAGTACTTCAAGTCAGTTCAGTATATTAAACACACAGTCTAGTAAGTACAAGTTAAGTACAGTCTAATTTTATTTTTATTTCGTAATTTTTGGAGCTATTTTTTTCTTCAATTATTGTATCTTTTCTTAATTTTTTTCGTGATTTTCTGTTTATTTTTGTATTTTTTGATACTAGGTAGCATATACCCGACTTTTAGGAGTAACATTCAATGAAACCGACCAGGAACTGACCAATTTTATTTTTATTCCGTATTTTTTTGGAGCTACATATTTTCTTTCAATTATTGTATCTTTCCTCAATTTTTTCGTGATTTACTGTTTATTTTTGTATTTTTTGATACTAGGTTACTATTTTGGAGTAATATTCAATGAAACTGACCAATTTTATTTTCATTTCGTATTTTTTGGAGCTATTTTTTTTTCAATTATTGTATCTTCCCTCAATTTTTTCGTGATTTTCTGTTTATTTTTGTATTTTTTTGATACTAGGTAGCATATGACCGACTTTTAGGAGTAACATTCAATGAAACTGACCAGGAACGTGCCGTAGATGTACCGGATAATTTTATAGAAAGAAAAAAAACTCCCCCAAAATATCCTATATCAGCTAATGCGGTCAAGGTAAAGACGAAAACCACAATATACAAATCCACTTTCTATTCTATCGTAGATGCATGCTTGAAGAAATTTGATACGATTAGAAATAACACCACATATAATGAGTAGACAACTAGATATTAACCACTTTATCGTTGAAAGTACTATTACTTACTACTAAAATATCACATTTGATGGAATCTGGTACCTATGAAGAAAAAATAATTAAAGCATCCTTTATCCAAATGAGAAGTCATATTAGGCAACTGAATTCGTTAGAATGTTGTCTAATCTTTTGTTCATAATAATAATTTATTATTCTCTATATTCAATCAACAGAAGGCACCCATAAGTTATTATTCCATCCATAAATATCTGTCAATTGTTTTAATATAATCCAGAGGTTCAAAAATTCGTATTTCAAACAGAACCTTGTCAAAATAATGAATTTTCGTCTCTTACAATATTCAAGGTGCAGTTAAATACAGGGTGATTCACCCAAATGGCACACCCAGTATATTATTGCATCATTAGATAGCTTTTTTGACGACAATTTCGGCAATATGCCATACCTTGGGTGAAAACTCAGCGGTTCATGAGTTAATGGGATTCTTATGAAAAAAATGATGGCGATTTGGACTTACATTTTTTTTAATTTTTCGGCGGAAAGAGCTTTTTTCGACATTTTTTTTCTTTTTCGATTCTGTAAATACGTAGTATTATAAGACTGTTTGCGGTTTGGATAAAAAATGTACAGGGTGTTTACAAGAAGATCATAAACTTGGACAACACAAATTCATCAAAACTTAAGATTTTCGAGTTAGAACATATATTTTTCATTATTTCAGTCGATTCCTTGTACAAAAATATACCTAAAATGAATACTTTAGGTGTTACCGAGGAAGAACTTTAAATGAGGAGAAACCACAATTTATAACTGTGTGGAGTAGTCTGTAACACCCGAAAAAAACTTCTGAAAGAAACTAAAATTCTCTCTCATTTTCCTTTGTATCTCCTATTTAGGAACAACCTGTACTGAAGATGAAGTCTTGACAAACTCATAACTTTTTTTGAATACTGCTTGAAATAAATTACAAAAATATTTTAAAGTACCATTAAATTTTGATGAAAAAGGTTAACCTGAAGTTTTTCCCAAAGACGATAGTTTTCTAGAATTGTAGAAATAATATCTTCGCAAAGAAATCGAGAAAAATGTCAAAGAATGGAAGCAGATTATTCCTTGACTGAAAAGTCCCGTCTATAAAATTTCACAAAATTTAAGAAAAATTATAGAAACAACACAAGAAAACCCTCTAGAACAGGTACTTCTTATTCCTAGAACTCCTTCCCGTCATAAAATTCATAAACGGAACCTTTTTTACGCGAAACAAACCTGTTGGTCTCCTCCAGTCATTGGTATGCGTCACAGCGGAAGAATTCAATGGAGACCTGCTTCTGTACAGGTAGGTAGTACCGGAAAGGGATTACCTTGCATTTCCGGTCGACGGTTTTTACCATTAACAAATCGCTTTGAAATAAACTGCCATTGAATTGATTCACCACATAAAGTTGTGGTCTCAGAGTGAAAATACGCAATTTTTGAGTGTCCCCAACATGGTTTTTTTGACGTCGTCAATGACTAATCTCTGAACTGAAGGCATTTTTGTAATCGAATAAATCGATATGACGTATAAAATTTCCATGTGAAAACTTTTAATTTTTCCTAAAAAAAATTTTTTTCAAGGCCTAGGTATGGAAAATTTGAGTCAAATTTTTCGACTAAAGAATTTTCGGATAATTGAGGATCGTTTATTTCAACACCGCTCACCGATTGTTAGTAGGCCTCACAGTTTATGGAACTCGAAAATTTGAAAAAAAACGTAAAAATTGAATTTCTACACAATAATCGTTATATCTCCTGAAATATTGGTCACAGACTCCCCAAATAAAACGTTTTTCATAGATCGAGCTGTGATCTGAAACATATTGAGATTTCGAGTTCATATTTTGCCTCTATGAGACTTGGCAGCTTCGAGAATATTATCAAAATTTTTGGTAAATTTCAGTTCACAGCCTATAATATCTGAAATAATGGACTAATCTCTGAATGTAAATTACACTGAGGTTGTAGCTATTTTAATTTTGATATTCATTGGAATAACTTAGGATAGACCAATCAAAGACCGCCATTTCTAACGGGTGTTTTTTTTCGAGGTATATAACTTTAAGTTGGCATTACTGTTCACGCCTGAACAACGCTTGCAAATAGTGCAATTTTATTTGTGATCAATGGTGATCGGTATAGAGCCATGATTACTAACTTTTTCATTCCTGAATTGAACAACCATGATGTCCAGGAGCTGTGGTTCCAACAAGACGGCGCAACATGTCACACAGCTCGTGCCACAATCGATTTATTGAAAGACACGTTTGGTGACCGCCTAATTTCACGTTTGGGACCTGCAAATTGGCCTCCAAGATCTTGTGATTCAACACCGCTAGACTATTTTCTGTGTGGCTATGTGAAGTCATTGGTCTATGCGGATAAGCCGCAAACCCTTGACCATTTGGAAGACAACATTCGCCGTGTTATTGCCGATATACGGCCACAAATGTTGGAAAAAGTCATCGAAAATCGGACGTCCAGGTTGGACTACATCCGAGCCAGCCGTGGCGGTCATATGCCAGAAATCATATTTAAAATGTAATGCCACAAGATAATCTTGCGGATAAATAAAATTCATGTAATCGAATAATCCATCGTTGTTTTATTGCAATTCAAAGTTCTATAGCTCTAAAAAAACACCCTTTACTGATCATTCTCTCGATTTTAATGGTAGATTAGTTATCTTTCTAGATTCATTAACAAGTAATAGTTTATTGAGGAAAAAGGCAAAAATATTAGGGTATTTGAAAAACTACATTCTTGTTTGTTAACAACATTCGAAAGGGTTCTCAATCTTTCTCTCCTTCTTCTCTAGAGTTTAGTCTCGGAAGTAGGCTTTCCACTTAATGCATTTTCAGCAATTCCTTCATAAAATCATTCATTACAGAGTGGTCTTAACGGAACTGCGACAACCCCAGCTCAAACACCAAGTTCAAAACCTGTACCACCTCCAAGAGATCATCTTAAGATAGAGAAAGATGGACGGCTAGTCAACAGAGCTCCTGCACCACAACTCCCAGCGAGGATAACAAATAACAATAATAATAATATCACCTCCATCACACCGGCCACACCTACGGCGGTGACTGAACCCACCAGGGAACAACTGAACAGCATCAAAAAGTATCAGGTGAGAAATTTTCACAATGATTTTATTGGTAGAGTTAGGAATTTAGGGGTGTTTTAGTCTTAGGTAGTTTGTTTTCTGCCTGCCTGACAGATCCAATCGAGTTGAGATCTCACAAGTAAATATAACAGGCCAATTGAAAAGTCCCCGGTTTCATAGTAAAACACATTCTTTTGGCAAAAATTCTTTTGGCTAAAAATTTCCCTCTTTTCTAGGCCGAGTGGTCAGAGGAGGCGCAGCCCACCAAAGTGGCCTTCTGCACGAAGGGGACGAACTCCTAGAGGTCAATGGGGTGGAAATGAGAGGTAAAAGTGTAAATACAGTCTGTGATATTCTGCAAACAATGGATGGCGAACTGACCTTCCTCATCGTGCCAGCATCTCAAGCGAAATCCTACTCTGGAAGGATTCGGTTCTGCACGTCCGCGCCCACTTCGATTACGATCCCGAAGACGATATGTACATTCCTTGTAGGGAGCTGAACTCATTCTCATGAGATGACTCCTGGGGAGGCAATGCTTCTTCATTTTTTCGGAAGCCAAAGGCTTGTTTCACCTCACACATAGCCTCTTGAGATGCTGATGACCAGCTATCCTTCCATCTCTTCGAAGGGCGTCCTGGTTGTCTTCTAGTAGCTGGCTTTCCATTCCGTGCAATCTAAGCAAGTCACTCATTACAGAGTGGTCTTAACGGAACTGCGACAACCCCAGCTCAAACACCAAGTTCAAAACCTGTACCACCTCCAAGAGATCATCTTAAGATAGAGAAAGATGGACGGCTAGTCAACAGAGCTCCTGCACCACAACTCCCAGCGAGGATAACAAATAACAATAATAATAATATCACCTCCATCACACCGGCCACACCTACGGCGGTGACTGAACCCACCAGGGAACAACTGAACAGCATCAAAAAGTATCAGGTGAGAAATTTTCACAATGATTTTATTGGTAGAGTTAGGAATTTAGGGGTGTTTTAGTCTTAGGTAGTTTGTTTTCTGCCTGCCTGACAGATCCAATCGAGTTGAGATCTCACAAGTAAATATAACAGGCCAATTGAAAAGTCCCCGGTTTCATAGTAAAACACATTCTTTTGGCAAAAATTCTTTTGGCTAAAAATTTCCCTCTTTTCTAGGCCGAGTGGTCAGAGGAGGCGCAGCCCACCAAAGTGGCCTTCTGCACGAAGGGGACGAACTCCTAGAGGTCAATGGGGTGGAAATGAGAGGTAAAAGTGTAAATACAGTCTGTGATATTCTGCAAACAATGGATGGCGAACTGACCTTCCTCATCGTGCCAGCATCTCAAGCGAAATCCTACTCTGGAAGGATTCGGTTCTGCACGTCCGCGCCCACTTCGATTACGATCCCGAAGACGATATGTACCTTCCTTGTAGGGAGCTGGGAATCAGTTTTCAGAAGGGGGACGTGCTTCCTGTTATAAGGTGAGTAACGTTGCCACATCGGGCGTTAAATACGTCCTTCAGGGACGTATGCTGTCATTCTGTCAAGTGTCATTTCACTTTAAATTTGTTTTGAATCTTGTTAAAAGGGTGTTTTCGCGTTCTTATAATTGTGATTATGGAAATTCTGTTTGGTGTGACCGGAAAATTTGAATGAAATGGGTGCTTTTTGAGAGCAACAAGAAAGCGACGTAAACGATGATCATGACTTTAATTCTCGTAGGATCTGTATTTTTTAAGCACATAAGCCAAGATCTACGTCAAATTTTTCATGTAGTCGAAGAGCAATGGCCAACAAGTTGAGAACAGCGACGTATCGACATTTCGGAGTCTCCTTCAACACTTCAAGCTACAGCAGCAATATTCTCTTTTAGTGTCGTGTTGAGGGTTTTGAGCCGAGAAGAGTAGAATTAGTGCGAAAACTATCAATAACTGCAATGTCAAAAAATATTACAGTGTTGCCGTTATAACCGTTTCAAATTGTATTTCTCCTTCATAAGTCATGTCTTTTTTTCAGTCAAGAAGATCCCAACTGGTGGCAAGCCTATAGGGAAGGCGAAGACGACCAGACTCTGGCTGGACTCATCCCCTCCCAAACGTTCCAACATCAAAGAGAAAGTATGAGATTAGTCGCCGAAGAAAGGATGTCGAAACCACAAAGAAAATCTTCCACCCTCTTGTGCGGCAAAACCGCGCGAAGAAAGAAGAAGAAGGGAGCGTATAGCGAAGGGGGTTACCCCATGTTTACCAACACCGTAGAAGAATACGATCAAGACGAAATCTTGACTTATGAGGAGGTATCGTTGTATTATCCCAGAGCGAACAGTAAGAAACTTCGCCGGTGATTCTCCATGGGTGAATTGAGTAGCTCATCGGGGTCACTGCCGGTCCCAAGCCCGGATAAAGGAGGAGGGTTCACAAGTGAGGCTAGCAACCTACTTGTGGTAAAAACAATTAATGCTCCTAGGACTAACAATGTTGCCTCGGACAGGATTGATCAATCGGATAACGACATGGCGAGAAAGAGGAGAAAACGATTAAGGAAACTGAATATATTGCGGATAGGATGCTGGAATGTGACATCTTTTAACAAGAAGGATCAAGAGATATTGATAGAGATCAAAAGACACAAAGTTGACATATGTGCTCTTTCGGAAACAAAAAAGAAAGGTAAAGGCAACATCAAATACGAAGACTACATTTTCATATATAGCGGGAAAGGAAAGCACGAAAGAGCTACATCGGGAGTCGGCTTGATGGTACATGGAAAACTCGAAGCGAACATAGAAAATGTCATATATGTCAATGACAGGATACTGCAGGCAATATTTAAATTTCAGGACACGAGTATTACCCATATTATAAGCGTATATGCACCGGATATATCTAAGCCCTCAGAAGAGAAAGATGCCTTCTATGAAGACCTGCAAAGGGTACTCGACGGAATACCAGGAAAGGACGAAATCATGCTGCTCGGAGACTTCAACGCTAGAGTTGGTAACGGTGTGATAAGAGGACTGAAAAACCGATTCAACGAAGAAAACATCAATGAAAATGGAGAACAACTAATTCAAACATGCGCACAAAATGAATTAAGAATAAATAACACATTCTTCCCACACAAACCGCAGCACAGCTTCACGTTCGAAAACTCAAGAGGTCAAAAATCAGTAATAGATTATGTGATAACTAACAAAAACGTCCATCCATCGAAAATACTCGACGTGAGAGTCTTGAGCTCAGCTAACACCATAACCAACCACAACCTCGTCCTAGCGAAAATCAGGAACAAAGTACAAAGAGAGCGTAGAACCCAAGCCATTCAAACTGAAAAGCTTAACATTGAATCGCTGTCAAATGATTCAACAAAAGATCTATATCAGAGGAGACTAGCACTACAGATAAACAACAACAAGATCAGGGAAGCTGATGACGTCGAATCCGCTTGGAAAAAACTGAGGACGAACATCATCACAGCCGCAGAAGAAGCCCTGGGACGAAGGAGAACCACTTCAAACGGTAAAAGACAGACGAAACCCTGGTTTACAGAGGATGTGAAAACGCTAGCTGAAGAAAAACGCACCGCATACCTTCAGTTCAGAAGTAAGAAGCTAACATGCGAAGGGTATAAATTAGTACGAAATAGGGTAAACGAGCAAATACAGGCAATAAAACGAAGCTTCTGGGAAAAATTCTCTTCGGACATGGAGCATGATCTGTATGGAGCACAAAAGAAGGTATGGAACATGCTAAGAAATAGGAAAAAGCCAGTTAACGAACATATACTTTTATGTTTTACTTTCATGAAATAAAATAATAGAAAATCTTCATATACAAATGACAAGGATATCATCGGACACTTGGGAAAAACACTTTCATCAATTATATGGCAAAACCAACAAAGTGGTATGTGAGTATGGGGATGTGGAAGAACATGGGAATTGGTCAATATCCCAAGAGAAAATACGTCAAACACTCAATGCACTAAAAAAATAGAAAATCACCTGGTTTGGACGAGATAACCATATGGCAAAACCAACAAAGTGGTATGTGAGTATGGGGATGTGGAAGAACATGGGAATTGGTCAATATCCCAAGAGAAAATATATCAAACACTCAATGCACTAAACAATAGAAAATCACCTGGTTTGGACGAGATAACCAATGAAATGCTGAAATACGGAGGGGATGACCTAATTCAGGAGCTGCACACCTTGTTTAACATTATATATATAATATATTATATATAATTTCGATTATGATTCCTACGTAATGGCGTGGAGACCTTCTGTCTGACAATGGTTTATGTTGATGGCAATTATATTGCTGATACATTAGATAACCAGATAAATAATTAATATCATACGATGATATTACTCGTTTGGATATTGTACTAAATATTGTACTCATTGTTAATTTCATCAATTATATCCAAATAACAGCCATTTTATTTTGTTATTTTTTAATACATGCATGTTGAGATTTTATTGTAACATGTTCCGAATTTTAATGAATATTGATTTAAAAACACTTCATATAAACACTCAGGGCAACACTTGAGGCATTGACCAGCACATCAAGGTGTGGTAATTTTTTTCGTATAAAGATATGTTTCAGTATCCTGTAAATTATTTATTTTTAATCTCTAGAGTGTAGATGTTTCAGCATATTTTGAGTATAAATTCAACCATTGGGGATTCTTTTGGTAGTAAATTTTTGTAAATCATCATGTATTAGCAGTCTATTTGCCCTATGTAATAATTCATCGATAGATGATTAAAAAATGTTATTTTTGTGTGATATTTGTTTTCAGAGGGGAATATTTTGAAGGTACAGTATGTGTTGTTTATTCTGAGTCATGTAAATAAGTGTATGAAATTCATAAGATCTCTCAGTATATTTGATGATAAACTCTTGAAACGATCATTTTTTTGACTATTATTATATTTGAAAATATTCAATTTCTCTACTGCGTTTGAAGACTTTGAATTTGTAATTTCAACCCAAAAAACCCAATGCCTTTCTGTATCTAAGGAACCGAGAAGATGCAAGCTGGCAGTGTATAATAAGAGTATCGAGCAAGTAATGTCGTACACATACCTTGGCTCTAAAATAACAAGTAGCAGAAATTTAAAAGAAGAGGTGCAGAGCCAAACAACAAAAGCTTCCCTGATATCAGGATACCTACGCGATATAGTATGGAGGAACAAACACTTGAGCACAGCTAGCAAGGTCAGAATTTACAAGACGTGTGTGAGGCCAGTCATGACATACGGCATTGAAACACGAGCCGAAAATGCTCAAACCAAAAGACAACTGAGAACAACGGAAATGCGAGTACTGAGAAGTATAACGGGCTATACATTGTACGACCATAAGAGAAGTGAGGAAATCAGAGAGATCTGTGGACTACAAGACGTGGTGAGATGGGCCAGAATAAGACGAAGACACTGGAGAGACCACGTAGATAGGATGCCCGACAACCGACTACCCAAAATAGCAAAAACAGAAAAGCCCAATACCTCGAGACTCCCAGGAAGACCACCAAAACGATGGTACGAGAGCTGGACGTCGGCATCCCAAGAATGAGGAACATTGCAGAAAACACAGGACTAAGTCCTAACGTAAGATGAAGAAGAAGAAGAAGAACAGTAAGAGACCGATAGTTTTGATTGGACCTCCGAACATTGGAAGGCACGAGCTCAGACAGAAGCTCATGGAAGACGCGGAGAGATTCGCTGCTGCCATACCTCGTAAGTTGATTTATGATCATATGATCAATACTAAAAGATCCTTTCTCAAATTCCATGGAAAATCCATTTATTCTGCCTTGTAGAACAAAATCGTGCGGGAATATCTCAGTTTCACACAGATCTCATGGTTACATTTCATTATTTTACGTTGGTATTCTTGTCAGGGATCTATCAATTATCTGTCACATTTGCGATACAGGAAACAGTTTTGCCAACCAATATTTTTCAAAACAAAATCAGAAAATTATATTTATGGGAATATTCCATTAATTTCAATAAAAATGCAGTGAATTAAAGTAAGTAATGTATAAGAATCGTAGAGAAGGCTCATTCTAACACTCAATCATTCAAAAACTCGCCACTTCGTGGCTGGTTTTTGAATTTAGAACTTGTGGAAGAATGTCTTCTGACATTACTTTAATACAAGATTAATTTCCCAATCTGGCAACACACAGAAACCATTTTAACCTCACTTTCGATCATGTTGGATGTCACTTGTCAGTTGTCAATTCTTTGCTTTTACCCTTGTATGTACCTTTGCTCTAATGTCTCTTAGTTTTGAGGATGTATAACTTAAATTCTTAGAATTCAATTGGCCCAGATATAATAATTGAATTTTCATTAACAGATACCTCTAGGGCCAGAAAAGAGAACGAAGTAGATGGTCAAGACTATCATTTCATCACAAGAGCCCAATTTGAGGCTGACATCCTTTCGAGAAAGTTTGTCGAACATGGGGATTTCGAAAAGGCTTATTATGGTACGTCTTTGGATGCAATCAGATCTGTCGTGAACTCAGGGAAGATCTGCGTCTTATACCTACACCCCCAGAGCTTGAAGATCCTTCGAACTTCTGATTTGAAACCTTACGTGGTGTATGTGGCACCTCCCAGTCTGGAAAAATTGAGGCAGAAGAAGATAAGGAGCGGGGAATCTTTCAAGGTAAGAAGTTTGTGCCTATTATAGGTTATTACAATTCGTTTGAGTAAATATTTACAAAGTTACATACCGCTTTAAACTAGATGAAATTTTCCGGACTTACTCATTTTGGGGTGTAAAATACGAATCCACAGTGAGCAAATTCTGATCGCCTTCTTCCAAATAAAAAAAATTATTTTAACCAAGGTCACTTCACTTAAATCCTGTTACACACTTTTGTTTTTTAGGTTATTTGTTGGGTATACGTACAATATTCAAGTCATTTTCCAATTCCATTCCATTTTTTGATACTTTAGTCATTTTCTTACAGTAATATCTATATATAACCCGAAAACCTAACCTATAGAATTAATATTTTGTTTGTTTTGAAATGTCAATTGTTAGAACCGGCAACATGACAGTATACGCTGTATTAGTGATGACGTCACACACCGCCATTTTAGTTCTCCTGTCAGTGTTCGGAATCCAAACAAACAAATTGTCATTCAAATAAGTACGTTGTCGTTGAATAAATTGGCTTATTTTGATAAATAAGATTATTAAAGGAACGATTTTACTATTAATTGATAGACTGAAGGCACGAGATCAATGCCAGTAAGTTCGAACTTGAAGTTCAACTTTTTACAAAATCTGGGGAATGATACAGGATTCAAACTTACTGGTATTAACCTCGTTCCTTCTGTCCATCAATTAATACTGAAATCGTTCCTCAAATACTCTTATTCATGAAAATAAGCCAATTCCTTCAACGACACCGTATCAATTTGAATGACAATTTATTTGTTTGGATTCCGAACACTGACAGGAGAACCAAAAATGGCGGTGTGTGACGTCACACTAATAGAGCGTATTGACACTTCAAGACAACAAAAAAACAACAGTGTATAAGATAAATTAGGTAAAGTCTAGAAAAACTAGAGACGATCAGAATTTTTGACTTTGGATTCGTATTCTACACCCTAAAATCTGAAATCATTTTCGTTTCAATTCAACCGTCCACTTTATGTCAGGCAACCTAAAATGCATCCTTCGAAGTGTCAAATTATACTCTGTGACTTTTAGCTCGGGCGAAGGAAAAAGGGAAGCCTTTTTTTTCAATTTTGTACGATTTTTTCGAAAATATTTTGTTGTAGAAACCTTCTCATGATAGTAATGAATACAACAAAAAAAGAATTATCCAATTTGGTGCAATCGTTTGAACGTGATTCCCTCACATAGATCCTCTTTTATGTATATAGATAAAAATGGCATTGTTCGTTTCAGGAGGAAGAATTGAAGGACATTATCGAAAAGGCCCGAGAGATGGAAGATAAGTACGGACATTTCTTCGACATGGTCATCATCAACAATGATACCGAAAGAGCTTACCACCAACTCTTGGGCGAAATCAACAGTTTGGAAAGAGAGCCCCAATGGGTACCAGCGGCTTGGGTCAGAGTGACCTAGTTATACCGTCGAGAAAGATTGATAACGAATCCTGTTCGAAGATGGGCATACCAGACTGAAAAGAAAAAGTTGTACATAAGAGAATAATAAGTCGACTGATTTATTTTAAATTTTAAATACTTCTATCAAGGATAATATGAATTCTAAAAGAAGGAATCTACGGTTATCAGACAGATACAAAACGAAGTGTTTCCGATGAGGTAAAATGAATTTCAGGGATTTTTATTCATAGTTTCTTTCTGATCGCTTGATATTCTATCGGTAAAGGTGTTATAAAAAAAAAGTTATATTAGATATTCGAAAACTCGGATCGGTGCTGGATAAGTGTGCATCTATTTTTCCGACCCACAATTTAGATTCGCACTCACCCAGTCGTCTAGTTCAGATCTGAAACTGTCCCGAAAGCTGGCGAACAAAGTTATATCGTCCGTGATGTGTACTGAAAAAAAGGCGCAATGATATTCAATTCAGGAAGCATCGGTGGAACGAACAAAAAATGAATCAACAACAATCAAAATTATCATTTGAAAATCTTATTTGTTTTTTCAATATTACACTGAACTGAATCGCCCCCTAGATATTGATTCAAATATCTCAAATTCTAAATTGATTATTACGATATGCTTTTAAGAGGGAACACCTCCAGGTGACTTCGCGGTTCAAAATGAAATAAGAGATATTTCTCCTTACAAATCACCGATTTTTTCATAATTTCTCTAAACAAAAATTCATTACAAAAGAGGCAAAACTCTAATTTTTAAAAAGACACGTAAAGTAATTCCTTTCGATGAAAGTTGGAACTATTGTAATATTCCTAACTTCTACGAAGAAGTCACGTGGTGGTGTTCCCCCTTAACTCGTTGAATTTTTGTATTTTGCCCCCCAGTCTAGAAGAAAACAAAAGAGAGAATATTGTGTTCTGTCTTCGACCTTGGGCAGTTAATTTTGGTGTTTTCCTGAGCGTTTGGCTCGTGATAATTTGAGGAATTATCCAAGGAAAAATAAAAGTTTCTATTGAGCAGTTTTGAATTTTGATATATGATAAAAATTCTAAATTTTATGAAAAGATAATAAATCTTGATTATATTATCACCAAAGGACTAGAGAAATTGTAATTAGATTGTGTATTAACTATATAAAATATTTATCTTTTTGTTTTGGAGACAAATGTTAAAAAAAAAATAGGGATTTCTGATGATGATAAATTCAATAAAAAATCTATTAGAAAAACTAAAACAAATAAAAACTCATTTGAAATTTTCTCCATTAGAATCGGTGCTTGATATTTTGAGTTTAAAAAAACTCCGCAATAATTCTAGGAAATACAAGTGCAATCGTGATATCTACATTGAAAATATCAAACTCAAAATCCAATAAATATTCGGTTTATTCAGCCAATGAGATTTTTCTAAAACATCACTTTATATACAATAAGTACGAGTTTTCCAAAACTGTGGTTTGATACCGTTCAGATTTTATCAGATCGAATAGGTACATTTCATTATACGGGGTGTTTGGAGAAGATATGTCAAGAAAAATTTTCTACTCATTAAAAAACCGATAAAAATGTAAGAGGTTGTCGATTTGAAATCAAGAAAAAATATTGGAACGTAAGAATGAGTAAGTTTCTTTGAAAGCAGTGGCGAAGCTAGAGGGGGACCTGGGGAAACCACCCTTTCCTTAACTATCGCATGAGCAGAAAAATACATCATGAATTTAATGTAAACTAGATGGGCCTTAAAATCTTGGCCCCCCAATTCTTGAGAGCTGGTCACTGTTTGAAAGATAGACAAAAAAATGGTATAGGAACTGTGTTAGTTTTAGTCCTGAATTTTTGACCTATCTTCATCGAACCCCCTATATAAAATTATTCAAATATGTAATTCTATTCTTCAGATCATGTCGTGGTTGTGACGAAAAAATTATTTTAAATATAACTGCTGTTCACTTAGTTTTTATAAGTGTGTGTAGTTCCGCATATCTTAAAACTCATGAGATTATAATAGGTAAAATAGAAAAAACGGTGGTGCAATACAAAACTCTTTAAAAATTAAAATATTCAAAGAAAAAAATTAGGAATAATAAAGCAATTACTGCATAGGCAATTCTACATTCAATTCACCTAGCAGGTAAACCGGCAAATAAAAAAAATAAAAATTCATTTCGATAAAAGCTGTGTCATTTTTTCACGTAATTAAAATGAACTAATAGGATCATATCGAGAATTCACTGCATGGTTTTCCTTAATGGAAGAATAATTTCGAAAAAAACAAAATACATATTATAAAATTGGCATAATATTGAATTTTCAGAAAGTTTCGTTGGGAAGAAGAGGTGCCAATCAAACATCAGAAACACAAGGTAATTGCAAATGCTTTTGCAAAGAGGAAAAAATATTACGAGGGTGCAAAGATATCAATAGAAGACCAAAACCATTCGGATCCCGTCGGATTGGATTTTGACCCAAACAGTGCCTCCAGCAACGAGCTGAGTACATCTTGGGTGGAGAATTTAAGGAAACTAATCTATAGAAGGGGAGCAGTGCCTAATCAACCCGATTCAGAGGTCAGCGTCAGCTTGAGACATGTCAGCATAGAAAGTAGATGTAATTCTGGCGATAGTCAGCTTTCCGTTCAAATAGCCGAGCTGAAAGCTGTTAAGAAGGTGAGAAATGGAAGCAGGTATCGGAGGGAGAAGAGGCATACAAGGAAGTCCAGAAGTAGACATTCTAGGAGATCATCTAGAAGAAACTCCATTAACGGAGGTAGCAGAACCAGCTTGGATTCCCATATGGAACTTATCAACGCTCTCACAAACACTGAAAGTTGTAGAGGTTTCAGGCCTAATCTAGGCCGACGAACAGCTAACGCAGGTCTGGATGGCCAACAGTTATCAGACCTGTTTAATAGCAGAAAATGAAGATCCCACGGTGGAAGAACAAGAAGCGGCAGTGAAGATGAGAACGTTTCTGTTACCATTTCCGAAAGCAAGTTCAATATGAGAGTTAGTAACACCAATAACTTAGATTTGAACGATCAGCTTATGATCCAGTCTTTACGACAGCAAATTGGTGATATCTCATCCACCTCACTTTCGGATGATTATTTACACAAGGACTACGGACAAGAGAAGAAATATTGTGAAGAGATTGAGAATTACGACGGGACGCAAGAGTTGAAATAAATCGGGTACTCTTCCAATTCCGATAATTCAGGATCCGAAAGTGACAATTCATCTTGTCCGGAAATTAAAAATTTGGTTCAAAGTTCGGTAAACTCTGCTGTGTCTGGAGGTGAAAAGTTGAACCAATCAAGTAGGCAATCTAGGAATTCTCGCACATCGACAGATGTAGCTGTACAAACTAGTATACAAAACCTAGATATGGATGACTCAGATAAAGATGAGATAAGTCATAAGTTTCACAAATCGAAAATTTCGAAAATGGTAGGTAATAAAAAGATAAAGAAAAAACGTGATAAATATAAAAGTTCGAAAGACTATTGCAAAAATTGCGGAACACCTGATGAGTGTAAGCCATTGAACGGTGATGAGGATAAATAAAAAGTCGAATGAAGAATCAAAAGCTTATTTGCAACAAATAGGAAAAAATTCTATTGGCGAGTCCATGACTAAGACTAACTAAAAAACTTCCTAATAACAAACTAGTGCCAACAATGTGTTAACCTCTCTTTTTACCGAATAAAAATATTAGATATTTTTTTATATTTCACAATGGAAGTTGAACAAAAATCATTGAAAAAACGTAACCGTGGTCATAATAAGCGAATTTGTTTTAACGAAGAGACAGTAACCAAAAGTACAGCTGAATCACTTCTATCACAGGAACAGAAAGAAATAAAAATAGATGCTTCCACTGTTTTAAACAAAATTGAGAATGAAGAAATCGGCATAAGACGTCAACCCAAGAAGCCTAAGCAAAAGAATTCGATTAAGAATGATCAAGTGAAGAGTGATGATATTATCAAACCAAAGAAAAGAAAACGAAATGAACTAAGCAAGGAAAAATTGATTGAAAAATCTAAGGATGAAGACGGAAGTGTAACTGAAAAATCCGATAATTCTGTTTCAAAACGAAGTTTGAAACGTTTGAAAAAACAGCAAATGGAGGAAGCAAAAAAAATTGAATCGGATATCGATTGCCAGAAAAAAGCTTTGAACTATTTATCAAATTGGAAATATAATAAATCTGAATGGAAATTTGAAAAATTGAGGCAGATTTGGTTGGTCCAAAATTTATACAATGACAAGAAAATAGATGCCAAATATTGGGATACACTTTTAGAATATTTCACCAACTCACAGGGTAAAATACGTCAAAAGTTACTTGATGAGGCTGTCAAAATAGTAGAAAATGATGAAGATCAATCAAATGAAGACGTGAAACTCAATAGAGCAAGGGATATTGTTCAAAACTTGTGAGTAGATATTTGATTGAACTAAGCAATATTAGTTGATTGTTATTAAAATTTCTGTATAGAATATTAATAATTTTTATATCCCTGGCTGTATTTTACTAGGTCCGTTCGAGCAAACGGTTCAGACAAGTTTGGATCGCTGCTTGAACAAAAACCTTATTTTGAGGGTAAAAATATCCTATCAATTTTTCATTTATAAGAACTCAAATGACTTCTTGTTATCTATTTATAATTCATGTTTGAACTATTGAACTTAGCTATGAAACATAAAAAGTTCAAGAAAAAACCCAAAGATATCTTAGATATTTATGGGAAAGTTAAAAAAGTTGTGGAAAAATGAAGTATGTGTACAGTTGACTTATTTATTAGTAAGTAAACTGAAGTGATAGTGGGGAAATATGCCTCAATTTACCTATCTATAAGGTATATGTAAATATTTTTTTTTTTTTTGTAATCAATTGGAAAATAAGGTGGAAAAATAGTGTACAGGAGGCGTTTATTCCACAGATGTTTAATTGTTTGGGTGTCAAGTGCACTTTAACATGATGAAACCAATGAGTCCTGTTATGACAAGAGTTTTAAAATATTTAATCGTTCTTTTCGCATCCTAAACATTATGGTAAAGTGGGTGTTCGGTATTTTAACCAAAAAAGATACGTGAACCATACTTATGGTATATCTAAGAAGATAAGAGGAAGAAAATGAAGGGCACAAAACCGTTATTTATGTTCCTGTTTGTATGGACGATAGCTAGATGCTATCCGACGAAACCTCTCAACGAAAGATCAACGGAGTTGACATGGCAGGCTTGGTTGCTGATTGATGAAAGCCAGAACAAACAGCAGGATAGCACGTTGAAACGAAGAATTACCCCAAAATCTGTGTTTATAGCACCCACTTTCGGTCCTGAAAGCTTACCCGAATGCTCCGAAGGGTACCAGTCTGATCCAATGGGAAGATGCATAAAAGTTATTATGCTGAACAAAGAGCTACACCTGGATTTCTTGCTTCAGCAATTAAACCAGAAGTTTGGAGGAATGGAAGACTACGAGTATGAGGATGAAACCACTTCCGGTCCCCTCAATATAAACATTCCTCTCAACGCAGTTCAAGAAGAAACAGATGTAGCTATTGTGGTTGCACCAACCAAAAATATTGGACAGAGTGCCTTGGACAAGGAGATGGATATGAACAAGACCTTGAGCGTGGAAAAAGTAAATGTGGCTGATATTGCTGGAATCCTTGGTTTGAAACAGGTTGCTGAAGTTGAAACTACAACAATAATGGGAACAGATACAACAACGCAAGAGCTGACAACAGAAACAACAACCGTCAACACACAAGGTTCAACATCAGAGTTAAACGCTCTTTTCTTCTTGGATTCGAAGAGACAGGTAGAAGTCAAAACAGACTCAACAACTTTGACATCTACCACATCAAATGCCGCTTCTACCGAAGGTTATGTTGACAGTCGCACAACTCAAAAAAGGGGTATTCAGGACAGCGAACTCACTCTGTACCAGATGGACCAAGCACTCCCCTATACTGATTCATCAGTATCTTTCGTCGATACCAAAAGAGAAGTTGTTAAAACGAAAGATGACCCTACGACCACTGAGAAAATAACGGAAAGGCCACAGTAAGATCAACTCTGATGGTGCCCAAGAATCGAACAAATTCTTATGATTACGTACCACCTCTACCAAGGGTTTCAACACCGGCACCTTTCAGAAAACCAAGTCATCAAGATACCACAACAGCTTCCATCTTATTCACCCCAATAGACAATGTGCTCTCTCTGGAAGATAGCACAGTTGTTCCCAAGAATACAGGCGCAGTTTTGTCTACAGGTTCTCAAGATACTTTCAATGGCAACAGCAATAATAAATTTTTTATCCAACTTGGAGATTCTTCTAACGAAACCTCTAACAGTCTACCAATAAAAACGGATATTAAAAGGGTAGCCGATTTTAATAAAATAGCGTTTCCTACAAAAGGAACTACCCTTGGTAATACTGGGAGCTGGATATTTAGTTTACCTTCATCAAACAGAGTGAGATTTCCCACATCACAATTTTCATCACCACCCTCAAAGACAACCTACTCATCTGATAGATTCGGAGTGCAATTGCAAACTACCAGTTCACCAAATGACGAAAGAAATCATTTGAAGACTTTATCAGATATAAGCCCAACTCCACTCAATTTGACCACTCTATACGAGAGGATGAAGGCACATAGGGAAAACCATAGAAATAGAGAGAAACATAGTGAATGGTTCCATCTGCCAACAAAATGGTCTAACACCTCACATAAGCCAATGGTATTGAGGTTTTCTAAGAAGAGTGGCCACATGGATAGGCAAGAGTTTCATTCTGGTTTTCTCAGGCAGATTGATGCTAGAGCCTTTGGGTTCAAACCGACGATACAAAGATGATACCTACCAAATGTAGACATCACCGCAGCTTTTTGACTGCTTTGTATATATATTTACAAATGTTTTAGTTTGTACTCATAGTCTGAACAGTACCTTATGATTTTAAAAGTATTATTGAAATGAGCTGTTGCTCAGGGGTTGAAGGAACATTTCAAGTCAACTTAGATGGCTGAGTTGAAATATGAATCGGGAAGAAAAATCCACAAAATATTTAAAAATTCAGACACTGATATCCTTCACAATTATTGATACCGAGTTAACAGAACCTTGATTTTTGTGTGGCTCCTCTGATTGTAGATATAGAAAGAGAAGTAAACTATGTATTTCCAAATAACAAATTAACAAGGCTCAAAAAGATAAGAAATACCTAGCTACTAAGTTTCAGAAAAAAATTCGTTTCAACTCTTGACTAGCAGCTCGATATTTATTTATATTCAAATAGTTCACAGAAAGTTATTACTACTTACCTCACAGTTTGTATATTTTAAGAAATCCAAAAGTTTTTAATCCATATCATATTTTTTCTTCTTCAGTGATACATCACATTGTAACAAACTGATTTTTTTTATCGAATTAATAAGCTGTTCGAATATATGTGAAATAAATAACTGAATGTATTGTAGAATGCCATGAAGTTAAACAATCAGTGGTCCCTAGTTAAATGTTTGTTTTTGTCCATATGCGATTAACATTTATCTAACATAGGTATTTCAGTTAATTGAAAACCATTCATTTAACTTGTCTGTTTTTCTAATTGTATTATATTATTATAGTCATGTATATAATCAATTTTACTCATTAGGTTAAGATTTAATTTATTATGTTTTTTAGATAAGCACAAAATTTCTTATTTTCATCAAAGAGATCCCAAAGAACTTAAAAAAAAATCATATTTTCATATATTGGCGATTCCAACATTATTGTTATAATGTATGAATAATGTTTCCATAAGTATTGAATGTCTGTTAGTTTCATTCAGTAGAAGAAAAAACGGGAAATTAATTTCTCTCAACGAATAAATTATAAAAATATTAAGGATAAAAAGAGATTTATATCTTTTACAAAGTGTTTTCCTCCTGTGAGCAATTACTTGATTTCTACCTAGAAATTGTAATGATATTTGGCGTACTCAGCATTCCATTCGAATATATATTTTCAAAGCTAAGTTTTTCACAGAATTACCAGTAATTTTATCTTTTTTTCCGAATTATATCTAAAAAATTAAAAGAATATAGTCTCTAACAGTATTCATCATAGTAATCATGCTTCTTGCATCTCAGAATTTCAAATGGAATGTATCAGGTAATTGAAATAGATCCGTTGATTCTTTTTAATTTATCGAAACGAAACTGTTAAAAAATAATTAAGAAAATTTTGTGTCAAAAATTGTCGTATGTGCCAGTATGTGAATTAAATAAAATATTTGGAAAAAAAAAAAAATAAAAAAAAAACAACCGCCGCAGAGCTATATATGCAAGATATCACCGCATGTTATTTCGTCTATGGAAAATACAGTCCACTCGCAAAAAAAGGTAAGTGCACACTCAACATTCGAAATAATTCTAAAATTTCATTATTTGCGCGACAGTGGGCTTCCGCCAAAAAGAATTATAATTTAATTTTATATCAATACTGAAATGCTAATATCATACCGGCTAGATCATAAAATGTAAATAAATGAATGTATGTATGTTAATCCTTTTGTTGGGCATAGGTGAAACTAAAAATGTTTTATTTGGAATTCTACCCTAAAAATGAGCTAATCGAGCCAATTCGAACAATTTTGTTTGAAAGAATGAGTATTATTCGATGGAAATATCAGTTTTGTGTAACCAGAAGAACTTTCTCAAAGACTTTTCATATTTTGTTCACTTCAAGGATATTTCAGGATCCATGCTCGACTGTACGATCATTAAAGGTGCTGACAATGTAGAAATGTGATATTTTCTTTAATTTGTTACTTTACTTGTTCCAGATGTTAGAATTAGTTGTGTTATGTTGTCAGATAGTGTGCAGTACAAATTTAATAAATGAACAACAGCTTCATGGATATGTAGCATACATATTTATGTTATGTGCAATATCCTTCAAAGACGGAAAGTGAGTGATTGAAAATTACATGGATGTGTTTCCATTTTCATTTTATATTCTGGTTCGAGATTTAGTTTCTCTCCCAAACGTCTTAAGTGATGCCCTTCGCCAGTGGTTTGAAATGGTTTCTACTATGGATAAATAGATATTTGCATTTTATTGGTATACATATTGTATTATATTTATTAATAAATGATGTTTAGTACTTATACTGCAGCTTGAGCGAGAACTGCAGGTTGGTGAATCAGAAAGCTTTCAGAGACGAAGTAATCAGATGCAGTGATTATTTCTCCATTTACTCGGATATGGTATTGGATAAATTGAACATTGGGCTCCGCTACCGTAATGCTAAACGAGACTGTGCACGTTTCCTTCAAAGTTTGTTGCATCTTCCGTATGAAGTCTGTGTTATGATTATCGACAATATGAGCAACAAAGAAGCTTTGATTTAATGCAGACGTTTGAAGTTGGAACACTAAAAAGCCGATCAAATCTCTTGTGGAGTAACGATAACATTGGTAGAAAGAGATCTGATTTGAAGGTACCTGGATTTTATGAAGCATTCAAAAATATTTTTTGTTTTTCAACAGGTAGGTAATTCTCATTCTCATATACATATATAATATAATATAACATATATTTTCTCAGGCCAGACATTAAAGACATACCCAAGGGGATCGACGATGAAGTGGACAAGGATGGAAACACCATGCTCCATCTAGCGGTGCTAAGGAACGACGAATCGATGGTCTCATGTATGCTTATCAAGAAGGCCGACCCTAACAAATGGAATTAGTTAGGAAACACTCCTGTGCACCTAGCAGTTTTACACGGAAGGATAGAAATCCTCCGTAAACTAGTAGCGTTCGGAGGGAACTTAAACATGGTCGGTAACAAAGCATTGCTGCCTGTGGAGATGATACCGCTATCCTGGAATTGTGTCAGCTCCAGTTCCCAAGAAGTTGTTGCAAATCTAGTATCCCTTCAAAATGTCACATTTTTTATGTTCGTTTTCAATGTTTTCTATGCCAACTCTCCTAAGCCTGTGTGAAAATTTATGTCGATAAGTTGCATTAAGAAACCCAGCATCTGCATTGCAATTTATGTTATAATTCATCATAATACAATAAAACCTAAAACCAAGAATTATGCAAATATTAAGAAATATAAAAATTTAATAATTCCCTTTTCGTTCACGACTACTTATTCCTCTGTTGAATATGACTTCGATAAATTCAAAATAGCTTTTCTAATTATTCTTTTTTTGTTTCAGTCATTTTTTGGCCGATCCTACAACAACATGAGTTCGATATCGGATTGCAAGAATAACGGAGAATGCGTAATAAATAAGAAAAACAGGACAGCCTGTAAATCTTGTAGACTGAGAAAATGCGTCCTAGTGGGAATGTCCAAGAGTGGATCTAGGTACGGCAGAAGATCCAACTGTTTCAAAATCCATTGCCTTCTACAAGACCAACAACAAAAGCAACTTCAACAGAGCCAGAACAACTATACTTCTATGCCAGGCGTCCGACCACCTGAGAAAACCCCGCCTCCGCCACCTCACTCTAATTTTGGCCTAAATATGCTTAGCAGCCAACATTTTCCCCCGCCGTTCCTACACATAAAAACAAAAGAAGAGCTTATGCTCTTAGGTCTGGATGAATACAAAAATTCAGCATCTCCATCGGTCAGCTCGCCAGAATCACACAATTCTGACTCTTCGCTAGAAAATAGTGATGCCAGAAGATTACCTCTCTTCCAGGGTCTAATTCCTCCACCTTTTTTACCCCCTCCCTTACTCATACCCTCACCTTACTCCCATTTTTATCACGGACTGCTACAACCGACCCAACCTTCCAACAACAACAGGATGATGCAAAACCTAAACACAGAAGCATTCAGCAAACGTGTTCACCTGGATGCGATCCTTCAGTCTCAAAGGACACCCACGCCCGAAGAAATAGAAAATTCCTCACCCAGAGTTTCGCCAACACAAGTCACTCCCATTGACTTGAGTATGAAATCCAACAGTGATAGTGGATCATCCCCAGCAAGAAGTGAAATTTCTAGGTCGGCAATAATGGATGTTCGAGAGAGTAGCGAAAGGGACGATGAGAGCGATTGTGATACGGAAGTTAAAGAAATGACTTTACGGAAGGATGGATATCCTCCGTAAACTAGTAGCGTTCGGAGGAACTTAAACATGGTCGGTAACAAAGCATTGCTGCCTGTGGAGATGATACCGCTATCCGCCGACAAAACCAGCATGCAAGCAATCCTAGCTTTGGGACCGAACATGAAAAGTAAATTAAATAAATTCAATGCTTTCATTAATTGAATTATTGAATGCACATCAATATGTACATAAATATTTATACAATCCAGCTGTGTCCCCTCAAGAAGCATTCCTACGGTTTTTGAAATTTTTAGTAGAAGCCCAATGGGACTGGCAACCTATCATAATCAATTTCAATAATGAATTATAAGAGGAAAGGATATTCAGGCTAGAAACCGACATGGAAAAAATAGGGAAAACCATCCAGATTTGTTCATTTTAACCCCATACGACGATAAAATTCATCATTCACAGCAACAGCTCCATGTAAACAAGTACTTATTAGGCTTAAAGTTCTTGCTACTAAATTCTTGAATTATTTCGAGAAAATGATTATGGAAGAATCTCTTTGTTACTGGAAGGACTTATTTATACCAAATGCCACAGGATTTGACTATGTTTTGAATGTAAAATATCTTTTGAATCCAAGAAGACACGAGGCCTTATCTAATAATGGAATTGATTCACAAATAACTTACATGGAGCCTAAGGAGAATCAACATATGCCTGTTATAAAGTTTGATCCTATTCAAATTTTATTCAAAGAATTAAGGAATACTTATGGAGATCACTGTGTCTTTTTCCGTGACACTTATGGCGGTAGTTACATAGGTGTTGTGTGGAAACCTGATGTGCCCCTAGAATGTAAAGAAGATATAAAAAGAGGATTTGAAATCATAGGAAAAAATATATTAAAAAATAATAAATAAAGTATTATCAATTGTTTCTGCTATAATTAACAAAAGTCGAATAAGCTATTATCTTGAAAAATAAAGCTTCATTATTAGGAATTCTGATCGTAATTATTAATAATTTAATTAGTACGTATGAAAAAAATATTCAGCCTATGTGGACCATAAATTTCACTAATCATCGAGAGTTTCATTCCCGAACTAGTAGTAAGTTGAAATTATCAATTATTTTTATTCATTCTGATTAATGAAGGCAATTTATTATTATATTATCATTATTGAATAACGATTATTTTCAGATCAAAGAAAAAGAAAGATTCAAAAAAATCCCCGCAATTTTGCTATGGAAAAGAGAAGATTAGCGGAAGAAAGAGAATTAGCCGGACCAATGGAGATATCCACAGGGCCAATGAATTGGAAATGAGGCTGTTTGAGTTGGAGCAAAGAGCTTCTGAACTTGATATGGTCAGGACCTCCACAATTACTAGTATCGCTTATATAAACGATCGGAATAGGAGGAGAAATATCGAAGAAGCTGAAAAAGCCATTAGGGAGGAACACGCTGCAAGTAACGGGAGAAAGGTAAATATTTTTCTAATTCTTACAGAGTGTCCCATGGAAAACTAGAGCATTAATAATAAATATATAATAAAAATAATAAACAATATTGAAATGATGAAAACGTTTGTCGTTAATATCTAAACATTAATCAACTGAACAGTTAGTTAGTAGACACTTTTTTACTCCGAAATTATTCGTCATCACCAGATTCATTAATATAATTTTAAAATTTACAAAATTATTCGACACTCTCAAATACCAAAATTTTCGGTTAGACTATTTTGGGGGACACCCTGAACCTACATATATTTGAAAATGAGAGCCTCGTGGATCTTGATGGAGAAAGATGCAACATAAATCAACTTCTCTTTAACATCAATCTATTCGATGAATTTTTTTGTATGGTTATTAACAAACTTGTTTATTTCAGGTTTATGATGCTTTTACTAGGTGTTCCACGAAACCTACCATGAGTTTGAGACACGCAGAAGAGTCACTTCCTGAACTTGTTCCAGAAATGGCACCACCTGCACCAAGGGTAGTACCCAAACCTCCACCACAACCAAGTACGGTTGAAAACAACGATCTTTTTGAAGCTCATGACTTCGAACTGAATATAAAAATTGATCCTCAACCAGCATTACCAGGTAAATTTGCAATGCACAATAACTCATTGACACTAATTCATTATAATTGATTTTGGTAAAACTGGCCTTTAAATTTAGTTTGTTTTATTTATTCATTTTTTTATTGTATCAAATTGACATATAGCGGATTATTCACTTAGGGTTATTTCATTTCTGTAAAATCAAATAGAATTCGATTCTGAAAATTGACTGGTTTTGGCAAGTGAACTTTTCAGATCGAATATTTCTATTGTCATGCAAAAGTGAGAAACGATTTTGATAATTCAACTGGAGCACCTTTGTATTCTTTTTAAAACGGATTGCTTGATGAATTTCACAACTACTTT
Source organism: Harmonia axyridis (assembly GCF_914767665.1). Taxonomy (NCBI): domain Eukaryota; kingdom Metazoa; phylum Arthropoda; class Insecta; order Coleoptera; family Coccinellidae; genus Harmonia; species Harmonia axyridis. The sequence continues at coordinate 81,532,262 of NC_059501.1, forward strand.
TTTCATGTTATTGGTAGTTTTGAATTGCATTATTTGAAAAATGTTGACAGGACAGACCTTAACTTTGAATATAATTTCAAAATTCCTTTTATTTCGATGAGGCTTTGAACTTTGAATTACCATCTTACATCAAAATTTTCATTTCGATCGAGTATGCTGTTATGAAATTAACACACAACCAAAAATTCATAACTTCTTTCATAAAATAAGTATTATGCGTATTCAAGAACAACCTACTTGGAATTCGAATTCCAGTATGAATTTTAATTTTGCCCATTATTGAATTTAGCTGCGGTATTTGAGGTCGCAACCGTGAAAATGTCAAGTTTCTAGCTTTCTTCATTCGTGACTCAAAATTCAAAGATAGAGGCGTCAGGCAGACATTGTGACGATATTAAATTCATAATTCATTTCATTATACACATATTCTGAATCAAGCTTATGTCTTGGATCATGAGCTCTTTTTTTTTCATTCACAAAAAGTGTTATACTTCTCGAGTACGACAATTGCATACAATATAATAACTTGGGTTTGAAAACTTTGTTGTTTAGAGACGAATTCAAATTTTATTAAGGCATGCACATTGTATAATGATTTTATGACTCCAAGCGATGATTTTTCGAATCCTTAGGTGTACCAGGATCGCTACAAGCCCCTTAATTTAGGGAATCATCTCCCATAGTTTTTACTGATTGTATTTCATCAAAAGAACTCACAAAAATACAAAGAAAATATAACAACTTCTTGACATTAGCCAAAGTACAATGATAATAATTAAGGTTCACATCGTTTTCTAATGATGAGTCTCATCATTTTCATCAAATTTTTTGGCAATATTTGCTCCTACATAAATTTATCCATAATCTTATAATAATTATTTTTTGGCAATATTTGCTCCTACATAAATTTATCCATAATCTTATAATAATTATATGGCCATCTAGACCTACTTCTAATTCTTCTTTCTTCTCATTCCAGAATCCGAAATGAGGCTGATCCTCAAGATTGCGATATTTTTCCTAACGAAATCAGACGGAAATTAACGAATTGCAAATCCTTCAAAATTGCATAGATGGCTACAATGAAATTCCCCAACATATCTGCCGCCCCTAGCATGTCTATAAGCGGAAATGGATCGCAATATGAAAACGAGGTGGACTTCTACTCCAGTTGGCAGAATTCCACCGCAGACGAATACATCGACAGAAAAATGCTATTGGAGAGTTCTATGACCAACCTAAGTACCGATAGTATGCTGGTCAATAGCCTCACCGAAGATGATTACGAGATAGAAACGAAACCTACCCTTCATGTTTTCGGAGACATGCTTAATCCCACCAACAACAACAATAATTTGGCTGAATTGAAACCCCTTCCTCCCTTCACTGGCTATACAGCCAACCTAAATATCAATGGTATTCAAGGCCACCATACCACGCAATATCCCAACGTGGCCAAGAAGAAAACAACAACAGTTATAACAGTTACAATGAACATAATGTCGTTTCTAGTTCTACATGTAATAACATTAACGATAATCCTGATGAAATGTTCTCCTGTGAAGACACTGCCAATGTTAATTACATAAATCCAGATTCAGTTTCTGGTTCTAATTACGTAGCATACAGTCCAATGGCACAAGGAGAATGTTTGAATACTATCAAGACGGAGATCAATACGTATGACATATCCGGTTTGAATGGTATGGGACTGTATGGCTACATTGACAATTCAACAATGGTGGACACAACAGTGAACACTGCCAATCCTGAAAGTGAAGGAACATCCAGAGAAAGTTGGGGATTCGACACCCTTATGGAAGGATTTGAAGATCAAACTGGGAATTTGATAGGACAAGAAGGCCTTCCGGAGTATATATTGCCTACGACGCCTCCTAATGATTATAATGGTAGCATGGATTATAATATGAGACAGCACCAGAACACACCAAATAACAACTCGCAAATACAAAGCATATTGAATAATACGCTCATGCCATTATTGCAGAATAGACTTCAGAACGGTCCACCAGTTAGGCAAGATTCTTCTAGTTCGACGAATTACAGTTCTGATCTGATATCTGCCTCCAGTCCCCCTGCCAATGTTGGTTCAACAACTGACAACCTAATGCTCACAGTCAATGGTCGATATATTCCATATGTCAATGTCCACAGTATGGAAGATTGCAGAATGAGGTCACCTGACATGGCCCATAACTATCCTCATCCTACAACCACAACACCGCATGTCACCAAGAAAGCAAGAAGCAAAGCCCAAAAAAGACGATCTCCCTGTTCAGGTGTGTACGCAAGAGATTCAACAGATGGGAGTGTTGTTAAACAAAAACCAATGCATAGATGTTCCATTTGTAATCGCGGGTTTATAAACAAATCGAATATTAAGGTACATATGCGAACACATACAGGTGAGAAACCTTCAAATGTGAGGCATGTGCGAAAAGTTTCCGACAGAAAGCGCATTTGTTAAAACACCACAGATTCATAAAAGACTTGGTCGAGATTAAAACTTTTCTGAATTTTCCGTAGAAGCTATCACTAAACAAAGTCATTCCTTTTGGTGGTGATGTTCGTGAACATCACACTTAGGATATCAATGGTAGCGGATACCACCAATGGCTGAAAACGCACATAGCTACCAAAGACCCTTTTCCAACCAAACAACTGGTGGAACAGAAACAACGACATATTAGGGGCGGTATGACATATGAATACAACCCCCAAGACATTGAAAGAGCTGTAAGTAATTTTTCATCAATCATAAAGGTAAAATAAGTCTACTTGATGGAGGCAATTTAAAATAATTATCAAAATTATGATATCGTTGTTATTCTTTTGGTTTGTTTTAAATATTTTGTCGATTCAGAATTGTATTTCTAGATGAAAAAAAGTATATATGTATGTTGAATAGTGAAGGTTTGGTTCTGTTTCAAAAGGTTACTTTTTCAACTCCCATTTTCAACCAATACACATTTAATTGAGGCATTAATTATACTGATTTCTCGTTCATTTTCAGATCAAGGAAAGGGAAAGATTTTACCAAAAACCACACAATATAGCAATAATGAGGAGAATATTTGCAAAAGAAAAAGTAGCAGCAATAAAAAAAAAAGATTACGACAGGGCCAATCAATTAGATATTAGGTTGGATGAATCACTTTTTGATTGAAAACTTTAAAAGTATCGTTAATTTTCAATTAATCGATTACAAAATATATGGTACATATTTTTCAATTCGATTCATCTGTGGTTGTCAACTTTGTATATTTTGAAATATGTATATGTATTTCATTCCACCTCTTATTAATTTTTTTTTTATGATGTATATATTTAACAAGAAACTTGTATGTTTTATCTTCAATTTAATTCAACATTTGTGTTAATCTCCTTAGTTATTTTTCATTTTTTCTGTCGAAATAGATATTTCCAAATTGGATTGATTTTTTATCAACATTTTTAATATTCGTTATAAATAATAATTATACGTATATATAGGTATTGGGTATTTCACTTATTAAAAAGAGTTCACTTCTTCAAATAATTGAATAATGTTTTTACTAGTCATTTGCACTGATTATGGTAATTCTGATCCATTTTATTTTTAGCATTATTGGCCATAACAAAGGCTGTGTTTAGTTTATTAGTTTTTTACGTATGATCAATTTCAGTTGATTAATTAGTAAACATTTACATACTTCGGAACAAGTAAGTAAATTATATTACTTATTTACATTGAATGTTTTTTTTAGCTTTCAACCTTAGCATTCTTGTCCCAAGTTTCATTTCTTTATAATGTGATTTACTTGTTTGTATAAATATAAGAATATGTTGCCTTTGTTTTGATATTTTGACGAATCATCAATAGCGAATCATTGATCGCTATTTTCAGGTTCAATTAGGAATATCTGTTATTAATGTCAAATCAACTTATATATTTTTTCTTGGATTATATTAAATATTTCCATTGAATGTTCTTTTAGCTTTCAATCTTAGCATTCTTTTAGCCCATGTTTCATTTCTTTATAATTTTATGTAGTTGTTTGTATGAATAAAAGAATAAGTTGCCAATGCTTTGATATTTTGATGAATTTTTTTTGTACTCAATGTTCCACATTGATTCAGTATTTTCATGTTTCGTTTGGAATATTTCGATTCAATATTTGCAGTATGTTCTTTCAGTTTTGATCTCATACCATGTCTAACTTCAGTGTATGTAGATACTATCACCATACAATGAATAGGTATATTGATTTTGCTTTGATATTTTCATATCAAAGTTATCAATGACAACTAAGAGTGTCGAATTAAGTTTTCATTTTGTATTTCATCAATACAATATTGGTATGTATTGATTGCTGACCCAACTGGCTTAATGTAGATTTTTTTCATTTTATAAAGTGTCCATCATATTTCATATACTTTTAAATGAATAATTTGTGTGGTAAAACAACTGTTATTTCTTTAAGAATTATAGTAATTGAAGATTACCATTTTAAATTGTTTTCATTCATTTTATACATCGAATCAAATCTGAATCAATTAATCATAATTTTCTGATTGGAAATTTGGAATCAAAGTTGTGCTATTTCAATGAGTTGAATAAATGTGGAGATAATAAAGCTTTGTGTGGAAGTTTATGGTCGACGTAGTCAAAAATATTAACAAAACCGAAAATAAAAAAATTGAACTCTCATATTATTGTTCAGCAATTTATTGCATTCATAGCATAAATAATATCAACAGGCTATTGATTAGAAATAACAATATATCAGAGATAAGTCTATACAGAGTGTTAATTAATGAGTGCGAAAAATTTCAGTTGAAAAGGTATATTTTTATATCGAATAACATATCTTTGCAAGATACAAATTGGTTGAATTTTTGTTTGTTGATTTAATTGTAATTTCATTACTACAATACAATTAATAAGAGAAGTGTTTGGTTTTGGGTCTAATGTTTTGAAATTATCATTTTAATATCTTTTGAAATTTTTCTGAAAAAAATTTAATGAGTTAAAAATAACTGGAAAAACCTCGATGATTTTTTAGGTGTAAAAAACAATCCATGAATTCTGATCAAATTAAAAAAATTAATTCATCTCGTTCGTTTAATGTTATACCTTTCAGCTTCAATAGTGTCGAATTTTGATTTTTTTCAGAGTTGTTTTCATCTTATAATACAGGAAGACGTCAGTCATCACAAGCATAGTCATTCATTTATTAAGGTGTTTTACCTTATTAGCGTAATGTATCTCTGCATGCTTCAGTCACGTGACTTTTTTCAGTTTATGGTGCCAAATAATACTTTGGAACACTAAGATTTGTATGGAATCATGTAATTATTTGACATCAGTGGCTTAATCCCGTGGTTGCACAAAGAAATATTTTTCGAATGTTCATATAAAATGTTGAATAAGTTAGATTTATCTGAATGAAATCATGAAGCTTCGTCTGTAATTTTCACCATTTTGGAGATTGTGTTTATTGATTTATATTTTTCGATTTACAACTAGGGAATTCAATTGTTAAATGACAATTCTCAATAATAGCAAATGAAGGAATAGTTGGGAACTGTAAGATAATCCACAATATCTAATGTTTTAGGGAGTTGAGTTTCATTAATAAGGAAGAAACCCATTGATAAGAATCCAGAATCCATTTAGTTGATATCTAGTATTCTAATGACATTTATCAATCAGCATTAGTTTGTTTATCTTTTATTCGTAGTTATTCATTTGTATATTGTGGAAAGTTTTTAATTTCAATTAATACAAGTGATATTGATGCTATATAGGTTAAACTTTGATTCATTTATTCAAAATCTGTCAATTTTATGCATGGTTCAATTATTATTAATTTTCAAATTTCCATAACTCTTCATTCAACGAATGTCAGAAATATTCTATTTAAACTCATATTACCTAATTTTTCTTAAAATTAAAATGTTTTCTTTTTTGTTAGGTTTTTCATATGAATTTTCGATTCTGTACAATCGAATACGTGAATTATAAAAATTTTAGCAAATATGTTTTTTCAAATCAATTTTCAAAATTTAGGTAGGTCTAGTTCCACAAAGTAATATTATATTCTTCTAAATAACTTCAAAGTCAAAAATTTTTCAGATGATTTCAGGAAAACCTTTATATCTTTAAGACCTTTTTTTTATTGATGATAACGTTCTTATGTCAATTTTCATTTACATAATATGTATTTAAAAAGGTTTTTGTGAATTTCTGCTTTCAAACCATCAACTTATTTTGAAATTAATTTTTGTTTGGAAAATATTTCAATGTACAGGGTGTTTCACGTAAGCGGGTCACAGGATTTTGTGGCTTATCCATTGAGCAATATTGAAAAGTGACCTATCAAAATGATTGTATTTTTCACGGGCTATCCAAATATGTTATCGGAAAAACTATCGAATCAAGGCAAGGAAAGTTATTGAGGGAAAAATTTTTTTCCAAAAAAACTTTTTTTTGCAAACTTTACTGGTTTTCAAAATGAGGAGGTCTTGAGACAATCTCTCACCTATTGTTTCTTCATTTGGACTTCCGGTTTTCTAGGAAACAGAAAAATTTTCCTTGCAAAATATATTTTATAATATTTCTCCATACTTGCTGAATGATCAATGGATTATGAATCCGAAGGAAAAAAGTTTAACCGTGATTTGGAAATATGTATCTAAATGCTTTCATTTATGTGCATATGAAGTTATTTTCTGAATTAGGTGATTTTTTTCAGTATACAAGTAATTAAATATAAATTTCTAATTTGAAATTTGTTCAACTAAAACACTTATCTCGCTTTTTTCATCAAATTTTCCCCACCTGCTTTGTATAATTGAAATTGGTAAACGTTTTAAGATCTAGATCAGTGGTTCCCAATTTTTTTTTTCGTGGGCCCCTTTCAAGCTTTACTGATTTCGGTGGACCCCTGCAATACTTGTAGATATAGGTAGGTATCTACAACCTATGAAATTAAATTCGATAAAGACGGAAAAAAACATTTTCGTCCATGCAAATTCTAGGTATTATTTTGAAACGTTAATTGAATATTTTGGAATAACACAATAAAGTTGGATATTAACAATTTCAGGATTAAATTGTGGCACTACTCAGTAGCGCACAGCTTGGTGAATGAAGCCAAGCCGATATTTTTGTTTTTTACAATCGAAACCAGAAAAATTTTCGTGGACCCCCCTTAACAACTTGTGGACCCCCAATTGTTCTTCACGACACCGTGGACCCCCTTCGAGCCCTCTGTGGTCCCCGGGGTCCACCTGGATACTTTGAGAATCACTGGTCCAGATGAATTGGATAGCTTTTCATTTTCAAAGTCGAGTATTATGTAAGCGTAAAACCAGATCTTGAAAAAATTTTCAACAAAGTATTTCACGATCTATATCTGCTATTCAAATTTGAGGGGATCGGGGTAGCAGCTCACAGGGATGAAATTATATGATTATAGTTTTTATGTAACAAAATTCCACGTAAAGAACAGAATTGACAGGTCCAAGCTATCTTCCGAGAACTTCATTCTTTTCTCTCCTTAAAGATCTCTATTTCCTTTCCAATATGATTCAATCCATGGAAATATGGCCGTTACATAGCGCTACCCACGGAAGAAAACGGAAGTAGTAGTCGCTAGTATTAATTTGAACAAAACCTAATCAATGAACACATCTGTCCAGCAGTTTTAGACATCTTAGGTAGAGGAAACAAACCATCCTCGACACAGCGTCCCAAAAACGACATTTCCAAAAAAGCTATATATATCTTTATTTCCAGATTACTCTTTCAATGGCGACATCATTTCTGAGCTCTGAGTTAATTCCATCAATGAATATGTCATGGATCGAATCCCCTCAGGATAATCCCCTGCATGAGCCAGTACGTCTAAACGACGAAACCACTCTCTTGCATCCCCTACAGAATGGAGCCAACCCCAACCAGACGAACAACATGAACTACACTCCAGTGCATGAAGCAGTCAAATACGGTCGCGAGGAACTGTTGAAGCACCTAGTCAAATTTGGAAGGGACATCAACAGGATAGGAGGCGAGGGTTACCTTCCCCTCCAAATGGTACCCTTGTCCAAACACCCTAATTTTATGAACGCAGTCTTAGACTGCAAACCCGATCTCAACAAAAAAGACGTTTTCGGTACTCCCACTCTTATCTACTACGTCAGGGAGCATCCAAGCAGGCTCCTGGACATACTGAAGCTACTTGAATACGGCAGTGATCCCAACCTAACGGATAGATCAGGATGTAACAGCCTCCACCACTTGGCCAATAATTGGTCGATCAGCAAATCTGCATTGGCCAGGGCACTCATCAGTTACGGTATTGATGTGGATGCCGTGACTCCTGACAGCAATTTGTTAGCCTTGCAGTTTGCTTACAACCGAAACAACAACTCGCGGTTGATGCACATCTTGCTGGTAAACGGAGCTAACCTAAGAACTGACTGGGGTAAGATGAAACCCTTCGATTGGAAGGCTGCATACAACGTTGCAGTAATCTTTACCCACGGTATTATGAGAGGATTGGACTACTCTGTAATAAAGAGAGTGGTAAACTTGCGTTCATTCTCTGGTGATGAGCTGCCACTCTACAATAAATGCGAAAGGCAGCTGAAGAAGATGAAGGTCAAGCGTATAAGGGGTCAGCCTTTAACCTACTATGAGTTCTTGATGTTGAGCAAGGAGGATTGCAGCAAGTTGATCGTAGATGATGATTTACGCAGAGAAATCACAAAGACTGTTGTCATATTTCCGCAATTCTCCGATTTTTTTCTGGATAAGCTGTATGCTGGGGTCCAATGGCGCCAAGATAATAAGAAAGCAGCTGATTTCCTCAGTTCTTTGTTCATATTACCCTTGGAAGTTTCTGAGCATATACTCAGTTTTTTTAGCAACGATGATTTGGCTTATTTACATAGACGTTTGAAAATCTTGTAAACTACTAAGGGTTGGCTGTAGAATGCTGAAATCACCAATGTTTTATACATTTTTGGAAACATCTTGACTAGAGTCGAGTTGAAAGCGATATAAGACTGACTTCATTGGAATCCTGAACGGAAGATAGGTTTTCAAAATTAGAATTCTATTTATAGGCATCTTATAGATATAATTGAAGGATGATACTGAAGGGATTTTGTCCCATAGGATAGGATCAGCTCGAGAATGGCTGTGAGAAAAAATATGAAATAGGTTATGATTTACATTTTCATCCATATATTGAAAATAAACACTTCTCATGTATTTGGGCAATTTTTATTCGATGATCTTGATAATTTTTAGTGATTATTAATTTTAGTGATTGCTTTTAAGATCATTTTGTATTTTTTTATTGTGAATGACATATTAATCGATACTTGAATAAATATTAGATGTTTTAATTTTTGTTATTCATTTATTTATTCCCTTCATATTTTATTATGATATAATTTTCAATAGCATTTAATCCAATTGTATCATCAGTTTATAAATTTTACTAGTTGAAATAAAATAAAAAAACGAAAAAAAAATTTATATGGAAAAATGTATCTAACGTTTTCTAGAACACTTAAGTTGAATTTATTCACAAAGTAAAACAGAGCATATTTCACACTCTGATTCTCTCAAGTTTAACCACCAAATTCTTCGAAAAAATTAATAATTTTAATATAGCTATGTGTAAAATACAAATAAAATGTTCTTATGAATTATATACAAAAGGGGAAGATCTCACCTTATTATTTTTATATGAGTACTTGATTTTAATTTCTCGTGAAAATTGTTACAAAAAAGAAATGATATTTTGTCATTGTTTTCTTGTTATGTCACAGAAAGTTTTGACACCAGATTTGTGATCAGACGACTGAATTGAGTATAATGAAGCAAAAATCAGCAAAATTTCGTGAATAATTTAAATCAATATGAAAATCACTTAATACTCCTAACTTCACCAGAAAAAGTCTATAAATGCTATATAGGTAATGAAACAAACATTTCGAATAGAAGTTATTCAAAGTGTCTTAGTTTCGTTGGGTAGAAATAATTTACAGATTTTCTATTTTCATCAGAAACTGAAAAATTCATTGTGATGATAAGATAGATAATATTCTAATTTTATTCCAGAAATTACAAATCAAGGACTGAATTTTTTGTCAAATATAAATCAATAGAAGAAAGAGATAATGGCTATAAATTGAATGAATAATTTATGTTACTTCTGAAGCTGCATAGATAATTTGGATAACATCAAACGACTTGCAAATGCAAGTAACATGAGAAGAGAAAGTAATAATTTTGAGATGCAATTAAGGTGTTTTTATTTTTTGAATTTCCGTAAGCTACATAAACAATTATCTTATGTTGCCTCTTTGTCTCTCACACTTTCTCGTCAGATTTCTGACGGTCGCTTAGCAAGTTCTGGTCTACTTAACTTTTTACAAAATATTTTACCCGGCATGCTACAAGGTATTATAACAGGATTATATTTCCACATGACCTCATTTTAGTTTAGAAGAGAGGAATTACTTTCACAATACTTATCCCAATACTTGGATGAGTCGAGCCGTGTCATAGCCTTCTCGATCTCCAGATCTTAACCCACTTGATTATTTCCTCTATGGAAAATTGAAGGATATGGTTAAAGCTGAACACATCCAGTCAAGAGACTAGGTGATGAATAAAAATAAGATAATGAAATGTCAATATGAATATTATAAGAAATCTGAATATCTCAAAACGATAGTTTCGACCATATGAAGATACGCAATCAATGAAAGACAAGCCGTTCTATGAAGAAAAAATATGTTTCTTTAAATGTTTTGGGTCATCCTCTGTATTTTCAAAAAATTCAAGAATGTAGCTCTAATGATGCTGTGTCGAAAAAAATTCTAAAATTTCATCTCTTTTGTAACCGTAAAAGAGCGATGCGTCAATGGTAAAACACTCTGTATAGGATGATATTTTCAATATGACTTTTTATCAAGCGCGGTCCCAGGGAGAGGGGGTTGTCAAGGGGGTCATGACCCCTTCCAAAATGGAACCACCAGTCACTCAATATGATCACTTTATAAAAAAACTTAAAGCCCATAACTGCAATTATCATTTTTATATGTTTTTTCTTTTCCTCAAGAGAATTGTACCAAAAAGGCGTTGTTTTCAAAGTAGTATTCTATTGAGCAATGGAATTCGAAATTTCTTCAAAAATTTACAAGAGCGCGATTTCAGATAGGTTCTTTTTTCATTTCATTCGATGAATTTCACAAATTCCAAAACGAAAACTGAAAATTTCAGGTGATTCAAAATACTAATTGGAATATTTCTTATTGATAACATCGATATTGACTATAAATTTCTCACATTCCAAAACGAAAACAGAAAATTTCAGGAGGGAGATATACTTCGTATACTTTTAAGATGATTCGAAATACTTATTGGAATATTTCTTGATGATAACATCTATGTTGACTTAACGGCATTACTAGACCAAAATAAATTGGAACATTCCTACCAAATTGAATTTTAATATCAAACTAAATAATAAGTTTCTGACTTAATTGGCGTTTATCGGATATAATGCCTAAATGGCACTTGAACTGACCTAATTGCCATTCTTGAATGATTTTGAGTACTATATATTTCCGACAAACTTTCATAGGAGCACAGTCGTTTCTGAAAGGTTTCACGTTGAGCTTTTCGATGTCGAAAAACTCAACGTGAAACCTAGAAGATTGTGCAAAAAGATGTCTCACCCAGAAGATGAATTTTCACGTACTCAAGTTGTTGTTAGTGCATCCGAAAAAAATTCAAAATACATCGAGATTATGGAAGATATACATAAGGCGGTCAGTGAGTACGACTATAAAAAATTATCAGAACTTATTGATATTCCAAATCATTTTTGACAAACTCCGCTATACCTAGTCAGCAGTAATCCTTGCTTGGAGTGAACGAAGTTTTTGATTGAAAATCTGGCAGATTTATTATACTACAGCCATGAAAAACGGTACACACAGGCTTAGTTCTCATTAAAAAGAAGGGTAAGTCAAAATATCTAGATTTGTTACATAGTTATTTTTAAGTGACTTAAAATTCTCTGGTTTAACATAACAAACTCTTTTAACTATAGTATGCTTTTTTCGTGCATCAAATTAGACCTAATTTTTAGGACTTTTGTTAATGAATGAATGTTGTTTTATATTTTTTCGAGTACATAATATTTGAAAGTTGAAGTTGATAAATAATGTGGATAATGATGAATAATTTTTTCCGAATACAGACATGTATGTATTACTCGTTCTTCAATAAGGTTTGAATCCTTATTCAGATTCACTATTAAAGAGTACCATTTGGGGAAGAATATTATTATTTTTTTTTTATTTAGTGCCACTTCATTATCGAAATATACTTCTTTCAAATTCTGCTCTAGTTTTTTAATGTTATGCAGTCAACACGATATTGGGCCGAGCTAGTAGAATTGCAACTGCCATTTTACATAATAAATTTCAATTAGGTCCGATATGTTCTTAGTGAAATACAATACAATACAAACAAAGTTCAATATTTGGAAGAGACACCTAAGCCAAGCTTGTGTTGTGTAACTTCGTCCAAGAGTACCTAATAATATGAACTCACAAAAAAATTACACTAGGCAAGTTCAATTGCGTGAAAAAAAATTAAATTAATAAAATAATGAAAACATACAAAAATCGGAATGAGAAATCAAGAAGCAGGTGAGGCAGGGGATGTCGGAAATTAATCTAAAACAAATCCATAAAAACTGCGATATTCTCCACCAAAACTAATTTTAATCTCTCAACTTTTCTTTTAGTACTTACATCTCTCAATGAAGTAGATAATATATTGATGAATTGAAATATAAGGTTCCATGAATTTTTGCATACAGCATGAAATTGTTAGTATATATTACACGTAAAATTTCAACTGGGTGCGTGAAATATCTTGAAGAATGACGTGACAAAATGATTAAAAGCAGTGTCGAGTTTACCCTTTGACCTATTCTCGTCGATTATCTCATTAAAAAAGGCATACAAAATGAAAACATCTTGGAGTTGATTAGAACATAATATAAAACTTAAATTATATTGTAATGGTAATATATATCCAAAAATTCATCATTTCGAAATTATTGGTGCTAGAACTTAGTGTTGAAGCATATTTTATTTGATTGGTGAAATGGTTTCAGAGACGTTTTCATTCTGAATTTTTCAAAATTTGATATATCGAGTTTTGAGCCATCAACATTTTTTGATAATATTCGAGGAAAAAATTCATTCATGTATTTGTAAATGGTAAACAAAATTCAACTGGCCGTTTAGTAAATATGATCTTGTTTCTCTTATATTTTCAAAACTACGAATTCGATGGAAAATTGACGAAGAATAAAGATCTGATGGTGTTGAAATTTTACATGTGTACAAAAGAATAGCCTTTTCAAGTTTAATGCAGAATTTTATGTTGATCGCGTCACCAAATTATATTAAATTCAAGCAGAATATGTTAGGACAATGGCCCCATATTACGTAAAAACAGATCAGCCTATCTTGAAAGTCTTTTGATATTTGACAAATGAAAACTGCGATAATACTAAAAATGAAACGAACTCGCCCCAATTTACTTTCATCGACTGAATTATTGAGATGATTGAACAATTTGATATAGATATTCCAAATATTGAAGTGATACATTACGATACTGCTAATTTTACCAAAAATGTAACATATTTTGTTTTCATGTAGATCTCCCTATCGACCTAATGTTGTACGAATTCGAAGATGTCAATGGGCCCTTAGATCTTCAGTGCAATACTGCATTACATATGGCCGTAAAAATTGCAAACGAAAGCACCATGGTCAAATTATTAGAGAAAGGATCTAAACCGAACAGAAAAAACTCTTCAGGGATTGCTCCCATGCATGAAGCAGTGAGCCTCAAGTGTGACCTACTTCAAACCCTTCTCAATTATGGCGGAGACATAAACCTTAAAGGTCCAAATGGAAGAACACGCATACATCTGGCTGTCGTCTCTTGCAACAGACTGATCATAAATTATGTGTTGACGTTATGCCCAAATGTCAACATAAAAGACAATGATCGCAACACTGCATTAGCCCTCCTCATCAAAAACCCCAATTTACCTTTGGATAACCAAATTCGCAAATTCATCCGTGCTGGTGCTGATCTAACACTTACAGATCAGAACGGTTTGAACGTGTTGCACCGCTTAGTTTACAGTAATCCATTCAACTCACAACTAGAAGAATTGATTACGGATATAATAATCTGGGGAGTTGACTTAGATGCGAAGATATCAGGAGAGCAAAACACTGCTCTCCATTTAGCGGTGAACACCAGTTCACAAAGCAGCAACGACCTGGAGCATTTTCTTCTCTCGAAAGGAACAAGTTTACTGATGAAAAACATTCAAGGGAGGAGACCATTGGACTATGCTGTTTTTGGGCAAAACATAGATATTATAGAAATGTTGTTTTCGTTTGCTGTACGTAAAAATTTCCCAGAGAATGATTTGATGATGGCTTACCATCGGAACACGGACTTCTGTTCTAATATATTTAAACTTCACAATCTCTGCCAAAATGAGTATCGTTACAATTGCCCAGAGAATGATTTGATGATGGCTTACCATCGGACCACGGACTTCTGTTCTAATATATTTAAACTTCACAATCTCTGCCAAAATGAGTATCGTTACAATTGCCCAGAGAATGATTTGATGATGGCTTACCATCGGACCACGGACTTCTCTTCTAATATATTTAAACTTGACAGTCTCTGCCAAGATGAGTATCGAAAAGCTGAAGATCTTAAAGTGGCATCATCTTCCGGCTTGAACATCAAAAATGTAATTCTTATGAATGAAGTCGAGCTAGCTAAAGTTTTAAAATACAAGAGTGCCTCATCGGAGATTAGTAGTAATTTCAAAAATTTTCAAGCATACCGTTACAGTTTAACGAAATCATACAAGAATGCTGGGAAGATAAGGACTGCTGAAGCTATCAACTTCCTTCAGACACAGCTCAACGTATCTCCAAAGACTTGGTGCATCTTCTTCTGTCAAAAGAAGCAAATTTACTCAAGAAAAACATTCTAGACAGAAGGACTTCGCTGTACGCCCAGCGAATTATTTGATGATGGCTTACCAAAGGACCATAGGCTTCTATTCTATTATATCGAACCTTTACAAGCTCTATCAATTCCTTTATACGCAGCTGAACTATGAATATAAATCAACTGTTCTTTGCATAGAAATGATAGTAAGTAATTTTGAAACAGAACTTCTGAAAGAATTTCACGATACTAGTGAATACGAATAGAAACAAGATCGCAAAAGCTACTAACTTTATATCAGTGCATTTATCTTTTTCATTCGATGGATTTCACACATGGATGGATTTTCAAAACGAAAACTGAAAATTCGACTATAAAAATTATCTGTACTTGTAATCCGAATATGCAAACCCAATTTGGAGTTTGGACATACTCCGCTATACCTAGTCAGCAGTAATCCTTGCTTTCACCGAAGAGACTTGAGTTGAGGAAGATTTCTCCTACTACCGCCATCTTTTCTTTTTAGGAAAAAGGGTAAGTCGAGATATCTAGATTCTTTACATAGTTATTTTCAACGAAATTAAATTTTGATTCTCTGGTTCCACATTTCACACTTTTAACTGTAGTAGTAACAATTGGGATTTAAACTTAATTTTCGTTATTTACTGAATTCAATAATGTGTACAGAGTGCCTTACTTATCTTATGATAGCTAAAAAACAATTTATTCACACTAATCAACTGAATTAACCTAATTATTGAGATTATTTATTTTATTTAATTACGGCTAATTTTATCAAATCTGTAATATATTTCTTTTTTACAGACCTATCCTTTATCGACCTAACGTTGTCGAAATTCGAAGATGTCAATGCGCCGATGGATCTTCACGGCAATACCTACTGCATTATATTCCTACGCCTGTAAAAATTATGAACGAATGCACCATGATCCAATTACTAGAGAAAGGAGCTGATCCAAACAGAAGAAACTCTTCAGGGACTGCATGAAGCAGTCAGCCCCAAGTATCACCTACTAAAACCCTTCTCGACTATGGCGGAAGCAAAAACCCTAAAGGCCCAACGGGAAAAACACCAACCCATCTGTCAGTCACGACTTGCAACACAGTGAACCTAAATTATTTGTTGAAGTCGGCCCAAACGTCAACATAAGAGACAATGATCGTAGCACTGCATTAGCCCTCCTCATCAAAAACCCCAATTTACCCTTGAATAAGCAAATTCCCAAATTCATCCGAGCTGTTGTTGGTCTAACACTAACGGATCAGAACGGTTTGAACGTGTTGCACCGCTTAATTTACAGTAGTCCATTCAACTCACAACTAGAAGAATTGATTACGGATGTAATGAACTGGGGAGTTGACTTAGATGCGAAGACATCAGGAGAGCAAATCACTGCTCTCCATTTAGCGGTCAAAACCAGTTCATGAGGCTGTAAAGACCTAGTGCATCTTCAACTTTCGAAAGGAGCAAATTTACTGACGAAAAACATTCGAGGCAGGAGACCTCTGGACTATGCTGTTTTTGGGCAAAACATTGATATCAAAGAAATGATGTTTTCGTTTGCTGTACGTGAAGATTACCCAGGGCATGATTTGATGATGGCTTATTCAGTACCACGGACTTCTATTCTAATATATCTAAACTTCACAATCTCTGCCAAAATGAGGATCGAAAAGCTGAAGAGCCTAAAGAGTCATCATTTTCCGGCTTGTTAATCAAAAATTTACTTCTTATGAATGAAGTCGAGCTTGCAAAATTTTAAAAAACAAAAGTGCCTCATCGGAGATTAGAAATAATTCCAAAAATTTTCACGCGTTGCGTTACAGTTTGATGAAAGCATACCAGAATGCTATGAAGATAAGAACGGCGAAAGATACAGCTATCAACTTCCTTTAAACGCAGCTGAACTATGAATATAAATTACCTGTTTTTTGCATAAATGATATTAAGTATTTTGAAACAGAACTTCTGAAAGAATGTCTCGAAACTAGTGAATACGAATAGAAACAAGATCTCAAAAGCTACTTACTTTATGTCAGTGCATTTATCTTTTTCATTTGATGGATTTCACACATGGATGGATTTTCAAAACGAAAATTGAAATATCGACTATAAAAAATTATCTGAACTTAGAGTACCAGTAATTCGGAAATGCAAAATCAATTTGGAGTTTGGACATATTCCGCTATACCTAGTCAGCAGTAATCCTTGCTTTCACCGAAGAGACTTGAGTTGAGGAAGATTTATCTTACTACTGCCATGAAAAATGACACCAGCGTCTTTTTCTTTTAGGAAAAAGGGTAAGTCGAGATATCTAGATTTGTTACATAGTTATTTTCAACGGAATTAAATTTTGATTCTCTGGTTCCACATTTCACACTTTTAACTGTAGTAGTAACAATTGGGATTCAAACTTAATTGACGTTATTTACTGAATTCAATAATGTGTACAGAGAGCCTTACTTATCTTATCAAAAATGCATAAGACTAGTCGAGAAATGATTATGCTCTAGCTAAAAAACAATCAATTAACACCAATCAACTGAATTATTGAGATTATTTGATACAGATATTTCAAATATTGAAATAATATAATGATAAACTACATCTAACTTAATTACGGCTAATTTTATCAAATATGTAACATATTTTTTTTACAGACCTATCCCTTATCAACCTAACATTGTCGAAATTCAAAGATGTCAATGCGCCGATAGATCTTCACGGCAATACCTACTGCATTACATACGCCTGTAAAAATTACGAACGAATGCACCATGATCCAATTACTAGAGAAAGGAGTTGATCCAAACAGAAGAAACTCTTCAGGGACTGCATGAAGCAGTCAGCCCCAAGTATAACCTACTAAAACCCTTCTCGACTATGGCGGAAGCAAAAACCTTAAAGGCCCAAAGGGAAGAACACCAACCCATCTGTCTGTCACGACTTGCAACACAGTGAACCTAAATTATTTGTTGAAGTTCCGCCCAAACGTCAACACTGCAACACTCCTTATCAAAAACCCCAATTTACCCTTGAATAACCAAATTCACAAATTCATCCATGCTGGTGCTGATCTAACACTAACAGATCAGCATGGTTTAAACGTCTTGCACCGCTTAATTTACAGTAATCCATTCAACTCACAACTAGAAGAATTGATTACGGAAGTAATGAACTGGGGAGTTGACTTAGATGCGAAGACATCAGGAGAGCAAAACACTACTCTCCACTTAGCGGTGAACACCAGTTCACGAAGCTGCAAAGACCTGGTGCATCTTCTTCTTTCGAAAGGAGCAAATTTACTGACGAAAAACATTCGAGGCAGGAGACGTCTGGACTATGCTGTTTTTGGGCAAAACATAGATATCATAGAAATGATGTTTTCATTTGCTGTACGTAAGAATTGCCCAGAGAATGATTTAATGATGGCGTACCATCGGACCACGAACCTAACCTAACCTAACAATCTCTGCCAAAATGTGTATCGAAAAGCTGAAGAGCTTAGTGTGGCATCATCTTGAGGCTTGAACATTAAAGATGTACTTCTTATGGATGAAGTCGAGCTTGCAAAAGTTTAGAAAAAACAAGAGTGCCTCATCGGACATTAGTAGTAATTTCAAAAATTTTCAAGCATTCCGTTACAGTTTGATGAAAGCATACAAGAATGCTTCAAAGATAAGGACTGCTGAAGATACAGCTATCAACTTCCTTAATATGCAGCTGAACTATAAATTACCTGTTCTGTTCATAGAAATAAAAGGAGAAATGATAGGAAGTAATTTCAAAACAGAACATCTGAAAGTATTTCTCGGAATTATAGATTTGGAAAAACTCCGTTAGACCTAGTCAGCAGTGTTCCTCATTTGCTTTCATCGAAGATGATTGGAGTTTATAAGAAGTCCTTTCTCTTCAGAAAAAATAGTAAGTCGTAATATCTAGATTGGTTCTTTAGTTATTTTTTACGGAATTAAAAATTAATTCTCTACACATAAACATAGGGCCATAGAAATTGCGAACAAATGCACCATGATCAAATTACTAGAGAAAAGAGTTGATCCAAACAATAGAAACTATCCAGGGACTGCTCCTAAGCATGGAGCAGTGAGCCTCAAGTGTCACCTACTTCAAACCCTTCTCGGTTATGACGGAGCAAAACCTTAAAGGCCCAAAGGGAAGAACATCCACTCATCTGGCTGTCGTGTCTTGCAACAGAGTAATCCTAGATTATGTGGGGACGTTCAGCCTAAACATCAGAATCAATAATCGTAACTCTGCTCAGGTCGTCTTCATCAAAAACTCCAATATACCCATAAATGAACAAATCCACCAATTCATTCGTGCTGGTCCTGATCTAACACTAACAGATCAGCACGGTTTGAACGTGTTGCACCGCTTAATTCACAGTAATCCATTTAACTCACAACTAGAAGAATTGATTACGGAAGTAATAAACTGGGGAGTTGACTTAGATGCGAAGACATCAGAAGAGCAAAACACTGCTCTCCACTTAGCGGTGAACACCAGTTCACAAAGCAGCAAAGACCTGGTGCATCTTATTCTTTCGAAAAGAGCAAGTTTACTGATGAAAAACATTCGAGGGAGGAGACCATTGGACTATGCTGTTTTTGGGCAAAACATTGATATTATAGAAATGATGTTTTCGTTTGCTGTACGTAAACATTGCCCAGAGAATGATTTGATGATGGCTTACCATCGGACCACGGACTTCTATTCTAGTATATCTAAACTTCACAATCTCTGCCAAAATGAGTATCGAAAAACAGAAGAGCTTAAAGTGACATCATCTTCCGGCTTGAACATTAAAAATGTTCAATGATGTCAAACTAGCTAAAGTTTTAAAAAATAAGAATGCCTCATCGGAGATCAGTAGTAATTTCAAAAATTTCCAAGCATTCCGTTTTAGCCTGATGAAAGCATACGAGAATGCTTGTAAGATAAGGACTGCTGAAGATAACGCTATCAATTTCCTTTATACAGAGCTAAATTATAAATTACCTGTTCTGTGCATAGAAAGGATAATGAGTAATTTTAAAAAAGAACATCTGAAAGTATTTTTCGGAAGTAAAAAAAAATTTTAAATACGTTCAATTTTTCGAACATCAAATTACTCATCATTTCTATGCAAAGAATAGTTAATTTATACTGCTGTATATATGAAGGAAGTTGATTGCGGCATCTGTTGATATTCAATATTTTAATCATCTTTAGCTGAAAAACTGCTTTTCAGATATTTTTATTTTTATATTTTGATTGTGAATATATTTATATATTGTTGTAGAATTATGTAAAAAGTTTTTATTCATTTATATAGTTCATAATTCATTACTAAATATTACTTATCTATACATATAGTTATTTATTATATATTTCATTATAGGTACATATAGGAATTCATATTTATAACTATCAAAGAAAATCTAATTCAATACCTATTCATTATATTTACTCTGTATTTTTAAGGAATTATACATACTGTTATAAATATTTGATATTTTTAATATATGCACTTTTAAAAATTTTTTATTCGTTTACTTCTCAACATTCGCAAACCTTCGAGTCTGGTTATGAAAACCAAAACATGTCAATACATTCTTTTCAATTCACTACTGGAAGAATTCATTAGGGGTGTAATAAACTCGGGAGTAGACATATATTTTAAGACATCAGGAGAGCGAAACATTCCTCTCCATTTAGCGATCAACACCAGTTCACGAAGCTGCAAAGACCTGGTGCATCTTCTTTTTTCGAAAGGAGCAAATTTACTGACGAAAAATATTCGAGGCAGGAGACGTCTGGACTATGCTGTTTTTGGGCAAAACATAGATATCATAGAAATGATGTTTTCGTTTGCTGTACGTGAAGATTGCCCAGAGCATGATTTGATGATGGCTTACCATCGGACCACGGACTTCTGTTCCAATATATCTAAACTTCACAATCTCTGCCAAAATGAGTATATCGAAAATCTTTTCTAAAGTGGCATCATTTTCCGGCTTGAACATCAAAAATGTACTTCTTATGAATGAAGTCCAGCTTGCAAAAGTTTTAAAAAACAAGAGTGCCTCATCGGAGATTAGTAGTAATTTCAAAAATTTTCACGCATTCCGTTTGATGAAAGCATACCAGAATGCTATGAAGATAAGATACATATATCAACTTCCGTTATACGCAGCTGAACTAAAAATTACCTGTACTTCGCATTGAAATGATAGTGAGTAATTTTCGTAAGTAATATCATAAGGGCTTCTAATTTTTCCGAAAAGAATCGAAAAAACACGTTGCTAAGTAATATTTTGACAAGAAGCATGAGTGCTGGTGGCAACAAAAATCCGAGTCGAAGACGAGGATTTTTGCACCTGCACGAATGCTTTTTGTCAAAAAATATTACTTTGCAATGTGTTTTTTCGATTTTTTTCACAGGAAAAATTAGATGCCCGAATGGTATTTGACAAGACTATTTCCTGAGTAACAGATTATTCTGCATGCATTACCTATTATACTGATTTCAGCACAGTAATTGTTTTTTCACTTTATGCATTAGTTCTCGAAATATTCCTAACTAAGTATTTGAAAATGAAGTGGTGTTTTCATGGCACTTGTAGTGTTCGACATTTTGAGCTTCAAAACAACCATGACTGTGGCTTCCTTCCTAACTAACTAACGCATGAATATTTCGAGAACTAATGCATAAAATGAAAAAACAATTACTGTGCTGAAATCAGTATAAAAATACCTTTAAATTGAGGTATCACTCACCCCATCTTCCCTATTCAAAAATTGGGGGTGGGGGTTGTAGCAGCAAGGGTTGAAGCGCTATGCGTCCGTAACCTACATCTTAAGTTGTCCCCCTCGAAACAGAAATCGACCTGTCCGAGCATTTCTATCGAAAAACTTTATTTCGTCTGTAATCTCGTCTGTTTCGTTTTCAAATGGAGTCCTGCTGGAGTGTTTTCATCCCATAATGAAACCATTGCATTATACTCATCCAATTTCAATGAAGTAGAGCTGCACTTCCTTTTATTTGCACACGTCTGCAAATTCCTTCTTTTCGCATTACGAGCTTCCCTACTAGACTTAAAGATAATGTATTTAAATGGGTCAAAAATTATTTTCCACTTCACAAAATACATTTATGCCTTTTTTTGCAACGGTGTTCCACATTGTCTTCACAACTAGTTCTTTGTAATTTTCACCGTTTTCCTTCTTCATATTCCACGCCCAATCTTTCAGAATTAGGTTTAGTTGTTCTAAAGTTGTGTTTTCCGTAAGCTCATAGTTCTTTGCTTTGCAGAATGTCACGAACTGTTTCCATATTGAAGTATGAGTTCTGAGGGTATTATACGGTATACTTTTCTCAATCGCCAGATCAATATTAGACAAAGAATCGCTTCCAAAGCGACTCATTTTCACGATATAAGCTGACTAACTAGCACTTGACAATAAAATCAGAAAAAATTGTTGAGCGTCGTTTTCTGGTGTCCTTGGAGATTATAATTACGTTTGTTTTCAAAGGTATTGTAATTTTTGGTGACAACAACTGTCAAGTTTTGCCGCGGGTAAACGCGAATAAACTGCTGACAGGTCCTACCAAACAGTTTTTCCACCTAGAAACCATTTGTAATTCAAAATTGCGCGTTTCTGATTGGTGCAAATTACGACGAGGGAAATAGTCAAACAAAATTTCTGGAAGTATTTCTCGAAACCAGTATATGCGAATTGGAACAAGAGTGTAAAAGCTTCTGACTTTACGTCAGTGCATTCATAATTTTCATTCGTTGATTTTCAAACATTCCAAGACGAAAACTGAAAGTTCGACTATAAAAAATTATCTGAACTAGTGTGTACCGGTATTCCGATATTCCAAATCAATTTGAACAAACTTCGCTATATACCTAGTCAGCAGAAATCCTTGCTTCCACAGAAGAGACTTGGAGTCGACAAAATTTTTGATTGAAAATGCAGATTTCTTATACTACAACCAAGAAAATGGGACTACACCAGCGTCTTTTCTCTTTAAGAAAAAAGGTGAGTCAAAGGATCTAGATTCATTACATAGTTATTTTTAACGGAATTAAAAATTAATTCCCCAGCTTGATATACCAAATTCCAAATTGTACTATATATAATTTATCGTGTAACTCTCCGTGCCTATTTTGAATAATGCACGCATCAAATTAGATCGAATTTTAAGGACTTTTGTTGAGATGTCAGATCAAGTGACATAATTTTAATAGTTTGATACAACCAACAACAAATATGGAGAATCAAAAAAAAAAAAAAATTTCCCTGCAAATTTGCAAGTTGCTTCTTGAAATGTGTAGAATCCAAAATTGGATGTATTGGTATAAACATGGTGATTCATTGGGTAATATGCATAGGTACAGTAAGATAATATCAATTTGGGATATAAAACCTAAGGTGCATCAAAAAAATGAATCCGATTTTTTATATCAGGTTTGAAATTGTCAGTTTATGTTAAATAATATTTCCTCCATGATATCAAAATTTTTCAAAAAGTTGCCTTAATTTTTTTTCATTTCTCCTGATTAGTCAATTTTAATTTTTTTCATTCTGTAGAGTTACTTTTGTTGAGGAGGCAAATGTGTCTCTGCCAAGGGCAGCACTCTTCCAAAAAGATATGATATGTTAAGGACTTGATTATTATAGGGAAAAAAACAGTTTTATTTTCATTTTATCGCTCTACTGTATATTTGGATATTTTGTTTAGTAACGGTTTGTCTTCAGTGATTTTAGACATCTTAGGTAGAGGAAACAAACCATCCTCGACAAAGCGTTCCAAAAACGACATTTCCTCAAAATCTATCTTTATTTCCAGGTTAATTGCTGATTGACGATAAGCTGTCTTGGCGATTTCATATAGAAAAACTGAAAAACAAACTTGCTCCAATGATAGGTGCTGTAAGGAGATGCGCCAACTTCCTAAATGATCGTGCCAGAAGGGTGATATATGAAAGTTTTATAGCGTCACAACTTAGATACATGATAGTTTGTTGGGGAAACGCACCAAAATACCTAATGGAGCAGATCCAACGGTATCAAAACAGAGCAGTCAAGGCAGTGTACGCATTAGATTATTTTACATCGACAGACAGCCTATACACTAATACATCAATATTTAACATTGAAAAAATGAGAGCTTATGAACAAGTCAAACTAATATATAACATCAAAAAAAATTACCTAAAACACAAACTAAATTGCAACTTGTTAATGAATGTCACACCTACCCCATCAGAACACAGAATCAACTTAGAACCAATTACAGAAGAACTGTGAAATCACAAAATACGCCCATCTATAGGAGCATAATGACTTATAACTCGATTCCTGTGACTGTGACTGACTCAAACAATCCAAAGGAGATGTGCCGTAATCTAAGAGAATACCTAGAACTTAATTAACCTCAATGTTTGTAATTGTTTGTTTTGTTGTTTTTTTTCGATAGAAGTGATTTGTTAATTTAGATTTGTTATATGAGTTGAAGCCTTGGTACCAGTACACCTGTACTGATTTAAGGTCAGAAAAATAAAGTTTTATATATATATATATAATATTTCAATGGCTACATCATTTCTGAGCTCACTTCTCAACCCCAACTTGGAACCTCCAGTGAAACCACACAGCAACCAGAATGACGATTTCGAGTTCATTCCATCAATGGATAAATCATGGATCGATTTCCCCAAGATACGCCACTACATGAGGGAGTCCGTCTAACTAGCCTCTTGCACCTCTAACGGAATGGAGCCAACCCTAACCAGGCGAACAACATGAACTACACTCCAGTGCACGAAGCAGTCAGATACGGTCACGAGGAACTGTTGAAGCACCTAGTCAAATTTGGAGGGGACATCAACAGGATAGGAGGCGATTGTTACCTTACCCTCCAAATGGTATCCTTGTCCAAACACCCTAATTTTTTGAACGCAGTCTTGGACTGCAAACCTGATCTCAACAAGAAAGACGTTTTCGGCACTCCCACCCTTATAAACTACGTCAGAGAGTAACCAAGCAGGCTCCTGGACATACTGAAGCTACTTGAATTCGGCAGTGATCCCAACCTAACGGATAGATCAGGATATAACAGCCTCCACCACTTGGCCAATAATTGGTCGATCAGCAAATCTGCATTGGCCAGGGCACTCATCAGCTACGTTATTGATGTGGATGCCGTTACTCCTGACAGCAATTTGTCAGCCTTGCAGTTTGCTTACAACCGACACAACAACTCGCTGTTGATGCACATCTTGCTGGTAAACGGAACTAACCTAAGAACTGACTGGGGTAAGATGAAACCCTTCGATTTGAAGGCTGCGTACAACGCAGTAATCTTTACTCACGGTATTATGAGAGGATTGGACTACTCTGTAATAAAGAGAGTGGTAAACTTGCGTTCATTCTCTGGTGAAAACAGCCACTCTACAGTAAATGCGAAAGGCAGCTGTAGAAGATGAAGGTCAAGCGTATAAGGGGTCAGCCTTTAACCTACTACGAGTTCTTGATGTTGAGCAAGGAGGATTGCAGCAAGTTGATCGTAGATGATGATTTACGCAAAGGAATCACAAAGACTGTTGTCATATTTCCGCAATTTTCCGATTTTTTTCTGGATAAGCTGTATGCTGGGATCCAATGGCGCCAAGATAATAAGAAAGCAGCTGATTTCCCTAGTTGTTTGTTCAAATTGCCCTCGGAAGTTTCTGAGCATATACTCAGTTTTTTTAGCAACGATGATTTGGCTTACTTACATAGAAATGGAGAATCTTGTAAACTGGTGAGGGTTAGCTGAAATCACCAATGTTTTATTCATTTTTTGAAACATCTTGACTAGAGTCAAGTTGAAAGCGATATAAGACTGACTTCATTGGAATCCTGAAGGGAAGATAGGTTTTCAAAATTATAATTCTATTTATAGGCATATTATAGATATAATTGAAGGATGATACTGACGGGATTTTGTCCCATTTGAAAGGAAAAAAATCTCATCAGTTACGGTATTGATGTGGATGCCGTTACTCTTGACAGCAATTTGTCAGCCTTGCAGTTTGCTTACAACCGACACAACAACTCGCTGTTGATGCACATCTTGCTGGTAAACGGAGCTAACCTAAGAACTGACTGGGGTAAGATGAAACCCTTCGATTGGAAGGCTGCGTACAACGTTGCAGTAATCTTTACTCACGGTTTCATGGGAGAAATGGACTAAACTTCGTTAAAGAAAGTGACAAACGTGTGCTGAAAGACTAGTCATAAGATGCCACTGTACGCGAAATGCGATTTTCAACTGAAGAAGATGAGGTTCATGCATATAAGTGGTGGGCCTTTAACCTACTACAAGTTCTTGATATTGAGCAAGGAGCAATGCAGCAAGTTGATAGTTGAAGAAGAAGTCTCTTTATTGTTTTCTTTTACATATTGAGCCATACAACATTGAAGAATTTTATTGTTCAAGTAGAGATAATGTAGTCAATATTTGAAATATTTTTTTGTTTTTCTTTTTTGGATGACCTGTTTTTCTTTCTACTTTGTATATATGGGAAATCAATAAAATATTGTTATTGTTATTGTTATAGATTTATGCTTCGACATGTCAAACTGCATCGAACTGATTTGTTACCAACGAGGAGTTGACGTTTGAAAATCTTGTAAACGGTTGAGAGCTGACTGTAGAATGCTCATTTCATCAATTTTTTATTAATTTTCTTGAAACGACTCCACTAAAGTCAAGATGAAAGCTATATGAGTATGACTTAGGAGGATTCATTGGAATTCTAAACGGAAGATAGATTTTTAAAATTATATTTCTCTTTATTTCATATTGTATTATATTATAGATATAATTGAAGGCTGTTACTGAAGGGCTTATGTTTCTTTTGGAAGAATAAGAAATATTTCCATGTTAACTACTATTTCCCATGAAAAAAATGTAATTAATAAAAACTCTAATACGAATAAAATTTGAAAAAATACATCAAATTATTTTGAAGAATTGAAAGGGCGATACTGAAAATCAAAAAATTCATTTACAAATAATTATTCTATTTATTGATTATGTGTTGTTATCATATAATCAATCTAATATTTATTTGATAAATTCGAAGCCTTGAGTTAATATTCATGAATTATATAATTGATTTTGGATTTAGAAATAATGAATTACGAATACTTATGGGATAAATTGAATTGAAAATCAGCAAAATGAATGTTAGAAATGAATAGATAACTTGAATTAAATAATTGCAAAAGATTTTTCATAGAGACAGTTCGACACATCGCTGTGGAAAAAAATGAAATAGGTTATGATTCACATTTTCGTCCATATATCACAAATAAACTTGTTTCTTAAACTGGCCCCTATTTGGACATTTTTTATTTAATGTTCTTGATAATTTTCATTATGTGTTAAGATAAATCAGATTTTTTTATTGTAAATGACATATTTATCCATACTTGAATAAACATTGAATGTCTTAATTTTAGTTATTCATTTATGAATTCCCTTCATATTTTATCATGATATAATTTTTAATAACTTGTATTCTAATTGTATCATCTGTTTATCATTTTTACCAGTTGAAAATATTGAAAAAACGAAAAAATTCTCAAATTGGAAAAATGTTACATTTTCAAGAACACTTTAGTTGAATTCATTCGCAAAGTAAAACAGAGAAGCATTTACGCTCTTTTCCTCAAGTCTAACAATCAAATTCTTCGAACAAATTAATGAAAACTATAGTTCCAAAAAAAATAAAATCTAAATACCATAAAAGTCAATGATATTCAATACTTTTTTTCAACGTGTATTGTTGAATAATATTAGAAGGATATTCATAGAATTATTAGGTTCGATATTCTCAAGAAAAACCTTTGGAATTGTCGCGGAAGAACAACTGTTTTTCTTTAACCTAACCTTCCCGAGATTTTCACAGTTTACGTTTTAGTAGCTATGTGTAAAACAAAATAAATATAGATAGAAAGCAAAAATGTTTCTATGAAAAATTCCAAAAGCGGAAGATCTCACCTTATTATTATTATTACCTTATATTATTATATATAATATTATATTATAATTATATATAGGTACTGTTTATCATTTCTCGTGAAAATTCTTCCGAAAAGGAAATGATATTGTGTAATTCTAAAACTCACTCATTTTCTTGCCATGTCATAAACAAGGAAGTTTTGACATCAGGTTTGTCATCAGACGGCTGAATTTACTATAATGAAGCAAAAATGTTAATTTGAACAAGCACTTAATTAATGCTCCTTACTTAACGTCATCATTTTTCTGATTTTTTGCTGTTTTCATTTGTATATTTCACGTTTAAAGATAGAACTCACCTGAAAAAGGCATACTATAATGAAACAAACATTTCAAATAGAAATATCTGAAAGCTATTCTTAAGTTCGTTGGGTGGAAATAATGCAATTTACAGATTTGACATTTTCCACACAAAATTAAAATATTCATTGTGATACTTTAGGTCAAGATTTCAATATTATTCCAGAAATTACAAATCATTAACTGAATTTGTTGTCAAATATTAGTTTTTGTTTCGCAATTAACTTCAATTTTGACAATCTAAGTAATGACTGCCAATATTTGGACATAGACGAAAGAGATAATAGCTATAAATTGAATGAATTATGATAGTTCTGCACAGATAATAATCATTGCATTTGGAATATTTGGATAACATCAAACGACTTGGAAATGTGAGTAAAATGAAAAGAGGAAGTAATTATAAATTCGAGTGGCAATTTGGTGCTTTTATAATTGAATTTCTGAGAAGCTAAATGAATAATTATCTTATATGCTGCCTCTTTGTCTCCTACCGAAAACCATACTTTCTCATATGCATCTTGAACTTTCATATTTTGAGATCTAGAATCTACAATTCAAAGGTTGAAAATTTTTTAATTCTGTATATATAGATCCCATTTAGTGTGCGGTTAGTTAATCAAATCCCGCAAATGCGGGATCCCTGATTAGCTGAAATTCGATCTCACCTGAAAATTTTTCGATCCAAAAATTATCGTAAAATTTTCCATACCTAACCCTTAGAAAATTGAAAAAAATTAAAAGTTTCTTCAAGGGACTATTGAACCATTCTATTGATAGATTCGACTATGTAGATCACGAAAATGCTTGCAGTTTGGCGATTAGTACATTATTTCAGAAATTATAAGTAAAAAACCGGAATTTTCGAACAAAAAATGGATAAATTTCCCGAGGCTGCAACTTCTCCTGGACTTGAGCTACGCACATGAAACCTCACTATGTTTTAGATCAGAACTAGATGTTCAAAAAACGTTTTAATTTGAGGGGTCTGTGACGAATACTTTAGGAGATATAACGATTTTTTATGGAAATTCAATTTTTTCCATAATTTCGAGTTCGAATATCTTCAAAACTGTGAGGTCTACGCAAAATCGGTGAGCGGTGTCAAAATTGACGATCACTGATTATCCGAAATCGATCTCACCTTGAAACCTCACCTCACTATGTTTCAGATCAGAACCCGATGTTCAAAAAAGGTTTGTATTTGAGGGGTCTATTAAGAATAATTTAGGAGATATAACGATTTTTGGATGGAAATTTAATTTTTCCTCAAATTTCGAGTTCGAATTTCCTCAAAACTGAGTGGTCTACACAATATCGGTGAGCCGTGCCAGAATTGACGATACCTGATTAAGCGGTCTCACCTGAAACATTTTTCGTCGAAAAATTTTCGTAAAACTTTCTATACCTAACCCTTAGAAAATTGAAAAAAGTTGAAAGTTCCTTCATGGGACTATTGTACCATTTTATTGATTGATTCGCTTATGTAGATCATGAAAATGCTTGCAGTTTGGCGATTAGAACATTATTTCAGAAATTATAGGTAAAAAACCGGAATTTTCGAACAAAAAATGGATAAATTTCCCGAGGCTGCAACTTCTCCTGGACTTGAGCTACGCCCATGAAACCTCACTATGTTTTAGATCAGAACTAGATGTTCAAAAAACGTTTTAATTTGAGGGGTCTGTGACGAATACTTTAGGAGATATAACGATTTTTGATGGAAAGTCAATTTTTTCCATAATTTCGAGTTCGAATATCTTCAAAACTGTGAGGTCTTTCGAAAAAAATATGGTTGAAATTCCCGGGGCTATAACTTCTCTTGGGCGTAAGCTACGCCCTTGAAACATCATTATGTTTCAGATCTGAACCCGATGATCAAGAAACGTTTTTATTTGAAGAGTCTATGACGAATAATTTGGAAGATATAACGATTTTTGGATGGAAATTCAATTTTTTCCCAAATTTCGAGTTCGAATTTGCTGTGGGGTCTACGCAAAATCGGTGAGCGGTGAACCTGTGATTTTTGCATAATTTCACTTGCACTGACCCATTGTTTTCGGTTTTTTGTATAATTCTCGTCATAAAATTTCAATACTGTAGTTATCAAAGAACTGAACTGAGTAATTCGCTTCGAAAAATTTTCTGAGCTTTGTTAAACGAATTTATTGTGTTTCTTTCAAATTGCAATTGATTTCGAGAAAAAATCCAAATAGTTCTCAGGAAAATCCAAATTATTATAAACATCCAGATAGTAATGTGATGAATGAATTAACTATAAGTTTTGGTACTTTTTTACCCATTCTGTAGCGACGATTAATGAAGATTCGATAAACTGATATAAGCATCAGTAAAAAGTAAGACTGTATCTCGAAAACAAAGCGTTTGCGGGCTCATATTTATGTGACTTTTTATTCTTAAAATTATCTCTCGTTTTCATTCGTAACTCCATTTTAGGAAAACCCAATACTTATAAGGTAAAAACAATCGAATGAGTAAAAAAAAAAAATTTTTAGGTAATTTCTCTCTTTTTTTCACATTACAGATATGAGTATACGTTGTTGCGAAAAAAATTTTTTCGATTACTCCCCCCCAAGAAAAAAAAAGATCTTCGCCATTTATTTGCGTCCTAGATCTTTTCTTCAAAAGCAGTGATTCTTTCAGGTACGTTTTCGGGGTAACAGTGCCTCCCCTGGGACAGGAGCACGTGTCCCTCCGGAGGAAAACTAAAAAATTGAGGGCACCCAGATTCAGTTACGAGGTTCTCCTTGAAGAACAAAAAATGTGCATGTTCAAAAATTCAAAGTGCTGAATGCGAAAGCAATTCCTCCAAATTTATATTTTTTTTAAGCACAGTATCATTAGGTCCCATTAGAGATATTTTCTCAAATTGTTTGAAAATTATTACCAAACATGTCTTCGAAATGAATGAATTTATTTCAATGTGATTTCTAAAGTGAATTCTTGAAGAACGGAGGTATGTACTGACTTTTTGATACTTTTTCATACTGGGTGTTATTCCAAATGGCACACTCTGTATTTAATTTTTAATTAAGTAGCAAATTTTATTATTTGGAATAAGTACGCCATAGTACGCCACAATTTTTTCCCGAAATGAAAAATAGTTTTGAAATTCTCAATCATTTATTACCAAAGTTGACTTGACTTTTTTCATCAGATTCACGGTTTTCTCTTAAAAAAATAAAAACCGTTTCTCATAATTGAATACAGAATTAATTTTTTTTATTTTTGAATACTTTATCACACTGTATCTCAAAAGGTAAGACGTTTAGGACATATGTTCATATGAAGTTTTTTCTCAATATGGGACCGAAAATCATCCCTATAAATATTGACATTCAATTTAGAAACACTGTATATCTAAATAGGACAAATTAGTCCTAAGCATACAATTATCATTTTTATATGCTTTTCCGTTTCCTCAAGAAAATTGTACCAAAAAAGTTATAAATAACGTTGTGTCGAAAACATAATTTCATGTTCAACTCGTTAATGCGATATTTCTTCGAGAATTAACTTGAATATGAATCTGAACAAGAACGCGAAAGCTCTTGATTTTAGGTCGGTGCTTTTCTTATTTTCATTCTATAAATTTCTCATATTCGAAAACGAAAACAGAAAATTTCAGAAGGGAGATATACTTCGTATACTTTAAAGATGATTCGAAATAATTATTGGAATATTTCTTGATGATAACATCTATGTTGACTTAACGGCATTACTAGACCAAAATAAATTGGAACATTCCTACCAAATTGAATTATAATATCAAACTAAATAATAAGTTTCTGTCTTGATTTGCCATTGATCGAAGATAATGCCTAAATAGCAATTAAACTCAACTAATTGCCATTCTTGAATGACTTTGATTACTATATATTTGTGACAAAGTTTCATAGGGACACAGTCATTTCTGAAACATTTCACGTTCATTTCGAGTTTTTCGATATTTTGCAGATTGTGCAGAGAGATGTCTTTCTCAACTGATGAATTTTCACGTACCCAAGTTGTTGATAGTGAAATCGAAAAAAATTCAAAATACATCGAGATCATGGAAGATATACATAAGGCGGTCAGTGAATACGACTACAAAAAATTATCGGAACTTATTGAGTCTACCGGTACTTCGGATATTCCGAATCAATTTGGACAAACTCCGCTATATCTAGTCAGCAGTGATCCTTGCTTTCACAGAAGAGATTTGGAGTTGACGAGGTTTTTGATTGAAAATGGGGCAGATTTCTTATACTACAACCAAGAAAATGGGACTACACCAGCGTCTTTTCTTTTTAAGAAAAAGGGTAAGTTAAAATATTTAGATTTATTATACACTATGTCTAAAGTCTATACACTAAGTATGGAATAAATTCATTTTTAGCTAAACAGACCATTTCAAGAAATAATCCTGAAACACGTCGATTTTTTATTTCAATTTACCGCATTTTAAAATAATAATCTAATATACAGGGTGAATTACTTTCGAGTAATTCGTCACCGTCATTTTTTTCAAATGGAACACCCCCATTTTGTATCAATTTCCCGATTACCTACTCTAGTTGAGCCGAATCCAAAAATGTATCACATGTTGATTCCAATTGGTACAGGGTGGACAAAAATACAATAGTTTTGTGTGTGCTCATAAAGTAACGCGAAACATTCTTCATTAGTTAAATTAACAATATTATCAAAAATACTTATTATCTAGCGGCAATTGGTTTGAATGTAACACCCTGTAGTTTGTGTCATTTTTAGATTAATAAAAATTAGCTGTTTCCAAACATGTTTGGTACTTGTGGTCTAGCAGACAGAATATGAAAGAAATTAATTCTTATTTTTATACATTTTTATTAATCTAAAAATGTAACTACAGGGTGTTACATTCAAACCAATTGCCGCTAGACAATAAGTATTTTTGATAATATTGTTAATTCAACTGATAAAGAATGTTATGCGTTACTTTATGAGCACACACAAAACTATTGTATTTTTGTCCACCCTGTACCAATTGAAATCAACATGTGATACATTTTTGGAATTAGCTCAGCTAATCTAAAAAAATGACGGTGATGTCATTACTCAATAGTAATTCACCCTGTATATTAGATTATTATTTTAAAATACGGTAAATTAAAATAAAAAATCGACGTGTTTCAGCATCATTTCTCAAAATGGTCTGTTTAACTAAAAATGAATTTGTTCCATACTTTACGGACACAGTGTATAGTTATTTTCAACAGAATTTAAAATTAATTTTCTGGTTCGACATTACAAACTCTTTCAACTGTACTTTTTTGTCCATCTTCATTGATTCAGGAATCAAATTAAAATGAATTTTAAGGACTTCTGTTGAGATGTTAGATCTACCATCATCATTTTTAATTGTTTGATAAAACCTAAACAAATGAGGAATATTAAAGAGAAAATGTTTCTTACAAACCGTAACGGAAATGAAGCGGGATAGTTGAAAAGTGATCATAGTCTAGCTAAATAATAATTTAATATTTTTTTTTATTTTCAGTTAAAATGTTGATTTGTTGCAACGTTATTTTCTTTCAAAATAAAGCTAGCCCTATTTCGGAATGGGCATTTTTCCTCGTTTTTATAATTCATTTTTCGATGAAGGAATGTTGTAATATGTTGTTCAGAATGTGTGAAACTTATTCATTAATAAATGATAAAAATTTGTTTTCGAATACGGACATTATGAAAGAGTAACATTTGAGGAAGAAAATTTTTTGTTCGTTCCAATTTTGTGCCACTTAATTATCGAAACATCTAGATTTAACCAAAGTTAATAGGTAAAAAAAGTTGTATGCGGAATCTCCAAATACATTTAGTCTTATTTTTTTTCTTCTCTCCAAATAAGTAAATAAAATATTTATTAAAATATTGATATTGTTTCGACTGGTAACCTACTTATTAATTTTTTGATGGTGAACCTGAGATGAGACTTTTTAATTTTAAATAGACCCACTGCAGACGAAAAACATATACAAAACCATTATTAAAATAATGTAAAGGGTGGTTCATAAGTTATGATTAATTGAAAAAAGCACCTCGATCTTTCATCTACCCTTAGGTTGTGTATATGCATTTTCTAATGGATCAATGAAGATATTATGTTTTACTATGATGCCATTGTTGTTCAGTATTTTATTTAGACAAGGGGTTTCGGATGATACAATTGTAAAATTCGATCGATTTTCTATAGATAAATAAACCGAACTTCAACCTAGCTCGATCTGTTGGTGCGGAAATATTATATGCTTTTTTTTATATTCTGCTCGAATTTTTTATTGTCATCATTGAAAATAATGGCTCACAAAAATCTTGGAGCATTGTTTGTTCGAACACAAGTTTTTTTCCGTCTAACACCAACTTCCTAAAACTAGATACAATAAATTATCGCCGGTGTAAATTTCCATTTGGATAATTTTAGAATTTATAGATACATTTGATTTGAAAGGATTACTAAATTTATCATTTATATTGAATAAACATTCAGAATAATCATCATCAATAATGTTTCAAGAAACATCAACAAACCTGTTGAATTTAACAGATGATTTTGACGTCTTCAATTTACACAATGTAGGTACTCACATGACCTGATTTACAGCACTTATGACACTACGCATCTTTAAAATAGCACTTGCCGGACAGGTGGTTCGCTTTTCCAAAATTGCTGCAACTGCTTGATTTTTGATGTGATCCTCGTTGTGAAGAACAAAATGGCGGCTTCTGATGATGATGGTTCGGACCTTGGAGGACAGGTGGTTCGCTTTTCCAAAATTGCTGCAACTGCTTGATTTTTGATGTGATCCTCGTTGTGAAGAACAAAATGGCGGCTTCTGATGATGATGGCTCGGACCTTGGAGAAATGTTTTTTCGATTTTATTCATAGCATTTCCCTCTATCAATCCAGATTTTTTTTCTGCATTTTCCATGCTGACGGCTAAATTTATGGCTGATTTATATGTGAGACCTGTTTCCGTGAAAAGTCGTTGACGAATGATTCCATTTCTGAGACCGAAGACTAACTGATCCCTTAGGTTAGTTTCCAGGGAATTTCGGAAATTACAAAATTTTGCTAGATTTTTTAAAATTGCCATGTACTCTGGAATTGACTCCTGCATTTGTTGCTTGCTTTGTCTGAATTTGTATCTTTCTGCAATTTCAGATGGTTATGGTTGCGAAAGTTCTTGCATGATTTTCACTAAATCTTCGAAATTCTTATTTTCCGGCGACTCCAGAGAGCAAAGATCGGTCAGTAATTCGAATGCTTCATCCCCCATGATAATGATGAGAATTGTTTTAAGTTCTGCTTCCGTTTTATTCGCCTTGAAATACTGTTTGATACGAGTTATGTACCTACGTGTTCCAGTTTTTCTCGTAAACTTTGAATTCTTCAAATTTTCCGAAAGACATGATTTGAAAATGTTCACTTATTCCACAAATTTAGTTTATTTCAAATTTAATTTCTTATAATAATTTTTTTATATCCTCGTCGCCTCTGTGATAACTTTCGGGTAAACCATACGAGATTTAAATTGATACTGATTTATTTCAGAGCAGAACATGAACATGTGTTGATACAAAATAATACATATCCTATGAATATAGATAACATATACAGTCTGGACAATATAACATATACATAATCGAATTATTTTGAAATAGTAATATTCAAAAATTTATAATTCCGAAACTATTGGAGCTAGAACTTATAGTGTTGAAGAATATTATATCTGATAGGTAAAATGGTTTCAAAGAACGTTCTGAAATTAATTTTCGGAGGTATAAATCGTACAAAATTTGATATCTACATTTTTTTGGCTTTCAAAATTAGTGGTTCTTATTGAGAAAGTAAATCCGTTAATAAATAAAATCTGACCAGACGTTCCGTACTCATTCACACATTTCTGTAAATTTATTTTATTTGATCAAAAACGCATCAGCTTATTCGTGCTGTAGCTAAAATACAGGGTGGCCATTTGAAAACGAAACAGACGAGATTACAGACGAAATAAAGTTTTTCGATAGAAATGCTCGGATAGGTCGATTTCTGTTTCTACTTAAGATGTAGGTTACGGACGCATAGCGCTTCAACCCTTGCTACTACAACCCTCACCCCCAAATTTTGAATAGGGAAGATGGGGTGAGTGATACCTCATTTGAAAGGTATTTTTATACTGGTTTCAGCACAGTAATTGTTTTTTCATTTTATGCATTAGTTCTCGAAATATTCTTAACTAAGTATTTGAAAATGAAGTGGTGTTTTCATGGCACTTGTAGTGTTTTGTGAAAAATCGCCATTTTGAGCTTCAAAACAACCATGACTGTGGCTTCCTTCCTAACTAACTAACGCATGAATATTTCGAGAACTAATGCATAAAATGAAAAAACAAT
The DNA here is from genome assembly GCF_914767665.1 of Harmonia axyridis. NCBI lineage: Eukaryota > Metazoa > Arthropoda > Insecta > Coleoptera > Coccinellidae > Harmonia > Harmonia axyridis. The sequence continues at coordinate 81,569,201 of NC_059501.1, forward strand.
TACTGTGCTGAAATCAGTATAAAAATACCTTTGAATTGAGGTATCACTCACTTCATCTTCCCTATTCAAAAATTGGGGGTGGGGGTTGTAGCAGCAAGGGTTGAAGCGCTATGCGTCCGTAACCTACATCTTAAGTTGTCCCCCTCGAAACAGAAATCGACCTGTCCGAGCATTTCTATCGAAAAACTTTATTTCGTCTGTAATCTCGTCTGTTTCGTTTTCAAATGGCCACCCTGTATAATAAGATTCTCCATTTACATTAATCGACTGAATTATTGAGATTGAACAATTCCATGCATTGATACAGATATTTCAAATTTTAAATTGATATGTCGTTAGACCCCAATTCCAATTTATTTACTGCTAATTTGACCAAATAAGTAACATATATTTTTTTTTATAGACCAGTCCCTTATCGACCTAATGCTGTCGAAATTCGAAGATGTCAATGAGCCCTTGGATCTGCACGGCAATACTGCATTACATTTGGCTGTAAAAATTGCAAACGAAAGCACCATGGTCAAATTGTTAGAGAAAGGAGCTGATCCGAACAGAAAAAACTCTACAGGGATTGCTCCCATGCATGAAGCAGTGAGCCTCAAGTGTCACCTACTTCAAACCCTTCTCAATTATGGCGGAGACATAAACCTTGAAGGCCCGAATGGAAGAACACCCATACATCTGGCTGTCGTCTCTTGCAACAGACTGATCATAAATTATGTGTTGACGTTATGCCCAAACGTCAACATAAAAGACAATGATCGCAACACTGCATTAGCCCTCCTCATCAAAAACCCCAATTTACCCTTGAATAACCTAATTCGCAAATTCATCCGTGCTGGTGCTGATCTAACACTCACAGATCAGCACGGTTTGAACGTGTTGCACCGCTTAGTTCACAGCAATCGATTCAACTCACAACTAGAAGAATTGATTACGGAAGTAATAAACTGGGGAGTTGACTTAGATGCGAAGACATCAGGAGAGCAAAACACTGCTCTCCATTTAGCGGCGAACACCAGTTCACGAAGCAGCAAAGACCTGGTGCATCTTCTTCTTTCGAAAGGAGCAAATTTACTGGCGAAAAACATTCGAGGGAGGAGACCATTGGACTATGCTGTTTTTGGGCAAAACATAGATATAATAGAAATGATGTTTTCGTTTGCTGTACGTAAAAATTGCCCAGAGAATGATTTGATGATGGCTTACCATCGGACCACAGACTTCTATTCTAGTATATCTAAACTTCACAATCTCTGCCAAAATGAGTATCGAAAAGCAGAAGAGCTTAAAGTGACATCATCTTTCGGCTTGAACATTAAAAATGTTCTTCTTATGGATGATGTCAAACTAGCTAAAGTTTTAAAAAATAAGAATGCCTCATCGGAGATCAGTAGTAATTTCAAAAATTTCCAAGCATTCCGTTTTAGCCTGATGAAAGCATACGAGAATGCTTGGAGGATAAGGACTGCTGAAGATAACGCTATCAACTTCCTTTACACAGAGCTAAATTATAAATTACCTGTTCTGTGCATAGAAATGATAGTGAGTAATTTTAAAAAAGAACATCTGAAAGTATTTCTCGGAAGTAAAAAAAATTTTTAAATACGTTCAATTTTTCGAACATCAAATTACTCTCTATCATTTCTATGCAAAGAATAGTTAATTTATACTGCTGTATATATGAAGGAAGTTGATTGCGGCATCTGTTGATATTCAATATTTTAATCATCTTTAGCTGAACAACTGCTTTTCAGATATTTTTATTTTTATATTTTGATTGTGAATATATTTATATATTGTTGTAGAATTATGTAAAAAGTTTTTATTTATTTATATAGTTCATAATTTATTACTAAATATTACTTATCTATAAATATAGTTATTTATTATATATTTCATTATAGGTACATATAGGAATTCATATTTATAACTATCAAAGAAAATCTGATTCAATACCTATTCATTATATTTACTCTGTGCTTTTAAGGAATTATACATACTGTTATAAGTATTTGATATTTTTAATATATGCACTTTTAAAAATATTTTATTCGTTTACTTCTCAACATTTGCAAACCTTCGAGTCTATGAAAACCAAAACACGCATGTCAATACATTAAATGATAATTAATAAAAATAAAATTATTGCAACAATAACAGAATACAAGTGCAAAAGTGAGTAGTGCAAAGCAGTACCTATTCAGATATAGCTTTAATTAAACTGTGTTGTCCTTAGTATGTGATGTACTTTATACTTATACAGTGTTCATATATTGAGGCTACAAGCGAAAATGAGAGATTAATTTTGAGAAATAAAGTCCTATAAACATGGGCCCGCAAACGGTTTTTTTTTTCGAGATACAGGGCGTTTCATGCACCATACTAAAGTAATTTGAGTGGGAGTGAGAGCAAAAAGTCATCACAGTTCGTTGAAAAAACACCGAAACGTAAAGATGAGGACAATTGAGGTACATGGGGCAGCCATAGTTGATGACATGAAAACATTTTGATCAAAATGTAAATTGAAGAATGCAAGGACTCAAATCAGAAGAAACTTTTAATACTTCGTTAATCTATGACTTTTACCGAAATATTTGACACTGACAAGTGACAGTAAATGTCACATCTTCCGTCATATAAACAGCCACGCATGTATTGATGTCTGTCCAACACCAACTCGTATTTGAAGTTTTCTTTTTGTATTGAGTTAAACATTACGAAAAATGGAAGGATCACTTCTTGTATGTCGTTTTTGCTTTGTAAATTATGAAAATTATAAGTAAGGATTTTCAGGAACCAACGTTATATACTCTCAAGGGTATTGCCATTTTGGATAATGATGGAAACAGAATATTGGCCAAATATTATGATAAAAATATATTTCCTACTGCAAAAGAACAGAGAGCCTTTGAAAAGAATCTGTATAATAAAACGCATAGAGCTAACGCTGAAATAATAATGTTGGATGGATTAACATGTGTATATAGAAGCAACGTTGATTTGTTCTTTTATGTTATGGGAAGTTCGCAAGAAAATGAGGTATCTATATGACTCCCGAAATTAGTTGCATTTTTATCATGACTCTTATTGCAGTTGATTCTTATGAGTGTATTGAATGCTTTATATGATTCAATAAGTTTAATCCTAAGAAAGAATGTTGAAAAGAGAGCTGTACTAGAATCTTTGGATATTTGTATGTTAGCTATGGATGAAATATGTGATGGAGGGTAAATTAAATTTATTATAAATATTTAATTCATCATGTAGTAATTAATATTTAGAAATATGAAATTAATTGACTTATTGGTTCTAGTATTATAATGGATGCTGATTCTAGTTCAATTGTATCTAGAGTAGCTTTACGAACTGATGACATTCCTTTAGGAGAGCAAACTGTAGCTCAGGTAACTAATGCACTACATTCCATATTTTGGTGAATAAGGTTTCATATGATTCTTCCAATGAAATTGTATTATATGATTTGAATGTTTATGTAGTTTGTATTATTTTTCAGTTATACTAATAAGATTCTTTTAGAGTATTTTCTGTTATTTTATTTTAGTTAGAAACTTACTGCATGTTTCCTTTATAGGTCCTTCAATCAGCAAAAGAACAGCTAAAATGGTCGTTGCTTAAATAATTATTCATAGAGAAATAAAAAATGTTTATATATAATTATATTTATTGTAAGTATTCCACAATTTTAAACTATCCTTGTAATAAAATGATATAAGTTAAAAGATTTTTCTAGTATCACAACACCTAATCAAGTGATTATAAATTCAAAATAATTTACATTTGTTCAATCATTCATTCAAAATAGCTAAAAAATTAACATACTCAAGCTGTTAATTTGAAAGTAATTGTTATGAAACTTCAGTGTTGGAGATTCCTACTCAAAATAATTGATGAATAGTTTGTCTTAAAACTATTTCTTGAACACAATCAAATACTGTTCTGATGTTCTTTGTGTCTGTTGCCACTGTGTAATGAATATAAACGTCTCTTTTTGGTATAACTTCATGGATAAATTTTCCCGGTATAAATCCAACATGTTCTACAGAAAGAGGCTTCACAAGTTCCTAAAACAATATATACTGCAGTTCTTTTCTTTGCTGTAGTTTGTTTCTTAATATTACTAACCAGAATTTTGTCTTTCATGTAGCTCTTAGCCTTATCATATTCGTCGTTGAAATAAGTGTTTTTATTTTTTGAATAATACATTTTGTAATCAGGAAAATAATCTCCCAAATTTTTTCCCTGTTGAATCTTTCGTTTCAGAAGATCTTGCTTGTTCAAAAAGACGATCAAACCAGCAGTTCTTAGAAATCTGTTGTAAACACAAAAAAATTATTCCTTGTCCTATTGCAAAGTTGAATTATTTGAGTCTTTTATGAAAGTCAATCTTGTACCAAGGAGTAGGAATTGTTGTTTAACTACATGTTATGGGCAATATCACCATGAATTTTTTTTATACTTGAATAGTTGTAAACTTACCTACTTCCATAGATATCGTTGAAAAGAGTCAAGGATTCCTGAAATCTATTCTTCGTTTGGTCTTCCCTCAATTGTTGATCAAATTCGCTAGCTGCTATTAGAAACAAAATCGCTTCAATCCCTTCGAAAACCTAGAATAGTTCATTGCCTCCTAATTGGACACTAATATTTTTTATGAAAAATCTCTTTTCGAACCTGTATCCACTTTCTTCTTTCACCTCTTTGGCCTCCAACATCATACATCCAAAATTTTGGTTGGCCGTTACCATATTTTTTCTCGTTACTTATAGTGAATTCAATTTTGTTAATACTAGTTGTTTTCTCCCTGCAAAACAAAATATCCTGCGTATTTGGTATATAATCTGTTCTTCTTATGTCTTCGACTCTACCTAAAAAACTGTTAAAGTAAAAATTAAGGTTCATATTACACAGAATAAGTACTGATACTGTATTTTTCAAATATTCCCGCCGTCGATTATTATATTATTATGAACTTGTTAAATTGACAGCAGTTTACATCAGTTATACCAACATAATACATTAAAATATACTGCGATATTTATATAGCAAGCGTATTTTTTTAAAAGCTTTATTACTTTTTATTCAAGAAAGCATCCTTTCAACTGAAACTCCTTTATACTGGGTGGAAGCTGAACTAGTACTATAGTATACTATGCTAGTACACAGGAATTCTAACCATAAACTATTCAACAGTATAAAAAATATTTTCCTATTTATTAACATCCAAGTATATTAGACTCCCCAGAACTATATTACATTAATTTGACGAAAAAAAAGGTTATTGAATTTGCAAAAAAGCTCTAAATACAAAAACTCGTATAATCCAGACCTATTCTCACTTGATCAGAACTTAACTGACGTCAATTTGAAATAAACGCTTGTGTCATTTGAATTTAGTGTTGTACTACTACAAATCTGATGATATTTTCTACAAAAAATATTCTAGTTATTTTTGGAGACTGTAAGATTATAGTATTTAACACATTAAATTCTAACCTGAAACAATTTGCTATAGTAAGAATGTAATATCAAAATAGTGGTCTTCCTTTAATCGACCATCAGTTTTCCTGTGTAAATGAGTTGAACACTCGCCCTGTATAAAAGAGTCAGTTGTAATGACTCCTCATGTAAACTTTAAATAGATCTTTTTGTACCTACATACTTACTATTCTGCACAGTCCAACAACTGAAATTCATTAGATCTTTTGAGGGCCTTCTGCACTCCAGGATCTAATACTAATAATTGCACATGGTCAAAATACTCCTGCGAAATATTCATTTGTTCAAAAATACAATAATCAATGAGAAAACGTAATATATGACGATCAATAATATAGATACAGAAAAAAATAGTCTTACCTGTTCAAATAAACAGTAATCAGGACCAAGACTTAATAAATAAACCACAGATGGTTTAGATGATTCGTATTCAACAGCTATAGGTGGAAATATTTTGGGCATATTGTCTAAAATAACAAAAATGCACTCATGCAGATTGGCCCTGATGTTTGGAATTTGTTCTTTCAACTCTCTGTGAAAAAATTTCTAATAGAAACATGCATCACAAGAGAATTAGAATTTTTGGAAAACTATGTTGTTTTTTAAGAAATTAAAGGATCGACTCTGATAAATTAAAAAACCCCTCTTGAAGTGATAGTCGAAACTAATACTCACGCGGAATTAGAGCTTTACCTGTCATTTGGTTTGTTTAGAATGCTAGAATTTGTGAGTTAAAAGTGATTTTTGCAATGGATGAAAATATTAACGAAAAATTATCCTCAAATTTTGCATTTCAAAATGAAATTTCGTGTGGCGAAGTGTTGAAAATGTTATGTAAGGTTTGCGAATTGGTGCAGTACATTCAAAATTTGAATTATCGCTCATAGGCAATCTTTTCAGACATTAAAAAGATTTCGCGGTTAATACTGATGAAGTAGATTCCAGAAAATGTGTTTAAATAGTATCTTATCTTGCAAATTAATGATATTTTTTGACAAAGTAGTATGAGACATGTATAAAATGTAGTCCTACCTTTCAGAAAATCCATTTATATGCAGAATTTTCATTTGTTTGATGATGGTGGTCTTTCCAGATTCACCAGTACCAAGAAGAAGTATCTTCTTAACTTCATTGAATTGTTTTTCCACGATCTTCGAGCTCTTCTTTCTGGAGAGTCTTTTTGATAAATTTTGGGACAATCGAAACATGATACCTATAGTTTGTTTTGTCGTATTCCGTTAGGTACATATTAGAAAAATTGGTATTCAATACAATTTAATCTTGATAATAGAGAGAAGTTAATCTTATCTTAATTCCAACGATTTCATTAAGATTTGAAAGCAAATAAATGATAACCGCCGATATTGTGAACTCCCAGATTTGCAATAGGTGATCCAATTAAGTTCAATATTCTATTTTTGGAATATTGACGACTTAAAAAACTCTTCAAATATTTGTTATTTTCTCTATTACACAAATACCACAATTCATTACGCAAAAATTTGTTAATATAAATTGTTAACAATTTTTTTTCAATTAGTTTGGATTTATTTATTATGAATATCTTCGGTCCTTAGATCCTTAGCACTTAAAGGCTCATTTTCACGGTGATAGTATTATCATAAAAATTTCGAATTCTGCCAGTGGATGTTGAAATTTTTTTCACATAAATAATTTAACTTGTTTTTTCACTTTTCCAAATAATTGACGTTTAGAGGGGAAACAAAAAACTATAGTGCACAATTACTTTAGTTCATCATTTCCAATAATAAACCGTAGGAATTGTTCAAGAACCCATCTCTTTTAAATTATTTTGTTAACCGCTCTCCTCTCTTTAATTACTTGAGATATTTTACGAGGAAATAATATAATATAATATGAATTTATTATTATTAAGCAAAAAAAATATTGAATTTTAATTCTATTTGTATACCATGTATATGAAAACAGTAGATTTTGAAAAGCCCTTATAAACGGTCATAAATGACCGTCCTAGTGCAATTAGTTACGTACATCGTTTGGACAAAAAGTCATCCATATGGTTCACCGATGGATCAAAATCAGAGAGAGGTACTGGCATTGGGATATATGGACCTAAACTGAGGATCTCTAAAGCCCTGCTAAGTGAACCCTCTATTTTACAGACAGATATACTGGCTGTTTACGTATGCGCTCAGGAGTGTCTTAAAATGAACCTCAAGGGGGCGCATGTCTACATCACCACAAACAGCCAAACCACACTGAGATCCCTGGAATCCTACTGCCAAGGGTCTCTGTTAACCTGGGAGTGCCATAACACCATAGGGCAACTGGCCAGAGGCAATAAAGTGAATCTACTATGGGTACCAGGGCACTGTGGTGTTGAAGGATATGAAAAAGCCGATGAACTTGCAAAAAGTGCATCGAGGTTAACACCTGCTGGACCTGAGCCTTTCTGTAGGCTAGGAAAAGACCAATATAAGGCTGTGTTCCAGCAATGGGAGTTGAATAACAGGATAACCCATTGGACTAACACTCCTAGACTTGTTCAGGCAAAGAAATTCGTGACGATTTCACCTACCTACGCCAAAAAGCTCTTAAAGCTGTCACGAGCCGAGCTTCGGGTGATGGTGGGACTGCTGACGGGGCACTGTCGGTACAAACATCATTTGTACTGTATGGGGAAGTCAGCAGATGAGATTTGCAGGCTCTCTGGATCAGAAGCAGAAATAGCCGAACACATGGTATCCAAGTGTCCAGAGCTGACTGCCCTAAGAACCAATCATATGGGGGAAGCCGGTCCTGGATACCCGGGAGGTAACGGACAAAGTCCCTAAGGAGGTTGTCAGTTTTATTAACGTCATTGATGACCTCCTTGGGTTTCCATGAATAAGAAGAGTAGAGAACAAAAGATCTGCATGGTCGCAGTTCCTGGAAGGCTTACCGAGCCACAACGACCCTGGTTCAAATAATAATAATTATAATATGATAACAGTACGTACCATGTTTTTTAATAAATTTCGTATATTACTACTCAGAGAGATAGAAATAATGAAAGAAAGATCTGAATTATTGTTTAAAATAAATATATTTTTTCCCTCTGTATGTACAAGATAAAACCATATAAAATATATTAAAAAAAATCATATAACTCAACACTTATTTATTTCATGTACAGATGTAATAATTTTCTCATTGTTGCTGGTCCATTCCAGTATCCACAAAGCATTAAATTCCAATAAAGAGGTGGCATCAAATACTTCTTCATAAGATACATTGAGGTCATTTCTTTATCTTGACTTATAGGAAATGTTTCCAAAGGTTCAAGTTTGTAATTGAATTCAGCCAGTATACACTTATTGTAACCAGTAACTAACGGACAAGATGCGTAACCATCGTATACTTTATGTACATCTTTGCCGTCCATTACAGCTTTTAGATTATGAAAAACTACGGCACTCTGTGCAGCTGAAAATGATTTTGTGAGAATGAAAAAAATTAATTTCTGAATGATACTTTTGGTATTCAAAATAATTTAAAAAAGAAATAACTGAGAAAAACCATATAAAAATTAAAAAAATTCATTTTCCAAATTAATATTTGGAAACAAATGAAACATGCAATTAACTTAGAGCCCTTTCAAGAATGATGTCGTCATCATCAGTAAGGAAACAAGGATTTAAAAAATGAAAAACTTACCAGCTGCTGCAGCAGTTTTAGAGTTTGGTGAAGAGCTACAGTCTCCTATAGCAAATACATTAGGGAATGTAATGTGTCTCAAAGATTCAGGATCTACATCAGCAAATCCTGCAGGGTTACTCAATTCCTTGTTAGTCCTCAAAGCATATGGGGTACTCATTGGTGGAGTCACGTGAAGCATTGAATACTTAATAAAAAAGTATATTGTATATATACAAAATAAACTTTTGGTATAGAAATATACATTTATGATCATTTAATCATGAAAAAATTAATTATTAATCTTACTTCCATAACTTGCTTTTCTCCTGGTTTATCCAAATTTTCGAACACAGCTTCCTTTTTATCTGACCTGACTTCAACAAGATTCATTCTGAGGTTCACTTCAATATCTCTACTATTAACCACATTCCATAGAGCATCAGCGTACTTTTTAACTCCAAATATCACAGGCAAAGAAGTATTGTAAATAATCTTCGACTTTTGTCTTTTTCCATTCTACAATAATCAAACATACATACAACATGTACCTCAGATTGCAGTTCATATTATTAAAACATACTTTACGTAAATAATCATCAACAAGATAGCAAATTTTTTGAGGAGCTCCTGGACATTTCACAGGGGTGTTGGGATATGTAAAAATAGCGTTACCAGATTCAAAATTTTTCAGTACTTGGAAAGTTTTCTCAACATATTTGTCGGAATAATTGGAACAAACTCCGCTCCAATTTTTAAGACCTTCTAACAGGCCAGGTATCTGTAAATTAACTATGATTTAGATGACCATATATCTAAGGGCAATATATAACAATATAATCATTGAATTTCCTCACTTTATCATAATTAGTTTCGAGCCCAAGGGCTAAAAGCATAAAATCATAGTTTATTTTATGGCCCATAGTGGTAATGACTTGATTTGACTTTGGGTGAAACTCTGCTGCACTATCTTTAATCCACTTGGCATTATCTGGTAATACATTTTTTTGTAGTTTAAAAGAGTCATTCAATGTATAAACTCCTGCACCCACTAATGTAAATAGAGGTTGATAGTAATGCCTTTCACTGGGATCAAGTATAAGAACCTCGTCTTTACCCAGAATCTTTGAGAGTTTTGCAGCAACAGCACAGCCTCCAGTGCCCCCACCTACCACCAATACTTTGCATCTGAAAGTAGCAATTTCTTTGAAAAGTGGAAAAGAATGGGATAACCTTTGCTGGTATAATAATTTTCAATTGAAGTGAAAAACGTCTCTTACCCATGGTGTGCAAATCGATAGGATGTACATGAAAGTTTTTTTAAAGAAAAATTGAAAGATTGCAACATTCTTTCACAAGAACAAAACTATTATGAAATGATTCGCTATCTTCCAATTTTCAATCATTCATAGTTTTATGACTTTTTGGGTTATGTTGTTATTATTATTAATCATTACTTCGTATTTAATCACAGAGTACTGAGGTTTTTATCGATATTTATTAACCATATATCATCATAATTCCTGTTTATTTTTCCAAGAACCATATATTTATATTGGCACATATGTCAGTTTACTTTACGATAATCATGTGAAATTCCCTTGTTTGCATTATGTACAGGATGTGCTCAAAAAGTTTTAGCCTATTTCAACAAAGTTATCTGTTAGAGGAGTATTAAATAATGTTTTCTATCCCAACTCTCCTAGAGTTCTCTCAAAAGCTGAGGCTCTTAGAGCTTGTCCGTTTTGTAAATTGTTGGACAAATGAAACCCTTGCTCTCTGAATATATGCATATGTGCTTAAAACGCTCAGCCAGTACACTAGAGGCTACAGGTTCGATTCCGAGAGGGTTGAATATTCATATTTATCTTATAAATCGTTTTTTACTGAAAATTTTCAGGATTTGAAATATTAATTGAGGGGGAAATAATAAATCATTGTATAAAATTTACAGTTTCATTTTCGTTCTAGTGTTTTCCAGGTTAGAATATTCAATTCGAGGTGTTTATAAGAAAGTTAATTGCTAAATGTTGATAGTTGTCTGCTAAAAAAATAAATTCATTCGGGATTCATTGAAACAATTGAAATATTTTATACTCTTATATTAATATCAGTCCTTACTTATTCAACACTCCAATATGAGATTGCAATCAAATTCCAACAGTATCAAAACATTTCTTCCTTACCAATTCACAATAAAATCCTATAATCTATTTATGACAATTTTATAAAAATTGTAAAGTACTTACATTAATATTATAACTACATATTGAATAGCATATGATACCGGATATAAGGATAAGCAAAGACATTTGTAAATTTCTTAAAAATTAAATATTTAAAGTAGCAACTTTATACAAAACAAAACAATGCGAATGGCATTTCGAAAAAAATATACAGCAATAAATTAATTATAATGAAAATCATTACATCCATTTAAATACATAAATTGAATGAAATCATTCATAAAATTCTGTGAAATATAAAAAGAAATCTAAGTAGAAAAAATTATATAGTATACTATAGACATTTAATAACTATTTTTCTTCTATGGTAAATTATGTATAGATGCTTCATGAATAGTGAATTTCGAATCAATGGAAAATAAAATCGCAAATATATCACAAATCATTTCAAAGGAAATTATTCATATGTTGTAAGATGAAAATTGATCATAAAATTGTATTACCGTTTATTTTTAATATTATAAACATGTATAAATATTTATATTTACTCCGTAATATATTCCTTGCTTGAAAATGAAATGATTTCTGATGAAAATGATAATTTGTTCAATAATAAGCAAATTGGTGTGAATGCACATGAAACGATAAAAGAAATGAAAAATGACGAAAATTAGTAAATTATACTAGTCAGTGTTCTTGGATCTCGAATATACTTGAACCATTGTATAAAGGATATCCTTTATACAATACTTGAACCATTGCATCATTACAATTATCTTAGATTTGTAAATAAAATTTGTGCACAATAAAAAGTTTGGAGTTCTTAAAATATCCACACATCTCTAAATATGACGAAGCAATTATTGAAAAATTATAAATTTCAACCAAATTATCTTCAGTCAAATCAAAATCACTTTCTGCTTGTCATTACTTTTTGTCTTTTTAATATACAGGGCGGCTAAATGAAAACTGATAACAAGAGATTTTAAGACATAATAAAGTTGGTATAGATCTACACTAAAGGGTGATAAAAAAATTTCAATTCAAAAGTGGCATGAAATTATGTTGATCTACAGTTTATACCTGTAGATTAACATTCACAACAAATATACTTAAATTTTGAAACAGAGCAGGTATCATCAACTGTGAACTTATTGACCCCCTGTATATTTATAATCACATAAAAAAAATACAGATTAGTTTCTTTTCAGTCTTGCTCCTACCCCTAAAATAGGCCTACCAACCCTTTCTGGTGGATTCAGACTTTCAGACAAACCATTTAAATTCAGAGGTTCTCGAGGACGGTCTATTTTATCAGAGTAAAATGACCCATTGGATTTTACGAACCTGTAATTAACAAGTTTCTCTTCTGGGGCCATAGGCCTGATCGAATTTTCTAATATGGAACTGGAAACAGATTTTTCTTCCGGTGAGTTCAATCTAACTTGATCAATTGGCTGTTGAAAAAATGAATTATCTACTCCATTCATTTCTAACTTACATCCCCTTTGTTCTTCTGTTTTTTTTCTTGTGTCGTGTTCGTGACAATTAGTTGATGGCTGTGGTAGAGCATCATACAATACCTGAAAAAAAATAATAGCTAAAGAGAACCTAGAAAATCAATAAAAGGTACAATGAAAATTACTTCCACATATATTTTGAATAGCTTTTCCAGTATTTTGATGAAACTGTTTTATAAAAAGCATCTTCAGAGGTTTCCCAATCGTACTGCCTCAGCTATTGAAATAGATAAGCGTTCCAATAAAATTCAGAGGAGAAAAGAAACATCAATTGTTCATAGCATCTGGTTACCATCAACAGATCGCATTCGAACTAAACCAGCCAAAAATGGAGGATATGAACCACCTACACTTACAATCTAGAAACCTCTGAAGATACCTATTTTAGTTGTAGGAGAGAAATATCAGGTGAAACGCCAAATAGACCACGACTACGAAGCCCAAATATTTATAATTCTGTTGAAAAATCTGCCTTGAAAGTTTGCAATATTATGGCATTTATATATGCAGGCTAGTGTGCTATAATTAAAAAATAATTATTATTCATTGATTTACTTTATAGCATACTAACATTTTGATTCCAAATAAACAAATAAATATGCAAAAAACATAATTATGAAGTGGATGTTTATATCCACAAACCTTTATAAGCTTTCAACAAACATATGGACAACAATGTTGTCATCCTAAAAAAAAAGCCTGAGTAACTTTTTGTTTCTGAAGATGACAACAATCATGTGGAAACATTTGGTAAATACTACAGAAAGTGACTACAACTTCAGAAGAAGCCTAATTACCATAAAAAGCAAACATTATATATGAATAATTTATTCAATGAACAACAAAAATTCAAAATTATATTTTTCTTAGATGGTTGATGAAATATTACTCTATTTATTGGAAATAGTCTAGTATTACCCAAATAGAATACTTCTCTTGAACAATATTGCCTTTTATATGTTATCCAGTGAATGTTCAGTTTTGAAGTCCTGGTTGTTCAAGGTTCAAAAGGAATATTCTGAATAAGGCACAAATATACAGCCAAAATTAAATTTATTTGTTTAAACATTCAAAGCCACACAAATACACATATTACTAATAACATTCAAATCCATACCGATATCTCTGAGAAATCATCTTTATTTATATTCCTCCTATAAAATTCCAACTCTTCTTTAGTTAGTTCATATCTGTGAGTAATCAATTCATAAGTGAAAAATAAGAGAATGTTGTTCATTGGTATTGGAGAGCTCTGGATCAATTTTAGTTTAAGTTTACAAAGAAAATCTTCAAATTGTGGTGAGTTTTCTTCCATCAATTGAAGTATTATTGATGAATGACGGCATGCCTGCAAAAAAGTAATTAAAATATATGCTACAAATGAAATATAATAAAAAATACTCACTAAATATATGATCGTTTTAATTTCTTTCACATCTCGATAATGCAACAGCTGGTTTATATAACCCATTACAGCTATTCCCTCTAATATAGGATAGCCTTTTGATTGAAATTTTTTGATGCTATAAAAAAAATTACTGCACAATTTTAATGCATTATAAAATTTTGAAGGAGCTTCATCCCTACGTTTCTCACTACCTGAAATTGAAAAAGAAATTCTTGATATAATCAAGAAAACTAAGTAAGTAATTAACTTACATTCAAAATCCTGCTGTAACCATGAAATAAATTCCTTTCTAGTTGTATTTCTCCAAAGGATTTGTTCTTCAGATTTTTGTTTATTTTCAAAATGTGCTGAAGAAATGAACAGGACAAATTTTTCTGAAAATCTTTCATTTCTCAAACATTCTTCATGGATAGCTTCCATTGCCTCCCTTTAAAATGAAATTTTTATAACGTCACTTCATTATTTTAAGAGAAGTTTCAATTTGTATTCAAACCTCAAAAAATTACAACATTGAGTTCAATACCTTATCAAATTAATTGTGGGACATTTTTTCATGAACTCGTCTCTAATGTGGTATATTTTGTTGTTTACTGTGATACCGTCGTCTTCGATATTCAAAAATTCGAACTTTTTGATCAAATCATCATAACCATTCTTATCCTCTAGTACAGGATCATTTGAAATTGGATCTAGTCCTGGTCTCACAGAAACGGCATTTGGCCCCAATCTTAACCATCCTCTTCCTCTACCAGATCCTGACATGATTCACTTTCTGACAAAAGTTAATTCTAAATTAATAATGAAGTCTAATTATTTTCCAATGTTTTTAGAGATTCGCCTTAAAGTATCTTGAAATTCTTGTATCTATCAGAAACAAATTTAACCTCTGTTGTCAACATCAACATAGGCTTCGGTAGGTTACAATCGAACTAATTCACTAGAACGATTTGAACTACGAGCAGAGAATATAATAGTGATCACTGACTATGAGTCGAGACCAGGTTGAGAATCGGACTAGGTTGAGTATTTGACTAGGTTTAGGCAAAAAGTCTTGAATTTGCCTCTGCATGAATCATTGAATTTACACATTGTTTGTGTCATCCTATTATGACTCTCCTAGGCCTTTGTGAGACCTCAAGAGCTTGTGGGAGTAAGTAGAACTGGTTGTGTTTTGTATAGGCTTTGTTACTGTGACCTGACCCATCGCCACTTCAGACATGCACTGTTAATTTTTTACTGAATGGTTGGTTGGAGGAACTGGTTACGCAGTTCTTTTCTCTATAATGAATGCTGATTGTATTTAAGAGCTGCTCCCTCCAAAAAACTATACCGTACCTAAGAATTGAATCGAAGTAAACATATTACAGAATTTTTAATAGTATTTATGTAGATGTGAATTAGATTGATCCAAAGTAAAATTCGACAAAATTTATTTTAAACTACTATTGCTTCGTCAACGATGATAAAATGATGGAAACATTTTGCGGAAATAAAGTAATTTTACTTTTAATAAATCCAAGATGAATTTCTGTGAAGCAAAGACCTAAACAATAAATTATTCGCTACGAGACTAGTTAATCTGTTATTTCTTATCAAAGTTATTATTTTTCTATTTTGTATAGAAATACAAAATTGACTTAGTTGGAAAAATAATAGCTTTGCTTTTTTCGTAGTTCCTTTGGATTTCACTCTGTGATTTCTGAATCTAAGTATTGATTGAGGCCAAATAAAATATTAGTAGGCAAAATAATCTAAGTCATGCAACCATAGATTTAGATGCACCATTTTAATGTGGTTTATAAATTTAAAAGGTTATATTATCTTGATTTGGTTCAAAATTTGAACAAAAAACGTTTTGTATCAATTATTTAGTAATGTACGAAAAATGTGAATGAATTCTAAAATAAAGAATTTTAACACCTAACCTATAAATTGAAATTTTTCGCATGCGTATTGAGAAAGAAACAGTCAGTATATCCGTCGTAAATTGAATCTTTCTCTGTCTGCCATTTATTTAAAACCATTTTTGATATGGGTAATTGATAGTTTTTGATTAGTCGGTGACACAAGATGCAGTGACGGAGGCAGCACTATCGTTCATCCACTATACATTTATCATCTATCATATTTTCGTATGCCGAAACTCGAAAATAAAATAATTTAAAAACTCAAACAAATAAAGGTAAGCCTAAGTGTGAATATATGAAAAAACTTCCTAACTGTTGAAATCCTTTTAGGGTAAATTAATATTTGGTGTATTAACAATCAAAGTTCCGCGATTTCAAAAAATTCTCTAGTGTTTACACGAAATTGTCTCTATCTGATCAGAAGCAAGTCTATTTTGCTGATTTCTCGAATTTATATGCAGTCTCATTTTGGAGAATTGCCTTTTAAGTATATTTCATTTGGATATAATTATATATCTATTAGTTTAAATTAGTATCTTCTCCCACTCGATCTTATCAGAATTTTATTCCTTGAGTTAATAATTTTCTTCATTTGTTATAGTTGAAAACTGTTTGATTGCCAATTACAAATATTCACTTTTATTTGTGGTTTTCCTAGTAAATGATAAATTTCGTTTTGACCTAGTTTCATTTCTTCATTTTACATAAAGTATTTTTATTTTCAGAATGTCTCATCCTGTATTGTCAGTATGTATATTTTGCTTAATTTGTGCAACACACTCTCCTTGTGGTTCTCATGCTGCAGTGAAACATGAATCGCCCCATATCAAAAAAGATTTATTCCTGAAAGATTCAAATAACTCACCATCTTTAACTCCTGAAGAAACCCTGTCCAGGGTTAAATTAAAACAAGAAGAAGGGTTTGTGGAAACATTTAGAAATATAACTAATGAAGTATCTTCATTAAACATTAAAAAGCTTAGTTTATTCAAAAGAAACAGTATTAATATTGAAAATAGTGATAATACCCCAAATATTTCTAAAGAAAAAGATTATGCAAATAAAATATTCGAGACATTTGGTGATGGAAATACTATGTCAAAGGAAGGATTTGAAAAGTTTCTGGAAAGTTTTGGCTTTGTTCAAATTGTATCCAAACAACTAGAAAGTGAAACAAATAAAGAAGGTGGGAGAGAAAATTCAACTGTACCAAAGGAAAACAAAAAAAATAATGTAAGTTTCATTTATTTCATCTACTTCGCTAACCGTTCCCCCAACAGTTCATTGAAACATTTCGAATAATTCATCGTTCAATGACATTAGAGGATATTGCTATTTACTTGAATGAATATTGTAATTATCTATATTCCTGTTTTTGAAAAAATGGGGAAACATTCTTTTAAATTTTCCTGCTTCCAATAAACGTCCAAGGCATGGCCAATTGTCCATTTTAGTAGTCAATAAACTGCATTGTTATTAGTTTTACTGTTAGGAATTAAAACTCACTTAATGTATAACTTCATTAACTTGAATCAGAAAGTTCCGCTCTGACTGGAGTTAGGGGATATTTCCAAGATTATTTTCTTAATTTTATTGGATGTAGCCAATAAAATTATTTTTTATAGTATTGTATCTAATTCTGATACAGTTTTTCTGGTGAACTCTTATAAACCTACATTTCTGTAATAAAATTTGAAATTATGGTATTGATCACATATTTATGGGTATTTACATATTTGAAAATAAAATAAAGCAGTGAAAACTGTTGGTATTGCCATTCAATAAATTTATTCTAAAATTAGAGAGAGCTTTGAGAAATGAATAACAAGACATAAAAAAATAGTTTTAAAATTTTCAGATGCAAATATTTAAAACTATTGGAAGGATTTTATTAGGGATTTTCACAGATAGATAAAGCTCAGAATGGAGATATATTGCTCCATTCTGAGCTTTGTTCAATTGAAATCGAATGAAAGTGAAAAAAAGAAATCATTATTTGAAGTAATTTTTCAGATGTATTAAATATTGACATCATAAATTAATAAATATAATAAATTTTTTCATGCAAAATCCGAGCTTTGATAATTTTGCTTTTAAAAATTTTTTTTTAAACGAATATCCCTAGGTTCAAACCCTGCAACATCATATTTGGTAAATAATTTTTGGTTTTTAATTAGGGATGAGAACAAAACTAGAGTTAATTTCAACATCTATGAAACCTACATTGTGCACTCAGAAGTAGTAATTATTTTGGAAAATTGGTCTTAACGCTTGAGTGAAATTGAAATCCGATGTTTCCTGTTTTTAGAGATTCATTCTTTTGTAGGTTTCAGAGGAATTTGACCTTTGAATTCAACGTTGATTCCCATCATACTACTTTGATGCATCATCAATGTTTTGTTGTTAGAAATATAAAAAAAAAATATATAAAAGCATTGACTTGGTGTTAGGAGATCATGACCGCCTGCATTCATGTGCCTATTGCGCGTTGGAGACCACAGAGCTGTAATTAGGATTCTTTGAGAAATGAATAAATTTGCGAGGGCCATATGTACGATCTCGAGATTCGGACGTACCCTGAAGATTTTGAGTCTCTAAAATTTTTCTGTTGAAAAGTTACTTTGGTTACGCACGGACCTTATTGTTCGAGACCATCTTCGGTTCAAAATTCGGAATGATGTTCGAGAAACGAGCGCTCAAAAAGTAGAAAAATAATACAGGATGATCATTTTGAATCGAAATTTTTCCAATTTCTCGTTTTTGAGTTTTTAAAAAACAATATTTCTTTAAAGTTAAACCCCTCGTTTTTCATTCCAAATTCGTTGAGGTTTGAAGACGAATTGAAAATTTCAATTTTGTATTGCGCAAATATTTTTCAAGAACTCACTATTCTTGGAATACATAAATGGCGTAAGAAAGAATCCAATGAAAATATTTTGGACATTGTCTTCATTAACTAAAATGCGGTTGGAATAAATTATTTCTGACAATTCATGATAAGAATTGAAATTAGTTTATATTATTCATGTCGTGTGGAAATTTATGTAATGTTAATTTAATATGTAATTGATTTGCGCTCGAAATATGAACAGGTTTTAAAAAGTTTCTTTAATAGATGAGAAGGAGTCAAAAATAATGGGGAATTTCTTTTGTTTCTTTCCTAGGCTAATAAAATTCTGTTATTTATTACAACAGTAAAATTTTGAGACATTGTAATTACCTCAATTAAGTAGATTACCATGACTTTCAAACTTTCTAACATGTTGTGATTTTCATTTTAAACCATGAATATTTATTGAACGATAAAAGCTTTTTAGATTTCTATCATTCCCAATAAGAAACCTCTATTATTGTTCAAACTTCACTGTTAACGTTTTGGACTATCCAAAATGAAAAAAATTAAGGAGAAATCCCTATTACTATCCACTTTACAAGTAACACAGCTTTTCTCGGTAAATTTTTAGCTGAAAATTTGTATATTGGGGTTTGAGACAATGATCTTTCTCACTCAAATATTTTTAGACCTCTACAACTCTCGGTTATACGAAAAACAGACTACTACTCTTTCATTTCGCATGGCACACCCAGTATATTATTGCATCATTAGAGAGCTGATTCCAAACACCGAAAAATGGATGTAGATTATATATATAGATAGCTGATTTGATGACAATTTTTGCAATATGCTATAACTTAGGTATAAACGCAACGGTAAGAGTTAATCAGATTCTTTTTAAAAAAATTGTTGCGAAGACTCGCACTTTTTTAATATTTCTGCAGAAAAAGTTTTTTTGGAGTCCTCGCAATTAATTTTTTTTAAGAATCTCAAAAACCCATAAATCGTTGAGTTTATACCGCTGAAATTGTCATCAAATAAGCTCTATTGATGCAATAATATACAAGGCGTGCCATTCGAAATGAAAGAGTAGTAGTCTGTTTCTGGTATAACCGGAAGTTGTAGAGGACTGAAAATATTTCATGGAGAAAGATCAATGCCAATCCCAATATGCAAATTTTCAGAACAAAATTATATTTAATTTTTCATCGCGGTGAATCACCCTGTATATAATATGAAATAACCATTTCAAGCTTCATTTGAAATTTCGTGCGGCTAGCGTCATCGGAATCATGGAAAATTCAACCAATATATCAAATCACTAAGTGCGCATGAATAAACGAGCGCTCAAAAGCTGTTGACTTGAAATATTATGTGAAAATTTGTGTTTTTCATCGATGATGGCGGGCTGCCTCTTTTATAAACGCATATAATGGTCTCCATTATATTCGACGATTTGTAACACTTGCGCCATCAAGTTTTATCTTTGTTTTGTCTCAGCAATTTTAATATGGATTTACCATAGCTGGCTTTCTTTTATTATATGGTAACACAACAATAAGTATTCAATACGTGCATTGTTTTTGCTGATGTTGAGAAAAAAATAAGTCGTAATATCATTATTGTGACAATAGGTTGGCTGATAAGAAAATTCTGAATTATAATCCTAAAGTATGCGCAATAGTTTGAAATAGTACTACAGTATTAAATTCTATGAACAATTCATGGAATAGCTTAGGAGCTTATTTATTAAGAGGTAGATCAATGTTTAGACGTGAATTGAATGTAGTTATACCGCACACAAGCTCAAGAGCTCGATCCATGCATTTCGAAGGTTCAAAGTCAGGAAATCAAATGAAAAAGTTCATGAAAACTTCAATGCTGAGTGGAATACTTTTTGTTTAGAAATCATATAGTTGCGGTGCTTTTGAAAAAGAATATGAATGAAAAGTAATCTTCAGTATTTTTACATGAATGCGTACTAGAATCATAATGGACAAAAATTAATAAGAATTTTCAGTCGGTGCGTAACTTTATTTGGTAGCTGACATTAATTTCATGAATGGTAATATTCTGTTTTGACTTCGAAAGCTAATCTGAAGTAAATCTGTTATGATGAACATAATCTAAATAAAAAGTTTAAAGGAAGTTATAATCTAAAACAAGTTTCATACTTTCTATGTTTTTACTACCAATAAAATTGGATATTGATTACATTGTACAATCGCGCATTTTCGAACTTTTTTCAAGTTAATTTTAAGAAACTATCCAGAAACAAAAAAAATTGCTCTTGGAATTCTTCTAACTAAGGCGGGGAAGCTAATTGCCATTAACTGAACTGGTCAACACAAAACTACGAAAAGTCATCTATCATAAAAGATACAAATGAATAAAACGCTCTGAGTGAGTTTATGCTAAAAAATGTCGCTTTTGACGTTTAGTTATCAGGGTTGCCAATTTCGAAAATATAAAAGGCAACCCTCGTAATACCAGTTGTTTGTGTAACTGTTTTGGGATCAGAAATGAATTATTTAAAAAAATTATGTCTCATAACTTTTTATCCACTGTGGCACTGTGGACTGTGGGGTGCATGAATGGTGGTAATAACTAATGCCGAAACATTTTCAATTTTACAGTGCATAGACAGAAAGGAAATATTCGCAGAGTTAAGTGGAACGGACATCACAGACACAGATGCCAGAATCAATGACACGATGTTGCGGAATGCCTGTCCGGCAATTCTCTACACGCTTATGGTGGGCCAGTGCAACGAGGAGCAACATGATCATTCTGAAGAAAGCCCACACGAACATAACACCTTGGCCGTTTGGGTCTATTCAACCATTGCGGTCATTCTTACCAGCGCCTGTGGTGTTCTGGCGGTGGTGGTGATACCCATCATGCAGATGAAGTTTTATAAGCCCCTATTACAATACCTTATTGCTTTAGCCGCAAGTAAGCATATGCAGAAAACTTACTTACTTCTATTTCAGTATCGTAATGAACTCATTACAGCATCGTTTTCAGTTATATTTTTCGTTTCGGGTTGTCTATGCTGACAATCCTATAAAATTTCAACAAACGTCAATAATTGTCTATATAATATAATTTGGATATATTGGAATTATTAGCAACATTATTCGCAATTTCTCTTAATTCAGGTGGTGTTAAATCGATTTCGTCAGGCATAATTGACGAATTTAATGCTTAATTGTAAATTATTTCAAAATTTGAAACGTACGATTCATATCCAAATTCCGTTCTGTCAATTTTCGTAACACCAACTACCAAGATATAATATGAAAGTCACTAGGATATATAATCTGAATTTTTCATCGAATTTTGACAATATTTCATAAAACTTGACTGAAATAGAGAAAATATCGTCTAATACATAATATACTATTTAGATGCTGCAAACCTTGTCGTTGTTCTTGAGGTTATTTTATTTTTCGTACAATAAAAGAAATAACAAAAAAAAAAGTTGATCATCGAGGTGAAATCAGGAACTTTTGGGTGCTTGTTCATTGAAATAGATATTAGTATGTATGTATATATGTAGTATCCAAAGGTGCAATCAGCGCATGAATGAACGTATGTTGAAAAACTCGCGACTTCACGTCAGTGCTTCCCTAATTGTCTTTCAGTATTGAATTCAGAAAATTAATAAGTGACGCTATCTTTTTTCAGGTACATTATCTGGTGATGCATTTTTGCATTTGCTGCCTCATGCCATGACTAAATTTCACGTTCACGGGACTCACGGTCACCATGTTCACCACGAGGAAGTTTTCTTGGAAGGGAACGAACTTGACCCCCACCAAGAAAACACATGGAAAGGCTTCGTTGCCATGACAGGGTTGATGTTCCTCTTCTTCATGGAGAGGATAATTCTCATTATAGGAAAATGGAGAAAAGGAAAGCAGAAGAAGGTATGGTTGAATCGGTCCTGCTCGTACAGATAATTTCATTTACGGTTTTCTTATTTCAGCCCGACGGACATTCTCACATGAAAATCCTTTCGAATGGTTTGGATGATATGAACGAGAGCAATCCTACACAGTGTGTAGACAGATATAATGCCTATCCGTATTGTTATCAGGATATTATAAACCATCAGTTACGTAAGTTTTCATTCGATCATTAGGAATATTTGGGTGATATAGTTGTTGAAAAGGTTAGAATATCACCAGTGGAATATCACTGTGCTAAATAACAGTGGCCCAAATACTGTTCCCTGTGGTACACCTAAGTGTGCACTGAAAATCCTTAATTTTGTAATCCTGCGATCAAAAGTTGGGGTTTGAGACTCATAAAATGCCTACTTGATTTCAGATGGTTGTCCCTTGGAAAATGACAAGACAGCTTCGAGTATGCTGGACGATGTTGATATGACATCGGACCTATCGTTCAAGAAGTCCAAATCGGCCACTACTGAAAACATCGAAGACAATCAGAATATAGGAGGGTGTATGAACGAGAACAATCTCTCGTCTTGCACAGAAGTGAACAAGATGCTGCCCGAGAAGACCCCCAAGAACGATAATATCACCATAATCCTAAGGGAACATGGCAGTAGCCATCATGGCCATTCTCACTCTCACGGTCACGTTCATTCTGCACCACAGAACCTTTCTTCCGTAGCTTGGATGGTGATCATGGGTGATGGCCTCCATAACTTCACAGATGGTAAGTGTTGTTGATTTTTGTCGTATGTTGATGTATCAGGGTCATTTTCTGATATAAAGGGTTTTTTAGAAGGAATTTGAAATTGTTTTGATGGCAACACTGTGTATGGTTTTTTGACATTTCTTATGTCATTTGTGTTCAGTAGGTTAGGTCCTCAAATCATGGATACGCTTCAACAATGTTTAGAAATTGTTTACTCAAAATCAGTGCTCATTTGTGAAGAAATGATAAAACAATTCAACAAATTCTGAATGTTGTTGAAGGGAGTAGCTTTCTATGATTGAATGACATAATCTACTGAACATAAATGGCAAAAGAAATGTCAAAAAAAGTAGGCAGTGTTGCCATTATTAGATTGGATTGTCTTTAAATGTGCAAAAACTATATTTCATACTAACTATCACGTGATGAGAAACAAACTGGATTGGGCTATAACGTGTAAAACGTCTTATTTGCATTTTTCTTTTGTGTTTTGTGTGAATTTTACTTTGTTGAATAATATTTATGCAACTTGAAAATATCCTTTTCATGTGCTCAATAAACATTGATGGACATTTAGAGGGGATTTCAGAAATCTGTCAGTTAGTCTATGGTTTTTTGTGTATTGTGAAAATCTACAATGAAGACTAACAAACTTTGGACAAAATTCATCTCTTTTTTTTTTTCAGGAATAGCAATAGGTGCTGCATTTTCCGTAAGCTTGGCAGGCGGTTTTTCCACAACTGTAGCAGTGTTCTGTCATGAATTACCACACGAACTAGGAGACTTTGCCATGCTACTGAAAGCTGGGATGACGACCAAACAGGCACTCTTCTACAATCTATTGTCCAGTGTTTTGAGTTTATTCGGGAACTACGTTGGAATTCTAGTTGGTATGTAATTGTTTTTGTGGCTGCATTGACACTTCAGAAGTACCAACTTAATAAATGAGTATAACGGGTGTTTTTTTCGAGGTATATAACTTTAAGTTGGCATTACTGTTCAAGGTGGCGACCGATTTAACAGCTGTCAAGTGATTTATTCTCAGTTTGGTTTGGCAATTTATCATGAATAGATTCACGCCTGAACAACGCTTGCGAATAGTGCAATTTTATTTCAAAAATAATGGTTCTGTGCGGAATACGTATCGCGCACTACGTCCATTTTATTTTGTTTAGCGATGAAGCGCACTTCTGGTTGAATGGCTACGTCAACAAACAAAACTGCCGCATTTAGAGTGAAGCTAATCCTCAAGTGTATATCGAAACACCATTACATCCAGAAAAACTGACTGTTTGGTGCGCTTTATGGGCTGGTGGAATCGTTGGTCCGTACTTCTTCAAAAACGATGATGGCCAGAACGTTACAGTCAATGGTGATCGGTATAGAGCCATCATGATTACTAACTTTTCATTCCTGAATTGAACAACCATGATGTCCAGGAGCTGTGGTTCCAACAAGACGACGCAACATTTCACACAGCTCGTGCCACAATCGATTTATTGAAAGACACGTTAGGTGACTGCTTAATTTCACGTTTTGAACCTGTGAATTGGCCTCCAAGATCTTGTGATTCAACACCGCTAGACTTCTTTCTGTGGGGCTATGTAAAGTCATTGGTCTATGCGGATAAGCCACAAACCCTTGACCATTTGGAAAACAACATTCGCCGTGTTATTGCCGATATACGGCCCCAAATGTTGTAAAAAGTAATCGAAAATTGGACGTCCAGATTGGACTACATCCGAGCCAGCCGTGGCGGTCATATGCCAGAAGTCATATTTAAAATGTAATGCCACAAGATTATCTCGCGGATAAATAAAATTCATGTCAATCGGATAATCCATCGTTGTTTTATTGCAATTTAAAGTTCTATAGCTCTAAAAAAAACACCCTTTATCTACTCCAGAAAACTACATCGGTTTTTTCAATTGTATGGTCTACACATTTCGGTTTTAAAAATTTAATATTATTTATACAGGTAATTCAGAGTACGCCAGTTCCTGGGTGTTTGCTGGTGCTGCGGGTATGTTCATCTACATCGCTCTAGTGGATATGCTGCCCGAGTTGAGTTCTTCGCATGAGGACGAAAATAATTTCACGCAGTACTTACTTCATATGGGAGGCATGCTGAGTGGTTTTGCCATAATGGCAGTGATAGCGCTGTACGAGGATGAACTGAAGTCGATCTTCAAAGAACCAATGTAATAAATGGTACAGACTGAATAGTTTTTACTTCATTTTTTACAAAGTGTACAGATGGTCCAGTTTCGGAGCAGATGAGGATGATTTGTACGTTTTTTGATAGTCATATTTTTTTTGCATCTCTACAAAAGTATATCAGCATTTTGCATGCAGAATATGATGTTATGTTATTTTCAAGAGCGTTCTGAAATTGTAGGTTTTATTCGAAAATAAGCCAAATTGATCCAGTGAGAAATTTATATTGGAAAACCTCAGTGAAAATTGACTATTTTTGTTTTGAGGAAATAATTAATATTTTTTATAAGAATTGAATTCCTATGACCTCAGGGAAAATTTATCTGTATTCTTAACTTTTTATTCATAACTGAAAAAGAAATATATTATTAACAAAAATGTGTTATGTGATTTGAGTTTGCATTTAGAATTTTGTTAGTGATGGGAATAGAATTTATCCCATTGGTTTCGAAGCAATTTTTTTTTTTTCAGAATTTTTAGGTATCGGTCAAGTCAACTATTTACCAGAGAATTATTTCGTTCTGTGCATCGATAGAATTAAGTTCATATTTTGTTACTTCAATAACTCTGTAACAGTTGTCGAGATCAGAAAACCAATATTTTAAAAATTGTTAATGTTTAAATATTTCGATTTAAGTATATTTTATTGTTGAACATGCTTTAATAACAAAGAGGCTTGTAGGTAATAATCTATACTGCTCAGACATTGGATCAACTATTGAATGTCCTAGCCAACAGAGGCTTGTTTTTGATCAGCTGTTTGTTTTTTGATTTTACTTAAATTTTAAGTAATTTTATATCAGAACACTTAATAGGGTTAATATATTTTTATGTTTTAATGAAAATTCAATTGAGTTCCTGAGCAATTTTGTAGACTGAACATGGAAATTCACTGTTCGAAACTGTTTTTATTTAACCTTATTCCTTCAAATGACACATTTGTTCGAAGTGTAATATTTAAATACAGGGTGTTTCCATAGGCGAGTGTTTTTTTTTTTCGAACGGAGGTAGAACACAAATTGACTTTTTAAAATGTTCAAGAGTGGGATGAATCAACCCTTGAATGTGACTCCACACAAATTTTGGCTCAAGTTCTAAGTTTTTCCGGTTTTGTTTATTGCATAGTGCATGGAATTTTCAATTGCCAGATTTAAATATCTAGGATTTCTTAATGTTGGGGTCGTTGTGAAAACTATTGCTGAGATGAAGTCAATTTTTTATACGGGGTGTTCCTAAATTGGAAATTGTTCAAATGATACCAAAAAAACATTGTTTTCATGGCAGGTAGTCCTGGTTATAAAATAACTGGGTTTGATGGTTCTTGCAAAATTTTTGTGAAAACATTAAAAAGTTTCCAAAGGGGAACAATTTACTGACTTCAAACCATGTTTGTATCAACTAAGGGTATGGTTCATATATCGCCGATAATTTCAGAGCGGTTACTAGTGATTTTCAATGTTTGAGGTAACCTGCTTTGTATTTACAGACCACTTGACACCTGTCAACTAAATTTTTGATTGACAGAATTTTGAAGGTTATAAATGGTGGTTAATTTCTTTTAATTTGTAAATAACTAATAGTTCTTAATCGCTCTGAAGGGTGTTTGTTTCATTATTGAAATAATAGTTTTAGAGTGTCAGATGTCACGGAAAATATTTATAAACAATAATCTGTAAATTAAAATGACAACTGCCAACCGGAGTGGGCGTGGTTACCGATCCTAACCAGAATAAAAGTAGTTGCTCTGGTGACAAATAACTCACCAAAGTTTGAGGAATTAGTCACAGGTTTTTGAGGAATTTGACATATACGGACCACCAACTTACTAACCAAGGAGATATACGGACCATATCTCAAGAAATTAGAGCTCAACATAAAATGAAGAGAAAAAATCAAACAAATGAATTAAGTAATAAATTTTATTTCACTGATTAAAAATATTGGCATCTACCTACATTTTCTTAGGTGAGAAATATAAAGAAGAATATATAAACAATTTAAGTAATGTACATACTTAAAACTATACTGAGGACAAAAATTTATCAGTGACATAATGAGATACAAAAAAAATGTACGTAAATATCAAATACAATAAATTCTCAACAGTTATAACTTAAATTCAATTTTCACTTCCTATTCTTTCCCTTGAAAGGTGATCCTTTATTCTGTCCTTTGAAAGGAGAGCCTTTATTTTGTCCCTTTTGATAACCTCCTTTTTGTCCTTGTTTTCGCATAGCATGGAGTTTGAAGTTCTTTGCTTTAATTTGTTTCGAATTATCTTCACCTTCCTTCTTTCCCTGGGTATATTCTACCTTGATTCTCCTATTTTTAAGTTGGGAGCCATTCAAGTCCAGAGATTTCTGTAAATAAATGATATCATTAAAATTTGAAACAAAAACTTTAAATTATATTGATAAAATGGAGGTAGCGGAATTAAAAAATACATCCAAACAAAAAGCTGCACATCAGAATAAGAATCCAAAAGGTTGATAAAAGAATGCAAGGATTGAAAAATTGAGTGCAAAGAATTAACATGAAACTATCTTCTATCAATGATGAACTTTTACAGAAAGCTAAATATCCCTTATTGGATTCTACCTACCTGATATGCAGCTTCGTCAGCTAATTCAACATATGCAAAGCCTCTTGGCCTATTAGATTCCTTGTCGGTAGGTATTCTAACATCAACGACTTCACCAACTGTTTTGAAGTGTTGTTTTAATTCATCTTTTGTTGTGTCATAAGCGATATTTCCAATGAAAAGGACATATCTTGACTTTTTTTGTGATTTTGGTTGAGACTTCTCATTTTTAGTTGCAATTACCTTATCAGCGTCAACTTTTTTCTCTTCTTCGTCACTTGCGTCTTCTTCCTCGTCGGTTTCCTCTTCTTCATCACTAACTTCATCGTCACTCTCTTCCTCTACATCGTCATCATCGGATTCAGTCTTTTGAACGTCTTTGAAGGATGATTCTACATCAAAATCTGACTCATCATCATCATCATCTTCTTCTTCAGGTTCTACTTGTACCTCTTTCTTAGAGACAGTTTTCTTATCTTTTTTGGGTTCTCCTTCTACAGCTTTTTTACCTTTCTTGGGTTCTACTTTCTCTTCAGTCTTGGTTACTTTTTCAACTTTGGCAGCAACCTTTTTCTGATTTTGCTTTTTAGCTTCTTGTTTTTTAGTTTGTTGAGCGGCAGGTGCTGACTAAAATATTAATTTTAATTAATTTCATAATGCTAATGAAGGGTTAAGAGGGGATAAAAAAGGGTTAGTATACAAGCAAGAGCAATTAACAGTTCTTAAATAAGTTGAATTACTTGGTGGCATTCAGTTAAAGTTGTAAATATAATGAGCAATAAACAAATTTTTACCAAAGTACGAAAATTGTTACTTTTATTTGATAGCCAACTTTTAATATTTATAAATAAGAAAGAATAAAATGAAACTTACCTGTCCTCCAGAGATCTTATTCAAAATAAGCTTATAAACCCTCAGAGTTTTTTTAGCGGTCTTAGTTATTTCAGGCTTTGACACAATGGAATCAATCATTTTATTGACGGCCTGAATAGTAGCTTCTTTACCTTCAGTCTCAACTCTCTTCATCATTTTTTCAACCAAGAAATGTTTCCTTGATACCATGGTTTTGGGTTTCTTCGTTTTAGGTTTCTTAGCCTTGTTGGCTGTCTTTTCTTTTTTGTTTAAACTTGCAGGTTTCTTTTCACTATCTTCAATAGAATTGGTTCCTTTGAATTTTTTCAATTTAGGTCCCAAGCCATTTTCAGATTTGGAAACCTCGTTTTCAGGTTTAATCTGCTTCTTTGGTGATTTACCATTTTCTGGTTTAATCTGTTTTTTGGGAGATTTTTTCGATTCAACAATTTCAGAAGTTTTCTCAACTTTAGCGATCTTGGGCGATTTCATGCTATCGTCGAGTTTAGCGGATTTCGCCGGTGATCCTTTTTGACCGCCAATAGATTTCCTCTTGTTAGAGCTTTTACTCACACTGGTATTCATCTTTAGGTATAGATTATATTCTACAGACAAATAAATGATGTTAAAAATATGGAAATATATTCAAATTACTATGTACTTACCAACTTATTGAAAAACGTGTTACTTCAAGGAACGAACGTGCACACCGAAACAACGTGAATGCAATGGTTAACCTCAATTTTACCTCGTTGGTTTATATTCAAAAATTCGGTGTAACTGACATAGAATATTCTCAAAAATCTTTCTTCTTCTCCTTGGTGTTACAATAACCACTTCATATTTAGGCCATAATTAACTAATGCAGAGATATCCATAGAAATATAATATATTTAATATATATATATTATATTATATTTCTATATATTCTATTATATTATATTTATAAGGAGATATCTCTGGACTAATGTGAATACGATGTAATTGAATTGATCGATTATGTAAAAGCTGTTTATTATTGCTTTGAGATGAATTTGCGATTACAGAGCTAACTCGGCCAAAATTAGAACTACCCTTAGGGCCATCTCTGGATAGTATACTCATTTCAGAGTTATTATCAAGTTTACATTATGCAACAAAAATTAATATTTATTGAAATTGAATTCTAATTGTCACCGTGACTATCAAAACAACTAGAATTGGATGTTCATTTCGAAACCTTAATTATAAAAGGTTCTTAAATTTTTATATTGAAAAAAATCAGGTACATATAAAATTTTTTTTCATGTCTGCTACGAATCACTTCATATTTTTGTTAAATGTACAAAAGTTATCTATTGTATGGAGTTTTCAAAGTATTCGGTTTGAATTGAGTGAGAATATTTCTTCTGTTAATTAAAGTATATTTGTGAAGTATTCTGAAGTTTTTTAATGAAACTCAATAGAAACTTTCCATATGGATTGATGGGAACTAATAAAAAAATAATAGTTGAAGCCCTTATACATTCGTCTTTTTTTCTACTGTTGAATAATCATGATGCATTTGCTGTGTGTATATTTATTTCTTATTTTATGAGTGTTATAATAATAATATTGTTCTATTTTAGTTTAATGTGGCCCCATTCCATGGTTACATGCATTCGTTTCTTCCGTTAATTGTTGGCTAATTGTGATTTTTGAGTTTTTTTTTTCGTAATTTTTTACGATGTGTGAACAATTATGCTCATAATGACAAGTTAGTGCTAGTTAGTAACAATATGAACTTGTTCACCCAAAGGCGGATTTGCCGCTTCCAAATTGCGATACCTTAGTTCACAATCATAGTAATTACATTTTCTTTGAATAAAATTCTAGCTTTATGATTTGTACTCCATCATTTTTGTTAAATATTTTAATTTTTCTCCAATATTCGAAATTCGTACTTTATGTGTGGTTAATATATATTTCTTTAATTATGCCAATCAATATAAAAAATTAATGATCTTAATCTGCCACCTCTTAAAATTTGACACCCAATGGCTGTGTGAAGATTTGAAAAAATTGAAGCATGTATTGAAAAAATATATTTTATTTATGTTGAAAGAATAAATAACGATAACATGTAATACTGCTGCTTATCAAAGATGACTTTCACTTCTTCATTATTTTACTCATTTCTTATTTTCGTTACTCATGAATAATCTGGTGCGTCAATTTGATGATCATTACTTTTCAATTTTAATATCAGAACATGATCTGAAGGTCTCTTGTGGACCACAACCAACTGCTCCAACAGATTTGGTACACCAACCCCAGTTGTTACCTGAAAAAAAAAATCCAGTGTCATTCTGTAATAGAAAAGTGACTGTATATTCAATCAAATTCTGGTTTTTGAACGGACTTTGTTAAAATTTAACAAAATTGTATCATCGTTACTCTCTACACAGATAAAACCTACCAGCAGTATAATGCCATCTCAGAACACATCTATTGCAAGTAAAATTTTCAGGTAGTTTCACTCTATTGTAAACGTAATAATCAGTGGGAGAAACAATATAAGCGGGACTTCCATTCTCCAAACTCAACTCCTGAAAACATTCTTCTCCACTTTCTGGTTTGGTTGGATCTTCTAATGCACAAAGGCTAAAAAAGTCCACATATTAATAAGACGTAAATTGGTGGATGCGCTACCCAGTTCTTAGCTGTGCGCGCATCCGCCATATCGGATTGATTTTTTACCTGTATTTGAAGTGACCTTTATGGTTTGAAGTGAGCAGAACTGTAACATTCACAACTTCACCTGATTTGTAGGTTCTGACAGGACCGAATTTTCCATACAAGCCGGTGTTTTCGTTGTCCTGGGGATGAGGTGCGTTGTAAACGTCTCCACAAACTCCACATTTTCCATTGAAAGTTTCCCATTGTGTCTAGAAATGTATTTCAATATAACTACACTTCCAGAAAGAACCAGAAATAGATCAAGTACTATTTTTGGATTTTATACTATCCGATATGTGAATTGTAAAAATTTCAAGAAAGATTAGGTATTGTCATAGTACCTATATCTTTATGATATGGTATTACATATTTATCAATTTTTTTCTGGAGTTATTCTAAAAGTATTTAATTCCAAATATTGGTGCAAAATTCATTGATATAGAAACCATATGGTAATGAAGGACACATCGACAGGTTTTTTATATTTTAACATTAAAATTCTCCAAAAACATGTTCATTTTAATTTTTTATTAGCTAACTGTTCATTCATTTAAACCTCTTCAATTATCAAGCCAATTTGAGCAAGAAAAATGTGGTAATTTGAAAAAAAATATTTCATGAGAAGTGAACTCTAGGAAATAATTGATGTCCTTTCCTCTAAAAAACGTATTGGAAAATTCTTATGAATTTTTTTGATAGGTTTGATGTATGGACCTTTTTTTTTAATAGAATATAATCCATATCAGTAGGAAGACACTGTATTCAGTGTTGCAACTAGGAATTGATCTTGATTTATGATAGATAATCATGAATTAGAACCTCAAATGAAAATTTTTACTGTAGCTTTCAATCCCTAACGTAATAATATTCAGAAAAAATATCTGATTTCCCATTTGATACATATAGCAACATACTACTTGAATTGTTTAGTGGAATTGAAAGGGTTGTGTGTGTTACAATTCAAAAATATATTTAAAGAACAGTTAGATTAATTTTAAGAATAATATTGATTTGTTTATTATTTGATAGTTTTATACATGTTATTATTTATTAGCTAAACTGTTCTGAGGTCTGAAATAAACGATTGAAAAAAAATTACTTCAAGCTGTATAAATCATCGAGAGATCGACAAAGGTCTATAAAAATGAAATTAAAAAGAAAAAACAATGGACATTTACGCAAAATTTGCAGCTTTTTATGAACCGTTATTTAACAACGTTTTTCGTTATACCGTAGCTCATTAGTTTTACATTCTTAATCCTTAGATAGGTAATTGATTTTTCATGTTATTTTCATTTGTTAACATGAGAAAATTGGGTAATTATCATTAAAGCAATTTTTTCAACGATGAATTTAGATAATTAAGGTGAGAGAAAGAATTCCTTTCTATGTTAACCCTTATTTAATTTGAGAAAAAATTCAGCCCTCATGCAATTTTTTTAGTTTACGCTTGAAGTGCGTAAATCCAAAAATAATCCTTTATCATATACTAATATATTTCAACTGAAACAAAGATTTGGTTTGAATCGGTCTTCACTTGATGAAAATTCGTTTGAATCTACATCAAATGACAGTTATTAGCTATATTTCCAAGTTTGTCTTTTATATAATGATGACAATTGTTTTTTATATATTTGAAAAGCAGAAAGATAATAACTGACGTTCAATAATGACCTAAACAAAAACATATAACATGAAAATTGTAAATAATATCATGACGCATGACTCATGACTTAAATAAATATTAACACAGTTGAATAAATATATAGAATATATACTTATTCTTAATTTCGGAAATTCTAGGTATAGGACTTAGTGTACAGAAATATTCAGTAATTATAGTTGGTGGAGAAAAGAAAAATAACAAAGAGATACCACTGAACCGATATTATCTACTTATTGGAGATAATTATTCAAACAATTTACCTTATATTGAGTTCTAATGTGTTCTGAAATTTTCTCGGAAACAATGGAAACAACATTGGTACAGAATCGAAGACATAATATTGATCATCCTTTTCGAAGAAAAATTTAAAGATTAAAAATTGAGGATTTGAATAAAATGAATCATATCCTGAAAACTTGAATTTACAATAATGGAATAAGGAACAATCATTGTCACGATGATTTACTAAACTAACCATTTTTGAAATTTATATTTGGGAAGTTTATTTCATTTTGCCTAACAATGTTACCCAATTTTCTGGAGGTGACAAAAATATTGAATTTTTACCATCTGAACAATAAAATGAATCGTCATGCAGAGTTTGGAATGTAATCAGATAGGAAAAATCCATTTTTCTAAAGAAATTTTTACTTACTGCATATCCACCGCAGAAGTTTTGGTTATCATTATAGTTAATAACAACTTTGTCATTATCGGCCGTATAGAATTTCCATAGAGAGCTTCTATTTGGGGGTTCAAGCATCATTCCATGTCCCAGGACCTCCCTTAAGGATATCGCACATATCAACAAAAGAACAGATTTCGAAAACATTTTAATCGCAATTTTTTTTTTTCGATTGTGAAATGACTGTTAGAATGATGTATTTGTCCGGTATTGTACCCTTTCGAGTTTATATACATTTTTCCTAGCGGAATCTATAGATAATCAAACTATTTTATCAGAAATATGGGAAATTCTACAAGTGCGTTTTTTGTTTATGTATCGATATCGATAAGGCTTAGCTGAATCACGTTTTTTTAACAGATTTCTTCCTTTTTTCTTTATGTTTTCCTAATAAGAACTTGCTTTTATGTATTTTTGTAATAATTTCATATAACAATTGTTTTTTTGCGAAATCTATGCTAATCCTTTCTAAGTATTGTGGTATCTAGATTATGTTAGATTTTGGTGGCTAATCTTTGGTGGATTAAGTCTGATCTCAGACAGATTATGATTTTTTTAAGGGTCAGTGAGCTTTATCGCAGGCATACATAACTTTACGCATTAGTTATCTCATTGTATATTTTAAGATCATAAACTCAAACTTATTTGATCTTTGATTGAGAAAATCCATATTTCCCTATTCGTCAGGTGTAGAACATTTTAATGTTACCCATGACTAAGACTTTCAGTCATTTTCATTCTGTGATGACTTATCAAAACAAACATTTCAGGAAAGGACTAACAACAGATCATGTAAAAGAATTTGCTCGTTTATTTCATCACTTTTTTGTGTTCAAAATGAACATTACAGACATTATGTCGAAAATTTAAGAAAATATTGAATAATATTGCCTCAATATTTCTCAAAGCTATTCAAGTTCACAGAAAAGTCATTAGAACTAAAAGGGCATAATAAAATGCACCTACAGGTGAATTGAAAGTATGAAATTTTTAAACTTTCCAAAGATATTCAACAATAGGAATGAGTTTACATTTATTTGTTCATTCAAATGAATATTTTGGGAATTATTTTGTATCGTTACTATCTATAATCATATTTAGGATAAGAACCTGTCGTAACAAATATGTACAATTCTCGAAATATTCTTTCGAATGAAAAAATAGATGCAAACTCATTCCTTTTGTTGAATATCAAAAGTTCAGAAATCCTTGGCAACAAACTTCCAATTTAGGTATCCTTAAATTTTATTTTTCATGAATTTTCTGTTTGTAAAAAAAGCACATCGTTGGCGCGAATTTAGTTTAGTATTATACCACTTATCTTGGTAACGCTAATTTTCTCGAGCAGAAGGCAGAATATTATTTCTTCAATGTGCAAATTTGACTTGAGATACGTGTTGAGTAGGCGAAAAAAATTATTACGCCAGACGTCGCGGCAATCTGTATTTTTTTTCTTTCAGGAACATACCATTTTTACTATGCCACTCAAAAAAAAATTTTCATTCTGATTTTTTTCCAATACCATTTTTTTTCATTTTATACCGTTAGCAATCTGCAGTGTATCTTGGTTATTCTATTCCATCCATTTTTTTATGTATTGTGACAATACCTTTTCCTTTATTTGGGGAGATTTATATGATTTTATTTCTTTAAAGCAAGGTGGTTTTGTAACAAACTATTTCTCTATTAGATATTATATTCAATAAATAATATATTTCAATATGCATATGCAATAAGCATAGGGAGACCTATGTTTCAGTATTGCTATTTTTTCCAAATATCATTTTTTTTTCATTTTATACCATTAGCGATCTGCAGTGTATCTTGGTAATTCTATTCCATCAAATTTTTTTTATGTATTGTGACAATACCTATGCCTTCATTTGGAGAGATTTATATGATTTTATTTCTTCAAATCAAAGTGGTTTTGTACCAAACTATTTCTCTATTATTATATTCAATAAATAATATATTTCAATATGCCCAACATTTTGATGGCGTAGTAAATAGAGAAAATTCACTTTCTTCTTTGATCGATTCGGTAGAATTCGAAAATGACTGATTTGTTATTGCTGAATCATCATGATTCAGAAAAGGTGAGGGTAGGTACCGCAATTGAACACCATCAATTCTAAACCGATTAGGTGCTTAAGTATCTTTGAGGTTTGTCAGGTTTAACTTCAGATTTCAGAATAAACGATATTGAATGATATATGGCATGGTAAACAATAAGGTCATGTCAAATACAAATTATAAAGGTCCAGGCAGCAGCTTAATGGAAACATTAATGGTTAATTCTTTTGAATTTTTGTGGAATATGACTTCCTGAAGAGAAAGTCTATGGGTCTAACTCAATGATATGACTAGTTTTCGATTACAGGGTGTCGAGTTTGAAAAATGACAACAAATTCTTTATTGATCCCTTCGACATTACAAAGAAAATTAGGAACAAGTCATATATAATGAAGTACAAAATAATAAGCTATTTCTAAGAGAAAATGAACACAAACATATAATACAATCTTAATACATAATAAGTCAAAAAAGATTATCTGAAATGACCATCTGTCATATATTCTCCCACACTGTAATAAGCTTTCTCAATTAATATACGCTTTATGGCATCCTTGAATCATTTAAAATCCTAATTTTGTCAGGTACATAAATAAATAAATTTATTAATCCAACGCTTGTATAATACAATATAGGATGAGTCGAAATAAACAACATTCCTCCATTATTTATTTAAAGTGACATTAATCGTAGGAAAATATCTTGAATGAAAAATTTTGCTCGACAAATATTGCTTACCCCCAAGGTAATCATTTTAGACAGCTTTTTAATGAAAATTATTGTTATATGCGGGGTGAGTCAAGCATTATAAAAAATGAAATTAGCTCAGTTCATAATTCACCCTGTAATTAAAAAAGTCTTTCGTGGAATTTTAAAATTTTACGTATCAGTTTTAGAATATAAAAACCAACTTCAGTCAGTCCAAAATTATTATAAAATATACATTATTGAGAATGATGTACAAAATAAGAACGATTTTCTTCAGTAAACACTTCCGATTTCGAGGACATTCCATATAATAGAGCTGGGACTTTGTATTCCGAAATGCATAGGTACATATCTTCTGATCTTATCTAGATGCAACATGCAGAAGATCCTTTTGAATAAAATATCTAGGAATGTTAAAAAATTCGTGATTTGATTTGGATCAGCTGAAATTCCACATTTCTTTGTTTTTACTGCAGGCCTCGAGTGTTTTTATTGAATATACCAATAAGATCCCGACATACTGATTAAAAAACACCTGAACTGTTATTGAGCACTTCAATCACTAATTGTTTTCTGTGAGAAAAAAAATAGATAAACGATTGCACCAGTTGTAGATAGAATGATGTATATGCAACGATAAAATCATAGTGAATGAGTACGATTGTAGTTTAAGTTTAAGAAAATGCATACAGGAAATAGTTTCACAAAAAAATTTCACGTAAGACATCCCCTTACATAGGTATTATACAATGGATAAAAATTTCTTTTGTTGACACGAACGATCTTGCAAGTTTAAAATCCAAAAAATATTACACTATGATTTATTATTACATATCTCCTATTTCAACAAAAAAAAATGAGAAAATATCAATTAAAAAAAATTAAACAAATATCCGAACAGAATTTCAAAAATTCGCTACCACGAAACAATAACAGTTAGGATTTTGTGGTAAAATATTTTGAAATCATCAAAGCAATATCTGTTTTCAATTTCCTGATAAGACTAGGTATGCTAGGTTTGCCTGTAGAATATTTTTGTTTTATGTTTATACAACTTGTAACAAATGAGTTATGAGAACTTTTCATTTCACACCATTTTCCAATTTTCTATTGTAGCTTGAAAACTGTTGAACCCATAATGTTGCGGTTTTCACCAAATTAATTATATCAAGAATCGAGCCCGAAAATGGGACTTCATTTTTTTATAGCTCAAAGGGATTCTGAGATCCCTGACGAATTTGGGACACCCGATCCAAGTTACATCCTTATAACAACAGCTATGAAACTCTTAATAAGAAAATGAAAAAAAAATCACCATCAGAATCAATTGGAATTTTGAGGGTAAAATACTCTTAAAATTGTTTAGAATAGTTTGGACATTCGAATTGTTCGAGAAAACCGGAAAAGGACGAATCAAATTATCAATAAAAAGGATGAACAATCGTTGAAAAAAAGGAAACAGCTCTTTACTTCCTCAATATTCATTTGAACAGTGAAGTAATTTATTATGTTTTCACGCGATATTGATGTAGGAAAATAATAAAATTTTATTTCATATAATTATATTCCAAATTATACGATACCTATACTGATATTTTTTTTCAGAAAAGTGCATTTTCGTCTGATAAATAACCATCATCTATTATTAAGGTACAGTGTTTTTTCGACAATAACGATGTTCATGTCGAAGAAGGTGAATCATACCTACTCAAGGTATATGGAAGAATTATGTAACTAAAAAAAGTTACCTGACTTCATTTACATCTGAGAACTAATATTATTGTGAGGAAAAAAGCAAAATCAGATCCTTAATAATCAAGAAGGATCTGCTTTTTCAATTAATTGCTTATTAATTAAAGAGAATCTGATTTTTTTCTCTTATAAATAATATCGATAAAGAATTGCCTTTGATAGAGAATAAATAATATTAGTTCTCAGATGTACATGAAGTCTGGTAATTTTTTTTAGCTACGTAATTCTTCCATATACCTACCTTGAACAGATAATTTTGGACTAGGAGCAGTATCTATCAAAGTCATCTTTTTTCTAATATACCGTGGTTAAATGGGTGAAGAATGAATTGAATATCTAGAAAGGATGTAATTCTTCGGAAAGTCC
Source organism: Harmonia axyridis (assembly GCF_914767665.1). Taxonomy (NCBI): domain Eukaryota; kingdom Metazoa; phylum Arthropoda; class Insecta; order Coleoptera; family Coccinellidae; genus Harmonia; species Harmonia axyridis. The sequence continues at coordinate 81,608,503 of NC_059501.1, forward strand.
TGAAGAAGCCAAATTATTTGCGAAACGTTGACATGTGAACCTATTATGTGAAAAGTTGGAGGAATCTATTCATGAATTTGGAAACGCACGAAAATTTGTAGGTATAAAGTGTTTTCCGCTAACTGGGCAGTCGCCACTTTTGAAGCAGCCACCTTTTGACATTTGACAAGAAAAAACTACGCCATTACTAAAAATGGAACGATACACGATTCAACAACGCAATGAAATTGTTAAAATTCAATACGAAAATGGTGACAATTTTGCAGTTTGCAAAACTTAACCACATTTCGATAGTCGTGAGTCACCTTATCGACCGGCAAAAGTGAATCTGGTGGAAAAATTCGAATTGTTGGGACACATTAGGGATGTGAAGCATCAAAACCGTGTGCGTCGTTCAAGAACAACAGAGAATATTGCTGATATAGTCCGTAGTGTTGACGAAAACCCACGTTTGTCGATCTGATATGATGAATGATTTTTAGTTACCAGAGTTAGAAGATATTGAGATGGACGACGTTTATTTTCGTAAGTAATTGCTCAAGTGCATCAAAATTACCGATAATTTTGCATGACAGCGTGTTGTCATAAAAACTGCATGAGTTCATTTTCATTTTTGGAGAAAGAGCCCGACACCGAAGGTGGAGGGTATAATACAGGGTGTTTCATTGGGAAACGGAAATACTTCACAGGTGCATAGGTGGCACAAGGCGGTTCTGGAGATACCCCATTTATTGGATCTTACTGTCTTCGTAGCCGAGATACAGGGTGTTTTATGAATTTTGCCCGTTTCTTTCTTAGGCCATATCAAACGAACCACCCGGTATATTTTCTTCATATTTGGCAAATATGTTCCTAATTGAGAGTCCAAACGTATCATGCAATAACCGCCTTGAAAATCCAGGTCCGGGTTAACAAAAACTTATGAATCGTTTGAATCTTGAAAATAACATTTATTATTTTCCTATTAGGTACATATTATCATTTTCTATTCGTATATCTTTCTTATCAGAAATCTCAGTAGGTAAATAGTCGTAGCGAAATAAATAATTTCAAACGAAACAATAGAAACGTGATATGAGATAATAATTCTGTAACAGATTGAAATTAATTTTGTTTTTTTGGTTTCGCCAGATCGCAAGGTCTTTTTCATTGATGAACTTTGATTCGACAGTTAATGAAAGGAAATGAATGCTGAACTTTTTGGAAAGTTTTCCAGTAAACTTGAGAAGACAATAGATTAAGTTCTTCCCATCCTTCGGTTTCTAAATTCTACGCATTCTGTGTGAAAATTTCTGCGTGAGTGATTCTAAACATTCACTTATTGAAGTGTCAGCAACTTTTGAACGCTTATAATTCATGCATGTATTAGATACCACATATATTATATGAGATGGGATTTTTTATGATGTCATTATTTAATTCAGATGAGGAGATTTTATGATACGATCCGACATAAAAATTCGAGTTAATATTTCGCATACACAAACAACATTTCAATTAAGTCCTTATCTATTGTAGAAGAACTATTGAATAGTTTTTTCGATATTCTGCTTAAATTTTCTATGATTCTGGTGACGCGAATAACATGAAATTTCACGAAAATTTTTCAATTATTCATCTCTTTTATTATTCATTTATATGCAAAAATCTAAATCGGCCATCTTTCGAAAACAAGGGGGGGCCAAGGGGGGGCCAAGGGGGAGGTGAATTTTTTTTGGGGGGGCCAAGGTAAATTGAAATAAAACGGAAAAATTATAGTTCTGCTGATCTTGTATGTCAAATTTTAGGGGGTCCTGGGCCCCCTAGACTCCCTTGCATTTTTTGTCACTACAATAATAGGTTTTAATAATTCTGTTTGAATTTCATATGGTGATCTAGATGGAATTTTGCATTGGGCTCTAAATTTTCATACATATACGTTATGCTGAAGGGGTAGCAAAATCACTGGCAAGTTGTAGTTATTCTGTGAGAGTTCATCAAAACTTACAAAATCAAAAAAAGATTCAAAATATATTATGCTCACAGATTTTCAAGAATGATGCACGCTATGGTTTTTGGGAGCTTTTTTACCAATGAAAAAGGATCACGAAAAACACGATTTGAAGCCATCGAAATTCAAATTTTAATATATAAAAAAAAGAGGAATCAGATTTCAATATATCTACAAGATGTCTCAGATGAAATATATGTAAAAAAGCAATTAAAAACAATAAGCCTTTTGCCGAAAACATTTTCATTAATTATGGATGTAAGATACATTGTTTTCCGTTGCATATTTCATTCGTTAATAAAATAATTTGCAAAAAATACTACACTAGGCATTTGCATTTAACAATTACTGGTACTTTTTGTGTAGATGTCTAAATACATCCTGCTACTTCCGTGCTGATAATGTTAATTCAATTAAATAAAATCATGTCCTGCTATAAAATTGTGTTTCTCGACTAATGATAAAGATAATGAAGTGAATGGTGAATGAAAAAAGAAAATGATGAAAAACGATAAGGCTAAAGTGTACGTTCAATTCCAATTTGATAATTTAACTGTTAGACTCTACAGTGTGTTACAAATTTGATGAAAAAAACAGGCTATATTAGGCTAATTGAAAAGTTGTCGCCTGAAGCAAATGATTTTTGGCACCCCTGTTGAAATAATTATGGGTTCAATATTTTTGATAATTCATTGTTAAAAATCACTTCAAACCACTTTCAGGTATCCAAGTTCTTAAAAATGTCACTTTTAAGTTGAAAATTTGTGCAGTAAAACTGTCTGCGCGAAAATTTGAAGTACACGTCTCAGTTTAGTTTTTAGTGGTGTTTCCGAATATCAAAACAGATTTTCGAAATTCCGATGTACAGGGTGTTGTTTCGAGGATTCAAACGATTCATAATTTTTTGTTAACCCGGACCTGCATTTTCAAGGCGGTTATTGCATGATACGTTTGGGCTCCCAATTAGAAACATATTTACCAAATATGAAGAAAATAAACCGGGTGGTTCGTTTGATATGGCCTCAGAAAGAAACGGGCCAAATTCATAAAACACCCTGTATCTCGGCTACGAAGACAGTAAGACGCAATAAATGGGATATCTTCAGAACCGCCTTGGTGCCACCTATGCACCTGCGAAGTATTTCCGTTTCCCAATGAAACACCCTGTATATTAAACTTTTAATTTATTTTTAGTGGTGCGTTAATTTATTGGCGGAGTGTGCTTTGTAGTTGATGCACTCAACGTTGCATCACACTGTAACTCCGAGCCGAACTCTCCTTTTCAATTAGACTCTGAAAACAATCAGTCTCATTAAAACCGAAACTGGTTGCCAGATTTACTTTATACCAAGGTATTTTAATCGATCCATTAATTTCTATGTAATACGAGGCGGGGATACCTTCCACTATTCTGTGCTAGAATCTCAACTACCTGCATCAATGATCAGTCAGTTGAAGCTGCGGTTTGAATCTCTGGAAAGTGAAAATGAGAAGTGTCCTTGTTGTCATAACATGCTTTGTTTGTTATTTTACTTTAGGCACGGCGCTTGAAGTAGATACTTGCAGTAATGGAGAAAGTAAGTGTTCAAGTTACCGATCGATTTTATTATTTTGAAAGAAATATCATCTGAATGTTTCAATGGTTGACGTTTAGAAGTTTCTACGATTAGTCTTCGAGTAATTTCAAATAATTCCTGTGAATATTTCCAACCCTTGGAATCATAATTTCCTGATTATTATAGAGGTTATTTGATTGTTTCGGTATTCACTTGACGCAAGTTAATCTTGGAATTATAAATAAAAACAACTTTCTACTACCGCTTTTTTTATTTCATGATAATTGTTTGTCTGACCCGAAAAAGTCATAGTATGACGAAACAATTGTCATGAAATGAAAAATAGCGGAAAAAATTGTATTAATTCATAATTATACAGCGTGCTTCATTCATCATATTCAATAATAAAACAAAAATTTGACCTACCGTGAAAATTCAACTATCATATGGAGAAAATTAATCATTTTGGCCAGTCAATTTTCTGTAGTTATGAATTTTTCCAAATTTTTTTCGATGTGTTCCTTCTTGTGAAATTTATGATTTTTGAGCTGGCAGGATCAATGGGGTAAAATGTTTTAGTTTACAATTTTCAATGATAAAACTTGGCAATCGTTCGAGGAAAAAAAATGAAATATTTACAGTTTACGTTTTTTTCGGTAGAATATGGTGAAAAACACTGGAAATTTCAGGTGAAGCTTAATTTTCTTCTACGTGAAAAATATCTTAAATCTAAAAATAAATAAAAATCAAAGTGTGAAATGAAAAAAAAAAAATCAACCTACTCTGATCGCAACTGTGGCCACAAAATCGAATATTTATGAATCATTGCTAAAAATCGGGAAAATAGGTACCAAAATTTATAATTAATTCAGTCATTACAGTTTACTACTAGATTTTTGGATAATTTAATTATTCCTGGGGATTTCCAGTGAATTGCTTGAAATTTTATTCTCGAAGTTGGTAGCGAATTCTGGAGCAAGTACAGGTACAATTCCAGGAAATATATCACCCTGTGGATTCGTAATGGAATATGGCATATCACGCGATATATAATCTGAATTGAAATATCTAAATGCCCAATTAGAGCCACAAATATCTTTCTTCAGAAAAAAATATAAACATCAACACCCTGTATTTCGAAAACAAAGAGTTTTGCGGGCCCATGTTTATAGGACTTTTTTCATTAAAATTATCGGAAGAATCTCTGATTTTCATTAGTACCTCCAATTTAGGAATACCTGTATATCATATCGACACCAAATTAGAGAATAGTTATTTCTCTAATTCTGTGGTTATTCCGTTCATTCTTCCACATCTTGTAGAACAAAATCGTGCGAGAATATATCAGAAACGCACAGTTTTCATGGTTATATTTTATTATTCTATGTTGGCACTCCGAACTTTCCGCTACGGCTTTATCTGTCAATTCATCAAATTGCCTTAAAGAAATCAGTTCTGCCAACCAACATTTTTCAATGCAAAAATCACTAAATTATATTTATGGAAATATTTCATTAATTTCAATGAAAATGCAATGAATTAGAGAAAATAATGTATAATACTCGTACAGAAGGCTCATTCTACCACTCGTTCATTCCAAAACTCGCCACTTCGTGGCTCGTTTTTGAATTTTGAACTCGTGGAAGAATATCAATGCCTTCTGCACTTGTATTATAAATAACTATTAAAATACAGGTGCAATGGACATTGATATTTTTCCACGAGTTCGAAATCAAAAACGAGCCACGAAGTGGCTAGTTTTTGAATGAACGAGTGTTAGAATGAGCCTTCTGTACGAGTGTTATACCTTATTTTACCTAAATCATTGGATTCTCATTGAAATCAATGAAAAATTTCTTTAAATATCATTCAGCGATTGTTGCATTGAGTGATATTGATTGGCAGAACTATTCTCAATCACAAATTTGACAGATAATAGATAAATCTGGGAGAGGTCACAAAAACAAGAGAAAAGCACATTTTGCGTATAAATTTGTCTAATTCGAAAAAAATCGATCTTTTTATTGAAATTAAATTTTTTTTTTAGAATAATGCTGCATTTTACTACTATGAACTCTGCGAAAATTCCGTTCTTGTTGTATATTCTTTCATCATGTCATCTCTTCGATCTTCCGTTTTCAAATTTTCAGTCAAATCTGAGATATTGTTTATTTATGAAATAAACTTTATTATTATTATTATCAGATATTTTTTTTTCATGTTCCAACGATGAGATTCTTACGGAATTTTGCATAAATATGCTTTTCACCATTTTGCATCCGATTCCGAAGGTTCAATTCGATTGGGTTGGTATTTTTTGCTTTATTGAGACCACAAATTGTCATATGGATATAACTCCTTAAAAGGATCTTGCCCATCTACTTACTCAATCGAGATTTTCGAACCTTGACAGAATATTTTGAGTTTCTAGCACATTATGATCGAGAGTTATAGTTTACTCAAAGGCCAAACAGACTAACATAGTTGATGTAAACCTCAAATTTAGTGAGTCGAATTCAAACATTTAAGACCACTCGGATAAAGATCCAAAAACACAAAACACTATCTCCTAATTCAATGCTTAAAGTTATAGGGATTCTGCGTCTGAATCCCAGACGAATAAATTATTTTGAATATGCAATAGAATTTCGATTAAAGCGGAAATTCCATTTTTTTTCTAGATAAATATTATGAAGATGTTTCGTGTGTAAAATAGAAATTAGGTATTTAACATTGGTTGGCAATGAAAAACAGGTTTTCAAATTCATAATGTGCTGCAGTTTTATGTGTTTGATCAATATTTATGTTCACTCATTACTCAGTTTTTAATGGAAAGCTAATAACATATAAAACGGCATTGACAATAACCGTGAAAGTAATAATAAGTCTTGATTATCGAACAAAATGCAAGATACTGAAAATTTTATAATTTAGTTTCTCAATTCCATTTTTATCGATACATACAGAGTGTTACCAAATGAGGGGACGAATATATTGAATTGAGGGGATCTTTCATGCAAGCAAATATTCTTTGATCTTCAATTTGCAGAATTACGCATTCCTAAAGAGTTAATGGAATGGCATTTCGTGAGTATTTTTTTACATTCGAGTTTTGCAAACAAAACGTGACAGCGACCTACTACGTTTTCGCTATACCTTTAAGAAAATATCCCTTCATGTACAGGGTGTTCCAAATTCGATGCTCACTGAAAGCATCTCGAAAACTATAAGACTTCGAGATCTTCAATGACTCTCGAGTTCATTTTTCGAAATAATCAGATACCCGAAAACAGATCATATAGATATCTTTATTCGCTATCAAGTTATCTTCGAAACGGACATTTTTAAAGAACCGATAACGGAATACTTTTCGACAAATCTGCGGCTAAAAGCTGCTTTGAAAAAAATTTAAGAAACACTAACTTAGGTCTATAGGTATCTCTGAAATGTTAATTCATTTATATGATTTGTTATGAGTATCATATAAACCATAAAAACTATTGAAAAAAACGATTTCAAATTTTTTTAATCTCGAACAGAAAACAAGATACACCAAAATATTTGAAACAGTCATTTTTCAGAACCACCCTTGTAACTCGAAAACGAATCGAAATATCTATCATCTGCTTTCTGATATCGTATTCTTTCGAAAAAAGGGCTCGGGAATCCTTGAAGATTTTTTTCTTAGCCTTATAGTTTTTGAGATGCTTTCAGTGAGCATCAAATTTGCGACACCTTGTACAGGGTGGGCAAATTTCGATGTTTTAGCACTACAACTTTTAAACCAGAGGAGATAGACAAAATCTGACTTCTCGGTCTCTTTTTTGAGAAACTAACAAGGGTAGTATTCATTTTTGGCCACCTTCTTTTGTTTTCGAGTTATAAGCGAAAATTGGAAAAATGGCGATATCGAAAAACATCTATATCTCCGCTAATACTGATGATAGAGCTCTGAAATTAAAACATTATACAGGCACTTTTCTAAGTGGAATCCAGTGGCGTGCTCGTCTTTTCAAAAGGGTTTTTAAACTCAAGTTGGTCTGATCAGATTTTGCATAACTGTTTCCGTTCAAGAGATACAGGGAGTTTTTGGAAATTGATACTTTTCGGACCCCTCCTTTATCTCCGAAGTTATCAGAAATAATGCTGAGGTAAAAACTACGTCTGAATGAGAATTCTGCGTAGAATCCAGTGGAGTACTCAATTTTTTTTTTCGGGGTATGGTTTTGAAGATTGAGTACACTACTGGATTCTACACAGAATTCTGATTCAGACGTAGTTTTTACCTCAGCATTATTTCTAATAACTTCGGAGATAAAGGAGGAGTCCGAAAAGTATCAATTTCCAAAATCCCCCTGTATCTCTTGAACGGAAACAGTTATGCAAAATCTGATTAGACCAACTTGAGTTTCACGAAAATAAGAAGCGAGAAACCTGGCTGTCTCACCCAAAGTAGGATGCACTGAACTTAGATGTAATAACGACTTGTCGCTCTATGACCTTGGAAGTAAATTATATCATCGTTAGTTCGTGTTTTAATATTTTTTATCGAGTAAGCTTTCGAAAATTCAAATCCTCAGTTCATTACTCAAGACGAAATAAGAGGAAAATTTGCTACAATGTCACCAATAAATACTATAAATTAGAGTGTTAATAACGTGCTAATTTCATCTAATTGCGTTTTAATGATGAATTTTTTCTGGATTTTTATCTTACATCTCGAAAGTGTCATTTGTGTCATTCAATCCGTTAATTGCAAATTGATGAGGTTTGAGATGTAAATTGCTCACTTCCTAGCAGAATAACGAAATTAACATCTAATCATTCTGTTTTTCAGAGGGTCTTGAAAAAATTGACCAAGAAATACAAATTGGACGTTGCAAAAAAGTTCCCTGCAGGTTAAGAAAGGGTACAGCTGTTAAAGCTCAATTCAAGTTCAAACCAGGTAAGGTTTCAATTATATTATTCAGTATACTAATCAAAAAAGTATCCGAAAATTGGTCAATTAAATACAAATATTTAATAAGATGCAAATTTGGATCGAAGTAAGTTACTTTCGAAATGAAGGGTTTTCCAATAAGAGGTATCATTTGGAATATATATATGTGCAGCTGTCACTTTTGAAGCTGTCATCTTTCACTATTTGACAAGTAAAAACTACGCCATTCCCAAAAATGGAAAGACACATGATTCAACAACGCAATGAAAATGTTGAAATTCACTACAAAATGGTGAATATGCAGTCACAGTTTTGGGACAAGTGAGTGATGAGCGAGGTGATGAGTAGAATCAAATCCATGTGCCTCGCTCAAGAACAATTGAAAATATTGCTGATGTAGCTGGTAGTGCTGACGAAAACACAGGTTTGTTGATTTCACATCGATCTTGGGAATTAGGTATTCCAGATTCCACAAACTAGGAATTTTTTTCCAACAAGATGGCTCTACGTGCCACACAAGAAAAGGTTTCTGGCCGTGTTATTTCTATCAGAATTGGCCAACGAGATATTGTGGTTTAACACCTTTAGACTTTTTTCTTAGGAGCCACGTGAGAGATAAGATCTACGCCAATGCTCCACAATCGATTAAAGATCTTCAAGAAGGAATTCGTGAACAGAAATAATTTTGTTAGTAATGCTGGATGATACAAGAATTCAAATGTGTATATCAGCATTGATCTCATGAGTATTTGTTTTATTGATTTATCGAGAGATCGATAATAGCTGATTGTCATTCCGAACAGAATATACTATGATTACGTTTTTTTTTAGTTCCGTTGTTCTAAACAAGGTCAAAGGTTCTGTTGAATCATCTAGGAAGTTCGAACGTCAGAATTCGATTTGTTCGAATTATTTTTTGCTGCATATTTTGCAAACTCACTAAAATGCATTCCTTGGATACCATTTTTTTCATAGCTTTTTTTATACGATGATGAACCGTACAATGGAGAAAATCCTTCCTTCCATTGCTACCGTTCACTTTTTGAAAGGTTTAGATATCTTATAAAGGGTGTTTTTTTAGAGCTATTGAACTTTAAATTGCAATAAAACAACGATGGATTATTCGATTGACATGAATTTTATTTATCTGCAAGATAATCTAGTGGCATTACATTACATTACATAAATATGATTTCTGGCATATGACCACCACGGCTGGCTCGGATGTAGTCCAATCTGGACGTCCAATTTTCGATGACTTCTTCCAACATTTGTGACCGTATATAACACGGCGAATGTTGTCTTCCAAATGGTCAAGGGTTTATGGCTTATCCGCATAGACCAATGAATTTACATAGCCCCACAGAAAGTAGTCTAGCGGTGTTGAATCACAAGATCTTGGAGGCGATGATGATCGTTTCGCTTTAATTCTTGCACGCGTTGGATTTTGTAAGCACGCAAACCAAGATCCTTCCGCAAAATCTTCCATAAAGTGGTTGGACCCAGATCCAATTCCTGTGCTCGATGGCGGATAGACTCATTCGGGTCTTCCTCAATGCTACGCTCTACAGCAACAATAGCTTCTTCTGTACGCATCGTACGGCGTCTCTGGGGATGCGAGTTATGAATAAGAGTAAACGTGGTGCCAAAACGTTCCATGGTTAATCGAATTAACTACTCTGATGGACGATTTTGCCGACGATAAAATGGACGTAGTGCGCGATACGTATTCCGCACAGAACAATTATTTTCGAAATGAAATTGCACTATTTGCAAGCGTTGTTCAGGCGTGAGTCTATTCATGATGAATTGCCAAACCAAACTGAGAATAAATCACTTGACAGCTGTTAAATCGGTTGCCATCTTGAACAGTAATGCCAACTTAAAGTTATATACCTCGAAAAAAAAACACCTCATAGAATAACACAAATGACATAGGAAATGTCGAAAAATTATTCAAGTTCTAGGCATTACTACCATTTCCAATTGTATCATTCATTTTGGAAAACCCTTTACGAGTGGCTTAGAAAGGTTGATCTGCATTCGAGAGAACATTGAAATTATAATTTCGATATTATGAAATTCCGATTTTCAGTAGCTGCATGCATCAGAATTCAATGAGAGTTCAAGTTTTCAATGAATAAAATGTAAATTTGTATAAAAATGCAAATGTAATTACTTATGATAGTCTATCGCAATTAAATCTGTGAAAATTATAACATGCTTTTCATATTTTTGAAATCAATTATGCCACATAAACAAAAGATTAATTTTTAGAAGGACAACGGGTACTGGCTCCTCTATTATGACATCAAGAGAAATAATGAACCATAGTGGAAAATTTTGAGTGTATTTATTGTTTTTTTATGCAGATAAATAAGGTGTTGCTGATGTTGTACAGTGATAAACATCGAAAAACCTTGATATTGAGATTGATTTTCGACAAGTTGAATCTTTTTGTTTGTGAGTGCTCGTTTTCCAAAAGATCGCTCCATTATTTCGTCACAATGTTTGTAATTTTTGAATTTTGAGCGGGAAATGTTCTCAAATCTGGCCATATAAAAAAATAAAGAAAGTTCATTCAGATAGGTAATAGAACAGAAAAAATCATCCACAATTGCTATATCGATCATTCCTAATTATTATCAATGTAACAAAATTTTCTAAGCAAAATTAAAGAGGAGAAATCGGCCTGAGCTACATAAAGAACTATATCTTGCGTGAAATTATTTCTTCAATTGTTGAGAACTTTCTTGAGCGATCAAAAATACACCTACACAATTTTGAATCAAAAATAATTTTTTTCAGCGTTTGATAGTCCGACTCTTGTGAATAGGGTATCAGCTAAGATTGTTGGTATTCCTTTTCCATTCATTGGTGTGGATGGTACTGATGCTTGTAAAACAGTATTCGATGAAAGTGGAGAGAAGCAAGTGGGATGTCCTTTGAAGAAGGGCCAAACGTATGTCTTCAAGGATCAGTTCGATATCTTGAGCATCTATCCCTCGGTAATATTCAGTATTTATTATTTTTTATAATTTTATTCCAAATAGGTATTCCAAATATTTAATATTTTTTATATATTCCAAATGGCCATTCATGTCCAAAGTAGAAATCATTTTTTGGTTTCGAATCTACGGAAAGTAAAACATTTTTTTTTGGATTCCAATTGGAAACTTGGAAACTTTTTTTTTACAAAATGCATTTCATTTAATTCTGAACAATTTTGTTTTCATGTCTGTTTGGATGTCCGAATATCTTTGTAACAGATGTCTTAGATGTTTTTGAAAGAATGTTTTAAATTTTCTATTAGTTGATTATTATTAACAGCAATCTCATGATATATTTACATTAGTTCAAATTGATAAGGACACAAAATATTTTTCAATAATTCGACAGAATTTAAGGTAGAATAATATATTACATATTTCTTCAATTCCTCACAAAAGGGCATATAAAAGTACCTGAGATGGTTTAAAGACACACTAACAAAACCTATTATTCTTATGGGTTTTTTTACTGTGTTCTTGAACAATGTTTGTTCTCCTAAGATATTTCGCAGATATTTGACCCAATTTAAATTTCTTCCTTGTATTAAATTATTTTTAATATTTTAGATCAAATTGGAGGTGCATTGGGGCCTAGAAGGAAGTACTGGAGATAATGTGGTCTGCTTCGAAGTGCCGGCCAGAATAACAAATTAGGTTTAGATGAAATTGATCTGTTCAGAGATATTTCGTGTCCAAATAATATTACCTTCATGCATCAGTGATATTAATAAAATTTCTTATTGTGTTTTACATTTCATTCCATACCTTGAAGTTCAACACAAGCTTGACAATTGGAATATTGTTTTTTTTTCATTAGGTGGGCCACTAATTTACCATGATGCGGTAAGAGCCTTCTATCAAGGGCGTAGGAATAAGGTTGTTACTGTGGGTCATTACCACTTTTCACCTATCTTTTAATATTTGTGACAATTGTTCCACCAACAATGTGGCTTTACCTAGTTACATTTCGACTGAAAATCTTCAACTGGCAAATTTTTTCAACATTTTCAATAGCTGAAAATATATTTTAATGACAAAATTCATAACCCAAAAGCGTTATCGACTAGAACTTCCGCCAATTTTATTGTAATTATCGCATGTGGAGGAGACCAGTAATCAGGCCATTATCAGTTCTAGAAAGCTTTAGATATGTAGAGTAGTTTCAGTGTAATGCTAACAGATGGCGCTTGTGAATTATCTTCAAGATTCATTCTTATAAAACTTGAATATTCTTGGCTCTTTTGCACTCAATCAATTCAAACAGACATTCAAGCGAAAATATTGGTTTCAATGAAACGGGACAACATTTCACACCTTCAATATCTCAGAAGTGCTCGAATTTTTTCAGTAAAAAATGTTTTCCAAAAGGGTAACGTCCATGAGGCAGTACGGATTTGTTCCTACTGGTTTTCCTCTTGCCTTAAAAATATTAAGTTTACAATAGTCACCCTAGATTAAAGATTGAAAATGTAATAGAAACAATGAAGCACAAAGCATTTCAAGCTACTCATTGAAAAATTTTGGTAAATTTCCTGTTCAGACTACACTAGTGCGGATATATTGTGGTGGCTGCTTGCTAACCCGAGAGATGGCGCCGCACGCTGTGCTATACTCGGCAGAACGGCACCGTAAAACTGCTACAAATGGGAATAGCATGACCATATGGTCCCCCAAATCACCAGAATGAACAATTTTTTTTTGGGGATATCTGATAAATTTGGTTCATGGTCAAAAAAAGATAGATTGATAGAGCGACGAATATTAATTGAATTATGGTTAAAATTAATTCAACTTTATGGAAAAATACCTACTATACCGAATCTGCTCAGAGATATGATAAAAACTCTTTGAAATACATTTTAATTTTATAATATTTAATATATTTATATATTTATATATTTATAATATAAGTGCAAAAGACATTGATATTTTTCCAAGAGCTCAAAATTAATTCAATTAATGAACGAATGGTAGAGTAAAAAGACAGAAAGATAAGAAAATTGTTATAAAAAATGACACATTTCTTATATAAGTGGTATTGGGAAAAACGTATCTTTATCTTTTCGTTATCAATTGATTTAGGTAGGTAGCTAGGTAATATCATCACTCATAAATAATCACTACAATTGAACATGAAGATCAACGTGATTTGGTTTTTGCATATGCTAAAATAGCAACATTATAGAATATCATAAGATTGCATGAAGAAGATAAAAATGCTCCAATAAACAATATGCATCTTACTGATCCTCAGAGTACAGTAGTACAATGGTTTATTTATAGCGGTATCGATCTTGAATTGATACTTTTTGATTGATATAATCTGAGATGTGCTATGAACTTCATTTCCTAGTGAGCCTACAAATATTTCGTACAATTTTTCGAGAAAATCAGTTCTGAAGATGCGATATTGTTTTTCTTTTTTACTGACGGTTTTCATCTTGGTGGGGTTGCCTAGCCTGATTTGTGGACAGGATGGACCTGAGGACATCCCCTATAACGATTGTGGTGGTAAGTCGTATTCGTGTATTTTAGTTTAACTACCTTGAGTATGAATTAAGTTGTTATTCGAAAATTTTCTTCATCTTAATCTTTTCTTCTTTGAACTAAAAAGCATGCGAAATCTGAATATTAATACATCGATTGTTTCAAAGGTTGATAAGCTAACTTAAACGAAGGATCAGAGTTCCCCTTGATCGCAACTATTTCGAAATTATCAATCATATGAACTGGTAGATGAGCTTGTCAACAACAATTGATAGAAAAACATTATATAAATTTAATTTCCAGCCTTGATATGTCATGATTATTCTAATGATTTATAAGTTGTGCAAAACAAAAATACATATAATTGACAAAAGCTTAGTAATAAACAGCTAGCAAAATATATTGTATGAATTAAAAAAAATAAATTTTGAAAAAAAAAGCATTATATCTAGTAAAATTTATTTATTTAAATCTCTTTAAAGACTAAAAAAATATTCTTCTCTGGATGAATATTCGAAAGGTTGATATTTTCTTATTGGAATGATAACGAAATTCATAAAGTGTTCTTTTGAATATCTTTTTAGGAAGTGATAGCAGCCAAATGGCAAGTGTTCGGTTGACAGGTTGTGAAGAAGATAAAATCTGTGAAATCAAGATGGGAGACGAGCTCACATTGAAAGTGAAGTGGAATACATGTAAGAGAACTGAATGTGATCAATGTTAATCCATATTTGAAAAGGACAATGTTTTTTTTGTTTTTTAACCATTACTTCAATATTTATCATTGTCATTATGACAGATTAGGAAGTTGTTAAGTACACTTATGGCCAGTTACACCATTTGCCAAAACATTGATTAAAAATTTAAACATTGATTACTTCCTGATTTCTTGAAAGAAATCAGAAAGTAATCAAAGTTTAGGCAAATGGTGTAACTGGCCATAAAGGGTTGTCCATTAATCACGTGATCTTTTTTTAGCATTTTTCAACCCCCCCTCTCCCATTGGTGATACGTAGTGAGGTTTAAGACCACCCCCTCTCCCTTCTCAACAGCACGTGTATTTTTAGTACCTACAACGAATCTTAAAATTTTCTGAATATTATCTCAATTTAAATACAGGTATAAACTATAATCTTATTTTATTCTGAAATAAAGGACCTTAATATTTGTTTAAAAATCGCGCGTTTGACGAAAAAATAAATACACGAGATATCTTACTATACCCCCCTCCCCCTTGTGTTATTTTCGTGATTTTTATATTTATCACCAGCGTCTACTCCGAATTTCAAAAGATCACTAAAAGTGGTACAGGGTGGACAAAAATACAATAGTTTGGTGTGTGCTCATAAAATAACGCATAATATTCTTTATTAGTTAAATTAACAATATTATAAAAAATACTTATTGTCTAGCGCTAATTGGTTTGAATGTAACACCCTGTAGTTTGTTACATTTTTAGATTAATAAAAATGAGCGGTTTTCAAACATGTTTGGTACTTGTGATCTAGCAGACAGAATATGAAAGAAATTATTTCTTATTTGTATACATTTTTATTGATCTAAAAATGTAACAAACTACAGGGTGTTATATTCAAACCAATTGCCGTATTTTTGATCATATTGTTAATTTAACTAATAAAGAATGTTACGCGTCACTTTATGAGCACACACAAAACTATTGTATTTTTGTCCACCCTGTACCAATTGGAATCAACATGTGATACATTTTTGGAATCTGCTCAGCCAGAGTAATCGGAAAATTGAGACAAAATGGGTGTTCCATTAAAAAAATGACGCTGACGTCATTACTCGAAAGTAATTCACCCTGTATATTGAATTATTATTTTAAAATACGGTAAATTAAAATAAAAAATCGACGTGTTTCAGGATTATTTTTTAAAGTGGTCTGTTCAGCTAAAAATGAATTTTGTTCCATACTTAACGGTTACGGACGCAGTGTATAAGATGAATTTTTAAACAAATTGGCACGCATGGAGTGCTTTCGGTTCCATGATTTTTCTTAAGCCAAGAAGTGCTCAACGCGCCTTAAAAAGTTTTCAATTCAAAAAATACCTCTGCCGATTATGGATTATATGTATAGTATGTAATTCCATTGAAAACCGGAAAATAGTTGTGAATCTATTACTTTCCTTTTTTCCGTGCCCTTTGGATTGAGAAAGTAATATTGAGAGTGTTGTGCTGAAAAATGAGGCATCCAAAATCTCAGGGGGGGCCATGGCCCCCCCTGCCCCCCCCCCCCCTGCGGGCGCCCATGGTCGTTCTTCATCCAAATGCCAATTTTCATCTCGATCGAGTAGCTTTAAAATTAACTCGAACTGTCGTGTTTACGGAACCCCAAGTCGAATTTCGATTATCAAACTTAAAATTTCATATTACTTCCATACGAAAGTAATCGAGTATACGGCCGTCAGAAAGAATCGAATCAGAGAATCGAACCTCATCGTTTGAAACTATTTCCATCTCAAAAAAATTCGAAAATTGCAGACTTGTGATAAAATGATGGGTTAATCGCTCAAAAAGTCATTGTCATTATTAAAAAAATTAAATTTCAGGCGGATGAGATTGCAGACAAAAAGTTTAAATGAATCAGAATTCGCACATGATCCTACAATTTATTTATTGTTCGAGTGATTTTTAAAAGATAATTTTTATCTGATTGCACATTCAAGAGGTATATCTCTGTTTGGAAAAACTTCAATCTAGTGGGTACTATGTAATGCACATATCAATTCGTTTCAATTAAACAACTAATCATAATTTTAATATTTACTACATCACTATATTTTTTTCAGATCAAGCAGCAATAATCAAACTAAAATCTAAGCTTGAAGTCCAGTTTTTCATGGGTTTCAAGAAGGAAGTAGATGTATCTCCCATAGATGCTTGTCAATATTTGAAATGTCCATTATCTAAAAATACTCAAGTACAATATGCTGCCAATTTCACAGTACCAACTCAAGGAATACTGCCAGTAAGTTTATTCATCGAAAAAAAAGTCACAAACACGAAAGTCTTGGATATATAATCCAAATTAGAAAAAGAAACAACATAGGACATCAATATAATACATGTTTTTCGAAATTGACCGAATGTTCTCTAAGGTTATAATTTTATCAGATTTTTTTTCTTCTGACTATTCTGAAAAACATGATAGCTAGTTACTTTCAACCTATTTACATTTTATTTCTTTTCTAGGGCGAAGGACGAATTTGGTGGAAGGGATTCGCAGAAACTGAAGAAGATCCGTTTTTGTGTGTAAACTTCCAAGTGAAAATTCTGCCTTGAATTTATTTTGTGCCCTCACTTTATTGAATATTTTTCTTATTTTTGTAATTATAAGCACTACTGAATTAAGGAAGGCTGCTATTAAAAAAATGTTAACTTATGATTGTGTAATTTGAAATAACGTCAGAGTAGCAAATTGTTGTTTTCTGTATCTTTGACGTAAATGATTTCATTCGATACGATTGGTCGAGGTTAGCAGTATAGTCGAAGCAGTTATTTCTAAAGATGTTGAAGTCTCCAGTATTTCGTGTTTAATTGTAGAAAATTGTTCTTTTTAATAATATTAGGTCAATTGAAAAGTCCCCGTTCTGAGGCACAGATGGTGGTGAAAGTATTAAATCCGTATGATTTTCAGTTAGTATCAACCTTCAAACGATACTTGTCAAAATTTGACAGCAGCCCGACCATTAGTTTGCGAGATATTGCGTTGTGAGTGTAGCTACTTCTGTTATTTGAAAAAAGATGGAAACAAAGAATTTCGTGTGCTGATAAAAAACGGAAAAAATACAGTTTGAAGCAAAATCTTGGCTTGATGAAGAGTTTCCGGGGTCCGCACCAGGAAAATCAACCATCATTGTTTGGTATGCAAAGTTCAAACGTAGTGGAATGAGCACTGAAGACCGCAAACGCACTGGACGCCCAAAAGAATCTATCACCGACGAAAAAATAAAAAAAATTCACAAAATAATTTTGAATGACCGTAAAGTGAAGTTGATCGAGATAGCAGACATTGTGAAGATATCATCTGAACATGTACGTTATATCATTCATGAATATTTGTACAAGAGAAAGCTGTTTACAAAATGGGTGCCGCGCGAGCTCACAATCGATCAGAAGCAACAACGTGTTAATGATTCTGAGCAGTGTTTGAAGCTGTTTGAGTGCAATAAACCCGAATTTTTGCGTCGATATATGACAATGGCTCCATCATTTCATTTTCGGAGTCCAATCGACAGTCATCTGAGTGGACTGTACAGGATGAACCGAATCCAAAGCGAGGAAAAACACAACAGTCAGCTGGGAAGGTTATATGGCATCAATATTCTGGGATGCGCAAGGTATAACATCCATAGATTACCTCTAAAAGAGCCAGACCATCAACAGCGATTATTATATAGCGTTATTGGATCATTTAAAGGATGAAATCGTTTAGACGACCCCATTTGAAGAAAAAAAGGTGCTGTTTCATTAAGATAATGCGCCGTGTCACAAATCAATGAAAACAATAGCTAAATTGCATGAATTGGGCTTCGAATTGCTTCTGCATCCACCGTATTCGCCAGATCTGGCCCCCAGCGACTTTTTCCTCTTCTCAGAACTCAAAAGAATGCTCCCTGGAAAGAAATTTAGCGCCAATGAAGAAGTAATCGACTATTTTGAAGCAAAAGACAAATCATACTACAAAAATGATATCGAAAATTCGGAAGATCGCTATAATCGCTGTATCGCCCTCGAAGGCAACTATGTTGAATAATAAAATCGAATTTTGCCAAAAAAAATGTGTTTTACTATGGTAGACCGGGGACTTTTCAATTGGCCTGTTATAAGAAGGAAGGGAATGAAATAACGTGACAATGATACAATAATTTTAGATTTTATTCATGATACATTCAATAATATCATTCCCTATCTATATGCTAAACATACTTATTGTTGAATTTTTCTACATAAAATATCACATATTCCTTTTATCTAGCTCAACAGAGGTTATCATATAATCCATAATCTATCTTTTCGAATTCATGGATATTGAGGGCACATAATTTTTTTAGTTTCGATAGCTGTTCCATTTTTCCATTTTTCATTCATTGTATTCTGTGATAAAACGTTTGGTATCTAAGTAGGTAGATTTTAGATTATTTCGATGATTTCAATAACCCCTGTACACCAGTAAGTAGCAAACGAAGTTTATTTCACTTGAGATATGTACAAAACATTGAAATGTATTTGTCAATTTGATGAAGCCTCTAAAACCCATATGTACATTTAGATTGATTTAGGCAGACTATGTCCAAAAATGATTCTTCATAAAAAGAGATGAAATGTCTAACGTTGTATTTGAGAGAATTGGAATGCACTTCTCTTAATATTTTGTGTTGATTTTCAATGATTGATAGCATGACTTAATACTAAGATAGTATTGAAGACAAAAATATCGAATATTCACACAATCATTTTCAATGAAAATAATGACAGTAAGCGTAGTTTGACGACAAAATTAAATTACCAATAAATTCGAATGAAAGTAACTTCCTTAGTTGAGGAATATTATGATAATCATACATAATACAGGGTGAGCCATGGATAACTCCCACATTGAAAGAAATCATTTTGGGCGAAACAGATGCTTGCAAATAGTGTTGATCTCATTTCGGCGAAGTTATGGTATTCACTAACATCCTGTATGTATGCCTATTGCCCGATGAGGTTATCGTTCAGATGATGTTATTTTCAAATCTTCAAAAAACAACATCATGTAAACATTTTGGCAAATAAATATTTTTTCAGTATCTTCAAAACTTCAATCTCAAGTATTATTTGAAATGTGGGAACTAACTGTGGCGCAATCTGTATGACTATTGAGAAATCTCTTATTCATTTAAGAGAGATTTCCACAAAATTTTCAATAATTGGAAATTAAGAAAAATCTCCATTAGCATTTTAGTTGGAAGACATTTTATTCATGGAGATTACAACCACGATTTCTTTAACGATACTTGGAGAGATACAGGATAAAAAGTGACAACTATGTTCAGATGATTGAAGAAAACTATCAGATATTAGAAGTGGTTGATATGAAATGATATGCTTTTTTTTATTGATATGAAATCATCGCCATAAATTGAACATTATGCAATACAAACAGTAAATGAGGAATGACACCAGAAGGATAAAAAGATACAAACATTTCAGAAAAAGGAATCATTTTTTTTTTGGAATTGAAGTAGAATTTTTTTCTGAAGGTTTTCACCAGAAGACCAGAAAAAATAAAATGTTGCTTGAAAACATAATGAACACGAAAAACATTGAACAAATAAAGTGAACGCGACACAATAGATTTACCTAAAATCCAATGTACTTTAAGAACATCACTCATTCTCTTATAAGACTTTACAAAGAGTGATTGTGTTGATGTTTTTAAAACTGTTAATGTCGGTTTTTAAAAATATATTTTTTCTGTTTTTTCAATGAAACCTATGAAATGGTAATTTTAAATTGATAACTTCAGTGCCTTGAACTGAATTTTCGAAGAACCATCTAATTCATGCTTCAATATACGTGTGTTATTTGAGAAGCATTTTGAAAAATTGAGACGCCAAAGCTGTAAAATATTCTATGACCCAATGACTTTACTCGAAAAATTAAAATTGATGTGTGATCGTTACATGATATGAAGTTAGACACTCTATAGCTATACACTCAACAATGCATCAGAAGCATTGACATCCGTTTGATAGTCTTACAAAATAACATTTCAATAAGTACCACAAAGATCATACATGAAAAACATACTTCATAATTTACAACAGTATCGATAACAATTACCTACAAATCGCAAATTTACAATGTACACATCCAGATTCGACTACAACGTTTCTATGATCAATTAATCATCTGTGAACGACAAGATAGTTTCTTAAAAAATTTAACGTAGACTTATATGATTTATCGAACGGTATTCACATTAGATATTTGAATAAAATTATCTACAATCAGTATATCAAGAGTCTATTTAAAGACTCACTCAAAGTGATGCAAGGAATTTCATATTTACATCGAAATTGGAAAAGTTTCTGTAGTGATATGGAAACCACAGATGGTGTACCCCAAGGGAATATTCTGCACCCTCTGCTCTTGAAGTTTTGTATTCACATCACTTTGGCGATCACTGTCCAGGCACTCACTCTCTTAAACAGGACGGTCTGAACAAATTTACAGCGAACAGTAACTCCAATCTTTGAGACACAGCAAGGTTTAAGACTTAGACACAACTCTCTGGAAGTCTGTTGGCCATCAGCCTCTCCTTTATAGCGAATCCGTTGAATTCGACGTCCGATGTTCTTTGGAGTGTTGCAGAGTTCCCATTCTCCAGTCGCAAGTCCTTAGGCCTGGAATCTCTTGGGAAGGTGCCTACTCCAGTTACTGGATTGGAATATTGGTGGAACTAGAACGAAATAATTTTTTTTTGTTATTCCTCACGGTACTTTGCCCAAACTTCGCTTGATAGACCAATGAAATTGAGTTTTTGAAAAGTCTTTCCTATGGAAACGCAAGAAATGCATAGAAACTGCCAACAAAGGCTATTTTGAATTGAATGATATTACTCGTACTTGACTATTCAAATATGAGATTGTGACCCACAGTAGATTTTCAGTCTTGGTACTTCCAAATTGCCAAAGGAATGACACTTGAATGTAAAAATAATCCGCAACACCCCGTATACTCGAAAACCACGAGGAAAAGCGAAGGTTTGGAAGTTTTTCTGGGGCTTCGAGACGATTTCGAGGGGGGTCTTACTCTTGTCATTTTTGCTCTAGATGCTCCCGTTTAGGCTGTGATTTTGTATTCCTACATACCTGGATTCTTAGAGGAAGGGCTATATCTATATAAGAAGATATGCAGTTGTAGGAAAAGTATAGTGTGCAACATGTGAAGAAAGTCCTTTTTCTCACTCGTGTATTCCTCACTCGTAAGAAAAGTTGGACTTTCACCACTTGTTGCACAATATACTATTGTGACTCTTCCTAATGGGAGAAATGTTGTAGTTTGAAACCGAATTGCAACAGAAGGCTAAACAATATCTTATTGAGTGCTCCATCTTGGAACAATTCTGAGACCATTAGCAAAAAGTATACAGAGTGGTCCAGATTTTAGTTCAATCGCTTCGGCGTCGTATAGAACATCTCTTTTCATGAAAAAAATTCATATGAATATATACCCTAACAAGCTTCGTTTTCGAGATACAAATATGGACCAACCTATATATAGCCGTAAGAAAGAAACCTTTAACTTACGTTTTCACTAAGGGCTGATGCTTGTTGACTCACAGGACTAACCCACTGGGCCGGAGGAACACCGCCTCCAATTTCGTAGCTAGCTGAAGAAGTCATGTGTCTTAGTGTTGAAGGTATATTGGCACCATTGGGTGATTGGCGTTTAAGACTTCCACCATCTGGAGTACCTGAATGTGTAGAGAAAGTTTTTGAATTTGATATTATTACTTAACACTCGCATTCATTTGTTAAGATGAAAACACTATATTTTTAGTAAGTTCGGGGAAAAAAGGTTATCAGTTAGTTTGAAACTCAGTTAGTTCATGAGTTGAATATGTATCAATATGAATAAGTTAGCAAGTAAAAAGATCTGGAAGCTCTTATGATATACATAGTGCCTTGTCTGAAAAATTTTGAAGATAATTGAGATAAATAATTAAAACAATGGGAGAATATGTGCATCCAGATCTTTTGGCAAAACCTTGGTATTATGATGAGATGCATCGAAATGTTGTTTAGCGATCAACTATTATCATATATATTCTTTCGAGATAGAGCAATACAAAGAATTATCAACTTCAAAAAACAAAGCATGTGTAGATGTAATCTCAGTATTATCAGAGGAAATGTAAACGGGGCATCATACATTTCAACGTATGATACTAGAGCACAGATAAAAATCTCAGCAGAAACTCTGTCTCCCTGTATAAGAGTAGTGAATGGTTGGTGTATACGTTTGCAGAATAAGCTGACATATTTATATTAAAAGGCTTCTTCTTCATCCAAAACAAAATCTTCTTCATTCTTTCTATTCATCAACGGTTGGAAACTTTATAATTAATTTATAAATTGGATAAGTAATCACCAAGTGATCAATGGTTTCTTCTACACAACACACACATAGTGAACTATCAATAAAATACCATTTGAAGAGCATACTATTAAAACGACCATGACCTATTATTATTATTATTATTATTATTATTTTAACTGGGGTCGTTTTGGTTCGGTAAGCCTTCCGGGAACTGCGACCATGCAGATCTTTTGTTCTCTACCCTACTCATTCATAGAAACCCAAGGAGGTCGTCAATGACGTTAATTAAACTGACAACCTCCTTAGGGGCCTTGGCCGTTACCTCTAGGTATTCAGGACCGGCTTACCCACGTGATAGTTCTTTGGCCAGCCAGCTCCGGACACTTGCATACCATGTGTTCGGCTGTTTCTGCTTCCGATCCACAGAGCCTGCAAATCTCGTCTGATGACTTTCCCATACGGTACAAATGATGTTTGTACTGACAGTGCCCCGTCAGCAGTCCCACCATCACCCGAAGCTCGTCTCGTGACAGCTACAAGAGCTTTTTGGCGTAGGTAGGTGAAATCGTCACGAATTTCATTGCCTGAACAAGTCTAGGAGTGTTAGTCCAGTGGATTATCTTGTTGTTCAACTCCCATAGCTGGACCGCAGCTTTATATTGGTCTTTTCCTTGCCCACAGAAAGGCTCAGGTCCAGCATGTGTTAACCTTGATGCACTTTTTGCAAGTTCATCAGCTTTTTCATTTCCTTCAACCCCACAGTGCCCTGGTACCCATAGTAGAGTCACCTTATTTCCTCTGGCCAGTTGCTTTTGGGTGTTATGGCACTCACAAGTCAGCAGAGACCCCTGGCAACACGATTCCAGGGATCTCAGCATGGTTTGGCTGTCCATGGTGATGCAGATATGCGCCCCCTTGAGGTTCATTTTGAGACACTCCTGACCATGACCTGAGTCGATTTGAAATACACCAAATTTTCCTAGGAAGATTGAAACCTACAAATTTTTTATGAAGGATCAACGATAAGACATTTGTTGAAGACATTACAAGAACTCCATTCCAAACGCCAAATTTCTTTGTCACTTTCATTAGATTTTTTTATTATTATTATACCAAAGAAAAGGCAGAGGACTTATTCCATAGTGCTCAAATTAAAAAAAGGAAACAAAAAATGAAAATAGACACTGAATCTACAATAAATCCATAAAATTGTCCAACTTGTACTTGGAGGTGATCGAGGTGTGTGCTGATATTACTTCTTCCAGCAGAGAATTCCAAGTATGGAAAACCCTGTTAGGGTTGGAATTGAAGTAAGGTAAGATACCAAATGCAAATTGTCTCTCAATACAAGATAAAATGTTTTTTTTCGATTTCCATTTTAAGAGAATCATTCAAGACATCCAATTCAGCCCAAGAAAAACATCAGAAACCCTTAATAATTCACATCGATTCAAAATCCCATAATGCTCGAGTGGAAACAAGGACCAACATCCCGGTGTACTTCGCATTAGTTAAGCGAAAATCCGCAAGAGAGAGTCCCGCTTACATTCGAACGTCGCTCGATGATTGTTGGCAGATAGAATGGTAAAGTTTTTCAGTAAATTTGGAATTTTCAACACATCACAACATGGATTCATCAAGAACAGAAGTACGGAGACAGCTATGTTTGAGCTTGTGGAGAGCATTGTGGGGGGTTTTGAGAGAGGTGAAACAACATGTGGGCTTTTTCTTGACCTGTCCAAAGCCTTTGATTGCGTCAAGCACGAAATTCTCTTGGATAAATTAGAAAGCTATGGTATCAGAGACAATCAACTGCTGCTGATCAAGAGTTATTTGGAAAATCGTAGACAACGTGTTGCTTTGGAGATAGAAGCAGAAATGATTGAATCGTGCGAGAAAGTATCACGAGATGGGGTTCCTCAGGGTAGCATACTGGGACCTCTGCTATTTGTGATCTATGTCAATGACCTACCAGATAATGATATGAGCTCTCAAAATTTATATATGTATGTGGATGATACCAATAAAATTATAAAATCAAAAAATGTTGGACAACTTATATGCGATTCTAACAGAGAAATGCAGAAAATGGAATTGTGGTTCACTGAGAACCGGCTAAAGTTGAATGTCGAAAAAACGGAATGTGTTTTTTTCACCACAGATAGATCAAATTTGACCATTCCAGAGAAGATAAATGTAGGAAGTTCAGAAATCTCGGTCAATAACTGTGTAAAGTTTTTGGGTGTGTGGCTGGATAGAGGTTTGAAGTGGAGTCAACACATTGAACATATCTCAAATCGTCTAAGATCTGCTAATTACACGTTGAGAGTATTGAAATCTCAGGTTGATATCTCTATATTGAAAAATTTGTATTTTTCGAACTTCATATCCATAATAAATTATGGAATAATTATTTGGGGAGGTACCAATGGCATTCAAGAATTATTTGTTTTACAGAAACAAGCTTTAAGAATAATGTTCAGTCTATCTTTCAGAGAATCTTGTCGAGGTGTCTTCAGATCGAATAAACTGATGACTGTTAGAGGTATATATATATATAGATGTTTATTATTTGTATGTAAGAATCCAAGTTATTTTGTGAATTTTAAAAACATCAATAGAACAAGACAAAGCTCACATTTCCTATACCCTTCTCATCATCTGAGTATAACGGAGTCTAATGTACCTTATATATGTTTGAAATTGTTTAATTTGTTACCTAGAAAATTTCATAATATGGAACCTAAATTATTCAAAAGAGAGATTCAATCACTTATTATTGAATGTGAACCCTATTCTATGAGAGAATTCGATTTTTTTTGTAAGAATATTTGATTTTGTTTTCTTTAACTGACGTATTTCTTTTCTTTGTACCAGATTCTATGTACAAGATTTCTGAAATAAATTTATTGTTATTGTTATTGTTATTCCCTATCGGAACTAGCAGCTGTTTCCGATCGCTGAACAACGTCTGAATGCAGTCAGATAAACGGCCATTCGGAATCGCCGACAACAATCGGATCCGTCCACTGTTTTGTTTCGGATTACCGCCCTAATTCGAACGACTCCCGGAATATACGGCATTCGAGGGACGTGCCTACACTGTCGCGTCCGTCGCTCGATAGATACGCCAGTCGCGTACGCGTCCGTTTTATGTGGGGTGGATTTTCGATGATCGGGAATTACGGATTCTCGATGATTCGTTTTGAAACGTCGTGCGGTGGGTAACTACTTTATAATTTCAATCAGACACTAAAAGGCTTACAAATGCTATTTATTCGGTCAATATGTAACGTATTAATCCAATCATCTAAGTCAAAACTAGATACGTATATCGGTATTCGAGATATTCATCCATAAACTGCTATAAAGTTGTATTTTGACCATAGAGTAATAAACATAGATAGACGGAGTATACGCAATTTTTACATGTCCCCAACATGGTTAGATTACGTTGTCGGATTGTGATATATTTTCAAATCCACAATTTTACTATATCGTTATGTGTGTTTATTATATTCAATGAAATATATATTTTAGAAAGATTCGCGATTAAATATGCAAATTTGAATATTCGGAATCCGATATTTTCCTAATTGTCAAATTTATAATAACTAGATTATTTATTATTTTCTGCATCTACTTGCCGAAATCCAAGGTTTGGCAGCTTTTGTTCTTCAAGTGTTATCGGTTGTTTCACGTCGTTTGGCGCGCTTGGATTTTGTTTTCAGGATTCCTGATATTTTAAGGTATTCATTTCAATATGTTTTGAGTTAATATGAAACGTTGATTCACTATGGGACGTAAGAAGTGCGTTCTTTGTGGAGAAACTCGCGAATTGAGTGAAATATCGTATCACTGATCAATCAAAATTTGCTTACGGAAAATAATAAATGCTCCCTCTATCTATGTTTATTACTCTGAGATTCTAACATTCTAAAAGTTCTCTACATATGGTAAGATTTGCGAAGCTTATAACTTTCGATAGGAGAGCTATAGAGTGCTAAAACTTCTTGCATAATATTCCTTATATCTTCAAGTTTTTCTATTTTATAAATAAGAGACAAGCCCCATCTTATCAGAAATCCATAAAAAAATTGAATTTTCGACAAGAAAGTGGTTTTTCCCTATGTCCAAGATAAGATAACAATAAGAATACATTTTTTTCCGTTTCTAGAGAAAAAACTACTAGTGCTTGATTGTCTTAGATACATGATTTGATTGTTTTCAAGAGGATATAATCGATTTCAAAGTTTCCATACACGTTACATGGAAAATTAATGTAAGGTATTGTTGACCATTTATCCGGCCTATCAAGCCTCCAATCTCGGAGATACCAGCCCATACCATGAAACCTGGGTATTTACCACCCTAAAGTCCCCATTACACTTAGTTTGGACCAGCCCGGTTGGACAAGCCAAAATAAGAAATGCATTATTTTAAAGCAATATGAACACACCAGGGTGGTTGAGAAGCTTGTACCCGCTGTACTGTTGACAATGCATTTTGTCCAACCAGTCTGGCCAACCTTAGTGAAAAGCGGGCTCTAGGCGCTAAGTAGGCTCTTTTTTATCGGATAAATGGTCGACAGTCCCTTGACCACTTGCGAGATCCTGACATCTACTGGTTCGAGCAGGATGTTGAACCTTTTCATACTTCAAGTAAAGTCAAAGAGTAATTGAGGGAATAATTGGGTGAAATGGTCATAGGTATTTGCTGGAACCCTGAGTGGCCACCGAGATCCCCAGATTTAAATCCTTGTGACTACTACCTCTGGGGTAGAATCTAAGACATGGAATTTGAACAACAAACCGCTGACTTGACTGAGTTGAGAGTAAGGATTGAATCAGCCTTTGTAATACATACTCGACACGCCACCAAGATAATTTTTGAGGCAACAGGTGTGGAAAATCATCTATAAAGCTGGTAATAAATACAAATAGCGAAAAACCCATGGTAAACGAAACACCTCTTCATACGTAGGTTTTTAGAGAACTTTTAGGATGTTAAAATATAAATTCATACGAGTTTGGGTATGTCAATTTCCGAGGAGAACTTACTAAGATGACTGTATAATATTCAATTATTGTATCAGGTTTTTCACTTACCAAACTTTGCAGGTATAACGTCTGGATCTTTCTCGTCTCCTTCTCTTGGTGATGAGCTCCTCAACAGCGGCTTGGTGGAAGAAAGAGTGTTGTGCTGAGTGACAGTTCCGCCGATGACTTTGTGTTCCATTGTGGCGTTTCGATGACCCGATGATCTTCTCACACTTATGATGATGATTATTATCACAATTATTATTGTCGAAATGGCACCGATCAGGATACCGAGGGCTGGTGAGAAGGGGATCTCACCATCGTTTGCTGCAAAAAAAAAATGGGTTATGATATCAGATCGAAAAGATAAATTGTTTTGGAAGGAACTTTGTCCAGAAGAAAAACAAGAAAACAATAGGAAACTCGTGATGAACTAGACACTGGTAATAGTTTGGAAAATATTTTAAAGAGAAACCCAGACTCTGAAAATAAGATTTTACAGTTCTTGCAACGAACTGAACTATTGACAAAAATTTGATTTATTTCATCCAAACTTCATCATTTGCTTTTAATGACTCTACATATTTATTGATTTATATATTTGTTCGTTCATATTCTATCTATATATCTATTTATTCACATATTTATTTATTCATATATTTATTTATCTGTATATTTATTTTATGGACGAAAACCATGATCGAATTGAACGAATTGCACTTTCAACTGCTTGAACACTTTGCTAATTCCCCAGATCTTGACCTCAATGATAACTTGCCTCTTGCAGACCTCAAAGAAATTCTCCAAGTAAGAAATTTGGCTCTGATGAACTAGTGATTGCCGAGATTGAAGTCTTCTTTGAAAGCAAAGACGAACTTTTCTACAGAAAAGGCAATGAAAAGTTGAAGGGGCGTTGGAACACATGCATCACTTTTGAAGGTGACTATGTTGACGAATAAAGTAGAATTTTCAAGACAAAATTGGTTTTTATTGGTTAGACCCGGCACATATCAAGTGTTCAGCTGTTTCCATGTCCGATTCGCAGAGTCTACAAATTATTGAGTGGAGTGCATAGTTCGATAGCTTCCTCAAAACATTTATCCCCTTTTATAAAGGAATTTTCGGCATCGACTGCTAAGGTCATTAGCCATTGCTGAAAAAATATTAATACAGACGGAAACTCATGAATATTTATAACATAAATAAAGATTAAATTATAGAAGTGTAGATCAAACAGTAGTTAACAGTATTAAAATAAAATAACGTAAATAGGAGATCGTATAAATTTCTGAAAGAATGAATAAATGAATGAATAAATAAACCAAGAAATGATAAATCAAATAAATGAATAAAAATAAGCACAAAAAATAAATTAACATGAAAATAATACACGAAACATTGTATGAACAGGATGCAATATTGTTCAACACTCATTTTGGGGGTAATTAAGTTAAATTTTTTTCAACAATTTTATTCGATTGAGGAATTTCAGTACCCTTTTTTCAGACTCAGCCTCATACTTCAGTATGTCCTCCAAGTTATTGCTGATGTTCAACTCATTATGAATTTCTCAAAATTGAAGACTGTCGATAAAAAATGTTTTTTGATCATCCTTTTATTGCCATTTAAGATCCGATAAGCTGAACGAATCGGATTTCCAGTGAAAACCAGCAACCTTCTCCACACCTTCACAAAAACCAGAGCAACGAAGGCCCATCGACGATTTTCCCACAAAAGAAAAAACCGGAAAATTCCGGGAAACTCCCCGAAATCTAATAACAATCGCCGGAACGACGACGCTCGGATCCTGACGAGAATCACAAACCGACCAGGCGGCATAAAAATATCGTTCCATCTTCGAAAATTATACACGGTGGGCGAAGGCGGGGCTTGCGGCAGCCGACGGCGTCGTTAAAAACGAACTTCCGGTCTTTTACGGCGGTAACGTCCGTTACCATCATCGGAATTTTCCGGTTAATCGTTAACCGAAGCCGGAGATTAGCGGAATTCCGATCTCGACGGGCCGATAAAAGCGCGCTCTACGGTGCATTCGCGGAACTTTACGACGTCCCGATGCACGGGGATTCCCCGCGCTTGTTATTACCGGTTCATGCAGGTTTTTTCTGAGTGGGGAGCATCGATTGACTACAAGATGCGACTTTTATGGGAGCCAATTTGTTGTTCATTGGGGAATCGACTCGATTCTTCGAGTTTTTGAGCGCTTGTTCCACGAACAGATCGAATTTTAGACGCACTGATTGTGATCCGTCCTCCAATTCAATTTTGTCCGTTCGTATACAAGATTCGGCTCAACATCAAACCTGATAAAGATTTACAGAGGAGTACGACAGGATTGTGTATTGTCGCCATTGCTGTTCAATCTTTACTCCGATCTCAGATTCAGAAAAGCTTTGACGTCTCAGATAGATAAGCTGACGATACTGCCTTGATTGGGGATACACGGCATGGCTTGATATTCAAGCTATTTGGCTCAAGCTCAAGCTCAAGTCTCTTGAGTTCGACTTGATATCAACTCAAGTTCAAGTCAAGTATTAGTTTTTCAATGTCAAGTTAAGAATTTATTCATTAGACAATTGACTTAACATTGAAAAACTACTACTTGACTTGAACTTGCGTTGATTTCAAGTCAAGTTCAAGCGACTTGGGCTTGAGCTCGAACCAAGTAGCTAGAATATTAAGCCAAGCCGTGCATTGCTTCTCAACTGTATTATGTCAGGCTCGTGAGTAGTTCGGAATGAAGATAAATGTAAAAAAGAACAAGGTTATGATCATTAGAATATCAAAAAATGTCCCGCAACCAGTATATATGGCACATACAGTACATATGGCGCATACAGTACATAGGCTAAATTATGGAGCAGGTAGATAGGTTCTGGTAGTTGGGATGTTGGGTGAATTGTAAATTGTATCCTAACATGAATCAAGGATAGAACAAGCCAGAAGTTGCTTTGTGCGACTAAGGAAGCTTCTCTCCGATTCACCATCAGCGTTTGAGATTCTCTTAATGCTATGTCTGGTCCAAACTCTTGTATGGATCCGAAACATGGACGCTCAAAGTGGATACCATCAATATATTAGAAGCTTTTGAGATGTGGACTTATCGTAGAATTCTTAAGATATCATGAACGACACATACAACCGACGAAGAAGTGTTGAGCAGGTTGCGTAGGGAAAGAGAGAGATTTTCAAACTTATAAAGATCCGTAAAACATTGTATTTGGGCCACATCCTGAGGAACGACAAATATCGATACTCTCAACTCATTATAAAGGAAAAACCATGTGTCATTGTCCTAGTTGTCGAGACACATTAATTTGAATAAAAAAAATACATTTTTATTTGTCAAGAAATGAAAATGCTCATAATTTTTAATACAACCAACAATTGTTTCGTCACACTGTGGTTACATCAAGTTTATAGTCGAAATATAAAACTGATAATGCCACTACACTGAAATGAGGAGTCTGGAAAGTACGAATATGAAAAACCACTCATCATCATTAAGTTTTTATAGATACTATACTCTTCTCATTGTAGCTTTTCTCAAATAACGGAAAAACATCAACTAGAGAATGGCAACTTTGTTTCAGCTACATGGGCGTACAACTTTGCTTTCTTAATTTTTTCCGAAATTTGAGGCTTATCTGTAAAGAACTGGTTATACATTTATTATTCAAAGTATTGTCCATCGCTGACCACTACTTTAAATCATCTTTCGGGCAGCGTACGGATCCCGCGTTGAAAAAACTGGTCTTCTTTTGAAGCAATCTTTTGAACGAATCGATCCAATTTTTTAATTCTTCATAAGACCAGAAGTGCTGGTCAGTCAGGTCGTGTGTCATTGATCGAAACAAGTGATAATCCGAAGAAGCAACGTCTGAAGAAAATGGCGGGTGGGATAGGACTTCCCATTTCAACGTTTCCGATTTTGTCTTGACCACTTTAGTAACATGTAGTCAAGCATTGTCATGCTGTAAAATCACTTTATCATGCCTATCGTTGTATTGCGGTCGTTTGTCTTTCAATGCTCGGCTCAAACGCATTAATTGTGTTCGCCTCATACTACACTACGCCAAGCTGGTCCCACCAAATACTGAGCATGACCTTGAAACCGTGAATTTTCGGTTTGGCCGTCGACGTGGAAGCATGGCCGGGATATCCCCATATTTTCTGCGCTTGGGATTATCGTAATGAACCCATTCATCGTCTCCAGTCGAAACGCGATGCAGAAATCTCTTCCGTCTTTGCCTTGCAAGCAGCTGATCAGAAGCAAACAAACTCCGTTCAAGATCTTTCGGCTTCAACTCGTACGGTACCCAATTTCCTTGTTTCTGAATCATTCCCATGACTTTCAAGCATTTCAAAATGGCTTGTTGCGACACTCTCAATGATCCTGCCAATTCTTGTTGCGATTGACAGGAGTCTTCTTGATCGAATGATGCCTCCAACTCTGCATTTTCGAAAACCTTCTCTTCCTGGTCTTCGACGTCGAAATCACAGGTTTTGAAGCGTTGAAACCACTCTCGGCAGATTCTTTCACTTATAGAGGCCTCACCATAGGTATTTGAGAGCATTCGATAAGCCTTAGGCGCAGATTTCTCTATATTGATGCAGAAAATTAAAACCTCCCGCAAATGACTAGAATTTGGCTCGTAAGCTGACATGTTTAATCGAGAATGATGCAGACACAAATCGACTAATATGTCGATGGCGTTATGTTCACAAATACCTAAGCTTATTGTATGACATCTACCATCTATTTATTTCGACGTTCGACTATTGCAAAACGGCGGAAGCAAAGTAGTACACGTTATAATAATAATTTTTTGGTATCTTACCGGAATATTGCTTTTTAATTCAAATCATTGATCGTGTAATCAGTTTTGGTGAAAAGGAACCGGAGACACAATAAAAGAATTATACCCCAAATAATATCCTGCTCTTATTTGGACTAATAATAAGAAAAGTCTATTTGTCAGATTGTCTCTCGAGTTTCCGTAATAAGAAAATTCCTACCGAAGGAGAACGGATATCAAAATAAGATCTATCTGGTGAGGGCATATTCTTGCAGCATCTGAAGGCAGAAGGAGGAAACGAGTACTAGACGTCTGCTCAACTTTCATTATCGCTTTATCGCTATTATGTCAGACCAGCAGTCCTCGCCATGTTAATGTCAGCCGCTTGCACAAAGAATTTTTCTTACGTTTTCCCTTTTTCCAACTGAACATTTGGTTGGATAGCCAATGGAGCGTGAGGGCAGATGAATATCCTTAAGGCGATATTTCGTGGTGGAATTGCTCTCTGATGATAACAGTTTATATTCTGAAGATATGGGGAATTTTTTTATGATGTTCACGTTTTGCCTTGGTCGTGATATTGTTGTTCCATGAATATTTTTAGCATAATTTTTGTGTAAAATTTGAAACATTAGCTTTGTTGTTTAAGGTTTAGATTCTTTGTTTACTTATTGAGATTTTTGTTGATGTAGATAGTGGAATAAAAATTTTTTCACGGAATAAATTTGGATTTGAAAAAAACAAGAATTTCGCAATGAAACAGAATGCATGTCGTGTGAGTATAAATACTTCAAGAGACCCCATTGAAATAAAAACATGAAAACGATTTGTTTTCGACTCTTTTTTTGATGTTTTTTTGGATTTTCCATATTACGAATTTCAGTTATGGCTAGGGTTCATGGCTTGGCTTGATTTTCAAGCTAATGAGCTTAAGTTGATTTCAAGTCAAGCTCAAGTCGAGAAGTAGTTCTTCAATCTCAAGTCAAGTCAAGTATTTATTTATCAAGCACTTGAATGCTATCAAGCTACTTGATTTTTAGCAGTTGTATTGTGTAGCGTCATATCAATAAAAAAATGATGCAATGAGAAGGTACCTTGTACAAAACATTTTTATTTTTTAAACTTATTGTGTAGAAGAACCGAAAAAATGAACTTTCTCGAAATAGAAACAATTAAATCACTATAAATCATAACAAAAGGAAAATAATAAAAAAATAAAGTTTTTTAATATCAAGAAACCTCCAGGCTGTGATCCATAATTTTCCATCCAGAATCTAAGACACATAGGACATCTTATAGATTTGTCGCCTAACCTATTGCGATTTTTTGTGAGTGTAAGAGCAGCTGTGGGATATTGTCTTTCAACAGGAGCTGAAGATGCTGGCGTTGACAAAAACTCCTTGGCAATTTTGGCCAAGTTTGGAAAGATATAACTACCAAAATCTACCAATATATTTCATAAAAATGAGAGAAAACTGCTAATAAAGTCACACTGGCGAATGCTTCAGTCTCTCGGCACTCGAGGAATCTCCTTGTTTAGTCTGAGCGCGCATGAGATTGCAGAACTGCACAGTAAGTGGGCTATTTAAAATGAAACCAATTATTGAAATCCTTTAATGACAGAACAATTGAAACGAGAAATTGCAAAAAGCAGAATTGTTGATATGTGAAGCTCGATGCAATATGAAGTTATTCTTAGAGATAATATTATGTAACAAATAATATGAATATTTTTATCGTAATCAGTTTTAATGAGATATTCTTCATTGAATTAACGAATTAGTTATAGTTCGATACAACTATCCTTGAAAATAAATAATAATAATTCAATTCAATCTTTATTAATACTTTAAGACATATTATAATGTATAGGACATGTCGACATAAAAATAATTACAATAAAAGAAAAAGCAAATTACTTTAAAATTTACAATAAAATAATAATAATTCAAACAGTATAAAAAATAAAATAACGAAAATGAACAACTAACTGAAAGAATCAGAGAAAAATTCCTCTGTACAATAAGAGCATTTTTCAATTAGTATTAATTCGATCTTCTTCTTGAATGCTTTATCATCTAACGATTTCAATCCGTTAGGTAAATGATTGTACCGGCAAATTATTATTATTATTATTAATACCTCCATTTATTTGCCATTTGCCATTAATAATGTCTTTTTGTCTTTGGAAAAAAGTTCTTCTACGAAAAACATAATGATATGTAAAATACGAATTCAAATATTCATGATTTCATACCGGATTTCCATTTCAAGAGCATCTGTCACAGCCGATGATAACAATACTCAAAACAAGAAAATCTCGAATGTAATCCTGCAATTTCAGCCTGATGAAGGTGAGTTTATTTCAGAGATCGCCGTACCGTGAAACTGAATCGTTTGGTACATCCGAATTGAATTTTTTATCAGGTCACAATTTTCATTTATCACGCAAAGGAGAGATTGGAGCCGGGAAGATCTCGAGGCGAAACGGAAGGTGAAAAAAAGGGACTGTCTGATGAGAAGGGAAATTCATCTAGTTACTTCAATTTGGGTAGGATTAGGTTAAGTGGGGGGGGGGCGGTCGGTAACTGCGTTATGATTTTCTGGAGGGGGGATAATGGGTAGGAGAGTTTTACGTGATATTAAAAATGAGAGCACTTGAAAATATGATGATTTTAGATGGAACCTCTTGGCGGTGAATTTTGAGGTTGAATGTTTGCACGATTTTGTATGGTCTTTTCAGTCACCAATAGTACAAATATGAAAATCAAACAGAGTATAGGTGATATAAACTCTAAATCAAAACATTTATGCCAAATTTTATTTGAATATCTTGAATGAAAAAACTCAAAAATCAAACTTTAACACCCTACATCTCGAAAACAAAGCATTGGTGAACCCATATTTATAGAACTTCTCTTGAATTACCTAACGAATCCCTCATTTTCGTTTGTACTTCCAATTTAGGAATACCCTGTATATGATTTGAGTTTTCACATGAAAATGCAAGATTTGTATTTATACGAACGAATTTACAAATATTTTAATCTGCATAATAAGTCGATAACAATTCGGTAACAATTATAAAGAATAGTAACTTGACAACACTGAACCTGTGGGGTACTACTTTTTTAGGTTATCCTCAAATGAGCACTACTTTTCAGCCTATTATATATATAATTGTGTGGTATCCAAGAGAGCTAATGGCACTTGATCAAATGAACGCTCAAAATCTTCTGACTTCACGTTAGTATTTTCGTCCTTCATATTAATTTATCGTATTTATTTATCATTAATTTTTCTTCGATGATTAGGAGAGAACACTTTGGCGTAACACTTCTGTGTTTCTGGACGTCTTTTTTTGTTTTCATTTTCATTACTTCTTCTTCCAGAGGTGTAATAACTTTTCATTTACTCTCAATCAATCACCATCTATAATTATATGCGCCGTTTTGTTCAATATTTTGTTGTCAATTTGAAGCTTATATCATTATGCCTCTCTTATAGAACCCCTCATCGTATTGGCAAAAAATTGAGACAGTCGATATTCAAATGCCTCTTTTGAATCGAATTTTTCATCATGGACAGAAACAGATGGTAATCACTAGGTGCCAGGTCCATACTATAAGGTGGATGCATAAAAACCTCCCAACCAAGCTTCGGAGCTTCTAGCGACTCACTATCGATGTGTATGGCCTGGCGTTGTCCTGATAAAACATAATTCTTCTCCCATTTGCCAAAGTTGGCTGCTTCTGGGCGATTGCTTCCCTTAGAAGTTCCGAGTTGAGAATTGTGCCATAGGGGAGTTGCTTATAGTAGACAATTCCCTGCCAATCCCACCAAAACACAGAAAAACTTTCCTGGCCTTTAATCCTAGCTCGGCCAACGTTTTCGCTGGCTCACCGCGTTTTCACCACGACCGTTTTTGCTTGACGTTGTCGTAAGAGATTCATTACCAGTCATCGACCGCTTCGAAAATGGGTCCGTTTATTGCAATTCAGCAGCGAATGATTCCAAACGGTTTTTTTGAAATCTTTAGCTCTTGGGCAATCGAAACAGTGTTTACTTAACAGTCGGACTCGACAATGTCCATGATTTTATCGATATTTTCGACAATTGGCCTTTCAGTACGTGGTGTATATTTGACATCGAAATTACCAGAACGGGATCGACGAAACCAAAATTGCGAATCATTGGCTGTTACAGTATCAAGACCATAAATACTATATACATTTGCAGCCGCCTGGCTTGCATTTCTGCCATTATCGAAGAAAAACTGTAAAATAAAGCGTTTTTTTGCTAGTGTCCATCTTTGACTCGTCTTCAAACTTAACTGAGTCAACTAATCACAAAACGGTCAGAAAAGTTTTTGTAGTACGAAATCACATCTATCTAACGGCATCCAATGGAACCCGATCGGACTTATACAACCCGAGATACAGATAACTAAAGCTATCTATTGGCAAAATGAAGGATTTCTTTCAATTACACCTAATATTATAGAATTTTCATCAAGAAATTTCCTCGAATACGAGCCGCCGCCAACTCGACGACTTCCCATATTACTCGGGCATACGCCCCAGGTTTTTATTCATCACCTCCGCGATCTAATACCAAAATCAACGCCCCGGAGTCTTAAATAATCCGGGCAGAAGCGAGCAGAAGCGCCTAATGACTCCGGTACGGCCGGTCCGGACGGGAACAATTCGAATCGGGGATAATAGAATAGGAATGAGCTCAAGAAGGCCATTAGTCTAAGCCGCGTTGCGGACGGGCAAACGAATGTGTCCACAATTCTATGGGCGCGAACCCGCATATTGGCCTCAGTTTTATCGTTTCGGCCGGGGATCAGGTCCGATATCGGCGCCAATTCCGCCGCAATTATCGGCAAGTTAAACGAGCTCTGAATTGATTAGGGATTAGTGACTGGAGAGGGAGAGGTAGGCAGATTTGTCGGGAACGGGGTTTGGCTTCGTCTGTTTGCTTTGGATCAGCGGCACAGTTACACAGGTGCAAGAGGTTGCGGGGCTCCCAAGTGCTGACTATCAAATTCCGTTTGGATTATCTATACCAGGGCCGCCGACAGATATTTTGGCGCCCTGGCAAAAAAAAATTTCGCCGCCCTGCTTTGACTATTTACTTATGACATGTAGAGATACAAGCATAAAAATGCACTATCAATATTACATGGTAAGTCACAACAGCAAATATTTACAAATAGGTATATCGGGTGTCCCAAACTCGATGGCCTATTAGACGTTTCTGGAAAACTAATCATAATTTTGAGCTGAGAATTTGCATATTGGGGTTTGAGACAATGATCTTTCTCCCTAAAATATTTTCAGATCGCTACAACTTCCGGTTATACCGGAAACAGACTACTACTTCCTTATTTCAAATAGCACACCCAGTATATTATTGCATCATTAGATAGCTTTTTTGATGGCAATTTCAGCAATATGCCATATCTTGGGTAAAAATTCAACGGTTCATGAGTTATTGGGATTCTTATGAAAAAAAAGTGGCGATGAGGACTCACATTTTTTTGAATATTTCAGCAGAAAAAGCCTTTTTTGAAAAAAATTTGTTTTGTTTCGTTTACGCAAATACGTAGTATTATAAGACTGTTTTCGGCTTGGACCAAAAATGTACAGGGTGTTTATAAGAGGATCATGAACTTGGACAACTCAAATTCATCAAAACGCAAGATTTTCAAATTAGAACCTATATTTTTTATTATTTCAGTCGATTCTACGTACAAAAATAGTGGGGGTTACTTCAGCAAACCCTATACCTAAAATGAATACTTCAAGAGTTATCGGGGAAGAACTTCAAATGAGGAAAAACCGCTATTTATAACTGTGGGGATAACTGTCTGTTAATTCCGTAAAACACAGAAAGAAAATGAAATTCGATGTTTGGATAACTAAATTTTACATTTCATGAATTTTAATTAATTTTTCGTTGGTATTGTTGAGAAATCCATAAACCAATACAATTTTCAATTACGAATAATTCATTACAATTCTTGATATGTCAAATTTAGTTATGGAAACTTCGAATTTTATTTTCTTTCTGTGTTTTACGGAAGTTACAGACAGTTATTCCCACAGTTATAAATAGCGGTTTTTCCTCATTTGAAGTTCCTCCCCGATAACTCTTGAAGTATTAATTTTAGGTATAGGGTTTGCTGAAGTAACCTCCACTATTTTTGTACGTAGAATCGACTGAAATAATAAAAAATATAGGTTCTAATTTGAAAATCTTGAGTTTTGTTGAATTTGAGTTGTCCAAGTTCATGATCCTCTTATAAACACCCTGTACATTTTTGGTCCAAGCCGAAAACAGTCTTATAATACTACGTATTTGCGTAAACGAAACAAAACAAATTTTTTGGAAAAAGGCATTTTTCTGCTGAAATATCCAAAAAAATGTGAGTCCTCATCGCCACCTTTTTTTTCATAAGAATCCCAATAACTCATGAACCGTTGAATTTTTATACAAGGTATGGCATATTGCCGAAATTGCCATAAAAAAAGCTATCTAATGATGCAATAATATATAGGGTATGCTATTTGAAATAAGGAAGAAGTAGTCTGTTTCTGGTATAACCGGAAGTTGTAGAGATCTGAAAATATTTTAGGGAGAAAGATCATTGTCTCCAACCCCAATATGCGAATTTTCAGCTCAAAATTATGATTAGTTTTCCAGAAACGTCTAATAGGCCATCGAGCTTGGGACACCCGATATAACAGAGAACGTATTGTATACAAACTGTAAACTATTTCATAACATTTCAGGATAAAAATTCCTCCAAGTTGCTTCCTTGAGTAACAAATTTTTAACCTTCCCTTTGAATTGAGTGAATGGAAGCGTTTTAAAATCTCGAGGGAGTCTATTATAAACGTTAACCGCAGTGTAGTTTGGACTTGTTGAGTCTTCTTGATCCTGGAGTGAGGTATCACCAGTGAGCTTTTTCTTCTAGTGTTTTGGTAATTCGAGCCCGATGGATACTGCTTCAGATGTTGGTGCACATATTTTACTGGGGCAAGAATATAGGCAGAGGTTATGGCGATCAAGCCTTTTTTTTTTAATACCTCCCGACAGCTTTCTGCTCCAAATCCAAATAATCAAGTTGGCATTTATAGCCCGCATGTAAATAATGATTGTGGCGACTACAGATAGAGCTCTTTGATATAACCGCTAGTTCATGAATACATTGGTTCAATTTTTGCACGATTGAATTATTGAGCGTTGTGACTTATAATGGTTATTCCTCCTGGGGGGATATATCAACCTATCTCCCCCTTGGGTACGCTAATGGTCATCTTTAGGAATTTGACCATCACTAGAAATGAAACGATACACGCTTCAAAAACACATTCGAATTGTTAACATTCACTACAATAACGGTGAATATTTTGCAGTCATGATGCGGAAAAATTCTCTTCAGTGGTGAGGCCCATTTTCACCCCTAAAGCTACGTTAATAAACAAAATTGTCGCATTTGGGTCTCGGAAAATCCAAGAATGATTGCTGAAAAGCCCCTCCATCTTAAACGTATCACTGTTTGGTGCGGTTTTTGAACTGGTATTGTGATTGGACCTTACTTATTCGAAAATGAGGCTCGAGTAACTGTGAATGGATTGGGCTACTCAGCTTACTCAGCTATGATCAACAATTTTTTTTAGGTTGGAATTGGGACCATAATGAACAAGCTCCTGACTTCACGTCAGAACTTCACGTGAATCCTCATGCGGTATTATGACCAACTGGAGAATTTTTTCGCACATAAAAATTGACGAATGGATGAATACAGACGTTCGGATGGTACCACAGAAAACAAGCAAGAGGACGAATGTGTGAAAACAGCCTAAAGAGGAGCTGCCATCAAATATCGCGTTGATTATTCGAGATGAGATTGATCACCGCTGCAGATTTATTTACCGCCGAATCGATACAACCTTGCTTCCTTTTGCTGTAAGGGTCGTCAAGGTGTCCTCTCCCTGAGCCTTATTGAATCCCTGCCGATCCCTGGTCCATTTCCAGATTACCGTGATTGGATTGCCCGCTATCTGTTATTTCATCCGGGAGTGACGTTTTATTTCCTGTCTTATCGCATCCTCTGTTTTGATTCCGGTGTTTTATTGTATTTATCTAGCGGCAATCTAGACGTGAGTGGTTTCGGAGGATGTTGCAAGGCGAAGGACTGAATTTCAAAGAGCACTTGATGCCTTGTTCTGTTGCAGGGATCTTGATCTAGACCATGAGGAGATAGATTGGTAGATCGCTAATTCTCAAAAAATGTTTTTGAGTGCTTATTCCACGGAAAGATTCATTGTCTGTCTGTCCGTTCAAAAACACGATAATGCTCGAACAAGAGAACTCAGAAAGTTGCAATTTTCAGAATAGCATTGAATCTTT
The DNA here is from genome assembly GCF_914767665.1 of Harmonia axyridis. Lineage (NCBI taxonomy): Eukaryota > Metazoa > Arthropoda > Insecta > Coleoptera > Coccinellidae > Harmonia > Harmonia axyridis. The sequence goes on from NC_059501.1 coordinate 81,649,919, forward strand.
AAGAAAAATGATAATAATAACTCCATTCATAGAAATAACAATTATATCTACAACCCTCAGCGAAAACAATAGTGAACAAAGAGAGAATCTGCTTATGGCGTGAATGTGACTCATTTTTTTCATTCAAAATGATTCTACATGTGAAGAGATGAGAAAAAGTAATATGAAAACTACAGTAGTGAATTTACAAAATAGAAAAAAAACAGAATATATATTATAATGAGTTCATTATATGAATGAAAAATCATAGAGCAAGCTGTAAAATGATAAACAATCTACATAATGAATTGAAGAAACAGATAAACCAAATGAAACAACGAGGACAGGACATCAAGACACTGTTGCACCTATTGTCTGGGTTTCTCTACTAGCCAATTTTTTACAGGAGCATCACTGCGACTTATTTTTCTGAAGATGGGGGCCTTACCAAATCGAGAAATTCTGTGGAGATCATGACCCCGACCGTTTTTGGTTCTTACAAGACTTTCTTTTGGATTATCTGATACCTTTGAAAAACTACATTTTAGTCTCGATTTTAGTGGTGCCTTCTGGTTAATATATTTCGAAATTTTTTGGAAGCCCCCAAAGTGTACTAGCATGTTCTGTGGAAAAAAAATCCCAGAAAAAAGAACACACTCACCTATGTGTTTCTCAGCATCGCTGAAGGTGACCTCCTCCAAAATCACTCCTTGACTTCTCCCCTTGGCGTTCACGGAGTACACAACAATCCTGAAGGTGATGTCCGGTTCCAAGTTGTCCAAGAAGAAGTAGGGCTCCACGTAGGACGTCATATTGTACCTTGGTCGGTTGCCGTTTGCAGAATACAACTCCAGGACGAAGTACTGGGGAAGACCACCGTCGAATCCAGGGAGGCAGTAGACCTCCACGGAGTTGGTGGTTTGGTTGGTCAAGGAGCAGTTTCTGACGCCATATGGTTTGCCTGAAATCATTAGGAATGGGTTTGGAGTTTGGATGAAATCATATGCTCAATTTGAATATTGCTCTCTTATCTACATCTTTTGAGGAATGAAAAGCTGCACAGGGTGCTTCATGAATAAATGCAATTTTCATTACCTGCCGCTACAACCTGAAATATACAGGGATTGATCTGATGCCCAACAGCGTTGGAGGCCCAGCAAGAAAGCGAACCATAATCCAGCTCAGAGACTGGAGTGTACCTCAGGATGCTGACGGTACCATTACTTGTACCTGCAAACCTCTCCGCAGCGACGTCCAAAGTTTCGCCTGAGTTATTGAACTTCCACCTGTATGTCTTGGCAGGTGGGTCAGCTTCTACTTCGCACGTTATGTCAACACTCTCACCTCTAGAGGCCCCTACCACGATTACTCTGTCGGTTTTGCAGGTTGGAGCGTCTGAAAAGGAAAAAAAATAGGAAATTATAAAAATTCAAAAATATAGGATGCCGTTATTTTTGTAGAACATGAAAAACTCTTATGTCAAGGCAAATTCCGCTAAGGATAGCTTGTCCAGGTATGAGTAGAGAGTGTCTTCAATTGGCTGGTACTCTGAGCTTTGCTTTTCAACCCTCACAACTCACACACGCTCTTTCCTCGTATATAAAGGGTGTTTTTTTAGAGCTATAGAACATTAAATTGCAATGAAACAACGATGGATTATTCGATTGACATGAATTTTATCCATCCGCAAGATAATCTTGTGGCATTACATTTTAAATATGATTTTTGGCATATGACCGCCACGGCTGGCTCGGATCTAGTCCAATCTGGACGTCCAATTTTTGATGACTTTTTCCAACTTTGTGGCCGTATATCGGCAATAACACGGCGAATGTTGTCTTCCAAATGGTCAAGGGTTTGTGGCTTATCCGCATAGACTAATGACTTTACATAGCCCCACAGAAAGTTGTCTAGCGTTGTTAAATCACAAGATCTTGGAGGCCAATTCACAGGTCCAAAACGTGAAATTAGGCGGTCACCAAACGTGTCTTTCAATAAATCGATTGTGGCACGAGCTGTGTGACATGTTGCGCCGTCATGTTGGAACCACAGCTCCTGGACATCATGGTTGTTCAATTTAGGAGTGAAAAAGTTAGTAATCATGGCTCTATACCGATCACCATTGACTGTAACTTTCTGGCCATCATCGTTTTTGAAGAAGTACGGACCAATGATTCCATCAGCCCATAAAGCGCACCAAACAATCAGTTTTTCTGGATGTAACGGTGTTCCGACATACACTTGAGGATAAGCTTCACTCCAAATGCAGCAGTTTTGTTTGTTGACGTAACCATTCAACCAGAAGTGCGCGATACGTATTCCACACAGAACCATTATTTTTGAAATAAAATTGCACTATTTGCAAGCGTTGTTCAAACGTGAGTCTATTCATGATAAATTGCCAAACCAAACTGAGAATGAATAACTTGACAGCTGTTAAATTGGTCGCCATCTTGAACAGAAATGCCAGCTTAAAGTTATATACCTCGAAAAAAACACCCGTTACCTTCATACCTCCTCTTCTGTGATGTCGTCGGTACTGGCAGGGATACTGGCAGTAGAAAGTAACTCACTTTTATCTCGAGAGATGGCGCCGAATGTTGCGCATCTCTCAGAAGAACGCCAAGCACCTTTTAGGTAATGGATCAATGATTAAAGTTTTTTTTTCATCTAGAAAAACTGAACATTTTCACATTGCGCATTATTCAAAACGATTTCGGAATCATTACACTAATGGTCGTAGTGAAACGTTTTTTTTTATCCGATGAAAATTACGACAATCACGCATAAACGCTCGCATTTCAAACGGAACGCAAAGGGGCCGATAACGGCACTTTTCGTGGCGCCCGGCCTTCTTGATCGCGGGCCCGGCGTGCGAAACGAGCCAGACCGTTCGTTACCCCAGCAGGCACATCACTCGAAATCACAAAGTCATACGGGGAAATGATAAACGAGGAAAAATAATCAGGCCATTACTTCGGCATTCAATTTGGATTTGCAGTAACTGGCGCAGTCCGGGTGGATTTAACGGAAGGCTGACGAACAGGGGCGGTTTTAAAATAACTGCAACCTTAAGAATTGAAACACATAAATATGTTGACTCATGCTAACCAACAAATGTTTGAATGAATTGTGATAATAAGAAGCGGACACTGGCATAAACTCGATCCGAAAAATTGTGAGTCTATAAGTCAAACGCATGTGTCCATTAATTAATCCCTAGGGAGCTGCATGGTTTTTTACTTGGACGATCGATCCTAATCTGTCTTTTACCTTGTTGTATTGATGATTATACCAAGGCTTGGTACTATGATGTCTTTGTGGATATTATCAACCTTGACAAGAATTTGAACTGAAACCAAAACCTGAATTTATAAAACGACGATGAGGCCCATTATGACATACTGAAACAAGACCAGATACTATAAAAACCAAACGATTACTAGAGTCGACATAAATGAGGGTGCTAAGAAGGATTGTTGGAAAAATAATTCTCGGCAGGGAAACCAATGAAAACACACAAATACAAATATATTCTACTATGGGTACCAGGGCACTGTGGGGTTGAAGGAAATGAGAGAGCGGATGAGCTTGCAAAAATTGCATTAAGGTTAAGACCTGCTGGACCTGAGCCTTGCTATCGGCTAGGAAAAGACCAATACAAAGCTGCGGTCCAGCTATGGGAGTTGAACAGTAGGACAATTCACTGGACTAACACTCCTAGACTTGCTCAGGCAAAGAAATTCGTGAAGATTTCACCTACTTACACCAGAAAGCTCCTGAAGCTATCGCGAGCACAGCTTCGGGTGATGGTGGGACTGCTGACGGGGCACTGTCGGTACAAACATCATTTGTACCGTATGGGTAAGTCAGCAGACGAGATTTGCAGGCTCTGTGGATCGGAAGTAGAAACGGCTGAACACTTGATATGCAAGTGTCCAGAGCTGGCTGGCCTAAGAACCATCCACATGGGCAAGCCGGTCCTGGATACCAGAGAGGTAATCGCCAAGGCCCCTAGGGAGGTTGTCAATTTTATTAACGTTGTTGACGACCTCCCTGGGTTTCTATGAATGAGTGGGGTAGTGAACAAAAGATCTGCATGGTCGCAGTTCCCGGAAGGCTTACCGAAGCAAAACGACCCCAGTTCAAATAATAATAATAAGTAATCCCTAGGGAGCAGCATGTTTTTTTACTTGGACGATCGATCCTAACCTGTCTTTTACCTTGTTGTATTGATGATTGTACCAAGGCTTGGTACTATGATGTCTTTGTGGATATTATCTACCTTGACTGAAACCAAAACCTGAATTTATAAAACGACGATGAGGCCTATTATGACATACTGAAACAAGACCAGATACTATAAAAACCAAACAATTACTAGAGTCAACATAAATGAGGGTGCTAAGAAGGATTGCTGGAAAATTAATTCTCAGCAGGGAAACCAATGAAAACATACGAAGAACCTGTGAAGCGGGAAACATCAATGAGAGGCCACTAAAGAAAAATATTGATATGAACTTCCACATAGAGAGAATGAGCGATTCAAGAATTGCCAGGATAGCAGGTGACAAATCTCCACTAGGCCATAGAGATCAGAGTAGGCCTAGAAAAAGATGGAGCGACTACCTGAGTAGAGATTCACGGCTTGGCTTGATTTTCAAGCTACTTGACTCAAGCTCAAGCCAAGTAGCTTTAGCTTGAAATCAACTCAAGTTCAAGTCAAGCAGTAGTTTTTCATGTTGAGTCATGTTACTTTATAAATGAATACTTGACTTAACATTGAAAAACTACTACATGACTTGAACTTGAGTTGATTTCAAGTCAAGCCACTTGGCTAGAGCTTGAGTCAATTAGATTGAATATCAAGCTAAGCCGTGAATCCCTAAACCTGAGCGTACAGTAGGCAAGGCGATCTCGCCTAATATGGAGACGGAAGAAGAAGACTTAGTATAAGTGTCGATGACACGAAACTTCAAAATTATACTCTAACTTGAGTTGACACCCTCAAACATGATCTTCATACCTTAAACATCTGATATAGCAATGTATTTCACTTCTGAATGTGGACAAATTAGCCATACCTTATATAGGCGGGACAACTTCCAATACAATTCATTATTGACAATAAGTTAAGTTAAGTTAAGTTTTAAGTTCTACGGCTTCGACTACCAGGGCCATTAGCCGTGTGATTGACAATAGATTGTTGGAGAGTGTTAACGAGCACTTTGATTTGGAATTGATAATAACATCGAATCTTTCCTGATTCATCCATATAGTATCTCTATGTAACATAGATAAACATCTATGCTACTCATTAAATCGATCTTTTTATAGATGCAGCATACGGATATGTTAGCTTCTGTACCTAACGAATCTTCGCCCGATGCTGGAGTTTGCTAGTCCCACTTGGTGGCTTTCACTGAAGGATGATATGGATGCTATTCAACATGATGATTTCGCCAGTTGGACATGACTTGAGAGAGGTGATCTCATTGCTACATACCATGCAATTCATTTTTATACTCCTCCTGACCCTTAGTTATGTACAAGAGAAACCATATCCATCTACGCAGCCGCTCAGACGCGGCCAGCTTTGGTCAATAGGAGAGGAATTGTATTCCACCAGGACAACGCCGGGCCACATACACCGAAAATGACTCTTCAGAATGTCCGGGAGCTTAGTAAGCAGGTTATTTAGCCTCTACCTTATGGCCCAGACCTGGCAGCAAGTAATTACCATCTGTTTCTGACCATGGCGAACAATTTTGCTGGTGAAAAATTCGCTTTGACAGAGGCTTGTGAGAATCGACTGTCTCAATGTTTTGCCAATAGAGATGAGGGTTTATATGAGGTAGGCATAATGATATTACCTTCAAAATGGCAACAAGTTATCGAACAAAACGGCGCACATTCGACCTACATAGGATCATTCCAACTATGGTAATCAAAGACTTTTTCTTATGCATAAATAATAGATTTTTTTTACTACACATATAAACACATTTGCACCTTCGATTTTCTTCTTTATTTTCATTTGCCAGAACAGCATATTGCACCTAACCATGCACAGTTAAATATTCTACGTATTTTCCGCATATTCGTGAGTTTTTGCAGCAACTTCAGGTATAGCATAAGGCTCATCTGCATACAAAAACTGCTTCCATAGGCGCGCACCGGAACTGTGATTGGTTTCAAATGCAAATCTGACCAACGGCATTGCGCTTGGTGCCAAATAGACGTATGCAATTTTTAAATGCAACACCTGCATACCGAACATCCACGAGCCGCCGCTGGATTCCGCACACACACTATCGTCAAGATAAATCACCCGGCTAAAGTTCGGCGTTGACGTTTTCCAGCTTACCGTCTAGCGCGGCGGCGATAATGAATCTTCTCCGGAGCGCCATCCAGCGGAGCATGATCAATTTAGGGCCGTGTTGTTAGCCCGGTCCTCGTATAATCTTGCTAATATACATAGGAAAATTGCGTCGTTCCGCTGCTGCAAGGCATTACTTCACCTACGTCCTGGAATCTTCGGACGGCTCTTCTGTTGAGCCGTGACGTCGGGCTTTTTATTTCCGGATTAAAACGTCGGGGTTGCCGGATTGTGCATAGGGTTTTTGCGGTTTAAGGGGGGACACTACCGTGTGGCTTTCTCCTGATATGCCTCTTAGATCAGGAGGGGCAAAAGTAATGTGCTGTTTTCTCAAAACGGTTGAATGATTAGTAGAAGTTAGGAGTATTACAATAGTTCCAACTATCTGTCGACAGGAAATACTTCACGAATTTTTTTATGAATTTAGCTTCTTTTGTGCTGATTTCTTTGAGGATTTTATTACGAATAATTCAAGAATACATCAGTGCTTTGAAGGAAGGCCATATCATCAATCCTTTTATGAAAAACGAAAAGTTACCAAAATTACAATTTTTATTTTCATTTGCAAATTTAAAATATTGGAATACTACAGTGTAGGTTACTGATCACAGAAATTATGTGAAAATCCCAAAAAATCGTTGATTTGTAAGAAGAAATATCTCTGATTTCATTTCGAACTGAGCAGTCACGTAGTGGTGTTCCCTCTCAAGCTGGCCGAGTGTGGTCCGCTGAATAGTTTCTGTATACAGAGTGGGAATGGGTACAAATCGTAGGTCAGGTAATGAGGAGAGTATTGGTCTTGAAGTCGGGAGCTTTTCAGTGCTCGATTATTCATCCACCAGTTTAATTAATTAAACTTAATTAAACTATTTGCACATTTGAAGAACACTGTGTACAGGATGTTCCTAAATTAGAGGCGAAAACAAAATTGACAGATTCCTCGGATCCTTTAAAGCAAAAAATTCTATGAACATGGGTCGTAAATGCTTTGTTTTCGAGATACAGAATGTTTAAGTTTGATTTTTTTTCTAGTTCCAGAAGAAATATTACCCTGTAAATTGGCATTCAAAAGTAGCTCATGATGAAAACTTCAAATAGGAATATACTGGGTGATTCAAAATTCAGTATCAATATTTCAAAAGCGTATTTTCCAGGTCAAAATTAGACCTCTATTTCAAGTTTCAAAACTTTTCTCATTATTATTCCATAGCTCTTTCGGTTTTCGAGTTAAATTTGAAATATAGCTGCAGAAATATATTTTTTCAGGGATTGAGCCCTTTTTCGCCTCATAAACTTTATTGTAGTACTCTGCTGGTAGATTTCAACACATGAAATGTATATTTTGTTCATAAATTTTTTGTTTCTAGTGGTTTTTACGCATCTGTGATCGTTATCAAGAAAAAAGTGAAATCATTTTTTGTAATTCGCTACATTTAATTGAAATTTTTGATAAAAGGTAAGAACATATTACCACAAGGCAAACAAAAAACTTTACGTATTTGATTTGTGATATAAATTATAACATTCTTCGAAAAAATGAAAACTAAATATCTCAGAAAGTGAAACAGCTATGAAGAAATAATAAAAAATCTTGAAATTTTCACGCTCTGTGATTCGGCAATGAAGTGTTTGCGGATACATGTTTACGGAAAAAAAGTCTCATTATGCCCCGAAAAATACAACCCAGAAATCTTGATACTGAATTTTGAATCGCCCTGTATATGCTACATTGAAGTTTATTTTACGAAGGAAAAAAACATGAAAAAAAAAATAATTTTGACACCCTGCATTTCGAAAACAAAAGCGTTTGCTCGTTTATAGGAATTCTATATTTTGAAAAATCATCCAAGGATTCTCTCATATTTGTTTGTACCTCCAATTGCGAAACATCCTGTATATGACATAACAATTTCAATCTCCATGCAAAATTTCTTAAAGATCGCGTCATCAGAACCATAGAAAGTTTAAGCAGAATATCGAAAAATTGCTAAATATTGTTGTAACAACATTCATTTGAAAAATGTGAAATAATTACTAGAATGTTCATCAGAACTTTTCATGTGTATAAAACAATCGACTACTGTGACCTAAACTGTGCTTTTCTAAATTGCTCTCATTTTGAAACAGGGACGACATGTTTTTTTTCTCTAAAACTGTGGCAAATCCGTTCATTCTGCCATACCTTGTAAAACGAAATAGTGCACAGACTGGTTATGGTTATATTTCAGACCTCTCCTGTCACGGATTTATCTATTATCTGCCAAATTTATGATACAGAAAACAATTCTGCCAAACAACATTTGTTAATGCAACAGAAGGCTCATTCTTAGATTCGTTCATTCAGAAGATCGCTAATTCGTATCACGTTTTTGAATTTTGGACACATGGAAGAATATCAGTGCCTTATGCACTTGTATTATAAATAACTATTGAGACCCCTTTCAAATCTTCACAATATGTCAAAAATCTGCCATACGCTTACTCTTTCCAAATTCACGCGGAAGTTACCTATACGGAAAACAAATAGAAAAAATTCTATCACTCCAATATGTATCAAAGCGACTTCTTCAGATCTCCATTTCGAATCCCGACATCAGGCTCGGAGGCGACATGAATACAGAAAATGAAGAAGTGATGGAGTTGAACGTTGATCGATCTCCCCCGAAGTTTTCGATCCATATTTGATGCTGCAATTTGTCGTGCCGACGCAACATCTGGCTTTCTTTCAATTTATACATTGGCTTCCTACAAATGGATTTTCGACACCGGCAATTTCTCGGAAAATGGAACGGGCCGTCCTAACGCTGTATATTTCCAGATTCGAATTTCATATCTTTGCGGCTTCACCTATTCGAGCAAATCTGCGGCGAAAGGACAGTGGGATGAGGCTTGTTGCCAGGCTTATTGGAAAGGAAGGCTATATCGGTATTGTGGAGAAATGATGAACTCGCTTACTGGATGAAAAATAACGAGGTTTATGTTTTTTTCGTTGACATGTGGAATCTATGAACCTCGACGTAGAGAGAGTCTTCTAAGAAGTAAAATGCAGATACGAAAACTAGGGCTTGTTATAGTATATCAAAAGTCACTTGGGGGATGCCAGAATATTTTTCTTAAACAAGGGTTCTCCAGTTTCCAGAAATTTATTTAGGCCAAGTGAATTCATTGCCTAACAGTATTTTCAAATAAACCCCGGTATTTAGCAGGTGGTCTCTGGAACCAAAATGTGTCGATATGGTTGTTTCTATTGGCTGAAAAAGTCCACGTTCTGTCTGAGGGTGATTTTGTTTACTTTCATTAGCTGCAGCTACTAATTGTATTTCTTATCATTCACACTCTACGGCTCAGGTTTGTAGTGATAAATCCATGTTTCAACCACCGTCACACATCCATTCAAAAAATCCTGATAATTCCCTTAAACAGCTCCATACGAAATCCATGGTCATTAGATGTTAACTCGCAGCAAACGACAAATCGATACAACAAAGTTTGTGAGGTTATTTGGGTGTAGATAACAAGTAGTTACAAAAACCCTCTCACAGAAACTCAAATGCTAGTAACGAAGCCTCAAAAATTGCCGGATATCCGAGAGACATAGTCTGGAGGAACTACTATATGAGAGTAAAGCCATAATATATAAGAGGCCTGTACTAAAATATGTCGTGTGATCAAGAGCACAAACGGCGTAAACAAAAAGCATCAGCCGAACAACTGAAATTAGAATTCCCTTAAGGTCGTGGCATTAAGAGATAAAACTAGGAGTGAGACCATAAGAGAAGAACTCCAGTTTGGAAGAATGAGAAGACGATGTTGGAAAAACAACATAGACTGGTAAATTTAGAAAAGATGGACAACATGGGCTGAATATCAAAAAACCAACTAGAAAAGACTACCTGGCAGATCACCTAAAAGATGGTATTAAAGCTTGTCATCAGCTTCACAACTGTTCAGTCTTAGTTGATAAAAAGATAAAAACTGAAAACTAGTCCAACTCAACGCCCTTTAGGAATTACTCTTTCTACTATCATGATTTTTTGAAATGTGGGAGTGGTAGAATTGGTAGAAGTATTTTATTTTGGTACTCAAGTTTTTACAGAGGTGTCGCTTGCAGCTACTTCATATATACTGGTATTTTCTTCTTCATGTACTGTCTTCATTGCGTAGGTTGACTATCATCATTTATATCTTGATTCTGGGAGCTATAGCCACTAATGAGTCAAATAAAGTGACATTGAACAATTTTTACACGTTTTCAAGCCTGAGTATTCTTCTCCTTCCAAAGGATCTTCTTCCTAATGTTTCTCCTTGAATTATGAGTTGAAGATCTACATTTGGTAGAATTATTTTATTGAGGTACTTAAGTTTTCATAGAGGTATTGCTTGATACATTCTTTATATTCATACCCTATTTAGCAATTGGGTAATATATAAACCTAAAGCTAAAATGAATCAATGTGCTCCAAGACATTATTACAATCGTCACAGTATCGGTATACTGAAAATCTCTGTAGAAATAAAGAACTAGCTGAACCTTATTAACACTACAAGTCCACGTGAGACGAAAAGAATTACAGACATCAATACGCTTGCATCCAGACCATTCCCATTTCATACAATGTTGGCAACCAGAAACATAACCTCAGTCAAGGATGAGAAATGACATACGTCACAAATAGCAATATCAACCATCTGCGCGATTATATATCCTAAAAAGTAATTTGCTAAATGACAACAACAGACCCCTCTGGTATTGCACCACAGAATCGCAAGTTTCGGGACCATGTTATCCTTTTATTGAGTTATACGAGAGATGAACGTTCTTCTCAATTCTTTCCAGGGAGAAATTGGTGGATGTGTTGCGGTCAGCTGACGTTCCTCGTAACGCGGTTATCTTTCCATTTATACTGTTGGAATTGGCAGCAATGTAGGTTTTCATCTTGGAATTTATGTGTTTGTTCATGTGGATCTGTGCGAGGACAATTGCACTCGAGAAGAATGGGAGACAGTTCGTTTCGAGTTGGGGTTATTGCTTTCTCACATCTTTGTGAGTAAACATTGTATCGGGAACCCTTGTTGCTATGGGCTCAAAATGTTTTTTCTGTGAGTAATTCTGTGGAAAATCCGTTCATTCTGCCATACCTTGTAGAACAAATCGTGCGGGAATATTTCAGTTTTACATAGATTTCATGATTATATATCTTTTTTTTTAAGGAGCGTTCATTTAAATGTATGGTCAAGACTGCTGTGGAAAATTGAGAGTGGATTTTCTGTGATAACAAGTAACGCTCAGCTTGTATCATGTCATTATTTGGTCATTTTTCTATTTCACTTGAAACTGCCATATTCAGAATTTGTATTTTGAAATCTGTGAGAAAAGTATTAGTAAATAATAAAAAATGGGGTTTTTCAACGTCCGAAAGGCATTCATGATCTAATCTCACTACAGAAATGGACAGCAGATTGAAGGCGAATGGAAATATTCTATATATGAATGTCTAATGGAATTCAGGATTGAGTAACCAGATGTTTCCATTGATTATTAATGTTTCCAATGCACTGTTTCACGGTGCGCTAGTGTTTTCAGTGGAACCGGCAGCGTGGAAAGAAAGAGTGGAATTGGTCGACAAACAACAAGGACAACAGACTTGATTAATAGGGTTGAAGATATCTTGAAAGAAGCTCCATGAACTTCTGCCAGAGTTTTAACCGAACTAACTAGTGTCTCTTTTGGTACATATCATAAGATATTCCATACCGATAAATCTACTGCCAAAATGAATCTGAATCCTGAATGAATTCAGTTTTGGTTATCGCGTTTTCGTGGGTATTGAAACACTGATGGACTACAGACGAGAACTTTATTGTGGTACAGCACTTGAAAATATCCTTGAACACTCTACTTACTCCACTGGTCATCACCTCGTAACTTACTTCACTCAACTCTCTTTTTTCCAGTTTCAAACCTGAGTTACAAACATAAAATAATATTGTTAACCGTGAATTTCTTCTTCCTTTTCTTATTCTCTAAGTTGTATGCCTGCGCAATGGTGTCATGGTGCCTGCACACTAATTAGGGTAGGCGAAAGATATTCCCTATTGTATTTTTCTGAGAACCTTATGAATGAGATAGTTGTATGCACAAGTAACACGAACGATCATTGTTACACTAATGCAGTTACATTTATATTAACTATTGTGACGACAACAGACATTATGTCTAATTGCTTTTTGTCGCCACATCAGTAATAACCTCACGAAAGTTTTTTTTTTCTGACAAAACATTAGAATGTGGAGAAGTGAAAAACCAGAAAAATTTTTTACTTATGGAAATATTTCAATAATTGAAAAAAAAATCAGTGAATTAGAGAAGATAATGTATAATACTCGTACAGAAGGTTTATTCTGACACTCGTTGAACATTAAAAACTCGCCACTTCGTGGCTCGTTTTTAAAATCGTGGAAGAATATCAATGCCTTCTGCACTTGTATTATAAACCACTATTTTAAACATCAAAATATGTATGTATTGATATCAAATACATAAGGAAATAATAAGAGGTGGAATTGGCTGACAAAAAAAAATATAAATAGAGATAAAAACACAAATATCACTAAACAAAAAAATCTAGGTAATGAATTAATATTTAGATAAATCGAAATGTAGACATAAATAATCGAATGTGCGTATAATCAAATACATTTGGAAAAAATTAGAGGTGAAATTGGTTGAGAAGTAGAAAACAGAAATAAAGATAAAAGAACATAAATAACATAAATATGAATATGATATAAGAATGAAAAGTTAGAGGTGGAATTGGTTGAGAAGAAGAAAACATAAATAAAGATAAAAGAACATAAATATGAATATAATATAAGAATGAAAAGTAAGATAATGTATGAGTTAATGAAATAAAGAATCAATTAATACATAAATAAATTATCTATAATCCTTCATTAGCAACGAATTATGTGCAGAGTAGCTTGAAAAGTGGCAGATAATACACTCGTATAAAGTAAGTTACAACGACTTCGAAAGATCAACCATCAATATTCAAAGAAATATTTCTCTCACCTATTGCCCCCTTTCATCCTACCTTCATAGCCCCACAAGAAACCCCTTAATACCCAATTCGAGAACACGTTGTTCTCAACTACCCCCAAAGATATTATCCCACCTACGTGTTCAGCATATCTCGACGTTCAATCATCAGGATAGGGGGATATATAAATATATTTTCATTTTTGAGAAGGGGCGGATGCATAACAATTTCCTGTATGAGGCCATGATGGAAAATTGAAACGGTAATTGTTGCCTGTTATGGTGATCTTAGGGGCGGTTTTGGGGGATTATAACGGACGTAAGGAGCAGCGTTAGATCGGAAATTGGGGGGTTACCATCGTTATCTCTTTACTTCCTTTATAACATCGTTTTAATGTTAAGTTTCTGTGTTGGGTTCGGATATTATTGAACGCCTGAGTTTCCTCGTGAATAATGAAAAATCTACTTGTGAACAAAAAAACTTTCAACGAATATCTAGGATTCAGGATTCGGAACCAGAATCATTTATTTTGAAATTGGAATGAACATTTCAAGAGCTTAAAGAGCTAGGACTTCAGTGTGAAAAATTGTACATATTTGGAATTATATATAATAAACATACATAGAGGGAGAATACGCAATTTTCACATGTCCTCAACATGGTTAGATTACGTTGTCGGATTGTGATATACACTGCGCAAAAATATCAACGCACATTCTGAAAATCTCAATTTTAATGAAAAAAAACTCTACATTGGCTTTATAACTTATTTTTTATGTTCTCTCGGGAAGGTTTTAAACGAAACAAGACACATTAAATGGAAGAAAAATTCAGGATTTCACCGAATCTTATGTGAAAGAAGAGAAATAAACAATTTTCAAAATACTGGAATGCTGATAAGTGATTTAATACTTGGTATTTCCACCCCTTGCGTTAATTACAGCTTGGCAACGACGGTTCATACTCAAAATGAGTGATCTTAAAATGTTCTGATCTAATCCTTCCCAGATTTCTAAGTCATTAAGAGTAGCTGGATGATTTTCTGAACTTCTCAGCCTTCTATTGCGGTTGTCCCAAACCTGCTCAATCGGATTGAGATCTGGACTTCTTGCTGGCCATTCCATTCGAGAGACTTCAATCTCTTCAAGGTACTCCAGAACGATGCGTGCACTATGAGGTCTGGCGTTATCGTCCATAAAAATGAAATTTTCACCAATGTATGGTGCAAATGGCACTACATGCTCTTCAAGAATGTTCCTTATATACCTATCAGCATTCATAGCTCCATTATCAACGACCACTAGGTCTGTGCGAGCAGTCAAAGATATTCCACCCCATACCATAATCGATCCTCCCCCGAAACCAGTAGTATTCAAGAAATTGCACTGAGCATATCTTTCATGTGGACGTCTGTATACAAGGGAACGTCGATCACAATGGTAGAGGCAGAATCTAGACACCTCTGTGAAGAGAACTCTTTCCCAATCAGCCTCTTCCCAATGGATATGCTCTCTCGCAAAATCCAAACGCGCCCTTCGATGGGCTGGGGTAAGAGCCGCGACACGAGGCCTTAAATCATATTCTCTGAGGCGATTTCTTATTGTCTGAGTGCTAATTTGCACCCCATGAGTTTGCTCAAGCTGATTTTGAAGGAGTCGAGCGGTTGCAAACCGTTGTCTCAACGAAGAAACTCTCAAGTAACGTTCTTGAATGGCAGTTGTTACCCGTGGTCTACCCTGTCCTGGTCTTCGGACATTCATCGCTGCAACATTCTGGACACAATTGTATGGGACTTCAAACCTTTCTGCAATTCTTGTGTATGTCCACCCTTCTTCTCGCGAAACTACCGCTTGGGCACATTGCGTGTTTCGCGTTACATAGCGATCGAGTGTAGAAAATCAAACGAAAGAAAAACTATTGATCGAGAACAACTGATTTCAGAATGGAGCCAATACATTCATAATCTGATAATCTTTTTTTATTCCTGCTGGGAAAAAACATCTGTATTGAAGAAAAACGTTGAAAGTGGTTAACATATGCATGCATAATTCTGATAAAAATAATTATCATTGAGAACACCTTCAGTTGTCGAATAAATTTGAGATTTCCATAATGTGCGTTAATTTTTTTGCGCAGTGTGTTGCTGATCATTTACTTATAATAATAATAATCTTTATTGGTCCCTCAAGACACCCTAGTGTATGGGACATTTCAGCTGTTTCAAATCATCCATCGGCTTAAAATTACACACAATTGGGAAGAATGTTCTCCTGCAACAAGCATGCAAGAACACGAGAGACACAACACGTCATTTGTCACCTGTCAAATGTCGAACGTCAAACGCAACCGGCACCGGACAAGTGCAACTGGACAACGCAACACACACCGTCGGACGTCGTCTAAAGACCACCCTGGGCTGTCCCCTGCATTATTGATAGATCGCCGGTGGAGGATGGCTGTTTTAGATGCAATTAATCCCTCCTGATTACCACTAGAGGCACTTTAGTGGCCCGTATTACACCCTAATTCCAGCCAACCGTTCTGGCCGCAGCGCAAACTACACACTGTTATGGCCCTTTAAGCGATGTTTAATTTCGAGGCCGCATGGAAAAATACACATGTTGCCTCCGACGCTTTTTGCCGGATTTATCGCCCTGGACCGGGTTCGGGAAGGGTTGGGGAGGGTCGACAATTCGGGAAAGGTTTCTGGGAACACCTGAGTTGAATGTGGTAGGGGGGGAATTTGTTGGATATCGGAAATTCAAGGAAACTCGTTGAAGAATGCCTACTTTCTTGGGACAATTTTAGACCAAAAAGAAGGTTAATCCAGTATTCTGATCCGTCACTTTGCAACGAAGTTTCCTGGAATGTTTTCAGTGCCGAAAAGTTACTTTTTCGGCAACCGTCCGGCAAGTGCTCACTTCCCGGGCGCTTTTTCTCTGAGAAAGTAGTATTTCCCGGCCTAGTCCGGAAAGTACGTACTTCCCGGACTAGGCCGGAAAAGAATCATAGAATCCATAGCAATCGAGATAACGGCTGACAGTTCATATGAAATTAGTTGTCAAAAATTTGCATGTTTTTTTATCGCAATCGCAATAAAATATGGAAAGCAGCAGCAATAGTGTTATTTTACATGGTTGCCGAAAAAATATTGTACGCAACACGCCCGAAAATGGTTTTTTTGGACTCACAGACTTCCAGGACTCGCTTACGCTCGTCCTGGAATTTTGTCTATTCGTCCAAAAAAACCCTATTTTCCGGACTTGTTACGTAAATTACTATTCTCTAATTCTGTGGTTATTCCGTTCATTCTTCCACATCTTGTAGAATAAAATCGTGCGAGAATATACCAGAAATGCACAGTTTTCATGTTTATATTTTATTATTATATGTTGGTACTCAGAACTTTCCGCCACGGCTTTATCTGTCAATTCATCAATTTGCCTTAAAGAAATCAGTTCTGCCAACCAACATTTTTCAATGCAAAAATCACTAAATATTTATGGAAATATTTCATTAATTTCAATAAAAATGCAATGAATTGGAGAAAATAATGTATAATACTCGTACAGAAGGCTCATTCTACCACTCGTTCATTCAAAAACTCGCCACTTCGTGGGTCGTTTTTGAATTTTGAACTCGTGGAAGAATATCAATGCCTTCTGCACTTGTATTATAAATAACTATTGGATAGTAGGTGAATTCACGTTTAAAACCAACTCATATCGAAACATACATTTATTCAATGTCTTAGGTGTAAAACTTTGCTTCCACCGATGTGCAATAGATGGCTGTGGTAAGTGGTAGTCGAAATAAATAGATCGAAGATGTCATACAATGAGCTTAGGTATTTGTAAACATAACGCCCTCAAAATATTAGTCGATTTGTGCCTGTATCATAAAGTTATTCTCGATTGAACATATCAGCTTACTAGCCAAATTCTCGTCATTTGCGGAAGGTTTCAATTTTTTGCTTTGATATGAAGAAATCTGTGGCCGAGGCTCATCGAATGCTCTCAAATACTTATGGTAAGGCACTATTAGTGAAAGAACGTTCCGAGAGTGGTTTCATCGCTTCAGGAACAGTGATTTTGATGTCGAAGACCAGCATGGCAGTGGAAGAGAGAAGTTTTCCGAAGATGCAGAATTGGAGGTATTACTTGATCAAGACTCGCGTCAAACGCAATAAGAATTGGCAGATCATTAGAGTGACGCAACAAGCCATTTAAAAGTGCCTGAAAGTCATGGGAATTATTCAGAGAGATGATGAACGGCGTTTGTTTGCTTGTGAGAAGCTGTTTGCAAGGCAAACACGGAAGGGATTTCGGCATCGAATTTTGCCTCAAGACGAAGAATGGGTTCATTACGATGATTCCAAGCGCAGAAAATCATGAGGATATTCCGGCAATGCTTCCAGGTCGAAAGCCAAACCAAATATTCACTATTCCAAGGTCTGAAACAAGTACAAAACTAAAAACCATGGAAAATTGTCTTTACGTCCTTCTCTCTACCTATGGCAGCAAACATAATAGATATTATGTCAGTTTAATCGCAATTGATATTGATTTTCCATAAAATATCTGAAAATGAATGAAAATCCACGCTCAATTTTTTGTAAATCACTGAAGAACTTGATATCTTTGGACCACATTATATACCTTCTGTGCGTTTAGGAATCATTTTTCTCTCTAGTGGACTCTACACCCTATATACTCTGAATGGCTGAATCAAGATCGATGATGCAATGAAGAAATTTGATCAGAATCACCTACCTTTGATAAACCTAAATGATTATGAGATTAAAATAAGTACTGAAACTATGCTCTTAAGGCGGCCACTCACGGGGCACCCATGTTCGAGCGTTCGGATCATTTTACAGTCGGGCAGCTCGGGACACGGCCGCACGAATGTAAATCAGAGAATGAACTTGACTATGCCCGACTGAAATCTCCTGGTTGCTGGCATCCAAAGTCTCGAGAAAACGCTTCGTGAGTGGCGGGAATTAGGAATAACCATAAACATAACTCTATCATGGAAAGCTCATATGGAAAAACTCAATAAGGGGTTGAACTCAGTTTGTAACTTTTTGGTTTGTAATGTATCAGAAATGAAAGTAGGAACTCGAAGCACATTCAGATAAACTATTGAGTATTGCTAGTAGTGAATGCTGAGCATTGTTCATAGAAATCCGAACAAGGTTCTATTTTCTTATCGCTGTTCATAGCTGGTCATCAAAATATTAAACTTTGCTTAGAATTTCAGAACAAAATATAAAAATCCAAAGCTTCTCCCGAATAAAGTAGAATTTCGAAAGACGATCAACCATTCCATTCGCAGATGAAGTAGCTTCAGACCAGGTTCAAAGTTCGCCCGACTGAGCGCAGTATGTCTAAATATTGGATTTTATTCGACTCGGGAATGTGTTTATCCACTTCGCGGGAGCCGTAGGGGGAGCCAACATTTGGACCCGCCGTGATAAATCACCCGTGTGAAGTGGAAAGATGTCGTTTTACGCTGCGACAGGTGCGCGCGGAGGGGATTTGGCAGGTTCATATCGGAGATGGGTAATGCGGAACATTAACAAAAAGGTATTATTTCCACGTGATTTATCATCGAATTTAATCTTATGTGGAGGGGCGATGTGGGTTGAGAGGGGAGGAGCTGAATATCTTGGAGTAATGACGGTTGTTGAGGTATGGATTTGGGTTTTTCTTTTTTTATGATCAATTGTGCGTTTTGCGGTTCCAAGTTATTTCCAAGTTAATATTACAGGGTGTATCAATTTCATTTAATGCGCGAATGTCGAAAAATGATAATTTCATTGATGGCAGTTTCGTCTAGTTGAGATTTTGAGCCTTTGGCTGGAAGAAAAAGTGACGATTCCATTTATTGTAGTGATAGAATTCAGATAATCATAACTTATTTCGGTTTAATATCTATAGATCTTCCAAAATATTTGAAATTGATGGTGATAAAGTTCAGATGTTCGTGACACAACCCAGATTTGGTTTATGCCGCTGAAAACATCAACTGGAATTTTCTGCCGGATAAATCCTAGGGAAAACATAAATACTATTACAAACGTTTCATGCAATGAAACAAAAGTAGATTTGAGACCTTTGTAAAACTACAATTTTTGGTATAAAGAAAAAAGAATGAATAATGAAAATGAAAACACTTCACAACAAATCAAGGAAAAACGATCCGAAACAACTAACAACTGAATGTTTCCTCTTGAGAAACTGTGCAGTGTTTTATTTAATCTCATCTTTTCATGACATGACTAAGACCATTTGAGCCATTTTGAAAGTACCCCTGAAGATGATTTTTGAATGAAATCGAAACTAGTCGGCCTTGTTTTGAAAATGGGTTTCGTTCTAAAAAAACCTTACTTTTTTCCTATCAACCAACAATTGTGTCATGGATTCTGGGCTAGAAAAAAGACAACCCCCCTATCTGAAAATATATCTGAAAATTCATTGAATTTAAAGGCTGATGCACGGTCAAAAATAAGTCTGTTCGAGTTTTCGACGCTTGTATAAGTTGAAAGAATATTGTAATAGAAGAGGGACACCTTAAAACTATAAAATTTCATTACAGACTGTATTCAATTAGCGCTGATTAGGGATTGACGGCTTGGCTTGATATTCAAGCTACTTGACTCAAGCTCAAGTAGCTTGACTTGAAATCAACTCAAGTCAAGTAGTAGTTTTCAAAGTCAAGTCGAGTATTTATTTGAATAAATACTTTACTTAAGTTGATTTCAAGTCAAGCTCAAACTACTTGAGCTCTAGTCAAGTAGCTCGAATATAAAGCCAAGCCGTGAATCCCCGGCGCTGATGCGAAACATAATAGCAAAATAATTGTCCTCTAATTGATACTTACATTGAACTCTGAAGAACAATTCATTGCTCAATGTTTCACCTTCGCTGTTCACAACCGAACAGATGTATTGGCCCGCACTTTGCCTGGTGACTTTCTGCAGTACCAAGCTCTGGTTGCTGTGAATGATACGTCCAGACATATTGTGCGGCAAAATTTCTCCCTGAAAGAGAAGAAAGAAAACAGTGTTAATTCATAAAAACCTACATATAGTCTCCATTGAATATTAACATGAGTTTGTTGTGATATTCAATGATTTCATGTGGGAATGGATTCAATCGACCCTAGAACCTACCCCTGTGGAAATCCATAAGCCGTATTTTTTTATAATACATTTTTCAGACAATGGGATCTAAGATTTCCAGTGTTTTTCTTTTTTATGAAAGCTAGATGAAATATAAATTGCTGAGAAGTAATTCCCAAAAAGTTTTTATGCGCCAGCTCAGAAATTTCAGTTGAAACAGTTCAACAAAGCAGTTACTCAAAAGATTTCCTTAAGTTTATGGGATCTGCTGATCTTAATATTCAATAGTAATCCCACAGGACTAAATAAAAAAATTTACCACCTTTGTATTTCCGTTTTCGATAAAAACCCGCAGTCCACCGTTCCTTCGCCTTAGAACAGTGGCGGGTAAGACGGATTATCTCTAATTATCTTGGATGTCCGATGAGGTTCCTTCCGACAGGGCAAAAAGCGTGTAAAGAACACGCAAAAAATTCCTCGAGCGCAGAGACATCTGATGTCCCCTCGGCGAGCTAATGCCTTTTTCCTCCCGCCGGGGAATAAATTCTTTACAACTCGGATATTGCGATAAGGAAGGGAGGGGATGGGGGTTTGATGATGGATGTAATAAACGGGTACGGGACCCCGACCTCGAGTTTGCTCGGAGTTTGATCGATAGGAAGCAGAGGTCCGTTCGGATCTCGGAATTTCCAACCTTTTTTTCTACTTAGTATCTAAGTGAAGGTTTTCTCTACAATAGTTTTCTTTGTCACCCCGTCACAGGAGGGGTATGCTGATGGTATGTATTTGGTCAGAGAGGACTAGAGATTTCTAATTTGTCCATTGCCGGTACCTTGGCCTCTTGGGCTAATCTGTCTATCACAAGATCAAGAGGTGCGTTGTCTAATGAGTAATATACATAATGAAATGCAACATTCAGTTAAGCTTGGATTGAAGTATTGAAGAATGTTTCCGAAGGTGGGAATCTTCTCGCTGAGATCGAGATACTTATCAGATATTGCAGTATCAGAGTTTCTTAGGAACTTTTCGGGATTATCCACCCCAAAAAGATTACTACAGAGTGTTTCCCTTCGCTCTATCAACCTGTAGAACAAGCGGGTTTTCGCCGCGGATTCGGAAAAAATGACCACCTCCAAAGTATAAAAACACTCATTGAAAAAACAAATGAATATAATAGACTCTTGGTATTGGCGTTCACCGATTTCCACAAGGCTTTCGATACAGTTGAGTTATGCAAGCATTTCAAGAATAGGGGGCTATACTCCAAACTTATTTACAACTTACAACATATATGAAAATGCTTTAATGACGGTAAAATTGTTTGAGAACACTGGCCGCATACCCTTTGGACGTGGGGTGAGACAAGGCGACACAATGTCCCCGAAATTGTTCATAACAGTCCTTGAGAGAGCATTCAAACAGATGAATTGGAATAAAAAAGGCATTAATATTGACGGAAAATACCTTAATAACTTGCGCTTTGCAGATGACATAGTACTTATTTCTGATAACCTCGGGGAAATGAAAGAAATGATATCTGACTTGATGAAGGCATGCGAGGAAATTGGGCTAAAAATTAATATGAGTAAGTCGAAATTCAATACAAATCTGGTTCCCAGTTCTAACATCGACATCGATGGTTGTGAGGTTGAAAGGGTCGAAGCCTATATATATATATATATCTTGGTCACGAAGTTCCTAGTTCGAGAGATAATCAGACAACTGAACTGAATAAAAAATTCACTCTCGCATGGGCGGCTTATGGAATACTAAAGGATATTTTCAAGGGTAATGTTCCTATACACCTAAAAAGAAAGGCGTTTAATAAATGCGTGCTTCCAGTTTTAACATATGGCGCCGAAACCCTAACATTGACAACTGCAACTGCCAGAAAACTTAAAGTGGTGCAAAGAAGGATGGAAAGGTCTATGCTGAGTGTAACACTTAGAGATCACATTAGAAATGAAGACCTACGAAGGAGAACTAGCGTAGAAGATGTTATCACCGTTATGGCAAAACTGAAATGGAGCTGTGCAGGTCATGTCGCACAGATGAGACGGGAACAGTGGACAAAGCGATTGTTGGAGTGGAGACCACGAGCAGACAAGATAAGTAGAGGAAGACCACCTACACGATAGATGGACGACATAAAAAGAACAGCACAGGACAGAAGCGAGTGGAATAAAATGGGAGAGACCTATGTCCAACAATAGACGCAAAGGGTTGTATGATGATGATGAGGATGTTTCTCTTTCGGTTGGAGTATGATAGCTCCCTCTGGTGGTCCATGTTATCTGAATCCTTAGAAAGTTTTCTAGGTTTTTGGTTTTTGGTATGTTTTAATTTTTTTATTTCACTTATTCAAAAACACATTACTTCCACGCTTCCCATTATTTACTAATTATTCCCATCCAAACTTCCCATCCACACCGAATCGTACATCAACCTTAACCCAATTCCAACATTCCATCCTACCGTAATCCGCTGCACCAGAAAACCGTGTCAGCAGCCTATACAGAACCCCTTCTCTCCCTGCTCTGCTCTGCTCAGCGGGGCGAGTCAGATGTCTCGGCATTAAGGCTGATATGATAAAGCCGACTCGTTTAATTAGTTCGTTTGCATTGTTGGCTGCCTGGAATAGATTGGAATGTCTCGGGCAAAACTCCCTTCTGTGCATTTCCACCAACAATGGTCGTAATGGGTTATTCCGCGCGATAGTTTGGGAACTTGCCGCTAAGATTTCTCCGCCAAGGTAAAACAAAGGGAGCCGATAAAGTTTTCTGCGAGGGGGGAAGGGGGGGTACTGCGTTGGATCCGTGCCTCCGTGGGTTGTATCGTGACTGCGGCGCCGAGTTTTGGAGATTTTAATATCGGGACTACGTTAATCTGGACGGTCGGCGTGCCAGACTTATTTGTTCGATATCTGGGTTGGCCGCGACGGGTCTAATTAGGGACGTGGTGGGGTTGATGAGCCGGGAGGGTTGCAGTAGGAGATTGGTGGAATTTTTGATGGTTTGAGTAAGGATGTAGCAATGGAGGGTGTGAGGGCTTGGTTAGGCTTTTACAGCTTAAGAGAATCAGCATTTATTTAATTCAAATTTAAAAAAAAATATACAAAGGCGTACAACTTTGCTTCCGCTGTTCTTCCCGAAATTCGAAGTTTTATTGTAAAAAACTAGTTGTACATTTATGATTCGAAATAAAATTCATCGCTGGCCACTACTTTCTCCCATCTTTCGGGAAGCATACGAATCCCGCGTTGGAAAAACTGTTCATCTTTTGAAGGGATCCACGAATCAATTCAATTTTTTACTTCTTCATGAGACTGGAAGTGCTGGTGAGCCAAGACGTCTTTTGATGTTCGGCTCAAACGCATTGATTGCTATCGATAACGATCGCCTGTGATTGTTTCAGTCGCTTTTTACAACTCATAATACACTACGCCGAGCTGGTCCAACCAAATACTGAGCATGACCTTGAAACCGTACATATTCTGTTTCGCTGTCGACCTGGAAGCATAGCCGGGATATCCTCATGATTTTCTGCGCTTGGGATTATCGTGATGAACCCATTTTTTTGTCTCCAGTCATAAAGCGATGCAGAAATCTCTTCCGTCTTTGCCTTGCAAGCAGCTGTTAACAAGCAAACAAACATCATTCAACATCTTTCGGCGTCCACTCGTACGTCACCCAATTTACTTGTTTCTGAATCATTCCCAAAGCTTTCAGGCATTTTGAAATGGCTTGCTGCGTCACTCGCAATCATCCTGCCAATTCTTGTTGCCTTTAAAACGAATCTTGATCAAGTAATGCCTCCAATTCTGCATTTTGGAAATCCTTCTCTCTTCCACTGGCATGCTGGTCTTCGACGTCAAAATAACCGTTCTTGAAGCGTTAAAACACCTCTCGGCCCGTTCTTTCACTAATAATGGTCTCACCATAGATATTTGTGAGTATTCCGTGAACCTCAGGTGTACACCTATTATATATTTCCAAGTGGTATAATTAATAATTTTTGTGATTCTGATTTGTTAATACTTTTTACAAACAATATTTAATCGAAGCGAATGGTTACCCTTTTTTATCATTAACTAATACCAATATCTGTCAGAAATTTAGAAGAGAAAAAGGAAGAAAATTAAAAAAAAATATATCAATACGTCCTAATTAGGACGCTATAAACAACAATCAACGGATATCTTCCAAATTTCATAAGCTATCAAACCAAGACGATTTCAGCCAAGTTTTTCTGTGAAGGATTTAAATGCAGATTTGTATATAAAACATTTTTTGATCTGACGTCAGTTCATGTGAAAAGCGAAATAAATCTATTATTCTGACTATTTTAAATAAACCATCGACAAGAGTTGTCTTGTCAATTGGTATTTTATTCAGTAAGCCTGCTATTAATGCAAACACGAATATAAATTAATTCAAATCCTTGTAAACCAAAACTAATCGTCCCTTCATTCATACGAAAAGAAATTTAGACAACTGTCATAGTTTTTCAAAGTGCTTGTAGAACACCCTGAATTCTTATCAATAAGATTAAGCAGTCTTCTTTAAATTTACCCCCAGACCGAACTCTATGCCATTGTTTTCACAAGAATGCATTCATTTTCTACAATTTTTGTAACTATAATTTATTTCAGGAGAAAGTCAGTTGTGTTTCAGCAAATTCACACTCAGTATATACGAAGGGCCAGGTCAAAGTTCAGAGTACGTTTGAACTACCGTATAAGTTCGATTCCACGAAAGCCCCGGAATCTTAAGTGACAATTACAGAATGAAGGACTGCATTGTAGAGCATGGCAGGAATTGGGTTATAACACTTCCTGCTGAGGAGGTTTGAACGGCCCATTACACGAATTGAATGCAAGAGGTCAAACCATTCTGTGTTCTGAGGCGTCCGTTTTCAATCCGCAATCCAATTCTTGCATCGGAAAAGGAAAACATTGTAAATCTCACAAAATGGTTTATCATTACATCTTAGCTGATTGAATTTGGAAATGGAAAATTCCAATTTTTGTCGAAAATAAATGGAAATACCAACATACGGTTTTCGGTTTCTTTCTTTTGTAGTTCAATGATAAATGTATCGGGTGTCCCAAATTCGTTGTCTAGTGAAAGGATCTCAGAACTCTTTTCAGTTAGTAGAAAATGAATGGTAAATCTTCACTCTCGATTTTTGAGAGAATTATTTCGGTGAAAACCGCAACCTCTTGAATTCAACTGTTTTCGAACTATAAAAAAAAATTGGAAAATGACGTGAAATGAAAAGTTATTTCTTTAATATCAGTACACTTATTTTAGTAGAATCCATTGGTATAATAATATTATTTTTATTACCATCAGTTTATTTATAAGTTGAAATGTCTTACAGGATGAATAAATAATTATTATTATTATTATTATAAGTAATTCAAATTTGTGTTTTTTTAAATATAAACCATAACCATAACCAAATGAAATTGATTTTTCCGAAATTTGAGGCTTTATTGTGGAAATCATTTATGTTTCAAAGTATTGTCCATCACTGGGGGTGAGGCGAAACTCTCCATTTCAACGTTCCCAAGTATATCTTAACCATTTTCGAAACATGGGGTCGAGCATTGTCATGCTGTAAAATCATTTCATCATGTCTCTCTTTGTATTGCGGCCGTTTGTCTTTCAATGCTTTGCTCAAACGCATTAAGTGCGTTCGATAACGATCGCTTGTGATTGTTTCAGTCGGTTTTAAAAACTCATAAAACTCTACGCCGAGCTGGTCTCAATAAATACTGAACATGACCTTGGAACCATTAATATTCGGTTTGGCCGTCGACGTAGATGCATGGCTGGGATATCCACATGATTTTCTGCGCTTGGGATTATCGTACTGAACCCATTCTTCGTCTCCGCTCACAATGCGATGCAAAAATCCCTTCCGACTTTGCCTTACAAGCAGCTGTTCACAAGCAGAAACAAACGCCGTTCAACATCTCTCGGCACCCAATTTCCTTGTTTCTGAATCATTCCCATTACTTTCAGGCGTTTTGGAATGGCTTGTTGCGTCACTCCCAATGATCCTGCCAATTCTTGTTCCGTTTGACCCGAGTCTCGATCAAGTATTGCCTCCAATTCTGGATTATCGAAAACCTTTTCTCTTCCACCGCCATATTGGTCTTCGACGTCGAAATCACCGTTCTTGAAGCGTTGAACCACTCTCGGCGCGTTCTTTCACCATAGGTATTTGAGAGCATTCGATGAGCCTCAGCCGCAGATTTAAATTGAATTAAAACCTCCTCCAAATGATGAGAATTCGGCTAGTAAGCTGACATGTTCAATCCAGAATAACTTTATAATGCAGACACAAATCGACTAATATTTCGATGGTGTTATGTTCACAAATACCTAAGCATATTATATGATATCTGAGATCTATTCACTTCAACTACCACTTACCGCATTCCTCTATTGCAAAACGGCGGACGAAAAGTTGTATACCCAACAATATCAATTAAATAGATTTCCAGCAAGCAACGACCAAGTCGTTCAAATACTTCAATAACAAATCCTCGTAATCGGTTCAAGCTGTTTACAGAAAGATTTATTCAGCACTCTGCCTTGAGGTATGTCGGAATTCCACTCATCTGCGAGACCTGCAGTAGCAAGCACAGAGTAACTTTTTATTAAAAATCTATCATACTTCCGAACTTCCTATTGACGTATCTTCTCCAGGTCGAAAATTTAATAAAGAGCGAGGCATCTGTTCGGATCCGGACTTTTAATAAAAGCGGAATCGATATTCGTTATATTCGTTGTAAAAATGTTGCTTATCAAAGGGGACGGCTTCAGATATTTCATTTCCATTCGACAAACAAGGCGAAACAGGGTCGTAAATGTGAATTCTGCTTAGGTTGCCTGCCCCGAGTTTGGCTGCCGGCTGCTGCTGCTCTATGGTTTTTTGTAATTTTTATTCTCACTGATTGAATTCGATGCTGATGGTGGTGGTGGTGTAACGGTTGATGATTTCGATTTTGCTTTGATATATTACTTCCGGTGCCGCTGGTGGTGTCAGCTAAACGGAAAAGTTTGAGTAGTTTTTGATGGGAATGTGGAATTTATACGATACGTCATGAAGGCCGGATGGTCTTCCAAAAATGATATTAGGTGTACAACTTTGCTTACGCCGTTTTGCAATAGATGGCTGTAGCGGTGAGTGGTAGTCGAAATAAATAGATCATAATCATAATCATAATCATTTATTGCATCCCATAAGACAAATTTACATTTATATAGGACAGGTCAGAAATTAAGTAAACAGGAAAAAAATCAAACTAAATATTCAAATCAACCTGAAACAAAAATATTCTTCTTTGCTATAGAAACACTGCTCTAGTAATAAATCCTTGATAATTTTTTTAAATCTTAAATATTCAAGATGCTTAATTCGCTCTGGTAGGTGATTGAAAAGTTTGATACCAGCATACATGGGTGATTGTTGAAATTTCGTGGTTCTGTGAGTTGGTAAGCAGATTATTTCCTTATGTCTGGTATCATACTTGTGATATTCAGAGCACTTTTTTAGGCTATGTATATTCTTACGAATGAACAGCAAGGAATTAAATATATAAATACAAGGAAAACAAAGTATTCGATTCTTGATAAATGATGGTCTACAACCTTCCCTTGTATCAACCCTCCCCAGTCTCCCCTACTGTTGATAACCACGTGACTGCTCAGTTCTAAACCAAACTAGAGGTTTTTCCTCTTACAACCAACGGTTTTTATATGGTTCTTACATAATTTCTTCCAACAATAATCTACATAAGACATGACAATAATTTTAATTTGTAAATGGTACCAAACAAAAATATTGATAACTTTTCGTTTTACTTTTCGTAATGTACAAAGCACTGATATATTTTCGAAATAATCGTGAAAAAAACCACAAAAAATCAATACAAAAAAGCAAAACTATGATTTTGAGAAAAGAATAATAGACCGTCGTACAGTGCTGCCATCCACTGATATCCTTCGTAAGGAAAAAAAGATAAAGTGAATGTACAACTTCATATGTCGTACGAAGTTTGGTCATCGCAGGAGCGCCAGAGAGAAAATGAACGAAATGGTACGCGGAAAGCCACATGGTGGTATTCCTTCTCTCTCAGCGTATAAATGCGCTCTCAATCTCACGTCATTGCTTCTATCGAATTCTCACCCAACGACTCCAACGTTTCATCATCGAAAACAATAAACAACAACCAACCGATGCCATAAAGAATCTCCCGAAAATTCCGAACGCCATAAAATTCCGGACCATCCCCGAACTCTATTCGCGCGATATTATATGGTTTTCCTTATCGGATTTCGCCCCGTTTTATCTCCCTCTTAATCCGGCGAAACAGAATTTCCTCCAGTGCGAAACTAATAAAAGTCAATTCTGTTGACCGTTTCCTTACACTCGTATATTTATATGGCCGGCATAATTTTTTTACTGCCCCGTCGCGAGGCCTCGCTACTCGCCCGAATTGAAATCCGTCAGGCGTGATCCAATTAAAAGTTTTGTCTGATTTCCATAGCCTCGAATGTGTGAGGATATCGGTCATCTTTGAGGACGTCGTTCCTCCTGCTTTTTGGATATTGAATTTTGGGGGTGTATGAATTTTCTGGTTTTGTCGAGCGTGAGGGAGTCATATGACTTTGAATTAGTGGAAAACAATTAGGGATGGAGCTTCTGAGTACTCATTGATCCATGCGCTACATAACTTCTTACAGGGTGTCCAAACGAAACTTCGACTTCCACCCCAGAACTCAGAAACGAAGAATTTTTGAAGATCAAGAAGATACAGATCAATTTCTGTTTTGAGGAGCACCAATTTCCATAATCATTTTCTTCCGAAAAAACCATCGCATGAAGATGGCATCAACCCGCAACATTTTTTTGAAGGAAGGGATGTCAAATATCGGTTTGTTTGAAAGTTATTTATGTTCGGTGCACAACCCAGTGGGAACGTTTAAAATCGGTTCACCATTCACGAAATAATGTATTATTATTATTATTATTATATGAACTGGGGTTGTTGTGACTCGGTAAGCCTTCCGGGAACTGCGACCATGTAGATCTTTTGTTCTCTACTCTACTCATTCATGGAAACTCAAGGAGGTTGCAATGACGTAAATGAAACTGACAATCTCCTTTTGGGCCTTGGCCGTTACCTCTCGGGTATCCAGGACCGGCTTCCTCATATTAATGGTTCTTAGGCCAGCCAGTTCTGGACATCGCATACCATGTGTTTTTGCTTCTGATCCACAGAGCCTGCAAATCTCATTTGCTGACTTTCCCATACAGTACAAATGATGTTTGTACCGACAGTGCCCCGTCAGCAGTACCACCATCGCGTGACAACTTCAAGAGGTTTCTGGCGTAGGTAGGTGAAATCATCACAAATTACTTGGCCTGAGTAAGTCCAGGAGTGTTAATCCAGTGGGAAGACCCATGATATAGTCACCTTATTGCTTCTGGCCAGTTGGCTTATGGTGTTATGGCACTCCTAGGTCAACAGAGACCCCTGGCAATACGATTCCAGGCATCTCAGCGTGGTCTGGCCGTCTGTGGTGATGTAGACATGCGCCCCCTTGAGGTTCATTTTAAGACACTCCTGAGCGCATACGTAAACAGACAGTATTTCGGTCTGTAAAATATAGAGCTCACTTCCCTAGGCTTCACAGATCCTCAGTTTCCATATATCCCAATGCTAATACCTCCCTCTGATTTTGATCCATCGAACGAAATAAGGTGATATTGAACTTACCGTCAGAAGGTGGTGTTAAACACAGAGATAAACCGCCCAAACTCAAGAACCTAGTTTTCGTGTTTTCTGAAACGACTGTCAAATTCGGGCGACAAAAGCCTTCAGCATGGTCGGTGGTTCTTGGACCACGTTCAAAGTCAGCATACCCTCTTTCCACTTTTTGAAAACTCATAGTTTTTTTTCCAATGAAAAAACAGTTTTTTATGAATACAAGAGACTAGTTTTTATCCTTTGAGAGTTTGACAAAAGCGCCACTTAACCAACAAAGTCACCTACAAGGATGATACAAGTATATCAATGTCTCTCTAACTTTTCATTCCTTTTTCTGGAGCGACAAAAATTCGTTTTTGTTCTATGAATAAGCTTCAATCACATTAGACCTTTTGAAGCATGGAACTAACAAACAAAAGTGGCATGTAACTGGCGGTACCATCTTTGCGCCAGGACTGAGACCTACTGAATGGCGATGGTATATCATCTGAACATCGACGCGACAGTAGAGTCTTCTTCAGGCCTGATGCTTAATATCCCACTTGACAGAGACATCTACGCATAACACCACAAAACAGGTCTCTCGTCACAACTCGTCCAAGGTATCCACCTCGAAGGACCAACACCTCATTCTGTCTAGCATCCCTCTCTCATCCCGAAAACCCCACTTTTCTTCGTCGTCAACAGCAGAAAAACTACCCAACGAAGCGCATCTCCCCCAATACTCTCCCCCTAGTATTCCCGATAATTTCTCCCCAATCCTCTCGCCTTTATCCCGATGAAAGGCGGCAGGAACGTCGTTTCCAGTCGATCCCGAAATCAAGATACCTTTGTCGGACGGAAACGTCGCTCAGATATGGAATCGTCGCGATGCCTCAAACTCAAGTGAGGTCGTCGTGGCAGGGAGATAATCTCGGGGTAGGGGAGGGACAGGAGACGCCGGGGACCGGGACGAATTCAATGGGGATCCGTCCTGGTCCCGGCGCCGTCACTTTGACGGCTCGCAAAGTGTTTTTCTATCCCGGCCGGAGATTATAATCTGCCCGCTTTTGATTTCATTTGCAGGAGAAGCTGCGGGAAATCGCAGATGGTTGACAGGGACGTCATCGGGAATATCTGATGTCGTTTGAGGGTGGCTGTGTTTTTACTTGAATATTTTTAGGCGGTCACGATGACAGTTCGATCGAATAATCTGACTGTAACGGTCAAGTAAGTTGTCAAAATCCAATATAATCTTCGTTCTTTTATAGAGTGAAATTCACACTGAATATTCTCATATTATGAAGGAAGCTACAAATGTTATTTTACCTTTGAACCAGTGGACACATTCAAATAGTTTTTTTTGATAATTTGCAGCTAAGAAATGCCTTTCTCCATTGATCGCTGAAATCTTTTAATTTTTCGGAGGTATTCATAGTCTTTACTTACACGAAAAGGCGGAAAACGTATCTATAAAGACGATAAATACCCTTAAAAAATTACAAAACCTTAGCGATCCATGAGGAATTGCCTTTTAGAGTGCAAAGTAGCGAAAAACCATTGAAATATATTTCCAGGATCAAAAATTATGATAACACATTATTACATTTGTAGCTTTTATCGCTATGTCTACTTTGAACACCCTATGACTTGGGAACTAGCGTTGACGAGAGTTTTCTGATCAGCTCTTCTTACTGGAGCCATGAAGATCTAGAAAATGCAATACAAACATTCGAAATCAACAGGTCACCATTTTTTATACATTCAGGTGCTTGGTGCTTTTTATTACCAATCTTTATTTGTCCAAATTTATTCAACTTTCACACTGATTAATCCTGCTTGTTACTTTGAAACGGAATCCCTTACAACATCCAAAGAACAAAGGGATTGAAAATTAGCTGTCTACGATCAGACAGTGAATCAGGTAATGAGTTTCAAATACCTAGGCGTCAACATTACTAGAAGCAAAAACCTGACAATGGGAGTGGAGAGCCAGGTGCCCAGGGCTTCTATGATATCGAGCTTTCGGAGAAATGAACATTTGACAATTGACAGCAAAATAAGAATCTACAAAACCTGTGCGAGTCCTATAATGACATATGCTGCAGAAAGAGCTGAAACAACAGTTACTAAACGTTTAATCCGGACAGCAGAGATGAGAATAATGAGGGCAATAACAGGATATACTTTGCGGGATCACCAGAGGAGCAGCGTTGTCTTATCTCAATAATATGTTAAATATGAAATATGTTGAACTAAAATTCACGACCTTTTATCGAAATCAAATATGGGTCAAACCAGTAAATAATATGTGTAACAACAACTGAATTTACCTGCAGTTTATCTCTGCAGTAGGCATTGGAATGATAAAAAAAAATAACGAAAGAAGCATCAAACAAACACGAGAATGTATAAAAAAAATAAACCTCTGAAACGTAACATCCAACACCCTTCCACAAAAACCCCCACCCCAGAGCCCGGCATTGAAAAAAATTGAGGAGGGTGGACAGGTCCGATCACCATCATCAATTGCGGTTGTCGTAATCCAAAACCGGACCGAAAAAAGCCGCCAGTTTTCGAAGTTGATGTAGGTTCAGAGCGTATTGATTGTTTGACAGTTATTTAATGGGCCCATTGATCAATAGTGATGACTCATAGTAGGTATACGACGAAGCGAGTTGAAATCAAGTCTCTCCATGGAAATCCGTTATGACAGATGGTACTTACGTCGTGCAGCCATGTTAATTTCCTCCAGAAGGGATTAGCCTTAACGTGGCATTCGAAGTAGACGTCGTCGCCCTCCTTGATGTCGTCAGCGTTCAGGGTGCTTCCCAGTCTTAAGGAGACTATTGGAGGATCTGTAAGAGGATAATATGGCATTATTATCTTGCTTTGGCTAGACTCAGGGATGTATTAATTACGTTGAGGAAATTTGATGGGTGTTCAAATGAATATTTTGATGAGCCCTGTGCTGTGCAATTTTTGGACGCTTCATTATCTAGTTATATCCACTTGTCTTGAGGAGAATATTGGAGAATCTATAAAAGGATAATTAGGCATGACTATCTTGCTTTAGTTAGACTCAGGGAAGTATTAATTAGGTTGAGGAAACTTGGTAGGTATTTAGATAAATATTTGGATGATCTTTGTGCTGAGAATGCGAGAAAAAGCAATTTTATTCGCGTTATTTTCTAGTTATTATGTTCACTTGTACCTTTTGAGATTAAGTCTTCAAAAGACGTTTCTGCTTTTCTCGGTAGGTTGTAGATCCGTAGAAATAGCAGTGCAGAATTCCGAAATTTGTAGAGTTTCTTTATTCAGGAAGATCAAGGATCTTCCTGAATCAATTGCAGAGGGGTAAATCCACTACAATCGAAGTGTACCAGGCGGTGCTCTCTGAATATTTTATTGTGTACAAGACAGGAGTTGCTAATTTGAATTAATGATAATGAGTAAATAACTATAGTTTATATAGTATACACACATCGTCAAAAGTCTTGGCCGTATTAGGAATCTCGCGAAATAAAAAATCTATGTTCTGGAAATGAGATGAATATTTTCCTCTATTTCAACTCCAATATATTTGATAGAAAATCTTTGTTACTCTTTGCTCTATGCAGGATGAGACAAAATAGGAAGAATGAGAAAAAATATAATAATAATAATAATATTATTATTATTATTGAAGAATGAAACGATATGCCTGAAAATATATTATATTTTCAGGCATATCGTTTCATTCTTCACGAAGGGCTATACTCAATTCCTGTAAAGTTGGAGGTGGGTTTTCGTCCATCGGATATTGCTCTCCCTAAGTAATCCAATACGTGCTCAATTGGATTCATGTCTGATGAGTTTGCTGGCCAGTTCATTTTCTCCAGATATTCTCCTCTGGAAGAATGTTTTAAACCCTCCGTGTGCGGTGTGATGAGGTGTTATCACCCTGATAAATAATAATATCTCAAAATTCTTTGCGCAGAGGACAATGATTGGTTCAATGATGTTTTCTACGTAGATGGACCAGTCATTGTTCGGTCAATGATAATAAGAGGGGTACGGTGACGGAACATTATACCCCAGCACATTATTGATCCGCCTTGAAAGGGCACAACTTCCTGGGCGGAATTGAATTTCTCCTGTCTGCCTGGACCTCTTCAAACCCTTTCTCGTCGAATATCACTTTGTAAACCGAATCGTGACTCGACGAAAAAAAAGTATATTGCACCATTGTGGTAAAAGCCAGTTGGTGGTGTTCTGCCTATTGCCGATGGGTAGCTCTATGTCCAGGTGATAGCTAAGGTACACTTAATGGTATTCTTGCTCTTAAATTTGAGGAATTCAACCATCTCTTTATGGTACTGGTATGGTACGTTAGATAGATTTTGCAATGGAATTTCTAACTAATATTCCAATATGTTAAATATGAATTGAACATACTATATGTTAGTTTTATAGGTTGAGCTGACACGAGAATGTATTTCTGTTACAAAACATTCTGAGTCTGAGTAACCGAAAAAGTAACTTGAAATTAGAATAACAGATATTCTTTCATTATCATTATTATTTTGCATTCGGGTTGTTGTGAGAAGATTGATACCTGGTTGGCATCAATTTCTATGAATGATTTCCCCCAAAAACTGACACCTCTTCCACCAGCCCTAGGAAAAATATACAAACAGCAGATTGCATTTCGAAGATAGATTATGCGAACCAATCCCCTGCAGTCGCCGTCACTGTTCTCTTACACCGAACCCGATTCTGCGACGAAAGCAAGGGGATCCTGTAAACAATGCTCCATTGTGACTTGAGTCACGGATTGTCGTCTTAGACCCTTAGATGGCGTAAAAACGGGCTCAGGGCTTGTAGCATATAAATCATCGATAGAGAATAATACGTCTCGGAGATGTTTGTCTCTGAGGAACGAACAAAGGGCTGCAGACGAGAAAAGCTGCTTGCCTGCCACGCTGCAGCTTCATATTGTACGTCTTACGTTGAGATTTTCGTCGTATGAACCTTTATACGTCGATTTCAACATCTCCATGTTCCATGTAAAGTGATGAAACGGAGTAATTTTGACTAATCTTAAGATAAAAATAGAAACTACTTTGTTCTATTATTTTATCTATAATGAATTTCCATTAAGTAATTACAGAGCCATCGCTAGCCAAACAGCCGTCCTATGCAGAGACACAAATTGTCAACCTAACAGAAGTCAAGTCTGAAGGACGATCGAGGTCTTCTACCGACAGAAGGTAACAGTTCAGTTGACAGGACCTCTTCTGGAAATGAAATTGTCAGCAAATTGATTTTGAAATAAATTGAAACTTAAGTGCAATGTATTACAAGTCTTGTTGGAACCAAATGTTGTCGATGTTTAGCTGATTAATTTTTGGAAACAAAAAATCAGTCGGCACGACTCTATAGTACAGTAGAATGATGGGTTACTGGATTTGAACGTGGTCGTACAAGCCTTGAAGACAATCCACGTCAAGAAAATCCAAAAATGGCAACACTAGAACTCGTAGAAAAAATACACAATCTCGATTGGGAAAATCGCTGAGTTATTTATGACAGATATTTATTGGAAGCCTTAGGCATCAAATTGGGCAGTGCAAGCAATAATTTGACTGAAGTATTGGGTTTCAGAAGGCCCATTCGCTAACAATGGAGCAAAAACACATTCGAATGCGACTTTCTCTGCAACATTTAGAGCGTTTTCGAAAGAATTAAGTGGATGTTGTGCTTCAAAATCATCGCTATAGATTAGACTTGGATCTATCACCATGATCCTGAATCAGAACAAGGGGCTGAAGAGTGATGTGAGTCTGATTTTTCGGGTCCGAAACGAGTTCTAGTCCAGAAATCGGCCAAGAAGGCATTACCATCAGTTTTGTGGGATGCGAAACGAATCTTGTTTGTGGATTACTTGAAAAAATTCAAAAAATGAATTCTGAATAGTACTGAAATCATTTAGACCAGCTGAAGGAAAGAAAATCGTGAAAAGAAAATCGGTATGCAGAAGACAAAAACTCTTTTTCATCAGCAACATTTTGAGAATGGAGAAAATCTATGAATTGAAGTTCGAACTGTTGAGCATCCACCTTATTCACCAGATTTGGCCTCTAGCGACTTCCAACTGTTTCCAAACCTATAAATTCATGCGTGGATAGCGTTTTTCATCAAATTATGAGGTGATAACAATAGTTGTAGAAGCGTAGTTTTCAACCCTTCCAGATTCTCTCTTCAGGGATGAAACTCATAAATTGGAATTTCGAAATTGATTCCTCGCATATCTCTTGGCAAAACATAGTTTCAATATCAATAAAAGAAAATAAATAAAACACTTGACTAATACGTTTCAACGAGATTCTAATTTTACTAAAAAATTGTGAAACGTATTAGTCAAGTGTTTTATTTATTTTCTTTTATTGATATTGAAACTATGTTTTGCCAAGAGATATGCGAGGAATCAATTTCGAAATTCCAATTTACTATGTGTGTACTATTCAGAGAGAATATACTGAGTAATAAAGTGTACTTCAAAACATTGAATTGTGTTTTTCTTTTGCCCCAACAGAAAGTGATGAAATTCGTACATCTCGCCAACTAAGTAACTGCCTATTTAAAGCACTGTGCAACGTAAAACTGTGCGATTTACTTCACCCTAAACAGAATGCACGATCAACAACCAATACGGTAGCATCTATAAAGAACATCGCACGGCGAATAACCAATAAGATAAAACCTTTTTAGTTGCCATGGAAAGGAATAAATAACAGCCCGCGTAGCTCATAACCTTTTGACGTTTCGTGATTGTGTTGCGATTTTCCAACAGTTTTTTGATCGATTTTGATTTCATCGAAATGATTACGGTCGTAGAAAAAATATAGTACACAACTCGAGTAATGTTATGTGTAATATAACGTTATATGTAATGTTTTTTGTTATGTGTTATGTTACGTAATGTTAGTTATTTTCTTATAGAAACCCAAAACTTAGTGAATAACTTTGTAAAACCAGGTAGCGAGTTTTACGAATCGCATAAGATCGACATCGTGCGTTTCAGAGTCACCCGGAATCGAATATTCCACATCGCCGAGAACCGCAGAGGTGTGCAGAGCAGGGGGCATATTATCCGGGAAAAATATATCCGTTCCCGTTGCAATTCGTTCCGTTATCTCGGCCGCGAACGAGAACGAATTTGCATGAAAAATGTTATGGAGAGACTCCAAATGATGCCGGCAACCTTCGCAGCCAAACGAAGAACTATTTATTTCGCCGCGGCACCTTTTTGCAAAACCGATTTATTCACTTCGAAACGACGGAATCACGTTGGATGCGGTTCTGATGCAGTCGTCAGGGTGTAGAGTCTGATTATGAGCACTGAGGTTGCTTGAAAATAACTGAGATGTTGAGAAATCAAAACCGTAGGTAGTTGTATCAAAAAGTTATTTTTAAACCGTGATAATATCACGTTTTAAAATCACTGATATAAAAAAAATCACAGTCACGATTCACAACGTGATTTTAAAATCACGATATCGCTCATCACCATTTGTGTAACGCTACTGAGGAAGTTACGTTACATATAAGATGTTTAATGGTGTGTTCACTGATTAGATTTCGTTTGATATAAATTTGGCAACTCGGCATGGCATAGGTCCCTTTTCCCTCTTCTTTCTTGAGGTGGCGATAAACGAGGAATTGAGCAATCAACGGCATATTTATAAAATTTTCATTTTTTCTGTCAATAGACGTTGATCTTGTTATTATTGTTGATTTAACCTCAAAACACGATAAAAAACCATGTGAGCGCCAAAAGAAACGATGCGGAAATCAAGGGAGAAGGAACTAATACTATCGAAATACAAAAAGGCTGGTTCATTCAGAAATCTCCGATTAAATATTGAGGTTTTTCAAGAGTAAGTGAGCACACTACTGTTTTAAATATTGTAGGTACATTGTAGTAGGTACATATAATGATCTCTATAACATCACTTCAGCTGTGAATGTTCTATTGCCATCTATTGTATCGGGTGTCCCAAAGTCGTTGTCTAGTGAGTGAATTTCAGCATACCAACGAGCTACAAAAATGTATGCCACATTTTTGAGCTCGAGTTTTGAGAGAATTATTTTGGCAAAAACTGCAACCTCATAAATTAAACTGTTTTCAAGCTATAAGAGAAAATTGAAAAATGGCGTCAAATGAAAAATTCTCATAACTTTTTTATTACTGGCGTTATAAACATGAAACAAAAACATTATACAGGCATTTTTTCTGTAGAATCCAGTGGTTTAATCAGGATATACCTGCAACTATTGTTCATCTTCCTCTCCTCTAAATTTGTCAGTAATTTTCAAATATTGATTTTGTAAATCAATAAAAAGCTTTTCCTGGCTCTATAACGTTTCAGTCAGTGTTGTCACGTCATTTTAATCAAGCTTTTAAGGGAATGCTCAGACATATCAGCGGCAAATATTCTGCAAGACCATTATCAGATGGAAATCCATACCTGTTGAGAGAAGACAATACAGAGAGTAACCTAATTGGATTGAAATATTGAAGTGGTGTATTCCTGATACCATTATTAAGAAAAAAAGTCTATACAAAAATTTGCCTGCAAATGCTTTGTTTTCGAGATATAGGATAATTTTTTGTAATTCTACTTTTTAGTTATAATAATATCAGTTTATCGAATTTTCATTGATGGTACTGAACCCTTCTCTAGGCTTGGAAAAGATCAATATAAGGCAGCGCTCCTACAATGGAAGTGGGACAATAGAATAACAACCCTCTGGAGAATCATTCCTGATCTTCCTCAGAGAAAGAAATTTGTGGTGTTTTTACCGACCTATACCAGGAAGCTCCTGAAGCTACCACGAGCTGAGCTTCGGGTAATGGTGGGAGTGCTGACAGAGCACCGCCTGGGGAGGTACTTTTTCCAGAGTTGAAAATTTGTCTGCACGCCGTTAAACTTTTTTGTTAATAATAATAATCGAATCTTCATTAATCTTCGCTACAGACTACGTGAAATTATAATTAATTCATTCATCACAGCTTACTAACTGGATGTTTATAATAAGTTGGATTATCCTGAAAACTACTAGAGAATAGTTTAAAAATATTTTTTTCTGGAAATCGGTACCAGATACAACGAAAACAAGAAACCAAAAAGTGTAGTGCTAAACCAAAGATTCTTCTTATATTTTTCTAAACTACCAGTGCTCCATCAAAACAAAAAAGGCTAGAGGAAAGAAGCGGGTACTATTCCATAAAAATATTTGCATTACAAATATTTAGCGCAAACATCCATAGCGCCAACTGTGAGCAGACAGTCACTACAAGTATATTACATGATGAGAACTTTGAATAGGAATATCTTTACCAAATTGTGAATATCTTGTGAAGGGAAGGTGCTATGTGAAAAAAACTTGAAAAAACAATCAAGCTTCAACACCCTGTATCTCCGAAACGAAACATTTCCGGACACAAGTTAATATAGACCTATTTTTCTTAAAGTTATCCCAGGAACACGTCACTTGAATATTTTAACGTACTCATGTTCTCCCTGCATAAAGTTTGAAGATTCATCAACGGAATCAACTTGGGAAGAAAATACCGGACAAATCTATGTCCCTTGAATCAAATTTTTAAACATCTACGTGTAGTAAGTCAAACAACA
The DNA here is from genome assembly GCF_914767665.1 of Harmonia axyridis. Taxonomy (NCBI): domain Eukaryota; kingdom Metazoa; phylum Arthropoda; class Insecta; order Coleoptera; family Coccinellidae; genus Harmonia; species Harmonia axyridis. The sequence continues at coordinate 81,689,892 of NC_059501.1, forward strand.
CCCCCAAAAAGCTGCACAAGCAGCTTCTCATCCGGGAACGGGTCGAGACACGAAAAAGTTCCAAGTTCTCAAGACAAAGCCCTCCTTCAACTTGCAGGACTCGTCTGGCACCCCGATTGGCTGACTTGGCCGAACCGGGGGGTGAGTTGCATTCGCGGGGGGGTGAAACCGGGGACTTTTTAATTAGGCGAGATTAATAGTGGAGAGGGGCGTCGTAATAATTACTTCCATACGACGGTAATTGTCGGGACATGATTTTTCTACGGCTGTTACCCGCGTACACTTCTCATGCGACATTTTAATTTGGCTCACTTTTTTTTTCTTCGGAGGAGAATTGGAAACTTTGAAGTTGGGGATGAGGGAAGGGGAGGTTTGTCTTTTCTTGGAAGTTAGGCCGGGGTGATATTAGGGTCCGAATATCCCTTGAATTTTGGGGGAAATCTTTTTTTGAGTTGTTAGGATAATTAAGGCGTGTTTCTTGAATTTTTTGCGATCTTCTCATTACTGTTTGGGGATAAGCGAAATGAAGTATCTTTTATAAAGAAAAACATTGAGATTCTTATTGATCAATGAGATAGAAGTTTTCATTAGTATCAGAAAGGCGAAGCATAAACAAAATGTGGATTCCATTAATTGAGAAAGGTGTTAGGAAAGATTTCATTCTTTTTCTTCTTCTGCCCTCTTTCATCCAGTGTCGGACAAAGGCCTCTTCCAGGTTTTTTCCATGCTTCTCTGTCTTTTGCTGTTCTCATCCATTGCTTGCCGGCATAGTCGATGTATCGACTATGTCGTCTATCCATCTTTTTCTCTATCTTCTTATGCTTCTTTATGTCTCTCGAGGTGTCCAAAAAGTCACTTTGTGTGACAGTCTCTCCACACTCTGCCTTGTAACATGTGCCACCCACTGCCACTTAAGTTTCGCTATTCTACTCATGATGTCAATTACCCTGGTCTTTTTTCGTATTTTGGTGTTCAAGCTTATACCTATGATAGCATAATCCTTTCCATGGCCCTTTGAGTTACTCTCAGTTGTTCTGCCACTTTTTTCGTTATTGCCATAGTTTCTAGACCATATGTTGTCACTGGTAATATACAGCTGTCGTAGGTTTTGCGTTTTAAGTGTAGAGGAATATTTTTGGCCTTAAAGATGAAACTCAGCTTGCAGAAGTTTGCCCATGCTAAGCGTCTTCTCCCAATTTCCAATATTTGATTTTCTTTTCCATTTATAATCATATGCCCCAAATATACATATTGTTCCACCTTCTCAATGCTTATGTTATCTATAGTTAGGAAAGATTGTATTCTTATCGTATAAGATTCAACATATATATGTTCCTGTATTGAAGGAAAATGAGAGAAATTTAGAATAATTTCAAGAAAAGAAGTCCTATCAACATGGGTTCCCAAACGCTTTGTTTTTGAAATACAAGGTGTTTTATGTAGTCTTACTTTTTCGAGATGATTATACCAGTTTACCGAAACTTTCAATACATATTGGGTAAATAAGTACCAAAAATTATTGTAAATTCATTCATCACCGATAACTTACTGGATCTTTACAAAAATTTCATTTTTTTGGGGAGTACTAGAGAATTGTTTGACATTTTTTTCTTGAAATCGGTAGCAGATATGACAACACTACGAGCAAACCAAACGTGTAGTACTGGACCGAAGTTTTTTTTACAATTGCCTAATCTGTAACAGTAGTCCATCCAAAAAAAATTCGAGAGGAAAGAAGGAGGCATTTTTCCAAAAAAATATCACTCTGTAGATTCGCATTTATGTTTATAGGACTCTTTTTTCTTAAAATGATCAAAAGAATATGTTATTTTTGTTTTTACCTCTAATTTAGGAACAACCTGTATGTAAGATAAATAATCAGCATTCAGCAATGCATTAGCAGATGAAACAAGTGGATTTGAAATTGTCAACAATTTGCATTATGATGACAATGACCAGATAATAGCACCATCTTCTGAGTAATTGAAATGATTTTTAGAACAATTTAAAACTTTCTGTGAATAGTACGATGTAAATTGATGAGAAGAAGGCGAAAATCACCGTAATAACAAAGATTATCAGATAAATATGTCATGTCTATATTCACTCACAACTGATTGTCATAAGTAATAGACAAAAACCTAAGCAATAAATCAGAAACTAAAACAATTCAGACTAATGAAAGTGAGATTGATGTAATAATTTACCAAGAAATATTGAAAGCTATGAATAATCTGATCGACATTCTGCAGGTTTTGTAACCCTTAGATCATCGATTTATTTCCGAATAGTTTAAGGATCAGTAACACCGTTGCTTTGATATGGCCAGAACAGATTGGAAAAATACCACCCCCAATGATGAAACGGAGCCTCTGGGCTCACCTGACCACTGCATGGTGACTACTGAAATCGTTATTGTATTTCCAATATAACCTACCCTCTACATAGCTTGCAGACCCTGCAGTTACTTTTTGAAGCTATGTATCTACTGTCTCACATTTTATGGTAATAATGATTGCACAAGTTGAAAATTTTTCTCAGTTGATTCACAGACTACATATAAGAAATATCTACTCTTCTCACAATTTCTAAGTTGTTTAACTGTCCTTCAGATTTATTTGAGATTTAAGATTAAGAGCATGAAATTTCTTGCGAAAATATGTTTCTTTTTCATTGAGAACTAGATTTATTTGTAAACTATTTCTGTGTTCAAGAATTATGGTGTTTACGGCCAGATGATACTGAAAAATGTAAATGAACAAAGTGATCGGTTCGGAGGATCGACATAAAATCATAAATTCCGAAACATATGACATGATTCTATTGAATCGGGATAGAAAACCACAAACATAATACCACTAACTTCCATAACCTACTCGAAATAGATTTCGGTATAAGTTCGACTGATGCCCGAATTATACAACTGTGCGAAAGTCTCCCCCTAACCGGAAGCTGACCATCAAACAAAATCCGGTCGGTAGAAGGGCGCTCGAAAAAATCCAAGTGAGCATCGCGTTTCCCCTCTATCTCCCCCCAACCTCCCCGCATCGAATCAACGGATCCATTCAGGCGAAAAACGCACAGGTTGAGGGCAGACCCATCTTCAATACAACCGACCAGAAATGACCAATCCCAACATAAGGGGCCTTCGTTATAAAAGCGAATAGATGCGAAAAAAGCGGCAACATGGCGAAATTCGGATCTTTGAAAAAAAAACGAAGAGTGTAGTGAACTGGGGTTAATACGAGCTTTCGCTCGTCTTCTCGTTTGTGTTCAAAATGAACCCTGGGGGTTTCGAGTCGTGAGTTATACCTCTAAATATCTGCAGCAGGCAACTGTCCGAATATTGATGCCGACAGGAATGGAAAATGAGTTTTTTCGTCTACCTCTAAGAAAAGTAACATTTTACGTCTCAATTTCTGAATGAAAAATCATCTATTATTGAAAGCAAGTATTTTTCATCCGTAAACACTTTTTATCCGCAAACATTTTTCGTCCGCTAACATTTTTCATCCGCAAACATTTTTCGTCCGCAAACACTTTTCGTCCGCAAACACTTTTCGTCCGCAAACACTTTTTGTCCGTAAACACTTTTTGCCCGCAAACTCTATTCATCCGCTGTGGTTACTATGATAGATGGTGACGTATCATATAAGTAATCACAGCGAATTGGTTCGTCATTTACTGCTGTTAAATTATTTATTCACGGGCTGAAGGACTTTGGTCGATGGCCTGTTGATAACATATCAATAAAGATCAGTTATTATGATTATTATTATTATTTATTCACGAAATCCGCCAGACTCAACGTTTGGTTGAGACTGTAGTCTGATAAGTGTTCATAATAATTCTCGACTGTAATAGAACGTTTTTCATCCTTGGTACTATTTCAGGAGACTTTATAACTAGGAAGATTATCGTACTCGAAACCTTAATATGTGAAGTTCATTCAAGTTTTCTGATTTGAAGTCAGTGCTTTTCTGAATTCCATATAATTTCGAATTTGGTCAAATGTTTATGTTTTTCTATTCCGACTCTTAGACCTCTGTAAGACCACTCAGAAGCTCATAGATCTGGTGCGTGTAAATGATCCGGATTGTCTTCTGTGTAGCTTTCTTAATATGTCCCATCGCCACTTCAGGCAAAGCATTGTTAATTTTTACCATACAGCGAATGGTTGGACGGTCTCTAGTAACCAAAAAATTTCTTTCCCGGTCCGAGATCAATAGCTACCCTACATGGTGAATTCACTCACAAGAAAATTATACAGGGTGTTTCCAAATTAGACGGAAAACTTTGAAGGAGGTGTTAGTATCACCCATTTGCTGTCGATTGAGCCATATATATTGATAACCGAAAATCAACAGTTTCCGAGATATTTGAGTTCTTGAGTTTTTTATGAAATTCCTCACCTTCATTTTTCGTCATATTTTTGTACATTGTCCAAGTTTGATTCGAGGTTTGGATTATTTTCCGCAGAAAAGGATATTATATGTATCGAAAAAGCGAAACTGTGCTATATAATATGTTAAATAGGAATTAGTATGATTTGAAAGTTGGTATATGAAGAGGAGAATAGTAAATTTCTAATATAAATTTGCCTGTAACTTCCACAATTTATATATGACAAAATCATTTTAAAAACTTGCCAAATTCCATATTCATTCCCTTAAAAAGTTTTCGTCACAATGCGCTAGTTTGTTTCAGCCGATTTTGATTTGAAAGGGGAAAGAATCAAAGAAAGGAAAGTAATGAATTAAATATTTTTTTATTACAATTCTTTCAGTAGAAAATGTATTCATGAATTATGTTTGAAACAACCTCCATCATTCCTTATACAAGCACTCGCCCTCTTTCTTATTTCTTTATTTGTTACTTTCCTCCTAAAATGTACTCTAAATCTTCTCGCTGCTCTAACGGAGTTAGATCCGTACTTCTCGCTGGACACGAAAATAATCCAAAATTATAATCAAATTTGATCAACGTAGGGAAAATTGACGAAAAATGAAGTAAGGTGAGAAGTCTTTTGAAAATTACAAGAACTCAAATATCTCGTAAACTGTTGATTTTTTGGTTATCACTAAATATTGCTCAAACGACATCAAATGAGTCATACAAATACTTTCTCCAAGCTTCACGTCTAATTTGGAAACAACCTGTATATTATGTATCACCGAAATTAATTCAATCTTAACTAAATATCGAAATAAATTCTATCTAAACATTCATAAAATATCAGAGAAAACACAACATTGAATTTCCCAACGAATACAGAGCATCTTACCAAATCGATTATCGGCTCGAAATTCGCAAATTACAAGGATTTCAGGGAAATTATAGACGTTTTTCCATTTGAAAAAACGCGGTTAAAGCTTGAATACTCACAAACGACATCAATTTTCCATGACGTCTCCAGAAAAAGTCCCGTTACGTTTGGATTTTCCGCTCTGCAGGTTATGAATTTTCCATCGTCGTCTGTAGTGGGAACGAAACTGAGCTCGCTTATCGTCACGTTCTCCTGGGTTTCCTCCTGGAAATAATAACGAGAAAAACCTTTTAGAAGGGCATGGTTCAAGGTCGTTCGGAAAAGTTGTACTACTAACGATATGGGGGACCGTTTACACTAGGGCATTCTACAGGCCAGAACAATTGTCAGTTGGAAACTGCGTACTTTATGTCTTGGATTGTCTTCTGATCTCTGTTTAAGGGTGTACAGGGTGTCCCAAATTCAATGGTCACTGAAAGCATCTCGAGAACTATAAAAGTAAGAGAAAAAATCTTCAAGAACCTCCGATCTCTTTTTTCGAAATAATAAGATTTCAGATAGCAGATCATAGATATCTTAACTCCTCCTCTAGTTACAGGGCGTTTCTGAAAACTAACTGTCTCGAATATTTCGCTATGTCTCGGTTTGTATTCTTGTTTGATATTTAAAAAATTCTAAACCTTTTTTTCAGTAATTTTTATGGCCATGTCATACTCATAACAGTCCATAGAAATCAATGATCGTTTGAGAGATATCGGGAATAGTTGACATCTTATTTTTTTCAACGCAATTTTTTAGCAGCTGATTTGTCACAAAGCATCCCTTCATCGTTTTTTCGATATTGTCATGCGTTTCAAAGAAAATCAGTTTTTCGACTGACTTTTTGTGATGGGACACCTTATATATAAATATTTCAATTTATTTCTTGGTTTGATTCATAATGTGTCCATTGTATGATTTTAATCATATATGTCAATCCCATTTAATTAGAAATTATATGGCTGGATAACAATTATACAATAGATACAAAATGAATTAAATCTCGAAATAAATGAAAAATATTTTTATATAAGGTGTCTCTTCAAAAAAAATTCGAAATACTCATTATCTTTGAAACGGTCATTATGGAGAACCAATAACGAAATGTTTTCCGACAAATCTAAGGCTGAAAAACTGCGTTGAAAGATATAGGGTGTTCCATTCGGAAAACACCAACTCTCCATTATATCTCTAAAACAGTCATCATTGATACAAATAATAGTAATAATAATAATACTTTATTTGCAAAACCTATGATCTATGAGTATCATATAAACCATAAACATTACAAACAAACGTAACAGAAACCAGAATATAGCGACATATTTGAAACGGTCATTTTTCCTGCAACTCGAGAACGGATCAAGATATCTATGATCTGCTTTCTGAAAACTATTATTTTGAGAAAAGGGATCTCGGAGGTCCTCAAAGATTTTTTCCTATATAGTTCTCGAGATGCTTTCAGTGAGCATCGATTTTGGTATACACTGAATACTACCTTTTTCAGTGCAGGTTCATTTACTAAATTAATAACGTTTCGATAACTGAATTTAACATTCATGAATTGTTATCAATTATTCGTAATTGAAAATTTTATTGGTTTATTGATTTCTCAACAATAACAATAAAGAATGAAATGCAATTCATAAAATGCCAAATTGAGTTATCAAACATCGAATTTTAGTTTCTTTCTGTGTTTTCCAGGAGTCACACATTTAGAAATTGCGGTTTTTCCTCATATGAAGTTCTTCCTCGATAACTCTTGAAGTATTCATTATAAATATAGCTTGCTTGAATAACCACCTCTTTTAATATGTAGAATTGACTGAAATAATGAAAAATATAGGTTGTAATTTGAAAATCTCAAGTTTTGATGAATTTGAGTTATCCAAGTTTATAATCTTCTGATAAACACTCTGTACTTTTTTGGTTCAAACCGCAAATATTCTTATAATAGTACGTATTTGCAGAATCGAAAATGAAAAAGGTTTTCTCGGGAAAAACTTTCCTTGCAGAAATATTCAAAAAAATGCGAGTTCTCGTTACCACCAAGTAACGGCCATAACCAAGGTTTGGCATATTGCTGAAATTGCCATCAAAAAAGGTTCTTAAAGAGATAATAAATTACTGGATGTGCCATTTGAAATAAGGAAGTAGTAGTTTGTTTCTGATATAACCGGAAGTTGTAGTGATCCGAAAATATTTTAGGAAGAAAATCATTGTCTGAAACCACAAAATGCAAATTTTCAGCACAAAATTATGACGTTTTTCAAAACGGTCTTATATATATATATATATATATATATATATATATATATATATATATATATATATATTCTTTTGAGAAAGAGCAATACAAATTATTTCTTTCAAACAATGAAGAGATTCATAAACGGTCTTATAGACAACCCTGTATAGGAATTACCTAAAAAAAATATCAAAATAATTTGAGAATGATCAGAATTCACCTTGATAACCTATGTTTCACGATGATAAAATAATAGTGAGTGAAAATAAGAACAAGTGATACGTCTACAATTCGCGAAGGCGTTCCAGAAATCGCCTGTTTTATCTCGTCCACCTTCTAGATCCACTAACTCCACTGCATATAAATGCAGATTTAGAGCAGCCGTTTGACGAATATTCCCTATCTGGCTGTTGAATGTACCGTTAGCGATGTAAAGTAATGGACGTTTTGCGACAAGATTGCTTACGACTGCCGTAAAATGGATTAAAAATGATGAAAACAGCTTCGGACTCAACGTCAGAGACGTGCATACGTCTCTCCGTTAGTTTTCCCGGGAGCAGCAGTGAAAATCTGGAGGAAATTGAGGTTGTATTTTCAGCGCGAGAGGGTGTTAGTAGAATCGATATTCGATAAAGTGAGTCCTAATGTGCGGACGTTTTACTGCTTATCGTAATACTCATTTCTTGCTCGAAATGGCGATTTTCTGCAAAGAGATGTGAAATGTGACGAACGTTTTTTGTAACTTTTTTTTTCACATAATGTTGTCTCTTGATTGAATTTCAATTTCAGTTTTAGTATTTAGATAACTTTGAAGATGATCGATGATGCTTTGTTTTTAATTCTATAATCATGAGCTACTTTTCTGTATGATGTTCTGAAATATCGATTTTTTTTTCAAAAACCGGAAAGCTTTCCTTTCAGAAATTCCAATATTCATGGAAACAAATCGACTAACAGAGCATTGTGTCTTTTGACAAAAGAATTTGATTGAAATATTCCAAGATTCCAAGAACTTTTTCAAGCAGAAACAGTAACTGCAAAGAATAGGGTAGACAACTCTTATAAAGATTACAAAAATTAATTGCCAAAGAAAATAATGTGGGATTCGAATTCTTAACACCCAACTGAATGATACGCTACTGACTTGACTATAAGAAAACTACGCGATCGATCCTAAAACGGTGGACCATGCAGTTTTTATCGATATAGGGAGACGTAAGGGAAAGAGGTTCTTGAGACTGAAGACTGGGACTGGAGTACGATATATAGGAACGAGGGTGGTATTCGACGTTAGGGAATAGACGGACATAGTTAGAATTCGACGTGATAGACGCATATGATTCGACGTGAAATATATTAGACGCAGCTAGTTAGATCAACTCGAATAATCAATTAGACGATTAAGAATTATACGAAATAAAATAACTTCGATAGTTCGATAGACGAAAGTTCAGTGGCTATACATTCAATTGACATTGAATTGTACTTAGTGTGAATAAACAATAGTTAAGTACCGGCGGCCTTTTTTATTATAACCCCTAGACAACGATATAACAACCCTACAATAATATATCTTGAAAGGAGTCTAAAAAATTTCTCATTCTTGAAATTTGATATCGAACAAAATTCCAATTTCCTTACTGTATTTTAAGACTTACTTTAGTTCTTCGAAGCTGCCTTTTGCCCTTGTACCACGTGATAATGGCAGGAGGTCTAGATCCAGCAGATTCGCATGTCACTTCGTATCTTTTATCAGCCACAAGAGGATTGACGGAGTTCACTATTTCAGCTGTCAGTGGCTTCACTGTGAAAAAATAGGAAATCAGCATTTTTTTTTAATTGATATGATATTCCTCAAATACATTAATCAAAATATTTGAATAAGAAACTGATGAAGAATCGATCGGAGAAGTAAATGAACGTATTTGAAAATTAAAAAACAAAGAAACGTTTTCGGTAAATTCTAAACTGAGTTCAGATTGCTGTTGAATGAACAGTAGAACAACTTGATCAGCCTTTCTATATGCAGCAGTCATAAATGAAAGGTGTAATTCAATTTGTGAAAAATTTGAAGAGTTTCAGTGCGCTAGCTCCTTGTGATGATTGCTGTGTAATTTCCAAAGAACCATAGTATAAGGTGTACAACTTTGCTTCCTCCGTTATGTATTAAATGGCTGTAGCGGTAAAAGGTGGTCGGAATGAATAGTTCGTAGATGTCATAATGAGTAGCTTCGGTATTTGTAAACATAACGCCATCGAAATAGTAGTCGATTTGTGTCTGCATCATAAAGTTATTCTCGATTAAACATATCAGCTCAAGAGCCAAATTCTTGTCATTTGCGGGGGGTTTCAATTTTCTGCTTTTATATAAAGAAATCTGCGGCTGAGGCTCATCGCATGCTCTCAAATACCTATGGTTGGGCAATTATTAGTGAAAGAACGTGCCGAGAAAGGTTTCAACGCTTCAAGAATGGTGATTTTGACGTCGGAGACCAGCATGGCGGTGGAAGAGAGAAGGTTTTTCAAGATGCAGAATTGGAGGCATTACTTGATCAAGACTCGTGTCAAACGCAACAAGAATTGGCAGGATTATTGGGAGTGATGCAACAAGTCATTTTCAAACGACTAAAAGTCATGGGAATGACTCAAAACAAGGAAGGAGAACATGTAGACTCCTACATACAGATCTATGGTCTCCAAAGCCGCAATTGCTCCAAAACTGATCACTTCACGTCAGTTCTTCCCTTTTTTTTATCTCTATAGCAATCAATTTCCTTCAACCAACTCAAAAAATTCGCTCTAACAATGACTTAAATCGAAACGAATAAGCATCTCATTTTCAGGAAAATCCGATAAAGCCCATCTTTCCGCCGATAACTGGTGGTGTAAATAAACCCCCGGCAGAACCACCCTCCAACCCCCATTCGCCGAATCCCCCCTTAATTGGGCAGAAACGTAATTATAAATCAGGGCTAATTGCTGAAGCTCTTAAGAGGTAATTTATGGGCTGGAATTTTTCAGAGCGTCGTATACTTCTGATTAATAGAATGAAAACATCAAATGGGTAAATATATGCCTCTAGAACGGCGAATACATACATCTCCTCCGTTTTAGACGTTAATTATTATCAAACACGGAACGCAGATCAGGCCGTTTTGTTGCAGATTACGACCAGCGATTTTGCTGTCTTTTTCGGGATCTTCTAGAGTGATTGGATCAGTATTTTATGGTCCATCAGCTGATAAGGCAGTCATAAAACGATATCTTATATAAAAGTTGAATTGAATACAAGGTATTTTGATGGGTTTTACATCTGAAAAAACTTTATAGTTTTGTAGTGACTCAGTCTGGTCACAGATGGCGCTATGGATACTTCAGCCCCGGCGTATTTGGAAGGGTCGTTGCGTTGCAACAGAGTCACCTCTCACGATAGTGTGAGAGGGCGTGTCTTGGGCAGAGATCACTGGATAGCCCAACTGAAGAGTCCACCAGTGATTTCGGAAAAAATATGAGGCGGCTTCACATAGAGCTCCACATAGCAACAATAAACACAGCACTCGGGGGCCTAGAGGTTAAGAAAGTAGACTCACTCACCGAGATGCGACAAGGTGCCGGGTTCGAGTCCCGGCGGCTCCCGATAATAATAAATTCCCCAAGCGTCTGTGACACGGCACACACAAATATACCAAAGTCACACTGATGAGTCCGGTGTGTGTGCCAGGGACGAAACGCATAAGTAGGCATATGTGAAATCCTACATTGGTGACCCCGACATGATGGGAATGACCGTCTCAACGATGTGTCCTGGAAAGCAGAAGGTTGATGCGTAGCTCCCATATATCTGCAATTTCCAACGAAACTCTAGACGCCCATTCCCATGATGTGCAATACGTGCTCCTTGGTCTGCCGCGGTATAGCGGACCTGAATAGGCGGCATTCACCGTCCGCACGATGCCGTGAGGTGCAGCTCTGATTAGGCGGCAATCACCCGGCTGCACCGATGACCTCGTAACACGCATAAGTTTCGTTCTTCCGTCCCTGGGGAGGGAGTCATGTGGCGGTGTCACATAAAGCTCCACATAGCAACAATAAACACAGCACTCGGTGGCCTAGAGGTTAAGAAAGTAGACTCACTCACCGAGATGCGACAAGGTGCCGGGTTCGAGTCCCGGCGGCTCCCAATAATAATAAATTCCCCAAGCGTCTGTGACACGGCACACACAAATATACCAAAGTCACACTGATGAGTCCGGTGTGTGTGCTAGGGACGAAACGCATAAGTAGGCATATGTGAAATCATACAAATACTAAGCCCCTGGGAGTGGCGCACCTCGAATCTTGGGTAGAGAACAACTCACCAAAGTTTGAAATACACTTTTTTATTCAGTATTATAGGAGATTCTGTGAATGAACTTTTTCTGATATTCCCTTGAGTATGTGTCATATTTTCACCCTGCATGTACGATGAGACTGGAACCTGGGTTGAACATCACATGGAGATCGTGCCAGTCACAAGCAGATTTGCTCGAAGAAAATAGGCATACTACACCCAAGATGACATCACAGGAGGTAAATCTTCGAAATCTAAAGAAGAGGAGATCATATTCACCCAAACAAGCAACAGTGGAGGCACGACTAACGTGTTGAAGGAGTGCACCACCTCAGAATTTTTAGAAATTGTATAGGCTTACCAAAAATTGATGCTCCAACCATTCCAAAATTGATTGAATGTGCTGATCCTTCAGCTGTTTATAACTTCTTGTAGTCGAATAGTTGTAGAAGTCTCCGATGAAAATAAGAAAAAAAAACAATTCTTCTCGTTCCAAAAATAACGAATCACCTTCGTCCATAAAACGACGTGGTTCATCCATCCCAAGACAACCCGACTCTATATATTATCAGCGGAACAATTCCCCCACCGAATTCCACGAGTATTTTCTTCGAAAGTTTTAGGACGGTCCATTGTTGACTCGTTTGTGAGGTTTCACGGTTCGATTGACGACATCAATTTTATATGAAAATTTTTATGGAGATTTTTATTATGCTGTTGGGATGAATGTTGCTGTGAAAGGAGCAAATCAGGTGGGGTTTTCGGTTTGTTATCCTCGCTATAGTGAATATCGATGATAAAATAGAACACTGGATCAGTGGCGGCAACGTGAGAGTAAACGCATGAAAATACTATCTCATTATAGGGAGATATGTGGCTTCTTAGTATTCAAAGTATGTATCATTGGTCGGGAAGAGTTGAAGCTTATTAATATCTATACCTCCTTGGAAATCACAGAACTGTATATAAATTCTTCACTCTTTAAGTTCCAAAGTCAACCACTAGAAACACGTTTTTTTTAAATTCGACTCTATTCTTCAACCTAGTCACTTTCAAGAGTGACTCATGTCCTACGTGGGAAGATTTTTTTTCTGCTTTTGAAATGGGCAATCATTTTTTGATTAGAGCTAGATCTTTTTCTCTGGAGCATTCTTCTGACGTCTGCAAAAAGGCGGTAATCACAGGGAGCAGAATCTGGACAATAAGCTGGGTGGCCAAGAAGTTTAAAGTGCAATTTGACAATGTTTCCAACGGTTTGGGAATTGAGAATTGACTTGGATGACGTTTGGTTTTAATTTGTGACCTTAATCGAATAACGTTTTATTATATTCATTTTTGATGGTTTTACCTTCATCGAGGAAGTCAATGGACAGAATACCACTCACATTTCAAAAGACGGATGCTTGGTAGTTAGACACATTTGAGTAAAATAATAGCCTGCTGTTTCCATGGAACAAATTTGCTTTCCTTCTCTTCACATTCCCTCCTTATTTTCGAAAATCATAGAAAATACTCACGATATAATTCCAAGGTCACTGCAGCCACCTTCGGCAACGTCATGTTCGTGTTGTTGGCCATGCAAACGAAGGTGGCCTTGAGGTCGTCCCTGCTCACTTTGGTCCAGACGAGTCTGTTCTCTATGACGTCTCCGGCGTTGTGCTCGTAATTGGTATCTATGGGGACGTATTTGACGTCCGAAGAGTGGACGCCATTCTTCTCCCTCACCATCCACCAAACGTCGGGCTGTGGATGGCCGCCCACAGTTCGGCATGTCAGGATTATGTCATCGCCTTCCTCGTGTGGACCTACTGTTGAGTTGAGCTGTCTGCCCCACTTATCGAAGATTGTGGGTTGCTCTGGAGGAACTGAAACAAAAAAGAATTATGTGAGTGATGATCATTTGGTTTTTGCGTTGCTTCATCTTAAGAACACGAAATGAAGGAAAGTCGATATAATAACATCAATTTTGATTTTAACATTTACAGTATTTCATCCCGGGATCCTGATGGAAACATCAGTTTGGCAATCAGTGATCTTGCTAAATACATGGTGACTATGACGTCGCACGGTAAGGTTATATCTCCAGCAGTGCCGATTGAGAGAGATGTGCGCAGTCCACAACGCATCTCTCGAGCAAACAGAACCACTACACCATAAACAAGTGGCCAAATGGCGAATGCGCCTGTATCTGATATCACTTCGTGTAAATTTTCAAGGAAAACCTTTCTCAACGCGTATCATAGATCTCGAAGTTATAATTGGCATAGTCTTGTTGAATTCATTACTTGCTGGCGCTTTATATAAAAGTCGAGGTGAATATAATTTGAAATTTTTTCTACCTCCTTTGGACTCTTTGGATGAGTATTTCTGTCTTCTGATGTTTATTTTGACTAATAATATAACTGATCTATTGTCAAAAACTGTTTAATCAATGAAAATAGGACGATCCCAGTACATTTCAAAGCGTTCATTCTCCAGGATGGTTTTCATTCTGTACTGTACTTTTTCACATTGCATTACTCCTTATATGGTTGTCAATTCTTGGTAAAATCACTTTCTTATTGCATCGTGACTTTCTTTATATTCATTACCTCAAAACATTTGACATCCATCCGAAATAGGTTTGGTTGTCCTATTGGTTGGACACCCATATTGTCATCTATCGTCAGTCATTTTTTATGATGTGTTTGCTGTACTTCCCGTCGAGATCACTTGATCTTGATAAGCAAGAAGAAAAAATTCCATTTTTGGAAATATTCCACTTAATGTGAGCAAATAGTTCGACGCTGCAATACGTTCGCCTCGTAGAATTGTCTTCCATCTAGGGGATTCTACCCCGTCTTTGAAGATTTTCTGAGATTGTTTGGTGGTTGTATAAAACATGTCCCTTCTGCAATTGTAAAGGTGTTGATTTGTCTGGTTCACACAATGTTTGACAAACCTCTGTTGAACTTGCTTGGTTTCTGAAGTACACACATCATCTAAAGTTTTGCCAACCCACTCTCCCCCCCTATCAACTCTCAACCTGTTGAGCCAAGACTTTTGACGATGTGTGTACACCAAATGATAGTTCAGTTAGAATTTACAAGGCCTTTGTTAGACCTATTTTCACATATGCATCAGAAACTAGAGCTGAAACATCTAGAACAAAACAACTGATGCCGAAATAAAAACGCTACGAACAATAAGGGGGATAACAATGAGGGACCGAATAAAAGAGGAACGACAGGTAGATTATGTGGTGACGTGGGTGAGAACGAGAAGAAAAGAATGGATAGATCACGTACATTGAATAGATGATAACAGAATTGCAAAGGAAAAGACCTTCAGGCGGATCAAGAGATGGTATGAGAGTTGGACGTCGAATCAACTGAGAGCGACTTTGCTGAGAGTATGAGTCTACACCCAATGCCATTCCTACATCCTACGAAAAATGTTCCACTAGTTTGATCATAATTTACAGGTGGTTCTCGGTTTAAAACCATCCATGATTGAGGAAAATGGTACTTCTTTTGCCTCTGATGTTTAAAACTTTTTCAGTAGCGTTCAGTTGAACTAATATAATTATTACTTTTTGCAGATAATATGGAACCTTTTAGCTTGTTTAAACAAGACTAACCTCTCTCAACTCGGCAAATAAGCCTTCCCAACCCTTCCATTCACCTTATTTCACACAGAACCGACAAATTCGAACCGTTTCGATTTACCCCTGCACCAGATTGAATGTCAAACATTCAGATCGATCCACAAGAGTGTTTGCGGATCGCTCTAGTCTGGGCGCAACGTTAATTATACACGAAACCCCATTTCAGACGAACAAATGGAACACACTGGTCCCAGTTAGCCGGATCGCGCACAGAACAGACCAATGCGCCTTTCGGGCCGGCTGACCCATATATACAGATTATTTGCCCAACTAATTCTACTCAATTATTCTGCAGAATCCGTTCTTGCATCGGTCCGGCCATCTGCTCTACGGCGGCGTCCGATTGTTTCATGCGGTGGAAATCTTTCGGGTGTGTAAATAATTAGAGAGGACGCGTGGCGCCCTCTACGACACCTTTGTTCGGACAATGGGTGGCTTGATCTGGTTTGGAGGAGATGTTTTGGTTTCGTTTTCGATTAGCATTTCACTCGATAAGTCCCAGGTCTAGCTAGTAGAAACATATCTCCTTTTTTAAAATCGACTTTATTCGTCAACATTTTAAAGCTAAAGAACTTTAAATTGCAATAAAACAACGATGGATTATGCGATTGATGTGAATTTTATTTATCCGCAAGACAATCTTGTGGCATTACATTTTAAATATGATTTTTGGCATATGACCGCCACGGCTGGCTCGGATATAGTCCAATCTGGACGTCCAATTTTCGATTACTTTCTCCAACATTTGTAGCCGTATATCGGCATTACACGGCGAATGTTGTCTTCCAAATGGTCAAGAGTTTGTGGCTTATCCGCATAGACCAATGACTTTACATAGCCTCACAGAAATTAGTCTAGTGGTGTTAAATCACAAGATCTTGGAGGCCAATTCACAGGTCCAAAACGTGAAATTAGGCGGTCACCAAACGTGTCTTTCAATAAATCGATTGTGGCACGAGCTGTGTGACATGTTGCGCCATCTTGTTGGAACCACAGCTCCTGGACATCATGGTTGTTCAATTCAGGAATGAAAAAGTTAGTAATCATGGCTCCATACCGATCACCATTGACTGTAACGTTCTGGCTATGATCGTTTTTGAAGAAGCACGGACCAATGATTCCACCAGCCCATAAAGCGCACCAAACAGTCAGTTTTTCTGGATGTAACGGTGTTTCGACATACATTTGAGGATTAGCTTCACTCCAAATGCAGCAGTTTTTTTTGTTGACGTAGCCATTCAACCAGAAGTGCGCTTCATCGCTGAACAAAATAAAATGGACGTAGTGCGCGATACGTATTCCGCACAGAACCATTATTTTCGAAATGAAATTGCACTATTTGCAAGTGTTGTTCGGCCGTGAGTTTATTCATGATGAATTGCCAAACCAAACTGAGAATAAATCACTTGACAGCTGTTAAATCGGTCGCCATCTTGAACAGTAATGCCAACTTAAAGTTATACACCTCGAAAAAAACACCCTCTATATATACATACACACGTCAAAAGTCTGGCCTCCTTAGGTTTACCAAGAAATAAACAATCTATGTTTTGAAAATGACATGAATATTCTTCACTATTTCAACTGCAATATGTCCGATAGAAAATCTTTGTTTGTCACTCTTTGCTTCATGCAGGATGGGACAAAATGGTAAAAATGAGAAAAAATCTGTATTTATCGATTTTTTATTTTTGATAATTATAATTGAATCCAAATCCAATAGTCCATAATACCACCTCGTCTTTGAATCAATTGCACAATACGTCTAGGCATCCCACGAATCAAGTCACTAATGCACTTTTCAGGTATATCGTTCCATTCTTCTTGAAGGGCTGAACTCAATTCCTGAAGCGTTGAAGGTTGGTGTTAGCGATTGGATATTGCTCTCCCTAAGTAACCGCATTCGATGGATTCATGTCTGGCGAGTATGCTGGCCAGTTCATTCTCTGGATATTGTCTCTTTTGAAGAATGTTTTGATCCCTTCGAGTGCAGTGCGGTGGAGCGTTATCATCCTGATAAATGAAATTATCACCAAATTTGTTGCGAAGAGAAATATTGATTGGTTCACTGATGTTTTCACTTAGGTGGCAGCAGTCATTGTTCATTCAACGATAAAAAAAGGGGGTACGGCGACCAAACATTATACCCCCAGCACATTATTGATCAGCCTCAAAAAGGCACAACTTCTCGGGCGAAATTGAGTCCATCTAGTCTGCCTGGACCCCTCCGAACTCTTTTTTCTCGACTATCACTTTGTAAATCCAATTATATTTCGTCCAGAAAAAGTTCGTTGCCCCATTGGCAGAACACCACCAAGACTGGCTACAAAGCCAGTCTTGGCGGTGTTCTGCCAATTGTCGAAGGATAGCTCTATGTGCAGGTGATAGCCGAGGTATTCTTAAAGGACCTCTTGCCCTCAAATTTGAGGAATGAGACCGTCTCCTTATGGTACTGGTTGAGACTATCCGTCTATAGCGATATGATGGTCTTCCATTGCAGACCTCTGGGTCGACCAGGCAGCGTAGCCTGGTGACCGGTGCCTGGTCGACCCAGAGGTCTGCACTGGAAGACCATCATATCGCTATAGACGGGTAGGCTCAACCAGTACCATAAGCAGACGGTCTCATTCCTCAAATTTGAGGGCAAGAGGACCTTAAAAAGTACCTCTGCTATCACCTGTCTCCAGGCTACGCTGCCTGTTTCCAGGAAAAGGGCCTCTATGCGCCCTTCTGAAGTCCGTGGAATATTCAAACGTTGCGCAATCTAGTGCTTTGACAAAGCTTCTTGATGTAGGGCCATTATTCTTGCCCGGTCAAACTGAGAAATTGGATGTACCGGCATTTTCCACGGAATATTCTCAATATAACAACTTTCATTTTCACTGAAAACATATTAAATTCGAATACGAGTGTATTCTCCCGAACAAGAAACATTTTTTGCTGGTTTATTGTATTCATTTAAGTGGTAAGATAGTGAAGATTCCTCACACAAAAAAAATTGTCATGTTACATTAAACAAGTTAAGAGTTGATAGGGTGGGGATGGTTTGACTTTTGATGATGTGTGTAGTATATTGAAGACGAATGATTGAGATACTGCCAAAAAACAACCTTCTTCATTAATTTCCATACCCTACAATTGACTCATTTCAGGAAAATTGACTCGTTTGTCTCTCAACCGTAAGCTCATATTTCATCGCCACCCTCGAAGGGTTACAGACATGGGCCCGATATGCGTTATCAGGGCCGCAATCTTTACTCGCATGAAACCCAACGTGGCGAGTTATCACGAAGGCCCCTTCCTGCACAAAGGATACTCCTTTTATTGCTTATGCAAAGCTATATCTCCTCCATATTTAACGGCTAGAAATTTCGCGCAGTGAGAACTTTTGTTTATTTCGTTTTGATACTTCTGCCGCCATTGTAAACGCCATCGTTAAATCTTTTTCATTCGAATTATTCCGCACTCCATCCTCATCAGAGCGATAAAGAAGGCTTTTCCTTTGAAACTTGAAGTCGGTCTCGACTCCTTTTGTAGGTTTTCACTTTTGTTTGTTGGAGAATTCGTTATTTGTCTCAACTGAGTCGGAGTTTGCATCTGAGGGGTTTGTTTAATCCTTAAAAATTGATTTCAAGGGTATTGAATTACTTTTTAATGAATAACGAATGGTTGAATCTCCTTCAATAGTATAAAATTGGATAACAATTAATCTACGAGTAACAATAATATACGGGTTGAGTCGTGAGTAATGAACCAGACTAGAGAAATGTGTTCTACAAATATGTAAACAATTAAAAATAATTCATATAAGATCCTATTCGATACTTATTTTTCAATATATTTGTTCATTCAAAAGTGCGTGTTTTGGGAATTATAACGATTCATTTCAAAATATTTCAAGAGCATTGATCATCTACTGTTACTTTCTGGATGAAGAATTTCGAAATTATATTATGTCGAAAGAGCACCACCAATTCCTTTGGTGTTCATGAGTCCTTCTCTTGATCGATAATCCAGTTTGTTTAATGTAAATAAATACGTAATAAGTTCAACAGAAAGTTTATTATTAAATCTGGATGGTTGTGGCATTATGAGCCTTCCAGGAACTGCAACCACATTGATTTTTTGTTCTTAACCATACCTATTCACACAAAGCCAAGGAGACTGTCGATACTGTTAATGAAGCTGACGATATACTTAGGAGCTTTGGCTGATACTTCGTGAGTATCCAGGATTGAGTTTCTCATTTGAGTGGTTCTTAGGCCAGTCAACCCAGGATATTTGCACAGGCGGTAAGATAATTGCACTGACACTATCCTGTCAGTAGTTCCACCACTACCGAAGCTCAGCTGGTAGCAGCTTCAAGAGCTTCCTGGTATAGGTCGGTTGGACCAACACAAAATTCTTTTCCTGAGCAAAGAACAAAAATAGTTCCTACAGAGGCTTGTTATTCTATTGTCTGCTCACAGATGGCGCTATGGCTGTTCGCGCTTCACTACTTCGGCCCCGGCGGATTCAAAGGGGTCGTCGCGTTGCAAAAGAGTCACTTCTCCACGATGATGTAAGAAGGTGTGTTTTAGGCAATGATCGATGGATAGCCTAACTGATGAGTCCACCAGCGATCTCGGGACCAAACACCAAACCCCTGGGAGAGGGCGCACCTCGTAACATGGCTCGAGAACAATTCGCCAAACTAACAGCACTGCTTCGCTTCATATCTCTCAGAGTGTAGCCCGCTACACATTTGAGGCTTTTCATTTCTGTTATTCACAGGATTTTTTTTAGTTATCAGCCAGAGTTATTCAAAAAGTAAAATCGACAGAAGCTTCTGTTTAGCTGAACAATTTTCATTTATATAATTAAAAAGTGAAAACAGATTAACGTCAATTGATTTCGATATACAAGAAATGAATTCTCTCCACAACCAGTCTTCGATACTCTAAAGTGGAAACTTATTGTAACCACCCGCATTCTGACATGTTCCCTATGCGTTTGAAGTCGCTAAAAAAAAATTGCACCACTCAATTGTCGTAGTTCTCAGTCAAGTTCGCTACTGAACATTTCGTCTGCTCATATTCGCATGAAGAATCGACATACGCTTTCCTGGCTTTGCTAGATACTTACGGTATTTCCCTACGTGAACCAGCCTGCCTTGCATCTGAGATTATTGAATGGGAACGCCATGAATAGAAATGACGAATATTGGAATATTTCCCTTTGAACCTTCCATCTGTTTTTTTTTTCGGGCACAAACGTGAGTCCATTGTGAGGTTCTTGCCGATGTAATGAAATCCATGGGGTGATTTTCAATAGGAAAATGTGGGGAATTTGAAGGAGGCGGAATTTTTTTCGTCAAATTTTACTTTTTTTGTTATCTGTTCGATGCTAACAGTGTCCCAGTTAAGGTAGAGGATAGATACAGTAACAGAGCAAATGCAGCTCATAATCTGTTTTCTTGATTGGAAAAGTATTGAGAGGTCTCTTGAAGTACCTATTACGAGAATCTATTTGATGAATATTTCGTTATAATATCACAAGAGCATAGACAATATTCGATTATACAACGATTTACGAGGCGTACTTCGCTGAAACATCAAGAGAGCTGCGTCAAGAGAACTATGTCGAGTGAGGAGGTTCGTATAATCGAAATATATTGTCTATAATCGAGTTGGTATTCGTTACGATTATATGAGATTTGCGACACGTTTAAGAGAAACTCAAATCATCACAGAGGACATAAAGGGTGCTTTTTTTCGAGGTATATAACTTTAAGTTGGCATTACTGTTCAAGTGATTTATTCTCAGTTTGGTTTGGCAATTCATCATGAATAGACTCACGCCTGAACAACGCTTGCAAATGGGCCCAAAATGGGGTTGCCGATGTTCCTAAGCGAATTTTGTTTAGCGATGAACCACACTTCTGGTTGAATGGCTACAACAAACAAAACTGCCGCATTTGGAGTGAAGGTAATCCACAAGTGTATGTCGAAACACCGTTACATCCAGAAAAACTGACTGTTTGGTGCGATTTATGGGCTAGTAGAATCATTGGTCCGTACTTCTTCAAAAACGAAGATGGCCAGAACGTTACAGTCAATGGTGATCGGTATAGACTGTATAGAGCCATGATCACTAACTTTTTCATTCCTGAATTGAACTACCATTATGTCCAGGGGCTGTGGTTCCAACAAGAAGGCGCAACATGTCACACAGCTCGTGCCACAATCGATTTATTGAAAGACCCGTTTGGTGACCGCCTAATTTCACGTTTTGGACCTGTGAATTGGCCTCCAAGATCTTGTGATTTAACACCGCTAGACTACTTTCTGTGGGGCTATGTAAAGTCATTGGTCAATGCGGATAAGCCACAAACCCTTGACCATGTGGAAGACAACATTCGCCGTGTTATTGCCGATATACGGCCACAAATGTTGGGAAAAGTCATCGAAAATTGGACGTCCAGATTGGACTACATCCGAGCCAGCCGTGGCGGTCATATGCCAGAAATCATATTTAAAATGTAATGCCACAAGATTATCTTGCGGATTAATAAAATTCATGTCAATCGAATAATCCATCGTTGTTTTATTGCAATTTAAAGTTCTATAGCTCTAAAAAAAACACTCTTCAGTTATAAACTTTTGAAGGAGAAATTTCGAACAACCCATCGGCAAATAGAGTATTTGACGTTTGGAACAGTTCATTGATTTCGACAGAAATTAGTCCATATACTAATCTAGCGATAAAAAATTGTTGATTGAATACCTGACAGACTACATCGAATCTTTTCATTGAAAACAACTTCCCCCTTCGACCAAACTCATTAAACCCATCTCTTCATCCACATCCAACAGAAGAAACAACCCTGAAATCATTCCCGTTCAATGAAAAACTGCGAAATTAATGAAAAATCGCATAGATCAACGCTTTGAGCGCGAATCGGAACGAATGGCTAAGTCGTTTTTTTTAAAAGTGCAACACATGTAGGCCGCCAGAGCCCAGCAATTTATGAAGAATTATCAACGGCAATTAATCAGCGCAAGTGGAATACGTTTCGAACACTGTCAGGAGGAGAAATTGTAGGAAATCGCATTTCCATTTTCCAACTCCTAAGGGAGGGGGTAGGTTCGTTGATTCATTTCCTCCTGTATTTGTAACAGGAGATGTGTAAAGGGACTATTAGGGCAATTGAAAAGACCCCGGTCTGATGCACAGCAGGCGGTGCTAGTAATCCATAATTATGATTTTAGTTAGTAACAACCTTCAAACGATACGTGTCAAAATTCGACAGCAGTCCGATCATTAGTTTGTGAGATATTGCATTGTGAGTGTAGCTACTTTTGTTATTTGAAGAAAGATGGAAAGGAAGAATTTCGTGTGCTGATAAAATATTGCTTTTTGAGGGGAAAAATGAATTTGAAGCAAAATCTAAGCTTGATGAAGAGTTTCCGGGGTCTGCACCAGGAAAATCAACCATCATTGATTGGTATGCTAAGTTAAAACGTGGTGAAATCAGCACCGAAGACGGCGAACGCAGTGAACGCCCAATAGAAGCTGTCACCGACGAAAAAATAAAAAAAGTTCACAAAATAATTTCGAATGACCGTAAAGTGAAGTTGATCGAGATAGCAGACATTGTGAAAATATCATCTGAACGTGTAAATCATATCATTAACGAATATTTGTACATTAAAAAGCTGTTGGTACCACGTGAGCTCACAATCGATCAACAACGTGTTAATGATTCTGAGCAGTGTTTGAAGCTGTTTAAGTTCAATAAATCTGAATTTTTGCGCTGACATGTAACAATGGATGAAAGATGGCTCCATCATTTCACTCCGGTGTCCAATCGACAGTCAGCTGAGTGGACTGCACACGATAAACCGAATTCGAAGCGAGGAAAACACAACAGTCAGCTGGCAAGGTTATGGCATCTGTATTTTGTGGTGCGCAAGGTATAATATTCATTGATTACCTCCAAAAGTGCCAGAACATCAACAGCGATCATTATATGTCTTTTGTATTTTATGTCATACATTATACTGAAAATATACTATACTAAATATACTATAGCGTTATTGGATCGTTTGAAGTATGAAATCGTTAAAAAACGGTTTCATTTGAAGAAAAAAAGGTGCTGTTTCATCAAGATAATGCGCCGTGTCACAAATCAATGAAAACAATGGCAAAATTGCATGAATTGGGCTTCGAATTGCTTCTGCATCCATCGTATTCGCCAGATCTGGCCCCAGTGACTTTTTCCTGTTCTCAGACTTCAAAGAATGCTCGGTAGAAAGAAATTTAGCGCCAATGAAGAAGTAATCGCCGAAACTGAGGCTTATTTTGAAGCGAAAGAAAAATCGAACCACAAAAATGATGGAAGATCGCTATAATCGCTGTATCGCCCTCGACGGCAACTATTTGAATAATAAAATAGAATTTTTCCAAAAAAAAGTGTTTTACTATGGTAGACCGGGGACTTTTCAATTGGCCTGTTACTGTCAGGCGGTGAAATTGCTCGAAATCGCATTTCCATTTTCCAACTCCGAGGGGGAAGGGATTTTGGTGGGGGTTCGTTGATTCATTTCCTCTCGTAATTGTAACGAGAGATGTGTAGAGGGCCTACGAACACGACGAATCTGACGAATGAGGTTATTAGATCGGAATGAGGAGACGGATACCTGCCTAGCAATAAGGACAATATTATGAGCCGCGACAAGAAAGTGGCATCTTCCCTGCGAGCTTGGGGAGAATTTCATTTGGTAGACGAGGCGAGGATGGCGGAAGTCCCTTGATGAATGTGTTATACGGCAGGATAGATTGAAATTAGAACGTTGTATGACAAATTTCATCATCCTATAATAACTCTTCTTCATTAAAATTTGCTGAATTCAGGGGCGCCGCTAGATATTTTGGTGCCCTGACAAAATAAAATTTCACTGCCCTGCTTGGCCTGATTTAAATAATTTTCTTTGAAGAAGCCTCTGCTTCTCCTTTCAGGCATTTTTTCAATTTCCTACGAAATATTAGTTAATTTGTGTCTGCATCATATAATCATTCTCTATCAAACATATCAGCTTACGAGCAGAATTCTCGTCATTTCCGGGAGGTTTATTTGATTTTCAGCTTTAATATGGAGAAATCTGCGGCTAAGGCTGATCGAATGCTCTCAAATATCTTAAACGGTGAAGACCAGCATGGCGGTGGAAGAGAGAAAGTGTCCAAAGATGCAGAATTGCAGGCATTATTTGATTAAGACTCGTGTCAAACGCAACAAGAATTGGCAGGATCATTGGGAGTGACGCAACAAGCTATTTCAAAACGCATGGAAGTCCTAAGAATGATTCAGAAACAAGGAAATTGGGTGCCGTACGAGTCGACGCCGAGAGATGTTGAACGGCGTTTGTTTGCTTGTTAGCAAGGCAAACACAGGATTTTCATTGTATCGTAACTGGGGACGAAAAATGGGTTCATGACGATAATCCCAAGCAGCGAAGTCATGGGAATATCCCTGCTATGCTTCCACGTCGATGGCCAAACCAAATATGCACGGTTCCAACGTCATGTTCAGTATTTGGTGTGACCAGTCCAGCGTTGTGTATTATGAGTTGTTAAAACCGACCGAGACAATCACAGGCAATCGCTATCGAACGCAATGCGTTTGAGACGAGCATTGAAAGACAAACGGCCGCAATACAACGAGAGACATGATAAAGTGACATGGATCGCTTCATTTGATGACCATTTTTTTCAACGCGGTATTCCTACGCTGCCCGAAAGATTGAAAAAAGTAGTGGCCAGCGATGGACAAATCATGAATGTATAACCAGTTCTTCATAATAAAGCCTCGAATTTCGGAAAGAATGGCGAAAGCAAAGTTATATAGACATATGTAGATATGTGGTAATTAAGTATTTAGAAATTTTCTCTACGGCTTTGCTACTTTTTGCAGATCTATCAAACTTCGTGACGAAATTAAATAATGCTCTGTTGAGGAAACAATGGCTTAAAACACTGACCTCAACCTTTCCCATTCTCAATACAGGTATGGAAAACAATCCCCATCCGCTCCGCAAGCTATCATCCTCATTTAACATCCTTTCCTGCTCTTCCGCCAAACTCCGGTCTAACCGGAGTTACATAACGCGTTTAATGAAGTTCCAGATACGGATATGTGCCGTCGTGTATGCCAGTTCAGAAGCCAGTTATGAATTATCGCATCCCTCGCATCTTGTTTAATAACATCGCAGGGGTTTCCGACGTGTTCGTTCGAAGAAAGAAATTAAACGATCATCGTATGAGCCGGATGCCGGCCATTTGTTCACATCAAATCGCTTATTTCCTCAATTTTCGGGCGATTCGTTGGAAGCGAGGGAAGTAAGCTATTGCTGGTTTGGGGATAATATCACTTGAGTACCTAATTGATGATGGAATTTTGGTATAATTTCAATAATAGAATGAGGACACATTTAATTGTTTCCAAGGATGTCTTGGTCACTTTCGCAACGTGGGGTCGAGCATTATCATGCTGTATAATCACTGTATCATGTCTCTCTTCGTATTGCGACAGTTAGCATTCAATGCTCGGCTCAAACGCATTAACGGCGTTCGATAAAGATCACCTGTGATTATTCAAGTCGGTTTCAACAACTCATAATACACTACTCCGAGCTGGTCCCATGAGCATGACCTTGGAATCGTGAATACTCGGTTTGGACTTCGAAGTGGAAGTATGGCCGGAATATCCCCATGATTTTCTGCGATTGGGATTATCGTCATGAACCAAATTTTCGTCTCTAATCACAATTGCCCTGGAACGAGCTGTTCACAAGCAAACAAACGCCGTTCAACATCTCTCGGCTTCAATTCGTACGGCAACAAATTTCCTTGTTTCTGAATCACTCCCATGAATTTCGAGCGTTTAAAAAAGGCTTCTTTTGTCACTATCAATTTTTCTTGCTTTTTAGATGAGTCTTGATCAAGTAATGCCTCAAATTCTGCATCTTCGAAAACCTTCTCTCTTCCACCACCATGCTGGTCTTTGAGGTCAAAATCGCCGTTCATAAAGCGTTGAAACCACTCTCGGTACGATATTGCTCTTGAAGTGGCCTCACCACAGGTATTTGAGAGCTTTCGAAGAGCCCCAGCTGCAGCAAAATTGTACACCAAAAGTAGGTTATAATTTAAGAAAACATTCATAAATCTTGGGAGATATTGTTTGTTCGAAGTGAGGTAAACCCCCAATGAGTCAACTCTAATTACGCCACTGATCCATAGAATCATTTTAAGCATCTAATGTCACTTTCTCTGCCGGAACATGACAACATCGGTGTCGAAACGTTCGTCAAACGGTTATGAAAATTCTGTGGGAATAGTACAAATCGATGAAAACTATGCTAAATTTGAAAGAATTGTGATTCCGTCTATCTGACCAACCAGCTTATTCTCCAGATCTGACTCCTAGTGTTTCCTGGCTTTTTGCAGACCTTAAAACAATGCTCTAGGGAAAGAAATTTGCCTCTTGTAAAGAAGTAATGCCGTGATTGAAGCATATAACGAATGCAAAGATGGATCTTTCTACAGAAAAAGTGTCGAAAAGTTAGATGACCGTTGAAGTACATGTATCACTCTTGAAAGTTACTATGTTGAGGAATGAAATCAAATTTTCAAGAAAAAATTAGTTTCAACTCGTTAGGCCAGAGGTTTATCAATAGTGGGAAAGGATTATTAAAAAAAATAAAATTGAGATCGAACAAACCTCAACATAACAAGCCTAAAAAATTAATTTGATATATTATATACAGACATAAACCATTTTTTAAAAATAATTGATACGATTCTGGTTCAAACCAGATATATCTAGAATTCGAGAGGATAAAGGAGGGCTGACGAAGATGAAGAGAAGAAGATATTGATTTTCATCGTTACAAATCTAGCATATTACTCAAGCTAACTGATTCACTCAAAGATTTAACTCCGCTCAACCCCGAAGAAAATAAACCAACATCAATATGAAGATACGAACCGCCTCCTTTGATGGGGCAACTTCTGTACCGGATGCTTCGGCTAGAAGCGGCATTGGAGGAAGTTTAATGCAGCAGTAAGTGAACGATAAATTGGGAGCAATAAATGTCGGGCTTCCCCAACTTCCACGAAACTGCTACGGAGAGATATCGAAAGGTAATATCTCGCCTCGAGTTCACATGAATGGATGTCTGCACTTTTTATCGTCCCGATTAGGCGGCTAGGTCGATAGTGATCAACCGGTCCCCGAAGATGACAGACATTCCGGAGAAACTTGGGTAATTCGATTAAGTTCACTGTAAGAAAGTCGTTCATTTATCCTTAATGTAATACCACTTGACTCAATAAGTCCTGGGCCTGGCGAACAGATGGCATTAATCCTAAAACTAGAACCAAATGAAATAAAACCATCTGAGCTAAGTAGAGAGCCCATTCCACACTGAACTTATTCTTCAACTCGTATAGAGACTGTAATTTGAAAAATCCAGAAAAGCTATTGAAAATTGTATCTACATTTAAATTGAATGATCACACTATATCTAACAAAATCATCAAGCACGCCACTGCGGAATACTTATTTATCCCGCAAATATGGAGGCTGAGATGAGGCAAGCACTCGACCAACTAACACTGCCATCCAACTATTAAGGCTCAACCACCGAAGGCCATTGATTTTGTTAAAGACCAAATCGTCTTATCGTATTCCCAATATGAACCTACAGCACGAATTTTGTATTTCCTAACACAATCCATTAAGGGTAGTTATGAGTGAGACCTTAGTGCAACTCAGGAACAGCAGAGTCTATTAAAGCTATTTGCTATATATAATAAAGTTCAAAACATATCGACTTCGGTGATTCGATGAACCTCAATCTGCAATCGAATATTATACCGAGGTTTCTGCAAAAGTTCTGCTGAGAATTATGTTTCTTATACATCTCAGAAAAAATAACATCTTAATTCACTAAAGAACCCTCAATTCCAAATTATGTTCATGCGAGTACTCAACTGATCCAGATGAATCATATTTCAACAGTTCAGTTAGTTCATGTTTGCTGTTTGGTTGAAAAGGAAGGCGTATCTGCATAAAATTATATTATGATCATGTTAGCAATCACTCTACTTCATACAATTCCGCTACATGAATTCAAAGAAGTATAGGTCTCAGTATAGAACACTGTGGGACACCAGGTTGTTCTTCAAGGTAAGATCCAAAGAGTTTCAAAGCCGTAATAAGATAGTTTACTACATACGAGTAATAATTCGAATGCCTCAGTAAACTCTTAAAGGGTTAAAACAATGAACGGATCTCCATCCAATAAATGGTTTGTAGTACTGACATTTTCCTGAATATGATTGCTTGGGAGTTATATATTCAAACAGACGAAAGTACATTCGATAAGAAGAGAAGACTACTTGAACTTATCATCATCCTTAACCTTGAATAGTGGCTTTAGCACGTAGTATTTCCAAGCCGATAGGGAAGTGCACTCATGAATTGAGAACTGCGGCATTTCGGTGAAAATGTCATCACAACCACAGTGTTTGACCTCAAACCCAGTACATGTCATCTCACCTCCTAAGGTGTTGTAAGTTTGTTGGAGAAGTAAGCACTTGAGTGGAAGATATTAGATTTATAGTAATTTTTCATTTCAGGACATTCGTTAGGTAGATTGAAAACAAATAAAAAGTAGTCAATGAATACTTCGAGACATTACCTCTATACCTGTAGCCCATGAATCTGATAGAACCTTCCAGATATGCTTAGAACCCAGAGCCTCAGCCAGATTTGAAAAAACAAGCCTTCTCTCTTCTTATTGAATATGAAATCTCATTCCGAAAGAACGTATAGCACCTGACATCATCTAGGATTCTGATGCCTTTGTACCTGGTGAATACTCCATCCTTATAGTAATAAATCTGCATTGGCAGAACATGTTTTCTTTGAAAATATGGAATAACTCAAATAGAAAGTGTTAAGGCAATACAGAAGGTATTGAAATGATCAAGATCAAGCTAGTCTAAGTAGAGACTTATTCAGTAATGTGATTGGTAAGATTTGATTTAGGGGGATTTCTAATGATCTATTGGGCCATTACATGATCTAAAGCTCGCCTTCCAGTTCCAGAGTTCTTATGAACTCCAGTATATAGGATGTGACTTTCCCACTTCTAAAACTCTCTTGTCAAAAGCGTTGTTTGCGTTGGCTAGTGATGGCGTGTCACCAGGTCATCCGAGGTTTCTTCCTCCTCCCTACAGAAGTTGCTTTCGTCGTTTTATGCCATTCTGATGAGGTGCTTCCTGAGGAGACAACGCCGCTGTAAAGAATCCAGTGAGGAGTTGTAGCATAGTCTTGCTAAGATCCATGTAAAGGGTTACGTAGAGAAAGTAGTTTGAAACTAGATACTTCTCTAGATTTCTGTTTCTGACAATGACAACAACGCCTGTTGAAGATTCTCTGGATAAGAATGTGGTATCTACAACCTCAGAAGACTTAAGCAATTAAGAAGAACGTATGTATCACTAATTCTAGCCAATATTGAAATTGATAAACTCGAAGAGAACGGAGACAAAATTGTATGATGGACTCGCGGAATGATTAAACGAAGCCAGTCTTTTTGATCTAAGCCGTCGTTTCAATTTTCCCACAAAAAACGGTTCGCTATCCAGGATGAGGGTTAAAGTATCATTCGTTATACAAATCGTATAAAAATTATACTCAAATATTCATCTCTGGATCAGGGCGGGAGACTGATATAGATGCTGCGGGGTCCATTGAGCCATCCTTAAGTGATTAAATTCCGATCTCTCTTCCGTTCCTGATGAAGTTATCATCTACCTTTGATGTCCGCCGTTCTAATTGTACTTAGTGTAATTAAACAAAATGATTAATTACAGACGGGAGGCTATTATGCAATGGGACCATAGTGTGATTACATGGGGCTGCGATTTCAGCCGGTTCGCTGGACGTGAATGAGATTTAGTTGCGTGTCTCCTATTTGGACGTGGACGCCGCGACCTGCGTGCCGCGTTGCCATAACTGTGCCATTTTCGGGCATTGCCGGTTAAAATAGCAACCTGATTTGTGCGTTTCAGTTTTAGTAGAATTCGAGTATCGAATGTTCATGTGGAAATTTAATTGATTGAGTCCGAGAAAATTGTAATATCTTTCAATCCAGGTAGACGCTGAGATATTTGATGATGACACTTATGTGACGACAAGAGCCTTCACATAATAGTCCATTTACATAAATTTTATCGTATCATCACTTATTATGATCCTTTTATGTTATGACGAACCCAATATTGAAGCGAATGGAGAAATTCCTCAGTTTCAAATAATATACAAGGTGTTCCTAAATTGGAGGTACAAAGGAAAATAAGAGTTTCCTCGGATACTATCAAGAAAAAAGTCCTATGAACATGGGCCTGCAAATACTTTGTTTTCGAGAAACCGGGTGGTTCTATTTCTATAACGATTATACCAGTTTATCGAATCTTTATTAAACTTTTTTCAGTTTAATTACTGGATCTTTTTAATAATAAGGATTTTCCTGAGGATTATTAGAGAATTTTTTAAAATTTTTATCTCGACATCAGTAGCAGATACGATAAATCTATCAGGTGTACAACTTTGCTTCCGGCGTTTTGCAATAGACGACTGTAACGGTAAGTGGTAGTGGTAGTGGAAATAAATAGATCGTAGATGTCTTACAATAAGCTTACATACTTGAAGCCATTACTTAATCAAGACTCGTGTCAAACGCAGCAAGAATTAACATGATAATTTTTTCTTGAAAATTTGATTTTATTCGTCAACATAGTCACTTTCAATGGTGATACATGTACTCTCACGGTCATCTAACTTTTCAATACTTTTTCTGTAGAAAGATCCATCTTTGCATTCGTTATATGCTTCAATTACGGCATTACTTGTTTACAAGAGGCAAATTTTTTTCCCTAGAGCATTGTTTTAAGGTCTGCAAAAAGCCAGGAAACACTAGGAGCCAGATCTGGAGAATAAGCTGGTTGGTCAAAAAGTTGGAATCATAATTCGTTCAAATTTACCGTGGTTTTCATCGATTTATAGTAACCACACAGAATTTTCATAACCATTCGATGAACATTTCGACAGCGATGCTGTCATGTTCAGGCAGGGAAAGTGACATTAGATGCTTATAATGATTCTATGGATCAGTGGCGTAATAAGAGTTGACTCATGGGGGGTTTACCTCACTTCGAACGAACAAAATCTCCCAAGATTTATGAATGTTTTCTTAAATTATGATCTACTTTTGCTGTACCATTTTGCTGCAGCTGGGGCTCTTCGAAAGTTCTCAAATACCTGTGGTGAGGCCACTTTAAGAGAAATATCGTACCGAGAGTGGTTTCAACGCTTTATGAACGGTGATTTTGACCTCAAAGACCAGCATGGTGGTGGAAGAGAGAAGGTTTTCGAAGATGCAGAATTTGAGGCACTACTTGATCCAGACTCATGTCAAAAGCAAGAAGAATTGACAGTGACGCAACAAGCCTTTTTGAAACGCTCGAAATTCATGGGAGTGATTCAGAAACAAGGAAATTTGGTGCTGTATGAATTGAAGCCGAGATATGTTGAACGTCGTTTGTTTGCTTGTGAACATCTGCTTGCAAGCAAAGACGGAATGCATCGCATTGTGACTGGAGAAAAAAAATGTTTCATTACGATAATCCCAAGCGCAGAAAATCATAGGGATATCCCGGCTATGCTTCCATGTCAACGGCCAAACCGAATATTCACGGTTCCACGGTCATGCTCA
Source organism: Harmonia axyridis (assembly GCF_914767665.1). Classification (NCBI taxonomy): domain Eukaryota; kingdom Metazoa; phylum Arthropoda; class Insecta; order Coleoptera; family Coccinellidae; genus Harmonia; species Harmonia axyridis. The sequence goes on from NC_059501.1 coordinate 81,722,244, forward strand.
GTATTTGGTGGGACCAGCTCGGCGAAGTGTACTATGAGTTTTTAAAACCGTCCAAAACAATCACAGGCGATTGTTATCGAACGCAATTAATGCGTTTGAGCCTAGCATTGAAAGGCAAACGGCCGCAAAATAACGATAGACATGGTAAATTGATCTTACAGCATGAGAATGCTCGACTATCATAGCAAACGGTCTGGTTGACTAGCACTTCTGGTCTCATGAAGAAGTAAAAATTGGATCGATTCGTGTATCGCTACAAAAGATGACCAGCTTTTTCAACGCGGGATTTGTACGCTGCCTGAAAGATGGAAGAAAGTATTGGCCAGCGTTGAAAGATACTTTGTGAATCATGGATGTGAAACCAGTTTCTCACAATAAAGCCTCGAATTAAAAAAAAAAAACGGCGGTAGCAAAGTTATACACCTATGTGAATTTTTTTTTTATAATCAATCTAATCGTAAGCCTCTGCTAATACTTCATTGAGTGATAAATCACTGTGTAAAGTTTATAGTGATATCCAGATTATGACACTTGAAGTCAATCTGTCTTCTTACGTCAATCGTATACAAGGTGAGCAATTCACTCCGTTTACACCCTACCATTTGGCCTCAGCCGCATCCATACAAAACCCTCTCCAAACTCACAAACAATACCAACACTCCCAATTTTCCTAATGACGCCGGCAATATACGCCGAGTGATATTTATCGCGTCGGGGCATCTGCGACGCCTCTCGTACCGTCGGGACGCCAACCCTGGGACGTCCAAATTTGGCGGCGCTCGCGTCAGAAAAATTCTATTTGGCGTCGTTTGCAGTTCGAAATTTCGCACCGGGTCTCGGTCGACGACCGGACGTCGTGGTTTTGGAGGGTTATGACGGCTAGGCGTCGCGACGCGTCGGGATGACGCGCATCATCGCGGTTTATGCGGCAATTTCGTTCCGAACCGGCCGATTCGGTCGACGGCTTTGATGGCAAGGAATAAAGTGAAATACGATTGGCGTAAAGGAAAGTTTTATGACATGTTTGGGTTGGAGACTGGTTTACACAGGCCGTATTATTTTTTATTAGGGGAAATATGCGCAATTATTGCCTTAAAGTCTTATCATAATTTTTTTGCTCGCTTCGAGCTCGAAATCAATTTCGCCGTCTGGCTAACCAGAAATACTTTTTTGTCGAAAAATTTTCGTGAAATTTTCCATACCTAACCTTAAGACAATTGAAATCTCAATATGTTTTGTATCGGACCTTGATGTTTGAGAAACGTTTGTATTTGAGGAGTCTGTGACGAATGATTTTAATGAATAAAATAAAAATTCCTTCATGGGAATATTGTGTCCTTTCATTGATTGATTCTACTTTGTAACGGGTGTTTTTTTTAGAGGTATATAACTTTAAGTTGGCATTACTGTTCAAGATGGCGACCGATTTAACAGTTGTCAAATGTTTTATTCTCAAATTGGTTTGGCAATTTATCATGAATAGACTCACGCCTGAATAACGCTTGCAAATAGTGCAATTTTATTTCGAAAATGATGGTTCTGTGCGGAATACGTATCGCGCACTACGTCCATTTCATTTTGTTTTTTTTTTTAGCAATTTTAGCGATGAAGCGCTTTTCTGGTTGAATTGCTACGTCAACAAACAAAACTGCCCCCTTTGGAGTGAAGCTTATCCTCAAGTGCATGTCGAAACACCGTTACATCCAAAAAAACTGACTGTTTGGTGCACTTTATGGGCTGGTGGAATTATTGGTCCGTACTTCTTCAAAAACGATGATGGCCAGAACGTTACAGTCGATGGTGATCGGTATAGAGCCATAATTATCAACTTTTTCATTCCTGAATTGAACAGCCATGATGTCCAGGAGCTATGGTTCCAACAAGACGGCGCAACATGTCACACAGCTCGTGCCACAATCGATTTATTGAAATACACGTTTGGTGACCGCCTAATTTCACGTTTTAGACCTGTGAATTAGCCTCCAAGATCTTGTGATTTAACACCGCTAGACTACCCTGTGGGGCTATGTACAGCCATTGGTCTATGGGGATAAGCCACAAACCTTTGAGCATTTGGAAGACAAAATTCGCCGTGTTATTGCCGATATACGACCACAAATGTTGGAAAATGTAATCGAAAATTGGACGTCCAGATTGGACTACATCCGAGCCCGCCGTGGCGGTCATATGCCAGAAATCATATTTAAAATGTAATGCCACAAGATTATCTTGCAGATAAATAAAATTCATGTCAATCGAATAGTCCATCGTTGTTTTATTGCAATTCAAAGTTCTATAGCTCTAAAAAATAACCCTTTATTACGTAAAAAGTTCTATGCGTAGATATGTCTTCATGTTTCAGTTCGAACGTACCACTCTTTTCAACTAAAACTGGAAAAAATATTATCATCAGCAAATAGAGGACAACAACAAACGCAAAAACCTCAATCTCACCCACACATCCGTCCATCCAATTCTAAGACCGAAGATAAAGAAAAACACGAAAATATCGGCAACGTTCAGCACTACTCCCCCCTCCACTCTCCGAACCGCTCGAGCAGTAAATGGCGGCGCTCAGGTTCTGATCCATCAGAATATTGGATGCGACCGGGGATTACTTACCCAGTTGACGAGAAGAATGAGGCTGCAAGCAGGACCGCAAATCCGCTAAGGCAGGAGCCTCAGAATCATATAATGAAGTTCTTATTGATTCCCGTGTACCGCCTTTCGGCTCTGCTCGATATTTCTCCCATTCTTACAGCCCTGGTAGAAAGAGGATAATCCTTCCGCTTATTATTTTTTCCTCCTAGGTGTGCAGTCGAACAGGATGAAAAGAGGGATAATCAGTGGGAAGCTAATTGATTCGAAATTGCTCTTCCCATCAATCTCTCATTGAGTCCTGCCATGGAGGGGATTTTGGGTTGCAGCTGTGAGGCGGTTGGAGGCCATTCAAAGCGATAACCTTCATAGAAATTGAACGGAAGGATAGATGACTTCAACCGGAAGAGATTTTTTTTCAATTCTATTCAAGTAACGGAAGTATCTTAGCGTCGATGGTGAGATTCGAAAAGTGCATCAATGAGAGCGTGAGTTTCAAAGATAGTTCATCATAAAGAGTGGAACAGAGGGAAAAAGATGACCAGGAAGGATACAAACTGGATGAAGAATATGAGAGACTATACAGAAATCAATGTCCAAATGTTGGTTCACACCACTCAAAAGAGGAAAGAATTTGCCATGGTTATCACTAATCTTCACTAGAAGATGAACATGAAGAAGAAGACCATTGAACAAAGTCTTTTTGAGTGATCCTGAATGATGCCTAAATGAGACACATAATGATACAGAATCAATTGGATCAAGCTTCAAATTCAAATTTTGATTTTGAAATAACCTTTAGAACAATCATAAGTGATCGTCAGGGTACTGTGAACTTCTTGAAACCATTTTTATTGTAGGTAGAACCTCTGAAGGTTTAATGTAGGAAAAAAAGTAAGGTCATACTGAGAAACTTGAAATCATACAGCTATAGTCTGTTATTGCAGTAATACCTTTGAACATCTGGTAAGAATTAGCAAAGTTATTGTGCTGTTTATGCCAAATTATTTGGGTATTGAAGACAATGAGCAACACTTACATAGGGATCATCAAGGATTCCAGCTGGATCTTAGCCATTCTATGGGATTGGAAAAAAAAAATGACAAGGAACAGTTTGGAAATGGGATCTCAGGAATATCATCACTCTGATTGAAATACACGGTGTGATGTCCTCTATCTTGTATTATTTTGACACTTCTTTGGGACAATGTTGCTATCAGTTACTGTGAATCGAACATGAGAACTATGGACACATACTGTGGAAATGTCTATAACTGTTCAAACTAAGGAGCATACTTCAGGGCAGATCTAAATGACTCAAAATGATAACCAAGGCATCCATCGACGTTGTGAAATTGTCAATATTGCAGATGATGTTTTTGGGAATTATTGTTAAGCAGAGGAAAGACAAAATAAAAAATTGGTAGCAGTTGTAAAGACTGCTCTTTTGCTAAACGACATCAATTGGCCTATGAATTGCAAGGATTTCTGAGAAAAATTGTTCCAGCCATCTTCTACCGTCTTTCTTCAATAAGATTCAAGAATTCGATATTGATATTCTGATGTCTTTTGAAACATTGACTTGTCTTTTACCTCCGCATATGTATATGTATAATATCACTTTTTGAAAGGAGTTAAAAAAGGGGGTGCATACAAAAACCCTGTAAGTGATACATATATTGTGTTTGGTGAGGATAAGATTGAAGATTTGTCTCAACCACAACAAATTGCTGAAAAGTTCAAGGAAGTAACTCCTGCTGATAAGAAGCCACAGGCAATCCAATCACTTCTGTGGCACCAATTGCTGAAGAATCAGAAGATAAAGAAGTTGATGAAACATGAGTTGAAGATAAAGATGTTGAATTAATCATGTCTCAAGCAAGTGACATTGTGTCTTATTCCTGCACATGTCTGTAATACCAGTTTTGAAAGGCGGTGAGTTGCCTTTTAAGGCTCATTTTGCAAAGCAGAATGTCAAGATGATATTAGCCAAGTCAGCGCTTTCTTGAGCTTTTTACTGCAAAGCCACACTTCGAAACATGTTAATTAAGACTTCCTCAGATGTAATTACCCCTCCTGTAATCAATTCACCTCTAAATCCAACAAATCCTAGATTGTAAAACAATATACCACCTCTCTTACAGTCTAGCTTTCACAGCCCTGGGTTATTTCATCCAGAATTTGAAACATTGAACTAGATAAACATTTCGCCGGAGATCCAAGTAAATATTAATTAAACTCGCAAGTTCCATAACCGCGTTTAAGCGATTGAATATCTGACAAATTCCGCCCGCTCCAAAACACACGAAAGATAATAATCGCATCCAATTAGAGTGGAAGCAATCAACATATTTGTGAAACAATTATTTGTTCATTCAGTGTGTTGTGTTCTCATTAGGGGGAAAAAGACATGCAACCTCAACGTGTTAATTGGGGACGCGCTGAATTGTTTGGACGTTGGATTTCGGGAATTCGCGGAGATCCTGGCTATGCGATCTGCAGGATTATTTTTAGGACGATGGAGTTTTGCACTTTGCGGATAATGTGTCGGTAATGATAATAAGGAAATCCAACCATATAGTAGAAGGAAATCCAATACTCTAGTAGAATTTAGGTTAGGAATAACCCATTGCGAAAATCCAGCTACCTCAAAGTGGAATCGATCATAAAAAAAATATTAAAACTAACAAATTCCTAGTCAAAATTTCACACTATTTGTGGAATTAGTTGAAGTTATGTCGGAAAATGTGCTATTATTATTATTATTATTTTCTGTTTTCTATTTAGATTACGAAGGGAAATGTGCTGCCATCGAAGGTGAGGAGCGATAGTCCATTTCACTATTTTTAGAATTTAGATCTATTATTTATTATATCCTATGGCATCTAAACTTTTAGAAACTACTGAAACCTGAAGTATCCGATGATAATAACTCAGTAATTTGAAAAACAGGTAAAGATTCTCTTGAATAAGGTTACTTTAGCTATCAATTGAAGAAGTAACCAAAGAAATGAAGTCTTGCGATCGTTTAAATCTATCTCTTCTGGATAATTGTATCAATTCTATCACGAGAAGAAGAACATATGATTTTCTATTAACCGAAAAGCACTTGTAGATCGACTGAAGTTATCGTCAAGCCACTCCTCTCTGTATAAAACAATAAACTATTTATATTAATTTGGAGAAAACCTGTAGATACTTTTCTGTAATGAAATAATGTTTACATATCTAAAAATATGTTATCAAATCTTGTCAATGTTGCTCTGTTTTTTTTTTCAATTAGTAAGGTCTGAAGATGGTCTCTTGGAGTCGACAAAGAGGGTTTTTCTCCTCCTTCAACTTGTTATAACTCCAATATGAGATGATGGATTACGATAGGTATTTACCTATGGTGAGGTTGCTATTAGTGAAAGAACGTGTCGAGAGTGGTTTCAACGCTTCAAGAACAGTTATATTGACGTCGAAGACCAGCATGGTGGTGGAAGGGAGAAGGTTTTCGAAGATTCAGAATTCAGAAGGATTCATGATCTAGAATTGTGTCAAACGCAACAAGAATTGGTAGGATCATTGGCAGTGACGCAACAAGCCATTTCAAATTGCCTGAAAGTCATGGAAGTGATTCAGAGTCAAAGAAATTGGGCGCTGTACGGGTTGAAACCGAGAGATGTTGAACGGCGTTAGTTTGCTTGTGAACAGTTGCTTGCAAGGCGAATATGTAAAGGATTTCTGCATAATGTGTTGTTAAAACCGAATGAAACAATCATAGGCGATCGTTATCAAACGAAATTGATGCGTTTAAGCCGAGAACTGAAAGACAAACGGACGCAATACAATAAGGGACATGTTGCGAAAGTGGTCAAGATATACTTGGGAAGGTTAAAATGAAAAGTCTTACCCCACCAGCCGTATTCTCCAAACGTTTCTTCCTTAGACTCTCACTTTTTGCGATTAATGGCACAAGGCCTTGATGACCTGCATTTGCGGTCTTATGAAGAAGTAAAAAATTGAATCGCTTCAAAAGATGACCACTTTTTTCAACGCGGGATTGATACGCTGTCCGAAAAATGGGAGAAAGTAGTGGCCAGCGATGGACAATACTTTGATTCATAAATGTATAACCAGTTTTTTACACTAAAGCCTCGAATTTTGGAAGAAACGTCGGAAGCAAAGTTGTACGCATATGTAGTAGAAAAGTTTAAGGACTGAAATGGTATGTATATCACAAAGGATTTTATTTAATGCTGTGAATTTAGGTTTTAGAACACAATCTACAATCTCCACCTCACCGACTATAGAACAAAAAACCTCCAACAAAACCTTAACCCAACAACTTCATAGAAGATGTTGATGATCTCGCCATCTCTCCCGTCACCCTGAACTAAATCCATCCTACCCCTACCCGATAACGCAAGATGCATGCACGAACAAGAAACCCGAAGCAACAAAACCAACCTCCACCAGAAACCTTCTTCTTGCTCCTCGTCAGTTCTAATGGACCAGAAACAAATTTCCAAGGAAATCCTTATGCGATACCGAACAAAAACAAGTCTCAGTTTTCCTATCTCCGGATACAGTGGGCTGGTTCTCGCTCAATTTGCCGAAGCTTTGGCTGTGCAAATTCGGCGTGTTACAACATTAGCGAGTTGATTAACGAAATCGCAAACGTGTTCATTTCGGGCCGGAGCGTGTGTGTGTGCGCCCCCTTATTGGATACGAAGTTCGCCCGCTAGATTTCGGTATTAATGCGATAATAATCGATGCAAAAAGCGTGTGGGGTAGGCCTTGGGTGTTCCTTTGAGGTTATGGTAGTTGGGGTTCTTGCAAGGTCGTTTAATCGAGTCGATTGTTGAGGCTCGGTAGTAATTACGATCGGTTCTGATTGGCTGGGCTGAACTTTGAGTTAGATTGGACTAGTTTAGCATCTCGCTGTACGTTGAATTGTTTAAGGGTACTTGGTCAATGTTAATATTGTTGATATTGGTAATTCAGTGTCTGGAATGGAGAAAAATGTTGATTTCTAGAGGAATGTACAGTGCATCCCATTTTGGGTGAGACAGCCAGGTTTCTCGCTTGTTATTTAGGATAGAGCCTTGCGGTTTTCACGTTCCTTTCCTACTTTTTCGTGAAACTCAAGTTGGTCTAATCAGATTGTGCATAACTGTTTCCGTTCAAAAGATACAGGGTGATTTTGGAAATTGATACTTTTCGGACCCCTTCTTTATCTCCGAAGTTATTAGAAATAATGCTGAGGTAAAAACTACGTCTGAATCAGAATTCTGCGTAGAATCCAGTGGCGTACTCAATATTTTTTTTCGGAGTATGGTTTTGAAGATTCAACACAAACTTATGTTTTTTTTTAATGAAACACCATGTGTATCATTACTTCGTTGAATTCGTTATTTTTTTCTCTTCAAAATTATATATGACACTATGTAGAAAGGATGTTCAGAAATGTTAAAAAAACACTAAAATATCAAATAATGATGATTTTTTGTTAATGGGCAATGGATTTTTCATGGAAAAGAAGAATCAATAATGATAACAATAATTTATAGCGATGACAGCTAGATCAGATTGGTTTTTTCCCTCCAATGCCTACTTGATAAAACAATGCTCCCAAATGCATAGTAGCCATAATAACAACAAGGATGTTTGTGTCATCAATGACCTACTGATTTTAAAAATCGAAAGTAATAATCCTCTTATTGAAACATAGAAAATTCATGGCCCATTTACAAAAAAATCATCATTATTTGACGTTTTAGTGTTTTTTTAACATTTCTGAACATCCTACCTACATAGTATCATATATCATTTTGAAGGGAAAAAAATTACGAATTCAACGGAGTAATGATATATAGGGTGTTCCATTAAAAAAAATATAGGTTTGTGTTGAATCTTCAAAACCATACCCCGAAAAAAAATATTGAGTACGCCACTGGATTCTACGCAGAATTCTGATTCAGACGTAGTTTTCAGCTCAGCATTATTCCTAATAACTTCGGAGATAAAAGGAGGGTCCGAAAAGTATCAATTTCCAAAATCACCCTGTATCTCTTGAACGGAAACAGTTATGCAAAATCTGATTAGACCAACTTGAGTTTCACGAAAAAGTAGGACAGGAACGTGAAAACCGCAAGGCTCTATCTTAAATAACAAGCGAGAAACCTGGCTGTCTGACCCAAAATGGGATGCACTGTACTTTTTTCTCCAACTTCACAAGAATATGTCATGAAACAAGTGTATGAGTGAGCTCTTAAAGCACGCTGAGCCAAGTGACCTGTGAATAATTTTCCTTGAACGTCGAATGGTACCTGCATTGATTGTGTAAAGCCTCTGACCACGAGCTGGTTCATTGCTGTTGAATCGTGGCCAGAATGTTTTTTTTTTAGTATTTCAGTAACTACACATATGATTAGGTTGAAATTTTGCACGTTGTGATTAGAATCAGAACTTCATACATTGTGTTTAATTTTGTGTTGGTAGTGGAATCCCACCCTTAATAATGTTTCTAAGAAAAAAAAATTCAATATCTCTATGTTAACAGATCCTATTAACTCGAAATTTGGCACAGCATTTCAAGCCTCATGGAAAATTTTGTGTCGAGAGTGGAATCACAACTGAAGAAAATACATAAAGAGGTCTTCGAAATGACATGGATCATCAAATAATAATGCTTATAATAATAATGAGAATTACAAATTTTAAGTAAGGACGAAATTTGAACTAATATCTCAAAGGTGGATCTAGTCTTCCATAAAATATCCTCTCAATTCTTGCGCTGTTGAACTGGAACCACCAGATTCTGTTTGAGCATGAATGATGGCCCTGCAAGTCTTAAGAGGCTGGTGAAAGATCAGGTCCCCAATTTTCTATGAGAAAGTTTGTGCAGCTTACTGGGATGGAATCATAGTATTGGAACTATTGTTCATGGTAGTAGGTCAGCTTTGGTGTTCATCAGGAATCATCTGCTATATTCAGGAGGTGCTGAAAGTTCTGTCTAACATACGGACACCCAAGAAATCATTTTTACAAAAATCGACATCCAGTATCACGTTGAAAACAATCAAGTCGATTTATTGTCTCGGCCCAAAATTTCAAATGTAATGATAGGATTTCCTTAACAGAAACAAAAACTCCATCAAATTTGCATGAAAAAACCTGAACGTTGCAAAGCGATAGTTTCAGGCGTTCTGAAGTGATGGCCGAAAGAAGATATTCTTCAACTGATGCATTGAAAAACTAAATTGTGTCTTCTTTCGGCCATAACTCCAGAACGCCTGAAGATATCGCATTGCGACCTGCAGGTTTTTTCATACAAATTTGATGGGATTTCTGTTTTTGTCAGAACCTAAAGACACAATTCGGTTTTTCGCAATGCATCAGTTGAAGAATATATTCTTTCGGCCATAACTTCAGAACGCCTGAAACTATCGCTTTGCAACCTGTAGGTTTTTTCATGCAAATTTGAAGGAATTTCTGTTTCTGTTGAGAAAATCCTATCATTACATTTGAAATTTAAGAGTAAAATGAACAAAACAATGACTTAGCGCCCCCATCGAAAGCAGCAGAAACAAATTTATCATGAGTATATTTTGTCCTCAATCAACAAGATATTATCCTTCAGATGAGATTAATTTGCTCAAAAATGTTGAGCCAAACTGAAGTTACAGGCATTTCAATCAGTCAGATTTCTCCCTTTCACCTACCCTTATTTGATGTCGTGAAATCAAAAGTGGCAATTCAAAAAGATAGAGAATTTTCCAAGGATTACAGTGATGATATATTTTGTTCAACTTCATATGAAACATTTTCGAGTAAAATTCATTTTTCTAGTTGACGGTAGCTATTACGCCCCTAGCAGTAGAGATATGAACTTCAAAACAATTTACAGTGTGTTTTCTTGTACACTTTAGTGGCAAAATTTTTTACCGCAAGTCTCTACGATGAGTGGATCCTGAGATATAGCTGCTTACCACGCGTACCCACGTATGTCCACCCTGTACACTCTTTATGTAATAGCATGTGCCAAGATAATAGCAAAAATCAGGCCCAATCTTCTCACATTGTTTAACTGACAGCGTGAAGTCAGCTGCGCATCACCGTCAATACCGCGATGATTCCAGGAGCTAACTTCACTCTGTCAGTTAAACCCATTAAACCGCAGCTGTAAAGAACGTTCAAAAACCGACTTACCAATAACGGTGAGGTTGTATCTGATGCTCCTGGTCTGCGCGTTCCTGAAGTCCACTCTACACCGGTAGACGCCCTCGTCGTGCCTGCGGATGTCGTCGATGACGAGTTTGGCCGGGCTGGAGCCGGTCCGGAAGTAAGCCCTGCTCCCGAACACTTCCGGCGCCGACCAGTGTCTCGCCTGCGAGAGTGGCTTGCCCCGCACGTCGAAGCTGGAACAATAGGGGGGCATTGTTAGCGCCATTGTCGTCGCTCTCTCGATGGTCAGCGGTTCATTCGGAGTGAGCGGGGACAACAAAGAGGAATTATATATGGCGGGCGGGGTCCTTTATGAACCGGCCGCCCGACCGATGGAAAATTTAATCTGGGGGAAATATAAATAAATTATTGCGCGCTGCCGGTGCGAGCGGGGAGCTGGGGAGGGGGGGAATGGTCGTTTGGGGGGGGGACAAGGGGGTCTGCTATGCGATTATTATTAAGATGAATTGGTGGTTTGGAGTGATGGTGGAGGTTTATGGGATTTTGGGGTTTTGGAGGTGGCAGGGTGGTGGAGGAGAGGGGTTAGTGAAAAAATCGGTATGTTGGGAGTTGTGGCGTGTGAATGGGGATTGTCTCGTTATTAAACCACTGGCGTAACAAAACCAACTAGTTTTGAGTGCTCTAGTATTTTCTAGAAATTTTTTTAATATATGGGGAGTGTCTTTGACTTGTCTCTTGTACCTATAACGATAAATGTTCTGCAAACTACGAATCTGCAATAAAAAACAGGAGATCGCATTTGAATTTCCAAAGTTAACTCCCGTACCTCCACAAGGGGAAATTAAATGAAAGAGATTCTAGCATAAGTGTACTTCCCCCTCAAAATTACCAACCTTCCATCTGAAATATATTCATTTTCGAAATTTTCGACTGATTCACAATTAGGGGAATGGGCAAAATCTCATCGAAATTGGTAGTTCATTGTCTCTCGAACCATTTGGCCAATTTTAGCAATTTTTTTCGATGTAGCTTGGCATAATAGTTCAGATATCTTTTTTTTGTAAACAGGTCCTTTTGCTAGTATAAATGTCTATAATTATGGATTGAAAAATCATTTCAAACTATTAGATTAACCTAACAGATGAAAATCGTTATAAAATTCAATTCTGTTCTTTCATTAATCAATAAATACAGGAATTTTCGGAAGAAAGGATTTTTTGTTTTTGTTCTCACGAAAGGGAATATCTTGTAATGTTCAGAGAACATAGTGGGATCATAGAGAAAAGTGAAGAATTGGGGCTCTACTTAAAAATCTGGAGGTTATATGCTTTGGGGAACACTCTCTAGGCATACATAGAGAAAGTTAATACTAAATCCACATTTAGCAGGGGATTACTTATCTTCAATAAACTACTTGAGAAGACCAAATATTGCAATAGTTATAAAGAATTTAAAAAATGTTTAATGAGTTATATTTATGAAGAATTTGATTAAGTTTGTGGATAACATTTATATTGTTTTCAATAGCCGAGTGCTAAATAAAGTTTATTATTATTATTATATTATATGTAAATTACAGACATTCTGAAAATCATAAAACGATCTATCCTCTTAGGACTGTAAGGAATTACTGCCTAATCCAAAATTCACTAAGAGAACTAATAAAATGGCATTTAAATTTGCAGAATCCAGAACCTTATACATATATTGTAAATTTTGAATTTATAGAAACTTTAAAAAGTCTCAACAGACCCGGGAATAGATTCATTTCAGATGAAGGTCACTCACCTAGACTCAGCAGGAATAAAAATGGAAATTACCACTAAAAAATATTCTCCATCAGATGGGCGTAGCTATAGGGAAAGTAAAATATCGTTTTTATTGAATGTATCCATTTTGTGCCTAATCTTCTTATAGATTTTGCATGTTTTCACTTCGATTCGATAATAATTGTGTCATTCGATGATATGGCAAAGAACTTCAACCACAGTGTTGCTTGTTTTCCATGGTTCTCAATTATTTTCTCTATTCTTGTTACTCTTGACTATAGAAAAACCAAAGCCCTGCCTACCAGTCGATGATTGTTTGTGAACCGAATTATTATTAGTCTATGAGACTGACTTGCAATAATACGAGATCAATCAATTTCTCTCTAGATAATTATTTTGAAGGTATTTTTCACTTTTGATATTATGTTTCATTTTACCAAAGGGTGTTGACGATTCTGAATATGTTTTCTATTATAGATTTATTATGTCCAATCAGTCAATTGCTAGCAGTGATAATGAAATTCGAAAGCCAACGGAGTTCGAGGATCCAACATTTTTAGTGAATTGAATTATTATTCATTAGTCTATGAGACTGACTTGCAAGAATACGAGATTCAAAGAAGCAATTTTTCTCTAGATAGAAATTTTAGAGGTATTTATGCACATTTTTCATAACATTTACATTTGATTTTATGTTCATTTCATCAAATGGTGCTGATGATTCAAAATATATACTCCGTTATAGATAAATGATGTCTAATGAGTCAATTACTTGTGATGATGAAATTCAAAGTTAAGGAATGTAGCCATAGGTGAGTACTCAGAATAATAATTATTATATGTTGTATATTGTGAGTGAACTGAATTATTAGTAGTCTTTAACACTTCAAAAATATGGGATTCACGTGAATCAATTAATTTCTCTCAAGATACTTGTTAGTCATTTTTGAGGTATTTCATGCAAATTTTTCATACAAGTTACAATTGATTATATGATTCATATTATCTCTGTTATAGTTTATAAGAGAGATATTGAAAAGAAAAGATATCGAAGTTCTAGGAAAAGAATGAATCGAAACGAATTGAAGTTTATAATGACGAAAAGCTCTTCCACGTTAAAGAATAAAGCCATCAGTGAGTTCTTAGAACAATTATTATAGGTAGTAAGTTCATTCAAGGAAAGTAATTCCTTCCAAATTCCAAATATAACGTAGATAGCTCCAATTATGAGAAAAGAAAAGTCTCTTTTTTTCTATTTTTTCTTATGGATTCTGGAACTAACTAATACTATGAAATTGAGTGTATATGGTGGATTTCCGTCCACACCTCACTGCTATAATTCGAAAAGTTGTTTTTGAGTGCAATTTTTGATATGTTATAGTCCAAGTCATTCTGACCAAAAAGTTCAATAAGCAAAAGTTTAGACTAGTTTTGGAGCTAGACGCCCCTGAAATTTCTTATATGTTCTCCAATGAATAAATGAGAATTCTCAAAGGCCACTATCGTCAAAACTAGCAAAAAAAAAATTTGTGCCTACTGAAGTTTTTGTTTGAAATGACCCGGACTATAACATCAAAAATTCAGTCAATTTGACAGAAGGCCACTTCATCTAATGAAGTGAGCGGTATCCTCTATTGTTAATCTCCCTTGAAATTCTACTGATTTCCTTAGTACGCCAGTTCTCCACAGCTATGAGGCGCCAACCGAAATTTATATATTTGCAACCACGCAATCCTTTCTCTTCCGGAAAAACCGGAGGCTATGCGATGTTCTAATTTAGCGAAGGGCTCATTCTGCATCCCCGTCACGTGCAGGGGTCGTAAATAACGGTAGTTTACAGCTTATCCATCGGGCTTATCATTGGAAACGGAAGATATTTATGTTTTCATACTACGACGTTGATTGGATCCGGGGATTCCGAGACCGAGGCTTCTAATTAGGCGGGAAATTTCAATTGGCAGCTGAATGCGCGGAGGCAATAATCTATCTGACGAAAACGATGATTTATAATTGATGAGTACACTGTGAAATAGAATAAGAAAATTAGAAGAGCGTTGCGTGAAGCCAGGAGCTTTTTAATGATACTTCTTTCTTGCTCTGTTCGAGACCGTAGAACTATCAATAGGAATGTATTCGAATTCGATGAAGAGGCCAACACATTGGCAAAAAAAAGCATAAACTTATTTCGTTGGCTCGGAACTTTTCTGTGGTATTGGTAAATATACCTATAAGAAGGGTTTCAGGAGATGGAAGAAACCGAAAAAAAAAACACTCTGGTGATATCTTCCTTGGTTGGATCATTCCAAAAGTTTCAAAAGTTTTGACACTGCGAGATCCAAGAAGTATCTGGATCTCAGTTAGAGTATGCTATTCCTTACAGGGCATTGTCGCTTCAGGAAGCACCCCATGAGAATGAGTCTAGCAGAACATGATGAGTGCAGATTCTGTGGAGAGAGGGAAGAAACTCTGGATCACCTGGTGGTGGAAAGCCTCGTCATCACTTTCCAACGCTAAATCAGCTTTGAACAAGAAACTTGTAGAAGTGGAAGAAGTGATCCCCTCGAAGCCATTCCAGATATTGGAGTTCAGTTTAGTAGAACTCAAAGGTTTTAAAAGTAGAAGTTTAGATCTCTTGGAGTTCTTGGAAATATCCTCAGCTCAAAAACAAAATTCTAAATTGTGAATGATCAATTCGATTTCCGCCTCTCTTCACTTTTAAAATCTAGTAAATAAAATCTGTAACTTAGTTATTTATATGTACTGATATGTATATTATTGTATATTCAGTTTTGAGAATACGATGGAACATGCATGTCAACAAGATTTTATATATTTTTATTAAGAAATGTGAAACGTACAGTCAAGTGTCTCAGTTCCTTTTCTCTATTGATATTGACTTATGTTTCACTACGTGATGAGTGAGGAATAAATTTTGGGTTCCATAGGACTGCGACCTAATGGTCTATTGTGCCCCATCACAGCTATTCTCGCCATAACGTGATCTTCAGCTCGCATTTCAGTTTCAGAGTTCTAATGAACTCCAATGGCCTCTTTGAAGCCATCCTAGATAGGATGGCTTCAAAGAGGCTTTCCCATTTATACGAGTTGCTTGTCTAGAGTAGATTTTGGGTTGGCTAACGATGGCCTGGCATTCCATCACCTTCGAAGAATCTGCAGTGGTCATTTTCTGCTAGACCCATTCTCAAGATGTGTTTCCTGAGGGGAGAATGCCCTGTGAGGAATCCAGTTAGAAGGTATAGTATATCCTTGTTAAGATCTAGATACTTCTTGGATCATGTAGTATCAAAGTTTCGAAGAAACTTTTTGGAATGCTCCAAACCAGGAACATTCCTACAGAGTGTTTCTCTTCCGATTTTTTTCCATCTTCTGAATTTTTTCCGGAGGTGTTTTTGTCTATACCACAGAAAGGTTCTAGGCCAATGAAAGGTGTTTCTTCTCTTCATCTGGGGAGTGTGTTAGCCTCTTCATTCCCTTTTATTCCCGAATGTCTAGGTGGCGATGCCTTCGCTCATCATCAAACATAATCCTGACCTACAAAAACCCCTCTATCGATTCCAGGAACAACACGAAACAGAGTGAGCATAGCCTCCTTTCATTTTCCCCAAATCCAGGCCTCTCAAATCGCCGCCACATCCCGTATTCCCGACCTAAACAAGGCCAATTTCCCGCGGGCAAACCGACACGTCCATCCGCCAAAGTAGGCCACGTCTGCCCCGGCCGATATATCGGAATTCCTAAACTGCCGGACCCGATGAAATTTTGAAGGCCCCCGGTCCGAGAAGGGCCAATCCCGAGAGGCCTAATATGCATAGCGGCGGCCAAATATGCGGCCGAATCACGTAGGCCTCGAGTAGTTTTACGTTCGACGCCGTTCGTGTCGAGTCGTCGTAAACGTTCTGTTTTATCGGGTTGAATAAGAGGGGAGGGGTGTGTGAGGAAGCGTTGCACGTCGTGTAGGAATCTTGAGGGGGTGAAGGGGTGATTTTATAGATGGCTGGTGATGAATTTTTATGGAGATGCTTGGTTGGTTTAATATTTTGTTGAGTACCAACGGGCTGCGAATTCAGATGAAGTTCTCGTAGATTGCTGTGAGGTGTATGCAAAAAACATGAATGATATGAAAAACATCTTCCCTTTGTCGTCCAGAGGCCGTGAGAGCACTTTTTGGCAGAAAACTCAGACAATAAAATTTCACAAGGCTCTATTAAGGACGGTTACGTTGGCCATAGATAGGAACATAGATCGCTTCTGGTGCGCCATCAAAGATGTGTGTTACTTGGTGTTGTCTTCATTGAACACGGTTCTTCTCCTAATCGTCAATGATGGCCTCTTTTGTTCGATAGAGACCTCCAAATGGTGGGCAGAATTGAACGTTTCAACATTGAAGAGCAGCTCATAGTAGAGTATTCCCTACAAATCCGACCAAACACTCAGTAACATCATTTTGACCGTCGGTTTTGGCTTGGTCACGGTATGAGCCACTTTTTTGGTGTCCATCACGATCTCTGTTGCTTGATATTGTTGTAAGTGACCCATTTTTCATCTTGAGTCACCATCCACGATTCGCAGATGGAAATACGTTCCATGAGTTCTTCTTTGCATCCGAATGGGTAGCACCCGAACATATGTAACTTTTTTTTCAATCCAGATTTTTGCAAATGGTTTAAAACGATTTATGATCTATGTTCTGATCCTGGAAGATGCTACGACGACAAACATGATGGTCTATCTCCATAGTTACCATGATTACATCTACGACGATGGGCATACCAGAGCGTGGTGAATCATTCACTTCCAATACACCAGAATGTAATCGCTTTAACCACTGTTGTGCAACATGAACTGGAAGATTATGAGCTTTGTATACATCTTCGATTGTTTTGGTCGCTTTTGTTGCGTTGTTCCCTTTCAGATAGTAAAAATTTAGAATTGATTTGTCCGAGACCTCTATGCTCAACACTAAATTAGATTCAACTAAAGGAGTTCGTTCCAGTGCAACTCAATGACCTATTGTCCCCTCCATTAGGGCTATTCTCTCCATGAGGTATTCTACTGCTCGCCTGCCAGTTCCAGAGTCCCAATGAACTCCAGTATCTAGGATGGCTCCAAGAAGGCTAATTCCTCACTTCTACAAGTTTTGTGTACAAAGCACGTTTTGCGTTGGCTAACGATGGCAAGACATTCCGTCACCAGGTGATCTGGAGTTTCTTCCACCTCCCCACAGAATCTGCATTGTCATTTTTTGTTAGACCCATTATCATGAGGTGTTTCCTAAGGCAACAATTTTCTGTGAGGAATCCAGTGAGGAGGTGTAGTGTATTTTTACTAAGATCCAGATACTTCTTGGATATCGCAGAGTCAAAGTTTAGAAGGAACTTTTTGGAGTCTTTCAACCAGGAGGATTCTGCCAAAGTGTTTCTCCTTCGATTTTTTCCTTCTCCTGAAACTCTTTCTTATAGTTTGCCTACGCTTTATCACATTTCTTATAGTCTCTTGCTAGTTTAATTTCTACACATCTTTCTATTACAAGTATCTCTGCCAGTAAGGCACATAGACATCGGCCTAACGATATTGAGCATTTGGTACCAGTCCCAAATACACCAGCGCCAGTCCCCGTCGTGGTTTTGGAACCATCTGGGTACAATTTGATGGTACTTTTTTAGGAATTGGGATTTAGTGGCCAGTATTCCCGCCTGTCACGATAGTCCATGGTTGAAGTATTAAAGAAGCGTTAGTAGTATACACTCACATCTTCACAACGTCGTATCGTATGATTCGATGTGACCAATAAAGAATGACATATACGTAGTTGCAAAAAATAGGCGCGATACAGATACAATCTTACTTTTTCCGCAATCTAATATGAAAATCTTCTGAGATTCCCAATAATCTTCATTTGAAACTATAGGCTAGTCTCAACCGGATGTTTCGTGTTCAGTCCTAGTTAGTTGCAACCACTCCCACAACCTAACCTCACAATTACCCGGACCAGACCTAAACCATCCGACCAATATACTGCAATCAAACCGATATTTCTACCCCGAACAACCCCCCGATTTCGAACGCTGAAATGAAAGGTTCGCGAATTATGCAAATCGATTCAATAACCCGACTCCGCATAAGAATCGACTACACGTGTTCTTAAAACGCCGCCCGATGGAAAATCACTTAAGCCCTGAATTTATCAGGGACGAATTAAGCCCCCCACTAACAACAATAATTCCGGCACTTACCCTTATCTTTGCGCGATAAAATTATTACAAAGCGAAAGGACGGCGGGCCTAGTGCGGGGGCTGGAGGGGGGTTGTAGGGGTAGAGCCAAGGGGGTGGGGGGTAGCCGATGGCGTGTTTATAACGCCATGCAAATATGATGGACATTAAGGTGGCTTGGAGTGGTCCGGTGTTTCGGTTTATTATGCAGGTCGGTTGAATGGGTTTTTGGGGATATTTATTGCCGATTTGTAGACGGGGGTCCTATATATGATGTTGTAAAATTATTTGGTAACAGGGCGACCGGTAGAATTTGCATCTGAATGTGTGATGTAAGGGTTATTTTTAGATGTTTGTGTTCAGAACGTTCATTTAGGTGCAATGTCTGTATTTTTGTTATTTTCAGGCAGGCGTGGTCTGAGACCATAAAGTTCAAAATTTCATGTTGATTGGGTAATAAGAACTATAAAATTCAATCTTTATTAATCCCGTATATCTACCTACACATACCAAGAGTATCCCAAAAGAAACCTCAAAGGGATGCATATTTACATCACTTCGTACAGCCAGGCCACACTGAAGTCCCTGGAATCATATTACCAGGGGTGTCTACTAGACTGTCTCTACGGAGTACCGTAATACAATAAAGCAACTGGCCAGAGGCAATGAAGTACCTCTAAGTACCGAGGCATTGTGGTTTAGGAAACGAGAAAGCTGATGAACTTGCAAAAATCGCATCAAAGTTTACATCTGTTCATCTTGAGCCCTTCTGTGGGCTTGGAAAATACCAATACAAGACAGCGGTCCAAAAATGGATGAAGGAGGGACAATAGAAAAACCCTCTGGAGGAATACTCCGGCTCTTGCTCAGGCAAAGGAATTTGTGGTGCTTTCACCGACTTCGGTTAATGGTGGGACTGTGGTTAGGACACTGTCGGTGCAAATATCTTTTGTGGGTAAGTGGTCAGCAGATGGAGATCTGCTGACTGTGGAAAGAAGGCAGAAACAGCCGAACACGTAGGGTGCAAATGCGCGGAGCTGACTCGCCTCAGAACCACTCATATGGGACAGTCAGTTCTGGATACTGACGAAGAAATAGCCAAGGCTCCTGAGGCTGTTCTATCGTAATACACCAGAGTTTTTGCGATGATATTTGTAACAATGGATGAAATATGGCTCCATTATTTCACAACGAAGTCTAATCGAGATTCAGCCGTGTGGACTGCACTTGATGAGCTGACTCCAAATAATGATAATAATAACTTATCTTCATTTGTACATAATTGGTACATCTACTGAGGCGAGGTTTAGCTTATAGCTATTTTTACACCTAAGCTCAATACAAATTACCAACAAAAAAATACATATCTAGAATAATTAACAAATATAATAAAGAAACCCTATCAACCTACTCTTAAAAACTCTAACAGCCGATATCTGTCTCAGGTCCGTGTTCAAGCTATTGTACATAACGATATGAAATGACGCGGTATGGCTAAAATGTTGAAATTTCTGACAGTCCTGCTATGCATAGTCGCTCTCTCAAATTACTTTATCTTTGAGATACTGAGAGGATGAAGTAGTGACAACCTCAAAAACAAGAGTCAAAAAGGAACAGGCTAGCATCACTCGATCGCTTAGTCTGGGAGAACTCACGAGAGATGTGTTCAAACTTTAAAAGGCCACTGACGAGTGTACAGCAAGTATTCTGCACTATTTTCAAACGATCCAAAGCGTGGAAAGAAACAACAGTCGGCTGGGAAGGTTATGCTACAGTATTTTGAGATACGCATGGTGTAATATTCATCTTGAAATGCAAAAAACCATCAATAGCGAATATTACTACGAAGCGTAAAGAAAACTGCCTCATTTCAAGAAGAATAAAGTGCTGCTTGTCACAAATCAATGAACACGGTGGCGAAATTGCATGAATTGGACTTCAAATTGCTTCCGTATTCTCCAGATCTGTTCCTGTTCACAGACCTCAAGAGAATACTCGCTGAAGAGAAAATTAGCGCTGATGAAGAGGTTATCGCCGAAACTGAGGCCTATTCTAAGGCTAAAGGCAAATAGAACTATAAAAAGTTCACAGACCTCAAGAGAATGTTCGCTGAAGAGAAATTTAGCGCTGATGAAGAGGTTATCGCCGAAACTGAGGCCTATTCACAGGCTAAAGGCAAATTAATCGAACTATAAGAATAGCATCGAAAAATAATATGACGCTATAATCGTTGTATCATCCTCAAAGGCAATTATATTGAAAAATAAAATAGAATTTCATCGAGAGAACAAGACAGAGCGTTACTCATTTAAGCAATAAAACGAAAACCGACGCCTTCGCCATTCTGCAACCCCGAATCCCGTTACAAAACATCTGTATCTTCGCAAATAAAGCAACCCCGGCTTTGACCTCCTGAATAAATGAATAAACAAATCGATCCTGATGCGAAAACCGAGAGCTAAGACTGCGAACGTCCCGTATTTACTCAGGGACCCAGATGGCCTGAAAAAGAAGCTCAATATCTATAAATCAACTCGTGTGATCTCAGAGAACAGAGCATGGCTGTCAGGTTAAACCGAATTTGGGGGTAAATAGTCGTCCAGGGGATGGAAAGTGAACTGGAGAAGAAAGAAATAGGGGTCTCGGATGAATGAAGTAACAACATTTTTTTTTTCACGTCGCTGAGATATGATTTATGGAGTTCTAGATGTTTGCTGAATAAGGTATGGGATTCTGGATAGGCTTTCGGATTGGAACAATGACTTCATTCTTAGTCAAGATGAATGGTTGTGACCTACTCATTGTCGACAGGAATTAAGAGAAAACGAGAGCAAGTGGAAGATCTATCAGAAGATAGATCTTCCACTTCGACGTAATATCAAAGATATAGAAATATCTTTGATATTATGTCGAAACTGAACAGATAGATATGCTGAAGACACTACCAAGGTATGTTACAAATTAAATGATATAATAAGGCAATAAGGTGCCTGCTATTTCGTTTGTTTGTCATCTTGGGTAGAGTTATGCGGTACTGATGATCTCTAATAAGGGTGAAACCTGTATATCGCTATTCTCCCTCGATGACATACATTCTCCTTAGGTTACTTTCGATTATGATTCCTACGTAATAGCGTGGAAATCTTCTGTCTGACAATGGTTATGTTGATGGCATTTCACTGATACATTAACCAGATAGATAATTAATATCGTATGCTGTTATTACACTTTTGGAAATTGTACTTCATTTTCTTTTCCAAATATCAGCCGTTTCATTTATATTACCCTTAATAAGCATTGCCGGACATAAGTTCATAAGAAAAAGCCTACATATTTTTCGGCGTACCCCAACCCTTTCAAAAGTGCTTGAAATTCCTCTTATATTCCAAAAAGGCATATAAAAACATTCAATGTTCCACTTCTCCCCAACAACCAGTATTTCACGATTGCAAAACAAGGCTCCAACTGCGCGATCAGAATGCAAACTCAAAAGTGAAAAGCAGAGTCCCATTGGACGTCAAAAGAATGAATAAACTTTCAATTGGAATACGGTCGTGTGATCATCGCACCGTACAAATATCGGTGACTGGATCCGGAATGATATCTCATCGGAATTAACACGGACGTGTTAATGTATTGAACGAGAATTGATGGATCCAAACGGTGCGGTCATGGCCTACCTGAAATGGCAGCGGGAACTCCATAAACTTCGTTAGGGATGTCGAAAAAAGTTTTTTCCGATTGGATGTTAATAGGTGGATTTTCTCCGGGTTTTCCTGTTTCCCATTATGTTGACGAGGTTTACGGGCTCGAGGAAAGTTGCTAGAGGAATTTTCGATCAGAGTTTCCATTTAATTTTCAGTTGTTCCGGAATGAAGTAGGGAATTTTGATGAAAGGATGTTTATAGCTTTGCCTAGAATCAAGGAAGTATTGAATAAATCTTCTGTAAATCGACAGTTTCAATAAATAGTCGAGTCAGAAATGCCCCAAATCTAGCTTGGGCTTCAATGAGACAATCGAAATAATGAAGATAATGTTATCATCAAAATTTCAATGGACTTTTCTTATGAGATTTCTATTCTTGAATGAACTTGCATGATTTTATTTTCAATTGGATTCTACAACTTATCGGTATTGAATTTTGACATCCGTGTCTTTGTAACAACTCCATCATTTTTGTGATCGTCTGGCGACTTGTGGGTCAAATTGACTTCGAGGTATATTCTGTAAATAATTGACGATTTCAAAAGTCTCATATTTGTCGAAGAATAGTTAATCCGACGTTTACTGTCCAATACTAAAGGGTGCGGCAGAGCTGACTGACGAGTTTCAAAGGGCTACTTAAAAAAAAAATGGTAAGCGTTAGGGAAAAACGGTGGTATTCATTCGAAGCAGTAGGAAATGAAGTTTTTCTGCTCAAGTTTTGTAAACAATATCACTAAGATGGCGGCCGTCAGCAGCGACACACTAATGCATTCGATTTTGGAAGTTGACGACCGATTTTCGGCATATCTCGAGTGGTATGGCCAGATTTCTTCGGTTATTCGCAGGTTGAGTTCAGGCAGGGTGTGTGGACGATGTTTGAAGACCTCATCTTTGAGGTGGCCCCAAAGAAAATCGCAGAGGCTAAAATCTAGTTAGCACGCTGGTCAACCCACGTCCATTCTCAGTGAGACCAGTATCCCTGAGAATAGAATATCTGTCTCAAAACAGCTAATGAAGTTCGAGCTGTATGGACTGTAGCGCCACCCTATTAGAACCACATGTCACCCAGATCATGTTCGTCAGCAAGTTCTTCCAATTCAGACCGTAGGAAGGTTTTCAAAATTGACACATAACGATGGAAAGTAACTGTGACGCTGACTTTTCCTTCTCGAAAAAATAAGGGCTTCTCACTCCGAATTGAGACACAGCACAACAAACTGCGACTTTAGGTGAATGGAATGGTCTTTCATGTAGTTGAAGAAGATTACATGCAGCCCAGAACTGGAAATTTTGCTTATTCACTGTTCCAGGAAGGTGAAAATGTGCCGCATCACTACTGAAAAAAGTTGCTCTTGGGGAGATCCACTGAATCATTTCTTCAAAACGATTTTTGCGGTTCACATAATCAGCAGCACTCAATTCTTGAACAAGCGTGTTTTTATACGGGTGGAATGATAAATCCTCATGCAGAATCCTCCTCAAAGATCAGTGTGACGTTCCCAAAGTTATTGTATGCCTCCGTGCAGAGCGTCTTGGTGAATGTTCGACTGCTACTCGAACAGCCTGCAAATTTTCAGGTGTTCTTACCGTTCTCGGTCGTCCACGTCCTTGCCCTCGTCGTGTACTTCCTGTTTCCTCGAGTTGACGAGACCAAATTTTGATTGTGTTTGCAAAGGGTACTGCAACTTTGACGAAATGCCGAAATGGAGTCGAAATGCTCGCTAGGTCGCTATCACAAAACGGTTATTTTCGTAAAACGTGCAAACGCAAAACATCGATGCACTCTGGTCCAAATCATGATGCTGACTAAAAACTACTGTCTCTAAGGAACATACAGACCCCTTCAAAACCTACCTGCCTCTACCACATCCCGAGCAATGACCTGTTAAAACTCGTCAATCGGCTCTGCCGCACCCTTTACTATGAATTAACTAGGTTGACCATGTTGGATGAAATGTCTAGTTCCTGGAATTGTCAGAAGAGGTAATAATAATTCAGCGTTTGTAATACAAAACATTGTGAATTCATAAATAACTATTGCGGAAAAAAATCAATGAACTATCGACTGAGTAATTTCCAGATATATGAAAAAATCTCTTCCGATTTCCGAATTACGGCCTCACAAGATTTCCCGCATCCGTTTCCCCTATGTATAAACCTGAGAGAATCGATGAGACGGCACGAAGATTCTCATTTACGCCGTCCTGAAATTTATGTGTGTACACATTTATCTCGCCGCCGGGGACGCTAAAGACGCCGTACTTTCGACGCGAATTGTCTCCCCACCTATCGTCGACGGTATTTCTTTCGAACGACCGGCCCGAATTTGTGGACCATTTCGATCGCGCGAGCTGTCGATATGACGTTGCGCTAGGTTCTGGCAGATTTAAGTGACGGGTTCCTAAAGGGGGATTCCATCTGAAGACGTCGGGTTTAGCACTCTGTTTCAATGATATTTTCGCGAGATCATCATCAGTGTAACACTCAGTATTGCTTGTCATATAAAGGGTGTCTTTTTTAGAGCTATCGAACTTTAAATTGCAATAAAACAACGATGGATTATTCGATTGACATGAATTTTAGTTATCCGCAAGATAATCTTGTAGCATTATATTTTAAATATGATTTCTGGCATATGACCGCCACGGCTGGCTCGGAAGTAGTCCAATCTGGAAGTCCAATTTTCGATGACTTTTTCCAACATTTGTGGCAGTATATCGGCAATAATACGGCGAATGTTGTCTTTCAAATGGTCAAGGGTTTGTGGCTTATCCGCATAGACCAATAATTTTACATAGCCCCACAGAAAGTAGTCTAGCGGTGTTAAATTACAAGATCTTGGAGGCCAATTCACAGGTCCAAAACGTGAAATTAGGTGGTCACCAAACGTGTCTTTCAATAAATCGATTGTGGCACGAGCTGTGTGACATGTTGCGCCGTCTTGTTGAAACCACAGTTCCTGAACATCATGGTTGTTCAACTCAGGGGTGAAAAAGGTTAGTTATCATGGCTCTATACCGATCACTATTGACTGTAACGTTCTGGCGATCATCGTTTTTGAAGAAGTACGGACCAATGATTCCCCCAGCCCATAAAGCGCACCAAATAGTCAGTTTTTCTGGATGTAACGGTGTTTCGACATACACTTGAGGATCAGCTTCACTTCAAATGCGGCAGTTTTGTTTGTAGACGTAGCTATTCAATCAGAAGTGCCCTTCATCGCGAAACAGAATGAAATGGACGTATTGCGCGATACGTATTCCACACAGAACCATTATTTTCGAAATGAAATTGCACTATTTGCACGCGTTTTTCAGGCGTGAGTCTAATCATGATGAACTGCCAAAGCAAAAGGAGAATAAATCACTTGACAGGTGTCAAATCGGTTGCTTTCTTGAACAGTAATGCCAACTTAAAGTTATATACCTCGAAAAAAAAAACACCCGTTACATACACCTTTCATCACTGTAATGTATTTGAATTTGAGTGCTACTTTGGTCTTGCGTACTCTTGTGTGTAGTCGGGTTCAGGGTAGATGCCCGACATGTTGGCAGTGAATGTCAAGACTTGTAACGTGGAGGATTATTAAATTGAATGTTAATCATCTAGTGTTTCATTATTCATCATCCTACAAGCCAAGACAATCAAGCGGAGCATGGTGACTTTGCCGTAGAACTGTCGGGTTATGTCCCAAACGATGCCGTGCCTCCGAGATATGAGCAGCACACCACATCATCTCTAGGGGAAGCAAAGAGTCACTTCAATATTTTGAACTTTATTTTTAATAGGTTAGTATTAGGTCCGCAGTTGTTTTGAAATATGCATCAGAAGTGCAATTATTGGCAAATGAACGATTGAACTAGTGCTCCAGTATTTTTGTGCATAAATTACATTTTTCCTCCGCATTTGATCAGTTTTCAGTTCGTTCCCTTCTCGTTCCATTCTCCTCTCGGCAACGGCAAACGCTCGTAAGGAGGTGAAGGTCGGACACACGTCCGGGAATGGAAAAAGTGCCTCCGACACCGGCCAACGAATTAGCCCACCTGAAATGGCTTAACAAGGCGAAAAACGTATTTTAAACGCCACGTAAACCTGCCCATATTCGCCTGTGGGGCTTTACGGGTTTCCACGAGAATTATCCAGCGTTTTTCCGCACGAGATTTCCGTGTGAAAGCGTCAGCGGTACGGGCCGTTCGCCGTTGTTTTAATTTGGCCGTACGGCCGAAATGACGCGGCATTAGGGTGTCAGTGGCGGCTCGTGGATGTTCGGCAGACAGTTTTCGAAATTTATTATACCTTTTCAAGTTCAAATTGACGGTAATCATAATGAAAATGGCAAAAATCGAAATCGAATTAGCAACTACAATTGCAAACTGATTTAAGTCAAAAGAAAACTGTCAATAACCGAAACCATATTCGCACTAGTCGACTTTAAATTGACATTAATAATAACCGAATTGGCAGTTGTCAATTTCAAATTGACAATGAATGCAATTCGCGAAATCAATTTGATGAATTAAGAAATGAATAATAACTGTTTATCAATTGAAAATATCAAGGAGTTGAAAATCATAATTGAAAAATAATATCTTGCATATCCAAAGCAGCAGAAACTAAGCTTTGGAGTGCAATGAATTTCGTACAGTTTATGCTATTTATGCTATTCTGCCACTATTTTCAAGAACGACGTTTCCTTTAGCATATTTATATAACATTTGCTAGTTTACTGTCGTACCTTAGGCTAACTGAAAGGAAAGTTAGTCTGGTAATATTAAGAGAGGTAGCAATCTCAACATGTGAAGTCATATATCTTTTTCTTACTCTTCTGAGAAAAGGATATGCAATTTGGTTGGTTTTCAATTTCTTTTTTCAGATGAAATTGCATTTCTATACAAAAGGAATAAATTTAAGACATATATCATATAGTGAAGGTGTTAGTACAATGATATCATAATTATGATATTCAGATAGGATTCTGTTCGTAAACAAATTTAACCGTGACATTCTAAGTCTGAACCTAGCCTCAAAATTTGTTTCTATAACTTGCCATTTGAATGTTATCGTGTTAACAGGAAGTACTGACTCTTCATCAGTGAGTTGAACCTTAGCGTTTGAGACTATGCTTGTATCAAAATTCGGAATTACAGATATTATGTCGAAAAGACGATCTGCTAGGAGAACGAGCACTCAAAAAACTTTGAACTCTATGGATAGGATTGCCTTCAGCAACGTAAACAATCCGATAAAGTCATAAATTCACAATCCATAATTTTTGCACTCTCAAAATAATATTATTTCAACTAGAAAAATCAACACAGAAAATATGAAAACATACTCTACTGGAAGTTTATACCTTGGGAAATATGTAATCCATCAGTGGTAATATTAGCTATACTCTGATCTGAGCTACAGTGACTTTCCACAATAAAACACAGTGTCCTGGTCTCTTTTT
The DNA here is from genome assembly GCF_914767665.1 of Harmonia axyridis. Lineage (NCBI taxonomy): Eukaryota > Metazoa > Arthropoda > Insecta > Coleoptera > Coccinellidae > Harmonia > Harmonia axyridis. The sequence goes on from NC_059501.1 coordinate 81,750,172, forward strand.
TGATTGGCTGTCAGTTTCTGAGCCTAAACATGGCTGCTTTTTGTTTACATTCTCTGTTTACTTTATTTTTGAAATTTATTCAAAAATTAAGGAACATTTTATCAAGGCGCTGTAGTATTTTTCAGTTGAATAAATTTGTTCTATTTAAGTACAATAAATTAATCAGGCCCAATAATTTCCATTTTGACAAAGAGTCAGTTCAGTTCAGTCAATTGTATTCTGGAGTTCTATGGTTAAGCCATATGGTTCGCCATTTTTAGGCTCAATTTGAACGTATTGTCGCTACTGTGTTTTATTAATTTACTGCAGATAGAGCCTGTGTGGAACGCCATCTTGGTACGCATTTCTATGAAATAATTTATCCTTACAGCCCTAAGGAAATCAACATATTATACTAGCTTCATTCGGTAGCGCAGCATTAGTAGGGTGAGTTGATAACAATATATTAGCGCATAGTTTAATAATGAAAATAACATGTAATCAATGAAATTGGAATTAATTTCCTGTCTCATATAAATGAGAGCGCTTTGATGTTGCTATTTTGTATAGCGGTTTCGTCACTGTCAACGGTTAATTTCAGGAAATGACACAGAGCATTTTAATAACGTCGATGATGCATTAAAATATTAAACAGATACCTCTGGGTTATGGAATTCGTTGAACTGATTTTATTTATTAGAGACAGATTTATTAATGGCAATACATTTTAGGGAGTATTTCAAAAACAACAACAGGTTTTGATGATGAAGAGTTAATATAAATGAAATTTCATTCGATATTCATATCCACTTCGAAATCATAGGTTTGGTTCACTTGGGATCATCGAATAACATGAAGCACTGTAAACTCAACGACACAATTAATTGATAGCTAATTTTTTCAAGCGGACTTTTTGAGTGATCGATATTCTCTCAACCTGATGTTGATTGAATCAAAATCAACATTCTCGAAAAATTTGATTCAAGAAAATACTAGACATTCCACCGAATATTTTATAGGGATATTTCGAATTGAGTTGATAATTTTGTCATTTTTAGAATTGAATTTTACTCCAAGACAAAAATAAATCAAATATTCAATAAAGATATATAATTGTGAAGGAATAGACACAAAGTTGCCGCGATTTTTTGATATTCACATTGAATATCCTTCATCAAGTAGACTCATTAAACCTTTATAAATCAAAATCTTCAGTTTTAACTGAACCTGCCAGAACAATGGTCCATTTTATAGGTATAGCCCATTATTGAAAGGTCATTAAGAATTTATTCAAATTCAAATACTCCAGAGAATATGCTGCCACAAAAAAAACCATTTATGATTTTTTACTGTTCCCATGTTTTAGAAACTCACTACTCAATTCTTTACGAAAGCTTCATAGAAATCTGTTAATCAGTCCTACGCGAAGTTCATCTACTTCAAAAGTTCATTTAACTTAGCTGATGTTTTGTAAAACTCCATTCGGAACTTTCGAACTCTGAAAAATTGAATTAAATGTTAACAACATTATTATTAGAGAGTGAACTACTCAACTTCCTTTTCTAGAGAAAGAATATTGCCTTCAGTATGAGCACAATAGCAGTTGTTTCAAATTTCATGATTAACGGTTTGTCTTTATTAATTTTTATATTTCATATAAGTTTGTAATTTTGATTTTATTGCTCAATTACTAATATAATTAATGAGTAAATTATGTTCCTAACTACCTCATATCTCTTGAGCATAATGTAAACAGTTTTATTATACAAGGTTTATCAAGAAAATTATGAAAATTATCGTTGTTTTCCGATTTGAAATCAAATTGGCCATTTTGAAAACATTCCGTGAATGACTGACTGCATCAATTCTGTTTTATTGTCTGGCTATCAATTCTCTGTAGAGCAACCAACCTCAAAAGGTCACCTTCCACCCTCGGAGAATAAACATCTAACAGGTTTTTTTTTTGGAGGTAAATAACTTTAACTTGGCATTACTGTTCAAGATGAGGACCGATTTAACAGCTGTCAAGTGATTTATTCTCAGTTTGGTTCGGCAATTTATCTTCAATAGACTCACGCCTGAACAACGCTTGCAAATAGTTCAATTTCATTTCGAAAATAATGAATCTGTGCGGAATACGTATCGCGCACTACGTCCATTTTATTTTGTTTAGCGATGAAGCGCACTTGTGGTTGAATGGCTACGTCAACAAACAAAACTGCCGCATTTGGAGTGAAGCTAATCCTCAAGTGTATGTCGAAACACCGTTACATCCAGAAAAACTGACTGTTTGGTGCGCTTTATGTGCTGGTGGAATCATTGGTCCGTACTTCTTCAAAAACGATGATGACCAGAACGTTACAGTCAATGGTGATCGGTATAGAGCCATGATTACTTACTTTTTCATTCCTGAATTGAACAACCATGATGTCCAGGAGCTGTGGTTCCAACAAGACGGCGCAACATGTCACACAACTCGTGCCGCAATCGATTTATTGAAAGACACGTTTGTTGCCCGCCTAATTTCACGTTTTGGACTGTGAATTGACCTCTAAGATCTTGTGATTTAACACCGCTAGACTACTTTCTGTGGGGCTATGTAAAGTCATTGGTCTATGCGGATAAGCCACAAACCCTTGACCATTTGGAAGACAACATTTGTGTTATTGCCGATATACGGCCACAAATGTTGAAAAAAGTCATCGAAAATTGGATGTCCAGATTGGACTACATCCGAGCCAGTCGTGGCGGTCATATGTCAGAAATCATATTTGAAATGTAATGCCACAAGATTATCTTGCGGATAAATAAAATTCATGTCAATCGAATAATCTATCGTTGTTTTATTGCAATTTAAAGTTCTATAGCTCTAAAAAAAACACCATTCACTTCCAGTCCTAGGAACAAAAATAAATATTACAATATGATTCTCAAATTCCTATAAAACATCTTCAATAACGCTACCGAATCAACACATCCATATCTGTATTCATATCAGAAATGGAAACCTAAATTGGTTGAAACGGAATACGTATTTAAAAACGAAGCAGTAAACGGAAAAAAATCCTTTTCAATCTTTCAATCGGACTTTCGAACATGAAAAGAGTTTCAGTTGATTTTCATAGTTCTTGAACTGGCCATTTATACTCAAAGGCGAATACTATCCAGTCGTTTTAAAGTAAAAGCTTATGCATACCGGCTACGTATACTTCTGATGTTCTATAAACATACTTTTCATGAATATTCGAGTCTTTACACTGCCTCTCTCTAGCCTTCTGTTTCTCATCTGCATAGGTTGTTGAATATATTTGCTTCTGATATTTATATTTCCTGCATAGGTTCCAGTGTACGTAATATCTTTGCAATTCAGCTTATCCGAATTCAAATTAGTTTTATAGCTATGATCTTTCTGCAATATACAGAGTTAGAACTATTTAGAGTAGCACTTAAGGCATATGGAAAACAGTTAGGAATACAGGGTGGCTTTAATTATAAAAAATTTGCGTTATTTAGGGATGAGTGTGTTGGTGTGAACAGATCCAAAATATCTCCTATGGTTCCCGAAATATCTCGAAAAAAAAATCGAGATTTTTTTTCTGTATAACTCATTTGTTTTTGGAGGTAACTTCACGAAATTCGGTTTGTAGTCATTGTTCAATATACAAATTCTAATGGTACCTTCAGATTTTTTCTTTGTTCATTGTTTCACAAACGCGATTGTCAATTTTTTTTCCTTATGGATGCCATATTGATTATCCTTATGGGGCGATGAAGAAAAAAATTACGAATTCAACAATGTATCGCACTCTACAAAAATATTGAACCTACCAACGCAAATTTGAACTTTTGTTTGGTTAGTAGGCTGGAACCAGATTTGTCAGAAAACTTTGTTGATAGTTGTTATGTGAAACCATCACTCGAGTTTTTTAAATTATATAGAACAATTTCTACAGACATTGCCAGTTGTACGCTATGTAGAGTGTTGTTATCAGCATGATTATTTAACACTTCAAGTTTCTGGAAAGCTTGTAAAGGTTATATGGATAAGGGTGTGGTTACAACAACTAGAGTAGAATATTGACTAATATCAAATGTACACTCATTCAGGTGTGAAAAACTCAGGGAAATGATTGATGAAGAGCATTGAGTGGTTGACGGTTCAATCAAATTATTACTACATATTAAGATATAGGAATTTTTCATCATATGTTTATAGGCAATGTCTTAGTCAATGGTTTTATCGGCATCCTATCGCACAGGTGGGTACAAAGGATAAAAACATATTTATAAACTGCAAGAAGAATTTCTCATACTCGAATTATTCATAAGATAACATTTTTATCGATTCCCGACGATCTTGACAATTAGGCATTTCACAAACTACATTATGCCGTATTTAGTTCTGATACCTAGGTTTGAAACTTTCAAAGTTCAGTCAACATAAGAAATAAAGCCGGTCGATAACCAGCAACTCCGTATCTTTGCTGATTGTGTCCTTGATATGCATCAAAATGATCCGGTTTCTCATCGAAAAACCATCTTTAATGATGAGGGCCATTTTCAACACGGAGGCTACGTGAATGAGTAGAATTGTTGCGTTTGGGCTCAGAAAATCCAAGAATGATTACTGAAAAGTCTCTGCATCCTTAACACGTCACTGTTTATTTCTGTTTTATGGCTGTTGGTGTTATTGAACCTTACTTATTCGATAATAAGGCTGCTGCAAATGTTACTGTGAATAGATTGCGCTACCTAGCTATAATAAATTATTTTTTCATGGCTAGAATAGAAAGATATTGATGGGATGATGTTCATTTTCAACAAGACGTTGCTAACACACAAACAATGAAACATTCCCAATTTATCAAGAACAGTTGCTAAGTCGTGTGATTTCTAGAAGATATGATCACAATTGGCTACTTTTTCTTTCAGACCACGTTAAAGATGAGGTCTATTCCAATGCTCCACAATCCTTTCAAGACCCTAAAGATGGGATTCGTAATCAAGAACGTTCAGCCGCAAATATGCAAATTGGTCCAGGCAAATTTCATGAACAGGATATGATGCAGCTACCGTAGTGGTGGCTTCTATTTGGCTGAAGTCGTTTTCCACCATTAATGGCCTACCTTCCTTTTCACAATGAAGTAAACATCCATCGATTGCTCTCAGGCTATAATCGGTTTTTTGAAATATCAAAATGAAACCTCTTGTTGGAAGACCTCATACTTTTTCGCAATATTTTCAGAAACTAAAACCCTATAAAATCAATTGTATGCTTGAATTTGAATTTCATACACTGTCGTTCGAAACTCCCGACGTCAATGAACAAAGAAAACTATAAAAAGAGAAAATAAGAGAAGAATACAATTCAAATTTAATGAGAGATCAAGTTTAAGAAAGAGGGAAATAAACTGAAGACAAGACGTATCAATAAATAATTACCACCCGACAGATCACCATCCTACTCCAATAAGTATCAGGTGTGTGAATAAGTCTTTCCCGTTTTTTGTAAGAGATGGCGCCACCAATACTGTGCGAGTATTTAATGGTTACATATGTCATAATCAAAGCTTATTCATCTGTCAACAATTCCACACTAACACATAAGTTGAAATTTTTTCGCATCATAAATTTTTGAAATCGTGAAAATGTCGAAATTTGAGCCGAGTCGACGTCATTTGCGGGAATTTTCACTTTATTGGTTCAATTTGAAGAAATCTGCTGCCGAGGCGCATCGGTTGCTTCAGGAAGCTTATGGAGAAGGTTGTGTCGATGATTCAAGTGTTCGCGGATGGTTTCGACGCTTCAAAAGTGGCGATTTCGACGTGGAAGACAAGGAGCGTTCCGGGCGCCCGCAAATCATTGAATATCAAGAATTGGCGACTTTGCTTGATGAAGATTCGTGTCAAACGCAAGAAGAACTTGCTGAAGCATTGGGAGTTGACCGAACAACCATTTCCAAGCGTTTGAAAGCCATGGGAATGATCCAAAAGCAAGGAAATTGGGTGCCGTACGAACTGAAGCTGAGAGACGTCGAACGGCGTTTTTTCACTTGCGAACAGCTGCTTCAGCGACATAAAAGAAAGGGTTTTCTGCATCGTATCGTGACTGGCGATGAAAAGTGGATCCGTTACGATAATCCGAAGCGAAGAAAATCATGGGGACTACCCGGCCATGCATCATCATCGACGGCCAAGCCAAATATTCATGGCGCCAAGCTCATGCTCTGTATATGGTGGGACCAGCTAGGTGTGGTTTACTATGAGCTTCTGAAACCGAATGAAAGGATCACAGGCGAGGTCTATCGACGACAATTGATGCGTTTGAGCCGCGCACTGCGAGAAGAACGGCCACAATACTCCGACAGGCACGACAAAGTTATTTTGCAACATGACAATGCTCGCCCACATGTTGCACAGCCTGTGAAAACATACTTAGAAACGCTCAAATGGGAAGTCCTACCCCACCCGCCGTATAGTCCAGACATTGCTCCGTCTGATTACCATCTCTTCAGATCGATGACGCATGGCCTGGCTGACCAGCACTTCCATTCCTACGAGGAAGCCAAAAAATGGGTGGATGACTGGATAGAGGCCAAACCGGTCGAATTTTTTCGCAACGGGATTCGTATGTTGCCAGAAAGATGGGGAAAAGTTGTAGCTAGCGATGGCCAATACTTTCAATAATTCATTTTTTCACAATAAAGGCTCAAAATTTGAAAAAAAACGGGAAAGACTTATTCACACACCTGATACAAAAGACCAAAATTCAATTATTCCTTTCTCCCCTGATCGGAAAAATCCCCCCGTCGAAGCCTCCCACTCCAAGAATTGCTCCTTTGCCACGTCGACAATGACAAATGTCCCTGCAGCGATCCAAGGTCCTCTACAACACGGCATTATTCGGGTCACGGTGGTGCTTCGCGCCGTTTGATGTCCTCGCCGACAGATTAATCACTCAATTTTGAGGTTATGTCTGATCGACGCGAGAACAGGCAGATGTTCGAAGTTTGAATGGTCCATTCGATTCGACGAAACGTCGAATTGCAATATAACGATCACGTATATTGAGGGGGATTGCAATCCGGGCGATTGAATTATAGGAAACGTTTGACATTGCCGGCTTGATCAGGATTGGCTCGGTTATGTGCAACATAGGAAATGTTTTGCGATTGATATGGTGCTCTGATAGCTTTGTCCATGACTGAAAATTGTCTGGAGTTCGATATCTTCAAAACTAATTTCTAACGGGTGTTTTAGTGATTCATTCTCAGTTTGGTTTGGCAATTCATCATAAATAGAAACACGCCTGAACAACGCTTGCAAATAGTGCAATTTCATTTCGAAAATAATGATTTTGTGCGGAATACGTATCGCGCACTACGTCCATCTTATCGTCGACAAAATCGTCCATCAGAGCAGTTAATTCGATTAACCATGGCACGTTTTCGCACCACGTTTACTCTTATTGATAACTCGCATCCCCAGAGACGCCGTACGGTGCGTACAGAAGAAGCTATTGCTGCTGTAGAGCGTAGCATTGAGGAAGACCCGAATGAGTCTCTCCGCCTTCGAGCACAGGAATTGGATCTGTGTCCATCCACTTTATGGAAGATTTTGCAGAAGGATCTTGGTTTGCGTGCTTACAAAATCCAACTCGTGCAAGAATTGAAGCCAAACGATCATCAAGTAAGGCGTTGCGTTGCGCTGGCTAGTGATGGCGAGCATTCCGTTACCAGTTGATCCGGAGTTTTTTTCTCTTCCCCACAGAATCTGCACTTGTTACTTTCTCTGAAGGATAAACGATTAGACTCTTGTAGAAGATATTACAAGAACTCCATTCCGAACGCCAAATTTCCTTATCACTTTCATTAGATTGAAGGAAATCATTAATCCATAAAGGTTTGCATGACTTTTATCTGGCAGTTCTTCTATCTTGGAGGTAGGATATAATTGGAAATAAGATCGGGTATAAACGAAATTAATCCCAAGATTTCTTGACTGCAACCTGTCTACGAATATGAGGCTGAACTATATGTGATAGATATTATATGTGATAGCACCGGTAACCAATGTAAAGGTGTAGATCTAATAATTCCACTGATAATTCTCATAGAAACGTTAGGCTGTGCACTAATTTCATGAACATGAGCACTATTGAACCAAACAAAAGAATAGTATTCAGCAGCTGAAAAAACCAAGGCCAAAGCTGCTGTACTAAATGTGCTGGCATCAGCACCCCATGAATAACGATCTAATTTTTGAAGTTTATTATTCCTCGACTGACTTCAATTTCAAACGTGAATTTTCCAAGTGGACCTTGAAATTCAAAGAAAAATCAAATTTATTTATTTATAGTCATGATTCAAGATGGAATTTTGGCGAGTCTTTCTCGAGCATACTGTAGCGAACCATCACTATTAAGCTTTTTCTTAAACACCCAGTTATGGTCCACTACACTGGCACCTTCAGGAACTTCTACAATTTTCCAGGCATTGATATATAGTCATTATCAGGATTAATTTCATCACTAGCTTCTTCTATATCATATGTCCATATACCTTCAAGAAATATGCAACAGAGGCGTAGGCAAAAGACATCAATATAATTTTCAGATTCTAAAAACGCCTTAGTTCTTCAGGAATGTCCAATTGGTCCTTCGAATTGTTGAAATTATTAATTATATATTGTAATCCCATATAAATTATGATGAATACCTGCTATTCAATAGGGGGCTCTCTAGAAATCACTATTTGGTATTCTAAATCGTACCGCCAATTTTACCCGCCGGCCCTGACCGCTATTCATCTGTTTTGTGTTGAATTGAACGGGCGAAAATCGAACTCCATATTTCCCTTTAATGCGATTTCAATTTTTCATTTCCCGACATTCAAACAGCAGTAATGAAAATATAAAACTACGTTCTCTGCATTAGATTCAAATCGGGCCATAAATGAAATATCCTCGATTTATGACTTACTGGCTTTTATGGCCGGCGAATATTTTTCCGCAGATTATTTCGGCACTTATGAAGGATAGTTATCGGCTTGCAGCGAGAATTTGTGTTTTTTAGCAGCCCCAAGGGAGTGGGATGATTTCTAGCATGATGTTTGTTGGTTAAACATAAATGGATGAGAACATGTCTGCAATGTTATTTCAACGCATTTTATATGACATTAAGTATGACAGAATGCAACGTTGACACCCGTTAAATTTCATTTCAAAATAAGCTACAACTTGACATTTGTGGAAAGGTTATCGAGGGTCATCATTTCGGTGAAAAAGTGTTAGATGAGCAACACTTGAAGAAAAACAACAAACAAACGGAGTCCACAACAGAAGCCAGCCGTCCATTTGTGGTTTCCGCAGGAAGACCCAATGGGTTTCGAGCAACAACCAACATCACCATGCAGGTAGGTATAGCTTTCCACGAAGTGATATTGGTTGTTGCCCATTTTGATTCATTTCAACGACTCATGCTAGTCATTGACAGGCTTGAGTTCTTGTGCAAACTGAACTTTAAAAGTTTTTTTTTTACAAAAAACGGTGTAATATTGTTTAGATAATATTTACTGTGACCTAGCAATCTATTGTGCCCACGATCAGAGCTATTCTTCCATAACGTACTCTTCAGCTCAAGCTGAGATGGCTTCAAGAAGATTACTACCTCACTTTTAAAAGTTTCCTGTCCAAAGCAGATTTTGCGTTGGCTAGTGATGGCGAGGCATTCCGTCACCCGGTGATTGGAAGTTTCTTCCTCCTTCCAACAGAATCTTCACTCGTCATTTTCTGCTAGACCCAATTTCATGAGGTGTTTCCTAAGGCGACAATGCCCTGTGGAAATCCAGTTTGGAGGTATAGTAAATTCCTGCTGAAATCTAGATACTCCTTGGATCTGGCAGTGTCAAAGTATTGAAGATCGGAACTGGAAAAAATCCAACTCAGGAAGGTTCCGCCAGAGTGTTTCTCTTTTGGTTTTTCCTTATCCTGAAACTCTTGCTTGTAGGTACATTTACCTTCACTATCTGAAGGTTCAAGGCTAATGAAAGGGACTTGTGCCCTTTTTCTGGGAAGTGTGTTGGCCTTGTTAAGATTGACAAACCTGGGTTTCGTCAACATCACGGGCAACAGCAGCAACATTCTCAAATTTTCTTGTGCTGCGCAGCCGATCTCGATTTTTTCAAATCACTAAATGTTTCAACCATTGCTGGCCAAGAAGAAGCTTTGCGACGACCCAAAATTGCTTTATTTTTGTGAACTTGAACCACAAAGTTCTATCATTTATGTAGAGAATTTCAACAATATCACTACCCTGTTGAAGCATAGGTATAGCGTTTTATTTATTGTAATAGCGTAGTTTTCACTTGTCAAATTTCAAAAGATGACAGCTTCAAATGTGACATCGACTCAGATAGAGAGATATTCAAAATAAAACCGCTTGTTGGAGTATTATTTTCATTCTGCTGAGAATAGGTTCTACCATCCTCATTCAGTATCAGCGGTGGTTAGAAGTTTGATGTAAATACAAATATCGAATAAACGTGATAAAAAATCTGAAAAAAGTTGGCAATGCTTTTTTACTCAAGGGAGTAAAAAATACTTTATTCCAGTAGAATAGCTTATGATATATGCGTCGGGCAAAATATAAAAAGCCCAGCTCTGAAAGCAATCCCAAATGTAAATGTATCATTCCCAACGAATTCAACCAACAGAAAGCTAACGACCCAAAAACCCCAAGCTAATTTCATCAAGCAATTATTTCTGATTCGATTTCGACCAAGTCCACGCCTTTTTAAGTTATTAAAGTCGGATTAGTGGGAATCTATGTAAGCGACAGAGGAAAGCCACTATTTAAAATGCTGTTTAATCAATTTCGAATTTAGCCTTTGAAGTTTTCCGAAGCGTCCGAACGCTTTGTTTGACCTAAACGAATTAAATTCCTCGTCTGTGGAGGGGCGAGGGTTCGATTCTGTGTTCTTCCTGTTTCCATTGATCGATTCATTTCGCTTAAGCGGAGGAATTAGCCTATTTGAGCCTGATATAATACTACCCACGAAATGTACACGTTTTGAAAATTGTGAAACATAAAGGGTTTCAGAATAGTTGAAACAAGCTGATGTCTGGTTTTTGTTACATTTCCTAACTATTATTGAATTATCTAGGAAGATGTGTAGAATACGATGAAATATTGGAGATTGTAAAAATTATTTGTAAAAAACTTTATTCAAAGCTTACTGACTTTTGAAGCTATTTATTGCTCATACTGTAACACGGCACTTTGCCCACAATACGTTTGATAGACCAATGAAACTTGGCAATTAAGGAACATATACTGTCAACGAAGGCCATTTTGAATTGAATTGAGTACATTACTTGAATTATTCAAATTTGTTCAGTAGGACAAGTATAGGGTGCAACATGTGGAGAAAGTCCTTTTCTCACTCGTGGGTTTGCGGTATTTCCTCACTTGTTTCACAATATACTATTTCTCACTCGTGTGTTTGTGGCACAAGCTTTTCAGGCTCGTGCAAAAACTTCCACACTCATGAGAAAAGTTATACGTTCCCCACTTTTTGCACATTATAATATTTAATAATAATAAACGCCTTTATTGGATAGATCCAGTCCACTCAGGGGCGAAGTCTAACAATGCTATTCAACTTATTCCCCCGAGTAGAAAAAAACACAAATGCACAAATTTAAAGAATACAAGTAATGTACTTGATTCAAGTCAAAATGACCTTCGTCAAAATGCATTTTTTGCATTTCCATAGAAACGATCTTTTAAAAGCTCAATTTTATTGGTCTATCAAAAAAGATGAGAACAAAATGCCATGAGGAATAATATTTCTCACAATACAGGGTGGCCATTTGAAAACGAAACAGACGAGATTACAGACGAAATAAAGTTTTTCGATAGAAATGCTCGGACAGGTCGATTTCTGTTTCGAGGGGGACCACTTAAGATGTAGGTTACGGACGCATAGCGCTTCAACCCTTGCTGCTACAACCCCCACCCCCAATTTTTGAATAGGGAAGATGGGGTGAGTGATACCTCAATTTAAAGGTATTTTTATACTAATTTCAGCACAGTAATTGTTTTTTCATTTTATGCATTAGTTCTCGAAATATTCATGCGTTAGTTAGTTAGGAAGGAAGCCACAGTCATGGTTGTTTTGAAGCTCAAAATGTCGATTTTTCACAAAACACTACAAGTGCCATGAAAACACCACTTCATTTTCAAATACTTAGTAAAGAATATTTCGAGAACTAATGCATAAAATGAAAAAACAATTACTGTGCTGAAATCAGTATAAAAATACCTTTCAAATGAGGTATCACTCACCCCATCTTCCCTATTCAAAATTTGGGGGTGAGGATTGTAGTAGCAAGGGTTGAAGCGCTATGCGTCCGTAACCTACATCTTAAGTTGTCCCCCTCGAAACAGAAATCGACCTGTCCGAGCATTTCTATCGAAAATCTTTATTTCGTCTGTAATCTCGTCTGTTTCGTTTTCAAATGGCCACCCTGTATATGAAACCCAACATATTATGAAAAATAATTTGGGGTTCCAATTCTTGTACAAATTGAATTCAAAATTATATCAACTATCCACATTCAAAGCACTTCCGCTTTCGAATGGAGAGGTAGGGATCATCACGAACAGATCGATTAACCCGTTCCACGTTCTCTCGTTCAGGCAGTAAGCTGAAAAACTATGAGCTGCCTTCTTCAATGCCCTGTATAATTGAAAAATAAAATTTGGGAATGCGAAATAACCCTCAGAACTCTCCAGGTGCAGCCAAAACAATATCATTATCGATTCAACTCCTAAAAAACTGTCAGATCCGAGATCCGATACGACAACCGATCTCACCAGCCGCTGTTGCATAAGAAAAGGTTAATTTGTGGTGTTTCTTCCCTGTCCAAATTTCCAATTTGCCACTCCCGGCTCCATCCAGACATCTATTGGGCTTCGTGATTTGCATGTTTTCAATATTCAAAATGAAAGTATAATTTTATTACCGTCGGTTTCTGTTGTGGCACCGTCGCTACGAACACGGCGGCGAACAAGATGATGAGATTTTGTTTTGGCGTTGTCGTGGAAATTGGAGTTTATTGATTGACGAACGGAATGAATACTGATGAAATTCCTATCCGAACGCGTATTGAATATTTCTCCCCTCCTCACCCCTAGGTCTGAGGGAGAAATTGAAAAGGAGGGAAATTATTTTCACGTTAATTCTGCAGTTTGCTCAGCTTTTATTGCTCTTTTTGAATTCTCTTGATTGTAGAGGGGAGGGGTGGAATATCAGTTTTCTTATTTCCAATTATGATCTTCTTGAATTGGAATGGAGAAAATGAAATAAAAGTTTTCATTTGTGTCAATTGCAGAAATGTTCATGTTCCTCCTTTTCTTCTGATTATGCTCGAATGGTTCATGTCAAGGTATATTAAGAATTCAATATTGCATTCCTCGCAGCAATTCTTGTCATCAATCGGAAATTACGACTCATTGTAGTTGATACCGTTCTGCTATTTCCAATTATAATTTTTTCCAATTTAAAAGATGAATAACTGATGAATTCTAATTCTGTGTTTATAATTTTTCTGTTTTCCATTGTTTTAGAAGCACGATAGTAAATTTTTTCTTATGAACGCCATATTGGTTATCCTTATGGAGTGATGAAGTTAAAATTACGAATTCAACAATGTAACACACCTCACAAAAATATCGAGTCAAGCTATGCAAATTTGAAATTCATTTTTATTTTTTGTTCAAGTGGTTGGCTGGTGCCAGAATTGTGAAATAAATTGTTACTTTATTCAGTTGTTATGTGAAATCATTGAGTTTTGTAAAAACCTGAATCCAGTTTGACAAGTTAGTCATATTAACAACCCAAAGTTACCAACTGGTGGTTTGAAACTGATAGTTAGGAACTGGTAGTATCTAACTATAACTACCAGTTTATACCTTTCATTTTCTGAAGACCTCAACATCGTTGATGATTCGTTTGTTACACGTTTGTAGAGTTATTGGAGATTATAGTGTTTTTCCCTCAACTCCGGGTAGATACTTAAAAATTGAGTAAAAGGTCATTCACCATGAGAATATAATTCAATATTCAAACTACCTCAAACCCTATTTCAGTTATTTCTGGGGCATCAATTTCAACGTAACTAAGCATCATCAATAAGCTAGTTAGCAACCGTCAATCAACCTTTGAAGACCCTGTAAAGAGCCTATTCGACCCTTCAAAGTGACAGGTTAGTCCCGTCAACGGTTGCTTTTCCTACATAACGAATGCAAGGTCTGAGCGTGTCCTATTCTGCATTTTGATTGAAAGAAAACTTCGGCCGTCGTTATCTTGTAAATCGATGAAATATTCAAGAAGGTGGAACAGAAGACGTAGACTGAAACAAAATTAGGAGGAGCTGAAAGGCCAGACGTTTCGAGTTGTTTTATGGTTCGTTATTCCAGATGAAATTCTTTGTTAGTGCGTATAACCTATTCAGAATGACAGCAGGGGGGGGAGGTTTGAATGTTGAATTATTCTCAGAGGATCTCTGTGGAATTATTTCCATATTTATGTTGACTTTTGGCATTGAGATCAAAAATATTATGACAACCAGGCATAAGTCTGTACAGGTTTAGAAAAAATATTTCATTTTATGGATATTACAAGAGTTCTTGGTCGAATCTTCTTATTTAAGTTCTAATTTCTTAGTTTGAGTCAGAGAAGAAAAATTTGGATTTCTGAATAGTTAATTCAATTACATCAAAACTAAAGAATTCAGAAAATCGAAGTTGTAATTAAAAATAGTGAATTGAATTTCAGAAGTTATCAATTTAATTTCAGATAAAGTACCAAAATGTATATAAGTCAGAACAGTACCGAATATGAGGTATCAGTAAAATATGCAACACAGGTATTAACATAGATATGGCTACCAGGGCATTGTGGTTTAAGGTGTCACGTTCTCGTGGAAATTATTAAAACTCTGATGGACGGCAGAAGAGAACTTTATTGTGGTATAGCACTTGGATACCTCTATGACCACTCTAATAACTCAACTGGTCATCACCTCGTTCTTTAATCCACTGCACTCTCCTCTTCCCAGTTTTATATATGGGTTACAAACATCAAATCATATTGTACACCATGAATTTCTTCTTCCTTTTCTTATTCTCTAAGTTGTATACCTACGCAATAGTATCATGGCACCTGCAATCTTATTACGATAGGGTAAAGATATTCTCTATTATATATTTCTGAGAACCATATGAATGATAACGTTGTATGCACAAGTACCACGAAAGACCTTTGTTACACTAATACAAGTACATTTATATTAAGTATTGTGACGACAAATATGGCTAGACACAGACATTATGTCTAATTGCTTCTTGTCGCCACAGTGGTATTGAAGGAATCGAAAAAGCGGATGAACTTGTGAAAAATCAAGGTAAACACCTGTTGATCTTAGGTCTTTCTGTGAGTCTGGAAAACACCAATGTAAGGCAACGTTCCAACAATGGAAATTGAATAATACAATAACTATCTGGAGGAACTGGTCTTGCTCAAGTAAAGAAATTTGTGGTGCTTTCACCGATTTATACCAGGAAGCTCTTGAAGCTGCCATGAGCTGAGCTTCGGGTAATAGTGTAACTGCTGACAGGACACGGTCGATGCAAACACTTTTTGTACCGCATGGTTCAGCCAGCAGATGAGATTTGCAGGCTCTGTGGAAAAGAGGTCGAAACAGCCGAACACATAGTATGCAAATGTCAGATGCTGAATGGCCTAAGAACCACTCAAATGGAAAAGTAGATTCTGGCTACTCAGAATGATAAGAATGTCGTCGGTTTCGTTAACAGCATCGACGGCCTCCCTGGGTTTGTTTGAACAGAAGATCAATTTGGACGTAGTTACCGCAAGGCTATCAGAGCTGCAACAACCCCGATACAGTAATAGTATTATTAATAAATGATATGACTTCTCATTTTTATTGATTCTCAAAATACATGTAATCAATTCTGAATTACAATTTCCTGTTTCCAACTCATGAAATTCAATTTACTTCTCTGAGAATTACATTTTACGATATCTGAATTACAATTGGAAAAGGTGTAGTGGTGTTATAAAAAGCAGGAATCTATTGGCCATTCAGATTTTCTGAAGGAAACGAATAAACCATAAAAATTAGATATGCTGATAAAGCCGAATGAATATCATCATGGTGGATACAAAAGAAACAACGAACTTTTATAGATATCATTTTATTACCGCCCAATAACTGTTTGTAAAGAGTTATTGAAACCATTACCATTCCATACGATAATTCCATCACGTGAATGGCACTTTCGCAAACAAAAAGAAAAAAAACGTCATTATTCCGCATACGCCTCAGAACTGCCGAATACATAAACATAATTTCCGAAATAAATAGCCATTTGTGTCATTCCAGTCCTCTAATTTAATTCGACGTAATTTGACGCAATCTGACAAATATTATTCCGGCATGCGAAGCTTCTATCAAGGGGGCCGTTCCGTAATTTCGTTCGTTGGGCCGGCGTATTAAAAACATGTATGTTAATGCGTCCTACACATGACAGAATTACATTATTCGGTCGGAATTCGAGGCGAGATGTTGGTCTCTTCGAGCTGGGAACAATTGCCATGCCATCTAGATTTGAGCGATTCGATTTGAAAGGTTCTTGGTCGGAACGAATTGATGTTTTACCGTTTTTGTTTTTTCGACTGGTGAAGGTCAGGGGGAAATGATGACGCACAGGATTAAAATGATGTTGAAATCTAGCCTTAGATCTTTCTTTCTTGGGAGGGATAATGGGAGGAATAATAATGAAGGGATATTCAAGGTGGTTTCTCATTGGGATCATTTAATCTTGGAAGGCTAGAAGTAGTTTGTGTTTGAGATCCCTTGATCTTGAAAGGCTAGAAGTTGTTTTTCTTTGAGATCCTTTGATCTTGGAAGGTTAGAAGTAGTTTCTCTTTAAGATCCCTTGATCTTGGAAGCTTTAATAATAAATCCATAATTAATGGGTTTTGGAGGCTAACCTCTTGTCTCTTTCTTCAGCAATAGACAATTTGATACCCTTTCCTCTTGGAAGGGGGACGAAGGCCTTGCTTCCTTTACCAATGATGAAAACATTGTTCAACCTGGTGGCGAAGGTATGACCATTAGCATCTTTAACCTGTACAATATCGAAGGATCCTGGATGACGTTCCCTATTCATAACTGTACCAACACGTCTTGAAGAAAATATTTCTGGATAAATTCCGTTAGATGTAAGCCAATAATTCGTCGCTGCAATGTCTATAGGTACATAGTCCTGGTTTACTTCATTGAAATAGTCCATGAAGAGCTTCTTGTTTCCTCTTTGTAGTTTTTCTGTAGTTTGCCTGGTGGTCATATGAAACATGCTGCTTGTGCCGTTGCGAAGGTGTTAACTTGTCAGCTCCTCACAATGATTGGTAGACCTCTAACGTATTTCCTTGGTCTCTGCAGTCTTAAGTTTTCCAGATGCCCATGAGCAAATTCCATGATATCCAGCAGACACCTGCCTCCTTTATTCCTTGGCAGGGGTCCTCTCGTCCTCTCGATGTTGTTTTTCGGATGGTTCTTGTGTGCTTTCATCATTAAAGCAGTCATTTTCAGGTTCTAGATATCCATGAACAAACCTTAATAGAAGGATTGAATATGCAGATCTATTGATGGTTCTCATCATGTTCTTGCTGCTGAGTTTGTTTTCAAATTTATTCTGATTCTTCGGATTAATCCAGTAGCTAAGTCTTCCTTTATTCTTTGATGGTTGATTCTTAATTTTTTTTTCATTTCAAGGTATTTGTAAAGACCGTTCGATTTCATTGTTTGTCCATTTGAGAGAGCGATTGGTAGACTTCAAATTCTTCTTCACACTATGCTGGGAGTACCACTCTTGTCCAGACTGAATACATTCCTACATGTCTGTTTTTAGTTAAAAATCTTCCATGTATAGCAGATAATTCAGGATGATGGTATTACTGCTGTCTCTGATGTAGAATAGTTATTTATAATACAAGTGCAGAAGACATTGATATTCTTCCACGAGTTCAAAATTCAAAAACGAGCCACGAAGTGGCGAGTTTTGGAATGAACGAGTGGTAGAATGAGCCTTCTGTACGACTATTATACATTATTTTCTCTAATTCATTGCATTCTCATTGAAATTAATGAAATATTTCCATAAATATAATTTAGTGATTTTTGCATTGAAAAATGTTGGTTGGCAGAACTGATTTCTTTAAGGCAATTTGATGAATTGATAGATAAAGCCGTAGCGGAAAGTTCGGAGTGCCAACATAGAATAATAAAATATAACCATGAAAACTGTGCGTTTCTGATATATTCTCGCACGATTTTGTTGAATGAACAGAATAACCACAGAATTAGAGAAACATTCTTTCAGTAGCGTTCAGTTGTTGAGAAAGGGGGTTAGTTCAGCGTCAAGCAGAACTATAAAGGGCTCAAAAAATCTTCCTGGAAAATTTCATTCATTTCAGTATATAAGTTGGTTGGTAAACCTTCTTTCTTATATTATTCTTTAATTTAGACAATTGCTGATATATGCATCAAGTGTGTCAGTAGTTTGTTGACAGATAGATGTACGTTGTTCTGGTTAATAAATAGTAAATGGTGGACTGCTTCTTACTATTATAATCCCTAAAAAAATATTGTTCGTCGTTTTTGGATCAGGTTTGGATCAGGAGATTTGAATCTCCTAATCGCAATTGGTATTATTATTAGTCAGAGTATAAGGTGAGAGTTCTAACAATAATATATGACAGCATCTTAGCAAATAACCTTATAGCTTCGCCAAAAAGGAAGTTCATTAAGAGTGCCAAATCTATAGAATGTGTAGAATTATGTAAGCAATATTTTTATTGAATTGAGATCTGACTCTAGGTAGTTCGACAATAGTATACTTGTTAAACAAACGAAATATTGAAAGGACCTTATGATTCGGAGGATAATTGTTTTTTCCTACTTACTTGAAAAATTTCATGAAATAATCAGTGAACGATCTTGCGAAACCGTCTGACAATTTTACAATTTCAAGAAGACCATTCGCAGAAATAAATAACCCCTGCCAACACTTCGAATCTAGACTTGAACCAGCCCTCCGAGAACTCAGCTGTACACCCCCCCCCACCCGTTCACTAAGAAATTGCATATAAAATTTTCAAGATAACCTTCTGGAATTCTTTGGAGTCTCCAGCGCCCCGAAACTGACTGCGACATATATCAACCCCTTCTTCTTCAGCCCGGCCCTTCTTATTGCGGAACCCGGCGAGCAGATCTGAGCACTTTTATGGTTAGCATAATTCGGGATGGAAATATTATACCACCTCTTTTTCGGGCGCGTTCCAACTCGGCATGATGGATAATTCGCCTAAGCCAGACAGTTCGGCGGATTGACTGGCTGAGAAAAAGAAGGGGGGGGGGAAATTTGATGCTGCCGGCTTCTATCCCCGAGCTCCCCTCGAATTAGCATGATATTGTTTTACGTCTTGACGGTTTCTTGCCGGGAGTTTGCTGGTGGAGGGTGAAGGGAGTTTTATTTTAGTTTGGTGTGAAAGGTAGGAGTTGTGGAGTTTTTACCTTTATACGTTAGAAACGCTGGATTATTCATGAAACATCATTGAACTAAACTGGCGGACATGGCCCCTCCAGTCCTCTGTGTGATCTCTCAGAGTCTTATTGTGTGTTCTATGAGAGTTTAGTCTATTCAAACCAATTTGACTTACATGTTTGTATGTAGCAGGCTTCATGTTCTGGGAAGGTTTTGTTCAATCTCATTTCATATCAATTTTTGTTGTTCATTGTTACTAGGTATTAGTGGATCCAAACTCCTCCTTAACTTCGTTAAATTACTATTATTTGAACTGGGTTTGTTGTGGCTCAGTAAACATTCCGGGAACTGCTACCATGTAGATCATTTGTTCTTTACCCTACTCATTCATGGAAACCCAAGGAGGTTGTTAATGACGTTAATAAAAGTGACAACCTCCTTAGAGGCCATAGCCGTTACCTCACGGGTATCCAGGACCAGCTTTCCCATATGAATGGTTCTTTGGCCAGCCAGCTCTGTACACTTGCATACCATGTGTTCGGCTGTTTCTGCTTCTGATCCACAGAGCCTGCAAATCTCATCTGCTGACTTTTCCATACGGTACAAATCATGTTTGTATCGACAGTGTCCTGTTAGCAGTCCCACCATCACCCGAAGTTCGGCTCGTGACAGCTTCAAGAGCTTTCTGGCGTAGGTAGGTGAAATAATCACGAATTTCTTGGCCTCAGTAAGTCCAGGAGTGTTAGTCCAGTGGATAATCCTGTTGTTCAACTCCCACGGCTGGACCGCTGCCTTATGTTGGTTTTTTCCTAAACCACAGAAAGGCTCAGGTCCATACGGTGTTGACCTTGATGCACTTTTTGCAAGTTCATCAGCTTTTTCATTTCCTTCAACACAACAGTGCTCTGGTACCCACAGTAGAGTCACTTTATTGCCTCTGGCCAGTTGCCTTATGGAGTTACGGCACTCCCATGTCAACAGAGACTTCTGGCAGCATCACTCCAGGGATCTCAGCGTGGTATGACTGTACGTGGTGATGTAGACATGCACCCCCTCGAGGTTCATTTTAAGACACTCCTGAGAGCATAAGTAAACAGGCAGTATCTCAGTCTGTAAAATAGAGGGCTAACTTCTCAGGGCTTTACAGATCCTCAGTTAAGGTCCATATACCTCAATGCCAGTACCTCTTCCGTTTATTTTGATCTATCGGTGAACCATTTGGATGACTTTTTGTCCAAACAATTTACGAAACTTTTCGTTAAATCAACTATCCGGGTGTCTTTTATCAGATAATATTCCAGTGGGAATTTCACGGCTTTAAGGGAAATCCGAATGTGAAATCTGTACTCCTGGTTACGATGCAATTAGGCAGAAAGATCGGGATAGACTTCAACCGATTTAGTGAAAAGAAATATAAGCCCATAGATTCCCATTCAGAATTAGCATATCGCATGATGACAACTTCAAATTGGAATATCTATGCCAAATTTTAATTTATTATCTTATCAAGGAAGAGTGCTATGAGAAGAAAAAAGTATCAAACTTCAACATCCTGTGTGTCAAAAAAACGTTTCATTATAGAATGAATGCCTGAACCATAAAGAAGGCAAGAATCAAGCCTTTAGTTTGGGATGCTATTTATATATGGAAAGTTTGAGAAGTGGCAAATTAAAAAGCGTTAAAAAAGTCAAACTACTGAAAATAATGACCATCAAGTCAAGAAAATTGCTGTACTTTGTTAATTTCATGCGCAGAGAGAAATATAGGCTAATGCAGTTGATATTGGAAGAAATTACATGTGGTAAAAGAGTTGCAAGAAGAAAACGAAGAGCAAGCTGGCTTCAGAACCTGATGACGTGGTTTGACTACAGCTAGAAACAAAATTATCTGGTCAAGTGAATTCCCTAACCTCTCTACAGAAGAAACTGAAAAAAAAAATGAAGGACATATTTTAAATAGCGAATGTCCGATATTAGCTTCCATGTTCAAAGATCGATTAAATTTCTGAGAGCAATCTATCAATCTCAATCTCGTGCACCAAAACTTGCATTCTCAAACAACATCGCTACACAGTAGAAATCTAGCAATATCTACCTTGTAGAATATTCTCTACAGGACCAGTAATCACGCTGAATATTCTCACAGGGACAGAAGTAAAATCCCTTACGTGCGTCTATGATGTGGCAAATGATGCCTATTTGACGCCCTCACACGGATTTCCCCCTGACAAAGCATTCTCGATATTTCGCTGTCCTTGCCTCCAGCGGTTTTTATCCCCCCAGTGCGATCGGAGGAATGTCTCCAGAAAAACTGCCTCCTTTGTCCGAAATTTGTCAATGTTTTCCTAAACCTTCGCCATATATTTTCAACGCCACAGGCGATGAAAGACCTTCTCTGGGCGGCACGTGGGATATTCATTGTTGCTGGCACACTTCGTCCTTAATTTCGAGGGAGGATGTATTTTTCGAAGCGGTTTTACGTCACTGAAAGAGGTACGAGCCCACTCTGTTTACTTATTGAATTTAAAATGGATGTGATTTTTCACCTTCAACGTGTTGAATTCGAAAATTCTCTTCATTAAAAGCTACAGCTTTTAATAACGACTAGTGGGATTTTCTCTAGCCTACACAAAGAACCTCCTACAGATATCATGAGCTGAGTTTCGAATAATTGTGGGAGTACATGATTATGCGATACTGATGAGCTCTAAAAAGAGCGCAACTGATCGATCTCTCCTGACCGTCAACTCCATGTGGTTAAGACTAATGATGACTGCTAGGTTTATCATAGAAAGGATGAATATCCAATTCTCATGACGATGATTCAATGAACCGGGTTTGTATAAGCTTCGAAATGTATAGTTCAGATGTATATATATCAGAAAAATGAAAAATCCAATTCATGAGCTGCATAAGAACAATTAAAAAAAGCAATTCTCTTGACGACGGCTAAGTATACCGGGTTTGTATAAGCTGTAGGAAGTGTGAGGTTCAAATTTATATGAAATCTACCCATTCTAAAAAAACTAAAATGAATGAATATCTTGAAAACTACCATGAAATTTATAAATTGTAGAGGTATTCACCAAGTGGTCGATGGTTTCTTTTACACCACACTCACATAGTGGGCTTTCCATAGAATGGAGAACATACTATTGTAACGACCATGACCTGTCCTGAGTTGATTTAAAATACACCAAGTTTTCTTAGGAAGATTGAAACCTAGAACTCTCTCTGAAAGCTCAACGATTAAACTTTAGTTGAAGACATTACCAGAACTCCATTCCGAACGCCAAATTTCATTGTCTCGAAGGAAGGTTGGTCTATTATCTGTTAGGTGAGATATAATTGGAAATAAGTTCGGGTGAAATTAAATTTTTTAACTGAGACCTGTCTACGAATATGAGGCGGAAGTATATGTATGTTATATGTAAAGGGTGTTTTTTTTAGAGCTATAGAACTTTAAATTGCAATGAAACAACGATGGATTATTCGATTGACATGAATTTTTTTATCCGCAAGATAATCTTGTGGCATTACATTTCAAATATGACTTCTGGCATATGAGCACCACGGCTGGCTCGGATGTAGTCCAATCTGGACGTCCAATTTTCGATGACTTTCTCCAACATTTGTGACCGTATATCGGCAATAACACGGCGAATGATGTCTTCCAAATGGTCGAGGGTTTGTGGCTCATCCGCATAGACCAATGATTTTACATAGCCCCACAGAAAGAGGTCTAGCGGTGTTGAATCACAAGATCTTGGAGGCCAATTCACAGGTCCAAAACGTGAAATTAGGCGGTCACCAAACGTGTCTTTCAATAAATCGATTGTGGCACGAGCTGTGTGACATGTTGCGCCGTCTTGTTGAAACCACAGCTCCTGGACAACATGGTTGTTTAATTCAGGAATGAAAAAGTTAGTAATCATGGCTCTATACCGATCACCATTGACTGTAACGTTCTGGCCATCATCGTTTTTGAAGAAGTACGGACCAATGATTCCACCAGCCCCTAAAGCGCACCAAACAGTCAGTTTTTCTGGATGTAACGGTGTTTCGACATACACTTGAGGATTAGCTTCACTCCAAATGCGGCAGTTTTGTTTATTGACGTAGCCATTCAACCAGAAGTGCGCTTCATCGCTAATGGACGGAGTGTGGGATACGTATTCCGCACAGAACCATTATTTTTGAAATGAAATTGCACTATTTGCAAGCGTCGTTCAGGCGTGAGTCTATTCACGATGAATTGCCAAACCAAACTGAGAATAAATCACTTAACAGCTGTCAAATCGGTCGCCATCTTGAACAGTAATACCAACTTAAAGTTATATACCTCGAAAAAAAAACACCTTATATGTAGCACTGGTGACCAATGTAAAGGTGTAGATCTAATAGTTCCACTAATAATTTTCATAGAAACGTTAAGCTGTGCATCAATTTAATGAACATGAGCACTATTGAACCAAACAGTACAACAGTATTCAGCAGGAGAAAAACCAAGGACAAAGCTGTTGTTCAAAGAGTACTGGCATCAGCAACCTATGAAGAACCTGCTAACATTTGAAATAATGAACGAAAAAAAATTAGGAACCGTGAGAACTTTCCCAGCAAATAAACACAAATATAAACGTCTCAATGCAAATCCACTCTAGTCCACTCCTGCCGAACCAGCTAGCAGGAAGCATTGCAGCAATTCCCGCCGTCTTTTGTGCTCTGAATACCGGGATATCGTGGCCCGGAACAGTGTGTGGATATTAGAAACCCCAAATAGGTTGGGAGGGACCTGGATAATGATATCAAATATTAGATTTCACCAGGTCGTCGCCGGCGATATTTGATAATTGTTACCGGTGAGATTTACTGCTTACCCGCACTCATATTGGAAAATTCGAGATAAACCAACCCAGCCGGGGGATATTAAAACGGAAATTCTAGACAGGGCGATTGCGGCATTCTAACCCCTTCGTTTACAACACCTCGTTTTTATTTTTTGTTTTCAGTTTCCGGTTCCGATTATTTCCGGTTGGATATAAATGCAATTCCGAACGGATCTCGCTGGTGAAATTCGCTATTATTAGGTTCGAGAAGTTCCATTAAATTTTCTGATTAATTTCCTAATTAAAGTGCGCAATGGTTCTCTGTTATTGCAAGTTATGACGAATGAAATTCTGTGTCCGTTGTTCCACTGTTTACGAGCTTTGTGTTCGTCGATTGTTTGAAACTTTACGGTCCGGTTTTCGGGGGGTGAAAATGGAAATTGCCGGAATTTCTATATTCTACAAGCTACATGAAAAATTTTGATAGATGATAGCTGCACTCATTCTGAACATATTTCTCCTATCAATATATCCCATTCGTTCTGCATTTTGAAACTATATTTTCTTGTTAAAGTCTTGACATTGAACACCTTATCAACAAGCAATATGATGAATGGAAATAAAACTCTTGAGATTATAGAGAGTATTCAAAGTTTTCACTTTTGGCTTAAATATAAGTCTTATTTCGATGAACTGAAGGTTCTATCAAGTAATTGTTGATGAGTTGTGATTTCAACATGATAAGAGAGCTGCTCTACGGTAACGAATAAAAATCTAGCGGATTGAGATCCGTCGAACGAGGTGGCAATGGAACTGATCCCGCTTGACATTCATTCGAGAAATTTTCATTTAAGCATCTATTTATCTCAACCTGTGTGGTAGGTTACCATCGTGCTGATATTACATATTTCCTGCAATGTTGAACCCTGAATTATCTATGAAAGTCAAAGAGGTTGTGCTCTAAAAAGGTATCCCAATAAATTCCGTACCTGGTATCGCCAGTGCCGTATTACTTTTTTCTTGTTAGTACCAAGCTCTGAAACGTACGTTTCAAAACTTTGGAACAAAAAGTTGAGTCTGGATCGAGATATAGAAGGTTAGGTAACGCTGAATGGATTATCGTTTGAAAGATGAATAGAAACAAGATGGAGTATTGATAAAACGCTGTTTTTCATGGAAAGATATGGTTTACAAGAGAAGCAATGAATTAATGAGTATTATTAAGATTCTGCTGCATCAACAGCAATTTGAAAGTTAGTATCCTGACTTAAGATGTGATCGAAGAATCACCAACGATGCTAAATGCTCTGATCATCCGAATCTAATGGTGTTGTTTCAAAAAACATTGAAAAAAAATCCACAAAATGATTTTGAGGGACTGGAAATTGAAGCTGCATGGGAAAACGGTGGAGTTGAAGATATCAAAAAACAGTGCTCTATTCTGCTTGAATACTTGTTGATAAAAAATCTTAGCCCCAAATAGTTGCTGCCCTGCTTACCGCTGATCAAAAGCAGTAATGCTGCATCGTTGATTCCGAACGCTGTTTGAATGAACAGGGTTTATGGCATCAGTTGATGAAACATGACTATCACTACACTCCAAAGAGACCAAAATCTCGATCATCATCACCAGATGATGATTGAGATTTCGATTATGATATCACGAGTGACATCCTCATTTTGGGATAAATTTCATTTCTTGCTAATTAAAACGATTGTGAGTGAGTAATAGAAGAAGTTATCGGATCGATCGCGTACACAAAATTAAAAAACACGCCCCTAAATGCAGAAAAAAGGAATTTTCTTTCACCAAGACAATATTTCTTGTCACAAATTGATGAACACCCTGTCCAAATAGAGCAAAACACACTTTCAACTGCTTGACCTTTCAGTTTACTTTCTAGATCTGACCCCCAGTGATTACTAGCTTTGTGGAGACTTAAACTGGAAAGGAAATGCTCTAATGCAGAAGTGATTTCCGAGGATGAAGCCTCTTCCAAAGCTAAGACAAATTTTCCTAAAGTTGAGGTATTGAACACTTAGAGGAAAACATGTATCATTATTCAAGGTGACTATGTCGACGAATAAAGTCTATTTTTCAAGAAATTATTTGTTTTCATTGGATTGGCCCGGGACGTATTGAGGAAAGTGATAGGATTATATTCCAATCTCATATAAGTATTAAGTTCTTATGGGTGCTATCCTTAATTTCTCTTTTGTTCTCGAAATCTTCGGATAGGTACGTCTTGTGAGAGGGTTATCCGATCAGGTTACACTCTTACTTTACCAACTTCCATATGTGACCCTCGAATCTGTCATAATGACAAACACTATGACAGATAATTCCAACACAGCCCCCTTCATTTCCTACAATCATAACACCAAGTCAATTCCAAAAACACCGGTTAATCCCATAAAATTGTTGGAAAAAGGAGAGGCCAAACTCCCGTGTTATCAATGGTTGTAAACCTCGAGGAGGATCCATTCGGAAAATGGCAATTTCGCCCTCCCCGAAACGGCGGAAAATTATAATGGGTTTGGGGGGGTCTACAATAAGCTCCAATAAATCCGACGATACTTGATAATAGGTTACAATTGTTGAAGTTTCAGCATATACATATATAGAGAGTAGGAAATTGGGGGCCCCACGAGCGCCAGTCCCAGTAATTATAATTACGTAGCTCGGCGAAACCGCATTTCAACACGGAACGGAATGGGGATCAGGGAGGGACGAGGAGATTTTGGGGATCTCTCGATCTATTCTAACTTTCCGGGTGATTGCCGGACATCGGTTTCCTAAAGTCCGGAAACTCGGATATTATTGTATTGTGTTCAGTAGTTTATGCATGAACCACTTCGTAATGCATCTATTTGCTCAAGCATGATAGCATTCACTATAGAATTGTGTTTATTAAAGACCGTCCTATATGAGCAACTCGAAAAGCTTGAAATATGCACGAAAAATTCTTAATATCTGCAAAAAAGTTGGTAGAATATGCATTTAATAATAATAATAAACTTTATTTAACACTCGGCTATTGAAAACAATACAAATGTAATTCACTAACTTAATTAAATTCTTCTAAATATAACTCATTAAACATTTTTTGAATTTTCTATAATTATTACAATATTTGATCTTTTCAGGTAGTTTTCGAAAAATCAGTAAATAATAGGTGTTTTTTTTAGAGCTATACAACTTTAAATTGCAATGAAACAACGATGGATTATTCGATTGACATGAATTTTATTTATCCGCAAGATAATCTTGTGGCATTACATTTCAAATATGATTTCTGGCATATGACCGCCACGGCTGGCTCGGATGTAATCGAATCTGGATGTCCAATTTCGATGACTTTTTACAACATTTGTGGCCGTATATCGGCAATAACACGGCGAATGTTGTCTTCCAAATGGTCAAGGGTTCGTGGCTTGTCCGCATAGACCAATGGCTTTACATAGCCCCACAGAAAGTAGTCCAGCGGTGTCAAATCACAAGATCTTGGAGGCCAATTCACAGGTCCAAAACGTAAAATTAGGCGGTCACCAAACGTGTCTTTCAATAAATCGATTGTGGCACGAGCTGTGTGACATGTTGCGCCGTCTTGTTGGAACCACAGCTCCTGGACATCATGGTTGTTCAATTCAGGAATGAAAATGTTAGTAATCATGGCTCTATACCGATCACCATTGACTGTAACGTTCTGGCCATCATCGTTTTTGAAGAAGTACGGACCAATGATTCCACCAGCCCATAAAACGCAGCAAACAGTCAGTTTTTCTGGATGTAACGGTGTTTCGACAAACACTTGAGGATTAGCTTCACTCCAAATGCGGCAGTTTTGTTTGTTGACGTAGCCATTCAACCAGAAGTGCGCTTCATCGCTAAACAGAATGAAATGGACGTAGTGCGCGATACGTATTCCGCACAGAATCATCATTTTCGAAATAAAATTGCACTATTTGCAAGAGTTGTTCAGGCGTGAGTCTATTCATGATGAATTGCCAAACCAAACTGAGAATAAATCACTTGACAGCTGTTAAATCGGTCGCCATCTTGATCAGTAATGCCAACATAAAGTTATATATCTCGAAAAAAAAAACCCGTTATGTAATAGAACTGGTAATCAATGTGAAGGTGTACATCTAATAGTTTCACAAAAAATTCTCAAAGAAACGTAAAGCTGTGCATCAATATTATGAACCAAACCGAACAAAAGTATTCAACATCAGAAAAAACCAAGCCTAAAGCTGCCGTGCGAAGAGTGCTGGCATCATACAGGTCATATAATGGCACTAGAAAACCGTTTAGAATCATTCATTTCCGAATTAAGTTTAGTGGTTGCTGAAACATGAATTGAGCTCAGTTTGAATCAAATTAATTATTGTAAATGTATATACATATATTGATCAGCACACCATATGAAGAACCAGCTAATTTTTGAAGGATATAAATTTTCGACTTCAATTTCAAATTATAATAATTTTATCTCTTGTACTATTTGTTCATTCTCTTTCGCTACCGGTTTGGCTTCAACTGCCTGAAATAAAAAACTTTAAGCACCTTTTTTGGTCGAGATCAGTAGGGAGTTAACACACACGAAAACAACCACGGCATACAGGATGTGCAGGTCCGGGTAAACATTTCTGGCTCGTAGAATACCATCAACAACTCTGGCAACAAATCATGTAGGCGTTTCCGTCAATAGAAAGCCATTTCGGTCGGTGGCCGATAACAAATCAAGGTTTAATTCGAAACGGTAATTGCTTACGCATTAGATAGTCGTTTGTTCGGTTAATTTGACATTCGCAGATGAATGATGGCGATTTCGATGGGTACGGACCCCCTCAGATGAAATAACGGATCGGCAGATCGGAAAGTCCAGTGCTTACAGATATGTGAAGAGTTTTGGTTTTTCATTTTTAATAACGAACCGTTGAAATCGTTGCTGACGTTGCTCATTGGCGATCTTGAACGCGGCACTCGTGATCCGGACTTACAAACATCGTCAAAAATATTGAATTAATTTCACGGCATTCAGACAATTTTTCAATTCTGAAAAATTCAATAGTAATTATTATTATTACTAATTTAATTTAATTTGTTGATATACAGACGTTAAACAATTATTTATCGTCAAAAATCTTGGCAACCCTTGCAAATCTTAACTTGTTGAATATAACAGAACAATTTTTTGAGTGTGGAATCTTCATTTTCTATCTTATAAAAGGTGTTTGTTTTTTTAGAGCTATAGAACTTTAAATTGCAATAAAACAACAATGGGAATTTTAATAATTTACAAATACAATATCCTACATATATCATTATGAACAATCGAAGAAAAAATTATATATTCCACTCGGCAGCAAAGTGAATTGACTGCCTTGGCTGAATTCTTATGAATCAGACGCGGCAGTCAATCTACTAAAGGATGTTTTTTTAGAGCTACAGAACTTTAAATTGCGATAAAACAACGATGGATTAATCGATTGAAATGAATTTTATTTATCCGCAAGATAATCTTGTGGCATTAGATTTTAAATATGATTTCTGGCATATTACCGCCACGGCTGGCTCGGATGTAGTCCCATATGGACGTCCAATTTTCGATGACTTTTTCCAACATTTGTGGCCGTATATCGGCAATAACACGGCGAATGTTGTCTTCCAAATGGTCAAGGGTTTGTGGCTTATCCGCATAGACCAATGACTTTACATAGCCCCACAGAAAGTAGTCTAGCGGTGTTAAATCACAAGATTTTGGAGGCCAATTAACAGGTCCAAAACGTGAAATTAGGCGGTCACCAAACGTGTTTTTCAATAAATCGATTGTGGGCTGTGGAACGAGCTGTGTGACATGTTGCGCCGTCTTGTTGAAATCACAGCTCCTGGGCATCATGGTTGTTCAATTCAGGAATGAAAAAGTTAGCAATCATGGCACTATACCGATCACCATTGACTGTAACGTTCTGGCCATCATCGTTTTTAAAGAAGTACGGAACAATGATTCCACAAGCCCATAAAGCGCACCAAACAGTCAGTTTTTCTGGATGTAACGGTGTTTCGACATACACTTGAGGATTAACTTCACTCCGAATGCGGCAGTTTTGTTTGTTGATGTAGCCATTCAACCAGAAGTGCACTTCCTCGCTAAACAAAATAAAATGGACGTAGTGCGCGATACGTATTCCGCACAGAACCATTATTTTCGAAATAAAATTGCACTATTTGCAAGCGCTGTTCAGGCGTGAGTCTATTCTTGATGGATTGCCAAACCAAACTGAGAATAAATCACTTGACAGCTAATAAATCGGTCGCCATCTTGAACAGTAATGCCAACTTAAAGTTATATATCTCGAAAAAAAACACCCGTTATAAGCTGAAAACTGAAATTTAAAAAAAAAAAATTAGAATTTTCTGGAAGCTGCCAATTCTTATAGAGGCAAGATACGGACTTGAATCTCTGATATGAACTTGATCAGAGCTCGAAATATAAGAAACGATTTCGTTTGAGGGTGCTGTGGAAAATATTTTAGAATATATAACTATTTAAAGGTATATCTTACGTTCCTAAGGTTTCTTTTCATATTTCGAGTTGAAATTTTTGCTACTTTGTCCCATCGTGCATAAAGCAAAGAGTAACAATCAAAGATTTTTTAACAAATATATAGCAGTCGAAAAAGTGGTGAATATTCTTTACATTTCCAGAATATAGATTGTTTATTTCTTGAGAAACCTAGGGGAGGGGCAAAATTTTTGACGATGAGTGTATTTATTTCCACCGGAAAATCCCTTCGTTCCCCCCTTATAACGAAACGCAAATCAGCAGACCGACAAATCCGCTAAGTACACCAATTTTCTACGACCCGACAATGAATTTGTTTCGTACAAAAACAAAACCGAAAACAACAAACAAATCGGCTTCATTTCTACAATGGGGGGCGTCTCTGTCCCAGTTCGTTAACATGCATTATTCGAATCGAATACTGGGCCTTGAACAAAGGGCGTTTGTTTGCCTTCAAAATATTTTATCGAAGAGAGTGGACCAACAGAGTTGGTGAATACGGGATGGGCAGGTTCCAAATATTTGGGAAAACACGGAGGAACAAAGAGCTGAAACGATAAACATCGAATTCCATTCTGTTTTGTGGGGAGATGATTCCCTTAAACTCAGAGGATTCAGGATGTTTTTGTCTTTGATAAAAATCTTAACATAATAATTCTCCTCCGTTCAGTCAAGAAACATGAAATGCTTTGACTAAAAAGATCCAGAAACTTTGAATATTGCTCCAGTCGAAAAAAAAAATATTACTTGGAAATTTCTTTCAAGCTGTCCAAGGAATGGATGAATATTTCTGAATTTTCGTAAATGAACGCAGCAGCCGTTTTCACCACTGAAATTTGCTTTTATTTCACTGAATTTGAATGCCTTATTTCGAATAAATAAAGTTTTATTATTATATTAAAAACAATATTTGGGTACCAAATGTTCATCCACCCAGTTCTAACGGGTGTTTTTTCCGAGGTATATAACTTTAAGTTGGCATTACTGTTCAAGATGATGACCGATTTAACAGCTGTCGAGTGATTTATTCTCAGTTTGATTTGGCAATTCATCGTGAATAGACTCACGCCTCATTAACGCTTGCAAATAGTGCAAAATGAGATTGCCGTTGTTCCCGATTTTCATAAGCGAATTTTGTTTAGCGATGAAGCGCACTTCTGGTTGAATGGCTACGTCAACAAACAAAACTGCCGCATTTGGAGTGAAACTAATCCTCAAGTGTATGTCGAAACACCGTAACATCCAGAAAAACTGACTGTTTGGTGCGCTTTATGGGCTGGTGGAATCATTGGTCCGTACTTCTTCAAAAACGATGATGGCAAGAACGTTACAGTCAATGGTGATCGGTATAGAGCTATGATTACTAACTTTTTCATTCCCGAATTGAACAACCATGATGTCCAGGAGCTGTGGTTCCAACAAGACGGCGCAACATGTCACACAGCTCGTCCCACAATCGATTTATTGAAAGACACGTTTGGTGACCGCCTAATTTCACGTTTTGGACCTGTGAATTGACCTCCAAAATCTTGTGATTTAACACCGCTAGACTACTTTCTGTGGGGCTATGTAAAGTCATTGGTCTATGCGGATAAGCCACAAACCCTTGACCATTTGGAAGACAACATTCGCCGTGTTATTGCCGATATACGGCCACAAATGTTGGAAAAAGTCATCGAAAATTGGACGTCCAGATTGGACTACATCCGAGCCAGCCGTGGCGGTCATATGCCAGAAATCATATTTAAAATGTAATGCCACAAAATTATCATGCGGATAAATAAAATTCATGTCAATCGAATAATCCATCGTTGTTTTATTGCAATTTAACGTTCTATAGCTTTAAAAAAAGCACCCTTCATAACATAATGATGTCATAATTGACGTCATCCAATAATTTGAAAGTTACCACCGATGATCAAAATTTGATAATCCTTGAAAAATTATCAATCCAGATTCTTTAATCATCAGAATTTCCAAAAAACGTTTGAACAACTCCACTATTTCTCAATTTTTGATAATCTCATCGACTGTTCTAATTTTTTTTGGATTATTCTTTTATAAGGGAACGAAAGCGATCTCAAAAAATCAAAGATGATGGAAATCTGTCCATCCTATTATGATTCATGAATGGTTATAAATGAATATGAATTTAATCATTAAAATGAATGGTAATAAACGATCTAATAATAGATAACTCATCCTTGGACTATCGTCCAGTGTAGTGCATCAACTCAAACATTAAAGAGATAATGAATGAGCCTACAGTAACTTGATCATTAGAAGGGATCAAGAAGTATGAATTTTAACGAATGGTGAAATAATATTGATTGATTCAATATGTAGAACCAATCAAACCTATGTTGTAACCTCAGTCAGCTAATGCAAAAATCATGCATCTCACTCTAACGTCATCATTTTGACATGTGACTTTAAAATGGGTACACAAAGATAATGAGAGAAGCAACCGATGTCAAGTTCAGACCAAAAAATTATCGTATTCTTGAGTTTAGCCAGTAAAATTCTATTAGTACTTCTATTCAAAGAGCACGTCGAAGATTCTGTCGCATCCTCATTGTTTTTCAGAAATATTTTTATGAAATTTTCCATGCTTATTAGCCAACAATTTTACATTTTTCTCCGAAAGTGCCTGCATAAAATATTGAACTGCGTTGTCCACAAAAAGTTGAATCACTACAAAAAATATCTTATTCTCATAGGCTTCATCGGCTGGAACTTTTTTGTTATCACCATTGGCAATCACTGCGTAAGCAATAAATACTCCATTCTCCTTTTTTATGTAGCCTGATTCGCAGTGAGGATGCTAGAGCTTGGAGGATATTGGAAACTGAAGTATCATGACAGTATGGGGTTATGATCTATGTTGTAAAACAGGCACAATGTGCTGACCCTTCTGTCGATAGCTAGAGGTTCATTCGGTTGCTTATCTTCTGGTACATAATTCCAACAGTAAAAATTTAATGGTCAGCTATATTCATACAATAGGACGTTTTGATAACGCGTAAACTGCAATAAAAGATAACCTTGTTTGGATTCTATCATTCTTCAGACGCAGACGTGCTGAAAAAGCCAAAGGAGATTTATAAAAACGGTTATTGCTTTTGTAGGTTGATTCTTGGCGGTAGTTAAAAATGGATTCACTCCTTTCAAGTACTTGAGTTAATATAATGAAAATCAAATTACTGGGTTGGGACATTGGTCCTAAATTGGAGGTGTAGAGGAAAATGAGAGCTGTGTTGTCCAGATACAGGGTGTTCCTTGTAGTGCTACTTTTTGTGGCGATTATGCCAGTTTATCGATTCTTTTTCAATCTTGGCTACAGATTGGGCAAAACACCAAACCTCTGAGAGAGGGCACACCTCTTAACTTGGCTCGAGGAAGACTCGTCAAAGACTGAATAAAATTATGTACATTGATTGCTCAAATCTAAATAGACTATAGTACATTGTGCAAAAAATGGGAAAAATATATTAGGCAACAAGTGTAGAAATGGTATATTGTGCAACAAGTGGGGAAAGTCCAACTTTTCTTGCGAGTGTGGAAGTTTGTGGCACGAGACTGAAAGGCGAGTGCCGCAAACACACGAGCGAGAATAGTTATTTATAATACAAGTGCAGAAGGCATTGATATTCTTCCACGAGTTCAAAATTCAAAAACGAGCCACGAAGTGGCGAGTTTTGGAATGAACGAGTGGTAGAATGAGCCTTCTGTACGAGTATTATACATTATTTTTTCTAATTCATTGCATTTTCATTGAAATTAATGAAATATTTCCATAAATATATTTTAGTGATTTTTGCATTGAAAAATGTTGGTTGGCAGAACTGATTTCTTTAAGGCAAATTGATGAATTGACAGATAAAGCCGTGGCGGAAAGTTCGGAGTACCAACATAGAATAATAAAATATAACCATGAAAACTGTGCGTTTCTGATATATTCTCGCACGATTTTGTTCTACAAGATGTGGAAGAATGAACGGAATAACCACAGAATTAGAGAAAAGGACTTTCTCCACATGTTGCACACAATACTTTTCCTACAACTGAACAAATTTCAATTATTCAAGTAATGCACTTGATTCAAATCAAAATGACCTTCGTTGACAGTATGTGCTTATTTATTGCGTTTCCAAAGAAACGACTCAAAAGCCCAATTTCATTGGTCTACCAAGCGAGGTATGGGCAAAGTTCCGTGAGAATTAATATTACCCACAGTATGACCAATACATAGTTTTGAAATTGAGTAAGCTATAAAGAATACGCTACTTTTCATAACAGTTGTAGGAAAAAAAGATTATTTGACGAATTTCGCTACTTTTATCACTTAGCTACCACGTCTATCCTCTATACTCACTAGGAGGTTCAGCGTCTTTTTTCAATCATTTTATTATCAATTGCCTATCATTATTATGAATCGAAATCTTCTGGTCCAACTTCACACCAGACCATCCACAACTAAAAAGCTCCATTGAACCAAAAAAAGACGTTTCAACCTCCTACAACCTTAGCAGATTTTATCTGGTAGTTGTGGCCATTCAACATCCCAGCTATCTTCAACCCTCATCCATTCAACAGAGCAAATCATCCCCCCAGATAACGAGCTGACTTCATAAAGCCCGTTTCGTGATGATCAAACGAACGCTGGCTGCCAGACGCGTTCAAATATTTAAGATGGACGCTGGGTAAACACACTTTCATGATATTTCAGGACCTGGATAAAGTTCGGAGATTAAATACAAAGTCGAGAATAGTGGGCTTTGCGCTTGGGAAGTTGGTATTATTTATTCCGTAGTGCGTAGCTCGAAGGCACTTTTAGTGTTTACAGGAGGAGAGTAAATCTCTACTTTATTCATATAATGTACATACTCGTGCATGTCAGGTTTCATTGGTTTTCTTGCCGTCGAGTTTTGTTTCGGGAAAGAATATGAATTCGAGGTCGTATTTTTATCTTTATTGGATCCTCGTCAAATTTGAATTTGAAAGGATGTTGGTTGAATATTAAAACTGAGTTCGACGTGCAAATTAAATATAAAACCTTTCGAATGGTAACTTTCCAAATGAACTAAGACTGAAAGAACTGCATCAAAGTTGTAAGTTCATTCATTGAGCATTTGGAATTATGACGAGAAGATAAATAGGTTCTATGGAGAAAGAGCAACACAAAAAAATTGTTAATATCAAACAATGAAGCATGTGTTGATAAATCTCAGTATTAGCAAATGAAATTTGAACTCGGCATCATACATTTCAACATATAATACAAGAGAACAGATAAAAACCCCAGCAAAACTCTGTATTCCCATATAGGTGTAGTAATTGGTTTATGTATTCATTTACAAAATAACCTGACATAACTGATCTTTTCTTTTGGTCCTGTCCAGTCGTGAATGTGACAATTCTCAAACGGAAAACCTAGAAATTTTAAATTTTAGGATAGGTTAGAGGGTTTTTTTTTTAGAGCTATAAAACTTTAAATTTCAATAAAACAACGATGGATTATTCGATTGAGATGAATTTTATTTATCCGCAAGATAATCTGGTGGCATTACATTTTACATATGATTTTTGGCATATGACCGCCACGGCTGTCTTGGATGTAGTCCAATCTGGACGTCCAATTTTCGATGACTTTTTCCAACATTTGTGGCCGTATATCGGCAATAAAACGGCGAATGTTGTCTTCCAAATGGTCAAGGGTTTGTGGCTTATCCGCATAGACCAATGACTTTACATAGCCCCACAGAAAGTAGTCTAGCGGTGTTAAATCACAAGATCTTGAAGGTCAATTCACAGGTCCGAAACGTGTAATTACACGTTTCGGACCTGGCTTATCCACATAGATCAATGACTTCATTTAGCCCCACAGAGAGTACTCTAGCGGGGTTAAATCACAAGATCTTGGAGGCCAATTCACAGGTCCAAAACGTGAAATTAGGCGGTTACCAAACGTGTCTTTCAATAAATCGTTTGTTGCACGAGCTGTGTGACATGTTGCGCCGTCTTGTTGGAACCACAGCTCCTGGACATCATGGTTGTTTAATTCAGGAATGAAAAAGTTAGTAATCATAGCCCTATACCGATCACCATTGATTGTAACGTTCTGGTCATCATCGTATTTGAAGAAGTACGGACCAATGATTCCACAAGCCCATAAAGCGCACCAAACAGTCAGGTTTTCTGAATGTAACGGTGTTTCGACATACACTTGAGGATTAGCTTCACTCCAAATACGGCAGTTTTGTTTGTTGACGTAGCCATTCAACCAAAAGTGCGCTTCATCGCTAAACAAAATAAAATGGACGTAGTGCGCGATACGTATTCCGCACAGAACCATTATTTTCGAAATAAAATTGCACTATTTGCAAGCGTTGTTCAGGCGTGTGTCTATTCATGATGAATTGCCAAACAAAGCTGAGAATAAATCACTTAACAGCTGGTAAATCGATCACCATCATGAACAGAAATGCCAACTTAAAGTTATATACCTCGAAAAAAAAACACCCTTTATAACAGACGAGTTCGTAAATTAGCAAAATCCATCAAGAAATCTTTCGGAAATCTAGTGGAATTCTGTATTTAGAAGTAAGGTATTCATTACAAGCTTTATATGCAGAATTTCTCATGAATCAAATAAATTTCGACAAGAATATCGATAGAAAATCAGGATAATTCAATATGACAAATGACAAATATAATGATTGGGTAGATATTTTGTATGATGATGAAACAATATTACTTTCGTCATTTTGTTGTTCGATTTGTTGGAAGATTTCAGCTTTTTGCCGAATTTCCATTGATTTTTCAACATAACCATAGGCAATGAGGAGGTATATTTATAATCAATATTCGAATAGTTAGGTTTTAAATGAGATTTCAAAACAAATTTCGAGTGAAACAAGAACTCTTCATATACAAGTTTTTTTGCGGTTTCTTCCTAGAATCTATCCTTATTCATCATTTGCATTTCCAAACTAGGAAGTTTCAGCTACCTGTCTGAAATAATATTGTGGTGGAAGCTTATGCAACCAACAGCCACTTTCACGGGAAACTCCAACTGCAACAACATTTCATGAGGTTAGATTCCTTTCGACTTCAGCGTTGAAGTTTTTTTCCAACATTTTATCCTGAATATTCGCCGGCATTTTCTGAATATTCAACAGCGAATATTCTTTTCGAGAGGAAAGAGATGAAATTCCATTTTAATGCCATCATTTTCGGCTGGACGTGAATTGGGTCAGTTGCTGGTGAATTCATTATTTCAAAAAATATTTAATGGATTTAGACCTTAAGTGATGAAAATTCATTAAAAAGAGTGTTTTTTTAGAGCTATAGATTTTAAAACAACGATGTATTATTCGATTGACATGCATTTTATTTATCCGCAAGATAAACTTATGGCATTACATTTTAAATATGGTTTCTGGTATATGACCGCCACGGCTGGCTCGGATGTAGTCCAATCTGGATGTCCAATTTTCGATGACTTTTTCCAACATTTGTGGCCCCATATCGGCAATAACACGGCGAATGTTGTCTTCCAAATGGTCAAGGGTTTGTGGCTTATCCACATAGACCAATGACTTTATTTAGCCCCACAGAAAGTAGTCTAGCGGGGTTAAATCACAAGATCGTGGAGACCAATTCACAGGTCCAAAACGTGAAATTAGGCGGTCACCAAACGTGTCTTTCAATAAATCGATTGTGGCACGAGCTGTGTGACATGTTGCGCCGTCTTTTTGGAACCACAGCTCCTGGACATCATGGTTGTTCAATTCAGGAATAAAAAAGTTAGTAATCATGGCTCTATACCGATCACCATTGACTGTAACGTTCTGGCCATCATCGTTTTTGAAGGAGTACGGACCAATGATTCCACCAGCCCATAAAGCGCACCAAACAGTCAGTTTTTCTGGATGTAACGGTGTTTCGACATACACTTGAGGATTAGCTCCACTCCAAATGCGGCAGTTTTGTTTGTTGATGTAGCCATTCTACTAGAAGTGCGCTTCATCGCCAAACAAAATAAAATGGACGTAGTGCGCGATACATATTCCGCACAGAACCATTATTTGCGAAATAAAATTGCACTATTTGCAAGCATTGTTCAGGCGTGAGTCTATTCATGATGAATTGCCAAAGCAAACTGAGAACAAATCACTTGACAGCTGTTAAATCGGTCGCCATTTTGAACAGTAATGCCTACTTAAAGTTATATACCTTGAAAAAAAACACCCGTTACCATACTGTATAATCCAGTGTTTTCTCCATCTTTCAAGTTCAACATTGTTCAGGATTGGTAAGTATCCGAATGAACTAGTTCACAAGTTTCAGACTTCAGCAATTTTCCCAAATACTTCCAAGTACTCAAAGGCGATAAAATAATAATGGCTCTTGATAAAAGAAAGAGGCTTCGTTCATTTTCCCCCAAACCCAGTATAATTACCTCTACGTAATCCCGGATAACTCCTGCACAGAACCATCCCGAAGCCCCGTTTCAATATTCGAAGTTCTCGGTAAAGCCCAATTCTCCTCATTAACTATCATCCCCACTCCAATTACTAGAAACAGCGGATAAGACCATCGAACTCCGTCGAAGCACAGAGTTCCCCATCAGAAATTATATTGCATTACGTTAAGTGAGCAATTTTCTTTGCGTTGAACGGTGTTACGACAACGTTCTGAGGGGCCTTTTAATCTTTATTATGATAACGATAGATTTTTTTCCGGCCGCTCCCGGAAAAACGGGGAAATCGGCGGGAAACAGAGGAAAAAGCGGACCCGAGGAAATGTTTTTAATTAAAATAGACTTTTGCCAGCCATTGTTATTTTTATCTCTGGCCGTTGAATGATGATCATGACTTTCATTAACATAATTCTTCGTTCGTGGGTTGTAGTCGAGGGATATTCTCGAGAAAGGAGGCTGTGCGGACGACTCTGGGATTGTAATGAGAAGACTGAGCGATGATGTCGAGTTCTTCTTGGAATTAAACGTCTCGAAGTCAGTTTTATTAGGTGTCAGAGTCAGATATGGATTCGTTTTAGCGAGTAGGTATCTCCCAGTCTCAGTGTAGTGTAGAGGGATGTTTTAGTACATTTCATTCTTTTGGAGGTTGATTCTAAGGCTGAGAACAAGGCTTTTTGAGAGCTCGTTTTCCTTAAAGATGGCTCTACCATTTCGTCACAATGTCTGCGATCTTCGTGTTTTTAAGTAATTCTGTCCTGCCAGCCGGTAAAGATAACAAAAAAACTCAGAAAACTGATATTAGATTCAAAAAAGTAATTTCGTATTTGGCGCCTTTTTTCTCGACTAACTACATAGGCGTACAACTCCGCTTCGTGAGTTTTTTCCGAAATTCGAGGCTTTATTGTGGAAAACTGGTTATACATTTATTTTATATCATTCCCATGACTTTCAGGTTTTTTGAAATGACTTGTTGCGTCATTCCCATTGATTCTGCCAATTCTCGTTGCATTTGACACGAGTCTTGATCAAGTAATGCCTTCAATTCAGCATCTGCCTTCTCTCTTCCACCGTCATGCTGGTCTTCGACGTCAAAATCACCGTTCTTGAGGCGTTTAAATCACTCTTGCCACTTTCTTTCACTAATAGTGGCCTCATCCTGGGTATTTGAGAGCATTCATTCTGTCGTAGATATCTTAATATTGAAGCAGAAAATTAAAACCTCCTGCAAATGACAATTATTTGGCTTGTAAGCTGATATGTTTAATCGAGAATAACTTTATGATACAGAAACAAATCGACTAATATTTCGATGGCATTATGTTAACAAATACCTAAGCTTATTATTTGACTTCTACGATCTATTCATTTCGACTACCACTTACCTCTACAGCCACCTATTGCAAAACGGCGGAAGCAAAGTTGTACACCAATAATTTCTGGGAAACATTCCTACAATAGATCGAAAATTCAACATACCGTGAATATTGAGTTAACCTCTGGTAAATATTTTAATGAAATTTTTCAGGAAAATATTATGAATTGGTTCACTGCAATATTGTGTATGCTGTGTGGGAAAGTTCGAAGTTACTTTTGCACCAACCCTAAATTTTTAGGGTTAATATTTCGGATCTCGAATGCCGCGTTTGAATACGATATTGGTGAAATCCCACTGGGGGTTCTGCAACATGCACAAAAACTACAATTCTTACTCCTTTGCTGCGGCACCTGCCTCCGATTTCTTTGTTTGTTTTTTGTTATTTCTTGCACATTTGATACAGAATATTCTATTCCATTTCTATGAAATATTATCCAACAGACCAGCATAATATTGCTCCTGCTGTGGATTCAACTCCATACCAAGTTTTCGAAAAACTAGTCAAATCAAGTTTTATCAATCAACAAAACCTCGTACTGCATTGACAGAAAGTATTAACCAAAACGCGATCAGTAAACTTTTCAAGTGTGTTCAGAATTCCAAAGTCGAGCAATAAACCAAATCAGCTGCGAGGGCTTATAAATTATCCTAGTTCAACTCAAAAACCCTCCAACTAAGGCAATTACCTTCAACTACCAGAAGTTAGTTGCGATAGTTCCCGAATCATCGGCTCAACCACTGTTTTTAATGAAAAGCTTTCCGGATTCTGTGGAAATTTAACCGATTATCGACATTAACGGCTGAACGTTTTCCACGTGCTGTAAGTTACCTTTCCACTGGGTCTGCTCAGAGAGAAATATTGGGTATATACGTTAGTTTTAGCTTGTTTCGGTATATAGGTACTTCACGAAAGTTCATCTTGATAGTATATTTGATAGTTGAAAATATCTGTAATTTTGTGGAAATTTATAAAAAGATTTCAACGAAAGTTGAAACCTCAATTCATTCATCAAGCCAAGTAGCTTGACATTTTAACCAACTATACTCGACCTGAAAGTCAAGCTCGTAAAAAATTACATACTTCAGCTTGACTTGACTTGATTTAAGATCTTTATTGCTTGATTTATTATCAAGCTACTTGACATTATTTGAGCTTGATATGCACGCGTCGCACGGCATATATTTCTGCAGTTTCGTGCGCGCTAAGACTAAATAATGCCCGCCACTCACGAGGCGTTTTTTCGAGCGTTTGGAAGTAGGCGTCGAAGAGATTCCAGTCGGGCAGTCGAGTTCATTCTCTGATTTACAGTCGTGCGGCCGTGTCCCGAGCTGCCTGACTGTAAAATTATCCGAACGCTCGACTATGGGAGCCTCGTGAGTGGCCGCCTTAAGGGGAATCCTCGAGGGTCGAGAGACTGAAGCATTCGCCAGTGTGACGTTTTTAGTAGTTTTCTCACATTTCCATGAAATCTATTGGTAGATTTTGGTGGTTTCCGAAATACCTTTCCAAACTTGACCAAAATGGTCGAGGATATTTTATCAACGCTAGCATCTTTAGCTCCTGTTGAAAGACAATTTTCCAAAGTTGCTCTTACAGTTACAAAACCCCGAAATAGGTTAGGCGACAAATCTATAAGATGCCTCATTCATCTTAGATTCTGGATGGAAAATTGTGAAATCAAACAAAGCCTGGAGGTTTCTCAATATCAAGAAACTTAATTTTTTTTTATTTTTAATTTTGTTATGATTTACAGTGATTCAATTCATATTTCTATTTAAAAAATTATGATATTTTCGGTTCTTCTATACAATAAGTTTAATGAATAAAATTTTTTTCTGCATTGTTCCTTCTCATTTAATCTTTTTTTAGTGATGTGCACATTACATGAAAAAACTGCTAAAAATCAAGTAGCTTGATATGAGTTAAGTACTTGATAAATAAATAGTTGACTTGAGATTGAAAAACTAATACTTGATTTGAGCTTGACTTGAAATCAAGTCAAGGTCAAGCCAAGTAGCTTAAGAATCATGCCAAGCCATGAATCTCTAGTTGGAACTATTGTAATATTCTTAACTTCCACTGATCATTCAATCATTCTGGCAACACCACACATTATTTTCATCCCACCTCTTCTGGGAAAATATTGGCAAATCACCAGAATGTCACGTGATGGTGTTTCCTCAAGAAAAAATACATAGTTTTCGAACGGAAAAAAGTCTCTTAGTCGAAGATCACAATCCTAAGCATTTTATCTACTCGCTCCTTGATATCTGCCGTCGAACTCTGCGCTTCCATGAATTATTTTCGGAGTTTTGATAGTTGCCCTCAGATTTATGACCCTATAAATCCATTTGGGCTCGATTTTTCTCCCCAAAAACGCCGAAGAATGAGCTTCCCAATAATGAACCCTATGTCCTGGTTAGGATGGCGCTTTAAGTGCTGTTTCGGATTTCGGAAAATGCAAAGTCATAGAACTTTCCAACTTTGTACTTTCATCCGAGGGCCGTCTCATATTTGGCAGATCGCGGGATTGGTTTTTAGCGCGAAATGCTGGTGAAGTTGGAGGTCTCGGATTTTATGGAAACTCTTGTGAAGAATGAGTTTCAGCTGGTATGTAAACATAAACAAGGGGGAGTTTGTTCGAATGGTATTTGGATAAGGTGAACTTTGGGATTTTCTTTATTTGCGAAGGAAAAGTACAAACAAGTTCAATTACCTACATTTGTTCACATACAGATTATTGAAATGGAAAGAATGTATTCATGCAGACAGGGTTTTTATTTCTATTTCTTTATTGATCAATACTTTCCTTCAATCTAATGAAAGTGACGAGGATATTTGGCGTTGGAGATCTTGTAATATTTTCAATAAAAGTCTAATCGTTGAACCTTCAGAGAAAGTTCAAGGTTTCAATTTCCCTAGGAAAATTTGGTGTATTTCAAATCAACTGGTTATGGTCGTTGTAATAGTATGATCTTCAGATGGCATCCCATTTGAATGGTTCCCAAGCTGTCCATTCAGTTTCAGATTCTTTTTTAGTAGGTTGTTAACTTCAAATCAATGTGATGGGAACTAACATTCATTACTCCTTTCTGGTTTTTTTTTTGTTTTCAGATTTGATTATATAAAGTCATCAATCGTTGGTGAAGAGAAAGGATGAAGAATTTTCTGTTTGGATGACGAGAGGAAGCCCTTCAATATAAATATGTCAACTGATTCTGTGAACGAATACAAAAACCAAGCACTTCACCTATTCGGGAAGAGTTTTCGCTGAAGTTTTTATCTTTACTCTCATACGTTGAAATTTTCACATCGTTTACATTTCCTCTGCTAGTACTGAGATTAAATCTACACATGCTTTGCTGTTTGAACTCTATATTTCTTTTGTATTAAAGGTAATCCATAAATCCACTAATCCATAAAAGTTTGGGTGACTTCAATCTCACAATTGGAA
This sequence comes from Harmonia axyridis, assembly GCF_914767665.1. NCBI lineage: Eukaryota > Metazoa > Arthropoda > Insecta > Coleoptera > Coccinellidae > Harmonia > Harmonia axyridis. The sequence goes on from NC_059501.1 coordinate 81,794,495, forward strand.
ATAAGTTGGGTAAGAATGAAATTTTTTCTGAGATTTCTTGACTAAGACCTGTCTACGAATATGAGGCAGAAGTGATAGCCCTAACCAATGTGAAGGTGTAGATCTAATACGTCCACTGATAATTCTCATAGAATCGTTAAGCTGTGCATCAATTTTATGAACATAAGCATAAAATGAGATAAACTAACGGTATTTTGATATCTGGTGTATGACAGTTACGGAGTATCATCAAAACTGGAAAATAAATTAATATTGAATTCGATTGATTATATAGCGTGCTTGACGGGAAAACGAGTATTGTTCAAACTTAAAATATGAATATTTCGAGAACCAATGGATCAAATGAGAGAAAAAAATGTATATGCAGAACTCTGGATAGAAAGACCTTTCAAATTAGGTTTCACTCATTCCATCTTCCCCATTCGAAATTTAGGGGTTGGGGTTGTAATACTAAGGGCTGGAACGATATGTATATGAATTTGAATTGTAACGTTGTCCACTTCGAGAAAAAATTGACGTGTCCAAGCATTTTTCGAAATGTGTTCATTCCACATGTTATCTCGTCTGTTTCGTTTTAAAAAGCCCAACCTGTGCTACAAATAGGGATTCACGGCTTGGCTTGATATTCAAGCTACTGTGCTCAAACTCAAGCTCCAGTAGCTTGAGCTCTACTTGAAATCTACTCAAGTTCAAGTCAAGTAGTTATTTTTCGATGTTAAGTCAAGTCCTAAATGAATAAATACTTTACTCGACAAAGAAAAACTACTACTTGACTTGAAGTCAAGTAATAGCTTGACTTGATTTCAAGTCAAGCTCATGCTACTTGAGCTTGAGCTTGAGTCGAGTTGCTTGAAGATCAAGCTAAGCCGTGAATCCCTAAATACAAACTTCTAGTAGCTACAAGAAATTTACATATCGATTGATTTCACTTCCTAGCTATTGTAAAATACAACATATGAATATCTCAGGGTTACCAACATGCATTTACCGGTTTCGACTGTCCACATCGAGACCCAACCCCTGAAAATTTGCCGCCACCCATAAACAGGAGTGAAGCTGCGGTCCATAACGAGGTCGTCTTCGGGTCCATTCATAACCTCGAAAAACACATTAGGATTTTTCTCTGGATATCTCCGCTGCTTTGCCCGGTGTTCCCTCCCTCGATTTATGGCCACCGTTTTCATTAGCCGAAGTGTATTCGCCGCATTTATAAAAAGGGTTTTAAGAAATTTAATGGTTCCGTTAAGGCCCTAATGGATTTTAGGGCTTTCTTCATAAAGTAATATCCGCAATTTTTCTAATTAAACCCTTAATAAACCCTATTTACCGAGGCCGAATGGCGGATCCTCTGCGGCGGGGAGCGTTTTCGAAAATTAAGCGGGGCGCAGAGAGATGATTGTGTCATTATTTAAACGGAAAAAGAGTTTATTATATGATGGTGATGTAATTAGGAGCTTTTGAGGTGGGTTTAGGTGATTAGCAAGGCGAAAAGACTCTTCTTATTTTGTGGATACATGGAAAAATATGAGACGATAAACATATATTTACATTAGAATATAAAGATAGGTTGAGCTCATCTATCTACAGGGCGCAACACAAATAGTTTACATATTGTAAAGGGTCTTGGAGAGAACTATCGATTGGGAGTTTTTTGAACGTTCATTAATTTAACAGGTAAATTGAATAGTCCCCGATCTACCGTAGTTTTTTTTGGCAAAATTCGATTGTATTATTCAACATAGTTGCCTTCGAGGGCGATACAGCGATTATAGCCATCTTCCAACTTTTCGATACCATTTTTGTAGTACCATTTGTCTTTCACTTCAAAATAGGCACCAGTTTCGGCGATTACTTCTTCATTGGCGCTTAATTTCTTTCCAGCAAGCATTCTTTTGAGGTCTGAGAACAGGAAAAAGTCGCTGGGGGCCAGATCTGGCGAATGCGGTGGATGCAGAAGCAATTCGAAGCTCAATCCATGCAATTTTGCCATTGTTTTCATTGATTTGTGACACGGCGCATTGTGTTGATAGAACAGCATCTTTTTCTCTTCAAATGGGGCCGTTTCCAACGATTTCATCCTTAAAACGATCCGATATCGCTATATAATGATCGCTGTTGATGGTCTGCCCCTTTTTCGATTGAAACAGTTCGTCGAAGATTTCGAGGATTCAACTTTCATTCTCGACGACTTTTGAGAATGATTCCACTAATACAAAATCATATGTGACTGCGAATGGAATGTGCCAATGAGTAAGTGAATTGGAACGATTAATATAGGTCTGTAGAGTTCACAGATGAGTATGGATCCATCCTCTGTTGACCAGAAATCGCAGATCGGTTCGAGAAGTTCATACGTTCAAAGGTGGTGCAGTAACTGTTGAGTAGGCTTTTGTGGAAATGAACGTAAAGAATTGTTGGTGCTGGATGTTACTCAGTTGCAGTCGTTAGCGACTGACGAAGGTGGAGAAAAACCTGCCTTAAGGGTATCAAAACACAATTTCGTAAGGAGATTGAAGTTCTTTTTTTGAAAGTGGGTTTTCCTCCATTTTTGCCAGTCGCCAACGATAGTTGCGCCAGCTAGTACTTTTTTCTTAGCCGTCGTCATTTATGCTTATATACCTATGTTCTTGTGGAGTAAGACGGCAGAAAAATGAATGTCTTCAAAAAGTCAATACGATGTTGATGAAAAATCAAGAGCAGGTGTGAAACCTCATTCTTCTAATTGGTATTAGAACATGAAAAATCTAGAAGACAAGGATGAGTCATGTTAAAAAATGAACGGTTGAAAGAATTTCAAGCGATTCCAATGAAAAATCATTAGGATAACTTGTACAACCAATCCAATGCAAAATATGATATGACAGATATGAAGTAAGTAGGGGTCTTTTTTTCATTTTTTCGCTGTTGACTTCTACTCTGAACCGATTAAATTATAGCTATCTTTTATTAACTAATCAATCAGACTTCAGAGCTATGGAAACGAAATATATACTTCAAATTTCAAATGCCTATATTTAATTTTTATTTTAAATAATTACTTTTTACTTTTGATGAAAGCTTGAAATGTCATATTGATGCTTTAAAGAATAAGCACATGGTCTCCACGTATCTAATCCTTTGCACAGTATTGAATGCGCAATAGATCTCTTCTTCATAATGAAATGAAATAACACAGTTGGGGGTAAGCAGGGTATTCAAAGATTTGAAGAGTTAACACAATACAACTGTAATTATACAACACCAATAACACAATTCCGCAATACACCTCCACATTTCCACGAAACACCAAACCCCTAGCTCCAATACCAACACCGATACGAACAAGAAAGCGATGCGCATCAACGATAAAATATTCAGGGTGGTATCGGAGCATAACTTCGAGTCGGGGGATGAAGCTAATACCGCAACACCAAAATCAGCGACCACCATTGAAAATTGAAACCATAACGTGAACTTGAGAGCTGAATCCACGCCCGAGGTATAATAAACGGACTCTGGGGAGGGGGGTGGGGATATCGAGTTGAGAAATTCCAACTCTCCACTCGGATTACACCTCCAATATTTGAAACATTCCGGCAATAATTCCCTCGTTCGAATACTGGTCGAGGGAGTTGTGGTTAAAAACGGACGGTTCGGAGAATTAGGCGAATAACGGTGATGAGATATAGGATAACGGCATTCTGGATGTGTTGCCTCAGAATTTCGACGATGTTTACGGAAATGTGGAATTGGAGAAATTTATATGATCGTCAGGCAGGTTTGATTTCGGTTGTGGCTAAAGTTATGTAGTGAGTTAGTCTTATAACGGGTGTTTTTTTTCGAGGTATAAAACTTTAAATTGGCATTACTGTTCAAGATGGCGACCGATTTAACAACTGTCAAGTGATTTATTCTCAGTTTGGTTTGGCAATTCATCATGAATAGACTCACGCCTGAACAACGATCGCAAATAGTGCATTTTCATTTCGAAAATAATGGTTCTGAGCGGAATACGTATCGCGCACTACGTCCATTTTATTGTCGACAAAATCGTCCATCAGAGCAGTTATTTCGATTAACCATGGAACGTTTCCGCACCACGTTTACTCTCATTGATAACTCGCATCTCCGGAGACGCCGTACGGTGCGTACAGAAGAAGCTATTGCTGCTGTAGAGCGTAGCATTGAGGAAGAGCCGAATGAGTCTATCCGCCATCGAGCACAGGAATTGGATCTGTGTCCATCCACTTTATGGAAGATTTTGCGGAAGGATCTAGGTTTGCGTGCTTACAAATCCAACTCGTGCAAGCATTGAAGCCAAACGATATCAAGTGAGGCGTAGATTCGTCGAATGGGCCTAAAATGAGATTGCCGTTGTTCCAGATTTTCATAAACGAATTTTGTTTAGCGATTAAGCGCACTTCAGGTTGAATGGCTACCTCAACAAACAAAACTGCCGCATTTGGAATGAAGCTAATCTTCAAGTGTATGTCGAGACACAGTTACATCCAGAAAAACTGACTGTTTGGTGCGCTTTATGGGCTGGTGGAATCATTGGTCCGTACTTCTTCAAAAACGATGATGGCCGGAACGTTACAGTCAATGGTGATCGGTATAGAGCCATGACTACTAACTTTTCCATTCCTGAATTGAACAACCATGATGTCCAGGAGCTGTGGTTCCAACAAGACGGCGCAACATGTCATACAGCTCGTGCCACAATCGATTTATTGAAAGACACGTTTGGTGACCGCCTAATTTCACGTTCAATTTTCTTTAGAAAATTATTACAGTTATGAGGGTATAAAATGAAATTTCCTCTTGAAGATTCAGTATGACAATAATCTGATACCAAATACTTGAAATGATTGTGTTTCCTGTGCTGAATCGAACTGGATCCAGGAGTGCATATTCCCTAATGCGGTTCTGTGCCGCAATTGCATAATTTAACCCTTTGCATGGATTCTTATTTTCGGGAAATTATCCACATATTGGCCTGATCGTGGGTAACTTAATTACGTTCGCTAACTGTAACCGTGTGCAGGACTCGATTGGAGTTAGTGTAGCTCCATCGCGTTATTTGTTGAAATTCGCTAATTTGAATTTGCAGCATTATTCTCGGTACAGAGCGCAGATACGAACTGGGTCAGGTCGTGCTGATCACGAGCTATTCATAACTTAGATGCTGTTATTGATGTTTATAGCGAGTTGTGTCGATGGCGAATCGATTCTATCGGGTAAATCGTGTTGAATTTACAATAATGTTTGTACAGGGTACATACAGGCATAATATATGGCAATATTTTCTCAACGTACCCAACAGCGGCATTTGAGATTCGAACCTATCGAGAATATTACAAGTTTCTATTGTTTCTGTTTTGAGGATGGATTCGTCCTCAGTGAATTGAGCCTTCACGTTTGCGATTATGCCTGGCTCAATTCTGACAAAAATACGATCTGTTCAGATGAGAATGAGTGCTCTCTTTTTTCAGACACTTCACCTTCTGCTGCCACCATGCTAGAGTAAGTCTGCTGTAGAGTCTTAGTTCAATAAAATTTCCTTCCGCGTTTCTGTTATATTGAGGTCTCTTCTGGATCTCAAATTATATTATTGACACTTTGAATCCTTACCATATATTCTCTTATTTTAAGCAACTTCAATCACTTATTAACTATGTGTTCGGCAGTCACGGTCAGGATTTTATATTCGAAAAAATTGGCTAATATTCAAACCATTTATTGCTCTAACAGCTTATTTGTAAGATACCAGTATTGCTTTTTTCTTATAAAGGGTGTTTTTTTAGAGATATAGAACTTTAAATTGCAATAAAGCAACGATGGATTATTCGATTGACTTGGATTTTATTTATCCGCAAGATAATCTTGTGGCATTACATTTTAAATATGATTTCTGGCATATGACCGCCACGGCTGGCTCGGATGTAGTCCAATCTGGACGTCCAATTTTCAATGACTTTTTCCAACATTTGTGGCCGTATATCGGCAATAACACGGCGAATGTTGTCTTCCAAATGGTCAAGGGTTTGTGGCTTATCCGCATAGACCAATGACTTTACATAGCTCCACAGAAAGTAGTCTAGCGGTGTTAAATCACAAGATCTTGGAGGCCAATTCACAGGTCCAAAACGTGAAATTAGGCCGTCACCAAACGTGTCTTTCAATAAATCGATTGTGGCACGAGCTGTGTTGCGCCGTCTTGTTGGAACCACAGCTCCTGGACATCATGGTTGTTCAATTCAGGAATGAAAAAGTTAGTTATCATGGCTCTATACCGATCACCATTGACTGTAACGTTCTGGCCATCATCGTTTTTGAACAAGTACCGACCAATGATTCCACCAGCCCATGAAGCGCACCAAACAGTCAGTTTTTCTTGATGTAACGGTGTTTCGACATACACTTGAGGATTAGCTACACTCCAAATGCGGCAGTTCTGTTTGTTGACGTAGCCATTCAACCAGAAGTGCGCTTCATCGCTAAACAAAATAAAATGGACGTAGTGTGCGATACGTATTCCGCACAGAACCATTATTTTCGAAATAAAAATGCACTATTCTCAAGCGTTGTTCAGGCGTGAGTCTATTCATGATGAATTGCCAAACCAAACTGAGAACAAATCACTTAACAGCTATTAAATCGGTTGCCATCTTGAACAGTAATGCCAACTTAAAGTTATATACCTCGAAAAAAAAACACCCGTTATAAATATGTGTAACACTGATGAATTGAAAAATGAAGTAAATAATTGAAATAATATGGAATCATTACGTCGTTTTCAGTAACTTGTACTCAATTCAGTTATAGCAATATCTCTGATAAACTCATGAAGTTCCAAGGAAATATCTAGATGAATAACCGAAATCCTCACTGAACCGGTCCTGATATCGACATAATTGGCTTCCGAATCGACCACGTCCAACATAAACAAGGAGCGTTAATGACAGTGGAAGATCCAAATCCGACCTTAATCGGGTAAATAGGTGTTCAGTGTTTCCATACAGGAAAGTCAAACATACAGAACGGGAGGAATTGGACCAAGAACACTCGTATATCGACGGATCCAAAGGAGTATCTGTAACGATTAGATTGTGGCTTTCGCGGAGGGAGTTTAGAAGTTTCCTCTGGTTAGACTGTTGGAGGGGAGAGGAGACAGGGCGGGGGTTATCCTTAATATGATAAGAAATTGGTACTGCTGCAGAGGGAGCTTCCTGCATCTTAGGACGAAGAGTTTGAAGGTGGGTTTATTTGATTGAGCAGAGACAATTTGTTTTCTCAATTAGTCACTCTGAAATCTGTGGATTATTCATATCTATATTGGAGCAAACTTGTCATATAACGATTATTTCAAATGGCTTCTGATTTTAATTAATCTCATTTAAAAATAATTGTTTCATTCTATATTTTTTTGTTTGGCACACGTCTCTGGTTCTATTTACTTATAGCTGTATTCAATTTTTGTACGGATAAACTATTTCTATTGATATTTTAATTGTTTCTTTGATCCTAAGCATTATTTTTTCAATTCAAAGGAGAACATGTGAAAGGATACAGAAGTGGTTTTTTCCATTTCGATTTGCTTTTTATCAAATAATCAATGGATTTGAAAAGCAAATAACCATTGTGCATTCTTTTTGATGTTTTCTACTGAATATAGAAGGAACCAACAGATTTACAGAATTCAATCTCGAGATGAGAAGTCAAGATTTGAATTGTGATTTTGGAAGGTGCCCACTCTCCCTGAGGATTATGAGTGTTTCGTCCTGAGATCGTGGTAGATTCTTGAGTAAGGCAATTCAGCAATCTCTGCCTGAGACACTATATCTCACCATAGTGGAGAGGTGAGTCTGCGACCCTCATAAAGATAGGAGGCCGTAGTAGAGTGTGGTGCAACGCCCATAACGTCACCTCTCCGACCAACAGAGTCTCAACGAAATATTTTTCGCTGGACTGTGATTGTCAACATTTCCATGCCATAGGTGAGAACCGGAATAATACAGAAGTTGGATACTTTTTCTTTAGTTTTAAAGGAATGTCTGGTTTCCTTAGAATATTCTCAAGTTTTTCCACTTCGTATATAATCTACAAAAACTGACGATCTGATATTCTGATAATTCTGATCGACAGGTCGTTGATACGTGACTAGGCACCTTCACAGCAGCATGTCGATCGACTAGTCACGTGTACGTTGGCTAGTCATCGATAAAAAGTCCGCTGCCAAGCTCTGCTTGCGATCAGTGGGAGGATCAGATATTGCCTTTATGATAAATGGCCCTTCCTAGGAGACGACCTTTCCTCAAAGGTCGATACATGCTTGGTGAATAATTGTCGCCCTGTTAAGGTTACGCCGTCCAAAACTAATTTGCCTGAGAATTTATGGGTTTTTGGCTGCTGGCGCGTGGGACGTCGAAATTGAATCGGAGACGCTGTCGATCCCGATATTTTGTGCTGCCTCGGTCGATATGATTATTATAAAAGGTGGGCCGATAGTCCTCTGAGTATTTGGAGGGTCAGGATGATAAACACGCTCTTCCAATCACAAATTATTGGTATGTATTCGCCTTCAAATGGAATTTCTTTTTATATTCTGATTATAAAAACGAGGATTAATTTTTCAGCATAACATCAAAGGCAGCTCTCTCAAATGATTAATGAAAGCAATTTGGATATATATAAACGACTCGTATTTGGAAAAGCGTGTCTATCGTCTAAACCCTTCCATTAACTTTCGCATCACTTATTATTTATAACCTTTTAAGACCTTTGAAATCTCTGGAGAAATATTTCTGATTAATGTTTAGTTGAGAGTCAACATTCGAAGATTTCTCTAGCGAAAAATTGTAATATTTATAGGGTAAGATTATCTGTGAAATATGTAAAGAGCAACTCTTTTCGCAAACGAACCTACCATGTTGCTGTTTTTCGTTGATACTGCTTCTAATTTAGGACTTAAAAACGTTGATGCTCAGGTGTTTAGTAGTTGCAAAAAATCTAAAGGTGACAAATCACGATGGCGTTCTGGCCAATTCTTGTCGCAGAACCAGTAGATCAAAGGGAAGCGGAGGGAGATTCATTAAAAACTCCTGCTTTTATAGCCATTAAGTTGTAACCACTTTTTGTCCGGATCAGTATTTCCAATAGAGGAAACCTGGCTTGCTTATTATAATACTGATCACAATATACTCCAAAAAATGGAACTTTTTCGGATCATGGGTCATTGTTGCATTCACTGAGTTCAAAATTTAAAAGACTACCATGTTAACGAGGTCATTGAAGCGAGAATAAAATGTCATGGTAGAAAATATTTTTTGCAGAAGCGAAAAATAAATTCAAATGGATTGAATTATCAAAATATTTCTTTCATGGTCTTGCCAAATTAGGCTTAAAATATTGGAATAGTTCGAACAATTGTAATTTAATGTATAGAAAGTGAGTTTATTTCGTTGGAGGTGTGTTCTGAAGGTTGAAATGAGTAAACTGCCATAAAAATACGTAGCACCTTAAACTTCCAACATCTAAAACGATTCCAAACAACGCTAAAACAATTAATAAACCATAACCAACAGCGTACACATTTCATACGTTAACAACACCGATTCTCGTTTGCGTACGAACAAAAGGCTTCGAAAAATTTCGTTTTCCGATCAAACTTTTGTAAATACGTTTCCTGATCTCTTGAAAAGCGATTTCCTACCGGAAATAGTGTCGCATATCGCGCGCTTGACGCTTTTCACACCAACTAAAACAGAAGGCCTCTCACAGCGCGTAGCGTTGTTCAATTTAACAATTCATTAATTTCGAATGATCAGTCGTTTCTGGATTCATACATCGACACAATGTCGAATGCGCGTTTTTTTTTTGTCGAACGTGAGCGTTCCATTGACGCATACGTCCTGTAGCGGATCGCTAAGAGTTATGGTTTCGAGGAATATAACACTTTATTACACACGGGCAACATTTATGCGTTTTCCGCATTCATCGTGTCGATATTTCAAATCGTGATGGAATTTTCGTTATATTTTTTGACGTTATTCGAGATTCGAATACGTTTTACGGGGTGCATGAGCAGGCGATTTATCGGAAATACTGGGTAGAAAGATTTGAAGGAAATATTGGAACTCAACTTCATCAAAAAACCTTTCACTCTTGAGATTTTTGTTCCTTTACTTTTCAAAAGAATAATATATTATTCAACGATCGGTAATGTAAGTCATAACTCACGCAGATGAAGTTGCAGCACAAGCCGCAGGCGAGTGCTGTTATTCATCAAGTGAGTTATGATCATTACTGCAACTTGAGGACTATACTTTATTTACGACTATAACAATCAATACTAAAATACAAGAATAGAGAAAGAACTTTATTGACAAGCCTCAATATTTACCAATAAACTTCAACATTGTCAAAGTGACGTTCCTCCCCTCAATAACAACAATGGAATGTTCCGTTTCGGCCAACCGAATAGAAGCACAGAGCCATCTTTTCCAATTTATAATAGTGATTTATAGCAGTTAGTTATTATAACTCACGTTGTTTGTTGATAGATACTATTAATTGCTCTAAAGCAGTTGAATAATGAAGATATGATTAATAGGAGTAGATGAAATTATATTATTGAAGAGAACTTATAGCGACATCTGACAGTTGAATGAATCGTGATGATCACCGATAATGAATTAGTTCCCTTTCAACATTATTTTCTTACCATCGTTTGATTCTAGGAGAAGCGGTTTCTCTTATGCAGTTGGAACTTTCAGCTTCCTCGGTAGCTAATTGGTGAGAGCGCTGAACTAGTTATTCGAGGGTTGCGGGTTCAATTCTCGCTCGAGGAGGGACTTTTTCCCGAATTAAAAATTGTCTGTCATGCAAATATACCTATATATTCTCGTAAGTAATTGCACAAGTGCATCAAAATTACCGATAATTTTGCATGACAGCGTGTTGTTATAAAAACTGCATGAGTTCATTCATGACCGATTGCAGTTTCTGAAAGAAAATAAGCTGGAATGCGAAATTATCCGGTCATTTTGATGCACGAGTGTAATTCGGGAGAATATTTCCCGAATGAACTGTTACATTACTTGTCAAACTAATTTAGAATGGAATTGCCATAGATTCGAACTGAGTAAGATGCATAGAAACTATACATCTATGAACAGAACAATTATCGCAGTGCTGTTTCGCTTCCTACAATGCAATTATCGCTGTAATTTTCGATAATTGTTCTCCATATACGTAAAATTTTTGACAGGAGGGAAATATTCTTAATTATTTTCAGACGAAAAATCTTTATTTCGAACATATCATTGAATTTCTCTCACTCAAACATCTCAGTAATCTTCTAATCTTGTACTTGAATGCTACTTGTTTTTACTATTTGCTTGACACAAGTGTAGTTTGAAACAATAAATGAAAGAAATATTATCTTCATTTAAAAAATTTCGGAATTAGAATATTTTTTTTTTATTTCTTAAGAGGGAACACCTCAACGTGACATTCTCATGATCTGTCAATATTTGTCAAGAGGAGGTAGAACAAAAAGGGGTTTGGTGCCAGAAGGATTGAATGATCAGTAGAAGTTAGTAATATTACAATGCTTCTAACTTTCTAGGGAAAGAAGTAATTTACGAGTCATTCTAGAATTTTTGTATATATTTTTTTTTGGATTTTCCTACGGATATTTTTAAAATACATTGATGCTTTCTAGTTATACCATATTACAATTATGAAAAGTTATAGAAATCACTATTTTTGTTTCGATCGCAAATTAGAAATATTGTAATATTACAACGTAGATTATTGTTTGACTATCAATGCTTAATTCAATATAAGCTTTTTTTTTGTTTTTTCAGGTTTTTCCCCACTCTGAATAAATCGCATATACTATAGATCCTCCTCGAATTCTGCTGCAACAAGTTTCCTTCCGTTATAGACCCCTCCAACGTCTTTACTGCCTGAGTGGCTTCCTTCCACCCGGATTGGGTTTCAAACAATGGGATAAATCTTGAGATCATTCTTCGTGACATTATTTTTGATATATTGTGATATTTATTAGATAACAAACGAACATGAAGAGGAGAAAATAAAGGTATGATGAAGATCTATTGTTCCGTTGCCCAGAAGCTGAATCCTGTGTCTGAGTTTTCTGCAGCCAGATATATGAATCAAAAAAGTGGATATATAAAAAGAGCATCAATACAATGGTGAAATTTAAGGAACCTCAAGCAAACACGATTTGGGTACAATTACACATCCCTAAATAACGATATAATTGAACAGTAAAAACGAAATGAAACAATAAAAAATTTCATTACGAATTGAAGAAATATAAAACTACGAAAAATCTCATGATACCTAAGTCGAGGAAATATATGTGCTTTAAATACCCACACACTGACTCCTTCATTCTTGGTAAGACCAAAAACTTTTCGAGAATTGAATCTAGTTAATTTTATGAAGAACATAATGTTAAATGGGGAACCTTAATGAAATTAAGTTATCAGAGATTAATACTCGGGTAAATATGCTGGACCCTTTATCAGATTGCAATATTTATCTACAAAATCTAAGAACTGAAAATCCAATATAACAAAGTAAACACTCTGAAAATTAGTAAGCAGTTTCAAATTCAAATACAAAAACAATTTAAGAAAACAAATAAACGACTCGAGTGTAAACCAACAGGATGAAGATAAAGTTACATTTGGAAGTAGCAATGAAATTCAGAATATATAGAATAACAATTCTTTTTCAACATAGCCTGTAGTTATTGGAGGACAAAAGAGAACTATTATCTTTTCCGAGATGATATTCAAACATAACTCGCACTTAAAATCTAACAAGCCAAAAATTTCGAGTAGTTTGGGACAGGATCTCCAAATACATTTAATTAGAGAAAGAAGAAAAAAATTAGATCTTTTCGAATATCAGAGGAGAAGATGATGAAATTAGATAGTAGCTGAGTTCATCACCTAACCCAAAGCGTTACACTTTGTCGTTATCTAGAATTCAACACCAGTTTCATCGTTGCGAATAGCTCAACAATTCCTCAACAGGACGTGCCCAACATTTCTCATCCATCCAGGGTGAAATTCTACACCAACTACTGGCTTAAAGGTGATCATACACGTGCAAACTATAAACTAAAGCGGATCGTTAAAATGCTAAATACACCCAGGAGGTCACCACCTGTCAGACGCAAAATATAGAAATGGCGAACAGATAATGGAATATTAGGTTAGATAAGGCGGCCCCAACGACGATGTCTCCCAAAGGGACCGCGGGGGCCAATAAACACTTGACTTACACGCTGTTTAGGTTCACCTACGGCAATTTGGTCGGTTCTCCTTAAACCTCTTATCGCCGTTAATATCGCACGTCCACATTACATCAAACTCGATTTCGTGACACGTTCCGAACAGGCACGCTCAGAAATGCTGATATTACCGGAATTGCTGCTAGTACATGCAATAATATTCTCCGAAAATTAGCTGGTTCTTCATGGGGTGCTGATGCCAGCACTCTTCGTACGGTAGCTTTGGCCTTGGGTTTTTCTGCTGCTGAATTCTGTTGTTCTGTTTGGTTCAATAGTGATCATGTTCATATAATTGATGCACAGCTTAGTGTTTCTATGATGAGTGATGCTATCACATATACTTCCGCCTCATATTCGAAGACAGGTCTCAGTCAAGAAATCTTGGGAAAAAGTTCATTTCTACCCGAACTTATTTCCAATTGTATCTTACCTCCCAGATACTAGAACTGCCAGATTAAAGTCAGAGAAACCTTTATGGATTAATACCTTTCTTCAATCCAATGAAAGAGACAAGGAAATTGGGCGTTCAGAATGGAGTTCTTGTAATGTGTTCAACAAAAGACTAATCTTTGATCTTCAGAGAAAGTTCGAGGTGGTGTATTGTAAATCGACTCAGGACTGGTCGTGGTCGTTGTAATAGTATGCTCTTCAAGTGGCATTCTATTGATAGCCCAGTATGTGAGTGTGGTGTATAAGTAACCATTGGCTACTTGGTGAATAATTGTACAATTTATAAATTCCATGGTGGTTTCCAAGCTATTCAATCAGTTCCAGAATCTCTTTCAGAATAACAACAGCCTCATACATAAAATTTATCGAGTTCTTTGATTGAGGGAAATAGATCATAATCAAGTTAATAAATGAAGACTCTCGTGACAGACACTAACCAAAAGGCATCATTGAGGAGACAACTCTGCAAAAAAAAAACAAATGAGACAGAGGACTCTCTTCTTCTTCTTGTGCCGTCTCCTCAACGGAGGTTGGCGACAGAGGACTGTTGAATAGCAAAGAACTAGCTAAAGGAAGAATAGAAAGACTACGCAAATATTTCAGACATCAGAGGTCTATGATACTCAAGCATTGTGTGAGGCAAATTAATCAACATCTCTACAACAACACAGGAAGAATATTTCATATGACCATCAGAAAATCTCAGAAAAACTGCAAAAATTGGAGAGAAGCCCCAGTATGGTTCAACGTCTTGAAGTAGGATCATACCGACGTTGCAGAGTCAAACTACTGTCTCGAACCAGGTGAAAAATCTCCAGGTAGGAGGGCCTTCTTCTAGCTATCCAAGGTCAAGTAATCTCAACAAAGTACTACTGCAAACAGTATCAACCGTCACTGGCGATTGATGCCATTGATATCCTTAAAAAGTGCCATACTACTAGTACAGATCGCAAGGTATTCTGGTGAATGAGCATGATAAAATACCCTAAGGGTTCTCACTGATAAAAATCCGAAGGTATTAATACTCATCGACGTATCAATCTCAAATACCAACAACATACGTCAAAAATAGATCGAATTTTTTTCTGAAAAGGGATCCTCGAATTTAGACGAAGCGACCGTGTGAACTACTTTATTCAACGAAAACTATCTCAATTATGATTTCAAGCATGGGCGTAATACTTGAAAAATTCGAGAGAAATCGCAAGAAGCTAGAACTTTGTAAGCATATTTATAATATAACCTAGAAAAATGTTCTGTTAGGTAGAGAGGACGTAAGAAAATTCCTAGAAGGCGAAAGGCAGGCTCAAGGACGAAGGTGGCAGAGGGACGAGAAGTTTTCTCTCCTATGCTGGCAGATTGAATTCGGAACAGTCCCATAAAATTATATTGGGTGTACAGATATCAATAACAAGGTCATCGTAGAAATGAACATTGTGCATACAAGGAGCACTGGTTGATCATTGACTGTGAGAATTGTTGACAGGCATTATGTGACATCCACATGCAGTGCTGGCAAGTCGACAGGAAGGATGGAATTATGATTCGTGTGTTGAAATTAGGTAAATAAAGGACGTTTTCCTACATCTGCTATGAAAAGTAGCGTATTCTTCATAGCTCACTCAATTTCAAAACTATGTATTGCTCATAATGTGGGAAATATTATTTCTCACAGAACTTTGACCACACTTCGCATGGTAGACCAATGAAATTGGGCTTTTGTGTCGTTTCTATGGAAACGCAATAAATAAGCATATACTGTCAACGAAGGCCATTTTGATTTGAATCAAGTCCATTACTTGAATTATTGAAATTTTTGCAGTTGTGGAGAAGTATAGTGTGCAACATATAGAGAAAATCTTTTTCTCGCTCGTGTGTTTGCAAATTTCAATAATTCAAGTAATAGACTTGATTCAAATCAAAATGGCCTTCGTTGACATTATGTGCTAATTTATTGCGTTTCCATAGAAACGACTCAAAAGCCCAATTTCATTGGTCTACCAAACGAGGTGTGGGCAAAGTGCCGTGTGGAATAATATTTCCCACAGTATTAGCAATACATAGTTTTGAAATTGAGTAAACTAAGAAGAAAACGCTACTTTTTATAGCAGTTGTAGGAGAAGTATATTGTACAACATGTGGAGAATGTCCTTTTCTCACTCGTGTGTTTGCAGCACTCGCCTTTCAAGCTCGTTCCACAAACTTCCACACTCGCGAGAAAAGTTGGACTTTCCCCAGTTGTTGCACAATATGCTATTACCCTCGTATTTTATACTTATTTATGACACTTATTGTATGAGACCTTGTAAATTGCGATCTTAAGTACTGAAACCGTCATTCCCAACTTTGATCGCCTTGTAGAAACCTTCACCCAAATAGACCCCAATCCTTTTCAATCCCCTCTTTACCGCCCCAATCAAATACTGCGTTCCGTTCCCATTCACAACTTCCATTTCCGCTTACGAAGTGCAGGACAAAGTGTATTACACGCTAGTATCCGGTTATTTCTTTTCTGGAATATGCTTTTTCACCGTTGTCCCTGCATCGCAAAGCTGCAGATTTATTCTCGGCTCCTTGCAGCATCGCAAGAGAGAGAGCTTTTCTATTATGTTTTGGCACAACTACTTCGAGTTCCTGGTTTGTTTGAAGGCGAGAGATATATTGCTGGTTTTTTTTATGTCGGTAAATGAGAGATTTGAGGGAAATGCTTTCGCGTTTTACCTGTGACTGCACCGACCGTGTTGAACAATGGAGATTTTGCGGGAGGGGACATCACGATGATTTCGTCTTTCCCTTTCTGTGCAGCCTCTCTTCATACCTTCTGAGTGGGTACTTTGACTGTTTTAAATTCGGGTTTTTTGATATGGAGGATCTGTATATTTCAAATTGGTTTTTTTTTCTGATTCCGGCTATATGACGTATTGGAAATGTTACACTTTGGGCGCCAATAGTGTTTGAATAGATACAAGATTGTATCGAAGATAAACACAGACACCATTAGTCGTACGTAGAATAGCAATCTATTTGCTATCTATGATCAACCGTACCTCGTATTGCTTTAAATTTTTTATCAATACTTCTGGGGTTTCTATTGATTTTTTGCATTTTTTGATTGATGTTTACTCGTGGTCACTGAGAGTGAATCAATTTCAGGAGTAATTATAATATATAATGAATGTTTATTCAAAAGTTTACGCTATAAGTGGACGCCATGATACCTAAAAGGATTTTCTAGTTTGATTCAAAAATGCTAATGATTGTGAAGTATTGATATAGAACCAAAGGAAAAATCAAAAAAGGTTAAATTGAAAAGTTGACCAATTGTGTTCTTCTCTACGAACAGGAATCTTATCTTACGTAATTTGGAATCGTTTTGTTGAAAATAATTGTCGTCATCCACGTCAATATCTTCCAACTTCGGCATTGAAAAAGTCATTTGTTTTACTAGACAGAAAAGTAGTAGATTGACTGCTGCGGCTGATAGTTCATAGGAATTCAGTCAAAGCAGTCAACCTTCTTTGCAGCCAAGTGGAATATATAATTTTTTCTTCGATTGTTTATAATGATAAATGTAGTAAATTGTATTCAAAAATCATTACGTTTCCAAATTTTATTTTTCCTGTAGTGACAAATTGGAGTGAAATTTGATTGAAATCGCAATTGTTGAAATGGTTGCTATTGAAATGTATATGTCCATAATAATTATAGTTTGACAACGAAATATCCGACAGTTTTTTTGTGAAAATATTGGATATATCCATATAATGGACAATGATAGCGACTTAGAAGTACTTATTCCTCCAGAAATAAGGGGGGTTGCAAAAAAAAAAATTGATTTTCAGAAAATGTCGAATGTTTTATTCCCATTGAGAATAATCAATTTGCTGCCTAGGCAGGAGAAGGAATCCTTTGCTGATTGATATGTGTCTGCAAAATCAATATTTGCTGTCAATCGGAGAAAAAATCATTATTTATAGCTTGATAGCACAACCCATTCACTGTAACAGTAGCACCAGCCTCATTTTCGAATAAGTATGGTCCCTCAATGGGTTAAGGATGGAGAGACTTTTTAACAATCATTTATGAACGTAACCCCCAAGTGCAAATGGGCCTCATCACTATTTTTTCCATGAGAATCGGGATCAATTTTTTGCATTTCGATCACCCAATCAGCGAAGATACGATAATGCTGGTGATCGACCAGCTTCAGTTCTTGTGTTAGATGAATTTTTAATGCCTGAAAACTTAACACAACGGGCAGTAACTTGTCTAAACAGCTCAAATTTTCACACCAGTTTCACTGTTGCTGGCTGATAAGGTGCTTCACAACAACCCAAATGTTCTTTATTCTTGCGAACTGTTACTGCGAAATTTTCACCATTGTTGTAGTGATTTCAACAATTTGTATACGTTCTTGAATTTTACATCGTTCCACTTTCAGCTTCAAAAGTGACAGTTGCCCAGATAGCGGTCTATTCAGAATGAAACCTCTTAAGGGAAAACCCTCAACATTATAGAAGAGGATTTCAAATTCTGTCTGTTCGGTATGATATTATTATATTCAGTCGGTAGCAGTTAAAATATGAAGAACATAAAATATTTCCTTGACATTGATGTGAAACTCGGAGAAAATGAAGATACATCTCATAATCTGGGTTGTATCTGTGCAGAATATCTGAATATACGTCACGTTATTTCACTGTAGACATGATCAAAGAAAAGCTCGGAAATTAAAAGTTGGTGGAATTGGAAGCATACGGTCAAAATGACAAAAGTTCGTTCAAAATGAAAAGGAATTCGTTGAGAATGTAGAATGAAATGCGTAACAGGAAGAATGTCGTCTTATTGGAATGAAAGTTGACTGGAACGGGCAACTGTGGTTGGAGATGACAATATAGGGATTTCAGTGATTATGCTTGTGGAAAGAACAATATTTGAGGTCTTATGAATATGCACTGTCCCGGTTTTCCTTATTTGAGATGATGAAGACAGAATAAAACTCGTTCGTAATCAATAGGAGCCATAAATTTCTCTACATTATTACTCGTAATTACGGAACCCGCAGTCGGGTTCATTTAACATCGGAACCTAAACTATTTCAAGTATCGAGTTACCGTTATCGAATAACGACAACCAGACGATCGAACAACAGACAAAATCGTTTGAGACCATTCAACATTCGAAAACTAGAAACATGTAAGATGATCAAGCTCTCAAATAACATAAAATCAAATATTAGGTGTAGTAAATAGAAATTAATTCATTTTTCGATAGACGGTTTCAGTTATCTGCTGGGTTTCCATTAGATGGCGTAAAAAAGATGAAATTTCGTAATTTACAAACTTTTTTGACAGTTTTGTAATTAGTTGACTCAGTTTAGTTTGATCGCATGTCGAAGATGGACACTAGCAGAGAGAAAATACGCTATATTTTACAGTTTTTTTTTTCATTGAAGGCAAAAATTCAAGCCAGTTGGCTGAAAATGTGAGAATGACGGTTAATATTCCTTATACTGTAACAGCCGATCATGTACAATTTTAGTTCCTATGATCCCGTCCCGGTAATTTCGATGTCAATGATACACCACGCACTGGAAGACCAATTGTTCAGAAAGGAGGTGTTTAGAAGGAGCTCTATGTATGGGTACCAAATGATTAACGCAAAAAAATCTCATGGACCTACTTTCGATCTGCGAATCGCTACTGAATTTCAAACATTGATGACTGGTGATGAAGAATGGATCACTTACGACAACGTCCAGCGAAAACGGTCGAGAACGAAACAAGATGAGCCGGCGGAAACGGTGGCCAAACTAGGATTGACGGTCAGGAATGTTCAGCTGTGTGTTTGGTGGGATTGCCTGGTAATTATCTACTGTGAGCTGCTCCTCTACGGCATAACTGTTAACTCGGAACTGTACTATCAACAATTGGACTGTCTGCAGGAGGCAATCATCCAGAATTGGCCATCTTTGGCCAATAGGAGAGGAATTGTGCTACATCAGGACAAGGCCAGGCCACAAACATCGATAATGACTTGCCAGAGGCTCCGGCAGCTTGATTGGCGGGAGGTTTTTATGCATCCATTTAGTATTCCGGACCTGGCATCAAGTGATTACCATCTGTTCCTGTCCATTGGGAACAATTTTGCTTGTGAAAAATTAGCTTCGACAGAGGCTTGTGAAAATCGACTGACTCAATTTTTTGTCAATGGGGACGACGATTTTTATGGGTGAGACAAAATTATGTTACCTTCAAAATGGCAAAAGGTTATGAAACAAAACGGCGCATATTTGTCCTAAATCGGATCATTATAACTATGCTAATTTAAGCCTTGTTTATCATTAATAATAAAAATATTATAATATTATATTCATTCATTTCTGAATTTACCTCATATAAACAAACATACAAAAACCTAATAGAGCAATGAGGTTTACTTACATCGTTACACCGTTTAGCACACCTCAGAAACATGGTGCAGATAGTCATTTAGACTCTGCGGTTCCAGATCTAGAGCAATTTTTCTGATTTTGTCTTGAATAGATTCTGATTTTCTAGCAATTTGGAAATATTTGGTAGTTCATTCAATATTTGTATAGGTACACATATAAGATGGATTTTTTTTTCAGTCAAACTAAGTCGATGTTGTGGATAGTGTATGTCAGTGGATCGATCATACAGTAAAAATCCTTTTCTCTCTGAAAAGTCCCCTGCATAAATGTGTGAAATCCATCCTATATATGATTTTCAGTACCTCTTTTTGCTCAACAAAAATGCTTCCCACAGTTGTGTCCACTCCCCAAAATATTATTTTCCAACTTGAATCATACCAGGATTCGTAAGGTCTATTTTCGGAATATCCTCAACTCCAGCCCTGCGTCCGCGACACAACTATCAGTCATAGAAATAGCAGCCGACCCCGCCTACAACCCACAGAGTTTTCTTCTCTCGCCAGATAAAAATGAATTCGACCTGATAAAATTCCATTGTTGCGGCCGAATTGCGACATTCATCTCGACCGCCCCTCGTCGAGCAAACTCGTTTAGATAAAAACCCTTGATTAATTAATCAAGCGAAAAATTCCCGGCCTGTACAGATTGTACCTACCCTTAGGTTTCAGATGGACGGGGGTAGGGGGCGCTCGAGACGTGAGATGAACCGCAAGGGTTATAAAATTTGTTAATTTGTAAACAGCGTGAGTCTCGTTCAGAACGTTATTTTTTTTACAGGTGGCGTAGTAGATTGGTCCGGTTCATACGTTGGGAATAGTAATTTGGTGTGGTGTTTAATTTTTTCTCGTTTCGCGGAAAACGTTTTGTCGGGATGTACATGATGGGGTAGTGAGAATTTATTCTGTGGTAGTTGGGAAGTTGATAATCTAAATCATATTGAGTAATTAATAGCCTAAGTTACCGTAATATAGTATAACCTACTGATATTTTCGAAGTCAATATTTCTGCGACTACCAATAGAACTTGAAATAAAATGAACAAACCAAATCTTCATTATACGCAAGCACAAAATGTTCGTCGACACCGTTCACGACGAGAACTTTATTGTGGTACAGCACTTGAAAACATCCTTGAACACTCTACTAACTCAACTGGTCATCACCTCGTAACTTACTTTACTGAACTCTCCTCTTCCCAGTTTTATACTTGGGGGACAAACATTGAATCATATTCCACACCGTGAATTTTTTCTTCCTTTTCTTATTCTCTAAGTTGTATGCCTGCGCAATGGTATCATGGTGCCTGCACACCAATTATGGTAGGGGAAAGATATTCTTTATTGTATCTTTTTGAGAACCCTAAGAATGATAAAGTTGTATGCAAAAGTACCACGAAAGACCATTATTGAACTAATGCAGGTACATTTATATTTAGTATTATGATAACAATTTCAGCTAGACACTCAGAAAGGATTTCAAAAAACAGAAACTTTGTATTTCACTGACTAAAGATCCGACTAAACTAGGACAATATTAGCGCAGTAGCTCTTAACTTCAATTGCTTTTATGAATTCTTGAATTTGGTACATTCCAAAATGTAACCTGTCAAGTTTTCAGAGTGATGAAGTGTTTTTTTGATAAACCGATAAATTTATATTATATTTCGACTATTTCGTTCAAATATTCCTCTCTATCCAACTTCAAACCGGACGCCAACGACCGTAATCCAGCATTACCAACTTTCAAATAGCAACAATAAAAATCTCGCAAACAATACGATTCAAGAGTGATTAGGGGAACGTTGTCAGACCGTCAAAATAACATTAATTCCAATACGGCTTGTTTTAATCCCATTTGCAGGGCTTATCCCGTATTGTAATTTCACCGTTTTATTAGATTAAAACGAAACAGACTATTACAGAACTTAAATTGGCTTTTTGTATTTAATTTCTTCGTAATATAGTTTGGAGTAGTCGAGGGACGCGCGGAGGGAGAGTGATCACCTGAGAATTTCTCCCCAGAGGGAGAGCAATTGAGTTTGATTCCCTCGTTGTTGTTTTCGTTCATAGAAAAGTATTAATCACTTCAGAGTCTGGATCCTACTAATTTATTATTGATTGTTACGTTAAAAATTGGTATAATATGATTATATCTTTCTTACAACTGCTATGGAAAGTAGCGTATTCTTCACAGCTTACTCAATTTCAAAACTATGTTTGCTCATACTGTGGGAAATATTATTCCCTACGGCACTTTGCCCACACCTCGCTTGGTAGACCAATGAAATTTGGCTTTTGAGTCGTTTGTATATGGAAACGTGATAAATTGGCACATACTGTCAACGAAGGCCATTTTGATCTGAATCAAGTCCATTACTTGAATTATTGAAATTTGTGCAATTGTAGGGAAAGTATAGTATGCAACATGTGGAGAAAGTCCTTTTCTCGCTCGTGTGTTTGCGGCACTCGCCTTTCAGGCTCGTGCCACAAACTTTCACACTCGCGAAAAAAGTTGGACTTTCCTCACTTGTTACAACATACTATTTCGTTTCCAGTCACAATTCGATGCAAAAATCCCTGTCCTCTTTGCCTTGCAAGCAGCTATTCAGGAGCAACCAAATGCCGTTCAACATCTCTAGGCTTCAACTCGTACGACACCCAATTTCCTTGTTTCTGAATCATTCCCATGACTTTCAGGCGTTTTGAAATGGCATGCTGCGTTACTCTCAATGATCCTGACAATTCATTTTACTTTTGACACGAGTGTTGATCAAGTAATGCTTTCAATTCTGCATCTTTGAAAACTTTCTCTCTTCCTCCGTCATGCTGGTCTCCCATGTCTAAATCACCGTTCTTGAAACGTAAAAACCACTCTACACAATATAGCACGCATTCAAAGCATTTGCACGCTTTTGAATGGAGAGGTCGGGATCATCACGAACATACCAATTTACCCGTTCCACGTTCTCTTCCTCACGTTCTATACCGTTCTCAACAATCTTGGGCGTCCAGGATTTGGTTTATCTATGTTGAAACACTCTCTTCCAACTTTTTCACCCATTTCCGAATAGGGGGAATGCTTAGCGCATCAATTTAGGGACAAAAACCTAGATATGGTGAAAATTCTCTCTTCCGATATGGAAGATCGTAGGTGCTGAAGAAGATCTGGATGCTGCTTGTTTGGTGAGGGAATGTTCGGCGTAGCATCCGCAAGGCAATGAGAAGTATACTCTTCAGCCCATTGGAAAAATACCTTCTGAAAGATTCCGAGTAAAATTGTTGAATGTTTGGGTTAGGACATTTCGATAGCGTATTGTGAAAGACTATCATCCGTGACCTTGTTGGCAGATTCTAAAGCCCCAATTGATACACTAAAGAGGCACGGTGATTTGGAAAGATTATCAAGGCTATCTGGCTGATGAGAAAGAAGATAGCAGATATGAAAACTGAGAAGAGCGATCTGCAGCATCTGTTGAGGTTGCTGGTGTGGCATCGCGAGTAGCAGAGTCATCACAATCTTTGGAAACAGTTTTTGGTCAACCATTTTCAGAATTGAAAGTTATGATGAAAACTACAGTTTTATGAGGAATTTTGAAAAAAAATCTTCATCATTTGACAAACGCTTCAGCAATGATTGTTATTTCATTCCCAAAAGAGAAATCAAAGCTGAACACGAACCTTACTCAATTTAGGAGTTGCAGAAATTATTAGAGCCAACTATGATCATGTCATTTCATTTCGATAGAGTGTTTTCATCTGAGGTCAAAGAACAGCTGCTAGGACTAGTGGAACATTTATCGCTTTAGATGCTTGACCGCAACTGCAGAAAATTACTTTAAATTAGTGCAACCAATCCAATAGGCTATACGTATGCTTTATTTTATGTTTCAGCACCTGATCGGAGCATAAAGTTCTGATACTATTCAGTTTAAAATAATCCCAGAATTTTCTTCGCCTTCTCGTTCTCCAAAAAACATGAAACCCAATAAAGACCGAAATTATGTATCGAATCGGGAAACACTCGGAACATAACATCTGAATTATTAAATCAGTTCAACTTAATTTCCCAACAGCCCAAGTTTCACGACCAACGTTAGGTTAACAACAGCTCGATACCTGTTTTATTCATCAAGTCGGCGGCGAGATCTAAGGGTTTGTCGTTTTCCCAGACGACGCGAACGAAACTTCCGCAACGTTTTCAATCATTAACGATAAGGGAGTACACACACCGTGGCTTTTTTACGGCCAACGACTTAATTAATTTTAAGGATTGGCGCATGTGGTTCGAACATTTCCCGGAATATTATATATCCGAGGGGGGTTTGGAGGTTTGAAAACTTGGAGGTGGAGGCATAGCCGGGCCGCATCGTTGCTGCAGAGCAGTGGCGTAGTGATTTGCATTTAATTCGGTCGGTGGAGATCCCACGCTTGCTTGATTGGAGGAGGGTATTAAGGGAGTTGTGGACTGAAAGAATGGTTTTAATTTCGTGATGAAATATTTCATTTAGCACAGTTGGTATAGATAAATTGCTTGTGGTTGTACTAATGGATGAGGAGTGAGTTTTAATTCATAAATAGGTTATGTTAATTCCGATTTTCATTTTAATGAGGAGCCACCACTTCATCCAAGAAATCCTAGGCATAAAGAGTTAAAATCAATTCGAAAATTTGACTTCATTGGTCAGCATAGTCAGCTTTTATATATATAGCAAGATTTGTCTTTGCTTCGGGAATAGATTACAAACTCGGCAATCAATTCTTCATTAAAGCCAAATTTAACCTATCATTTTTGTTGTTGTCGTTTGCTCTTATTGTACAATTATTTTTCTTTGAAAAATAACAGTGTTTCAGCAATGCAAGTAACCGGTTTTCATTCATTTTGAACGAACAACAAATGAAGCGCAACACTGCGATCAGTATTCACTAAAATATCACTTAATAAGTCCTGGGCTTGACCTATGAATTTGTTCAACAAATTTTATATTATTCGTCAACATAGTAGTTTCTCTAGAAAAGATCCGTCTTTGTTTTCAAAATAGGCTTGAGCTTTGGCAATAACTTTCTTAAATCGAAATTTCTTTTCTTGCAGCATCATTTTGAGGTTTTCAAAAATCCATATTGAGGCCATATGTGGACCGTAAGCTCGGTGTTCCAGCAGTTGGAAGCAATTCGTTCAATTTGACCATAGTTCTCATCGATTTATGGCCAGGAACATTGTCTTTGAGAAAGAGTGATTTTCAGTATTTGAGGGCGCTTTTTTTGAATTTCTGCATTAAATTGATTCAATAACATTAAGTAATATTCACTTTTGATGGTTTGCCTTCGTCCAGATAGTCAATGAACAATCTACAATATATAAATTTCAGCTTTCACATGGATTCTAATGGCCAGTTGCACCATTTGGCTAAACATTGTTTAAAATGTAAATATCGATTATTTTCTGATTTTTCTTAAGAAATCAGAGAGTAATCAATGTTTACATTTTCAATCAATGTTAAGGCAAATGGTGCAACTGGCCTTAACCTAATTAAGTCTTCATTTTATCAACCAGAATCTACCAAAGCCATGATGATCTAAATTTGTTGTAGCCATTTCTACTTCACTCCAATGAAGACATTGCATATATAAACTTTCAGCATCTATGCTCTGACGTAATTCTGGCTCTATAATTATGTGAACCACAATACAACAAACACCAATTAATTTCCAATAAGTTTTCCGAGAAGCATAGAACTAAACGAAGAAGAATAGACTGATCGTCCCATTCTGACAACACCGAAGAATTCAATTCCTGAGACGCCGCCTTAATTTTTAAGCTAAAGCAGAATTGTCCCTTAATAATTGAAGTTGCAGTGGGCTTCGACGCCGCTAATAACTTTCTCAACTTCAGCGGCAGTCGCGATAAACAAAAAACAGGTCGGAAGTCATTCCGGGAAAAGTTTGGGCCCGTTTTCCACCGAGGAGGAATAATGGATATAAATAAAACGGTAATTTTCCGGCTTTCCCGTCTTGTAGGTTCTGGCGTGAATATCTCCGAGGTCGACATTCTAATTAGGTAGCCTGATTCGATTAAGACTGCATGAGTTGGCGAGTTGTTGAATGGGTTTGTTGGTTATGTTTTAGTTGGGGAGGTTCACATCGTTTTGTTCGGCTTGCTGAGGAATATGTTTAGAGTCAAATTGAATATGAGAAAAGGTATACCAAATATTATCAGTCATTCAAATAAAAAAAGACTCATCCTGTAGATTAGATTCTAATTTAATCTATTCCAGAGAAAGAGCGGAAGATCATTTGACCTTGCAAGCACCTTCACACAAAGATCTATTGTGCATCCTTGCGCTGTTTACCTGTCAGGCAATAGTGTCTCAATGACCTTGTAACGTTACAATTGCCCATGAAACTCTAAGACTGATTGCTAGGGGTGTTTTGGCTTCCGTTGGCGCTTCATCGGCGACCAACCACACACGACGAATCCACAAACCACCGCGTCTTTGAAAATTCCAGTAGCGCAACATGAATTGATGCATGCAAAATCGTTGCAACCTTTGCCACTTTTTTGAGGGCCACATCCATTATTTGTAACTGGCTTCAAAAACCAAGAGACAAGGTGTTGCAGACTCTTCCGGTGAGCAGCTTCACATTCGCATAGCAAGTGTTTGGCTGAGTGGCTTCTTGACAGAAGCGACATCTGTCCTCAGACGCTTCACCCATGTTTTTCAGATGATACCTCATGGGACAATGTCCCGTGAGTGCTTCTGTCGGTTACCTCAGCTCCTCCCTATTGAGTGAGATAATTTTTCAAACCAGTTCATCGAGAGGGAGAGAAATGATTTGGCCTATCGTTGACCAATAATCGTCCGTCAGAACGCAAGCTTCCTCTTTCGTTCCCATTCTCCAATTGTCATCGCTTGATGACTGGCTGAGAAGCGACAAAATAGCTCTGGACTGGTGAAGGGGGTTGACCCTCCTTTCCTGGCTAGTCGGTCTGGTGTTTCATTGTCGGGTATCCCAGAGTGGTCAGGCACCCAAATAAGGATGAGCTGGTTTCTTTCTGCGAGTACATTGAGGTACGTTTTACTTTCTCCGAACTGTTGTGAAGATACTTTTTTTAGGTTATAATGAATTTTCATCGATTGTATTAGATTTAGATTTAGGGATGGCTTCAAGGATGTTACTTCCTTATTTCTATAAGTCTCTTGTCCAAAACATTTTTTGCGATAACTAGCGTTGGCGAGACATTCCGTCAGTCACCTTGTGATGTAGAGTTTTTTTCCTCCTCGCAGAATCTGCACTCGTCGTTTTCTGCTAGACTCATTCTCATGAGGTTCTACCTGAGGCAGCAATACCCTTCAAGGAATCCAATGAGGAGGTGTAGCATATTCTTGCTTAGATCCAGATACTTCTAGGATCTTGCAGTATCGAATTTGCGAAGAAACTTTTTGAAATCATCCAATCCATGAAGATTCCACCAGGGTGTTTCTCTTTCGGTTTTTTCTTCTCCTGAAACAATTTTTATAGGCACCTTTACCTATACCACATAAAGGTTCTGGGCCAATGAAAGGAGCTTGTGCTTCTTTTCTGACAAGTGCCTTTTCAGTTCCTTCAATTTCGGAGTGACCGATTTCATCAAATATGGACCGAATTCATCATATAACAAATAACCTTAATTAACATTAAAGAGAAAGAGAGATTGCATTACCAACAGAAGCTGCTGGTAAACTGCCAGCATCGAATAAAACTCATATACGACGTCATATAAAACGAAACAGCCTTAAGAAATTAACTTAGCAGGCTCCCGATCCAAGTCACATAATAACTCAAGCCCAAAATAAGTCATGAACTTTTCACAAGGGCAATTTGTCACAATAAACGACAGAAACAGTTGTGGAAAACGGCTATGAAATTAACGTAATGCAGTGCCACAGGTGTCTTTTCGACTTTAATCAACGGTGTCTCATATGAACAGAGCAAATAATGAGTGATTATGTAAATACAGAATGAAATATTGTGATAACGATAGAGGGTAATTGAGGCACATTATTTACTGGTGTCACGGCACTTTTACACTGTTTAAAATATTGAATACATTCGTATACGCGTTGTTATGAATTACAATAACACCATAGAAATGGATTGATGATGATATTTTAATGTGTTCGGTAATTTAGAAATATGCATTGAGTACAGTTTCATTAGGGAGGCTTTGTGGAAACCAATTCATGGTTTTTTGATTGTATGGATTTTATTTCTGATATTGGATGATCGGTACAGAAGATAGTATAGGACGAAATTAACATACAGGCTGGCCCAGAAGAAACAGTACAGCTGAATATTTCCGTGAGTATGAGTAATTGCAGAAAATATATAAAAAGTTTGAGGTATGGCTTGGATCGTTTGTAAATTGAAGTTGTCTGTGATAGATGTTGAGTTGAAGATATCAGGAGGTAGTGTATCGACTATTTCGCGTGAATATTTATCTATGAGGAAGCTTTGGTCGAAATAGGCGCTGCGCTTCCTCACCTCTGATCCAAAGCAATAACGCATATGGTCTATTATGAATAGGGTTTTTTGTATCGATATGTGACAGTGGATGCAATAGTGATTCGTCACTAGACTCCTGAGTCGAAGAGAGTATCGATTGAGTGGTAGATAATCGGCTAAAGCCGTCCACAGCGACCAACATCTCAAATATCAGTTAGCAAGGATATGGAATCCGTATTGTAAGATGTAAAGGGTGTTTTTTTTAGAGCTATAGAACTATTAATTGCAATAAAACAACGATGAATTATTTGATTGACATAAACTTCATTTATCCGCAAGATAATCTTGTGGCATTACATTTCAAATAAGACTTTTGGCATATGAACGCCACGGCTGGCTCGGATGTAGTCCAATCTGGACGTCTAATTTTCGATGACTTTTTTCAACATTTGTGGCCGTATATCGGCAATAACACGGCGAATGTTGTCTTTCAAATGGTCAAGGGTTTGTGGCTTATCCGCATAGACCAATGACTTTACATAGCCCCACAGAAAGTAGTCTAGCGGTGTTAAATCACAAGATCTAGGAGGCCAATTCACAGGTCCAAAACGTGAAATTAGTCTTTCAATAAATCGATTGTGGCACGAGCTGTGTGACATGTTGCGCCGTCTTGTGGGAACCACAGCTCCTGAACATCATGGTTGTTCAATTCGGGAATGAAAAAGTTAGTAATCATGGCTCTATATCGATCACCATTGACTGTAACGTTCTGGCCATCATCGTTTTTGAAGAAGAACGGACCAATGATTCCACCAGCCCATAAAGCGCACCAAACAGTCAGTTTTTCTGGATGTAACGGTGTTTCGACATACACTTGAGGATTAGCTTCACTCCAAATGCGGCAATTTTGTTTGTTGACGTAGCCATTCAACCAGAAGTGCGCTTCATCGCTAAACAAAATTCGCTCATGAAAATCAGGAACAACGGCACATTAGTTTCGAAATGAAATTGCACTATTTGCAAGCGTTGTTCAGGCGTGAGTCTATTCATGATGAATTGCCAAACCAAACTGAGAATAAATCACTTGACAGCTGTAAAATCGGTCGGCATCTTGAACAGTAATGCCAACTTAAAGTTAGATACCTCGAAAAAAAAACACCCTTTATGTGGTATATTGTTTACTGCCTATCTTGACAAAAGTAAAACCATCAACAGTGAATATCACTTACATTAAAAACTCAACATCATTTGATCTACTGAGTGAAGAAATTTAGAAAAACGTCTTAAAATGCAAAAAAAAATTCTTTCCAACAAAGACAAGGCTCCTTGTCACGAATCGATGAGAACCTTGGTCAAATTGAATGAATTGCGCCTCCAACTACTTGATCACCCAGCTCATTTTCCAAATATTGTTCCCAGGCTATTTGTTGGCCTGAAAAGAACACTTCAGAAAAAAAACTTTGGCTTTTATGAAGAAATTTTCTCTGAGATTGAAGCCTATTCCAAAAAAAACACGAATATTTCTACAGAAAAAGTTTTCTGAAGCTATAGTGCGTTGAAGTACATGTGTAACTTTTGAAGGTCACTATATTGACCAATAAAGTCGAATTAATAAGAAGAGTATGGATTTTACTGGTTATCTTTGGATTTATTAAATGATTTGGTATGTAGGGAATATACTTTAAGCATTTTGCAACACCGGTCGATGTTCGTTGCTGCTTAGCTTGAGTAGTAGGGAAATCTGTTCTTATTCACAAGTCACCGGTTCGTTAGTAGGTAATTTTATGAATACATAATGTCCCCGCAGAACCATAGAATAGCATGGATATAGCTGATATTCAAATACGTCCATTCAGGAATTATTGACATCCCGGGTGGCTTTGGAAAATCGAAATTAAGTTGGTACTGGCTCATTCAGTAACATTTTGAATTGCAGATTTCGGGTTGGCATTGGAAATGTCATTGACAGGAGGTTAGATTTCAGTTTGTTTGTGTTATTGGTTTTGATCGAAGAAATTTTGAAACTTGAAAGTTGTATCAATTTCAAACACACATTGATTAGTTTATTTGAGTATTTCCCACAGTACTGTTTGAAAAAAGAAGATGGCAAGTCATTACAACCTGGATTATAAGTGGAAGAAAACCTGTGCAATACGATTTCACCTTCAAAGAATCATTGAATGATTTGATTGTTACCATAAGCCGAGCCAAAAGCAACCAATATATCAGCCGGGATGAAATTTGACCAAAAAGCATCTGGATTTTAATCAATCAAAGAAAACATTACATAAACTTAATTGGTTACAAGTTCAAAACAGTTAATAAAAGGAAAATTCTTATTGATAAACCGAAAAATATAATAAGTTGAGTACGATTTTATGGTGAATACAGAGAATATTTGCAACAAAATGTGAAAAATGCCAGCATTATTCAACAGTGGACTCTAGAGAAAAAACAAAATGTTTTTCAAGTATATTCAAGGGAAAAAGTAGAAGAAGCACTATTTTGAATGCTGGATATTTGTATTTTTACCTGGATGTTTTGTTTTAACAGTGGTGATCATGAGGATTATATAAATCTATGGAGAGAGAATTATTTTATAATTGAATTGCTAAACAAAGTCTTGGCATTGCATCTATAGTTTATTTATATTCTATATTGAAATTAAGTATTGTTATATCTGTTTTTTGTTCTTCAAAGACTAATCCAAAAATCTAATAAATTCCAATTGCTTTATAGAATTTTTACTGAGTATTTAATCAAAAAATATATTCAGAAGAGTAACTTCAAGAATTTCTTCACCTCTTACCCACTTGAAGATAATAATAGAATGCAATAAAATTTTAAAATTCACAAATTAAAAATAATTTCATGCAAAAATGCTTTTAGTGAGTGAGTTAAAGCTGTTATGGGCAAAATAATTTATGTAATTTAATAGAAACTAGTATAAATCAATCATTCATGTCATGAACAGTTTCAATAAATAGTGACTTCAGAAAGTAATTTACACATCGGCTGATAAATTGGTTTCAATTTTGAAAGTTACAGTACAACTGTGATGTCAAAATTTTTCATATACTAAATGGATTCTTTGAATTTTATTTCTGTCTTATTATGATATGGCTTTTCCATTCACTAAGCTACACTATTTAAATTCATCAACCAGTTTTTTCTGTTTTCTTCACCAGTTTAGACACCACAGTTAAAATGATCCATAAGAGTTATTTGATAACAATTTTGCAAGCAGGTTGGTATCCAGTGTCCATCAGTAATGCAAAAATTTTTGAAGAGCCTTTGGTGAAAAGGAATATGCATATTTTAGTGATCTTCAATGGGATCTTTCATGGGCGACTCTTAAATGAATATATATCTTTTCATTGGTTTTCCTTGAAATGAGATAGCATTTCACTATATTTTTACGTTATATAATCTGAATTTCAATTTATGAAATCATGACTGTATGCGTCCCTTCGTAATAATCGTAATTTCGAAAATTCAGGATCTTTTGGATACAAAAATGATGAAAAAATTTAAACTGGTTATTTCTATGATGAACCATAGCAATTTTTAGTGATATTTTTGTAACCAGAAATAAAGCCGCGACTAGACGTTCATGGCCTACTTCGATGTCAATAATTCCTGAATGAACTGTACATGAAAATTCTCACCTGTATATCGGAAAACCTGATCCTTGGACGAACCAGAACACCATGTAGACCTTGTCATGGCCAGGTGGATTCACGTCACAGTCTAATTCTATGCTTTTTCCTTCAACTGCCTGTTTGTGCTCCGTGACTCCAGCTGAAAGGAAAATATATTATGAGCATACAACTTACTACAAAATGCACAGATATCAAATCGCATAACTTTAATGAAGAGAGGACAATGCGGTCTACTGAAAAATACCCTTTCTCTAATTCTGTGGTTATTCCGTTCATTCTTCCACATCTTGTAGAACAAAATCGTGCGAGAATATATCAGAAACGCACAGTTTTCATGGTTATATTTCATTATTAGATGTTGGTACTCCTAACTTTCTGCCACGGCTTTATCTGTGAATTCATCAATTGGCCTTAAATGAATCAGATCTGCCAACCAACATTTTCCAATGCAAAAATTACTAAATGATATTTATGGAAATAATTCATCAATTTCAATAAAAATGCAACGAATTAGAGAAAATAATGTATAATACTCGTACAGACGGCTCATTCTACCACTCGTTCATTCGAAAACTCGAATTTTGAACTCGTGGAAGAATAGAAATGCCTTCTGCACTTGTATTATAAATAACGATTCTAACATCGCCTTGAGGGTATGGGGATACAAGTAGACGAGCTCGAAATTATTCGGTCTAGCCGTGTTACCAGAGACGAAGATTTGCAGAGGAAGTGCAGTGAACGATCGCTCAAAAAAGACTTAATCATTGCAGTGTAGAATAGTTATTTATAATACAAGTGCAGAAGGCATTGATATTCTTCCACGAGTTCAAAATTCAAAAACGAGCCACGAAGTGGCGAGTTTTGGAATGAACGAGTGGTAGAATGAGCCTTCTGTACGAGTATTATACATTATTTTCTCTAATTCATTGCATTTTCATTGAAATTAATGAAATGTTTCCATAAGTATCATTTAGTGATTTTTGCATTGAAAAATGTTGGTTGGCAGAACTGATTTCTTTAAGGCAGATTGATGAATTGACAGATAAAGCCGTTGCGGAAAGTTCGGAGTGCCAACATAGAATAATAAAATATAACCATAAAAACAGTGCGTTTCTGATATATTCTCGCACGATTTTGTTCTACAAGATGTGGAAGAATGAACGGAATAACCACAGAATTAGAGAAAGGTTATTTCCTAGCTAATCTAAGCTACATTTACTTGAATTCAATTTGGAAATAAAGGGCTATTTTCATAAAAGAAAGCAAGGAATTGGTAAAGAGCTCAACACTTCTTCAGAGGCCTCGAACCACAGAATAATATCGGAGCGTGATCATAGAATTTCGTCAAAACAAAGCAACTCAATCTATCACCGAACTTCCCCCCCTCCTTCCGAACCGAATGGCGAGAATGCCAAATGTGATAAGCCGTAAAAACGAAGGGAGGGGGAGAACGTCACCAAAAGCGCATAGAAAAAAGAACACGGAATGGCCACAGGGACATCGGCGAGGACCAGAGACCGCGAAATTGCGCATTTTTACAACATGGGGGGGAAAGGGGTGCACGTTTCACGTTACGTCCTCGAATATCTGGGCCCTTTTTTATTTGTGGGTTGCCTTTATTGAATTCGCGCGTCGGGTCTAGGACGGTTACTGTCAAGAATTTGCATTTCCTACTCTTTCGACTTGTTTATTTCCGGATGCGCAAAGGGTGGTCCCAGTGGCGGCACGTGACTTTCTGGAGGGAAGGGTACACTTGATCTCATTGCTACGGATCAAGGTTCAAGAATACAAAGTATCGAAATGTCCCTATTGAAAATTTCGTTCATGTAGTGTTGAAGAGAATTGCCAAATGATTGATATTCTTCTTCATTGTGAAAGGAGTGTACTTTTTAGGTTTTCGTCATTTTTTTCAATCATAAATATACCGTCATCACAATATTATGGGATAAACTTCAATCTTTGGTTGTTACTATTGAGATATATTATTTTTACCTCAATGTGAGCTAGATATGCAACGAAACATCGTCAAAACTGCTCTGGAGCAGTCCCTCTGCATCAATGTAAGGCACCAAAAAACTTGGTAAAAGACTAAGTGTCCCAATTACTCTACTATGGGTACCAAGGCACTGTGGGGTTGAAGGAAATGAAAGAGCTGATGAACTTGCGAAAAGTGCAACAAGGTTAACATCTGCTGGACCTGAGCCTTTCTGTGGGATAGGAAAAGACCAATATGAAGCTGCGGTCCAGCTATGGGAGACGAACAGCAGGACTAACACTCCTAGACTTGTTCAGGCAAAGAAATTCGTGAAGATTTCACCCACCTACGCCAAAAAGCTCCTGAAACTGTCGCGAGCCGAGCTTCGGGTGATGGTGGGACTGCTGACAGTGCACTGTCAAAATTTGTACCATATGGGAAAGTCAGCAGACAAGATTTGCAGGCTCTGTGGATCGAAAGCAGAAACAGCCGAACACTTGGTATGAAAGTGTCCGGAGCTGGCTGGCCTAAGAATCATTCACATGGGTAAGCCCATCCTGGATACCAGAGAGGTAACGGCTAAGGCCCCTAAGAAGGTTTTCAGTTTTATTAACGTCATTGACGACATCTCTGGGTTTCGATGAATGAGTAGGGAGAGAACAAAAGGTCTGCATGGTCGCAGTTCCCGGAAGGCTTACCGAACCAAAACGACCCCAGTTCAAATAATAATAATAGTGTCGTAATTATGGGCATAGTGACAATAAGGCAAGGTGTCTGCGTTGACAACAAGATTTGCCTCGGTTTGAGGACAAGCTAGACGAACTGGATTAGAGCCGCACATAAAGCGTTGCATTGATTTAGAACTGGATCAGTACTTCATCTCATGATCCCATCCTACCTTCGAAGAGATAGCACATTACTAATTCTAGATGAACTTCTTCGTCACATACTTCAACAAGAATATCATCCTTCCAAAGTATATCATTCACTACGATCTGGTGCTGTTAGAATATCAAACAGGATTTTTCCATCAAGAAAAAATTCATCAACAAAGCTCTAAGACTGCGTTAACCTCCAGATGGTACCTTGGTTTTACACCTGGAACGCTGATGAAATGATCAGTATTGCAAAACAGTGATCCCTGAAATATACACTTCTATCCTCATGGTCTCCAATGGACAATTGACACATTGATGAACAACTTCTCAAAAGCTCCCCAGTTTCCCTCAATGATGTCTTCGTTCTTCTTCGATAATTTCCTTGAATTTTCTATAGTTATGCTTTGATTTGTTTTTCTATATCAACACACCAAATATTAACTCGGACAGATCTAGTTTACTGAAATATTAAGCTTTTAATTCTGTATGAAAGTTCTATAATATTATGTTTTCACGATGTGTAATTCCCAGAGAAAAAAAAAACATCAAGACGTAATAACCTCGATACCCATAACCACTAGTAGCCGCCACTGGATGGACGGCAATGGTGTTGAAGTAGCGTTGGTCAGTTCGGTTCGTTTGGAATTCAGGAATAGCCCCAGGAGAGGACAACCATTCACTGTCTGAGTACGGATGGAAAACAAATCCTCTGTTCTCTTTTATTTGATAAAGTATATCCAGAGAGTTGATGACTGGTTGGTTAACTCTGTTTCAAAGTTTCAAATATGATTTTCTATCATCTTGAATGGTCCAATTATAGTAGAGTCAGTGCAACAGAGTTGCAAGATAGACAATAGCAGATTCTGAAAACCTCTAATATTAACTAATACAAAATCCGAGTTTCTGATGACGTTACATTTCTGAAGATATGCAATATCATGGATGATGATGATTCAGATAATAATTCAATCAAAATGTGAATCTTTTGTGCGATAGGATTTCATCTGCAGTAGGTACTAATGAAGAACTACCTAATGAGATTCTTCAGCAATGTCAAATTCATAATAAAAAATTAGTGAATTTGGAACTAAAGCTGGCGATGATTACCGTACAAATTCAATAATTGAAAGTTCCTCCTCTCAAAAGAAATATCAATCTTGCATTCTCTTAACCGAAATACTGATATATTTTGGCACACAGCAAACTATAGTAAACAACGAGAATATATAATTCTGATACTTCATTACCGCACAAAGCATATATCAGATTTCCTTCAGAAAATAATGGATTTTGTGGCAACTCTATGCAACACAATACAAACAGTGTAGAACTATGTACATCACGTTTCCCACAAACGCTAATGGCCTCCACATAAAGAAATGCCATAATTGTGTGGAAGCTCCTATTTTGTATACCGATGTGTTATTCTAACATTCCTGATGTGAGACTTTATTAATAATGAAAAGTTTCCGGAATACAGCTTTGCTTTGATGGTTCTGTAAATGATATTCGAGTTGATAATACACACCTCACAATTTTTCTATATCATTCGATCATTTAGATGTTGGGGCTAGCCTGATTGAAATTAATGATACATTACTTTCTATGTTGATTTCATTATTGGAAAATCATAAATTTATGTTTCCTCAGTTATTCTATTGGATGAATTCAAAAAAGAAACGGTGAATGAGCAATTGCATAAGAATATAGTGTCCTTTTTTCATGGATCGAGAAAAATGTCTGACCCAGGTACTGTCCTATAATCTTCATAGTCTCCTGTCTTCACGTCAATGCCCTCCTACTTTTTTACTTTTCAACATGACTCTAAGACTGCTTCACTAAATATCGAGTTTCGATTACTCAATTGATCTGCACGATTCAGTTGTATCACATCAAGAGTCACGTCTTTCAATGCTGAATGCCTATTATTTCAAGAGTAGCTGTTGCAAACGGAAAAGGTTTCATTAACATTTACCACTAATCAATTAATTCACATACGAACTGTTCTGATTCCGTTTCGATATTCTGCATGATATCAACTGTACACAATTTATGTTCGTTGGGTTTCTTCTTCTTCTTTAGTCATTGTTTTTCCACTCCTGGATATAGGACTGCTACAAATTAAATGGATCTCGTTTTTTCAAAAGCCTTTCATGTTAGTTTCATTCGTCTCCACTGTATGACTGTTTTTAGTTATTGTTTGTCCAATATAAATATATTCTGCTACTTTTTACAGCTCAATAGTCTGTTAGTAAATGTCTTCTTTAGTATGATTAATCATCTGGGTTTTCAAAATATTCATTTCTAAGCCAAACTTTTCTGCAGCATCGGCTGATCCATTCCACATTAGGGATTCACGGCTTGACTTGACGATCAAACTACTTGAATTGATATTCAAGCTAATTAACTTGGGCTTGACTTGAAATCTACTCAAGTTCAAGTCGAATAGTCAACGTCAAGACAGGTATTCATTAATCGAAACTTGACTTGACATTGAAAAACTATTACTTGACTTGAACTTGAGTTGGTTTCAAGTCAAGCACAAGTCAAGTATCTTGAATATCAAGTCAAGCCGTGAATCCTCATTCAACAGATAATTTTTGCTGCTAAACAGGACGGTATCAGCTTCAAATAGGAGATGATTTAGGTGAGATTCATCGATGTTTATTTTTTCTATTTCCCACTGTAGCAATTTGAAGATGGCCTCCATAGCAAGGGTTAAATATTTTGGAGGAATGGTACAACGATATTTTCTTCGTGGCTCTCACTAGGAATAAATGTGCTTGTATCATAACTTTGTCATGGCCTCGTGATTAATGGCAAATTAGATTAATTTTGCTTTGATTTTTTCATTCATCTCAGAATTCTCAAAACAGTTATTACCTTCCATGTAAATTTTTGTGTGTAAAAGTCCATTTCCGGCAGTTCAAACTGCATAACACTGCACAATACGCTGAATTCGATGACAGGTCTATGGCTCCTGCTCTTATTTATTGATCATGTTTCAGGGACCATAATTTTGTTACCACATTAGAACAATAAATTCCATCGCAGAAATATGGAACGAAGTCTGGTTGTCTAAAAGATCAAAGCTAAAAATCTGAAACTCAAACGAGCATACTCTCCCATAATTGCTCGAACTTGTGAGGTATTTAGGTGAAGTTAATTGAGATCTGGAGACAAAAGATCGACAGCCACATCAATGTACTACATGCTGCTGTGTCAAAGTTCGTGAAATTCAGGTTCGTTTTCAATTACGTAGGGCTCCCCTTGCTGAAATACTACTTTGAACTCTTCGGAGGTATTATGAGAATGCTTTTCATGTACCTCAGATTGGATGTTAAGTTTTAATTGAGGATTGATGCCACTTTCATCCCTACCTAGAGTTGGGAGTGTCCTTTCTGTCTTGGTAAGAGGACCTTATGTAATAATCTGTCTCAAAATGTCCAGTTCAATGGGAACCGTTGAAATGATGAAATGATGGAAGTTATGGGTCTGAACTATTTTCATTCGAATTAGAGGTAATGAATGGGAATTTGCCAATAAATGCAAGCAACGGTGTGTTTACATATACCCTTTAATTATCAACTAAGGTGGAAACCTCGACAAATTTCAAAATTTCAATAACTATTTCAAGTTTAGTTGTAATCATATTATTTCGTTTTTTTTAGGGACCTAAAGTTAGATAAGTTCAGAAGTTCTGAAACTGTTAATTGATTGAATTGAGTTTTTGAGGAAAGAGTCACATAATTTTTATTTTGATTTAATTTGTTTTTTATGTCGGTTGCTTTTAATATTTATGAGTGTGTCTGAGGAGCTCATGAGTTTTCGCAGTATATATAAAATGATGAACATTGAAAAAATTCATTCAATCAAAATCTTTTCAGCTTTTAAGTTACACTTCTGACAAATTTTGAGGTCTGAACAAATTCGAATCAAACATAACACAAAATAATGCGTAGGGTCAAATTTCTAGTATTTTCAACAGAGAACTCACGAATCTAAGAAACGAAAGTATCTACTCCCCTTGACATAAATAGCCAGCCAGGAAAATTGAAAGACCTTCCGGAAATGAAAAATGTATTATTATTATTATTATTTGAACTGGGGTCTTTGTGGCTCGGTAAGCCTTCCGGGTACTGCGACCATGTGGACTTTTGTTCTCTATCCTACTCATTCATGGAAACCGAAGGAGGTCGTCAATGGCGTTGATAAATCTGACATCCTCCATAGGGGACATGGCCGTTACCTCTCGGCTATCCAGGACCGGCTACCCCATATGAATGGTTTTTAGGCCAGCCAGCTCTGGACACTTGCTTACCATGTGTTCAGCTGTTTCTGCTAAATTTCCCATACGGTATAGATTATATTTGTACCGACAGTGCTCGTCAGCAGCCTCATCATCACCCGGAGCTCGGCTCGTTCAAGAGCTTACTGGCGTAGGTAGGTGAAATCATCACGAATTTCTTGGCCTGAGTAAGTTCAGGAATGTTTTTCTAGTGGGTTATTCTGTTATTCAACTCCCATTGCTAGACCGCTGGCTAATATCAGTCTTTTCTAGCCTACAGAAAGGCTCAGGTCCAGCAGGTTTTGATCTTGATGCATTTTTTGCAAGTTTATCGGCTTTTTCGATTCCTTCAACACGATAGTGCCCTGGTACCCATAGCAGAGTCACTTTATTGCCTCTGGCCAGTTGTTTTATGGTGTTCCGGCACTCCTAGTTCAACAGAGATCCCTGGCAGTACGATTCCAGGATTACTATTGAAAACTCTTATGAATTCCACACTTTCTGGAGATGAAAACTTTATCCATTCACACATTAGAGTGTAATATTTGTTTTTTTTTGTACCAAAAAGTCGTAGTTATAGTGTTAGACAATGAATTATTCTGAAAATTCATCATATGCGCTGCGAGCTCTTCAGAAAAACTCTCAATTTTATCATTTGCCTGCTCCTGTTGATTGTGATGGAAATATGTTATATGAAAATTGATCAGCTCAGTTGACGATACGTCTGTAGTAGAGAGAAAGCATTGAATTTCACTTGATTCTCTGTTTGATGTTTACACAAATTGGATGTACGGTGGAAGATTGTTCTTTTAGCTAATCAAAAAAATGTCAATTTGAAATAAAAAAAAATCTTTGGGTTTTGGAAAAAGAAATAATGAAACTATTTTCCACGAACATATAAATCTCGAAGAAAACAACCGATATACCAGAATACCCGACCATTACCGTTTTCATTTCAATTAAGAATTGCAATCATTAAAGGGATTTGCCCACTCATCTAAGAAATTTCTGCAGATTCATAACCCGAGACCGGGCATTAAATTCGGTCATTTTGAAGTCGTTCCGAAGTTTCGTAGCGTCTGAACGGGGATTGTTATGAATTCGGGCCAGCATTTTAATTATTCAAGCGGCGATAAATCTAGAGAGATGATGGCAATAGCAATCCTTTCATCAAACAGTGGGATGAACACTTTTGTTTACTTTTATATCTCAGTCATTCCAAGTCTCGATAATTGGCCTCGTTGTTTATACTCCCCTTCTGGGGATTTATGGGACCCGTAGATTTAATAATGGTATTTCTCCTTGTGTTTATCCCTTTTCTGTAGGAGGACTTGAGTTGGTTTGGTAAAATAATTGGACGCTGAAAATCTTAGGATATTGGAAATGGTAGAAGTATTTTCAAACCTAAGGAAATCTCGGTAGATATCTTTTTAATTGATCCAACTTCATTATGCACAGTGGACTCTGCAGATTTCTTACATCCTGAATATTCAAAATATCCAAGCTGAAAAATGGTTATTCAGAGAATAACAAAATCAAAATGTGAAGCTTCTATAAGATGGTTACAAATCTGCAGCAATGATGAAAAACTACCTCATGAGATTCTTCAGCAATGTCAAGTTCACATTAAAAAAATTGTGTCTCTGGAACTGAAGCTGGCGATGATCATCCTACAAATTCAATATATAATATACTAATAGACAAAAAAACTGCAACACTCAGAAAAAGCTGTTCAAATGTCAATTGATGATTGAATTCGGAGAAATGAATAGTGAAGGTTCTTTGATATAAACAATTTTTGTTACTTGAAGATTTCTGTCGTTTTTTGCAAGTTTT
Source organism: Harmonia axyridis (assembly GCF_914767665.1). Lineage (NCBI taxonomy): Eukaryota > Metazoa > Arthropoda > Insecta > Coleoptera > Coccinellidae > Harmonia > Harmonia axyridis. The sequence goes on from NC_059501.1 coordinate 81,835,829, forward strand.
TCAAATTTTACAACAAATCTGCTGTTTTAGGAGTTCCAAAGTCGATGGTTACTTGTTGTTAAAATGCCTAGTGCACGTGTACGCGGAATTTATCGCTAGGTTATTGAATTTGAAAGAGGTCGTATTACTAGTCTACGGAAGGCGGGGTTGTCATTTCGAAAAATCGCTAACCGTTCAAACACAAATCCAACAACTCTTATGAGATATTGTCAAGCGTGGTTTGAAAATGTCCAAAGTCGAAGGAGAGTATGCACCGGACGTCGAAGAGGCACAAATGAAGTTCAAGATCGACGTCTAGGAATTATGGCCATTAGAGACCGATTTGTGACAACTCGATCTTTGGCTGATGAGTGGTTAGGAGAACAAGGCCATCCGTAACTGTCAGAAAAGTTTACCGCCGGATAAGGTCTTTCGGACTGGAGCATTATCGACTCCATCTTGTGTTACCTCTGACGTTTGAGCATCGCCGGTAACGATTACATTGGAGTGTGTAATAGCATCAGGTTGTCTTCACTGATGAATCTTGATTCTCCTTGGGTGGACATGATGACCGGAAAAGAGTAAGACGTCGTGAAGAAAGACGTGAACCTCAGTTTGATGTTGAGCGTCATGTACAACTTAGTAGGTATTATGGTATGGGGTGCCTTTGCACATGCAAGTAGGTCACCTTTAGTCTTCATTCAATATAACATGACCTCGCTGCGTTACCTTCAAGAAATAGTGGAACCATATGTTCTCCCCTACCTTAACTGGCTCGAGAATCCAATATTTCAGTGAGATAATGCCCGACCTCATGTTGTCAGAGTTAGTTCAAACTTTTTCGAAGCGACCCATGTGAATCGTTTACCATGGCCGCCCAGATCCCCGTATTTTTCGCCTATAGAGCATGTTTGTTTGGGAGATCATGAGTAGATGACTTGGAAATTTACCCCATCCCCCACAGACATTGGCGCAGATAATCGCAGTGGACAAAAACATCATTAACAAAAAGTAATTGTTTTTTCCCAAATTCTAATCATTCACTCCTTGCTAAACTGTCGATGTTTCACCAAAAAAAAAATTGAATTCAAACAGCTTCTTCTGGGTGTTGCAGTTTCTTTGGCCCCTTCCAATAAGAAAGGTCAATCCTTCTTTCGAAAGAAAGAAAATGAAAATTAAAGCTATCATCGACGCAACATTTTCCATTTATCTATCCGAAATATTTCACTACACTTGAATGGTGAAATCGATGATTATCTGAATACTATTTTGACAAGAGAATGGGGTTAAATGAAGATAATAAACCTTTCTTCCAATCCCCATTCAATATTCAACGCCCATCTCCAAATCAGCTTGAACGCTGGAAGTTCATATCCTTCAATGTCGCCAAATCTCCATCTCATCCAGCAGGATTATGCGAGCTCTCGGGAAAACCGTTGCTCCATCTCTGAAAAACTGGATTTCCCGGTCTCGGCTTCTTCCTGTCACTTTACGCGGTCTCTAACGAGGGGATAATTCGAACATCTGTCCCATTTTCACCCGATAATAGAATATTCAAAGTGGCTTCGGGGACGGCAACTATCTCCGCAGGAATGAAAGAACGCGAATGCGGAAAAGTTCCGTAAGAAGTTTGTTTTATCCTGCAGATGGAAGTTCTAGTTAGCTCATTATTCTAGACGGCAGGAAAGAGTGGTTACGCTGGATTCTGTTCTGCAATAGTAGGGAATACCTTTGGTTGAAGAAGATGAAAATTCTAATTTCAAGCAAGGGAAATGATTGAAGGTATTAATTTCAGTTGGGTTAAAACAAAAATATCAACAAGAAAAAATTTTCTCTACAAAATATCAATGGTAATACTGCAACAATACTCCCTTCAATTTTTAATACACTGGCCAATGAACATTTTGGTGCAAGCGATTATTCAATTGCTCTTGGTACAGATTGGGCAAAATTGGAAACTTTTGAAAAGGAAGTCCTATTTCAATTCTAGATAAACGAAAACTGTTGTGGGTTTCTGAGGGTCAATTTTCATGAGGAAATCATTTGTGAAACCCGCATTTCCATGACTTCACCATTACATAGTAATCGGGTGTTTTCCGCAAATTTTCATTCTCGAAATATTGCTGAACTTTTCTTCTGTTGGAAGTTTTTTATTTCTGAGAAAAAATTTGGCATATTCCATCGTCCTTCCTTAGTTTTTATGTTCTGATGGAATTTTTTCCCTCAATCTTCACTAAATTGCTTACAAGTTGTTTGGAAAGCGATCTAGGTGGTTTGGGAACTTTAATTCTATTGTTACCACCGAAAATTCCAAAATGCAATTTGGTACATTATGATTCCCAATGAAATTTCGTACTAGTTGAACGAATGACTCCAACCATTAGATCCAATCTCGTTTCTTGATGTGATGAATTGTGGATCTTTAACGAATTGCTTCATTTGAGGATCATCAATTACTCCGGCTATTAGTTCTCGCGTTCTACTCCCTGGAAAATTATCTGACGATTACCCAAAACCATTTCCTTCTCGATTAAAAATTGCTTCAGGAATCCTAACTAGTCAGAAGAAATATTTCTGCTCTCATGATCAAGGCTTGGTTGGTTACGTTTTTACATCTTTTGAGAGCCAATTTTTGTGAATCCTGTTAATTGCAACATGTTTACTGAAGGACGTGTAAACACCGTTACATCACAATCCATTGTTATCCTTAAAGCATGGAAAACAAGAATATTTTCTTCATCCACTTTAGTGCCCAGAAACGGAGTTTACCATTTTTGAATCAACACGAATAGCCCATTGATATTCTTTGTATGAAGAAAGCCTCATTAATTATCCTAACTGAAAATCCTGTCTTCATCCCAACTCCGATCATTTTTATGGTAAAAGTCTATTGAAGCCATAAAAAAATCCTGAAAGCAATAAATCAGAAAATGTCATTTGCGTCTGACCCATATTCATACATAATATTTCCAATAATTACACACCTACAAAGCACAATACCTTTCACCCCTTGTTTGTCCAATTTTATTGGTTCAGACCAAATAATTCCAGTAATTACCTCGTACTCTCACCCTTCAGTTGGGTACACTCTTACCTTCATTTTTTCCTTTACTCTAGATTCTAATTTTGATTGCTCTCTCTCTTTCTCTTTCTCTCTATTTGTCTTCCTTTCTCTCTGTTTGATTTATCTGATTCTATTTATTTATGGAGAAAAAAAGGAAAAATATCAGTGAAAGTGATCCTCCGAAAAAGCGTTTATGCAGAATTTTTCCTCTTTCGCTCTGTAGGTTTTAGCTGTTTGAGATGTATCACAGAATATGGTGATGATTTATATGAAAGAAATGGCCTAATTCCATCCAAAATAGAAACTTGCCACATTTGAATTACTTTAGTCTCGTTGGATACTTATCCCTTAACTCAATTATTTCTGTGGATTCTGTTAATTTTCAAAAAAACAAAATGTGAATGAATTAGAGTAGATTACAGCACATTCGAATAGCATAAATCGTCAAATATTGATGCTAAGGAAATTTAAAAATTCTGAATCAGTGGAAATTGCAATGTTACCTCAACCAAATTAGTGGCTCGTCGCTTGAGCTCAGGAGCACATTACTTTTACGCAGATAACACGAAATTCTTGTACTGCAGTCTCAATTTATTAGAATCCGAATCAAACAGAAATAATTATTATCATGTAGGTACTAATGAAAAATTATTGCGATGATGGTGGATACCAGCGACAGGCTTTTTAAATACTACACAGAAATCTCCAACAGGAAATCATATACCTGTAGAAATTATCCCACATAACCAATCGACAGACCCAATATAACGAAATGAAGAGAAAAAGAAGAAAACTTGTTGAAGAGGAAAGGTATAATAATCAAATACAATTATAAAGATCCAATTGATAAGCTGTATATATTTTGGTACTCATTTTCCCAATCTGTACCAAAAATAATAAAAGATTCGAATAATTGGTTAATCATAAAAAATAAAACTACAAGAAACACCCTGTATTTCGAAAAAGAAGCGTTTGCTGGTCCATGTTCATGGCACTTTTTGTTCTCAGAATCAACCAAAGAATCTATAATTTCCATTTGTACCTCCAATTCAGCAACACCCTTTACTCAACATGAAACCCCTCTACGTCAATCCACTCTATTTGGCCTAAATCCTCCACCGGTGCACACCAACCGGGCAAAACCCAGCACAAATCACCGTTATTCAATGAAGGCGCACGAGAGCTGCGGCCTAATAGAAATAAATCTTGATTTTCCCGTCGCAATGAAATCAACTACAATTCCCCTGCAACCGATCCACGGTCGGGATGGAAACCGAAGCCGATAACGCGGCATGCTTCGGTGATCCTGAGCGCAGGAGGCTGGGGAGCCGCCAAAACTAATTAGGTAATGTACGATCGGAACAAAGTGCGAGCAGTCTGATGCCCGGAGATATTCGTTGTTCGGGTAGGCTTATCGACTGTCCTCTTCGACGGTGAGGTTGATTGGAGATGGTCGTAGGCAGGGATTCTGTTAGGGAATAACAACTCCGGTAGTTGGATGATGCGGAGTTATCTCGAGTGGCCTGATCTCGTCCGGGATGAGGTGATGGTGTTATGATGATGTGATAGGGGGCGTCGTTGTTGGGGTCCAGGTGGTTTCAGGGGTTTAGGTCCGGGGTTCTATAGTAAAGGGTTGTGTTGGTGTTAATGAGATGAGTGGAGATATCTCGACGTCGAAATTATTGGAATTCCTTCTGCTACGAGGGTGGCTGTTTATATTTCAGAATTGCTCAGTAGCTTTTCAAAATATTCTCTTTCAAGACTTTTCTATATGCCGCAACAATTTTCTACGCTCCTAATTCATGTTAAGCTACTGGAGTTCGCAAAGACGCGGTAATTTGTCCATTCATCGTATGTTATTGGTGGTCAATGAAAAGGGCTACAGAAACGCTTAGCTGGAGAGAGGGACAGAGAGAATTTTCTGGAAGATTTCCAATAATTAAGACTTGCAACGCAGATACGTACCTATGTTGTTTCAGATTTCAGCCAATACTAGCTGAATTTGAGATTTGAAATTCAATTTATCGGCGAGAATTGTGTTGTGATTCTCGCACCTCCCTTGTTGTTCAACAAGAACCTCCCATATATGGAATAGTACGTAGTTCAAATCAATCTTGTCTCTGAAATACTATCCCGTCGTATTTGAATTGTATTTGAAGTTCGATGTGTCGACCACTTAGACATTCACTACCTCGAGCTGAATTGTGACAGCTCGCGTTGTCATGATGATGGATGATTTCCACTTTAGGAAACAAATGATCGTTTATTACTTAGCATTCATAATTAAACGTTGCTCTAATGGTACAGTAGTTACATGTCCGGTTATTGTGAAGAAACAGGCAACCAAGAAGGGCTTTGAATACAAACAAATTTTGTTCTTCTTCTTCTTCTTCTTCATATTTTAAGCCTGTGGCTTGTATTCTCCAATTATTATGCCTCCTGTGAGATCGAAGTCCATGAGTCTCTCCATCGTTTTGGTGGTCTCCCCAACGGTCTGCGTGTTCCCGGTGTTCCGTCTCTCACAATCTTCGCAATTCTTCCATCGCCCATTCTTTCCACGTGGGCATTCCATAATCTTCGCCTATTGCGACCCCATCGGACTACATCCGGAACCTCACATTCGCTGCGAATATCTTCATTTCTTCTTTTGTCTCGTAATGTGAGGCCCAGGATGTTTCTGAGCACCTTCATCTAAGCAGTTCGCAGTGCGTTCTTCATTACTTTAGTATCGGCTCTCGTTTCGATACCGTATGTCATAATTGGTCTCACAATAGTTTTATATATTCTGACCTTGGTTTGATTGCGCATGTGTTTGTTGTTCCACACAATGTCTCTAAGAGCACCCGATATTCTTGCCGCCTTATTTGCTTGTTCTTTAATTTCCCGAGTTCTGTCCTGATTGGACGAGATCTGCACGCCCAAATATGCAACCCTCATAACCTGTTCTATTGGTCGGTCCTCAACTACAAGTTTACATCTAATTGGTTCCTTTGAAACGACGAGTGATTTGGTTTTTGTGGTAGATATTTCCATGTTCAATTTTTTTGCCTTTGTGTAGAATTTAAACAAGAGCCTCTGTAGATCGTCTTCGCTCTCAGCCACAATTACTGCATCGTCGGCGTAGCAGATTATCTTTATTTCACCGGTTGTTAGCTTGTATCCTCTTGCTGTATTCTTCAAATCTTCTATTATATCGTCCATTATTATGTTGAATAATTGGGGACTCAAGGAATCTCCTTGTCTTATTCCTGTTGGTGTTGGTATTTCTTTTGTGAGACCGTTGTTTGTCATAATCCTAGTGGATGTTTCATGATTTAGTTCCCCTACAATCCTTACAATATCACTGGGAACATGTTTCTTCTTCATGATACGAGTGACATCTCTCAGTTGGACGCGATCAAAAGCCTTCGTCAGGTCTATGAAACACATGTACATGGGCTTATTGTACTCTATGGACTTTTCTATTAGCTGTCGGACTATGTATATGGCGTCCAGAGTTGATCGGTTTTTCCTAAACCCCTGCTGCTCTTCAGAGATGTCCATGTGCCGCTGTATCATATCCGTCAGAATCCTGGTAAACAGCTTCATAGTAGAATCCAGCAAGGTGATTCCCCTATAGTTTTCGGGTTTCTTTTTGTCCCCCTTCTTGAAAATGGGTATTGTTACACTCTTTTTCCATTCCTCTGGAACCTTTCCTGTGTTGAGTATTTTGTTGAAGAGAGATCTTAATTCGTTGCCAAGTACGGGCCCTCCATACTTAAGGAGTTCATTTGGTATCTCGTCTGGACCTGGGGATTTACGATTCTTCAATTTTTCAATCGCTTCATTCACTGCCTGGTTCGTGATCTCAGACATGCCAGTATTTTCCGCATCTTCACTGTAGCGATTATCATCCTGCTCTTCATACGCACAGTGCAACCCTTTGAAGTGTTCTTCCCACGTTTTCTTCTCAATCTGCTCAGTTCTAGTGTATTCCGCCACCTCTTTCCTTCTTCTCCTCAGCACGCTCCAGATTTTTTTCTGAGCTCCATAAAGGTCGTGTTCCATCTCCGAAGTGAATTGTTCCCAGTATTTCCGCTTTATGTCTCTTATCTCCTCGTTGACCCGATTTCTGACTTCTATATATCGACTCCTCTCTTCTGATGTTTTCTTGCTTCTGTATCTGACGTAGGCTGACCTTTTCTCGTTCACTAACTCTTTTATTTCTGGGCAATACCATTCTTTGTTGTTGGATTTCTGTACTGTTTTTATTTGTCTCTGTCCCATTGCTTCTATCGCCGCTGCTTTGATGTTATTCTTAATCTTTATCCAGCATGTTTCTACGTCATCTATTTCCTCAATCCCATCTATCTCAATTTTCTGTTGGAGACGTGTTTGGTACAGGCTTTTTGTTGATGCGTTGGTGAGAGATTCGATGTTGAATTTAGTTTTTATGATGTTATTTTTATCCTGTTTTTTTCTCTGCATGTTCATTCGTAGTTTACACAAAACAAGATTGTGGTCCGAGCCGATATTTGCTGATGTTATGCTTCGGATATCTAAGACCTGGGATGGATGTATGGCTCTGTTTGATATGACATAATCTATCATAGAGTGCTGACCTCGGGAGTTTTGCCATGTTATTTTGTGCTGAAGTTTGTGCGGATAAAAAGTATTGTTTATCCTCAGAGAGTGACGTGCGCAGAAGTCGACAAGAATTTCACCATTATCGTTGATTTGATCTTCGTTAAATCGATTCATTATCCCTGGCAGCACATTGTTGCCCACTCGTGCATTCAGATCTCCCAAAATTATTATTCTTTCGGTTGGCGGTATTTTTCTCAGTTCTGCTTCAATAACTTCGTAAAAGGCATCTGTTTCTTCTTTTTTCCGACTACTGTCTGGGGCATAAACACTTATAATATGTGTTCTTCCGGACTCTGCATTTAATGACATCACAAGGATTCTTTCATCAATGTATCGGATATCGTTGATGAATGGCTCGTATTTTTCCGCAATCAAGACTCCTACACCTGCTGATGCTCTCTTACAATGGTCTACGCCGCTATAAACGAAGATGTAACCAGGAAGCTTCATAGTGCCCCTGCCTTTCCGCTTAGTCTCAGACAGTGCGCAGATGTCAACTTTGTGTTGCCTCATCTCTAGAAGTATCTCATGGCATCTCTTATTCCAGGACATGATATTCCAGCAGGCAACCCTTAAAATTCTCTTCCTCCAATTTCTCTTCTTTTCTCTCAAAACCGTATTCGTTGTCCTATTTCTAGCCATGTTCATTACCGTTGCATCCGTCCTATTCCGAGGCTGATTATTGGATCTGTGAGCAAGGATAGTTTTTACGCCAGGTAGGATGCTACCCTCGCCTGACAACCCTCCTCCTTTATCCGGGCTTGGGACCGGCAGTGACGCTTGATAGCTACTCAATCCACCACCAAAACGCCCCAGGCGGAGTTACAAATTTTGTTGCGTTTCGTTTATCTTGGAAGACCAATTTCGTTGAGTGCTGTTTAGTTTTACGTTCATATGCATATGATTCGGCACTTTTTTTGAAGCATTGCTTTTACATTTCTTCAGTATTTCCTTGCACCGATTGACACAAGACTCTTTCTGAGTGACTCTCGAATTTTCGTACCTACTCTTCTGGAGGTCTTCTCCTGCTCGGTACACATTCCTTGACAGTTTTGGCTATCCGATCTTCAGCCATCCTGTCCACATGATCTCACAAGCCTCTCCTTCTACCTCGAATCCATTGACCCCAAAGTATGGTGTATTCTCATCTCAGCAATCAGGAGTAAGCGTTCTGTAACTGTTTCAGTTCTTGTTTCTATAGCATGTGTAATGATAAGTCTCACACAGGTTTTGTAGATTCTTATTCTGTTGTTAATTGACATATGCTTATTTCTTCAAATGATGTCCCTCAAAAACCTTGATATCATAGAAGCCTTCACCTGGCTCTTTACTTTCCTTGTCAGGTTTTTGCTACTATTAATGTAGACGCCTAGGTAATTGAAACTCGTTACCTGATTCACTGTCTGACCGTAGACAGCTAATTCACAACGCCTTGTTGTAAGGGATGCAGTTTTCTTTACAGATATGCTCAGGTTGAATGTCTCTGAAATTCTGCTGCTGCTGAGGTTCATTTTCCTTCTGCTCTCCTTATGTCTTCCATCCACCTACTAGGTGATCTCTATTTCTGAAAAATTCCTGTCTTGATCGCCACTCAAGAATTTTTCTAGTCCGTCATCTTTGCCACATGACAGGCCCGATTACATTTTAGTAATTCAATTTGAGTGATTTTATTGACTATTTGATAAATCAATGTGAACTTCAAATGTAGCGAGCCAAACCAGAATTCGAACGAATATTTCAGGCTGGAATTCAAATGGCAGATATCGCAAGTTGAAAAAACATCACGACTGCCTTCATCCCAGCCACTCGAACGCAACCAACCGACAATAGACGCCCTTCGTCCATAGACTAATCATCGTATCCGCACTCCGCAGCGCAGGCCAACAAAAGAAGAGAAAATAGTCTGTGATTTATCGGAACTGCATATTTATGGTTTCGCCTGGACCGAAATCGACGTCTGTTTTCGGATTGAGCGGGCAGCGACGTCCGTCAGACTCGGATATGTCATAAATGCATAATGGATTCAGATTATCTGGTCGACTGCGGAAATTTAATAGAGACGGTAGCTCAATTTTACCTTCCATTTGTTGGACTCGATGCGATCGGCCTGCTATCGGCGGACTTGGTCTATGCACTTGGGGAATTATTGGATTCCCTTCCGGATGATGTTTGTGCAGGTGACGTAAATAGGAGTTTTCCGCTATTTCTGCCTTTTGGGTTATCGAGCTTTGCCGAATTTATATTTTTATTGGGGTGGTTGTCGGGGCGGGTGAGTTTTATTTTAGAAAAACATTCTGTGACATGATTTAGATAAGTGACTTGATTGATTTATTATTTTCTCATTAGAATATAGATAGAAGGAAAGAAAAATTAGTATTTGTGCTCGATCCCGAATACAAGAGAGATGGAGTGTTCAGTGTCGCCAATCACAATCGAGCTAGCCGATCGTGTGTGCGAACCATAGGGGTGGAGATTCCTGATTTGAATTTTGAATGCTTTATCAGGAATCCTTTTTTCATAACTCCACAATACTTAATCATTAAACTGAAAAAAACATCGACCCTTTTGAAACACGATAGAATTTTAATGAATAAATCACATTGTAATCTATTTTTGAGCATAAATCGATAATTTCGAATTCTTTCATATACATTTTAATTCTTATTTAAATTGAACAAAACAGAAAAAACCACATATGAACTATCATCCGTTTTCTCGGTTGCTATGGTAATGATCAACTTCATTTATTGAAAATATACCTACCAAGATATTCATATTCACAATGATACAAACGAAGTGATTCTTTTCGGCCTAGTTCGGGAAGTACGTACTTTCCGGACTAGGCCAGGAAATGCTACTTCCTCAGAGAAAAAGCGTCCGGGAAGTGAGCACTTCCCGGACGGTTGCCGAAAATAGTAATTTACGTAACAAGTCCAGAAAATAGGGTTTTTTTGGACGAATAGGCAAAATTCTGGAAGTCTGTGAGTCCAAAAAAACCATTTTCGGGCGTGTTGAGTACAATATTTTTTCGGCAACCATGTAGAATAGCACTATCGCTGCTGCTTTCCAAATTTTATTGCAATTGCGTTCAAAAAACATGCAAATTTTTGACAACTAATTTCATATGAACTGTCAGCCGTTATCTCGGTTGCTATGGATTCTATGATTCTTTTCCGGCCTAGTCCGGAAAGTACGTAATGCTACTTTCTCAGAGAAAAAGCGTCCGGGAAGTAAGCACTTCCCCGACGGTTGCCGAAAAAGTATTTTTTTCCGAAATCGTTTAAAAATGTCTCTCGAAAAATGCTATACAGGGTATTCTTTAATTGAAGGCACAATCAGAAATTTAAGATTTCTCGGATCATTTTTCAGAAAAACATTATGTGGCTTCATCGAGGACTTCATTCAGATGAGTATGATTGACTTGATTGTTTTCTTAGTAGAGAATAATTTTTTCCGAAATTGTACAAGTCCTATAAAGGGTGATCCTAAATTGAAGGTACGACCGGAAATAACAGATTCCTTGGATCATTTCAAGAAAAAAGAGTCTTATGAACATGGGCTCGCAAACCCTTTGTATTTGAGTAACAGGGTATTGAAGTTAGATTTTTTTCGAGTTTTTTTTCATAGAACCTTGACTTCCGAAGATATTGAACTTTAATTGGACATAGATATTTCAATTTGAAGTTTCGTTCAGGTTATATGCTTATTTTGAACGCTTATTTACAGGGTTATATTTTTTCTGAAACATTGACCGCTTCTTTCCTCCAGAAAATTTTTTGGCGAACCACTGGCAGTTAAGAAAAACGTAAAAAAAAATTGCTCCAGTATTACACTTTTTAGTTCCTTGTAGTTTCATCGTATCTGCAACCAATTAAAAAAAATCATAGAATTATGAAGATCCAGTTGATAAGCTATGATGAAGTTCTAATTATAAGGTTTGGTACACATTTACCTTATCTGTAACGAAGATAAATAAAGATCGGATTGATTCGTATAATCATTAAAAACAAATAGAACTACATAAACACCCTGTTCCTCGAAAACGTAGTGTTTGCAGGCCAATGTATCTGGGACTTTATCCAAGGTGCCTCTCATTTTCATGTGTACCTTCAATTGAGGAACAGCCTCCACTCAACATGAATCCCCTTTACCATCAATCTAGTTGTCGTTGAAACAAAAAGAATCTGGATCCTCCAGCAAATTAGATCTGGAAAATCTTAATTATTTCATAATAGTGTGGCTTTACATATATTCTTCCGAATTTTCACAGATTATATACACAGGAAACCATACAAGTGTTAAACCAAACGTTTTGGTAACTTTTTATGTTTGCTGCTATAAAATTAAACAACAAAGGAATGAAACACTGAGGTAAAAAAGAAGTCAACGGTCAATATTGCATTGTATGAAATTCTTCTGTCCGTCAGATCGAAGGTGAAAAAGAAATTGAAGTAAATAAAAAAAAATGGGGTTCACTCTTTGAAATACGACTCATTTCGAAGAGGAAGCAAGCAATTTGTGCACTTTCAATATCTCCGTCTCTACATCGAGCTGGAATGACAAGTTATTCTGCAGATTCAGCATGCAAATATCAAATTCTTCCCCGTAGGTTATCTTTTTCTCAGAATTTAGGCTATAATTTAATAAAATATCGTGTTTCTAAATGTAAATTACCTCCCTAATAACGGTTCACATCGATTCTTCTGGGAGATAGGTACTATTTCATACAATTCCTGGCTGCTTTCTCAGCAAAGGAATATACAATTGTTTGTCAGGGTCGACAAATTGAATATATTAAGATTCTCGAATCGTATGTTCAGCTAGATCGATATTTAAACATTGGCGATTGACCAAAAACGATAAAGAATTAATTTGATAGAAATAAATGTTTTGTGGTTATGAACGTGATTCATTTTGTTGTTGTTTTCATCTTGACGATCGGTATGATGATTCTTAGGATAGAAATCGACGTATCATTACCGACCAAAATAACTGGTGGAATACATTTGATTGAAGAATCATCATTTTTTTTTAACATGTGCCACAGAATTAAGTAAAAAGTAATCGTACTTGAAAACTTCTCTCATGTTCTCGAATAGTGTAGAATCCTACATCGCTGTTTGATTAAATTTTCTCTAATTGCTCCAAAAAACTACCCAAACCATTTCTATTGATAAGATTTGGAAGATGAGTACAACTCCCACTATAAAGAGGGATTAAATTTCCAGGTAGTAAAATGGGCTAGTTGGAGCAATGAAAGTGACCAAATCGACACAACGGAATGCAATGGATCATGCGTATTATAAAAAGTATAATTAAGAAGTGATAGATGTGCGCAACTGCAGCCAATGAAAATAAACAAATCGGCATGCAGTGGAACGTTGACTATATTAGCCAATAGATTCAACCAAATCGACATATTCGGGTTCCAGAGAGGACAACCTTTGTCTAATTGAAATATTTTGTTTTCCTTCAAATGACTTTAGATATATTGTAGCATTTCATTGATGTTATCATCTTCATATTTCTATGGTACTGTGAAATCATTCAAAGCTCACGTGAGAATATGTTTCGTACAGCTAAGATTTTATCCATGAGCTCTGTCGTGAATTTAGTTACAAGAAACTCATTACAATATAATCCCAATTCAAATTCAAACATTTTACGATGCTTATTTTATTCTAGTGTTGATTTATTAGTTTATTCATATAAAAGAAGATATTCATGAGTTCATGTGAACACCCGCTCAGTAATGAGTATATTGTAATTTGAAGATAGTAATTATTCAGTCAGTATGAAGATAATCGCCCAAATTATTTTCAAATGCTATGTTCTAATCGGTGAACTCACCAGAAGTCGAAATCGAAATGTAGGCAACCAATTTACTAAAGTGATCTAGTAACTAGGACCATATCATTAAATCCAAAAAGACAATGGCATTCAACATTGACGTAACTTTGTGTTTTATTCATGAAAACTTCGATAGATACGAAAATAATGGGATTGCCTTCATGAACCATAATTTGATGGATTGGAGCAATTATCTGTAATTTCTTCATTGCATTTGAAACGATTAGTTCTTTATTGAATTGGGGAAACAATATTAATGAAATTAATTTTTGTCCGTTCTATACTATAACCCTATGATAATAATATCTATCAAAAAAACCCCATAACTAGCAAATTCAATTCTTGGAATTATCCATACATGAAATTTATAGTATTTGGCGAACACTCAAATAAAATTCACAACCATAAAGGAGAAAAACCATATATGAAACCCCTATATTCTACTTCGCATTTGCATGGACAATGTTCTGTTACAAAGACAGTCTAGGACTCCACATTTGAAGTACACTAAACCTAACTTACTGTTTGCAATATTCAAGCCCTCGATTTTTTTTATCCCAATCTGAGAAGGGTTAAACTGGGACTTGGGATGGCCGGTTTCCTTTAGTAGAACCATTGGCTGAAAAGCCTTCTTGGTGGAATCTTCAGAAGTACAGTGCACTTTTCTCTGACGGTTGTCGAAAGATTTGCTTTGAACTAAAAAAATTTTAAAGCTTGTTTCTGGTGGAAGATTCGTCTTAGTTTAGGGTTTGACTAATGGGTTGATATTTTATGAAAGAATTTCTTCAACAATGGAAGATTCGCCTCGCGGTGGATTACGAACAAACCAAGGCACGTTGAAGGTAGTCCTGAGAAGTTCATTTTGGATGATCTATAACCCTAGTCGCTGACGGCGCCAAAGTCCAACACGTTGAAGGGTAGGTTACACTGAGACGGCCAATAGTTTTGGACAAGATCAACTTGTTCTGGGCAGACATGTTGCTGCGACGACAAAGCAGCGAAGTAAATTTGACAACCACGATTTACCCTTTCGGACGCTATAGTTTAGGTGCTAGTTGCATATGAGTTTCTTATCCAAAAAGAGTACCAAGTATTTCACTGGAATTCTCAGGATATATCACGTTAACACCACTTTGATTAGCCAGTTGCTGCACTTTTCTCACTAGGGATTCACGGCTTGGCTTGTTATTCAAGTAGTTCAAGTTGCTTGAGCTTGACTTGATATTCAAGTAGCTCAAGTTGTTTGAGTTTTACTTGAAATAAACACAAGTTCAAGTCAAGTCGTAGTTTCTCAACGTCTTGTCAAGTATTTATTTATTGAGTACTTGACTTAACATTGAAAAACTACTTTTTGACTTGAATTTAGAATATAGGATATTGGGGAGGAGATAGCACACTACCTTGGGAAATTTCAGCTTCGAGATTTCTAGTGTCTTTTGGAGCCACCACTCTATTTTCACTCATTACAATATCCATACCTTATGATGTTCACTACCGATTGTGACACTTTGTTCTATTCTGAGTTTTGCTCAGAATAAAAATTGCTTTAGTTCTCTTAACTAAGAAACTGTAAATTGAAGATAAGCCACTTATGGTCATTAACTCTGTGGTTAATATTGTAGTTTATGCTCAATAAACTTCTATTCTATTCTATAAGTTCATTGCCCAAATTGATTGTCGAAAGTTATTGCTTCATTTTCCAAATTTTCCACGATGAAAACAAACTCCCATCCTGATTTTTCCAATTTCCATCCACGCCATCTACTGCGCTCGATGAAACAAAACGCGATGGAAATTCGTCTATACATAACCAGAAAAACGTTCAATCAGCTGGAAACCTGAAGACCACTCAATCACTTTTAATTGAAATGGAAAAACAAGAGAGTTACGAATTAATGGAAGTCCAATACAGCCTAGCTCGCATTCTTATTTTTCTTCGGAATACCCGAGTGGTTCATAACGAGCGCTCGATCGGCATGTAATTCACCGATGCTTATGCAGAAAAAGTCCCATTTGACTTGGCTCTATAGGTTCTTTCTTCCTTCGTTCCTAATGGTTTTAACGAAATCGATGTTTCCAACGAGTTGTAAGAGGTTTCTATTACGTTACTGTGGAGATACAGGATCTCATTATTCCTTATACAAGTATCTTCTCCAATCGATTATCTGAATTAGCATTTCAAATTTTGAAACTTATCAGCTATTACTTGTGCCTATATTCTTTCCCTTTCTTAATTTGAAATCTTCTGGGTTGTAGATGTTTTATATTGGTTTGATCTTTTTCATATTGAAATTCTGAAATCATTCGAGGAAAAACAGGTATGCCCCTAAAATAATAGCAATAATGTTTTGGATGGGTCCGTCCACCAATGACGTAGCCTGGATTTTGTTTTTGGGGGTGGCTTAACATAAGATCGAACGAATTGAGCGACAGCGAGGGGTCTTTGGCTGTAGGTTATCGGTTGTATAAAAAAGTAAATAGAAAAAATCAATTCCATAATTCGGAAATTGAACTAGAGCTCGAAGTAAATACCTACTACTGAAGATAAAACAAATGGCTCATTTTAAATATTCAGTTCTTTTTCAGATGTTCCTAAGATATTGAATTCCTTCACATTATCGAATTCAAAATCATAATAAATAGTCAACAGAGCGAACCCAGTCAAACTCTAATTTTCCATTGTAATTCTCAAATAATTTTTTTGTCTCCTCAGGGTGAAATGCATTTTTTCTAGAGTGACAGTCGATACTGGTAACGTACCAAATATTTTGTGTAATATGGATATGCTAGGAAATAACTACAAATGATATTCAGAAAGAACTGATATTGCACCAAATTTTGAACCGGGAAGTCTCAATAATTCTTTCGAATCGGGGATTGTTACGACTCTGTTAGCCTGCCGGGAATTGCGACCAAGTTGATCATTTGTTCTTAACCCTACCTATTCATACAAACCCAGGTAGGCCGTCGTTACGGTTAACGAAACCGACGACATCCTTAGGAGCCTTGGCTTTTACTTCATTAGTATCTAGAACTGACTTTTTCATATGAACAGTTCCACAGAGTCTGCAGATCTTATCTACTGCCTTACCCATGTGGTACAAAAGGTATTTGCACCAACAGTGTTCAGCAGCAGTCCCAACATTATCCGAAGCACAGCACAGGAAGTACTTTTGTAGAATGTATTCACGAATGGTACTTGATACAAAGAAATAATTCATTCATTCAATTCAAAGTACCATACTTTGGGCAGTGTAAACCCCCACTGTGGACCAAAATATGAGTTGGGCTCAGCAGTAATGCTATGTGCCCAAAATCAAGTAATGTAATATAAAATAATTCAATCGATAATAGTAATGTGGAATGATTCCTGGGGCCACGGAGTCTAGGATTAACCTATATCATCCCACAGTGGCAAACATAGTTTATAACAACCATCTTCCACATTTATGACGATTTGCTATGTTATAACATCGATTCAGCACTCAATCTCACAAACTACAACAATATTTTCAACAGTTACACAAAAATTTTTGAGCTCCAAAATGGGACGGAAGGAAAAGTAGTCATCTCCCTGTAACAACCATTTTGGAACGCGAAGAAATAATAATATTTCTTCGCATCCTATCTACTTGTACCAACTTTTGACATTGACAGATATGCTGGGTGACCTCAGATCTGAAGTAGTTGAATCGAAGAACTCAAACCAATGAGTACAACCTCTTGAACCTCAAATTTGTATACAGGGTTTTCCAATAGGAATTTTACAATTTCTTATAGTATCAACAATGTGTAGTATTCATTGACATTATATATGCCAACTGTGTGTGTGATGCTAATTATTCATGGAAAGATACACGTTTCATCAATGTCTGAAAATTTTGGAATTGTTTGATCAAAATCAGACGATCAATCGTGAATACTGAGAGAAATTTAGAAGGAAACAAATACCTGTTATGGCTTAGTATTTAAGTGCTGTGTACATATACAGGTGCATATAGGTACGGCCGTTATAACCAATGTAAATTGTATCATTTCCATTGGAAAACCCTTTATACTTCCCATAAGTGAAAAGCCACCTTGAGTCGAATTTTGAATGAGAACCAAAGACGTTGCGTTTTCGTTCCCCTTTCATAGCTATGTATGATTTTATGGCTTGAAAAAGCTGAAAGAACACAACCAAATAGGTAATGATAATTCTAAATAGGGGTATTTAAAATTACGGAAATGATTTGACGAAAGGTCAGTTAAGATATTATGGTTGTTGAAATGAATCTTTGATGATTCAATTGCAAAGAAGTTGATTGTTGTAATTAGACACTTTAAGAATCAACTACCCAGAACTGCATTAATATTGAAGAAAATCGACGTATTCTTCTCTGTCTTCTGTACCTTCAATAACAGTTCCTTTTCACTGATGTCTATCATTAAGTGTATCTCTGACGAGGAAGTAAATATTGAATGACCTCCACTAACGTCGTATTCGAATTTCGACGGTACATTTTTAATCATAAGTTTTTTGTAATAATTAAGACATTGAAAAAAATGAATTAGAAACTCATTGATAAGCTTCGATGGAATACTGCATGAATAAATTAAATGAATTCAATTCGAGGAAAAAATGAAGACCACATTTCTCACGAATAATTCATCAAGACCTAAGGTACATCTTATCGATTCCTCATTTAGTTTTAGTATTCGTTTCAGAATTTTCATCGTTTTGAATATTGGAGCTATAAAAAGCTTGAATAGTAGGTCATTCGGTGATAAAACAGGGATCATCCTCTTTTACGTTTAGGGCTGGAATGATCTGAAGATGATTCAAAAGTCGTAAAGTTAAAATGCAGATAAAACTAGATGAGAATTCACATTGAATATACAGGGAAGATTTTCTGAGAAAAAAATTATTTTGCATTTTTTATGATGGATGGAAATGTCTCATTCATTCATATCTTTATGATATAAATAGTTTCATTTTAGTGACACCAAATCCGATTTAGTCGAAATTTCACCTGTAGAAGACTCTGGCATAAGCATAGAAAATTCAAGCAGAATGTGAAATAAACAAGGAGAGCGTTAATAAGAATTCGTGAGTTTTTGAACGCTAGTCTTACAAGCGATGAAAGCTAGTGTTTTACGTGAGTGCTTTCCTCATTTCCCTCTTATGTTTTGTTGTGATGTAAAATATACTACGAGACGTGTATTTAAAGTAAGGTCTCCAAGGACATTGTATCGCCGCAAGTAGCGCTAGATGAAATCCGGCAACACTGTTGTATACGTTAGGCCACCCTCCACCAATCGACACCTGGTGGAGCTCATTAGGACGCTCAGTCTTGACGTAGCAGCCAAGTGCCGGTTGTCGCTCCCGCCAGGTGCGAGTTACGTTCAGTCATTAAGTTTTTGCACTAAAAAAAAACTCCACCCATAGAAATTCATTGTCAATTGGAAGAAGTGTATGATGAGAAATGTATGGACGTGAAAAACGTTCGAAAATGGTGTAGAGAATTTTCTGCTGGCCGACTAAACGTTCACGACGAGGAGCGCAGCGGCAGGCCGTCACACTCGGACGAAACAGTGCGGAAAGTTGAGGCGCTTGTGCTGAAAGATCGCAGGTTGACTCTCAATGGGTTGGCCGTAAAACTCCAAGATGTGTGCAGTAGGGACTCTATTCATCATGAAATTTGCGAACGATGAAGAAGTTCATGAAGCGGTCATTTCGTTCTTGCGCGAGGCGGCGGGATCGTGGTTCGAGGAGGGGATACAAAAGTTTGTCGTACGAATGAGGAAGCTCATCGAAGTGAATGGCGATTACGTAGAAAAATAGTGAGTGCAGCGACGGTACCTCGGTACCTTCCCTGTTGTTGGGTTCGATCATAGAGACGCATGTGCGTGGTTGATTCTGACAATTATGGCCTTGACATGATGTGCTTAGGATTTCATGTTTTAAGTATTGCATGGTCTTAGTATTAAATTATGAATTGATAACATACAGGGTGGCCATTTGAAAACGAAACAGACGAGATTACAGACGAAATAAAGTTTTTCGATAGAAATGCTCGGACAGGTCGATTTCTGTTTCGAGAGGGACAACTTAAGATGTAGGTTACGGACGCATAGCGCTTCAACCCTTGCTACTACAACCCTCACCCCCAAATTTTGAATAGGGAAGATGGGGTGAGTGATACCTCATTTGAAAGGTATTTTTATACTGATTTCAGCACAGTAATTGTTTTTTCATTTTATGCATTAGTTCTCGAAATATTCTTAACTAAGTATTTGAAAATGAAGTAGTGTTTTCATGGCACTTGTAGTGTTTTGTGAAAAATCGACATTTTGAGCTTCAAAACAACCATGACTGTGGCTTCCTTCCTAACTAACTAACGCATGAATATTTCGAGAACTAATGCATAGAATGAAAAAACAATAACTGTGCTGAAATCAGTATAAAAATACCTTTAAATTGAGGTATCACTCACCCCATCTTTCCTATTCAAAAATTGGGGGTGGGGGTTGTAGCAGCAAGGGTTGAAGCGCTATGCGTCCGTAACCTACATCTTAAGTTGTCCCCCTCGAAACAGAAATCGACCTGTCCGAGCATTTCTATCGAAAAACTTTATTTTGTCTGTAATCTCGTCTGTCGTTTTCAAATGGCCACCCTGTATATACAATAAAATATTGAATAAACATAAATTTGAAGTCTTAATTAACTTCATAAGAATATTTTTTCCGTGATGTGAATATATTTTTTGTCGTTCGTCCTAAATATTCCTCACCCTTTTCAGCTTACCACTCATCGCTCCAATGCATTACAATCAATTTATCCGACACTTCCGATGACATTATCAACACCGAATTGAAGACAATGGCCGAATCCATCAATCAACCCCCTAGTTCTTCCACGATTCACTCACGAAACACAATGACGATAGGGCGGTTTAATGAATTGGGCCACGAGATTCCCGAGACCCTTTGGGGTTTATTGGGAGCAAATCTACCCTTCGGCGCTTGATTGATGAAGTTTTTTTACCCGATTGAAAATTTGTGTACGTTGAAATCCATCCGGGGAACAATACCTGGATTTTAATGACCGAGACTTGTTCAGTGAAAAATTCCATTTCGGTTTGCGATGTACGTTGAGTTATTATTTCTATTTTTAGAATTTCCGGATTGGAAAACCGAAGGAATATTTTATTCGCGTTCTTTTCGGTAGGTTTATTACTTCCTTAGAATATCTTCCGGGAAGAGTCTCAAACTTTAAGTATTCGAATGGAAAGGATTGTAGGCAAGTAGTGGCAAAATTTCGCTAATTATTGCAAATTCATTGAATTAGCATCTGCAACAATTTTGGACCATACTGGAAAAGATTTGATTATACCTATATGGATCTGATAATATATTCAATGAATATATATTATCGCTGTGTACTTATTTATGTGAGAAACTAGTAGTGTTAAATTTGGAAAGCATAGTCAGAAAAAACAACTTTTCTGGGTCTAAAACAATCCGAGAACTTTGCATGTTTTTGTGGTCATAATGAAGAAGACATTTTTGAAGAATTTCTGAAAAGCTTATTTTCGGAAAATATTCTGTCAAGTTCTCAGTTTGGTTTGGCAATTCATCATGAATAGACTCACGCCTGAACAACGCTTGCAAATAGTGCAAAATGAGATTGCCGTTGTTCCCGATTTTCATAAGCGAATTTTGTTTAGCGATGAAGCGCACTTCTGGTTGAATGGCTACGTCAACAAACAAGAATGCCGCATTTGAAGTGAAGCTAATCCTCAAACATGTCGAAACACCGTTACATCCAGAAAAACTGACTGTTCGGTGCGCTTTATGGGCTGGTGGAATCATTGGTCCGTACTTCTTCAAAAACGATGATGGCCAGAACGTTACAGTCAATGGTGATCGGTATAGAGCCTTGATTACTAACTTTTTCATTCTTGAATTGAACAAACATGATGTCCAGGAGCTGTGGTTCTAACAAGACGGCGCAACATGTCACACAGCTCATGCCACAATTGATTTATTGAAAGACACGTTTGGTGACCGCCTAATTTCACATTTTGGACCTGTGAATTGGCCTCCAAGATCTTGTGATTTAACACCGCTAGACTACTTTCTGTGGGGCTATGTAGAGTCATTGGTCTATGCGGATAAGCCACAAACCCTTAACCATTTGGAAGACGCCGTGTTATTGCCGATATACGGCCACAAATGTTGGAAAAAGTCATCGAAAATTGAACGTCCAGATTGGACTACATCCGAGCCAGCCGTGGCGGTCATATGCCAGAAATCATATTTAAAATGTAATGCCACAAGATTATCTTGCGGATAAATAAAATTCATGTCAATCGAATAATCCATCGTTGTGTTATTGCAATTAAAATTCTATAGCTCTAAAAAAACACCCTTCAGATAGAGAAGAGTATGCTTGCAGAAAAAACGACTTTTATTTCATAGGAATGTCACTACCGCGATACTTTTGCGTCTGTGTTCATAAATTTTACTCGGGAATAATAAAAATATTAATCACTAGTTACTACTATAAATATAAATAAATAAAAATCAATGCGATTAGTTATAAAATAGTTGCTTCGTTGCTTCTCTATCAAAAACGTATTTAGATTTTCCAAAAATTCCTTTCAATTTCTGTACCCAAATAACAAACAAGTACCTAAATTGCTCCCATAACTATACGTCTCATGAAAAAATTCGAAAATCAAGGAAGGCACTCATTCCATAGAATTGAATGAATATACCTATCCAAAATCATATTTCATTTTGCAGGTGTTTATCGAGTAACAAAAAGATTCTTCGAAACAATGATACGCTTTTGTCAGACACCTCGGTTCGATCCGTTGTTTCAATACAAGAATCGAATGAATTGGGATTCAATCAAGTTTCAATTTGTTACATCACTGTTATTCTAATTCGAAACAATCGTTCCATTCAATGGGTACAATAGTAAACTCAAAGTGTTCACCACTCTTTCATTCGAACCGGGTCGGTTTGATTGCAGATGTGTCGACGTTTGTGATTTAACGATTACAATTTATAAGCACAATTAAATTTATGGTTTTATGTGGTAATTATTCCGGTGAAGGATATATCAGTCTTCACATCAGATGTTTTGCTGATTTAATGCTTGTTTTTTACTATAATAGCTACTCGGAGTGAATCAATGAAACGGTTGTCCTCGTTTGATCTTTTGACAGTTCAGTTTTTTCTATGGAATATAAAAAAAAATTGAACATTATCAGTTTCATTTCATCTTATTGTTTTTTATAGAAACATTATTAGCCTGATGGAAATTTAAAAATATTTATTTATGTACCAAGGATGAAAAACGGTCTATTATAGTCTGCAAATCAAGCAGGCGAGACCATAGACCACACATACTCTTATTTCATCTCAACTAAAAACACTAGATTTTTTCGCTTTGTACTTTTTGTTTCTTCAAAAATAAAATAAGTTTCGGATTTTTTTTACGTGGCCGTGGTTGCCGATTCCCACAGCTAGGGAGGAGTGTTATTGATATTTATATCGCTATCACTATCCATTCTTGATTATAATGATCACTAATCTTATACCTATATACTATCTAGACTACAGTCTCATTCAAACAAAAATCTGGCAGATTTCGTGAATAATTACCGAGATAAACATAAACATAGCTTCACAACTTTGCTTCCGCCGTTTTTTTTTCAGGAATTCGAGGCTTCATTGTGAAAAACTGGTTCTACATTTATGATTCAAAGTATTGTCCATCGTTGGCCACTTCTTTCTACCATCTTACGGGCAGTGTATGAATCCCACGTTGATAAAAGTGATCATCTTTTGAAGTCATCCACGAATCGATCCGATTTTTTATTTACTCACTCATAAGACAGGTGGTGCTGGTCAGCAAGACCGTGTGCCATTGATCGAAATAAGTGATAGTCCAAGGAACCAATGCCTAGAGAATATGGCGTTGGTGAGAGAACTTCCCACTTCAACGTTTCCAAGTATGTTTTGATCACTTTCGAAACATGGGTTCGAGCATTGTCATGCTGTAAAATCACTTCATCATGTCTCTTGTCGTATTGCGGCTGTTTGTATTTCCATACTCGGCTAAAACACATTAAATGAGTTCGATTACGATCACCTGTGATTGTTTTAGTAGTTTTTAACAACGCATAATACACTGCGCCGAGCTGATTCCAACAAATGCTCAGCATGACCTTGGAACAGTGAATATTCGGTTCGGCCGTCGACGTGGAAGCATGACCGGGATATCCCCTGATGTTTTGCACTTTGAATTATCGTAGAAAAACCATTTTTCGTTTCCAGTCACAATGCAATGCATAAATTCGTTCCGTCATTGCCTTGCAAGCAGCTGTTCACAAGCAAACAAACGCCGATCAATATCTCTCAGCTTCAACTCGTACGGCACCCAATATCCTTGTTTCAGAATCATTTCCATGACTTTCAGACGTTTTGAAATAGCTTGTGGCGTCACTCCTAATGGTCCTGCCAATTCTTGTTGCATTTGATACGAGTCTTGATCAAGTAATGCCTCAAATTCAGCGTCTTCGAAAATCTTCTTTCTTACACCGCCATGCTGGTCTTCGAAGTTAAAATCACTATTCTTGAAGTGTTAAAACCACTCTCGGTACAATATAAGGTTATTAGGCACCGCTGAGTTTGTCAATATTGCCTACAATAAAAATCACCAAATCGCATTCACGATACTATGTAATAACTAGCATATGACAGCCCAACCATTGGTTATGTTATTTTTAATGCTTTTTCAGAAGGGGCGCCGAAAAATGTATTACTTCGGACGCCAAAATACCAGAATCGAATTTGAGGATTTATTCTATATTAGTGAGTCAAACATTATCTACTTCATTTCCAACAGATTGTTGAGTTTTCCCTGCGTTTTCATATTAAATTGTTTATTGCATATCAAAAAGAACTCAAGGTTGCTGAAAAAATGCTCTGATTACCATGATTACGATACAAGACATAAAGATATTCTCTGTATTCCAAAACATAGAACAACAAAATTTCAGCACTCGCCAACGTACTATGGTATCAGATTGTTCAATCATCTTCCGGAGAGACTGAAAGTTTTGTAGTACAGAAAATTTAAGAATGACATTAAGGAATTGTTGTTGATGAACTGTTTTTATAGTGTCAGCGAATACTTGGATTACTCTTTTGTTTAAGGAATTTGAATCTTTTGTAGATCAAATTTTCGGTTTCATTTACTAATTTCCTTCTTTTTTCGTATTATTATTATTATTGTATGCATATTCATTTTGACGTTTTCTAAACAGTGTACTCTGTCTTAAGGAAATAAAGAAATATTATTATTATTATTATTGACACATTTCCAGCTTAGAATTCGAAAATTACAGAGTTTTTGACAATTTTGACAAATAAAGTAGGTTAACATTGGATTGGATTACAAAATGTATCAATAATAATCGAACGAGCGCCCAAAATAGATCAAAAAACTGATTCCGAAAAAAAATGTTCAGCGAAACATCTGTTCGTTACGTATCTGGAATTCCTCAACAAACTAACAATAAAAACACCGAATTATAAATTTGAAATTCGATCATCGGTCCCACTATTATTACCACATGATAAAAACAATATCCCATCGGAATATTCATGAAGCTACCAAGCAGGCCTTGAACGGATTTATTCCCTCAAGAGACGGATGATGAATCAGCTTTTTTCGATCCATCGATTCGCGATGAAAAAAGCATTTTGCTTCATTAATTATCGCGATCGTGCCAAGATCCATCTTTTCGTGTCAAGTTTTCCAGAAACGATGTCATTAGTGGCAATTAAAAGTTGGAATTCACCGTGATCAGGTAATTGTAATTATTCCGCTGATGCTCTTGGACTTCTTATCAATTTGAGATGTTACGGACGGATTTGGGTATTTGGGAATTTTCAGCCGGATTTGAATGGTTTTATTTGTGATCAAATTAAGGAAATGAGGTGAAAAATCGATCATTTGTACAGGAAAATTAACAACTTCAGATAAAAATTGTCAAATGATGTGAGTTATACATATGTTATTCACATATCACGAGAAGAAATACCTAGGCAAACAATTTTAACAAAATTCTTTAAGTAGGAAAATGTTGGGCGTTGGTTCAGTAATAGTTGTATGAAAAAATGGAAAATATATTCTGAACGTGTAAATATAAAAACGAAAAAATTAATAGACGAACAATTATTTATATTAATATGTGAATGAATAACTGAAGATATTAATAAATGAACGAATGAATAACTGAATACATCAGTAAATGACCAAATAAAAACAAAAATAATTGAAGGTATAAGTGAATAAATAAAATCATGAATCAATGAGTGAATATATGAATAAGATAAACACAAACTCTCACAATCAAAAACAAATTATGGGGCATTTTTTGATACCCGAGCGATATTCGGCAGAAAATTTTTCCACAAAAAAATTTATGACCTTATTAAAATTTAACTGAACATTAAGTTCGTTGCTATTCTCTAGTTCTACTATGGGTACCACGGCACTGTGGGGTTGAAGGAAATGAAAGAGCGGATGAACTTGCAAAAAGTGCATCAAGGTTAAGACCTGCTGGACCTGAGCCCTTCTGTGGGATAGGAAAAGACCAATATAAAGCTGCGGTCCAGCTATGGGAGTTGAACAGTAAGACAATCCACTGGACTAACACTCCTAGACTTGTTCAGGCAAAGAAATTCGTGAAGATTTCACCTACCTACGCCAAAAAGCTCCTGAAGCTGTCGCGAGCCGAGCTTCGGGTGTTGGTGGGACTGCTGACGGGGCACTGTCGGTACAAACATCATTTGTACCGTATGGGAAAGTCAGCACACGAGAATTGCAGGCTCTGTGGATCGGAAGCAGAAACAGCCGAACACTTGATATGCAAGTGTCCGGAGCTGGCTGGCCTAAGAACCATTTACATAGGTAAGCCGGTCCTGGATACCAGAGAGGTAATGGCCAAGGCCCCTAAGGAGGTTGTCAATTTTATTAACGTCGTTGACGACCTCCCTGGGTTTCTATGAATGAGTAGGGTAGTGAACAAAACATCTGCATGGTCGCAGTTCCCGGAAGGCTTACCGAACCAAAACGACCCCAGTTCAAATAATAATAATAATAATAATATTCTCCTGTATAGATGATCTGTCATATGAGAATATAACATCACGGCATGCAGACAATTTTTCAATTCTAGAAAAAATACCTCCTCGAGCGGTACTCGAACCCGCAACCGCTGAATCACTAGTCCAGCGCTCCACCACTAAGCCACCGAGGAAGTTGAAAGTTCCAACTGCATACGAGGAAACTGCCGAGGTGGTACTTTTTCCAGAATTGAAAAATTGTCTGCATGCCTTGATGTTATTTTTTTACATTAATTTACAGACGTTAAAACCATTATTTCGTATTAGAGACATAGATGTGAAGCGATCTGTTAGGAAAACTAGATCTCGAAAAAGATAGAACTTGCATTGGGTTGGGGACAGTGCTGTTTCGACAAAATTCAATGTTTGTATTCCGAATTATTGATGGTATCGATTTCAGCTTCAGTAATGGACGGCTAAAGTAAAATAAACAGAAACCACGAAGTTAAGGAAAAACTTCATGTTGATCCCTTATTTTCAACGCTAATGAAGTTTATTGAACCGTTCGTTGTTCGCAAAGTCATGAGAATTTCATGCTCAATAAATTATTCGAAAGAGCGTGCAATCAATTATAAATGAGAGTAGTTTCTTATGTTATGCACTACGATAAAAAAGAGGAGAATCAAGAAACGAAATGATGTCTTTGAAAAACGTATCGATTATGAATTTACATTTGTCCTGAATTGGGTTAACGATTCCAGAAAATAGGATATTAATTACAAAAGTTTTTATAACTGAAATACATGATCTTCATGAAATATTGTCACATGGTAGTAATTTTTGATTGATTCAATTTGATTTAGGGAAATGTTACATGAAGCTCGAAGATGTTATTGCATATCTAAATGCAACATTTTATTCCAATCAAATTGGAAGTTTTGACATTATTAGGAAAAAAATATTTCGAACGTACCTACATCCTCAGGGGCCTTATCTCTTACCTCGAAGATATCCAGAACTGACTTTCCCTTATGAGTGATGGCCAGTTAACCCTGGTTATTTGCACACCATGTGTTCAGTTTTGTACCTCCTTTCCACAGACCCTGCAATTCTCATTTCCTGACTTTCCCATGCGGTACAAAATATATTTGCACCGACAGTGCCCTGTCAGCAGTCCCACCATCACCCGAAGCTCAGCTGATAGCAGCTTCCAAAGTTCCTGGTATGGATCAGTGAAAACCCCATTAATTTATTTTTCTTCAACAGGAGTAGGAGGAGCATAAACTCCTTCCATTGGCACAGAAGCTCTCTGTGTTAAAGATAAATGCACCTTCAATGAAGAGTTTTAGCAGAAGGTTATGTTATTTCAAAGATCCCAGCATGACCTGGCAATCCGTAGGGTTATAATAATATTTGAGGTTTTTTTAAAGACACTAGTGAGCGAACATTTAGTGTCTAAGTTGGTAAAATAAAAAAAATATACATCCCAGGGCGTTAGAGATCCTCAGATTAAAACCGTGTACTCCCATATGGAGGACTTTTTGTCCATACGATTTGCGAACTTTATATCATTTAAACGGTGATTAGTGACTGTTTACAAGGGTTTTAAAACAGTAATTGATCAGTGCTATATAGATATTATAATATAATAATCAAATCTGGAGCCGACAACAACAAGGCTACCTGAAGGGCAAATCTACCACAACATCACTAGCTGAAATCCTACGAAAGATCGCTGACGTCATTGATGCAGGAAGGAAATGTGAATTATCCCCATCCGGTCTTAGCAAAGCTTTTGACAGTATTGATCACTCATTCCTGCTAAAGAAGTTGAGGTTTTATGGAATAAGGGAAGTTGCTATGAAATTGATGACCAGCTACCTTGAAAAAAGGTACCAACAAGTACAAATACGTGAAGAATACTCTAACT
This sequence comes from Harmonia axyridis, assembly GCF_914767665.1. NCBI lineage: Eukaryota > Metazoa > Arthropoda > Insecta > Coleoptera > Coccinellidae > Harmonia > Harmonia axyridis. The sequence continues at coordinate 81,864,409 of NC_059501.1, forward strand.
GGGAACTGGTTGAAAGTGGAATTCCACAGGGATCAATTTTGGGACCAATTCTTTTTCTGGTATATGTTAATGATCTGCCTGCGAATATAGAACATGAGGATGTGGTTATGTTTGTGGATGACACCAACTTCCTCCATTCGGCCCTCAACCATCAGGCACTAGATGATAGCAAAAGAAAGACATTGGCGGATGCTCAACAATGGTTTAATGCTAATAGAATGAGGTGAACCCGGAAAATACATCATTGTGCTTCACACCTAGAGACTCTGAGACAAACTACCTCAAATTCCTTGGAATTCAAATCCAGTCAGATCTAAAGTTCTCATACCATATAAATGAACTTGTTAAGAGTCTCTCTAGAGCAATCTTCGTCATAAGAAGAATGAAGCAGTTGGCCGGCCAACAGGCAGCGAAGGTGGCTTATTTTGGCTTTTTTCACTCGGCTATTTCGTACGGAGTGCTTGCTTGGGGAAACATGCCAGGAAGGGAGCGCATATTCGTCAAGCAAAAAATGACTTTACGAATAATATGCAATACAGATAAAACATCGAGCTGTAGACATTTATTTAGGCAGGAAAACACCCTTACTTTGACATCCTCATTCATACTCGCCTGTGTCGCCTACATCCATGACCATAAACATAGTTTACAGCTCAATAACTTCAACCATGAGTACAACACCAGAAATGCAAGTAAGCTCATCATCACCCACCACAGACTGGCCACGACCCAGGCTACCGGAAAGATATAAGGAACTGAGCAACAAAAAATTACGGAATGTACTCAAGACGGAACTGGTACGGAAAGCCTACTACAGATTGAAAGAGTACTTCACAGATCCTATAAAGTGAAAAAATGTATTTTACTCGTGTAAAAATGTCCATTGTTTTATATTACCTTTACAAGTAACCTTATCTGACTGCTTTGTATAATTTTAATAATGCTTTGTTTTTTTTTTTGTATATTCATATGCCTGTATATACCCATGTATTTATGACTCCCCATGTAAATTTGATGGTTTAAAATGGAAGGATATTTGTAAATTTACATTGATTACTACACAAATAAACAAATGATAAGAGGTCAAAAAACATATTCTTTCGAATCTGAAGAATCTACTAAAACCCAGGATTCGTCCACCAGTTCATCCCTCGAATCGCGTCTAAAGCTCCACACCCACAGACCGAATCCGACCGCCAGAAAGTAAAGCAAGCACGGTGCGGTTAATCAAGCTTAAATGTTTACGTCGCAAATCTCCAGATAAACAGTTTATAATCGGCAGAGATGCGGCACTCACAGGTTGCGGTGCGGCACCACAAATTAGTATTCCAAACGTGCCTCCCGATAACGTCGAGCGGTTGAGAAAAGTCAAAATTCGCATACATAACGATGGTTTACTAATTTACGATCGGGTTATCCGATCGACGAACGATTCCGGGAGGATGACGGTGCGTTTTGATGAAGCGAGTGACGAATGCGACGTTCATTTCGATATTTTGTCATAATTTTGATATTTGGATTGACTTCATCATGTATACTGATCTGCCTTTATAATATAAAGTATTAATTCACTAAGTAACGTCACCATCAATCGAACAATAAAATTCAATTCTAGAAAATTGTTATTTCAATTAATTATTGATAACTTGCATATCCATTTCACGGAAGAGTAAGAGAGATGAACACTTTACCTGTTGGGATCGCTTCCTCTGTAAAATTTACCAGGGCAGATTTTCCTTCAGTGAACCAAAGGCGTTTTCGAATGCAAGTTAGTGTAATGAATAATATACATTCTGTCCGTAAAGTATGGAACAAATTCATTTTTAGCTAAACAAAGTGTTTCAAGAAATAATCCTGAAACACTTCGATATTTTATTTTAATTTACCGTATTTTAAAATAATAATCTCATATACAGGTTGAATTACTTTCGAGTAATGACGTCACCGTAATTTTTTGTCGATGGAACTCCCCCTTTTTTCTCAATTTTCGGATTACTCTAGCTGAGCTGATTTCAAAAATGTATCACATGTTGATTCCAATAGGTACAGGGTGGACAAAAACACAATACTTTTGTGAGTTCTCATAAAGAAACGCGTAACATTCTTTATTAGTTAAATTGACAAATATTATCAAAAATATTAATTGTCTAGCGGCACTTGGTTTGAATGTAACACTCTGTAGTTTGTTACATTTCCAAATCATCAAAAATGTATAAAAATAAGAAATAATTTCTTTCATATTCTGTCTGCTGGATCACAAGTACCAAACATGTTTGGAAACAGCTCATTTTTATGAATCTAAAAATGTAACAAACTACAGGGTGTTACATTCAAACCAATTGCCGCTGGATAATTAGTATTTTTGATAATATTGTCAATTTTACTAATAAAGAATGTTACGCGTTATTTTATGAGCACACACTAAACAATTGTATTTTTGTCCGGCCTGTACCAATTGGAATCAACATGTGATACATTTTTGGAATCAGCTCAGCTGAAGTAATAGGAAAATTGAGACAAAATGTGGGTGTCCACCTGAAAAAAATCACGGTGACGTCATTACTCGAAAGTGATTCCCCTAGATATTCATTTTAAAATACGGTGAATTAAAATAAAAAATCGACGTGTTTCAGGATTATTTCTTAAAATGGTCTGTTCAGCTAAAAATTAATTTGTTTCATACTTTACGGCCACAGTGTATAAGTTAGTAACTTCGAGAAACCGAACTGAAAGAAACATAGAAGAAATCTAAAATGAGGAAAACAACTCGAAAAAACATACCAAATATTCAAAAAATGATTTGTTTCTGTTTTAATTTTTCATCTGAGAAGAAATACCTGTTTTGTTCTCTCTTCAAAATGTAATAACAGCTTCAGAGTTATTAATTTAAGATTTGACAGGCATCTTTCTTCATTATAGTTTCTATTTTATTCTCGTCAGTTGGGCTCACATTTACGGTTCGTAGTTTGCTTTAACTCTCAATTGATTTAATTATCTTTCAAATTCATTTGAATGAGAATGACCATTGTCATCCATGACCTAGCAGTACATCAAGGATCAATTATGGTATTAAGAAGGTTTGAACGAAGAGTGCGTGAAAATCCATGATTCTCAGTGCGTATAAGGTCATCTCATTGGAACTTCTTACATTGATTTTTTCATAAAACTTCAAATGAATGAACGAAATACTTTTATGATTCGATAAGCTCCAGAACTACCTCATTTGAAGAAAAAAAAATTGTAAACGAATTGAAAATATTGTGATGAATTTCTAATTATCAATTGAGTACTGAAATTGGTTCCCACCTGAGCCAAATAGACGCTGATAATTGAATAATTCACTAGGAATCAACACAGATTCTTCTTGATAAATCCAAAACATATATAACGAAAAAATGAAAGAACTGAAGAAAGAAGAATCTTATATCCTCAGGATATTTGATTCGATTCTGAACAGCTTAGTATTCCAAACATACCGGTTGACAACGCAACATTGTAAAAAGTCAACGGTTGTAAGGATATATATAAATTTATGAGTGGTTTATCCAGCTGGCGGTGGACAATATCGGCATGACTCGACAAGGATGACAGTGCGTTTAATTAACGAAAGCCATGCCCGCAAATTTTATTTCTGTATTTGGGTGGATCAGGTTTTAAGCTACAATAGCGCAGGAGTCAAAGAACTTGGTTAACGGTCGAATTTCGAACAGGTCGAATCTGTCTACATCGAAGCAACATCTTCTAAAAGATTTGATGACAAATAGAGAGAAGAGTTGTACATATGATTATAACAGCTGAAATAATTTTTTCTGATGATTTATAGCTAATCACCAATGAAAACATAGAATAAATAACAAAAATTTCGCAGTATTGACAATTATAGATCGTTCAATATATCTATTACTTCGTAGTCCTAAAATTGTGGTAATTTTTGAAATGAAAATAATTATTTCAAAATGTCAGTTTAGTGTTTATCTCTCTGAATCTCATCAAAAGTTCAGCAATTTGAGATGCCCAAATAAGAAAATCCTGGGGTACTTTTCCTTCAACTCGCCTTTGAGTTGTTTCATTCTGTTGCAATTAAGTTAGTGATTACTTAAAAAAATTTTATTCTTTCAAAAGCAATGCTTATACGCAAAAGTGAAAAGTTGTTTATATGTTCATGCAAATTTCTCGGGAATTACTTTCGAATGTTTTAGGAGCCAAGGACGAGGAAGCAATGCCAATTGCAGATTTTTTCTACCAGAATGTCAAACATTTTTTGGATCATATGAACATATTGAGAATGAATAAAAAAACCTTTCAACAAATAAATGGTCGGTGAACTTGGAAGTACAAATGAAAAAATGTATGACTCATTCAAAAAATACTAATTAAATCTATACCTATATCCACTTGATCAGAGTTCTGGCCAATTGTTTCATGCGTAAAGCATAAGAGTAAAACTTCAAGGATAACCATTCATTTTATATCTTGATCTACTTTTTATCTTCCATTTATTCATATTATCAAAACAACATGTACAATTCCCTGAATTTCTTGAATTTCCATCTCGATATAGACGAAAACATATTCATTAGATCGATTTATTGAATGAGCAAAAAATGTATACCATTACTGAAACAGTTCAAGGCAGCAGACGTCATAAACATAAATGCAAATTGATCCTTCTCAAATCATCTATATAAAATAGTGAAATCGTCACGAATTTTATCGAATTATAAACGAATTAGGCAAGAATTACTGGAGGATTTCCTAGTCGACTCGATAGTAATTTACATGCAGCTGGTTTATTCGAAAAATTAGAATTCCATGGATTATTCGAGGAAATAATAAAAAAAATGTAAATTTTGGGATGAAGAATTACAAAATTTTTTGAATTTCAATCCGAAACCTTTCCATAACATTGCGAAAGAACAAAAACGATCGAGGTCAAAACGATTTGTTCTTCATTTCACAGGCGATGAGTTCGATGCAACAGTAGCTGATTGTTAAGGCGAATAATCATTTCAAGATCAGCATCTTGTTAATTTCTCTGTGTCGTCATTCGAAAAGTCACTACCCCGCAATCAAACCATAAATCAAATATTGAATTACTCCTTACTATCAGGAAGCACTTCCTGACAAATTTGGAAATAGTGTCACAATTTTTATATTCCATCAATTCATCGTAAACATTCTCGAACAATGTTTTCCTATCAATATTTATAATTCTGTTACACCATTCATAACTCAAGAACATTTGAACCGATTTGGTTTTTAGAGATTCAGGCATTCAGAAGTCGCATACTTCACACAACGTATTAAATTGAGATTCTGCGTATAAATATTAGGTGTAATGAAAAGAAATCCATTATTTTTCATTTGATGGAATTGGTTATCTGTATCTCACGTTGTATGAGTCCGATCGGATTTCACTAAATAGCGTTAGAAAGATGAGTTTTCGTACTACAAAAACTTTTCGGACAGTTTTGTGATTAGTTGACTTAGTTTAGTTTGATCGCACATCAAAGATAGACACTAGCAAAAAAAAAATACCCCATATTCCACAGTTTTTCTTCGATGAAGGCGGAAATACAAACCAAGCGGCTGAAAATGTGAATAGTGTTAATGTTTGAGATCCTGATACTGTAACAACTAATCAGGCACGTAGATCGCCGGACTTGGACTGAAATCAACTCAAGTTCAAGTCAAGTAGTGGTTTTTCAATGTTAAGTCAAGTACTCAAAGAATAAATACTTGACTTGACATTGAAAAACTACGACTTGACTCTAACTTAAGTTAATTTTACGTCAAGTTCAAGCCAAGTAGCTTGAAGTGGCTACAGCTCGACTTAAGTTCAAGTCAAGTCGTTGTTTTTCAATGTCAGGTCAAGTATTTATTGATAAAGTACCTGACTTAACATTGAAAAACCACTTCTTGACTTGAACTCAAGTTGATTTCAAGTTAAGCTCAAGCCAAGTAGCTTGAATATCAAGCCAATACGTAAAATAACCACAGGAATGTTCATGCAAAATTCGTAGAGAACCTTATCACAGAAAGTTCTTATTTAGATAAATAAAATGACAACAATAATATCAGAATGAATCACAACTTATATATACGGTTCTGTGCTCTCTAAGGGTGCCTGAATGAGCTATAGCTAACAATCTGCTCAGGCCAAGTCAATTCTTCCCCTGAATCTATTTTGAAGTTATCACTTCAATGGATTGACTAGAAAATACTAACATTGTTTTAAAATTATAGTCTCACTGGAAAGAGCTCATGAAAGCACAAAAATTTGTTTTGGACATCTAAAAATGAATGAATTCTAAAAAAATCTCATCAACCAATATGACACATCAATAAACACCACCCAAACCAAAACCATCAACTCATTCAACCAAGAAATGTCCCCTACAACCAAACCTTGCGGTTCACGGAATCCGCAACACGCCGAAATCAAAACAACATCAGAATCACATATTCCAAATTCGTGGGAAACCTTCGGTATGCCCCGTCATCGGCCGATCACCCGCCAATTGAACAGTTATTTAAGATGAGAGCCAGTATAGTGAATCCTAACAGTTCATCGCCGGCGCGAACACCAATAGGTACTATCACAGTGGTACTTGAGGTGGAATCTCGCGAAGTAGTACTCGTATCAAGGTGGTATCAAAATTAGAGCCACACGGGGTAGTATAACAGTGGTACTTGGGGTAGAATCAAGGTGGTACCAAGGGTAAATTCACGTGCAAAGTACCGACAAGGTAGTACCTAGGGTAGAGTATCGGAAAAAACTCTCAAAGCAGCACCTGGAGCAAAATTTCGTGAAATACTTTAAAAGAAGTACCAGAAGTAAAATCCCAGGTACTAGTATCAAATAGTAGTACCATGGATTGTGGCTGCGACGCGCCCTACATAGGGCCATCCCTGGAGACCACCTGCGGTGGTGGTGCCATCTTCCTGTTCATGACCCTCTTGGACAGCTTCATCAGGAACAAATGTGATATCTCGGAGATATGTGGGAGGGTCAAGCCTATCTCGGCGCCGGAACCGGAGTACGATTTCGTGGTAATAGGGGGTGGCAGTGCTGGTGCAGCGGTTGCAGGAAGGTTATCAGAGGTGCCGGAGTGGAAGGTGTTGCTTTTGGAGGCTGGAGGTGATGAACCGCCAGGTGCACAGGTTAGGAGGTGTTTGAAATTTGGCGTTTACATTCTACATTTCCTTTTGAAATTCAGTTAATTTGAAAAAGAGGGGATCTTCAATTAGAACCTTTTTATAAATGTCTAGAAAATTTTCGAGAATATTTTTGATTGATGAAAAAAAAATGAGAATAACTGGTCCCAAGGTTCGATATTCTACTTTTATTTTTTATATTTTCATATTTATTTTTGATATTGCGATCGGAAAGAAGCCTAAGGGTCGAAAGACCTATACTCAAATTCTTTACCGAAATTATTTTTCGACAAGAAATATCCAAATCTATAATTGAATTTACGAATGATTCATTTCATCTATGCTTCTTCTGTTCACAAAATATTCCGTAATAAAGTGAACTCTTCAAGGAAAAAACAAATTATGGTATTAGGAATTCAAATTTTAAGTTTTTTGCTCAGGTTTGTGTCTTTATTAAACATCTCAATAATAATTTTGAATTCAATTGGATGTATATTTCTCGGATCAGTTAGAAAAGATATCTCAATGGGTATATCTCCGAAATCATTCGTCAAATTTTTCACTTCTGCTAGTTTTATGGACATTCAACAGTTAGGAATCATCTCTTTGTAATATTTCGTGTCTTAAGATGTGAGATGGATATAATTGAATTTTGGTAGTTGTGTGCTTGAAGCTTGAAGGCCTTATTCTCTCAAATTCAAACAACCCCACAACTGAAAATTAATAAATGTGTCCCAAGAAAGTAGTGGCCAATGCTTGACCACAATACAGGAGATGACTCTACAGAATCCGGGCAAGACTGTAAATTATGCTGGAATCAACAAAGAAAAATATATTTCAACTAAGACACCACAAAGTGATTGCAACATTGAATTGACTGTTCCCCGTTACATCGCTACTTGTTTTGAGACAAAAACGACCTGATGATTTCTACAGACTTAAATATACAAGTAACATTGAAATTCTTATGTTCGAAAGACATAATATGAAATATAAAATAGACAAATCATTGAAACAAATGGATCTATGGAATCAACTGAAAAAATTCTGATTCGGGACTCTGATCTACGCCAATGCAATATCGAGTTGCGGTAGATCAACGAGATGAACACTCTGCCACAGGTGCTTGTGGTAGAAAGCAATTATCCAGTTAGATCTTCAGAAGGAAATATTTAGAAATTAATAACTCGTAAATGATGAATGATAGGAGAAATAATTCATTCAGTAGTTTGAATAGGAAAAATATTAGACGGGTTGAAAATAGTTTTTCCCCGAACGATTTCAAATGTTTTGTATTGAAAATAGTAAATCAAAAGATACCATCAATGAAATTTAATCATAAAGATCACAATTTCATAGAATAATTTCTTACTATATAATAAAGTATTTCAATCTACATACAAAAACACTACAAATTCTGCAATATGGTATACCCCCATATTTCCATACACATCTCATCAGACAGAGAGAAATTATAAGAAATAAACTATGATGAAAGGAAAAACATGATATTCATTTTCAAGAAATTTTTTTTTCAGTTCTCTTTCCAAAAGGTTCAATACCGTATAGCAACCGTATTATTTGTAGTAATTTTATCTAAATAACTCTCAAAGTTTTCAAGGAAAACCCTGGAGGCAAGATTAAAATTTCACACATTGCAAAACGTAAAGAATTCTCAAGGGGGGTCAATATTTTTATCTACTCCTATTGAATTATATACTCATTATTCAACTGCTTTTGAGCAATTAATAGTATCTATTAACAAACAGCGTGATTTATAATAACTCACTGCTATAACTCACTATTATAAATCGGAAAATATGGATCTGTGCTTCTATACTTCTCTGCTTCTATTCGATTGGCCGAAAGAGAACATTCCATTATTGTTATTGAGGGGAGGAATGTCCGAGGGAATGTCACTTTTGACGTTTTCAAATTAAGTTGATATCTAATTATTGTGAATGTTTTGCTGAAAACGATTAATTCAGATAGTGAAGATGAAATATTATAAAGGTATACATTTCCAAAAGACAAACAGCTAATGTTACCATACAGAATTAATTGCCCGAAAAAATATAAAGGAGTTTGAAAAAATTTTCAAGATGGGTGTAGCAGTAAGATCATTAAGTCATCGTTTACAGGGAATATTTTTTGGTATATTTTAATGCATTTTTATAGGCAATTATTAAGGTTTTTCAATAAATTTCTATGTCTGTACTCTGTACTGGATTCGAGCTAGCCGAAGCTAGTTCGATTGTGATTGGTGGCACTCAGTTTCCATCTGTCTTGTACGGGATCGAGCACATTATGTTTATTTCTCGTTCCTTCTGTCTTTATTCTAAGTCTGTATTTTTTTCTTAGTATTTATTGATATAGTCGTAGATAAAGTATAGTATTCAACTTGCGGTAATGGTCATAACTCACTTGATGAATTACAGCACTCGCCTGCGGCTCGTGCTGCAAACATCATCTTCGTGAGTTATGACCTACATTACCGCTCGTTGAATAATATACTATTTTTCGTTCACCATTCCAAAGATTTATTATTAGTAATAATAAACCAAAATAGCTTACAGGTGAAGAAACAACTTGTCAGTTGAGGATTATCTGATTATAATTCAAATGAATAATTCAAGTAGCTATTAAAGCTATCGAGTAAAATATAATTAATAATACGAAGAACTCATCAAAATTTGTTATTGACCAAATCTACAAATTCTGCTTGATAAAAAAGATTATATTATGGGTGAAGCTTCGTATTGAAGGAAATTATAGGTTATTAATTGCATCATACAAAAAAAAATTGTTTTTTTGGAATCCTAAATATAACCTTCAGGAAACAACTAAAGGATTATTCTTAGAACTTAAAATAAAATCTATGAATATTCTATGAGCTCTTGTAGCGAAATGACCTAGTAATCTTGGAACCCTCTTGTATTCAAATTTATCCTTACCAAATTTGAATACAACTGAATTCTACACTAATGAGTCACTTCGTTTTTGTGTTTTAACATGCTATAGATGGAACGAGAACAAGAATTGATAAGATCATCATTTTTTTATTGAAGCTACATGTTTTCATATTTACTATGGAATTGAATGTCTCGTAACTAATCTTAGGTACTACTAATAATATACCATTTAAATGAAGATTGTTTAAATTGAACCAAGCAATTTGCTAATTGCACCCATGATGTGGGAAATGACATAAAAAACGTATTTCCTGTCAAGCACAGAATGGTTCTTCCTCATTTCTTGATTGTTTTTATATCAATTTCACGTTTGAAGGATTTTTACGAAGTTCCCTTCATTTTGAACTAATTACAGTAAAAAAGGATCATCTCTGGAATAGTAAGTTCAAGGCAGTGGACTTAATAAATATATATGCAAATTCAAGGCAATTTAATCGCAGAAATCGTCATGAATATTATCGAATTATAAATGAATTAGACAAGAAATTCTTTTGGATCTCCTAGTCGACTTGATTCTGCCGTTACTTTGTTTTATATATTGGAATTAATTAGACCTTTTGAACACTATGTTAATAGTACATTATTCCTGTCGGAAAAATAAAATTATCAAGAAGAATTCATATTCGGTACGACATTGCGAAAAAAATTAGAAATCTTTTTACAGTCATTGAATTCGATAAAATCATATCTGATCGTTATCATGGTGTTTTCTATATGTTGTCATAGAACAGTTAACATCCATAAGATTCAATATTTAATGAATGACAATTTATGTTCGATATCAGCCACCATCTTTCTGAGATGCGATTTCAACCTGAAAGTCTTGGCACTCTAGTTGAATCCAGGATTTTCATCCGTGGTCTGAATGGTTTTCACCTAATGCTACAAAAGAACTGAGTTAGACATCATAAGAGTTGTTCAAAGATTTTAACTGAAAAATGAATGAATTCGAAATTCCCCATTATAATTGATAATGATGAGAGTCTTCTGGAAATGAATTAATCGTTTTTACTGGGTAGAAATATATGAGACAGTTAGAGTCTTTGTTACAGACAAAAAGCAGAATAATTGGATTGCTGATGACTTCTAATATTTTACTACAATATCTAATTCTGATAAATCAGATTTTTTGTAGTTTTTACTCTTCATTTTAATTCTCAATTTTTCCGCAGATCCCCTCTATGGTTATCAGTTACCATGGCAACCCTGACATGGACTGGAAGTACAAGACAGATCCAGAACCCTATGCCTGCAAGGGATTCCCCGAGCAAAGATGCGACTGGCCAAGAGGAAAAGTCCTAGGAGGCTGCAGCGTCATCCACGGCATGATGTACATGAGGGGAACCCCCCGCGACTACGACAAATGGGCAGAAGCTGGCAACACCGGATGGGGTTACAACGACGTTCTGCCTTACTTCTTGAAGTCCGAGAATAACACGGAGTATGGGTCTTTGGTTGATCCAAAGTACCACAACAGAGGTGGACCAATGACGGTCAACAGATTCCCTGATACCCCGCCACTGGCATACGACATCCTGAAGGCTGCCCAAGAGTTGAGATACCCAGTTTCTGATGATCTGAATGGAGCTCAGTACAGTGGTTTCGCAGTGGCTCAGTCGAATACAAGGTTGGTTGGGAATCTTTTGAAGCTTTTCAGCTGTGCTTTAGTAGCTTTTTCACTTGGCGTTTTACATACGACTGCGGTAAGCATTTTTAGAGGTTTCTAGGTGATAAATTGTAACTCGACGCGGCATTTTTCCCATATAAGTGATACTCTCTGGATGAGGTATTGATACTCTCCCCAGAGGAGAAGGAGCTATGGGGTTTATCCCCTTCACAATTCTGAGGAATTTGATTTCTTTAAGATGTATTGCTGGTAACCAAGTGATGTACACTATTGGTGTTTCTTTTCATCAGTTGAAGTTATGCGAATGTTTGTATATTTCGATTGCATCCATATTCATTCGAAGGTAGTATTTCTTAATGTCTAGGATCATTTCTGTTCTCGAGAATTAGATATTATGTCCATCAGAGAGAGCATGTTCGAAGAGTGTGAACTTAGTTGTTAAGTTCAGTCGGTAACATCGTTCATTCTCCTGGACTAGGACTCGAATGCTTTTTTTTTTGTAGACTTAATGTGAACTTTTTCACAATGACAATATACTCGTAATCCAACCAAACAGAATCTCAGAATGGTAGAATTGAAGATCTTGAGCAGAATTTCGGGGGTAACATTAAGAGATAGACAGACCAGCAAAATAACCAATAAGAGAAAGGTTGATGCTATCAAGTGGAGTTGGCAAAGATGGAGGGAATTCAGATAGAATTGCTTCTGAAAACATGAACGGCCCAATTGAAAAAATAACCTGGACGCACACGAAGAGATGGGGACAAAGTTGGTTTCCTCATCTACTGAATAGGAGCCAAGCTCAAGCAAACAGGGAGAATTCCCTAATAAGGAAGGAGAAGACAAATATAATCCTGAATACGCCAGCTTGAGAAAGCGTATCAATTTTATCTTTAGCACTTATTAAAGAAGTTTTCTTATTTTGACAGTCCTGATTTCTTGTAGTTGACGTCGAGGTCTTATTGATCGTTCTTGATACTTTAACCTCCCTTGTATCTGAGGAAAATTTTGCAAATCTCAATATACGAATTTCAACTTACGAAACCCTAATTCCGTACTATCAAATAACCGAATTGACGAATACAAAAAACTCATGGTGAATATCTCGAAAACCATAAATATTTTCGAAGTGAAGTAAGTATTCTATTTCATGCAGAAATCGAAAAACTGGAAAGAAGACTTCACTTAGAAAAAACGAAGTTGTCACTCGTCCAGGAAAAAATGACCACCCTGTGTGACTGAACATATTTTTCTTGAAACTAGAGACATGGTTGCCACTGTTGCAGGACCCTATAAAATTCGAACGTCGTAATCAACTAATGACATTATCGAAATTGCCAATATCTCTAGGAACTGTTCGAATCGATCACAACATACCGTTCTTGAATTTTAATCCTGAATTCATCCAAATTTTTATTGATTCTATCGAGAAATGGGCGGAAACCCATTTGAGGCTGATGACTGAACGAAATGCAAATTTCAATTTACGCTCCTTGAATATTTTACGAATTTTTTTACGAACGTTGGGAACTTGAAAGGAATTCATAACTCAATGAAAATCAGCAATTAATTTTTTTAGAGGATCGCGTTTAAGAAATACTCTTGGGTATTTTCGATACCGGGAGAAACCTGTTGAATTTACTCGGAATAATGACACAACCAAAAAAAACTCTCTAACGAATTAGAAGTTCAACATTATTCATAGAAGTTTTGGAGGTTAAAGCCTTCCTGAGATATGAGATATCTACATAGAATTCACGATAGAAAGAAAGAGTGGAAACATCGACAAATATAACACGAATTATGAAAGAGCAATAATTTATTTTTTCCAGTATCTATTTTATTAATTTCCATGAAAAATACTGCGTTCAAACAATGCAAATTCAACGATCATTACAAAATTTTTTCTTTTACAGAGATGGTGTCAGAGAAAGCAGTGCAAGTGCCTTTCTTCGACCCGTTAGAGATCGCCTCAATCTTCACATCATGCTCAACTCCACTGCGACCAAGATACTTATCGACCCCAACTCACAACCCAAACGTGTAAGGGGTGTTGAGTTCATGTACCAAAAAAGAAAATTCTCTGTCAAGGTCAAGCGAGAGGTTGTAGTCTCAGGCGGAGCAGTCAATTCTCCTCAGCTCCTTCTTCTATCCGGAGTAGGTCCTAAAGCAGAACTGCAGAAGGTTGGTGTACCTGTCGTGCACGATCTACCTGGGGTTGGAAGGAATCTTCACAACCACGTGACTTTCTATCTCGATTTCTTGCTGAAGACTGAGAAGGCTTACAACGACCTCGACTGGAGTTCTGCCATGCAGTATCTTTTGTACAAGAAAGGACCGTTGTCTTCTACAGGTAATAATCAAGAGAAAGATCTTTTAGGCTACGTAACTTACTGTTTTTTTTTTCAGGAATGTCTCAACTCACGGCTAGAGTCAGCACCAAATACGCGGATCCAAGTGGTCAAGACCCAGATCTTCAGATCTTCTTCGCTGGCTACCTGGCTAAATGCTCCAAAACTGGAGAGGCCATGTCCTTGGAGGATCCACAGAATCCCAACAAACCCAAGCATCTAACTATATCGCCAGTAACTCTTCACCCAAAGAGCAGAGGTGCCATCAGCCTGAAGTCCAACAATCCATTGGACCCACCTTCGATCAAGGTGAACTATCTGAAGGAATCTCAAGATATTGCTACTTTGATTGAAGGAGTAAGGATCATCCAGAGATTAGCCAATACTACGGTGTTGAAGAAGAAGTATGGAGTTGAGATGGTCAAAGATGAGTATGGAAATTGTGGACAACTTCATAGGTATGTAAATTATGAATTAATACTTTCTTAATGAAAATCACTTGGTGCTAGAACTTGAAGAATCAATATAGCCTTCTTCCTTGAATGGCAATTGTAATATGAGCAAATGAGGCACTGCATCACTGCAAACTTCACCTAATAAATTCTCAAGGCTGAACCTATTAAATTTAATCAAAAAAATAAATGAACTCCTTCATTCAATTGTATATCCAAACATCTCAACAAATCATAGCAAGCTCTAATTTATTTCAGGTTTGACTCCGACGCCTTCTGGGACTGCGCCATAAGACTATACACCGGAGCAGAAAACCACCAGGCTGGTTCCTGCAAAATGGGACCATCCTCCGATCCCATGGCTGTCGTAGACTCCAAATTGCAAGTTTATGGTATATCCGGTTTGAGAGTGATGGACGCATCAGTAATGCCATCCCTAGTTTCCGGTAACACCCACGCCACGTGTGTCATGATAGCAGAAAGGGGTGTGCAGTTCATCAAGGATAAATACGCCCCCTCCTTGCCCTCGAGATTCGGTGAATTCGGATCGAATCCGGTCGGCGGGCAGGCCAAACGGAACTACACCACGGTGAAAGATCCTCATAGTCCTTTCCCCAGCATAGGTTTCAGTGGAAATAAACGCCCAGGAGGTGGTTTTCGTGGACCTCCATTCAATGGAGGACCACCTGGTGCATCTGGACCTTCCAACGGGCAGTATAATCCATATCAGCATTACCAACACCCTTGGCACCAGCGAGGGAATTTGAATGGACCACCATCAAATGGCAGCAGACAGTACAAACAAATGAACAACAATAACCAATGGGGTTATCAACGTTAAATTAGTGATTTAGAATAATTAAAATTAAGTTAATGATGAACTAATCTTCTTAAAGAAGATTATATTTTTTAGTTAAACAAATTCTTCAAAGCTCTCTGGATTCATGTGATTGAAGAAATATATCTTCAACTGCTGTTCACCTATGTATTCAGTATTATTTTGAGTTTGCATCCTTGACAGAGATTTTTAAGTGCCATATTCAGGCTGATCGAATGGCTTCTTTATTCTGAAGATGAAGAGGCTTTTGGTGCAGTTCTGTGGAGATAATACCAAAATTGTAGTATGAGGTGCTCTTTCAGAATGTTTTAGCTACGATAACAGAAAAGCAATAGGAATGTCGGAAGATCTCTTAGTGAATTAAAATTGCAATAAATCATGTTATTCTCGAAATTAATCTATGATTTTATTTTTCCAGTTAAGTGAATCTATTAGATAAAATGATTAACAAAAAAGTAAAAATAAAATAAAACGAAGTAATTTCTACTATATTAATATAGTGGAAATTACTTCGTTTTATTTTATTTATAATGAATTTCCGCCAAGTAAGGACCGAATCCATTAAAAAAAGTAAAACCATTCGGGCAGATATACCTTGAATCCATAGTCTGCCAATATCAGCAGGAAGATGATGTGGAATGAAGCTGTTAATAATTGAAGTAGTATCATCTAATTATGAAAACCTTGTTGAAAATATTATTGATCTGTTCTTTATGAAACAAATTTGTAGTGAATTTGTAGTGAAATCTTTCATGAAATGCTACCATGCCTATCACCTATCACTCATAGTAATGAAGAAAATACACAAAGACAAATTTTGGGAGTTACCTTCTGGGGCTGTATTGCTATTTCTATTTCCTGGTCATTACTTTTTTGTTTCACCTAATGAATGCTCCGAATTTAATCTCAATATTTATAATTATTCAAATATATTTTACCATTGTGGTGATAAAAGCATGGATTGTCTAGGCAGATGAATTATATGATCTGAGCAACTTCAGTAACTCTTGATGATAGGGATACATTCTACTACAATTGGTATCACTACAATTGAATCATTTTCTTGATTACAACATATTTATTGATTGAAATTCGTATAATTTTCTGAATATCTGTTGCTGTAAACTATATGAAAGCTTGAAAATTGGCTCCATACGAAATATTGTTGATAGTTGGTTTGTTTCTGTTGTCATAGAAAGAAATAAACCTTTGAACATGGCTTTCTTTAGCTTGTTCTTCAATTACTTCAATACAAATTTGAAGTATGTATGTAGGTACAGCTGGTTCAAGGAATATAATGTTGGTCACCCCTCAGTAAATTAGAAAGTAAAAATAATTTTTCAATGGAGGTTTCTGTTTGGACTTCATATCATCTATGTTTTAACAAGTGGAATGACACTTCATTGCAGTAGTATTAATGGTGAAATATTCATCTGGTTGAAAATTTCGGAGGAAACATCTTTCCCACCTTATGACTGCACTTAAAGGCCTGGAAAGCGGCAAACCATCGAAGACTGGAAGTAGAGGAAATAAAATATTTCATTCATTTCTTCGACCATAAACTCGGAGGGCCGGCGCAAAGAATAGAATATAATAGCGAATAATGAAGCCGGCACAGGTCCGTAACATACACTTATCCTTTTTACGACCTCCTCATTGGTCATAATTATCGACTGCAAAAACATCCAGCCACTGCGTTACCAACTGCGATCTTTATGACAGAACGGCACTCTGCGAACTTGGTCGTAAACACTCCAGTTACGTAACACAAACGGAACGAACCGGTCGTATTTTTTTTTAGAGGGGACGTAAAACTTCAACTCGGTCAGTGGCGGCTCGTGAATATGCAGCATATATGGAGATACACTTCTGAGAGGTATCAGATCAGAATGACGTGATTTTTAGAGGTTGGTTTTTTTTTAAGCGTCACTAAGTCTAGACTGGCGCATAGATGGCAACGCCAGTCAGTGCGGCTAGTGACAATATAAGATGGTGAGGCACATCAGAAAACACCATGTTCTTTGTAAACCTGATTTCATTTTTCATCCTCACCCATGGTCACAAGACATTTACCTAGATCTGGAAGATCTAAAATCTTCCTCAACTATGTATAATTCATCCTCATAAGAATGACTCGAAAAATGTTGCTTATTGATTGAAAATCCACAAAATCACAAGTACTTCCAATAGTTTCATTTACTTTAGGAGTTTGAAATGACTCACTCGGTCTCGCTAAATCCATTTCGCCTTCTGTTAGTAATTGAGTCGATCAACAAAGTTTTTTCGAGAAAAGTTCACACGAACAGGGAGACAAACTTACAAGAGACAGTCGAGACACAGCAAACACAGTAGTAGGAGCTACTACCAAATAACAACAAAGCGAAAACTAACCCGAATAGTGTAGAATAATTGCAATTCGCTCTTGGCTCTTCTCGAGGAGACGACTGCAATTCGAGGCATGCTTCAAATCTTTCTTCAGAAGCCGCCTTCAAAGGCGTAGATATATTTTTCGATTTCTCGTCGCGTCGATCTAGATAACGCGCTAGACAAAAAAGCGCGTGAAGCATGCCTCGAACCGTTCACTTCTTGAAGAGGAAGTGGGACGAATATACGAGAATCGTGAGAGTGAGTATGGATATTATGGATCAGACATCCAGTGCGGTGCCGTATGATGTGAAGTTGAGAATGAAATAGATCAATAAAATATTTAATTGATACGTGGAATTTCCATAATTTTCTTGGTGAGGCACTGCCTCATAGGACAAGCTTTCACTGCCGCCAGTAACATATCACATTTTTTCATTAATAGTACGAAGCTATCGAGATATTCAAGATTAAGTTACGCTTCATTTGTTGTTGTTTTGGAAAATGGATGAAAAAATGATTGAATACTGGTTTTTTGACGGGAAACTCTGCAATCAGAGCAATGTCTTGATGTTATTCAGACCATGCTCCATCGACAATGGTGGTTTGCTGACTTTAAACGTGGTGAAGAAACATCAACTGTGCTGAATTTTGTGTTGACGCCAATTTGGTAGTTGTTCCGGAAAACATCATGAAAATCCATTAAATGATTTTGAACGATCGTTAATTGAAAATGCATGAGATAGCGGTGGAGTTTAAGATATCCAAGGTGACTCAGTTGCGTTGCAACGACCCATTGAAATCCGCCGGAGCTGATGTAGTGTGTAGGGAAAACCCATAGAGTCACTATACTGGATATTTGCAGACCCCAGGGAGGCCCCTACCTATTCATACAAACCCAGGAAGGCCGTCGATGCTGTTAACGAAACCGACGACATCCTTAAGAGTCTTGGCTATTACTTCATGAATATCCAGAACTGACTTTTCCATATGAATGGTTTTTTGGGCCAGTCAGCTCCGGACATTTGCACACTATGTGTTTGGCTCTTTCTACTTCCTTCTCACATAGTCTGTAGATCTTATTTACTGACTCTCCCATGCGGCACAAAAGGTATTCGCACCGACAGTGACCTGTCAGCAGTCCCACCATTATCCGAAGCTCAGCTCGTGTTAACTTCAGGAGCTGTCTGGTATAGGTCGGTGAAAGCACCACAAGTTTCTTTGCCTTAGCAAGACCTGGAGTATTCCTCCGGATGGTTTTACTATTGTCCCTCTTTCATTTTTGGACCGATATCTTGTATTGGTCTTTTCCAGGCCCACAGAAGGGCTCATGGCTTTTTTAATGACCTCATTTGAATCTCTATGTCATTAGACTAACAACCACGACGCCGATATTAACTAACCGATGGAAGGGTAAAAAATATTTCAGTTCGTGGAAGTCAATCAATTAAAAGCTCAATTCACCTTATATGGTCAACATTGTCGACCCCTCACGAGCCGCCCTAGATCTCCAACTAACGTATTCATGAGCCACTTCGATTCCCCCCTATAACACACGAACTTCGACTTTATTCCATATGAATTATTCGCTAGGGATCGTAAACCGCGTCAGATTGACGTGTTGAAAGTTTAAATTTCATGAATTTATATCGGGGTATTGAAAGTATATATATGTAGCGAGGCGTCGACGTGGCGTCTAACGGCGCCATTTCACGGCAGTCACATGATGACGGAGCCGGCATAAACCGCCAACTGGAAGTGTGGCAGCAAGTATTAATTATTAAGTATGGCGGATTGAAGCGATTCGTGACGCGACTTGTCAAGTTATTTCTATGGTTTACGGCTTCATCGGGGCTTATCGGGGATCTATGGCAGCTAGACCGGGTTTGTCGTCTTGTTTACAGGAGGAACACGCTTCGTTTACGACTCTTCGCTTCCGGGAATGCCTGGTCGGGATATGGTTTCGTGATGGCATTTGTTGCCACGCCAAAATGCTTTCTTATGCGGAGATTACGGGATTATTATGTTGGTTGGCTGATTGTCGTGATGTTAAAGTTCATGAGGCGGCGTATCAGTTGGTGAAAAAGACATTTACTGGAAACGGTCCCAAATTGGAGGAGTTCGTTGTCTTTTCGTTCGTTCAACTATGTCTCGTGATGACAACTCATGAATATTTTTGTGTTGTTTCACTAGTATGACTCTTTCGTATTGTGGTGAATTTTTGCTAGCTTGGTAGATGAGGATGCACGCTAGTTACCATAATGATGAGTGACGAAGAGATAGACAGAAGCTGCAGCATTGCAACCGCTACTTTGCAAAAGCAGTCAAATATTATCTTTCCAACAAGCTTCTCTAGAAGTTAACCATTCGGCTGGTTATAACTTACGCATACCTGGCTTCTGGATACGTCGCAAAGATCCATCTGCAGCGATTTCAAGTCGAGCGCAAAATACGATCCCAAGATGAGCCCTAAATGCACCATGGATAGTTAGCAACGTACGGAGACATGAATACCTACAAATACCATTCTTAGACGACCGTCTAAAAAAACCTGAGCGTGAAGACTTTCAGTAAAATGAAAAACCACTCAAACTTTCCTATAACGAAGGTTTGCAGTTATGATAAAAAGCCCTTAGAAAGCACAAAAGACCGAAGAAGGCAATTCTTTAGGAGGCCAAATTTCGACAGGCACAGAGATTGTGTAATGATAACACAAACCTTCTGAGTGGCATAGTGCCACCTGCTAGAGCAGATCATAGCTTACTGAAAGGCTAATAGTCTAACTGTAAAAGAGAAAGAAATTCCATAATGATCAGTGGTTCTTAGATTGAATAGTCCACCATTAAAATAGGCTTGAAGTCCATGAGAGCTAATGAATTTGTAGAATGATTTTGTACAGGCTACAATTTCTGTTTCCAAACTGTTCCAATATCCTTGACCTTAAGTCTGTAAATGACTTCATTCAAAATATGAGTAGTGATGTTGGTAAAGAAATACAATTACCTCCTCATCAGGGTCATAGAAGTAACTACTCTTCTCAAGATTCTCAAACTCATTTGAAAATATTGGTGTCATGCCCGATCCTAGACGATCCCATCATCTAAGATGCAGATTCAGTCATCATAAATAAAAATAAAAATAGTAGACTCAACAAATAAGACCAAGGAAATGAATTATATAAGAATAAGTTTGATCTACAGCTAATAACCTTATTGTGCCCATGTTGCTTTAAGCGAATGTAATAAAAAACATATTCACACTATTGAAAATATTTGATGCTTTGCCAAAGATCACCGTAATTACTGAGAGGACATTATCCACTCTCAGACGATTGAAGACGTACTTGAGAAACACGTGTGGACAAGCCAAACTTATTTGACTGGTTCTCATCTTAAGAGCCATCTAATCTGAACAGACGAAGTGATAGATGGATTCGCAAAAAAAAAGATAACAGATGGACGAGTTTTGTATTTGAGCCTTGTTGAATTAATGTTTTTCATCGCATTAAGAGAAAAAAGACACTTTGTTAGCCAGAAATCCAGGACAGCAGAAATACGTAGAAAAGTAGATAGAAGTTGAAGGTCTGGAACAAAATTTCTGCCCCCCTTCTGTTGGGAATATAAATATCTGACTGCCACCTATACTTTTCCGGAGTTTTGCGAGGATGAGTTACGATCTCTACGACCCAATCGTCAGGTGAAAAATCCTCTAGATCCTTGCTGAGAAGCCAGACAATTTCTAATTCTATTTAATAGAATTTTAGGATTTTAACGTGTAAAAGAATGATTTCTCTTCTCCATTTGGTATGAAGACAGTCATTACCACACCTCCTACAAAAATAATTGAAAATATGTTGGACTCATTAAAAATTATGGTGAATCATTTATATTGAATTCCGGTACTCTTGTCTATTCAACTGCGAGATTATTGAAGAAAAAGAAAGAAATCGACGAACGCCATGAGTGAATACTCAACAAGTAAATGACAAATGACTACTTCGCAACAAGGAAGTAAATTACCCCTGAGTTTCAAGCCTAATTTCAATCAAGTTGCATTCGCCCACACACAAATGATACTTATGCACACGCATGCAATATTTATCCCTGAACTTACACGAATGAATAAAGTTATCCTTTCTTCTTAATGCACAATTTTTCCCCGATACAGCCTTTCGATGAGCAGATAAGCCTACCCATGCCCATTTCCTACAATAAGCTCATTAAAAATAAATGAAAATATGATTAGCCCGGTAAGTTACACGCCCCACCATCCATTCATTAGACTCGCGTGCTGCTGCATATCTCAATCCCGCAATTTCATGTGATATACTTACAACTTCCTTATCAAGTTCATTAGCAACGGGTTCTTGGGGAGTTTAATAGTCTGGAACACGGGACCGCGAACGATCTATTGTCATCTCATAAATAATAATTAAGCCTGCAATGATAGCTCCTCCCGAATTATTTTCAAGGGGTAGAGGAGACATCGATGAGGCTAATTGAGATTAATTCTCCGTCGAGGGAGATGGAGGAGAAAAATTGGTATTTATTAGACCGCTAAGGGTTGTTTCGCTTTCAATCCGTATCAATTTGGTTGATGGTGCGATTTTTCAGTAGTCGCTGGGGTGAAGGATTTGATGTTGGGAATTTTTTTTTCGTTTTGAATTTTATGTAGGGTACCAAGGTCGAAATGGAAAGTTTCAAAAGGAATGAAGTGATAATTATGATGAACATTTTTTTGGGGTACAACGCGTTGAAAGAAGCTAGTTTCCTCATTATTTTCTCATTAATAATCCATTTGTTCTTTATTCTTCATAGGCTGAAAAATCAAACTTTTCCCTAATATATACCTTTCTAAAATATGATCACCAAATAAAAAAACCATTGATAACATATTGTGTAGGTTCAATCTATATTCAACATAAAGGGTGTTTTTTTTTAGAGCTATAGAACTTTAAACGGCAATAAAACAACGATGGATTTTTCGATTGACATGAATTTTATTTCTTCGCAAGATTATCTTGTGGCATTGCATTTTAAATATGATTTCTGGCATATGACCGCCACGGCTGACTCGGATGTAGTCCAATCTGGACGTCCAATTTTCGATGACTTTTTCCAACATTTGTGGCCGTATATCGCCAATAACACGGCGAATGTTGTCTTTCAAATGGTCAAGGGTTTGTGGCTTATCCGCATAGGCCAATGACTTTACATAGCCCCACAGAAAGTAGTCTAGCGGTGTTAAATCACAAGATCTTGGAGGCCAATTCACAGGTCCAAAACGTGAAATTAGGCGGTCACCAAACGTGTCTTTCAATAAATCGATTGTGGCACGAGCTGTGTGACGTGTTGCGCCGTCTTGTTGGAACCACAGCTCCTGGTTGTTCAATTCAGGAATGAAAAAGTTAGTAATCATGGCTCTATACCGATCACCATTGACTGTAACGTTCTGGCCATCATCGTTTTTGAAGAAGTACGGACCAATGATTCCACCAGCCTATAAAGCGCACCAAACACTCAGTTTTTCTGGATGTAACGGTGTTTCGACATACACTTGAGGATTAGCTTCACTCCAAATGCGGCAGTTTTGTTCGTTGACGTAGCCATTCAACCAGAAGTGCGCTTCATCGCTAAACAAAATGAAATAGACGTAGTGCGCAATACGAATTCCGCACAGATCCATTATTCTCGAAATAAAATTCTATACATAATCGCAAAATTAAAAAAAAAAAATCTGACTGAATAAGTCCTGTTTTCTCTCCAACTTCAAAATTTTATCTACGCTACTGAAAATTCTATCAGAACTCAAGATTGAAAAATGAAGGATGTTTTCTTGATAATCGACCCATACACTTTATCCAGTTATCCACAAAAAACTAATTTTTTAACCATTCAATCTCGCAGAAATCAGTTAAATCACATGCCTCAGAAATACGAAAATAGATACCCACTTAGCTGATTATTTTAGTGGGAATGATATCACAAATGTCAACTGTAAAATAACCTCACAGCTCATTCCAGAAAACAACTCCCCTCCACCGTGAAATACAACAAACCCAACCACGCTAAACGCAAAGATATACGGTATCCAATTACCCAAATTACTCTAGAAAATGATGTCATATCTGCCACATTTCATATTCGTCTACTCCATAAACAGTCTCATCTCTTGCACATAGAGCAAAATGCAAATTGTAAACTGGCAACATCGCACGTTTCACCCGGTAGTATTGTCGGCATCAGGGTAACTTGCCACACTGTCACCATAATTAACGTTGCGTATGGAGTTATCAACGTTGAATTCTGTTTATCTACATGTTTCCAAATGGATACATCGGTATGGCGACCAACGTAGCGAAAATAGACAACGCGACCACTGATGCCGGTCTGTTGCATCGTAAATTTAATAGATTAAAACGTGCAGATGAAGGGAAAAGAGGTGCGAATGCTAAAAAGGATGTAATTGCCATTTTTACTGGTGTTGGGGGATGTTGTAATTTTTGATGCCCGGTTTTGATCTGTAACGATCAATGCCATTACGGTTACAACTAGCTACGATGTGATCAATTTGGTTAATTATTGTCAATATTAGGCATTCGAAATCAGTAAGGTAAAGACAGTTTGACATCACATTTCTCATCTGTCGAGCCCAGGGATGAAAAATATATTTCTGAAGTCAAGAATTGAAGAGGGAGATTAAATATAATACTGAGCATGACCTTGAAACCGTGAATATTCGGTTTAGCCTTCGACGTGGAAGCATGGCCGGAATATCCCCATGATTTTCTACTCTTGGGATTATCGTGATGAATTCATTCTTCTTCAGTCACAATGCAATTCAGAAATCCTTCTGTCTTTGCCTTGCAAGCAGCTTTTCACAAGCAAACAAACGCCGTTCAACATCTTTCGGCTTCAACTCATATGGCACCCAAGTTACTTGTTTCTGAATCATTCCCATAACTTTCAGGCGTTTTGAAATGGCTTGCTGCGTTACTTCAAATGATTCTGCCAATTCTTGTTGCTTTTGATTTTGATCTAGAATTCCTCCAATTCTGCATCTTTGAAAACTTCCACTCTTCCACCGACATGCTGGTCTTCGACTTCAAAATCACCGTTCTTGAAGCGGTAAAACCACTCACGGCGCGTTCTTCCATTAGCAGCCTCACCATGTATTTGAGAACATTCGATGAACCTCAACCGCAGATCTCTTCATATTAGAGCAGAAAATTTTGCAAATAAAGATAATTTGACATTTTTAATCGAGAGTAACTTCATGATGCTGAAAAAAATCGACAAATATTTCGATGGCGATATGTTTACAAGTACCTAAACAAATTATATGACTTCTACGATTTATTTATTTTGACTACCACAGCAGTGGTTAGAGCGATTTAGTACATGTATAGATGAGGTAAATGATACTCCATGCTCTCGTGGGCCTGTCGTCCAAAATGAAGTCTAAATTATGGTAAATATCCAGATAGGCCGTCATGTTAGCAGTCGTAGAATTGCAGAGCTGTACATCGACCATATAAGTGTTTGAAAAACCATTTTAAGAAAGTTGGATTGAAAAAACAAGGTTGATTTTTGAGTGTAACACCATCTGAGGCAAAACACCTCATGGACTCAATTTCCAACTGATAAAATTGAATTTTATCAGTGGTGTGTGAAGATGAGAAATGGACCACCTACGACAATGTAAAGTGGCAGGGATCTTGGTCGAAAGCCAACAAAGCGATCAAGACCTTGACCAAGCCAGGGTTCACGGCAAGGAATGTGTGGAGGGATTGGGAATGAATATTCTACCATAAGCTGCTCCCCTACAGTCAAATACTCAATTTTATTCTCTAGTTTGAACACCTCATTAGTTCGAAGATGGCGATCCAACAGAATTGACTGGCAAGGGTGAACAGGAAAAAAATTTTGCTTCATCAAGACAACGTCAGGTCGCACACATCTTCAGGAGCTCAGATGGAAAGTAATTATGCATCCATCCTATAGTTTGGATCTGTATTATCACTGTAAGACTTTGAAGAACGTTTTTCATCATAACTATCAGATTCACTACAATAATGTTCTTCTTTTATGGCGATAACATCCAAAATGTGAGTAATTTAGTGTTAAAAAGTGCCAACTATTTTTTTAACTGCCATAATTCCAGAGATTCCTTCATTTAACATTGAAAGAAAATAACCCTCTACAATTGAGAGCGTTTTCGTCAACTGAGATTTTCTAGTAACCAAATCATCAAAAAGTCAAGCTCCGTAATATTCCTCGGAGTTTCAAAAAATAGCCAAATCTCCACCAACACTCAACAGTCGCAGATGAAACCATTTCGTTCCACTTATCTCGAGAGATATCTCTGCCTACCTTCCAGCTCTCAACCGCTACGTGTTTATCCAAAAATAGATACCATTCCATTTGGATCAGGATAACGAGGGGTTGAAACAGGTGGCTGTTCCCTCGCCCACATTTCTCACTATTTTCCACCCCTTGAAACCCAAACTCCGTTCGGTTTGGAACAGAAAGAACGAGGAGAGAGAAGTTCACGTCAACTCGCGATCGTTTACGTTGCATTTGAAGAACTTCTAGGGTTCGTTGGAAAAACTGTTCTAGTGGGTGGAATCGATGATGTCTTAAGGCGCGTTCACGCTGTGCAGAGGCTACAATTTGAGCGTTATCTTGAGGGAAGAACTATTTACATCAAGGTATCGATGTCTGTTAAATGAACACGAACTGGATATATTGGAGTCCATCGATATTCTATTGTTGGAATTTTTCTGTTAGAATTTTTGACGAACGATTAATCTTTTGATCTGAAGGATATAGCTAACTTGGCAAACATGTCTGGCTCTATTTCATTGAAAAATTTAATATGAATAATTCTTTTGCTAACGACAATTCGATGTTGGTTACTGAATGTACCTTTGATGGCCTGCAGAAGCTCTTTTGACTGTTGGGTGTAGTACGTTGTTGACTGGTGTCTTTTGAATTTTCTCATTAACTTGGAAAAGATTCAGTGTCTTCACTTTGAGGAATAACTTTCATAGACATACTACAGCTGTCTATAGAGGTATACAAATGGAATAAAGAGCACGAATGTCACTTGAGTGAAACGTGCAAAGAATAAAAAAATGAACATGCAATTTCACAATGCAATGGGCCCAGTGAATTTATTGCCTTACAAGACTTACAAATAAACCCCGTATTCAGCGTATTGCGGTATCCACTTCAAAGGGACATCCGGCCAAGCGTTTTCATGGACTAGTTCAAGTGACTTTGGATATGTACTATACAACTATAATTTTCTGAAAAAAATCGTCGACTTTCGTACAGAGCTGCTCTCTACTTATATGCTCCGTAAAGATAAAGAAGATGGAGAGAATGTACAACTTCGTGAACCCTACAGCGCAGGAGTGCAGGAGGAGGGGAAATGAATGGGTACCGAATGTTTGATTGATACTTGGAAAGCCACGTGGTGGTAATCCCTCTTAACGCCTTTATTTCTCTAGTGCAGTGGTTCATCTGTTCTCTCCAATTTATATGTGTTCTATTGTAATACCCAAGTATTTCACAGAAAAATATTTAGTGAAATCAGGACAGTTACCGGCTTCGGCAACGCAGGTAGGGGAATGAAGTCTGAGCGAAAAATGCTTCGATACATCAACTACTAATGAAGAAATACACATTAAATAATGCTTCAACGTCTGTGAATTAATATAAGAAAATTACATCACGGCTTACAGACAATTTTTCAATTATGGAAAAAGTACCTCCTCGAGCTGGACTCGAACCCGCTACCTCCGAATCACTAGTCCGACGTTCTCACCAATAGAGCTACCGAGGAAGCCGCCAGTTCCAACCGCATACGAAGAACCCCTTCTCCCAGAATCGAATGTAAGTAGTATGTAATAGTAACGATAGACTTTCTTAAGAAGTAGTAGCAGATAGATCTGCATTAGCGTTTATTCTCCTAGGAGAGTTCGCTTAGAGAAAGGAATGTTAGATTCATTGTAAATTAGACTTTCGAACAATAAACTTGCTTCAGAAGATTCTTGAGTTTTTTTAAAAAAGTGATTTCAAAGAGAAACAAAATAATTATATTTAGTTTTCTCAATGTTAAGTCCTAATGCATTATGATGAACCATAATTTATTGGGCTTTGAACTCGACTTCTTCTCAGACTTTACTAGTGAAAATCACAGCAGCATTGAAAATCTAATGGATTTCATTGATTTTAATTGTAACAGGGCCCTTTTTCATCATCTTTTCAATTTTTTTCTCTGTAATTCAGGACCATATTTTAAATTCTTCAAGCCTATTGTATCATTGTACACACCATTTCACATGAAAACGTCAAGGCCTGTCAAGTTATACATTTCAATTTCGCGCGACAAAACTTTTTGTCTCATAACAGTCACCATCGTCATTTTATTCCACACGTCGAACGGATTTTTTTGTGTGTCCGAACTTCCGTGTCAGCTGTCAAGCAACCCCGATTCCAAGGTCAAACAAGCCCGGATCGTGACATGTGTGGCATCATAACAAATTGCGGCAATGTATCGCGTAGTAGGCAGCAAAGCGTCGGAAATTACATCCTGAATGTTCTGGTAGACGTGTGCTCCGACCTTGCTAATTTTGATTAAAGTTTCCGCGAGAGAGGGCGCTGTCCCGAACGTAAAAACTGGCCATTCGCGATGATGGCGAGCTGATATTGTTTTTTCGATTGGTTACAAGCGACAGGGGAGTAATAGAAGAGGGGGGATGTTTGTAGAGGGGTCGATTGTACGAGGAGAATGGTGGGGAAATAAGAGTTGGATTGATGAGAGAGAATCTGAAATTGTTTTTTTTTAATCTTGGAGTTTTAGTAAACAACTTTTGTCAATCTAATAACTGATTCTGGAAGATCCCGAAAAGACTTCTGTAGACTGACACGTAGTTATTTTATGCATCAGAGTCTACCGAAAGCAGTGGAAGCATTGTGTTCTTTCTTGGAATGATTTCTTCAAAATTATCTATCAACAAAAACATTCGGACCTTCCTGACCAAAATTTGTTTTGTGTCTGTCTGTCGGACTGTGTGTCTGTACATCCTTGTAACAGCTGATCCTTAAAGCAGATAGTCCCATACAAAATTCATTGTGCGGTATGTCCCAAATTCGATGCTCATTGAAAGCACTATGAGGCAATATAAGGAAACATTTTCAAGGACCCTGATCTCTATTGTCGAAATAATAAGGCTTTTGATAGTATTAATTTAGAATTCGTGGAGGTGAAACTATATGCTTTGGGATTTCATGGAAACATTTTGACTTGGTTGATGTCATACTTAGGGGATAGGAAAATAGCAGTCAAAATGAATCAAACTCAGTCAAATGAAGCAATTGTTAACCTGGGTGTTCCTCAAGGTTCGGTACTGGGTCCACTAATATTTATTATGTTTATGAATGATCTTCCAGAATTTATGAAAACGAAGTGTAAGGTCATATATGAGGATGATGTTTCCTTTGCAACCTGTGGCAATTCTCCTGAAGAACTGCTAGATAGTTTGAAATCAATTTATAATAAATTTGCAGAACGGTGTTCAAAAAATCATATGATTATAAATCATGGGAAGAGAGTTTTAATGAAATTTAACATAATTAATGATCCCAACTCGTCTCATTTTGAATTACATGCTGAAAATGTTAATGTGACGTCTGCTGAGACGACAAAATTCCTAGGAACGTTTCTCGACTCATCACTATCTTTTCAAGCATGTATTGATCATATTTCTAAAAAAATATATAGCAACTATTATGCCATCTTACAGCTATAAAATTTATTCTCCCAACAACAACTGATGAATATTTACTATGTCAGTTTTTATGACAACACGCTGTCATGCAAAATTATCGGTAATTTTGATGCACTTGTGCAATTACTTACGAAAAGAGTCCATCTTATACTGGTATACAGTTGTACAATAAGCTATCAATCTACATAAGAGAAATCCAAAATCTCAAGGTATTTAAAATATCTCTCAAAGATCTCCTGTTGCAATACTCATTCTATGATATAGATGAATTTATGGAATGTAGCTTTTGATACTTTTATATTCCTTAATATGTTTGTTCATGTTAAACTTTTCTCTGCTGACTTTTCCAATATCATGTAAATGGTCTTAATGGAATAAAAATTTATTATTATTATTATTATTAAAAGATATCAGAAATCAGATCGTGAATACTTTGTTTTGTTCTCGAGCCACAGGGTGTTTTTCGAAAAATTCTTAATTATTTTTGCAGTAATTTTTATGGTTCATATTATTTTCATAATGAAGCATAACAATCAGAATTAGAGATATAGAGAAAATTTGGTGTGTTCATACTTTCACTCTTCTGAATAGTAAATCAAATAGGGACGTATTCTAAAAATGAAAGATTAAATTTAATTGCACCCTGTAAATACCAGAAAACCTAACTCACCACTCTCCTGAAAACCCGCATGAATTACCTTTCAAACTCCTCTCAAAAAAACATCAAAGATCACCCAGAACCGAACCAGGGTCGGACGAATAACAAGCGCAAAATGAATCCCTGATCCTCATTAAACATTCTTTTGAATTCCCTTATTTGAACGTCGGACCTTACAGGCAAGAACCGGACCTCCATTAATCCAAGATATTGTCATCTTCTCATTTGCAAAGCCCTGCATCATCCCCTACCCTGCTAGCTGGTGCAGAAGGGTGGTTTTGGGGCGAATCCGGGCGTTTTGTGTGTAGCGGTCAGTCCCAGGGTTAAGAGACTGGCTGGGATAGTGGAGACAGGGCCTACTTGGTGCTCACGGCTTGCCGCATTATAAGAAACGGGCTACGCAACGCTACGCTGACGTTGACAGTTCGGGGACGTAGCCAAATTGTTCTGACAACTGTTTTTTGGGGTTAGCTGATGAGGTGGATGATTCGGGTTGGGTGTATTGAATGTTGATGCAAGTTTTTTGTTGTTGCTGTATGAGGAAACGTTCAGTTTAATGTGGAAAGTGATTGATGCCTGAAGGGTCTTTGAGTTGGGACGCATGGTAGACGATGTGTTACGTTTATTGTGGTTTGTTGAGCGTTGTAGAACAATGTCTTCTTATGAATTTGTGATTGATTTATTCTTCTATTATTTTTTTTTAGTCTACTGAAAATGTTGAAATTATTCATCTACCTTTATTTGAAACATAGTTAAAATGTGTTGACTCTTTTGTTCTTATTGGAGAACTGAAGGCAAACTATAAATATGAAAAAAAAAAAATTAATATTAAATGCTCCACCCCAAGTTGCGAAAGTGGTCAAGAGGACGTACTTGGAAATATTGAAATAAGAAGTCCTACCCCACCCGCCATATTCTTCAGACGTTGCTCGCTCGGACTATAACTTGTTTCGATCAATGGCACTGATTGACCGGCACTTCTGGTATTATGAACAAGAAAAAAATTGGATAGATTCGTGGATCGTTTCAAAAGATGACCAGTTTTCTCAACGCTGCTCGAAAGATGGGAGAAAGAAGTAGCCAGCGAAGAAAATACTTCAAACAACAAATGTATCACCAGTTTTTTACAATAAGGCCTCGAATTTCGAAAAAAACGGCGGAGGCAAAGTTGTACGCCTATGTACATCCAACATGTACTTGTGGTTTCCGTTTTTGATACTTCGTTATTTCGATTTTTATTCCGACATTTTGACAGTCATCTTTTGAACCATGGTATTAACGAAAAAAGTACTAAAACACCGGTGGTGCCATCTATGCGCCTAACCCTAGAATTATTGAGTGATGAGGTAGCGTTTCGTTATTATTTATTGGTGAATTGATATTTCTCAGCACAGCAATGAAAATTTACCCCATTTTCATATTTCCGGTTTATTCAATAAACGTATTGCTTATATAGTAAAAAATCGGACAACAGAGGAACATACCTATATTTGTATACGACTACAAGTGCCACTTATGTACTCGTAACAAGGAGGGCTCTCAACCTTGCTCCGTTCTTTGCGCTAGCTTCAAGACTCACATACTCGAAGGAATAATTGCTCTGTTGAAATAATTCTTTCGTTCATTGTGATTTTTGGGTGCTTTCGGCAAGTATGTTGTTGAAATAATAACTTGAAACCTTACCTGCATGCCGTTTTCAGATATGCCAAAGTTGCTTTCAATCCACAATATTTCAAATTTCCTCACCTGCAACTGAAAATAAAAACAATTAAAGAATTAAAGAAAAACAATTAGTTCTACAAGTAATAAATATCAATTGTGTAAGAGAAGCAGAGCTTTAGTAGCAATGGTTAAATATATTATCAATTCCGATGATAAAAATTCAATTATTGATA
Organism: Harmonia axyridis; assembly: GCF_914767665.1. Taxonomy (NCBI): domain Eukaryota; kingdom Metazoa; phylum Arthropoda; class Insecta; order Coleoptera; family Coccinellidae; genus Harmonia; species Harmonia axyridis. Next base: position 81,896,521 of record NC_059501.1, read on the forward strand.
AGAAATGACAGAAGTTTTCTAAAGTTTTCATTCGACTGTTTCGATATATCAAGTTGGGGCAAATGATTTTGTAGTAGCTTGACTAGCAGCTTTGTTTTTTCTTCTCTGAATTACCTCTATCCTTCCAGAGGATTTGCGTTATGAACATCGACTCTATTTGCTTCCAACAAAGCCAAATATCCTTAAGCTCCCAAACCATAACCTAAAACAGATCATTTGATGAAAATACCTCTCATCTTTTCCACAACCCCGTCCACGTCGAACAAACTGGAAGCTCTCCACCTATAGCAAGCGAGGCTCCCATTTCAAATTAATACCGATGAATATGAAAAGGGTATTCCAATCCCGCAACGCTGTTCGTTGCGGAATAACCATCACTCACGAGTACAATACTGCCATGATCCTCTTACGTTTTACCCTGAATTGGCCTTTGACTCGCTACAGCTCATTTTTGACTTTTTCATTTCAGTTAACGGGCCTGTTAATTAATATAATCGTGAACTTTATCGCTGTTCGAATTTTTTTTAATTGGTTTACGCCATATTCGGTCCATTAATAATCTTCTATAGCTTTCATTTGTTTTTGTGGGACAATGGAGAAAGCAGTGGTGGTGCTCACTGAAATGATTTTTCAAAATTACTAAAATGAGTTTTCGGTAACTGAAACCAAGATATCGTATTTCTGTCATGCCATTCGCTATTTAAATTTGACTTTAGAGGTGCAAGCCAAATTTACAGGGTGGTTCATAAACAGAGATCTTCACTTCACGAACCAATTCCTCAGTTGGAACACTATACCAAATTTTTTCCAATCACCGACTATGCATAGATGGAATGGAATCTCTAACTCCTAGCAGTATTTACCTCAGAACTTTTCGATATATACAGATGTTGAAACAATTATGAGTTAGACTGCCTCGGTAGTGCAGTGGACTGAGAGGTCGACTGTGGTGCCGAAGGTACCGGGTTCGAATCCTGGCTATAGGTCATGGATGTTGTACATGTCTGGTGATGGTACGTTAGAGGCTAATGACCGCAGCTGTCGATGCCTTCAACGAAAGAAAAAAAAATTATGAGTTGTTTCAGAAACCTTCAGCAAGTTATTCCAATTCAGGCTGTAGGAAGGGTTACAACATAGAGTTATAACGCTGGGAAATAACTGTGACGGTGACATTTTCCTCTTCTGAAAAATGAGGGCCTATCACTCCGAATTGTGTCTATCAGTCCAAACTGTGACTTTAGGTGCATGGAGGGGTTTTTCATGTAGTTGAAGAGAATAACATGCAGCCCAGTACCGGAAATTTTGCTTATTCACTGTACCAGAAAGGTGAAAATGTGCCTCATCACTACTGAAAAATGTTGCACTTGTGGAGATGCGCTGAATCCTTTCCTCACAACGATTTTTGCTGTTCACGTAATCACCAGCACTCAACTCATCAACAAGCATAATTTCATTGGGATAAAATGACAAATCCTCAAGCAGAATCCTCCTCAAAGATCGGTGTGACATTCCCAAAGCTATCGCATGTCTCCCTGCAGAGCAATGGTGAATGCTCGACTGCCTATCGAACAGCCTACACATTTGCCGGTGTTCTTACCGTTCTCTGTCGTGCATGTCCTCGCCTTGTCGTGGACTTCCTCTTTTCTCAATTCGACGAGCTCAAGTTTTTATTGTGTTTGCAGGGGGATTGAAATGTTGACAGGAATGCCGAAATGCCAGCTGGGTCGCTACTACAGAACGGTTATTTTTGTAAAACGTGCGAACTCAAAGCCTCGATGCACTTTGGTCCAAATCATGGTGCTAATTAAAAACTACTACCTCTAAGGAACACAAAGACCCCTTCCGCACCTACCTGACCCCATCTTATCTCGAGCAATGACCTGTCAAAACTCATCAATTGGCTCTGCCGCACCGCTATAGAACTTTATATTGTAATAAAACAACGATGGATTATTCGATTGACATGAATTTTATTTATCCGCAAGATAGTCTTGTGGCATTACATTTTAAATATGATTTCTGGCATATGACCGTCACGGCTGGCTTGGATGTAGTCCAAACTGAACGTCCAATTTTCGATAACTTTTTCCAAAATTTGTGGCCGTATATCGGTAATAACACGGCGAATGTTGTCTTCCAAATGGTCAAGGGTTTGTGGCTTATCCGCATAGACCAATGACTTTACATAGCCCCACAGAAAGTAGTGTTGTTAAATCACAAGATCTTGGAGGCCAATTCACAGGTCCAAAACGTGAAATTAGGCTGTCACTAAACGTGTCTTTCAATAAATCGATTGTGGCACGAGCTGTGTGAAATGTTGCGCCGTCTCGTTGGAACCACAGCTTCATGGTCGTTCAATTCAGGAATGAAAAAGTTAGTAATCGTGGCTCTATACCGATCACCATTAACTGTAACGTTCTGGCCATCATCGTTTTTGAAGAAGTACGGACCAATGATTCCACCAGACCATAAAGCGCATCAAACAGTCAGTTTTTCTGGATGTAACGGTGTTTCGACATACACTTGAGGATAAGCTTCACTCCAAATGCTACAGTTTTGTTTGTTGACGTAACCATTCAACCAGAAGTGCGCTTCATCGCTAAACAAAATTCGCTTATGAAAATCGGGAACAACGGCAATCTCATTTTGGGCCCATCCGACGAATCTACGCCTTACTTGATGATCGTTTGGCTATTCATGATGAATTGCCAAACAACCAAACAAAGAATAAAATACTTGACAACTGTTGAATCGGTCACCATCTTGAACAGAAATGACAATATAAAGTTATATACCTCGAAAAAAAACCCCCCTCACAAAGTCTAAGGAACACAAAGACCCCTTCCGCACCTACCTACCCCCACCTTATCTCGAGCAATGACCTGTCAAAACTCGTCAATCGGTTCTGCCGCACCCTGTAGTACAACATTCAATCATTTATAGTATAACATCTCATAATTTTATTCAGACAAAAATGTTGTAGCTTTCGGGGATTTTAACCCTCATCTCTAACTGATAGACCGATTTTCAAGAAACAAAATAGTTTGTGCCGTAGACGAAATTCGAGACACAATAGACTGTAAGTAGTCCTCAATTCCACCCCTAATAAAATCGCGTGATCCGCATTACGTGTGGATCGAAATCGATAAAATACCATCAGCATTAATGGGACCATTCGGATCGACAAGTGTTGCACTTCCTAACGAAAGTTCTGATGCGTCATGGAATTCTGCAGAGGCACACAGGTCGCTAATGAAGAGATCTGGTGATTGTGCGCGCCTTCAAACGGCACTCGGAAATTTGATCCGCTGATGATTGCGCACGATTTGCGGATCGAGGAGAAATGGAAGGAGACGTGCAATCAAGCCTTCGCGCTATCTTGCACGGGGGTTTTTGAGTTTGATGAGAAAATTGGAATGTGGAATTATGTACAGTTGATTCATACTTATAATTCTTCGATTAGAAGATAAGGATTGAGGTATGGAACGATATAAAGAAGAGTATTTGATTTCAATGGACCTTTGAGTTTCATCTGTCGAGTATAGAGAAGAGCGATATTTCACGAACTGATATCAGAATGTCACAGGTAGTCACGGTTCCGAAAAACGAATACAGAGCGTGACGGGATCACAGTTTGAACATTTCACAGATCTTTTCAGGGCATATCATCGTCCGTTGCAATCGTAAATTATGAAGGCAGCCTGATGTTTTTATTGCTTCGGAACCTTTTTCGACTAACATAATTGCATATTTTTATGACAATCCCAGCATCGTAGGCAACTTCGCCTGCTTTAGGAAGTATTTTTGTAGGACTATTTAAACAATAAATACATGCTACAAACAAATAATAACTACTGAATTACTGCATAATTGGTGGTGGCAATAAAATTCTAATTTTATGCTTATCTTTGATCAACAACCCCAAAGAAATTCTTTCTATATTGAAGTTGTCGACCGAAGCAATAAATGGTACTCTGTATTATAAAAAATAAACGAAAACACGTCAGAGACATATTAATAATAGGCGAAAGAATAATAACAGGCGAAAGACCAGCAATCTTTGGGCTTTCTTCACAAAAGTTGATGTTAATTATGCTACTTGTAATTTATGCAAGTTGAAATTATCTTTCAAAACAACCTCTTCAAATTTGAGGAAACATTTGAAAAATCGATATCCTTCTGTCACGTTCCTAACTGAATCTGAAATAAGGAAAAGAGTTGAAAATGAAAGAAAAACGGATGTTTTCATAATAATTATCCATTAATTTTGCTCTGAATGATAAGAGTGACCAATTCGACTTGCAAAGATAAACGAACTAAGGTTTGAGTGATTCATACAAATATTAATAACAAGCAACCTAAACAGTGATCACATCACGTTTTAATTTCACTGATATCATAAAGTAACGTTCACGTTTCACAACGTGATCTAGAAATCACGGTATCGCTCCTCTCTAGTCGAGTATACTCTTCGATTTACTAGTCGAGGTGACAACCGATGGTCGATTCCAAGACTGGAAAATTCGGTTTAGTTTAGTTTAGAAAGTATCGTGTATTGTCGACTGAAATTTTTCCTCTTTAGTTGGTGAACTATATCTCGTGATGGGAATCTCCGTCTGGAAAACTGGATTGGTTACATGGGGATACTCAATAAATTAAACTGAAAATTCCTGGCAAAACCCTCAGATGAAATGCCAACTATCTTCAATTTCGAAGCACCCTTGAAACGGTCCCTGACGACCGTCTCAGTACAAAAAAAACTTAGTGAATCGCTCGGACAAAAAGTCATCCATATGATATACCTATAGATCAAAATCAGAAAAAGGCACAGCTATTGGGGTATATGGGCCTAAAACGAAGATCTCTAGATCCTGGGAAGTTAGCCTTTCATCCTGCAGACCGAGACACTAGCTACACTTGCTTCCAAGACTGTTCCAGAATAAACCAAAAAAAGTGTGCATATTTCCATCACTATACACAGCTAGGACATGCTGAGGTCCTTGGAATCATATAGCCAGGGGTCTATACTGACATGGAAGTGCAGTATTACTATGAAACAACTGGCCAGAGATAGTAACTCTATTATGTGTACCAGGGCATTGTGGTATTGAAGGAAATGAAAAAGCAAAAAAGGAATCAAGGTTAACACCTATTGTTTCTGAGCCCTTCTGTGGGCTTGCAAAATAGCAACACAAGTTATCGGTCCAACAATGGGAGTGAGACAATAGGAAAACCCTCTGGAGGAATACTCCCGATATATTGTATGCCATCAAGATTGAATATGATCTAAAATGTTTTTTATATCATACCAATTTGTTCTTTTTTTGAGTTATTTTTGAGTAACCAATGTCATTATTAAGAACATATGCCTTTTGGAATAAAGCATACATCATAGCTTTCCAGAATATCGGGAAGACAAATTATATCCCTTCAATAAGGTTATGACCAAAATTATATCATATTATGACATTGGCAATTTTGGAAGGATTCCATGAATATTGGATGGAATACGTCTCATTGATTATCTACTGTAAAAAAACCTGAAAGAACTCTTGATTCCTTATTTCTTGAAGATATATATTCTACAGCAACAGACGTACTCTTGTCTCCATGACGTTTCAGCCTTGTCATACTGGCTTCAAATTCTACAAGAAAAGTTGCTGATATACGACGCAGACAGTGACCTGTATATTTTGCAGAATCTCATAAACTCTGATGTTTCGCAATGAAGCATAGGATTTTGTCGAAAATATTTTTTTTCAATTAGTTTTATCCATCCTCTTCTATAGATCAGAAATTCTTTTTTGTCTTTCTGCACAATATAGTTAGCGTTAAGGCATGCACTCTCTCATCAGCTTCAATATATTCTACCGTTTTTTCTGGATTTTAGAATTTTCTTGGGAAGTTTTCAACTTTCGATCTTCTACAAACAATAACGATAAATAATTGTAATTAGGAAAGTTTAGTGGTGTCTGACAGGGGGGCAGTAACTGTCATAAGTGTCCAGCAAAAGATGACGAGTTTGCTCAAGATATCCTGAGGAAAATAGGAAAATAAATGGGCTTTAATTTAAACGAATGGCACTATTTCATACACCTTCACTACCTGTTACCTGCCAAAGTACCAAAATGTGTAACGTTACAATTGCCCATGAGACTCTAAAGACTAATTTCTAGGGGTGGTTTGGCTTATTTGGCAACAAAACTCCTACCCAGGTTTTTACAAATTTAATAAAATTAAAATATACAATGAATCGATCCTTTTCACTCCAAACAAATAATAAAATAGAAACTTAACTTAAAACGATTTTAAATGAGCCACTCTGCCACTAGGATGGAACCTCTTCTGCCTTCTGAACACCAATTCTTATCAGGAAGCTATAGTACTCCAATCCCCATTCAACGAAGTTGATGTGATAATGCCAGGTATTTCGCAGTTATTCTCTCAGATTCAGGAACTAAAGTGGTCTAACATACGTACTATTCCAAATTCTGTATCTCAAGGAAGTAGTTCTTGATATCTATCAATCCCAAGAAAGGTTTTCTTTGTTCTAATCCCACGGGAGGTTTCTTCGTTCTAATCCCACGGGAGGTTTCTTCGTTCCAATCCCACGGGAGGTGCGAGAATCCCGACACAATTCTCGCCGATAAATAAGATTCCGAGTCTCAAATTAAATTAATAATGACTGAAATCTAAATCTGAGGTACTTATTCTTGCTGGAGTCTCAATTATCATTATATCACAACTCAAATTTTATAGTCGCTGGACGTTTCTAGCTGAATAAGGGCAGGCCAAAAAAAACCTTCAGCTTTTATAAAATAACGTAGACTCTTGCTCTATTTGTTCATCGCCACCGCAAAAAAAGAAAACAATTGAATTACTTCGCGATCAAAGAACCATCCTACAATACCAATAAAGTTCAAACGGCCAAATCTGACGTTTAAAAACACGAAGCCTTCTCTCTCTCTCTCTTTCTCTCCCTCCGCTGAGATTTCGCTTCTCATTACCCTGTCACTCAATCCACAATAACCGTGGCCTGAAAACAATCCTGACAAGCCTGGAGCTTCGCGTGAAAATAATCACTATTCATTCACCGTGCACGCTGATAATGCACAGAGTCCATTTCAATCAAGCGCGAGCCTAGCAGGTCTAGACCGACGTCACGTGACGTTGGGCCGTTATCGGCGTGAAAGGGCGGACGGAAAAAATCATGTCTCTATTGGTGTTTGAGCGAGAATGAACAGCGTGCAGAGGTTTTGTGATAGGGATTTAGTGGTGATTGTTGGGGATAATCGATTATTTGAGTGATTGTTTTGTGAACCGATCGCTCTATCATTTTTAACAATATCTGTGAATCTTGAATTTTCAGCCGAGAGTGGTCTCAAACAATTGACATATTCCGCAGTTTAGTTCCATAATAGTGATTGCCTCTTGAGGTATCTCATTTTACGCTCCTTGTATCTTGTGCCAAATACCTCTTGTGGAGAACGGTATAAAAACCATTCTTTTTCTTACCATAATATGGCAGATATGTTCAATGGATGAAAAGATCTCTCTTTGGTCCTAGCACGACCTCAATCCATGCCCAAAAATTATCTGAAAACATCACTGAATATGATTGGGTTTTCAAATTCAGCCATGCAAGGACGAGCATATGATATGTTAAAAGAGGAGATCCTTAATATTGAAGACATATGCACCACACTGTTGAAAAAATTCTGGTATGGAGGGTTTTGCTCATGAAAGAAGGTTATCTTTGGTTGTTGGTGATAGCCTGAAGGTGGTTGAATCCTAAATTCTACTTCATTTTTGGTCGCTCACAACCCAACAACATAGCTTTAATCATGTCGACCCAAATTGAAAGCAATCAAGTCAATTTTTTGTATTGGCCTTTTGGATCTACTGATTTTCCACCCATTGATGACAACAGGATAATTATAAGAAATCATTTCATTCGCTCCAGAATTTACAGACTCCAGCGGCACATCTTTTTTCAGTGCTTTCTCCGCTAGTGGAGGTAAGCACATTGGAACGAGGTAGATGCAGCTAGGGATGAGATACTTCAAGTGAAAATCGATAATATCATTAGGAGTAGGCCCAAACTAGTTTTCAAGTGCATAAGATTTCGTGGAGGTCCATTTCTGCCTGAGAATGAACAACTAACTAACCATTATTCAAACCACGACTGATCCTGGTATTGGCACCAAATGCTCATTCTCGTTACGCCGCTGTCTAAGTGTCTTTCAGGCAGAGATACTTGCAATGGAGTGATGTGTGGAAATTAAATTGGCGAAAAACTATCATAAATGTGATATAGCGATACATTCTAAATGTCAGGCTACAATAAAAGCACTGAGCTCACATATCATCGATTCTAAAATGGTATTGGAGTGCTGAAAAAAACTCAATAAAATAAGCAAAAATAACAAGGTCTTTTTAGTCTGGGTTCCCGGCCACTTGGAAATTAAAGGGAATAAAGAGGCGAACATACTTGCCAGAAAAGGAGAACAAACTCCTTTCATTGGCCGGAACCTTCCTTTGGTATAGGCAAATGTACATACAAAAAAGAGTTTCAGAAGAAGGGAAAAACCGAAAGAAAAACTTTCTGGCGAAATCTTCCTGGGTTGGATAATCCCAAAAAGTTTCTTAGAAACTTTGACGATACGAGATACAAGAAGTATCTGGATATTAGCAAGATTATACTACACCTCTTCACTGGATTCCTCACAGGACATTGTTGCCTTAGGAAACACCTCATGTGAATGGGTCAAGCAGAAAATAACGAGTGCAGATTCTGTGGGGAGGAGGGAGAAACTCCAGATCAACTGGGGACGGAATGCCTCGCCATCACTATCCAACGCAGAATCCATTTTGGACAAGAAACTTGTAGAAGTGAAGTCATCTCATATATTCACGCTGTGAAGAGAATAGCTTTGATGGGAGCACAATAGACCATTAGGTTGCAGTGGAACGGAACACCCTTAATTGAGTCTTAATCTTTACCATCATTTAAAAACACGTGAGGTTCCCATGGCTTACTGTGCATAGATGCTCCACATTATGGACGACCTATTCGTTGTTTTGGCTGTTCAAAAATCGATTATCGAATTGACATCAACATCAGAAACTGCCAAGCAAATGAACAATCAATCAAAGAGATTAAATAAAGAAACCACCAAAAAAATTAGCATCCCAATCTCCTGTTATCTTGTAGGTATTACTTCCACTTGCACAAGAAGAAAAAATGAAACAGCCCCAAGAACAGTCGAACAAAACAAATCTCATTCAAACAAAAAGAACAAGCGACGAATGAAGAACGCGCGTCAAACTTCACGATGCTCCTCCGAAATCTATTTCCACTTTTTTATTGCTTCATGCGCTAAAAACGTACATAAACTTTTTAAGTGATGGGGGAAAAGTTAGGCAAGACTTTTTCATTTTCCCCTTTCCATGCCAGGGGTAAACGCCGAAATACCTCATCTCCCTGCCGGTAAATGAAACCTCCCACGCGAAATGGGCGAACCGTTGGAGCGAACAAAAGTATTCGAACGCGATCTTTTCTCTCAGGAAGCCGAGATGTCTTCGGCAGATTGGACGTGTCGCAGACAAGCGCCGTTGGATTGATCCCGAGAACCCATTTCGGAAGAAGACGTGGAATCTGTGGTGTAGACACCCGTGGAAGATAAAGACAATTAGATAAAGTCTACGTACTTGAATTGGTGAATTATTTTCATCCAATTCCATCCATTTTCATCGATTGTGTTTATCATTCTGTTGTAGTGAAGTTGGAAGTATCCTCAAAATACTGTACATGATTTATCACCTCATAAAATCGAGATGGACGGTTTTAAGATAGCATGTTATCGGTATGTCTTCTCCTGAGCTCAAGCGACGCATCACCCATAATGTTGCGATTTCCATTCTGAGTTTTCCAACTTCCAATTATGATTTTTAAAACTTATTTATTCACGCATATCATTAATTTTTGCATAGAATGTTTTAGAACCCATACCGGTTGAAGGATCATTGTTAGATTTTTACTTTACTTTACCCTCATCAGAATTGTTGTCGCAATTAGCCATCTAGTTTACAGCTCGCCCTCTAGTTCCAGAGTTTTCATGAACTCCAGTATCTGATATGGCTTCTAGAGGTTACTTCCTTACTTTCACGAGTCCCTTATCCAAGGGATTTTTTGCATTGTCTAGTGATTGGTAGGCATTCATCTGAAGTTTCTTCCTCTTCCCCACATAAACTGCACAAGTAGTTTTCTGCTAGACTCATTCTCAGTTGGTGCTTCTTGAGGCGAAAATTCTCTGTAAAGAATGCAGTGAGAGGTTGTAGCATATTCTTGATAAGATCAAGTATCAATGTTTCAAAGACATTTTTTGGAATGATCCAACCCAGGAAAATTCCGCCAGAGTGTTTCTCTATTGGTTTTTTCCTCCTCCTGAAACACTTTCTTGAAGCTACATTTACGAATAGCACAGAAAGATTCTGGGTCAACGAAAGGAGTTTGTGATCCTTTTCTGGTAGTCTGGATCACTGTTATTTTGTGAACAAAATAAACGTGCAAAAGATTAAAAATTAATCAAATTGTACCAAGTCCAAAAAAGTGGGTAAAGAAAATATTATCATCCTTCCAGAGTGAAAGTTTCAAAATGCAAATTATGCTGAATTCGTTCTCATATCCATTCCGTTCAAATAAATACATCGCATACTACATTATTTGTTTACTTTTCCAAAAACGCGAACGAATGCTGGCTGAACATATTCGTTAGTGGAACATGTTAATTGGATTGGAAAACAAAAACAGAAATTAGCCGAATCCTATGCTAACAAGGCTATTGTTTTTTCTGTGTAGGTATACTCAATTTTTTTTTTGTCGACAGATTACCCGTTTGATTTCAGATTCATTATTCCAGATGAACAAATCTGGATTGGATTCAGAAGAATATTTCGACCTGTATGGTATTCCATCATTTTAGGTTCTGGATAATATTGAATAGAATGATGAACACTAAACCTTTCATCAATAGGTATTTCTGTTTGTCCAGTATAATCTTCTGGTAATATTTGTAATGCAAATCATTCCAGTACACCCACTCTAACAGTAAAATCCTGTTTCGTTAGAGCGACACAAACCCACACCGAACATAACAGGTGTTTCTTTTAGAGCTATAGAACTTTAAATTGCAATAAAACAACGATGTATTATTCGATCGACATGAATTTTATTTATCCGCAAGATAATCTTGGGGAATTACATTTCAAATATGATTTCTGGCATATGACCGCCACGGCTGGCTCGGATGTAGTCCAATCTGGACGTCAAATTTTCGATAACTTTTTCCAACATTTGTGGCCGTATATCGGCAATAACACGGCGAATGTTGTTTTCCAAATGGTCAATGGTTTGTGGCTTATCCGCATAGACCAATGACTTTACATAGCCCCACAGAAAGTAGTCTAGCGGTGTTAAATCACAACATTTTGGAGGCCAATTCACAGGTCCAAAACGTGAAATGAAGAGGTCACCAAACGTGTCTTTCAATAAATCGATTGTCGCACGAGCTGTGTAACATGTTGTTCCGTCTTGTTGAAACCACAGCTCCTGGACATCATAGTTGCTCAATTCAGGAATGAAAAAGTTAGTAATCATGGCTCTATACCAATCACCATTGACTGTAACGTTCTGGCCATCATCGTTTTTGAAGAACTACGGACCAATGATTCCACCAGCCCATAAAGCGCACCAAACAGTCAGTTTTTCTGGATATAACGATGTTTCGACATACACTTGAGGATTAGCTTCACTCCAAATGCGGCAGTTTTGTTTGTTGACGTAGCCATTCAACCAGAAGTACGCTTCATCGCTAATGGACGTAGTGCGCGATACGTATTCCGCACAGAACCATTATTTTCGAAATGAAATTGCACTATTTGCAAGCGTTGTTCAGGCGTAAGTCTATTCATGATGAATTGCCAAACTAGTTTGAGAATAAATCACTTGACAGCTGTCAAATCGGTCGCCATCTTGAACAGTAATGCCAACTCAAATTTATATACCTCGAAAAAAAACACTCGTTATTTGTAGGACACCGTAATGCCAATCATTCCAGTACACCCACCCTAACAGTAAAATCTTGTTTCGTTAGAGCGACACAAACCCACACCGAACATACCCAAGACAGAAACATTGCGAAATTCCACGTATTTTCTCAACTATACGTTATATTTCTCCCGGAAATAATTCCTAGCAAACCTGACTCCACTTGATGTACTTTATGCAACAGCCTTCTGTAGGCAGTAAATAACCAACGAAGTCCTCTGTTGCCCATAAATCTCATCTCACGTAAAAGAGCTTAGTCGAGTCCTGCTCATACGCTACCATACGTAATAAAGACAGTGGGAGAAGTTAAGCCTGGTATACAGCAAACAACCAGATTATCACAGATTTGTCTGCGAGGAAGATAGTGTTTTTCTTCATCTGTTCAGTATGATTTACTTCTCGAGGATCGGGGATGAGAATTGGCTTTTGTTGAGAGAGAATCTGTGGTGGTATTTCTTATTTGAAAATGGTTTCACTCGTAGCTCTGGAAGATGTTTTCATTAGGCTTTTCGACATTTTCTTTCCAATTTATGGAGGGTGTTTTTTTTAGAGCTATGGAACTTTAAATTGCAATAAAACAACGATGGATTATTCGATTGACATGAATTTTATTTATCCGTAAGATAATCTTGTAGCATTACATTTTAAATATGATTTCTGGCATATGACCGTCACGACTGGCTCGGATGTAATCCAATTTGGACGTCCAATTTTCGATGACTTTTTCCAACATTTGTGGCCGTATATCGGCAATTACACGGCAAATGTTGTCTTCCAAATGGTCAAGGGTTTGTGGCTTATCCGCATAGACCTATGACTTTACATAGCCCCACAGAAAGTAGTCTAACGGTGTTAAATCACAAGATCTTGGAGGCCAATTCACAGGTCCAAAACGTGCAATTAGGCGGTCACCAAACGTGTCTTTCAATAAATCGATTGTGGCACGAGCTGTGTGACATGTTGCGCCGTCTTGTTGGAACCACAGCTCCTGGACATCATGGTTGTTCAATTCAGGAATGAAAAAGTTAGTAATCATGGCTCTATACCGATCACCATTGACTGTAACGTTCTGGCCATCATCGTTCTTGAAGAAGTACGGACCAATTATTCCACCAGCTCATAAGGCGCACCAAACAGACAGTTTTTCTGTATGTAACGGTGTTTCGACATACACTTGAGGAATAGCTTCACTCCAAATGTGGCAGTTTTGTTTGTTGATGTAGCTATTCAACCAGAAGTGCGCTTCATCGCTAAACAAAATAAAATGGACGTAGTGCGCGATACGTATTCCGCACAGAACCATTATTTTCGAAATAAAATTGCACTTCTTGCAAGCGTTATTCAGGCATGAGTCTATTCATGATGAATTGCCAAACCAAACTGAGAATAAATCACTTGACAGCTGTTGAATCAGTCGCCATCTTGAACAGTATTGCCATTTTGAAGTTATATACCTCGAAAAAAAACACCCTATAGTATTCTTTGTTGATTATTCAAAGGAATAACTCGAAATTAGGAATTTATGATTAGCACAAATTCATTTTCGATTGAATTAGAAATGAAAATATTTCATTTTTATTTCGACCATTTACATCTAAGGCTTTTAGCTCGGTTTTTAGGATTGTTCAGCCTTATATTTTATTCTCGTAATGTAGGATTTCGAAATTATGGTTCCTAATTCAACTGTGTGATTGGAATATGTAAAATTATTCTTGATGTTAGGGACAGTCTTTAAAGTTCCATTAATTCTAAAATGAAAATATCTTCGTTTTTCATTAGATGTATAGCTTTGCTTCCGCCGTTTTGCAATAAAAACGACCCCAGTTCAAATAATAATAATAATACACTTTGAGAACATCCCCAGATCAGAATTCTTAAAACACAAACAATACATTCTGTTCAGAGCACGAGAGCTCTAAAACTCATTTTTGCCTTTGCGATGGTAATTTGAAATCTCACTTTTTCCATCTATTCGTTTCCCTCTAACTTCCAGTGTTCGAACATACATCATTAAAATGCAAAAACGTGTTTGGCCGCAACGGCCATATATTCTCAGATAATATAACGACCAGGTTGAGAGGTGGAAAATTTATAGCGAAGGATCATGATATAAAGCGTAACTACACACTTTAAATTGGGTTTTAATATTTCATAACTTTTATGTGCTTCCCGATGTCAATTTCCTCCGCAAATACGATATTTCGCGACAGGAAGTTGGCCGCCCTGGAGCTTGCGAGAAACCATATTTTGTCTGTTCGTTTTGCGATCAGATCGTGAAAAATTTGTTTCAGAGGATCAAATTGTTCCGAACTGAACACATTCGTTTCGGAATTTGTAACTTTCATTATTTATCGGAATTAGGAATAAATTGTGAAAAAACGATGAAAACGGAAAAAAACAGAAATCTCTAAGTATCATAATTTCTGACAAGATGAATACAAAAGCATTTTTTAACCAAGGTTTTTAAATTTTTCAGATTCGATTTGAGTTGAACCTTGCAACTTTAGAAAGGAACAGCCCTCTTGGATTTTAAGGAGATTGCCAGTGCTTTACTTGATTTCCACATCGCTCACAACAAATTCTGCCTTAATTTTTATGGAAATATATGCATTTCATTACACAACGTTTTTCCACAGAAAAATATTGAAGTTGTTTGCAGTCGTTTCGTAAAAAACTGTTTATACATTTATGATTCAATGTATTGTCCATCGCTGGCTAATACTTTCTCCCATCTTTCGTGTAGCGTACGAATTCCGCGTTGAAAAAACTGGTCATTTTTGATGCGATCCACGAATCGATTCAATTCTTCACTTCTTCAGACCGGAAGTGCTGGTCAGCCAAGCCGTGTGCCATTGATCGAAACATATGATAGTCCGAGGGAGCAACGTCTGGAGAATACGACTAGGGGGGTAGAACTTCTCATTTAAACGTTTCCAAGTAGTTCTTCTTTCGCATTATGGGATCGATCATTGTCATGCTGTAAAATAACTTTATTATGCCTTTCGTTGTATTGCGGCCGTTTGTCTCTCAATGCTTGGCTCAAACGCATTAATTGAGTTCGATTACGATCGCCTGTGATTGTTTCAGTTGGTTTTAACGACTCATAATATACTACGCCGAGCTGGTTTTACTAAATACTGAGCATGACCCTGCATATTCGGTTTGGCCGTCGACGTAAAAGCTTCAATTTTTCATCTCCAGTCACAATATGATGCAGAATTCCCTTCCGTCTTTGCCTTGAAGGTAGCTGTTCACAAGCATACAAAGCCGTTCAACATATCTTGGCTTCAACTCGTACAGCATCCAATTTTCTTGTTTCTGAAGCATCCCCATGACTTTCAGACATTTTGAAATTGCTTGTTACGTCACTCCCTAAGATCCTGCCAATTCTTGTTGCGTTTGACACGAGTCTTGATCAAGTAGTGCCTTCAATCCTGCATCTTCGAAAACCTTCTCTCTTCCACCGTCATGCTGGTCATCGACACGTCAAAAAAATCACCGTTCTCGAAGCGTTCAAACCTCTCTCGCCACGTTGTTCCAGTAAAAGCGGTCTTACGATAGGTATTTCAGAGCATTCGATGAGCCTTAGCCGCGGATTTCTTCATATTGAAGCAGATAATAGAAACCTTCCGCAAATGACGAGAATTTGGCTCGAAAGCTGACATTGTTAATCGTGAATAACTGATGTAGACACAAATCGACCAATATTTCGTTGGCGTTATGTTTACAAATACCTAAGCTCATTGTATGACATCTACGATCTATTTTCCTCGAATACCACTTACCGCTGCGGTCATCTATTGCAAAACGGCGGAAGTACACCTAATAACATGAAATTTATGAACACAGATATTCATTGAATCATATGCCAGTGTGATATTTTTCAGGCATCTACATGTAATGGAAGAACCGTTTTTGGAAAAAAAATAACAAATTTGTCTTGTTTTCGAAATCAAATGGTATAAACGAAATAAATGACCTATTTATTTTTATTTCTTCAATAAACATCATAAAGAATCCTTTTAATTTCTGAATTGGAAAATACTATCATACATCAATTCAAAAAATAAACAATGTTTTGTTCAAATCGTGAAGTGGGTAGAATTTAATCAAATTTTATTGAATAAGCGTGAAGAATATCTGGAATTCTTTCACCTACAAATTGCCATCAGTTTCTGCCATATCATTTACGCCTATACTCAAAAATGTTTCCTAAAAATAGATCGCACAAACCGTTTATCATCATCAAGATTAATTTGATCGAAGACATTCTTCACTTTTGGAAACCCTTCGAAAGGGAAAAATATTATTACACAATCACTCTCGAATGATTATTCTCGTAACAACTTCTCACGCATAGTAGCTCCGTCAGCATCACGAAAAGTCATTCATCATCGACAGGTGAAAGAAGCGGTGATAACAAACCCTCCTGCAGGGGATGCAAAAACTCAGAGGACGAGGTGGAGTAAAAACTGTAATTCCACCTTTGATGATGCTTATATAGCTTTATATCAACATGGTGAAGGAATTATTAAAGCAATCTATTCAAGGAAGGTGCGTACGAAAAGACAAACATTTATCTGTATCTATCTCTGTTCAATGTTAATGTTGATGTAGATACTTGAGTGTTAAGGTGGAAGTTTACCCTGTATTCCGTATATTGCTCTCAGTTTTCGACAGGAAAACTCGCCCAACAAGATAAGCCTAGCTACACAACTGGAAAAATTCACTATTTCATTCCCCCAAGATACCCATTCAGAACCGGTTTCAATCTAAGCGAGTGCGAACAATGTCAACCACCTAGACATTACCCTAAAACATCTGCGGTATTGCATTTTCAATTGAGATAAGTGATGTGAGCGAAGCTGCTATGTACATGCGTTGAGAGGGAGTTTTCTTTTTAAGCGTCCCTTTACGTTGCCTTTACGATAGCAATATTAATATTGCCAAAGACACACTACAGAATCGTACTTGACTATTCGCAAGGAATAGATTAATAAATTTTGAAATATAATTGTCATTGAATTCGAACGAACCACTGAATTTATGGATCACAAAAACAATTCGATTTAATTCCTTGTGAAAATAGGACGAATCATTTTTCCAGGGTGATTCATCGGCGAATAGGCAGCGAGTCAGAATAACCTATAGTACTCGTAGAAGGGTCTATCTTTCTTTCTTATCAAGGTATAGAGTGTTTTATTGATTTTGTCAATTTCTGCAATTACTCATAACTTTCAAACCAACGTTCATTCTCTGCAATAACTCCTTCATATATATCATACTCATATACAGGATGGCCATATATCATACAATGTCATTCAAAGTTGATTTTCAGGTGATTTTGACCCTCATCCAATTTTCTTTGGGTCGGATCTATAGTGAATGCAATTCATCAAAAACTGCTGTTCATAAAATAGTCAAGAGACGCGAATACGATTATTTTAAATTTGAATATCAAGCCTTGCAAAACTTATATCGTAATGATATCAAAATAAAGTTCGATTCTGTAATTTGTTTCAACGGAACAAATGACAAATCCAACAATGGTGATTTCTCGCGAGAAGATTGAGAATGTATTGGAAGGTATTCAAGAAGACGAAATGAGCAAATGTGTAAGAAGTATGGGTTCCAGATCCGTTAAGTGCATTTTACAAAATGGTGGACATTTCGAACACTTACTTCATTCATTTTCATTTACTTTCAAATAATCATTCGATTTTTCTTTTATTAAATGATAATTCGTTTAATTATTATGAATTGAAATATGTAAATTATTATTACTTGTTTCTTGATTTGATTCTGATATGTTCCATTTAGTTCAAGATGAGTAAGTTGATTTTCTCATCGAAATGTATTGCATGTTGTCAATTAAACTAAAGGTACCCAAATGTAATACAGATCCGACCCAAAGAAATTTGGATAAGGGTCAAAATCACCTGAATATCTAGTTTGAATGACATTCTATGATATATCGTTGAATTTAGCGTTAAAAGTTATTTTGCAAGTGTCATAAAATATGCAGGTCCGCATTGAAAAAAATGAGGTTGAGGGTGGTCTAGAGAGTACGAAACGTTGGATACGAAATCTGATTACGTAAAATTGAGGATATTTTACTGTCGAATAAAAACTTCCTGTAACATTATTTGATAATATTTGGAATAAAGTGGGAAAAAAAGAAAAATCAAAATGACAGAATTTACTTTTCTTATGATATCTCAATAACCGGCCCTGATAATCTCGATTTGTTTGAACTGCTTGACAATGCTTCTATGAATGCAACTTTTTCTCTATTTGTTCGACCTTCTAACTCTTATGGTTTAAAAGTTACCAATACAATCCCATTGAAAAAGTGGCCACCCTGTATAGCAACTCAATTTTTTTCAGGTCCGGCCTAGGAAAAATTGATAAATGAAATTTAATCCGAAAAAATCCACTGCACATCAACATTTCTTGAATTCGATATGATATTCGAATGGATAAGAAAAAACTAAAGGGCGCAAGGCATTTCTCAAACTTCCGTATGTGATTTTAATACTATCAGTCAGTTTACTCAATTTCCCAAACGTTTGCTTGCAACCTTCTCTGTATCCAAGACCATTCACTAACTTTGTGGCCCGTCTCTGCAATCTAAAGATATCATCACTACAGGCACAATTTCCCCATACCAATACACAATATTTCAGCCTGGACTCAAGTAATGCATAATAATTCGTTTTTAGAACTGCACCAGAGAGACATCAATTCCTCCACATGAGCCATCCAAGTAAGCACAGAATCGAAACTCACAATAAGAAATCTAACCGAGTACACTATATCGCCGTCCTGGCCTCAATTTCTCAAGCTCAAAATCAGTAGCATCAGACACTTAATCAGGAAAATATATATCAAGAACAGCGAAGGTCCTAATGTGGACCCTTGGGGTACACCAAATTTCATTGATTTCAATTCCGAATACGACAAAATTACAGATATTGTAACCAAATAATACAGCACTCGTTCTCCGAACATATAAAATGAAGGCGAAAATGGCAAAATATCCCACCTACGAGCGATCAATCTAAAAGAGCGTTTTATTCACGAACAAATACGACGTAGGCTGCGAAGGGAATGCCTTCTCTCAAATCCTTCAAGATTTCCGCCTGCTGGAAGGGCCGAATCCCGAGAGACAAATCGGCAACACCGCCAGCGATTTGTCCCAGTAGACCTGAACGGGAAGAAGTACTTGACTAACACACTTCGATATGTAAATTATGAGTTGTCTCCCTAGGGATCTCCCTCATTTTCCGAACGCTTCCAACTGATGCTTCAGTTTCTAGAGGATTCTCAACGATCCGACGATTTTCTGCAATGGTACATTTTCCGCTTCATTTTGTTTCTTTTCACTACATCTCGAAAGGTGCTGAAATTCTTTTGTTAGGGAAACGGTGTGAGTTTTTCACGACTATATAAGAAATATCATATTGACGAAAAGCGTCCGACATCGTCAATATTACTAAATCAATATCGATATCGAGCAATATTTTGACAGCTATATAAATTAACCTCTTATTTAAATTTTTGCGTTTTCATTGTCTATTTTGAAGCATATTGTGATTTATCGAGGAGTTCTAAACCAATTTTCAATACGGTAACCCAAGGGTACCTGCCATATACACCCTTTATATCAAAGTCAACATATTGAGTTCGTCGTAGAGCGGCTTCATGAATGTTATTATTTTGAAATGAAGCCAGTTTATCAACGGCTTCGATTTGAAACGAGTTTTCTGAAAATGCCAAGACGTAAATTAACAAACGCTGAGGCTAATAGGGCTATCGGAATGCTACAGAGTGGTTGTTGTAGCGGAAAGGCTCCAAGTCAGCCAAAGTGTGATATCTCGACTTTGGAATAGATTCAGGGAGACAGGTTCCGTGTTCGAAAGACCAAGGCTTGGTGGGCAACGAAAAACAACACCTGCTCAGGATCGTTTCATCACCGTTTCGGCGAGAAGAAACCCTACACCTACGTATAGAATGCTACGGAATACCTTTCACAATGCAGATGGGGTCCAAGTTTCAATCGAAACCATCAGACGACGTTTGAGAGAGGTGAATCTAGGTTTTAGACGTTTATTAAGAGGAGTTCCATTAACACGTGACCATAAGCGTCAAAGACTGGAATCGGCAAGGCAACATATCAATGGGAACGATCATTGGCGTAGTGTCCTTTTCACTGATGAATCCAGATATGGACAATTTTCAGATTTTCGAAGAATAAGGGTAAGGACAATCCCACGCATACTCCATAATCGTCGCTATGTCCAAGAAGTCCATCCATTCCGAGGGGGTAGTGTTATATGGTATGGGCCGGGATATGTTTCAACGGCTGCACAGATCAACACATTTGTCCTGGGAATATGACCGCCTTACACTATAGGGAGCATATTATTGACAACGTTGTGCCAAATTTTCACGCTGCTATTGGTGGAACTTTTCAATTTCTAGACAATAACGCAAGACCACACCGTGCAGCCATATAGTTGAGAATGCGCGCGAGGAGCTTGGTATTTCACTTTACCAATACCTCTGCACTCACCAGATTTGAATTGTATAGAACATGCATTGGATATGCTCCAAAGAAGATTAGATAATCATCAACCTACCTCAGAATCCTTAAATGATCTGAGAGAGCTTCTGCCCCGTTTATGGAACCAAATTTCTCAAGAAATGTTCAACAACCTCGTGTGCAGTATGCAAAGAAAATGTCAAGCTGTTATTGATGCCCGTGGAGGCCATACATTGTATTGATAGTCTTAAAATGTTTGAATTCTCTGAGAATAAAATTTCGTTATTTTACTCGATTTTTCTTAACCACCCTGTATACGCTGCAGTCCTACAAGGTGAAATTAATTATATTTACTGCAACTTGAAATCATATCAATATGAATTTTCATCATAAAAATCTCATTTAAACTATATTTTTTGCAATTTAAATCAATATCCCTAACTAATGTGAAGCAGTTTATTTATATTATAGAGAATCCACAGAATCCAGATATACCAACCATAAGGTTTTCTGTAGATGATAATTTAACATATGCTCAGTCTATTTGTTTTGAATTTATTTTCAGTATGCAAATCATCTGTCAATATATAGATATGAATTCCTGTTGACTATTTATTAGTTTTCAAAATCTAACATCTCGATTTGAAGAACTATCAATGATGCTGCTAAGTAATGTACACTAAACTTCTTATGATAAAATTAATGAACGAAGGATGAAAATTAAACGTAAGGACGTAGAAAGAAAAAATTATTTCTCACACTTGACTCGTGTTATATAAGGTTATGGTACATCTGACAGTTTCAAAGACGAAATGGAAACGCCACTACAACGATTGTGCAGAAATATAAATACTCCTGAGGATGCCACCCACATAAAAGTTTTATTGGACAATGGTGCTAACTATCTTCTAGCTGACATGAATGGCATAACACCCGCCATGTACATTTGCAATTCGAACGGTAATTGAAAACAAAACACATTTTTAAACTATCAATTTATATTTTTGTTTTTTCTCAGTTCGATTTTTTCAAAACAGGGAACAGATTTTGAAGATAAATAATAATAACTTTATTTATTTCGAAACATGATTGTGCTTATATTTGAAAAAATATTCATTTTCAGACGAAAAACACGTTGGTTTCACCTCCACTCAAATCTGGCTGGAACACAACAGATTTGATAGGAAATAAAACTGTAAACACTAAAATTTCTACTCTAATTTTCGTCATTTTATTTCAAGAAATTTTTCCATTGATATTGAAAAGATTTTAGATTCCGTTTATCCGTTGTTATTTGTTAAGGAAGAAAACCAAAAATTCAAGTAGCTCATAAGTATTATTAATATAAAAAATTCTGAGGGAAATATATTTTCATGTTCACTATTTATTTATTCAACGAGATTTGAATTTGTCGAAATTTGATTTCTTAATCGTGAACCAGAATGTTTTGAAAATTATCAACATGATCTAATGCAGAACGACAATTTTTTCAGAATATTTTCGGATTCTACACTTCTTGAAAGGTTAAGATCAACATTCAATGGATGGTTGAATCTTTTTTTTTCCAGATAAATGAACCGAATACACCTACTCATATTTTTTCTTCTACCAATGAACTTCAAAAAAAATATCAACAGTTCGAATCTAATGGAACAATAATAAAAAATATAGAAGCCTGGTATGAGAAAATTAAAATTGAATATCTGGAATTCATTCAGTATAGTTCACTCCCAAGAAATTTTATTTTCAATTATGAAAATAATAAAAATATTAGTTGATGAATTGAAACCAATTATGTTAACCTCTAAATTGAAGTTTGACAAAAACCAGCTGATAACGAACTGAACGATGTAAAATTATAAGGAATATTTTGTTTGTTTTGTTTGAGAGGCGACCTCTAACGGATTTTTTTAATTAACCGGAAGTAAAATGATTTATTTTGAGTGTTATTTCAGATTATTTCGAAATGATACCGCACACTTCATAAGGTAAAGTAGCCTCCTGTAAAATTAGTTGAATATTTGATATTTTTTAGTCCAAGTAATTACAACCAAAAAGGTCAGAAGTCAACATTTTTTGAATATACTAGATTTGACGCTAGAGGCCCCTGAAAACTCTCATTTGTTCTCGATTCTTAAACAATAATATTCGTGATCCTGAATAATCACACTATTTTGTGTAATCAATAATATGAGATACTATTAAAAGCATTGTCCTTTGTTTTTGTAAGATTTGGTCAATTATACTTTGTGTCCCAGCTATTTGCAATGTTTTAAGTTCAACTATTCCAGAATGGTTACAAATGCTTTAGCGATCAACAATCAAAAATTGTTTATGAATCCTCTTCTACATCTTATTCTAAATCACACTCAAAATAATATACGGATTGTTTCTTCCAAAAGGAAGCGGAGGTCATATCCTAAATTTTTCGTATAGAATAGTAATTTACGTAACAAGTCCGGAAAATAGGTTTTTTTTGGACGAATAGACAAAATTCCAGGACGAGCGTAAGCTCGTCCTGGAAGTCTGTGAGTCCAAAAAAACCATTTCCGGGCGTGTTACGTACAATATTTTTTCGGCAACCATGTAAAATAACACTATCGCTGCTGCTTTCCATATTTTATTGCGATTGCGATCAAAAAACATGCAAATTTTTGACAACTAATTTCATATGAACTGTCAGCCGTTATCTCGGTTGCTATGGATTCTATGATTCTTTTCCGGCCTAGTCCAGGAAGTACGTACTTTCCGGACTAGGCCGGGAAATGCTACTTTCTCAGAGAAAAAGCGTCCGGGAAGTGCTCACTTCCCGGACGGTTGACGAAAAAATATTTTTCGAATATCTGAATTTCAAAAATAAGAAATTTCAACAATAGGTGATCAGAGCTTAAGTACCGGTGAAACAACTTAAAAAAATGAAAAAACCTTCATCAAATTTGCCAACGTTTCGTTTATTGATTCTCCATCAGGGCTCTTCATCAGGTTTTATAGATCTCTCCACCAAATTTCATCTTAGACTCCTTTAGAACATAAAATAGTCTCTGAAATTTTTAGAAGGCATAATTGGGCACTGGGAAATTCGTAAAGGTAACTCACGAACTCACATCAACAACATCTATTATGCCCCTTTTTCTCTTATTAGGATTAGGTATTATAAGGTGAAAATTATTTAATAAATGTTTTGTCACAACAAAGTAGATTCCAAATGTGGGTAAAAGCGAACATTTTCCTCTCTATTGTGACAAAACATTTATTGAATAATTTTCGGACAGTTGTTTGTTATGCCTCAATATTAAAGTTTCATTAATGAGGTTGAAATCTGAACCCAAAATCCATACAATATTCACACCGAACTAATTCTTTCCAGATGAAACCCTGTTCGACCACTTCCTGAACATCATCCCCGACATCAACATGGCCTTGAACCCGGACAAAGACACCGCCCTTCACATCACCGTACGGAGCGGCGTCAGATGCAGAGTACTGAAAGTACTTAAAAGGCGACCCAACGTCAACCGACAGAACAAGGAGGGCGATACTCCAGTGCACTTAGCCGTATCCGTAACGCGTCACAGACTCCTGGAGGACCTCGTCGAGCACGGCGGCGACATCAACGCCCATTGCAATTTCAAACTCACCCCCTTGCACCTAGTTGGCAAAACTGGCTGCACGGATGTTCTCTTCTCCGTCCTCAAATGCAACCCTAACCTCAACCAGCCAGACTTGAACGGACACACGCCACTGATGTTCTTGCTCAAGTTTCACTACGGCCAAATCCATCTGATAACGGCGTTGATCGACCACGGCGCAGATCCCACCATCACCGACACCTTTGGATACAACTGCTTGCATTACATATCGTCCAGCAACAGGTACAGCTCCGATGTGTTGGACGAATTGACACGTCTTTTTATCGAGTGCGGCACAGATATAGACTATCAATTCTCCAATAGCCACATGTCGGCCTTACACATAGCTATAAACCTTGGGTACCGGATGATGACTTACATTCTGCTGAGGCATGGGGCGAGTCTGGAGCAGACCAATTTCTTAGACGACACGCCACTGGATAATGCCATCTGCAGCCGCGACACTCGTGTGACTTCAGAAGTCTTGTCCTTCATAGCTTTACGTGGAGAACCCTTGGAGAAGTTCCTATGCAAGAAGTACGATGACCTTGAGCCATTGATATCTCTGTACGACAAGTACCTGAAAGAACTTGACATTTTGAAACAATTACACGTGGGCGAACATGGTTTGACGCAGTATGATGTATTGACTGCCCCTATCAGAAAGATTGTTATTTACCTGAATCAAGGTGTCAACTTGGAGTACTTCGACTGTTTGAACCTAAGCGATTATCCGTGCTTATATCGCCTTCATATGTCACATAAGATCAAGGATGCGAAAAAGTATAGGGTGGCTGTGAGGACAGTTGACTGCTTTCTTGAAGACGTTTTCTCATTGCATCCTGTGCCTTTGCCAAGTGAGGTTGTCCACCAGATTACTCATACCCTAGGATTTTATGAGGTACTTAGATTGCACAGAGTGTTGTCTGTTCAAGCTGATCAACAAATGAAAAAAGATTTATCGATATTTGCTTCAGGATGTTAACTAATTTTAATCGACATATATACGGTTAATTCGAACGACGTATGCATGGATTAGAATCCATGTTTTCTTATTTATGATAACAGAATATTTTTGACAAAAAAATGACGATTCAGACAAAATTAAATAGTATCAACAATGATCAATATCAGATCTGTAAGACTTTTGCTAGATACTTCATTTCATACAGTAATTTACAGTAATGATTTCAATCAATAAGTGATCAATTCACTTAACTTCTTGATGGACTTTTGTCTTTAGTATTTTTCAGAAAGGATTGAGTAAATAATCTTTGCTGAGTGATCTATTGATTTGTCTTCCAAAATAAATTTCGTGTAAAGTTTTTGTTTAGATTATATGTTACTTTTCTGATGATGTGTAAATATTGTATGCCTTTTCTAATCTGATTCCCAAATTGTAATATAAGTGTTAATTATACTCTAGAAAATGTGGATCAGTGTAAATAGAAAATGAATTTTTTCAATAGATTAAATATTGGATTGTTAAAAAATACTAGAACAATTTGATGGCGAAATATATCGCTAAAAAGTAAAGATCTGATTTATGGTTAAAAAAAAAATGAAGATTTTTCAATTATTTCATTGCGGAAAATCAAGCATAAGAGATAATGGTTTATTTATGACATCTGAGATATTTTCAAAAATTAATAAAATATTGCAATACTTTCAAAAGAAATCCTCTGATTTTTTAAATACATGATATTTTACTTTTTCCTCCTAGGTACTTCTGTTATAATGTGTAATCAATATTTTGGCCATAAAACAAATTCAAATATTTTTGAACTCATGAGGCACATGTTAGAAATATTATATGTTTATAACTGTGAGTTGCTAAGTGTTTGTTAATCCTTGATTTTTTTAGTAAATAGTGTATTGTGTTGTATCCATTGGAATAAGTTATATACAAATATATCGAATATTTCGTAAAACTATTTCTTGTGAAATATTATACCGTCTAGATATATATAATTTTTAGCCATTTATTTGCTTGGCCTCACTATTCATTGCTTCATTAAACCTGAATTTAGGTTTTTCAATCAATCAATCAATTTAGCCAATTGAAGTCATCAACAAGAATTCTAGAATTATTTATGATATAAAAATATTTGAAATTTTACAGTTATTTATTGAATAATAGATATGATATCTTCGAAAATTTTCTTCTAGTATATCAATGTTTATATTCAATTCAATTGCTGTTCCATGTTGGATGAAAATGAATTATATCATTTTTGTTTTCACGAAATGTTTAATAAATAAACGTAATGAATGAACAATTTGCTGCCTGTTTAGAATTTTTGTTATATTCTTCTTCTTGGCTACCGGAAATTGGCATCACGCATGGCAAACTTCATTTTATTGACAGGGTTCCTAAATATTTAAATTATTATTATTATTCCTCACAAATGAGGAATATTCAAAAAAAAAATTTTTTTCTTGGAAGTTTGTAATGTAACAAAAGTACCTAGTGTGATCGATGAATTTTAAAACTCATTATTCATCAACGGAACAATTTGTTTATAGTTTGGAATTATAAAATAGAAATTCCGAAAAAGCTATTTATATCAATTCATTTCATACAATTCTTCTTCATTTTGGATTCAATTCATTAAAAATCATAACAAAATTCCCAGTCCGTGAAAACGATTCAGGTAGAAAAAAGAAGCAAATAGTAGCAACACAAAAATACACATGATTAAAATTTATAGTCAACATCTCAACATCTGTTAGGACTGTCAGAAACATCTAAATATTATTTGTATATCGTCCTATTCTGAAACAAGTATTCGATCAGTTCTTTGTTTTGTGGCTTTCACAAATTCAACACAATGATGATACCACATACGAAGGAAGCTAAGGCTCAAGAAAACAAGAAAATATGCAAAAATATCAAACGAATCATTTTCAAGGCGACCAAACAAAACGATCATGAACGTCTTAAAATACTACTTTCTAAAACCCAATTTGCAGATGTCCTGAACGACGATAATGAAACTCCACTGAATATTATCAGTAAAAGAATAAAAACACAACAACATATTGAAACGGCGAAAATTTTATTACGAAATGCTGCAGATCCACTGTGGCAAGATAATGATGGCATCACACCAGCCAAATATTTATTGTTGACGAAAGGTAGGTGGTATAATTCGGACAATATAATACGAAATCATACAGGGTGGTTCACCTCGATGGTCTATTAGTAGTTTATGGAAAACTGATCACAATTTTGTACAGAAAATTTGCATGTTTGGGTTCTTCCTTCCTAAAATATTTTCAAATCTAATAACTTCCAGTTATACCGGAAACAGATTACTACTTCCTTATTTCAAATGGCACACCCAGTATGTTTTTGCCTCATTGGATAGCTTTTTTGGTGACAATTTCAGTGCTATGCCATACCTTGGATTGAAACTAAACGGTTCATGAGTTAATGGGATTCTTATGAAATAAATGGTGGTGAAGAAGACTCACATTTTTTTTTAAATATTTCAGCAGGTTTTTTCGAATTAAATCTTCCTCCTTTTCGATTCTGCAAAGACGTAGTGTTATAAAACTGTTCGCGATTTGGACTATAACTGTACTGGGTGTTTATGAGAAGATCATGAACTTGGACAATTCAAATTCATCAAAACTCAAGATTACTATATCAGTATGAATGTATATTAAATTGAATGAAATATATTTATTAGATTTGTTCTCAATTAAATATTCAAATTTGAATATTTGGTATCCGATCTTTTTCCAAATTTTCGAATTTATAGTATGCAAAATATTCATTATTTTCTGTATTTACCTTCTGCAATCCAAGGTTTGGCAACTATTGCTCTCCTAGTGTATCCGTTGTTTCACGTCGTTTGGCGCGCTTTAAGTTTGTTTTCTGAATTTCTGATGTATTAAGTTATTCATCTCAATATATTCTGAGTTTATATAAAACGTTGATTCACTATGGGAAAAAGGGAAGTGCGTTTTTTGTGGAGAAACTCGCGAATTAAGTGAAATATCGTATGCGCGCTTCATGTCAAATTGGATAGTTGGTGGGGAAAAATCTGCTTACTGAAAATGACATAATATGCTCCCTCTATCTACATTTAATACTCTGAGGTTCAAACTAAAGATCATATATTGAAAACCGTTCGAAATAATCCTGGCTGTGCTTTTGCCTTCTTCCTTAAAAGTACTATCGTTTTTTTCTGGAAATAAGAAACGGAGAAGATATTTTCTTCATATGAATAATTATACAGAGTATGGTTCAGCGAAAAAATATATAGACATCTATAACACTTCATTCGATACGTTGTACAAAATATATCTCGACCAGAATCGTAAACCACCCTGTATATCCGAAACGACGAATGTTCTACCATTAGCTATAGAGTGATATTGAATGACCGTTATGCCCTCTATCACTCAATGAAATTATGACCATATCTTGACAAACAATTAAAAATGATAGAGAATAACAATCACTTCAACCTATCATATCTTCTTCAGATTCATCGCTCATCGACCATTTGTTGGAGTATCTATATGACGTGCAGGCATTCCTAGACCCAGACAAAAACACCGCTTTGCACATAGCTCTAGAGACTGGCGATAGACCAACATTTTCAAAACTCCTCAAGCTTCACGCCAATCCTAACATCAAGAACTCCTTAGGCAAAACCCCATTACACATGGCAGTATTAAGCTCTAATCACGACTGCCTGAAGGACATGATGAACAATGGAGGAGATATAAATCTACCAGGTCGAGAATACTTAACACCTTTACACATGGTGGTAAGAAAGAAGTGTATGAAGAGTTTGCAGACTGTTTTAGCCTTCAAGCCCAAAACAGATGTCACGAACACTCATCAATTGACTCCTTTGATGGAGCTTGTGCTATCCAACGATGATGCAGCATATCCTCTCATTTATGATTTGTTGGAGCATGGAGTTGATCTGGGACTTACTGATTCCAAAGGGTACAACTGCCTCCACCAGTGGGTTGATCGAATGCTTGATAACAATTTTGACGGTACCTTTACCTATTTGTTACGCCTATTCATTCAGTATGGTTTAGATATCAATGCGGTGACAAAGGAAAATGAGACAGCCTTACATATAGCAATTCGCAAGTGTGAAGAATCTATAGTGTTATCTCTGCTAAGATATGGAAGCGATTTGATGATCAAAAGTCAACATGGAACGGCTTTAGATACAGTTTTGATCAGACGACGTCACCCTCGTATTTTAGAGTGTTTGGTCAGCTATATTGCTCTGAATGGATGTTCTGATATTCAGGAATATTTATCTCTCAGACATTCCATAATGAGTATTAATTTATTGAAAACTATACTCAGTAAATGTCAAAAACAAATGGAGCTTTACAAAACAATAGCTATAACCACAAACTTATCACTCTATGATTTCATAACCATGAGCATAGAAACTATAGCTCGTCGTATACCGAATAATGTATTGAAAAATGATTTGGAAATAGAAATTGGACCTTACACGACATTTCATAGGATTGCAGATTTTAAATTACAAGATGTTCAAAGATGTCAAACGGCTTACTTACACGTTGGATTATTTTTGAGAAGTGTTTTTCGCCCATTCGTGGAAGAAGATGAATTTGCAATATTTATATCCGATAATATAGTTCCGTATTTTGGATATCACGAAGCCTTCAAATTGCATAGACGTTTGATTTTGTTTCTTGAGGAAGGCAGTCCCCAAGATTTGTTTGCCTGAATATATTTAATCGATTCTTGAGATTATATGAAAACATTGAGAGTAACACCTCATTTTTCATTTGTTTCGATAAAAGAAATTTTATTGAAAACTTTAATTGATATAGGAAAAAAAAATTCGCAAATAAGTAAATAATTTCATTATTCATTGATAAACATCAATATTCTTCACATTGTTGTTGTTTCAGTTTTGTACCCTTTGTTATATACAACTTAAAATTTTTTTTGGAGGACAAATAACCACTTTGAAGTATGTTATTCATAGTGGTCAATTTTTGTATATACTATAATGACAATATCATTATTTTTTGTGTTATTCACATTATTGATATCAATTTTTTATATCGATTTTTTTAGACAGATTTTGTGGATCTATATGATCCGTCAATAATTTTAATGGCTTCCAATTATTGAAAATTATATAATTTTATCCAATAACAGCTATGAATTTTATTTTAAAATTTGCATGGAAATTATTTAAATTTCGCAGTAGATCTTAAATGAGCATTCATGTTCTTATTTCATCCACTAATTACAATAAGTCTCGAGCCTAACTAATTAAAACATATACTATTCAAAATTGAAATTCATCAATATTTTCAGCTTAAAGAGTAATATAATGCATATTTTGCGATCAAACCTATTCCTCCAATTACTATCTAAGTCGGTAATTATACCTCACGTTCTGAAGAAAATTGTTTCACTTCCTAAGAAATCTGAAAATAAGATTTTAGGTGGAATATGAAAAGTACTAGTTGACCAATATCATTTCCACTACATCTTCTGATTAATTTTATGAATGTTTTCGATAGATGGCCTTAATAACAGACAGGACATTTCCTAAGTTCATCTACAACTCCTTTTGTGTTTTTTTGATTTCATGAAACGATCATTCCCTCATGTAGTTAATAATTCTTGCTAATAATTACAAGCTTTTTCTTCAAATGGGGGAGTTTTTAAACGATTTCATCCTTTATAGGATTCACTTTCGCTGAATAATAATCGCTGTTGATGTTCTGACTCCTTTGGAGGCAGTCACTGAATATTATACGTTGCGCATCCTCTATTACTGCTGCCATAACCTTGCCAGCTGACTATTGTGTATCTCCTCGCTTTGGATTCGGTTCATTATGTGCAGTCCACTAAGCTGACTGCCGATTGCACAGAGTGATGTCTGTTCAAGCTGATCAACAGATGAAAAAAGATTGATCGATATTTGCTTCAAGATGTTAACTAATTTTAATCGATATATATAAACGGTTAATTGGAACGACGTATGCATGGATTATAATCCATGTTTTCTTATTTATGATAACAGAATATTTTTGCCAAAAAAATGACGATTCTAACAAAATTAAATAGTAATAACAATGATCAATATCAGATCTTTAAGACTTTTGCTAGATACTTTATTCCATACAGTAATTTACAGTGATTTCAATTAATGAGTGATCAATTCACTTAACTTCTTGATGGACTTTTGTCTTTAGTATTTTTCAGAAAGGATTGAGTAAATAATCTTTGCTGAGTGATCTATTGATTTGTCTTCCATAATAAATTTCGTGTATAGTTTTTGTTCAGATTATATGTTACTATTCTGATGAGCTGTAAATATTTTAAGCTCTTTCTTCTGATCTGATTCACAAATTGTAATATAAGTGTGAATTATGCTCTAGAAAATGTAGATCAGTGTTATTAGAAAATGAATTTCTTCAATCGATTAAATATTGAAATGTTATAAAATACTAGAACATTTCGATGGCGAAATATAAAGATTTGTCAATAATTTCATTGTAGAATATCGAGCACAAGAGATAATGGTTTATTTAAGACATCTGAGATGTTTTCAACAATTAATACAATATTGCAATACTTCCAAAAAAAAATTCTTTGATTCTTTTAAATATACCATATTCTACTATTTTCTCCTATGTAGTTCTGTAATACTGTGTAATTAATATTTTGGCCATAAGACAAATTCAAATATTTTTGAACTCATGAGGCACCTGTTTGAAATATTATATGTTTATAACTGTGAGTTGCTAAGTGTATGTTAATCCTTGTTTTTTTTTTTGAATAGTGTATTGTGTTGTATCAATTGGAATAAGTAATATACAAATATATCGAATATTTCGTAAAACTATTTCTTGTGAAATATTATACCGTCTAGATATACAGGGTGTTTCCTAAACATGCGGCAAAAATTCAGGGGGTTGTTCCTTGGACTATTCTAAGAATATTTTGTCCGTTGATGATTTTTGAAAAACCTATTTGTTTCGAAGATACAGGGCGAACAACATTTTTCATATTTTTAAAATTAATAATAGTTTGAATAAAAATGCGTACCGCACTGTGTTTACTAAGTAGTTACAATTTATTTTTAAATTTGTTTAACAACATTCCAATTACTAAAAACGGCCAGTTTTTTGACTAAAAATTGCTAATACATCACAAAACGAATTCAAATGAAAACCGTGTTTAATCTGTATTCCTTTACCATTTGCACTTATCAATTTTTAGTAAAAAACTGGCCGTTTTTAGTAATTGGAATGTTGTTAAACAAATTTAAAAATAAATTGTACCTACTTAGTAAACACAGTGCGGTACGCATTTTTATTTAAACTATTATAAATTTTAAAAATATGAAAAATGTTGTTCGCCCTGTATCTTCGAAACAAACAGGTTTTTCAAAAATCATCAAGGAACAAAATATTCTCAGAATAGTCCAAGGAACAACCCCCTGAATTTTTGCCGCGTGTTTAGGAAACACCCTGTATATAATTTTTAGTCATTCATTTGCTTGGATTCACTATTCATTGATTCATTGTACCTGAATTTAGTTTTTTCAATCAATCAATCAATTTAGCCAATTAAATTTATCAACAAGAATTCTAGAATTATTTATGATATAAAAATATTTGAAATTTTACAGTTGTTTATTAAATAACAGATATGATATCCCCGAAAATTTTCTTTTAGTATATAATTTTTCATATTCATTTCAATTGCTGTTTCATGCTGGAAGAAAATAAATTATATGATTTTTGTTTTCACGAAATGTTTAATAAATAAACGTAATAAATAAACAATTTGCTGCCTGTTTACAATTATTGTTATATTCTTTTTCTTGGCATTACGCATGGCAAACTTCATTTCATTGACAGCGTTCCTAAATATTTGAAATATTATCTATATTCCTCACAAAATTTCACGAGGAAAATTTTTTGAAAAAATTTTTTTCTTCTTGGGAGTTTGTGATGTAATAAAAGTACCAGGTGTGATCGATGAATTTTAAAACTCATTATATTCGTCTTCTTCGAAAAGATTATTTCAAAATTCCAACGCCACAATTTGTTTATGATGCGGAATTATGAAATAGAAATTCCGAAATAGCTTTTTATATCAATTCATTTCATACAATTCTGCTTCATTTTGGACTCAATTGGTTAAAAATCATAACAAAATTCTCAGTCCGTGAAAACGATTCAGGTAAAAAAAAGAAGAAAAGAGTAGCAACAGAAAAATACAGATGGTTGAAATTTATAGTCAACATCTGAACATCTGTTATGACTGTCAGAAACTTCTGAATATTATTCGTATATCGTTTTATTCTGAAACAAGTATCGGTATCAGATCTTTGTTGTTGTTCACAAATTCGTTTTTAACACAATGATGATACTACATACGAAGAATGCAAAGGCTCAAGCAAACAAGAAAATATGCAAACATATTAAACGATTCATTTTCAAGGCGACCAAACAAAACGATCATGAACGTCTTAAAAGACTACTTTCTAATACCCACTTCGCAGATATCCTGAACGGCGATAATGAAACTCCGCTAAATATAATCAGTAAAAGAATAAAAACACAACAACATATTGAAACGGCGAAAATTTTATTACGAAATGCTGCAGATCCACTGTGGCGAGATAATGATGGCATCACACCAGCCAAATATTTATTGTTGACAAAAGGTAGGTGGTATAATTCGGACAATATAATACGAAATCATTCACGGTGGCTCACCTCGATGGTATATTATTAGTTTATGGAAAACTGATCATAATTTTGTATTGAAATTTTGCATGTTGGGGTTATTTCTTCCTAAAACATTTTCAAATCTAACAACTTCCAGTATACTGGAAACAGATAACTACTTCCTTATTCCAAATGGCACACCTAGTATATTTTTGCCTCATTGTATAGCTTTTTTGATGGCAATTTCGGGAATATGTCATACCTTGTGAAAAACTCAACGGTTCATGAGTTAATGGGATTCTTATGGAAGAAATGGTGATGAAGGGGACTCATATTTTTTTTAATATTTCTACAGAAGAGGTTTTTTTCGAAAAAAATCTTTCTCCTTTTCGATTTTGCAAATACGTAGTGTTATTAAACCGGTTCGCGATTTGGACTAAAAATGTACTGGGTGTAAAAAAATCCTGAATTCGGACAATTCAAATTCATCATAACTCAAGATTACTAACTCATTATGAATATATATTATATTGAATGAAATATATTTATTTGAGTGATTCTCAATTGAATATTCCAATTCGAATATTTGGTATCCGATATTCTTCCTAATTTTCGAATTTATAGTATGCAAAATATTCATTATTTTCTGTATTTACCTTCTGCAATCCAAGGTTTGGCAACTATTGCTCTCTCTCTAACGTTGTTTCACCTCGTTTGGCGCGCTTTAAGTTTGTTTTCTGAATTTCTGATGTATTAAGTTATTCATCTCAATATATTCTGAGTTTATATAAAACGTTGATTCACTATGGGAAAAAGGGAAGTGCGTTTTTTGTGGAGAAACTCGCGAATTAAGTGAAATATTGTATGCGCGCTTCATGTCAAATTCGATAGTTCATGTTGGGAACAAAATTTGCTTACTGACAATGACATATACTCCCACATGTTTATTACTCTGAGGTTCAAACTAAGGATCATATATTGAAAACCATTCGAGATAATCCTGGCTGCGCCTTTGCCTCCTTTCTAAAAGTAATAATAATAATAATAATATTTTTTTTTTGAAAATATGAAAAGGAGAAGATGTTGTCTTCATATGAATAATTATACAAACTATGGTTTAGCGAAAAAATATATAGTTTCCACATCTATAACACTTCATTCGATTAGGTGTACAAAATATATTTCGACCTGTATATCCGAAACGCCGGATGTTTTACCATTCGCTATAGAGTTATATTGAATGATCGTTATGCCCTCTATCACCCAATGAAATTTTGACCATATCTTGACGAACAATTAAAAATGATAGAGAATAACAATCACTTCAACCTATGATATCTTCTTCAGATTCATCGCTCATCGACCTTTTGTTGGAGTATCTTTATGACGTGCAGGCATTCCTAGACCCAGAAAAAAACACCGCTCTGCACATAGCTCTAGAGACTGGAGATGGACCAACATTTTCAAAACTCCTCAAGCTTCACGCCAATCCTAACATCAAGAACTCCTTAGGCCAAACCCCGTTACACATGGCAGTATTAAGCTCTAATCACGACTGCCTGAAGGACATGATGAACAATGGAGGAGATATAAATCTACCAGGTCGAGAATACTTAACACCTCTACACATGGTGGTAAGAAAGAAGTGTATGAAGAGTTTGCAGACTGTTTTAGCCTTCAAGCCCAAAACAGATGTCACGAACACTCATGAATTGACTCCCTTGATGGAGCTTGTACTATCCAACAATCATTCAACATTCCCTCTCATTTATGAATTGTTGGAGCATGGAGTTGATGTGGGATTTACTGATTCCAAAGGGTACAACTGCCTCTACCAGTGTGTTGATCGAATGCTTGATAACAATGACGGTACCTTTACCTATTTGTTACGCCTATTCATTCAGTATGGTTTAGACATCAATGCGGTGACAATGGAAAATGAGACAGCCTTACATATAGCAATTCGCAAGTGTGAAGAATCTATAGTGTTGTCTTTGCTAATATATGGAAGCGACTTGAAGATCGAAAGTACAAATGGAACGGCCTTAGATATAGTCATGGTCAGGCGACGTGACCCTCATATTGTAGAGTGTTTGGTCAGCTATATTGCTCTGAATGGATGTTCTGATATTCAGGAATATTTATCTCTCAAACATTCCATAATGAGTATTAAATCATTAAAAGCTGTACTCAGTCCATGTCAACAACTAATGGAGCTTTACAAAACTATGGCTATAACCACAAACTTATCACTCTATGATTTCATAACCATGAGCATAGAAACTTTAGCTCGTCGTATACCGAATAATGTATTGAAAAATGGTTTCAAAATGGATCTTGGACCTTATTCGACATTTCATAAGATTGTAGATTTTAAATTACAAGATGTTCGTAGATGTCAAACGGCGTGCTTACACGTTGGATTATTTTTGAGAAGTGTTTTTCGTCCATTCGTGGAAGAAGATGAATTTGTTTCGTATTTTGGATATCACGAAGCCTTCAAATTGCATAGGCGTTTGATGTTGTATCGTAGGGAATGGAGTCTGAAAGATTTGTCTGCCGGAATATATTCAATTGATTCTTGAAATTGAATGAAAATGTTGAGAGTAACACCTCATTTTTCATTTGTATTGATTAAAGAAATTTTTTTGAAAATTTTATTAGAAAGGAAAAAAAAATACGCAAATAACTGAATAATTTTATTTTTTATTGATGAATATCAATTCATTAATATTCTTCACATTGTTGTTCTTTTATTTTTGTACCTGATATTATATATAACTTATAATTGTTTTTAAAGGACGAATGAGCCACTTTGAAGTATTTATGTTATTCATGGTGGTCAATTTTTGTATATACTATGATCGATTTTTTGTAATTTTAGATATAAGTAGGTGTATTTTATATATTATTATTTTTTGTATTATTCACATTATTGATATCAATTGTTTATATTCATTTTAAAACCAAATAAAGATAGATTTTGTGAATCAATATGATTCGTCGATAGTTTTAAATGCTTTCAATTATCGAGAATTAGATAATTTTATCCAATATTAACTATGAATTTCATTTTAAAATTTGCATGGAAATTATATAAATTTCACAGTAGATCTCAAATGAGCATTCATGTTCTTATTCCATCCACTAAATACAATAAGTCTCGAGCCTAACTAATTCTTTATTTATTTACTATTAATTATTATTCAAATTTGAAATTCATCAACATTCTCACATTCAAGAGTAATACATGTATTTTAGCGCTCCCCCAACTTTTTAATACCTTTTCTGTAGAAGGAATCAGCTCTGCTTTCGAAATAGGCTTTAATCTCCGATCACTTCTTCATTGAAGTCAAATTTAAAGTCAGCCCGTTTTGAAAAATTGTGTGACAAATGTATAAAAAAAACTTCAACGTATGTCATATACAGGGTGTTTCCTAAACATGCGGCAAAAATTCAGGGGGTTGTTCCTTGGACTATTTTAAGCATGTTTTGTCCTTGGATGATTTTTGAAAAACCTCTTTGTTTCGAAGATACAGGGCGAACAACATTTTTCATATTTTTAAAATTAATAATAGTTTAAATAAAAATGCGTACCGCACTGTGTTTACTAAGTAGGTACAATTTATTTTTAAATTTGTTTAACAACATTCCAATTACTAAAAACGGCCAGTTTTTTGACTAAAAATTGATAAGTGCAGATGGTAAAGGAATACAGATTAAACACGGTTTTCATTTGAATTCGTTTTGTGATGTATTAGCAATTAACATTTTATCTTTGACTATTATGAATCGCTATACAAACACCGAGATGACTGACATGCATTTCATTTATGGACTTGCTGATGGAAATTCATTAAAAGCTAGGATAAATGTCAAATAAAATGTTATTATCTGAAATTTTGTTTCCCCTATATCTTCGAAACAAATAGGTTTTTCAAAAATCATCAAAGGACAAAATATTCTTAGAATAGTCCAAGGAACAACCCCCTGAATTTTTGCCGCATGTTTAGGAAACACCCTGTATAGTTAACAACGAGATAACTCAAAAAAGGGCATTTTGAGTAATCGCAGCCAACCACGTGAAAACTGATTACTGGAGCATGCCAGGTGATTCTTAAAATTTGAAACTCTGTGGTACTCAGAATACGAGAGATAGACCAAACATATGTTATATATTCGAAATCGGGGGAAAAAGAGCTAGTCAAATATAGAAAAATATACAGGGTGTTTCATTTGAAAAAATGAAGTTTCATCCAATATGTTGCCCACTCTGTATATATTTAATTTTTTGAAATCATTTTAGAAAACACTAGTCGATTTCGTGAAACTTTTGTTGAAACATTTTTTTTGTACCTCTTAGTACCAAAGTTAAAGGGGGGTCAAATTATGGTGAAAAACCCGATACACGTTCAGATGATATCTTAACAATGTCTGCTATGTCGATCAACTTCACTCTACGGTCATTCAAAATTATTTTGTGAACTTTTTCGATTTTGTCGTCGGTGGAAGCCTCTTTTGGGCGTCCACTGCGTTCGCCGTCTTCGGTGCTCATTTCACCAAGTTTAAACTTAGCATGCCAATCAATGATGGTTGATTCACCTGGTACAGACCCTGAAAACTCTTCATCAAGCCAAGATTTTGCGTCAACTGTATTTTTTTCCTTCGAAAAGCAATATTTATCAGCACACGGAATTCTTTATCTTTTATCAAATAACAAAAGTAGCTACACTCACAACGCAATATCTCACAAACTAATTGTCGGACTGACGTCAAATTTTGACACGTATCGTTTAAAGGTTGGTACGAACTGAAAATCATATGGTTTTAATACTAGCACTGCCATCTGTGCATCAGATCGGGGACTTTTCAATTAGCCTTATAACTGTAATTTGGAGAATTCATTTGATTATAGGACAAACCGCCACTACCCAAGAGTTCTGGATTGAAGGGTCAGCGATAAGTGAGTAGGGTCCTTATAAAGGGTGTTTTTTTTTAGAGCTATAGAACTTTAGATTGCAATGAAACAACGATGGATCATTAGATTGACATGAATTTTATTTATCCGCAAGATAATCTTGTGGCATTACATTTCAAATATGATTTCTGGCATATGATTGCCACGGCTGGCTTGGATGTAGTCCAATCTGGATATCCAATTTTCGATAACTTTTTCCAACATTTGTGGCCGTATATCGGCAATAACCCGGCGTTGTCTTCGAAATGGTCAAGGGTTTGTGTCTTATCCGCATAGACCAATGACTTTACATAGCCCCACAGAAAGTAGTCTAGCGGTGTTAAATCACAAGATCTTGGAGGCCAATTCACAGGTCCAAAACGTGAAATTGGGCGGTCACCAAAAGTGTCTTCCAATAAATCGATTGTGGCACGAGCTGTGTGACATGTTGCGCCGTCTTGTTGGAACCACAGCTCCTGGACATCATAGTTGTTTAATTCAGGAATGAAAAAGTTAGTAATCATGGCTCTATACCGATCACCATTGACTGTAACGTTCTGGCCATCATCGTTTTTGAAGAAGTACGGACCAATGATTCCACCAGCCTTTAAAGCGCACCAAACAGTCAGTTTTTCTGGATGTAACGGTGTTTCGACATACATTTGAGGATTAGCTTCACTCCAATTGTGGCAGTTTTGTTTGCTGACGTAGTCATTCAACCAGAAGTGCGCTTCATCGCTAAACAAAATAAAATAGACGTAGTGCGCGATACGTATTATACACAGAACCATTATTTTCGAAACGAAATTGCACTATTTCCAAGCGTTGTTCAGGCGTGAGTCTATTCATGATGAATTGCCAAACTAAACTGAGAATAAATCACTTGACAGCTGTTAAATCGGTCGCCATCTTGAACAATAATGCCAACTTAAAGTTATATACCTCGAAAAAAAACACCCGTTAAAATTCAACATTGACATTACGTCAAAGATAAGAACCAACGCACAAAAACAAAATCGACTGAAAAACACTCGAATATTCACGAAAGTGACGACATTCCTTTTGGCAATGACGGGATTGCGTATTTCCGCTACGCGGCCTACGCCAGGGACGTAGCCGATGCTCCGGATGTCTGTTTGACAATTCAAATAAAACCTATTGTTGGGTCACATTCCCGCTGTCATCCGGTAGACGTACGAATAACAGCTTTATATAACATCTCAGGCGGCTGCAAATTTTCTTGACACTCGATCATTGGGTTCGTAAACATGTCAGACCCACCGCTTGATATTCACACATGTATAAACATGTTCGCGTCTTCTACTTTGTTGTGATGTTGAGGGGGGCATATTGGAAAGCATTAGAATCGCTCACCTGTGAATTATGTTAACGGTTTTCGAGCAATTTTCCGCGTTGGGATTTTGATTCCGGCATTGATTTATTTATTCCATTTTTCTTATATGCACAAGCACCGCAATTGTATTTTATGTACACGCCATACTTTTTGAGAGCTTTTGAATCAAACATGAAAAAAAGTTGAAATATAATATAAATTGGGCCAATTGAAAAGTCCCCGGTCTGATGCACAGATGGCGGTGCTAGTATTAAATTCATATGATATTTAGTTAGTACCAACCTTCAAACGATAAGTGTCAAAATTTGACAGCAGTCCGACCATTAGTTTGTGAGATATTGTGTTGTGAGTGTAGCTACTTCTTTCATTTGAAAAAAGATGGGAAAAAAGAATTTCGTGTGCTGATGAAATATTGCATTTTAAAGGGAATGAATACAGTTGAAGCAAAATCTTGCTTCATGAAGAGTTTGACACTTTTCGAAATAACTTTTAACGCTGAATTCAACGATATATCATAAAATGTCATTCAAAGTTGATTTTCAGGTGATTTTGACCCTTATCCAAATTTCTTTGGGTCGGATCTGTATTACATTTAGGTACCTTTAGTTTAATTGTCCTGTAAATGGGTTAAACTGTTGGACAATGAAGCTATTATTATTATAAATTAACAACCTGCAATACATTTCGATGAGAAAGTCAACTTACTCATCTTGAACTAAATGGAACATATCAGAATCAAATCAAGAAACAAGTAATTATTATTTACATACTTCAATTCATAATAAACGAATTATCATTCAATGAAAGAAAAATCGAATGATTATTGGAAAGTAAATGAAAATGAATGAAGTAATTGTTTGAAATGTCCACCATTTTGCGAAATGCACTTAACGGTTCTGGAACCCATACTTCTTATACATTTGTTTATTTCGTCTTCTTGAATACCTTCCAATACATTCTCAATCTTCTCGCGAGAAATCACTATTGTTGGATTTGTCATTTGTTCCGTTGAAACAAATTACAGAATCGAATTTGATTTTGATATCATTACGATATAATTTTTGCAAGGCTTGGTATTCGAATTTAAAATAATTGTATTCGCGTCTCTTGACTATTTTATTAACAGCAGTTTTTGATAAATTGCATTCACTACAGATCCGACCCAAAGAAAATTGGATAAGG
The DNA here is from genome assembly GCF_914767665.1 of Harmonia axyridis. Taxonomy (NCBI): domain Eukaryota; kingdom Metazoa; phylum Arthropoda; class Insecta; order Coleoptera; family Coccinellidae; genus Harmonia; species Harmonia axyridis. Next base: position 81,938,017 of record NC_059501.1, read on the forward strand.
GTCAAAATCACCTAGAAATCAACTTTGAATGACATTGTATGATATATCGTTGAATTCAGCTTTAAAAGTTATTTCGAAAAGTGTCATAAAATATACAGGTCCGTATTGAAAAAAATGAGGTTGAAGGTGGCTCAGAGAGCACGAAACGTTGGATACGAAAACTGATTACGTCAAATTGAGAACAATTTACTGTCAAATAAAAAATTCCGGTAACATTTTTTGATAATATTTGAAATGAAGTGGGAAAAAAAGAAAAATCAAAATGACGGAATTTACTCTTTTTATGATATCTCAATAACCGGCCCTGATAAACTCGATTTGTTTTAACTGCTTGATAATGCTTCTATGCCTGCAACTTTTTCTCCATTTGATCTACGTTCTAACTCTTATGGTTTAAAAGTTACCTAACAATCTCATTGAAAAAGTGGCCACCCTATATAGCGTTATTGGATCGTTTAAAGGATGAAATCGTCAAGAAACGGCCCTATTTGAAGAGAAAAAAAGGGTGCTGTTTCATGAAAACAATGCGCCGTGTCACAAATCAATGGAAACAATGGCAAAACTGCATGAATTGGGCTTCGAATTGCTTCTGCATGCACTGCATTGGCCAGATCTGGCCCCAGCGTTTTTTCTGTTCTCATACGTCAAAAAAATGCTCGTTGAAAAGAAATTTAGCGCCAATAAAGAAGTAATTGCCGAAACTAAGACCTATTTTGAAGCGAAGACAAATCGTACTACAAAAATGGTATCGATAAGTTGAAAGATCGCTATAATCGCTGTATAGGTCTCGAAGGCAACTATGTTGAGAAATAAAATCGAATTTTGCCAAAAAATATGTTTCACTATGCTAGACCGAGGACTTTTCAATTCGTCTGTTGCAATGCTGCTTTCAAATTCAAATCCGTTCCAAAATAACAATTCCTCATCGAAATCAATTCAGGTATACAACATCGAATATTTCAAACACCGGATTTTACACAACGGATTTTTATACTACCGTGAAACGAACGAACATACATTTAACGCCGTTATTCACGTCCATATTATCGAAATACATACCATAAACAAAACGGAAGTCTCGCCGTGCCATGGTGGGCAAACATTCATACATCCGATAACCTGATAAATAATCAGTCGTGTGTATGGCACCAATGAATTGACACTAACGTGCGTGAACGGTCTGCCGGAAATGCATGAATGGGCGTAATCGGGCGTTAAGAAGCGCCCTCCTGGGCGGCTGGGGTTGGGGGATGACGGCCTGATATTAGGTTATCCCGACGATGACCGAACTAGGGATAGCGAAGGTTTTCGGGGTTAGCCTTGAACATTTTGAGGAAGAGTGACTGATTTTCTCTTTGTCAGATCAGAATTCCCGAGTTTTTGTCATTAAGCTGAAAAGAAGCGGAGGTACTGGGTACTGCATTACGTGAAGTGCCATCTGATGGGGGATTATCACAACGTTTTAGTTTTAAGTCGCCCTGGAACGAAGGTTGATCTAGTCTAGGCGAACACTACAATGAACGACTTGAAGGATACTAGAAACAAGTTCATAAAAAAGCACTCCACTTGATAAGTCCCTGACCTCACCACTTAAAACACATTTTTCTTGAAAATTCGTCTTCATTTGTCATCTTGAAGAGTCTTAGTACTCAATACTTTTTCGGTGGAATATTGCCGTTTGCTTTTGAAATAAGATTAAAAAACGATGATGGCCAGAACGTTAGAGTCAGTGGTGATCGGTATAGAGCCATGATTACTAACGTTTTCATTCCTGAATTGAACAACCATGATGTCCAGGAGCTGTGGTTCCAACAAGACGGCGCAACATGTCACACAGCTAGTGCCACAATCGATTTATTGGAAGACACTTTTGGTGACCGCCTAATTTCACGTTTTGGACCTGTGAATTGGCCTCCACGATCTTGTGATTTAACACCGCTAGACTACTTTCTGTGGGGCTACGTAAAGTCATTGGTCTATGCGGATAAGCCACAAACCCTTGACCATTTGGAAGACAACATTCACCTTGTTATTGCCGATATACGGCCACAAATGTTGGAAAAAGTCATCGAAAATTGGACGTCCAGATTGGACTACATCCGAACCAGCCGTGGCGGTCATATGCCAGAAATCATATTTAAAATATAATGCCAGAAGATTATCTTGCGGATAAATAAAATTCATGTCAATCGAATAATCCATCGTTGTTTTATTGCAATTTAAAGTTCTATAACTCTAAAAAAACACCCTTTTGTCTGACAGTGTACGATCATCTTCCAATTGTTTTCCAGCGAAAATCAAACGTTGCTGATCTAGAGGAATTTCTTCCTTGTCTCGAATCTTAGCCTTCACATTTGGTTAAAAGGTTGAGTAGAGTGGGTAGTATTCCCGTAAGTTTGTAACTTTCAATATTTGAAACTGAATATATTGTTGTTGAACAATAAGGATTCGTTGAACCTTTATAAAGTTGGATCACAGTGTGAGTAGGAACTAGAACTTCAGTAGAAAACAACTTTTCCAAAAAAAAAAATCGTATTACAAACACACCTCCTCAGATTCTTGATTTCGTTCTAGTTCACTATCATTTCCCTTTAGAAATATAGAACCCACGTATTATCGGAATCATTGTCAGTCAACGCCCACTATCCATATCCTCCCTGCGACGTTGCCAACTATCGCACTGATTGAAGCTTGCGATAACTATTGCATCAGCACCTAAGTTATCCGCAACAATCCAATCTCCCTTATTCATAATGCAAGGAGGTATGGAAGTTCTAACGAGCGATCGCAGTTTATGCATGAGTAGCAGGTGTGGGATTGATTCCTGCTACGGGGCATATATCGGCATAAGAGATTCGAAATCGAACTAAGCGCTTGATCCTTGTTAGAGTAGTTAGAGATCGGAGACGAAGGAAACTTCCGATCTTGCATACATGATCCTTTGTGCTTGTTTGCATTATGACGTCCTTGAGTCGGTACGTATTGCAGTAGTCATATTTGAACTGGATTTATAGACGTGGGCTATGGAGGATGATTGGGATCCGGTGGGAAGCTGATTGGGTGAAATATTTCTTATTGGTATAACAGTGGTTGGCTAAGCTTTCATTTCGCTGTGGATCTGAACTCGATCCCTTTGTTATTTAAATAATCTAGGGAAGTACAAAGTCATTTATGCAAACCAAAATAACATTATCTATATTCAATGATTCAGAAATTGCTTGGGAGTTCAGAATGGATATGAAGTTGATTTGTAGTTATTGGATATGGGAACGGTCTTCAAATCAATCCACCACTGCATATTAATGAAAAAATGCATGATGAAACATATAATGAAAGTCCGTAACTCATGGGCGTACCCAGCAAGAGATAATATCCTTCAAAAATTAGTTGGTTTTTCATGGGGTGCTGATGCCAGCACTCTTCGTATGGCATCTTGGGCCTTGGTTTTGCTGCTGAATACTGTTGTTCTGTTTGGTTCAATAGTGCTCATGTTCATAAAATTGATTCACAGCTTAACGTTTCTATGAGAATTATCAGTGGAACTATTAGATCTACACCGTTACATTGGTTACCACTGCTATCACATATACCTCCGTCTCCTATTCTCAGACAGATCGCAGTCAAGTTATCTTGGAAAAAATTTAATTTCTAACCGAACTGATTTCCAAAAGTATCTCACCTCCCAGATACTAGAACTGCCAGCTTAAAGTCACTAAAACCTTTATGGACAAATACCTTCTTTAAATCTTATGAAATTGACAAGGAAATTTGACGTTCGCTATGGAGTTCTTGTAATGTTTTCAACAAAAGTCTAATCGTCGATCCTTCAAAGGAAGTTTCAAGTTTCAATTTCCCTAGGAGTATTCGGTTCATTTCAAATCGACTTAGGACTGGGCATGGTCGTTGCAATAGTATGCTCTTCAAATGGCATTCTTCAGAAAGCCCACTATGTGTTTGTGGTGTAGAAGAAATCATTGACCACTCGATGAATTTTTTTCCAATTCACAAATTTCATGGTGAATCGGAAGCTATCCATTAAGTTTTAGATTCTTTTTAAGAATGGGTCGCTTACTTTAAATCGATATAATGGAAACTCTAACATTCATTACTTCTTTATGCTTTTATATTTTCAGATTTCAGATGTAGTGATAAAATATATGTCGTCAACTTTTGGTGAAGAAGAAGAATGGAGGGGATTTTTTTAGATAACTCAATTTCAGGAGTAGGCATCTCAGTTTTTTCATTGATTTATCAACGTGTTTCTCCCATCTGAGGAGTCAATGTATTGTGACCCCTAGATATTTCACAGATTAGATTTCCCATGCCTTGAAGATCCGTTTTATATAGAGAAAATGACAGGTTCTTTGATTCATTCGAGTTGATGGTTAACTTATTCTCATGAAACCATTTTTTTATCCATAAGAGATCTCTTTCAGCCTGCAGCTTCAGTCTCCCCCAATTGTCTTCTTCATGCAATATTGCAGTATCATCCGCAAAACTTATAACTTCTTCTCTCTTCATCATTACAAGTATACTGTATACATAAATTGTTCACAAATTTGGACCTAATACTGTTTCTTGTGGTATTCCAATGTCAACAATCTTATTTCCACTAATATGGTCTCCCATTTTTACATATTGAGTTATATTCATTGAATAACTTTCTATGCCTTTCCTCTGAACCCGTTTAGGTGAGAAACAGTATCAAAAGCTTTGGCAAGGTCTACAAAAACACAAATTCCTACTTTTCCACTGTCTCTTATATATTGTATATCTTTTCTACCGATTTTCTAATCGCATCCGCTGACCTACCACCTCTAAAACCGAATTGATTGTCTGACAGTAATTTATTGTTCTCCAAAAAACTCACAATACAGGCTTTCAATATTTTCTCTATCATTTTATCTACATTGGATGTCAAGCGAATAGCACTATAATTTGAAATATTGGTTTAATCTCCTGACTTGAAAATTGGGTTAACAACATCTGTCTTGAGGACTCTCTTCCCTTATTTCAAGGAACAACCTTGAACACCACCAGAGTTGGAACCCCATAAAGATATGCATCCCCAAATCAAGCCAAAAGACATCTCGCATCTCCAGAGATGATATCCGAGGAATAATCCTGCTGAGCCACTCAACAAGACTCCATAACCCCAAATCATTGTTCCCTCCCTCCAGCTCAGTCTACATCTCACCCCAAAAAGACGAAACCCAAGATTCGCCCTCTGTTCCGGATTATAATGCCCCGTAACGTCTTTTAATTAGCACCGCTGATGGCAATTAAAGAAGAGCAGGCCAGGTTCTCTCAACAGCCCCAGCCAGCCTTGACTTGATAACATTGCAGTCTCCATCTATCTTCATTACGCAGCAGGAACGTTTCCTGATAAAACGCCAATTAGATTCGTACTATTCAGCGTCTTGACGATTATATTTCTGAAATTTCATCCGAGCAATCTATTCTGTTCTTGACGCAGGGGCTGGCGCGATGATTTTCCGGGAATTGTCTCATTGTTACAGCTCTAGTTTGTTCTCCGCTTTTTCTGGAGGATTGTGCGATGACGAGACAATGAGCGCTCGGAGATTCCTTTGATGGTAACCGCCCCTAAGTTCGAAGAATGCCGAATAATTATAGTTTCTTGGAATATTGAAAACTAAGTTTGGCGGATTCGTCATTTAACAAATGGAGTTGCATCAAAGAAACGGAAGATTCGTTTTTTTTTGTTTTATCGAAGCTGTGTTCTGGATGAAAACAATCAATGCTCAGAGTTTTCACTGCTAACAACTATCCGAGAGTTCTAAGAAAGTTAAATTATTATACTTTCTTGGAATACAGCGTATGCTTCCTTGGAATACTTTCCTGGGTGGGTGCAATACAATCTTATCGAATGGTTACAGACAGAATTCTTCAGATAACACATCTGAAATGTGAAAGGAATTAGTTACAACATGCATTAGGAAGACCTCCAAGAAGATGGAAAGATTCGGGGTTTTCAATATCTCAGGAGAACTTAGAGTTGAAAACTATAGGCCTAAGGCCTGCAATACATGGAAGAAGAACAGAAGGAGCTAGCAACTGCAGAAAATTCAATTTCGCAAAGAGAAATTTCAGCAAAAGGCGGGAGAATCATAAACGTTTTGGCTTTTATAACAGAGAAGTTGTTTGGAAGCTCAGTCCATAGGTTTGTTAATGATTTTTTAACAACAAACGACTTTTGAAAGGTACTTGACGAAACATCAATATGTTGTTCTTCTTGTAGTGATAGTCCAAGAGGCCTTTTCCAAAATGGAGTCTAATCGTGTAATATGAATTCCAACGTCTAGGGGTAGGAGGAATTACAACAGGGGAGGCACGAAGAGCAAAAGTTTAAGAACTCCTGCCATAGATCATCGAACATTTCAGCATTGTCCCAAAAAGGAGTTGATGAATACACTCCTTAAAACCATATCTACCACTAGATGCAAAACATCATTTGAAACTTCTTGGATATATTAGATTGGATAATCATATATTACTGTCAGTTCTCAGAGCATGGAATCGACAGAGTTAATCAACTCCAACAATTATAATTTTTTCTTTGAAAATTAATCCAAAAAATTGACATTTTACTAGTACTTCTGTTTCCAAACTACTTCTTTCCCATAATTGTTTTGTTTGTTGTTTTAACAGATTTATCAAAAATCGTTTGTCGAATAACACTCGAGAAAAAAATTTAGGCTCATAGAATTTTTCGATTGTACCTAATATTCAAGTTTGTTGTTTTTCGGATATTTTGCTCACTACATTTTCTTCGAAACCACGTGAGAAAACTTCTTAATTATTATCCATACATTTTGTCAGCAAAATGTTATGTCTAATGACACAACATATAAATAAATCAGTAGATGAATACTTGTGTTCAATGAATCGACAAGTATTCATCTAGTTGAACCTGAAATCATAATTTGTGAAGTTGAACTGAAATTTCTGAATTTATACATTTGTGCGACGCCATATCAAACACATTTCCTTCAGCGCCGATTTTCTTTCAGGAATAAGCCCACGCCAACTGCGAAATCCGCTTATACTCCTCACGTCTTTTGTCGCTTCCACCCTTCTTCAACATAAATTAGACCAATTCTAATTCCGTCTTAACAACATATAAAGCGGTCTCCCGAAGCCCAGATCACACTAACGATAATGGCGTCTGGCCCTTCGAGCATGGATCGGCTCAGCGATTCTGCGGCGAGAGGTGGTGATGATCAGTTCGGGGAAAGAGTTATCCCACTTCTTCCGGGAATTTGGATGGGTCTTGGGGTTCTTGATGAAAATCATTATGGATGAGATAAGGAGAGCCAATTTTACGTCTTCGGGGGCGAGGAATTAGTTTTATGGTTGGATATTATTCTCCGATTTGGATGGAGGTTGAATGAGAAGCAGTTGAAGAAGATGTCACGCGTTCGAGTTGGTAAAAAGATCGCAGCAAGTGATGGGGTTAGAGACGTATGGCGTAGCTTCAGTCATAATGCGAATGAAGAGTTGTGAGAAATACTAAACTGCAATAAAATAACAAATAATAAAGTGAATTTATTATCTTCTTCTTTCGGTGTCTACTCTAGTGAATATTGGCAACAACTATTGCAAATTTGTGTCTCTTTTGGATGGTGTGAATCAACGTTCGGACATTCTTCCCTGTCCATGATAAAAAACTTCATTGAAAATAAGAATAGATCATTTTGAGATGAAAATGTATGCAGAATCAGAAAAGATGAAAACTATATTGATAAAAGTAGGGCTTTTTTTCGAGTGTTCAACTTCAAAGTAATCATATTGGGCCCTATTCTACTTTTGGTCAATTTTTATTTTTCATAGATGGTGGAATTATTTTCAGTATAATGGAATGTATAAATTATTAACACCTGTACTGGTTTATTTTACACTTTTACAAACATTACCTCGACTAGGTTATGTTGTTTTTACAGCTGACCCAAGAAGAGAAAAGGAGTGAGAATTTTTAATGCGTCCAGGACATTCACTTCAACCATAGAATGTTAAGCATAGAATTCATGATTACAAACAATAAAGAAACTTATCTAAAATTATACAAATAATGCTCTTCACATTGAAAAACCTCATCAGACAACGAAAATATAATAAGGGACATTAACTAGAAATTATATTACAATCAAATACATGAAAGAGAACCGACGCTGGCGCCATCTATTGGATTTCTCTTGAGGATACGATTGTTTGCAACTGCAACTGCAAAATCTCCAGATGGATTAGGGCAATAGAAAACAAATCTTCACACAAATCTATCTTAATTAACTGAATTCCTCAGAAAACCGTGTACCTCGGACACTAGGTGAATTAAAATACTATTACGGTGTTATTTTTGAATTGGCTAGATGTCCTCTAGGCAGAATTTCTATCTGTTCGTTCAATCATGAATCACTTTGTATTAAATTTTGATTTAATTAAGGAGGTTACGTTTCACTGCGACCTAATGGTTTATTGTGCCTCCATCAGAGCTATTATCTCCATAACGTGATCTACAGCTCCCCTTTCAGTTCCAGAGTTATGAACTCCAATATCTGGGATGGCTTCAAGGAGGCTAATTCCTTACTTATATAAGTTTCGTGTCCGAATCAGGTTTTGCGTTGGCTAGCGATGGCGAGGCATTCCGTCACTAGGTGATCCGTAGTTTCTTCCTCCCCCCCACAGAGTCTGCACTCGTAATTATCTGTTAAACCCATTCTCATGAGGTGTTTTCTAAGGCGGCATTGCCCTGTGAGGAGGTGTAGCATATTCTTACTAAGATCCAGATACTTCTTGGATCTTGTAGAGTCAAAGTTTCAAAGAATTTTTTTGGAGTGATTCAGACCAGGAAGATTCCGCCAGAGTTTTTCTCTTTTGGTTACCTCCCTTTCCTAAAACTCTTTCTTGTAAGTGCATTTGTCTACACCTCAGAAAGGTTCCGGGCCGATGAAAGTAGTTTGTGCTCCTTTTCTGGCAAGTGTGTTGGCCTCCTCATTACCTCTGATTCCCGAGAGGCCAGGAACCCAGATTAAAGAGACCTTGTTATTCTTACCCATTTCATTAAGTTTTTTTCGGTATTCCAATACCATCTTAGAATCGATGGTATGTGAGCTCAGTGCTTTAATTGCAGCCTGACTATCGGAATGTATTGATATGTCACATTTGCGATAGTTTCTTGCTATGTTGCATTCTACACATCTTTCTATTGCAAGTATCTCTGCCTGAAAGACACTTCGACAGTGGCCTAGCAATATTGAGCATTTGGTACCATTCCCGAATACTCCAGCGCCAGTCCTCGTTGTGGTTTTGGAACCATCTGTATACCATTTGATGGTATTCTTTTTAAGAACTAGGATTGTGGACTCCTTTTCCCAATTTTCTTAATATCGTAATGAATGTTTGACGCTAATTTTCTTTATCACCCCATAATCACCCTGTATACGTACATCGGTTTTAATCAGCTAGAACAACATTTGAATAATTGGAAGGCATCATCAGTAGTGATGAAGAACATTCAATATGAGTAGCTATACACTTTTCTATAGAACAAATAAATCACTGAATATAAAGAAAATAAACTCACATAGATTAACAGTAATATAGAATTTTCGGAACAATACCCAGAAAGCCAGAAATTTTTCACGAGAATGTCTCAAATCTATGGAGCAGGTCAAATAATTCCTGCTGAGTTTCCAGAACACAATGAATCAATCATTTCAATGAAAAATAAAAAAAAAAACATCAAAACACATTCAATTGCACTTTATGCATATTCTAGTTCGAATATCATGTGTGACCCAACACAACAAATTCACGTTGGATTTTCCACTAACCGAAATGCGAATTTGCCGAAACTATCTGTTTCAGATTCCTTTTAGATTATTTCAACAGGATGCAAATCACCGGTTCCAATGAATTAGCACTCTGAAATTGCGGATGTATCTTTGGAGACCTAATGGATTTTTCGATCATAACTCGTTAACATAGCCTAATTGGATACTAATTTCAATACTAATTGATGGCCAATAGCGTTTGATCCATTTATATTTTGCAGCGCCGCTATTTACTGAACGATGTGCAGGATGTGGAAATAAAACCATCATTTAATGCTAATGAGGCGCCGAATATTGTTATGATTTATTTTGTGTGAATATTGTTTCGATTGAAAAAATACTGCATATGTTGTTCTACATGTTGAATGTACCTTTTTGTTTTGGTTTCTCTATTATTTGAACAGAATTTTCATATTAAAAAAAACTCGTCCATTTTTACAGAGAATTTATGAAATGTCTAGCGCAAGTAGCTTGTTCATTGAGGATAGAATTCCATAGGTGATAGAATAAAATTCTCCCCAAATTAGCATAAACAGTCTGAAGGTAAACTTCCAAATACAAAATGAATTTCAAGTTTGACCTGTGATTACATAAATGTATTTTGCTTGAATGTTTGTTGATTCTAGAAGCTCGATCAACATATAATTTTGCAGCAAGCTTCAAAATAAATTACAAGCAGAATTTAATTAGGTGGAGTCTATCTGAAATCGAAGAGAAATAATCGGTATTTTTTTGGGTATTGTGTTTGGATTTTATATAGTTCTGGTGGCGCAAGCATAATTGCATTTTCTCTATTTCAGTATCGTAATGAGTTCATTACAGTTCTAAAAACAGTGCTGTAATGTAACTCATTACAGCATTGTTTTCAGTTATGTTTTTTGTTCTGTGGTTGTCTACACAGACTTTCAATCCTATCAAAATTCAACACATGTCAAATTTTCAATATAATACAATTTGGATATAGTGAAATGATTTGCAACTTTATTCGAAATTTCTCTTGATTCTGGTGGTGTTAAATCCATTTCTTCAGACATAATTCACGAATATAATGCGTAATTATAAATTATATCAAAATTCGAAACGTACGATTCAAATTGAAATTGCGTCATCTGTCAATTTTCGTGAGTCACACCAACTGGCAAGATACAATACAAATGTCACTAGGATGTATAATCTGAATTTTTCATTGAATTTCGACAATATTTCACAAAACTTGACAGGAATAGAGAAAATATCGTCAACACTCAGGCGTTCCAAAACTCGCTCCTTCGTCGCTCGTTTTCGAATTTCGCATTCGTATTGGAATAGGAGCCCATTCTGCAACTTGTTTTAGAATATACTATTGTATGTAGGTTGAATAAGTAATTTTACAATGAAATACAGTATATCTATTCAATTGCTCTTTTAGTCAATTTTAATCAACAGTAAAAACACAAGAGCTTTTTTTATCGGATGAATTTCTCTTTGCAACGAAATAGTTTTGCCAAGCACTAATTTTACGAGAAAAACTGACATAAAATCGGTTAAAATTAACACACCGATTCAAAATAAAAGTAGTATATGTTTAAATTAAAAAAATCTGACAAACTAATTGACATTTTTACTAGATATTGACGAAGAGAAGTTTTTATCCGATAAAAAAGGATGCACCTTTTTAATTGATGTCAAAGTGACAATAACATTTACAGGTATATGACATTTTGACATTGAAGTTAATTTATCATCAGAAAATAATATTTCAACTGTCAACAACTTCGAAATTATTGAGATCGACCCTACGATTCTAGATCTGAACCTACCTACGTATTTGAATTTCCTTTGGTTTTATTCGAGAACTATTGCATTCTCAGACGTCTGGATAGAAACCAATTTGAATGATAACAACACTACGTGTAACTACCGGGTAAATTTCAATCAGGTGCGTGTCAAACTGGGATCTTCAAGTGTAAAATTCAACATAATTTTTTTTTGTACTGAATTGAATATACTTGTCTGTTTTTTGGGAATCGAAATCTTTTCATTATAGCAACATTGGCCCAAAATAATAAATAAATAAGTCCTTTGTTTGAGATGCACCTAATTGAAATTGTCATAGTAGGTATATTCTTTATATTTTCAGTAGTAGATAGAGCTATAGCGCATTTCGGGATATACTCTACTCTACTTCCGGAGAAAATCAATGAATTTGAACTCAAACGTCATCCAATTGAAAGACGATTTTTCCATCGAGAATAATTTCCAAACAAGTTATTATTTATTTTCTATATTCATTCAGATCGGAAATACGGAATGATAGTGTTACGTCCCATTCTGAAATTGAAATACGTCTTGTCAATGTCGATATTTCTGTAAATGACCTTCGAATAACGTAGATCAATCCGTGTTGAAAATTTGCGTTGAACTCGAATAAAGATTTCGTGGATAAAAGAAGTTACAACAAACTCAACTTTAATAAATTATATCTCAATATCGATCTGCAGTGAGAGTGCAACAGAAATTGGTCGCAAAGTATAATAAATCGTTGTGATTAATTCAATTACCTCGATAAACTTATCGTGATATGGTTATATGAATTATTCCTCAATTATTAAGGAGAAACTAATCCGATCGAATTGAAAATCAGTACTTGGTTGGGAATTAACTACACGGAAGGTTCATGTGGAAATCTCATGAGAATCGTTGCCCTGAAAGTAATAGGGATTTCCTTATGAATTACGATAAGTTAGATGGTGTAACGCCCTCAACGGAACCCAAAAGTTTTTTCTTCTTGAGACCGAAAGAACTTAAATCTAATCAAATCAAATTTATTCCAAATTAATTCACTGAACTGAAAGAAACGGTAAGTATTAGTTCAAATCAGTCGCTTTTGTTCTTGTCTGATTTTATATCTATTTTTCGGGAAAAACATAAGTGAACGAACTTTGAATAAATGTCTTTTTATTTTTCATTCAGAATGTCATCTTTTAATATATTTTCATATTCTTTTCGGTGTAGACCAGAATAATATCGAGAAGAATTTTCAAAAGGATACGTAATATCTTTGTTTATGTTCAATGGCTTATCTCCATTAATATCTCTCATATATATCTGTGAGGATTCTCAGAAGCTCAAAGCTGACATTAGAGTTATAAAGCGCCATGGTGATTATTTCAGAGAATTATGTTTTAAATTAATCGACGAATAAGAAAATTATTGCTGAAAAAAGTCATGTTGGGAAACCTTCGTAAAGAAACCGTCAACTCTCTATTGGGTTGAATATTAACATACCAAAAAAAAAGGAATCACTTTTCTTCCTCTTTCGAAGGAGTAAAATAGCTAATACAGGGTGATTTATCGGGATGGCCTATTAGACGTTTATGGTAAACTAATCATAATTTTGAGCTGAAAAATTGCATATTGGAGTTTGAGACAATGATCTTTTTCCCTAAAATATTTTCAGATTTCTAAACTTCCGGTTATACCGGAAACAGACTACTACTTCCTTATTTTAAATGGCGCACCCAATATGTTATTGCATCATTAGGTAGCTTTTTTGAAGACAATTTCGCCAATATGTCATATATATGCCGATATTATTATTATTTATAGAAGATCATGAATTTGGACAACTCGCATTCATTTAAACTCAAAAGATTTCCAAATTAGAACCTAATTTTTTCATTATTCCAGTCGATTATACGTACAAAAATAGTGGGGGTTACCTAAGCAAACCCTATAGGTACCTAAAATGAATACTCTAAGAGTTATTGAGGAAGAACCTTAAATGAGGAAAAACCGCAATGTCTCACTATGTGGAGGAGTCTGTGACTAAAATTCGATGTCAGGATCACTGAATTTTATTTCATGAATTGAAACAAACTTCTAGTTGGGATTGTTGCGAAATCCTTGAACCGATACAATTTTAAATTACGAATAATTCATTACAATTCTTGAAATGTCAAATTTAGTTATGGAAATGTCTAAATTTAGTTTCTTTTTATGTTTTCCGGAAGTCACAGACAACTCCACACAGTTATAAATTGCGGTTTTTCCTTATTTGAAGTTTTTCCTCGATAACTCTTACGAGTATTCATTTTAAGTATAGTGTTTGCCCAAGTAATCTGCAAAAAGTTTTTTGTTCGTAGAATCGACTGAAATAATACAAAATATAGGTTCTAATTTAAAAATCTTGAGTTTTGATGAATTTGAGTTGTCCAAGTTCTTGATCTTCTTATAAACACTGTACATTTTTGGTCCAAACCGCAAACAGTCTTATAATACTACGTATTCGCAGACATGAAAAGAAAGAAAAATCTTTTTCTGCCGAAAAATTGAAAAAAAATTGGGTCCTCATTAAATCATAATTTATAAAATCCCATCTACTCATGAACCGTTGAGTTTTCTCCCAAGGTATAGCATATTGCAGAAATTTTCGACAAAAAAGCTATCTAATGATTCAATTACATACTGGGTGTGTCATTTGAAATGGGGAAGTAGTAGTCTGTTTCCGGTAAAACCGGAAAATGTAGAGATCTGAAAATATTTCAGGGAGAAAGATCATTGTCTTAAACCCCAATATGTAAATTTTCAGCTCAACATTACGATTATTAGTTTTCCATAAACGTCTAATAGGCCATCCCGGTGAAACACCCTGTATATCGGTCATACAGAAACGCTCATCCCGGTATAAATATTCATGGGTTGTACAAAAAGCTTTTTCAATGTGCTTAGGTATACGAATTCTCACCAAATCATAGTTCAAAAAACCTAGTAATCGTTATTTTATTGCGAAAAACTAGCCGTAGTTTTTGAATATCTGAAAAAACGATATTTTTCTTGTTTGTTATAATATCTACCTCAATTCAAAAGAAATAAAAAACTTTACGAACGCATTATCCTCTCGAAAAGGAATTAATATTTAGATTTAAAAAACCTTCTTCAGAAGTAGGCAAGACGTAATGACTTTAGTCACGACTAGACCCAAAATATAAAAAAAAATAACCCAGAAGCGGAACAACCATCCGAACATGAGAGCTATTAGACAACAATCCGTGTGAAAGCACTATTTTACATCCAGAAAGCTCCCACCCTTATTTTCATCGAAACTAAAGCAGCGACATAATTCAAGTTCAAAGGGGACACAAAGCTCCGACATCAGGACCTTCGAATCTCAACTGCCT
Source organism: Harmonia axyridis (assembly GCF_914767665.1). Lineage (NCBI taxonomy): Eukaryota > Metazoa > Arthropoda > Insecta > Coleoptera > Coccinellidae > Harmonia > Harmonia axyridis. The sequence continues at coordinate 81,953,027 of NC_059501.1, forward strand.
TTGTCGCCGAAATTCAGCTTTTTCGCTTTCTTATTCTCGGCGCTTCTGATGGTGATTGATTCAATTTAGGGTTGAAGAGGGATAGGATGGAATTTAGAAATTGTTGGAGGCTCCGATGAAATTCATCTTTACAGTGTTGGCAAGTCGGTATCTCACGATTTAATATCGATATGTTAGGAATGAATGCAAAAATAATGTGTAAAGTCAAACGGAGATCGAAAATTTCTTTTCACAAATAGTGAGAGTTTAATTAGAAACAAGAGGAAAGTATATTTCCTACATCTGCAAATCTTTCGTCTCTGGTGTCAGCATCATACCTACTCGAATTTTCATTTCCACTTCTCTCTTCTTTAAGCTCCACGCAGAGTATTGAAAGGATTTGAGAGCTGATAGTGCAGATGAATTGGGTGAGTTTTGAATATTTTTATAGTTTCAAAAACTCCGGTTGCATCACGTATGTAGTAAATCCTATCATGACATTTGTCTACAAGAAAATATATTGTGTTTGTGCATTTATATTAAGATGGATGAAAATAAAATGTATTCATTTGTTTCCTCATAGAAATGGTATACTTACTGGCTACTTATTGCAGCTTTTTTGCAGAAATACCTATTTCACCGACATAAGAAATTTTGATGAGAGATTGAATTTTTTATCTATCAGGAAAACATATATGACGTTGCAACGATTTTGCTAGCTTCAATTCATGTTACGCTACTGGAATTTTCGAAGACGCGGTAATTTGTCAATTCATCGTATGCGATTGGTCGGGATGCGGATGCGCGTATCTGGAGAAGAAAACAGAAATAATTTTCTGAAAGATTATCAATAATTATCGAGACATCAGAAAAGATACGTACCTTGTTTCAAATTTCAGCCCTTACTAGTTTGATTTGAGATTTAAAAATTAATTTATCGGCGAGAATTGTGTCGTGATTCTCGGTAACTGTTGACATAAGTATTTGCATTTATATGCAATAATCTCACAAGAACGAATTGATTAATTTTCAAACAGTAGTTTTTTCTAGAGTCATCTATCCTTTGGAAACGTATTTCAGATTGGTAGATTTCTCGTTGTGTCAAATAATATCAAGAAAACTCCTTCTCAGGTTTATTTCATATAATGCAATCAATTCTTTATAATTTTTTGGTTAGAAATCCAAGAAGGAGTTGTGAATTCAGGTAAACACATTCTAATATCGTTGTTCATTACCCCAAAGCACCTCCTGTGGAATTGAAACAACAGAAATCTTTCTTGGGATTGAAAAATATCAAGTTCAACCTCTTATGGGATTGAAATATCGTAAAGAAGAATTTCCTTTGGAAGTTGGAATAATACGTACGTTAAACCACTTTAGTTCCTGAAACTGAGAAAATACCTGCGTAATACCTGGCCTTATTACATCAACTTTGCTGAATGGGAATTGGAGTACTAGAGCATCCTGCTAAGATCTGGTGAAGGCTGAAAATAATTTACAGAAGAGGTTCCATCCTAATAGTACAGAAGTTCATTAAAAACCGATTTAAGTTTAGTTTTCATTTCAAAATCTTTGTATATTTCAATTTTATTAAATTTGTAAAAACCTGGGTAGGAGTTTTGTTGCCAAATAAGCCAAACCACCCCTAGAAATCAGTCTTTAGAGTCTCATGGGCAATTGTTACATTACAACGTATGAGTTCAAAAACTGAAAATGTCATAATAAAATATAGTTATGAGTGATACTTTTGGTTTTTGAATTTATACGTAGAATATGATTTCCCTCGAGAGAGAGAAAACATTTAATCTCTCATCAAAATTTCTATTGGGTTTTATAATCATATATAATAATGTATAACTATAAAAAAAACTTCTTTGAACTGAATCGTAACCTATACCTTCTTCAGGCAGAAGTACAGACAACTCATAATTAGTAATTCCAGACTTTTCAAACCTACAGATGAGCCTCATCAGGTCTTAACTCAAACCATTATCTTAATTAAAAACGACAGTAAGAACACTACGCCCAGATCAACGTTCACGTCAAAGAACAAAGATCTCTTTTACGGAATAAATGACTTCAGTTAGCAACAAAGAAAAGTAACAATTTAATGAAGCAATTAGCGGATCGCGTTGGCGAAATGAGGAATCGAAGGTTGGATAGGGACAGCCTGTGTTTTTCGTCCTGGTCCTTAGGTTGCGAACGAAGAGATGACGTTAACGAAATCTCTTCGAGTATTCTCAGAAGAGCAGCAATTAGAGTCAACTGGGAAGACGTGATCGCAATGTTAGATTTTTGCAGGAGCTCTGTTAATGGATTAGGGTGTAAGGGCAGTTTTCTGGTTAGGAATTGCTCTTAGGTATTTTGGAATTTTGCCTCGGATCATTGTTTGCAATATTGAAAGTTTACAGTATCGAGGATTGAATATTTCATGCTTAGAGAGCTGTACGATATACTGGAGTAAGGGCGTTACGAACACTGCTCAATTGCCTCAATTAACAGTCACAATCAGACCTCAGTAATAATCAGAAAGAATGATAAGGACTCTCTGGGCCATTGAATAAATGAATTTTACATTTTGAAATGGATCGAAAAAGATTCATGGAATGTACTTAGGCACTAAGACAAATCAAGTTTAAAATTGAAAACGATTGGAATTGATACAGAAGCTAAAACATTATTGGAAGCTTCTGAAGACCAAATGAGATTTGTTAAGATTGAGGCCATACTTCTTTGATTTCTGACCAATTGTTGAAGAGAAGGGCCGTTGATGAATCATAAATCTTCAGACCATGAAGATTTAGAATTAATAATTGTTTCAGCTGAACGATAATCTCTTTTTTTTCGGAATCTAAGTTAAGTTAAGTAGCAAAGTAAATATATTTGAATATGTCGAAGCTTGTAAGGTACTTCATAGCATTTTGCATGAATACTTATGTAGATCAAGGCTTTTTATGTTAAGTTAACAAAAAAACTCAAGCTGATAGATAACCAGCAAAGTCGGTTCTACGATGATTGGGTTCTTGAAATGCATCAAAATGATCCAGATTTTCATCTTAACATCATCTTCAGTAGAGAGATCTAATTTCATCTCGGAGGCTATGTAAATAGGCGAAATTGTCGTATTTTGGGATCGGAAAGTCCAATAATGATTGTTGAAAAGTCTCTCCATCCTCAACATGCTACCGTTTGGTGCGGTTTTTGAGCTGGTGGTGAAATTAATCCTTAGTCATTCGAAAATGAGTCTGCTACAACTGTAACGGTGAATAAATTGCGCTACCAAGCTATGGTTAATGATTTTTTCTAGCCAGAATTGGAATATATTGATATAAATGACGTTTATTCTCAACAAGACGATGGTTCTTGTCACACAAACAACGAAACAATCACAATTCTACGAGAAAAGTTTTCTGGCAGTGTTATTTAGACATTTTTTTCTGATCACGTGAAAGAAATGGTCTATGCGAACGCACCACTATCGATTTGAGACCTTAAAGATGCAACTCGTGAAGTCATCGAGGACAAACAGGTACCGTTAATTTCCAATATTCTCTGTACACAAACAAATCATCCATATCCAACTAAATGAACCAAGAGCAAATATTTAAAACTTTGTTGTTTAGTTTACAAATATTGGTTGGCTCCTCCAACTTCAACTTCAATATTATCCTCTTTGCGGATGACACGACTGTCTGTGGCATCTGATGACTTGGCTACTGTGCTGGAGGGAAAAGCTGCTGCGCTGGACGACGTTTATGATTGGTTTACTTCAAATGAGCTAGTTTCAAATGACCAGACGACTGTTGATTTGCTCTTCTCACTCAAGAAGATTGATCCTATATGGGCAGTACAAAGTTTTTAGGACTAACTGTCCATTCTTGTCTCCGCTGGGATTTCCACGTTGGTCTGCTGGCTACCAAAGTTTCAGAATATATATTTTTTTTAAGATCCATGTCTTAAAGATGATAATGAGGATTTCAAAGTGGCTTATTTCTCGTTGGTTGACGCTGTACTGCGTACTTTTAGCTTAGGGAGACTGCTCTTCAAGTGGCAGAATTTTGGCTCTGCAAAGGAGAACTATTAGAATCGTTAGAGGATTGTCCTACAAAAATTGCAAAACTGCATACATTAATTATTAAATATTGACTTTTCCTCATCTGTATATTTTAGATGAATTGACCTATGCTCATGCTCATAAAAATGATTTTAACCAGGAAAGGAATTACCTCATGGTAACATCCTACTTAGGGAAGGGACCTCATCTGGGAAAATTTCTGCAGATTAACTTTATCTCAAAAAAGACCATTCCATATGTCGGTTGAACTATATAATGAAATCCCTCCTCAAACGAGAAAAGAATGAAAACTTTTTTAGCGATTTTTAGACTTGGGGGTTGTGATATTTAATTTATTGAATGTTTTATATGTATAAATGTTTTATATGTAATTTTATGTAGTGCCTATTTGCTGAAGTATTAGAATTTTAAATGACGTGTGTAAACAATTAATTGTGAAGCATGAATAAACTTACTTCACCTATTTTGCTTGTTTTTCTGGTAGTCTTGATGAAGTCCAAAAATATAGACGAAACGTTGGCTTAGTCTGAATCAATCACCTTACTTCAATAGTCCTAACCGTGCAATTTGCACTTCAACATATTTTTCAACACTCATCAAGTTGTGACATGATTCAAATCGTCTCCCACACCTAACTCCCCACTCCTTATCACAATTTTTTCCGCCAAAACACCCCCGCTAAACCCTCCCATATATCATCGTCTTTTTCCAGACAACTCCCCCGATTCCAAACCGCAGGATCCTCCTGCTGGCGTGGGGCCTCTTGTTACAACACGCCAAACCGTTGATAACTTTTGAGTGGCGTGGCAAATAACCTGTGAATTATGTAGGGGTTGGTCGGCGAAGACGGGACGGGGTGAGTTATGGAGACAGAGTGGAGATGCGATAACACCTGATCCTTGGCCGTGTGGCCGGTCACGCCATCCTCCTTCCGTTATGATCAGGAATTCTTCATCCCTGGAGTAACGGACTGGACGTCCGGAACGGTTTCCTAGACCATCAATTAGAGGTTGGTGGGATTGTGGAGGTTTTAATTGTGCGAGATACAGAAGGGTTGACTTATCAAGGTTTTATGGTTCGTTTGTATTTGCAAGGCTTGAGGTTCATTCATTTACTCATAGTTGGTTGTTATGGAAGTTTATTGTATCGAGGACTGAATATTTTATGCTTCAAGAGCTACATTATTTACTCGATAAGAGTCTTATAGTATATCCAAAGTCACTTGGAGGAAGCTGAATATCTTGATTATATAATGGTTGTCCAAGCTTCTAGAAATTCTTTGAGACTAGTGAATTTAATTGCCTGACATTACTTGAAGAAAAACCCAGTATTTAGCGGATTGCGGTATCCTCTTCAGAGGGACATCTATGGCCAATCATTTGATGAGTTCAAGTGACTTTGGATAGACTATACGAATACTGCTCAATTATTAGTCATCATTCTCTCTCTCTTTCTCTTAAGCCATTTGACATCCAATGTTGGATATAGGCCTCTTCTGAACTCTTTCATGCTCTCCTATCCCGTGCTTCCTTCATCCACTGATTTCCTGCGCTCTCTTCGATGTCATCTCGCCATCTCTTAAGCGGTCTCCCAACGCTTCTTTTACTCATGCGTGGTCTCCATTGAGTTATTTTCAATGTCCATCTATTCGGATTCTGGCGTGCAACATGTCCAGCCAATGCCACTTCAACTCTTTTATTTGCTCTGCGATATCGTTTACTTTTCTCCTCTCCCGAATGATTTTGTTGGAGATTTTATCTTTCATAGTTACCCCCAACATAACTCGTTCCATGGCTCTTTGGCTCACACCCAGTAATCAAAAGGACTGTTTCTCTGGGTCATAAATAAAGCAATATTACCTTCTCAAATTGATGAATAGAAGAAACTGAGACAATGGGATAAATCAAGTTTGAATTTAAAGATGATTGGTACTGATTTAGAAGCTAAAACACTATTTGAAGCTCCTGAAGACCAAATGAGATTTGTTAAGATTGATGCCATACTCCTTTGACTGTAGGAACCTACCTCTTTTTTTTCTTTTTATTCGCTCAATGAAACTAAAAAACTTCCATGTTTCACAGACAATCAATTAAATATTCTGGTAATTCTACGCCTTCCGTATTTTGTTCATCGGTTCAAAATATTTCAATATTGGAATTTCACGGGTTGAACATTGGTGGTAAACACTGGCCTACCACGGATCGCTGCAAATCTTTTTAAATCAAACTGATTTGAGGTCAACCCCATCGGTTAAAACAAAATTCATGTATTCACCGCTGATTTCCAGGGTTAAATCACGAAAATTATGGAATATAATATCGGGGAATATCATCGTTCCGATAACCATATATTCGGTAAATTACACATACTGACCCTGCCGATATTTCATCAATCAAAGTAGGTATCATTTTTGAATTATAATGCGAGCAGGCCTTCCAACATTGACGACGAATAAATTCACGATTATTTTTGACTGTGCGCGCTAATTGAAAATATTCGTTATTTGAAGTTGCATCGTTAGTTTTGTAGCGATGGGGTTTTAACGTTTTCACGATGAGTTTTTCGGTTTACGTTGATTTTTCGAGCGTTCATTGGTTAAAATGTAGGGTATGGTTGGCCAATTTCGACAGATTTTAATGTGGAAATTTCAGTATACCAAAAACCCGCTTGTAAACGGTATTTATGAGTGATTGTAACATGACAGTGCTTGTATTCTGGGTATATGATAAAATTCAAATCAAGGGTTGTGTTTTACCAGGTGACAGTGGATGAAATTTGGATTCATCACTACACTACACTCATCAGTCAAAAAAAGCGTCAGCTGAGTGTATCAGCTTGCTAGTTCATGACAATTGTGTATTGAAATGTGCAAGGTATATTGACATATTCTGACAGTCAGGCTGTAGCATTGAGCTCACATCTGGGATGGTATTGTAATCAAACAAAATGAAGAGGCCAACACACTTGCTAAAATAAAAGGAGCACAAATTCCCTTCATCGGCCCAGAACCTTTCTGTATCATAGGAAAATGTATACTCACTAGAAAGAGTTTCAAGAGAAGGAATAATAATACACCAAAATAGAACATCTGGCGAAATCTTCCTGGGTTGGATCAATCCAAGGAGTTTATTCGAAACTTTGATACTGTAAGATCTCAGCAAGAATATGCTGCACGTCCTTACAGAGCATTTCCGCTCCAGGAAGCACCGCATGAGAATAAGACTAGCAGAGAACGATGAGTGTAGATTCTGTGGAGAGAAGGAAGAAAGAAGAGAAAAACCACCTGGTGATGGAATGCCTCGCCATCGGTAGCCAAATTCTTTGGGCAAGAGACTGGTAGACGTGAGGCGGTAACCTCATTGCAGCCATCCAATCTGAAATTTTGACAAGATTTTAGATTGTAAATTGAAAGTAAGCTGGGATGGCTGCAATGAGGTTATCGCCTCACGTCTACCAGTCTCTTGCCCAAAAAGAATTTGGCTATAATGTGGCTAGCGATGGCGAGGTATTCCTTCACCAGGTAAAACCATCAACATTCAATATGACATAACGTAACTGGATTGATCGAGTGCAGAAATCAATAAGAAACGTCAAAAAATTCTAAAAACAAATTGCGTTCCCACAAGCTAATTCTCCAGACCTGGCTCCCACTGATTACTGGCTGTTAGAGACTTGAGAGTGCTTCAGAGAAATGAATTCTTCCACCTAGATATTATTTCTTGTTCCAACCAGCTTGAATGCGCTGGTTAGAAGCTCCAGATCTGGCTCCCAGGGTCAACTGGCCTTTTGCAGACTTCAAAAGACTACTCCAGGCAAAGGAAATTGGCTTTAAAGAAGCAGTGATTGCCGATGTTTGAGCCTACTTCGAAAGCAATGAAAAAGATAATGCTCTCGACTTGAGAAGAGTGCTTCAAGAAAATAAATTCTTTCACCACCACATTGCTTCTTGTCCCAAATCGTTGAGATCCATGTTCAAATTGAACGAATTGCGTTTCCAACCAGCTCATTCTCCATATCTGGCTCCCAGTGATTACTAACTCTTGCAGACTCAAAGAGAGTGCTTCAGGGAAATAAATTATTTCACCAAGGTATCAATTCTTGTCCGAAATCCATAAAAAGCATGGTCAAATTAAACGAATTTTGCTTCCAACCAGTTGACCAACCAGCTTAGGTTTTCTCCATTTCTAGCTCCTCAGTGATTTTTGGCTTTTTGTAGCTCTCAAAAGAATGCTCCAGGCAAAGAGAATTAGCTTGAATGAAGAAGTGATTGCCGATATTCTATTTCGAAATCAAGGAGAACGTAATGAAAAGTTAGAGGGGAGTACATGTAAAACACTTTGAGGTGGTTCTGTTGACAAATAAGGTCAAATTTTTAAAACTTTTTTCAAAAAACTCTTATCGTGTTGATTCGCTCGATCGATTTCCGTGTTCAATTTCAGTTCATTTTTGACACTTTCATAGATTTCAAACTACAATAAACGGGTTGAACGGGCAATCAATTCTCTATGAAAACTATCGTTTATGTTTTCTTACTGGTTAGAGCCGTAGCTTATTGAGAGATAATCTCCAACACTAATGTTATTTTAAAATTTCTATTTTTCTTCAGGACACAAATACTAAGGCGACATATTTAATAACATCGAGTGAAAAGTAAAGTCTCATATGAAATTTGCAATTTTTTCTGCTATCACCATCATCAAATTAGTTAACTTCCTCTTCTAGACACCATCCCCAAGAATCAAGTATATAGAGACACTTCCGAATGAGTTCTGACCGTCGTGAGTTGAATAACTCCAACATCCACCCTCTCCGCCCCTCTCAGACCCCCTGTAGAATTATTTAGCCGAGGGTGGTCTCACCTACAAATACAAAAGGACGGCCCAAGTTCAAAACTACTTCTTCCTGCTCGGAACCTAAGTTGGAGGTCGCTTCCAGTGCCGTTCGGGAGAGTTAGCATTTTCTGCCGTAAACTCAATTGTGAGATAGTCCGGGATATCTTTGTTTTTGCCGTCTTCCATTTCCTCCACGACGTCGGCGACGCCGAAACCGACGCCGGGGGCGGTTAGGCGAAGTCAAAATATTTTTGTTTCGAGAGATCGCGCTGTATTGTTCTAACGGTAGTTTGGAAGTTGGGATGATCATTAGAGGGTCCGGTTACAGGGGAGCGGCACGTGTTCGACATGGGAGAGGGGATTGTTGAAGTTTTTGGTATTTTATAACTTTAGAGTCGGAGAGTAATTTTATGAGAGACGTCAGTAATATAAAGGCATATCCAAGGATGATCAAAAATTCATGACTACAATTGATTTTTTCGATATTCTGCTAAAGTTTTTTTATTAAAAGGTGTACAGTGCATCCCATTTTGGGTGAGACAGCCAGGTTTCTCGCTTGTTATTTAAGATAGAGCCTTGCGGTTTTCACGTTTCTGTCCTACTTTTTCTCGAAACTCAAGTTGGTCTAATCAGATTTTGCATAACTGTTTCCGTTCAAGAGATACAGGGCGATTTTGGAGATTGATACTTTTCGGACCCCTCCTTTATCTCCGAAGTTAATAGAGATAATGCTGAGGTAAAAACTTCATCTGAATCAGAATTCTGCGTAGAATCCAGTGGCGTACTCAATTTTCTTTTTCGGGGTATGGTTTTGAAGATTCAACACAAACCTATATTTTTTTTAATGGAACACCCTATATATTAATACTTCGTTGGATTCGTAATTTTTTTCCTTCAAACTGATGTATGATACTATGTAGGTAGGATGTTCAGAAATATAAAAAAAACACTAAAACATCAAATAATGATGGTTTTTTTGTTAATGGGCAATGGCAATCACTCAAAATGGGATGCACTGTACAGCTTTGAGTCAGGCGTTTAGCAATAGATGGATGTAGTGGTAGTCGAAGTGAGTAGATCGTAGATGTCATACAATAAGCTTAAGTATTCGTTAATAACGGGTGTTTTTTTTTCGAGGTATATAACTTTAACTTGGCATTACTGTTCAAGATGGCAACCGATTTAACAGCTGTCAAGTGATTTATTCTCAGTTTGGCTTAGCAATTCATCATAAATAGCCTGAACATGCCCCATGCCCATGCCCCATGCCTGAACAACGCTTGCAAATAGTGCAATTTCATTTCGAAAATAATAGTTCTGTGCGGAATACGTATCGCGCACTACGTCCATTTTATTTTGTTTAGCGATGAAGCACACTTCTGGCTGAATAGCTACGTCAACAAACAAAACTGCCGCATTTGGAGTGAAGGTTATCCTCAAGTGTATGTCGAAACACCGTTACATCCAGAAAAACTGACTGTTTGGTGCGCTTTATGGGCTGGTGGAATCATTGCTCCGTACTTCTTCAAAAACGATGGTGGCCAGAACGTTACAGTCAATGGTGATCGGTATAGAGCCATGATTACTAACTTTTTCATTCCTGAATTGAACAACCATGATGTCCAGGAGCTGTGGTTCCAACAAGACGGCGTAACATGTCACACCTGTGAATTGGCCTCCAAGATCTTGTGATTTAACACCGCTAGACTACTTTCTGTGGGGCTATGTAAAGTCATTGGTCTATGCGGATAAGCCCAAAACCCTTGACCATTTGGAAGAAAACATTCGCCGTGTTATTGCCGATATACGGCCACAAATGTTGGAAAAAGTCATCGAAAATTGATCGTCCAGATTGGACTACATCCGAGCCAGCCGTGGCGGTCATATGCCAGAAATCATATTCAAAATGTAATGCCACAAGATTATCTTGCGGATAAATAAAATTAATGTCAATCGAATGATCCATCGTTGTTTTATTGGGATTTAAAGTTCTATAGCTCTAAAAAAAACACCCTTTATAAAGAAGTACTTCCTTGAGATACAGAAGTTGGAATGGTACATACGTTGAACCACTTCAGTTCTTGAAACTGAGAGAACGTTGCTCCCTTAGACCATAATTTGTTCCGATAAATGGCACACGGCCTGGTTGACCAGCACTTCCGGTGTTATGTAGAAGTAAAAAATTGGATCGATTCGTGGATAGCATCAAAAGATGACCAGTGTTTTCAACGTGGGATTCGTATGTTGCTCGAAAAATCGGAGAAATGGACAATACTTTGAATCATAAATGTATAAAACCTCTAGTTTGAGAAAAAACGGCTGAAGCAAAGTTGTAAGCCTATGCAGTATCCCAGAAATCACTCAGTCGCAGAATGTTACTCAAAAGTTCTCATATAAAATGAATAAACCTCAAAGTTAAATTTTCCCAATCATCTGAATATTCGTAAGAGAAACTACTCACCGATGAAAAGGCAAAAATTCAAACTTCGCCTCTTTAAGAAGTGCCACAGAGGAAAAATTCCTCGAATGTTCGAATTAATTCGAAATCAATGTTCATTTTCAACAAAGTCGCAAAGAGAGAATTCTTACCGTAGTCGGTAAATCATGAAAGCAAATCGGAAATCTAATAAAACCCGGGCCGGCCCGAAGTTTCCACCAACTCCGAACAAATTCCGAACGTTTCTTTGAGCGTTTCAAAAACAAATAATGTAAGAAAGTCTCAATCCAGAAAATTTTTCTACTTTTTCTCCGGCAGTAGTTGAAACGGAAGGCTTTTCAATTTGAATGCCCATACTCTTTGGAGGTCATGAGTTCGTTCTCGGAGAAGTTTTGGGAAAGTTGGGGTGTGTTTGTTGAATGTGAGAATGGCTTTATAGTCATTCGTGTAGACCACAAATTAGTTCCGTATGGATTCGGTGTTTTCACGTCCTTGAACTAACATGATAAAGTTCAAATTACAAGGTTAAAACTATTGAAATCAGGCGAATAATTTGGACTTAGTCAACGTTTAAGTAGCCATTACTGATCAAGATGGCGACCCATTTAACAGCTGTCAAGTGATTTATTCTCAGTTTGGTTTGGCAATTCATCACGAATAGACTCACGCCTGAACAACGCTTGCAAATAGTGCAATTTTATTTCGAAAATAATGGTTCTGTTCGGAATACGTATCGCGCACTCCGTCCATTTTATTTTGTTTAGCGATGAAGCGCACTTCTGGTTGAATAGCTACGTCAACAAACAGAACTGCCACATTTGGAGTGAAGCTAATCCTCAAGTGTATGTCGAAACACCGTTACATCCAGAAAAACTGACTGTTTGGTGCGCTTTATGGGCTGGTGGAATCATTGGTCCGTACTTCTCCAAAAACGATGATGGCCAGAACGTTACAGTCAATGGTGATCGGTATAGAGCCATGATTACTAATTTTTTCATTCCTGAATTGAACAACCATGATGTCCAGGAGCCGTGATTCCAACAAGACGGCGCAACATGTCACACAGCTCATGCCACAATCGATTTATTGAAAGACACGTTTGGTGACTGCCTAATTTCATGTTTAGGACCTGTGAATTGGCCTCCAAGATCTTGTGATTTAACACCGCTAGACTACTTTCTGTGAAACTATGTAAAGTCATTGGTCTATGCGGATAAGGCACAAACCCTTGATAATTTGGAAGACAACATTAGCCGTGTTATTGCCGATGTACGTCCACAAATGTTGGAAAAAGTCATCGAAAATTGAACGTCCAAATTGGACTACATTCGAGCCAGCCGTGGCGGTCATATGCCAAAAATCATATTCAAAATGTAATGCCACAAGATTGTCTTGCAGATAAATAAAATTCATGTCAATCGAATAATCCACCGTTGTTTTATTGCAATTTAAAGTTATATAGCTCTAAAAAACACCCTTTAGAAAGTTGTCCGATGAGGCGGTATGCGAAGGAGATTACCATGCCTTGTCTTATAGTTATGATTGTCAGCACTTGTTATGAAGTCATTTGGAATTTTATTTAACGAATAGAATAATTTTATAGATATATATGCAGGGCAGAGTCAGTACTTTGTTTTTTAAAGGGGTCTCTACAAGAAGTTCGCCTATAAATCCCGAAGATAAAACGTATTATTTTCTTTTGTCAAATATGTGTATCTAGTAGTGGAAGTTGTTGGAGTTCCTAGAAAATTGATTCGTTTAACGTTGCGGCAAAAGATAATCATCAATTAATTTTATTTTTGAGAATTTAAATGCAAACCTCTGCACAGCCTAAAATATAGTTGTTCATTTTTTGATTAAACACCCTGTATATCTGTGGAAACTGCTTAAACTTCCCAGCCCAACGAACGATACACTATTAATTCAAGTGATGAACATAGAACTACAAAAAAAAAACCCTCGCTTCGATACCAGAGAGCGGTCTCATTCATTACATCTCCCATAACCTACTATGACTTTAAGCCGATTTTATTGCGGAAACGGAAACTCGGAGAGAAACTTGAAATCGATTCGTTGGTCTGAGTTGGAAGTTCTTCCGCATGCATGGACGTCTCCGTTTCCCTGATGAATGACGCTACTAGGGCGAATGTTTGACAGTTCTCCGACAGTAATATCCTCGAAGTGGATAGCTGGCTGCTAAAGCCGACTGCGGACTGTGGTGAGTCCAGGACAAGGTGCAGACAAACTTGGGACGAAAACTACCCGGGTATTTGCTAATTGGCAACCATCAAGTTCTGTAATTCCGGGAGAATCGTTTATTCACCCCCTTTGGTGCATAGTTTTGAGGGGGAATGGGGTGATGGTAGTTTCGTAATATCGGGTTACGATTTGTTTGGATCTTGAACTTGACGGCCTCTCTGCTTGTCAAATCGCAACCATAGAATTGGGTTCGGAAAAATGAGGAGAGAACTGACGTTAAGTTAGTAGCTTTTGAATGCCCTATTAGTCATGAGCCAATTTCAGCATTGAATATCGCAAAACACTTAAAGGTCCAAAAGCTTTTGACTTAACGGTAGTGATTTCTTCATTTATTGTTCGAAAGTCGGCTTGAGTGTTCCATAGTTGAACTTGATGTTTGAAAAACGTTTCTATTCAAGGTGTCTGTGAAGAATGATTAGGAGATATAACGATGTTTGGAGGAAAATTCAATTTTTTACCAAATACCGAGTTTAAATTTCCTCGAAACTGTGAGCTTCACGAAAAATCGGTGAGAGATGTCAGAATTGACGATCTCTGATTAGTCGAATTTGGATCTCACCTGAACTCCGTCGAAAAATTTTCGTAAAATTTTTCATAACTAACTAAAAATTGAAAAAAAAATGAAAGTTCCTTCATGGGAATATGGTTCCATTTTATCGATTGATTTGATTATGAAGATCACGAAAATGCTTGCAGTTGGGCGATCAGTAAATTATTTCAGAAATTATAGGTAAAAATCTGAAATTTTTGAGAAAAAAATTGATAATATTCCCGAGGCTGCAATTTCATCTGAACAAAAGCTACGTCCTTAAAACTTAAGTTTGATTTAGAGCGTAACTTGAAGTTTGAAAAACTTCTTATATGGGGGGTCTATGACGAATAATTCAGGAGATATAACGATTTTTAGAGGCAAATTCAATTTTTTTCCCAAATTGAGAGTGGAAATTTCCTCGAAACCGTGAGCTCTACGAAGAATCGGTGAACGGTGCTAGAATTGACGATCTCTGATTAGCCGAATTACGATCTCACCTGAAAAATTTTCGGTCCAAAAATTTTCGCCCTCAGAAAATTGGAAAAAAATAAAAGTTCTATCATGGGAATATTGTATCATTTTATTGATTGATTCGACTATGTAGTTCAGGAAAATCTTCCTGCATTAACACTAAAGAAGTCACAAAATGATCCGCTATATCACCACCAACCACAGTAACATTACCATGGTTTTTGCCATTAGTGAAAATCAAGTCCAAAAGGGACATCCGACTCTCACCTCTTCCCAACCTTTCTCACAAAAACAGAATTTCAAGCTGATTGGTTACGTCAAAACGGAAGTTTTGGGTATGCCTAATCCATTATGTTTCTTGCATTTTTATGACTCTCATGATGTGATCAGCATAACATTATGAACAGTGTTTCTTTTTTCTTGTTGTTCTGAAGTTCTAGAAGTAATGGAGAACACCATTTCAAAACTTATAGACATGCATGAGCACAAACATAAACAATAAATTACTGAACAAGTTGGATCATCTCTTGTTGGCAAGAGTTTTAGAGCTTCCACTGTACCCCGAGAACCAATAGGAAACTTAAAATATTTTCGAGAGGGAGAACATAAAATGAGTTTCTGGAACAAAAAAATTTAGGGAAGACTGTCCTCAACATAAAAAAAATTGAAAACAGGTTTTTACGAAATTGAAGGTTGATATTTCAAAATCACCAGATAACAATACTAGAAAAATTATCACAAGGTAATAAGGAAATGTTACAAGGATTTGGAATTTCTGGTAAAATTTGTTAATGAAATAAAATCTTGGAAAAACATTTCCTTGATATTTATTTCTATTAATTAACCTATTTTTTCACTTAGCTCGATAAAAAAGTGGAAGATAAACAAATGAACATAGCAGCCAATAATACCGTTGATTGATGATAATACTTGGTGTAGCTGCATGTTTTTGTACTTCACAATCCTGTGGTATCTTCAGATATCGAGCGAGGTATACAACACGAAGTTCATACATACTATTCCTGCCCCTCATGGTTTCATTCCAACCGCATCAGCCAACGTCTGTTCTGCGACAACTTGGAAGATTAGGACAAAGTTCTAAGGTCCCTAGACTAATACAACTAATAAACTGAAACACAGACAAAACCACGAACTATACACAAAACAGATCTGTTCATCCCCTAGAAACATCCATTGCTATCGAATCAATAAACCGCCAGATTAGCTCGGGTTGCATCTTATACTCCCGGGGACAATCGTCATTTGTTCAAGTAGCAAAAGGACAACTTTGCCTTGCCGACGTCGAGCTTCTAATTTGTAGGGGATCCCAGTATTAGCATTATGAGCCACTCAACAAATAGTTAAGTAACATATTCATGATATATTTTCTAATTGATGTACAAGGGTTGCCTTTTATATTTTGGTAAATTGGCAAGCTTGATGACTGAGCGTCAAGCTTCAAAAGCCATCTTGAAATATGACCTCTTAGCAAAAACGTTCGAACATTTGAATGGAAAATAATCATTTTTACAGTCCCTTGAATTCATCTCGTCAAGAAAATGAAATTAACTAGTAAAAATTTCAGTGAATTATTTTGTATAGCTGTCGATTAACCCAATAAAAAAGCATTCGACTTTTGGGGATGAAGCACCCATCTAAACCAATGTTTATCGCTGTTTGTTCAAAGACGAATCTAGATGGGATCATCCAAAATCAGTTGTTCTTCCAGAAAACGTCGATGCTGTGTGAAAACTGATAATGTAAAATCGTCATGTAACATACCGTGAGATAGAGGTATGTGTGCACATCAATCAAAACAGCATTTTACTTTACTTGAATATTAGGCTGTAAGAAAAATGTGTTCGCGTTGGATCCCTCATAAAAGGTGTAGTGAAAATAAATCCATTATTTTCGCATGAAGAACATGGTTTTTATAAACATAGTTAGAATGATTTGAATCAGATCAAACATAACATTTTTACGATAAATTCATCTTGTAATTCAGTTATCTACAATAGAATAAAGAGTAATAGCTTTAACATAATGAATTAATAAATCGAAAGCACAAATATGAGGTCTTAGATTTAAAATAACGAGCAGGGTTAGGGATGCTGTGGAAGCTCAAGCAAGTAAGTGATCGCAGTTCACGTTGCGTGATCTCCTGATGCCATCTGAGGCGTTCGCTCCTAAGCGCATTAGGGGTTACGGCATTTTTCAAGGCAGTAAAGAACGGTGTGTAGGCGAGGAGTGGTACGTATGGGAAACATGGAATATAAGCATGAATTAGCATAAATGGATGATGTGGTGCGGTGTTCCTGAAGTGAAATCAGGGAATCGGGGTGTCAGGGAACCCCCCTAGGGTGCGTGAGAAGTGATGTCTTTCTCCATTGCGGCAGTCATCGGTTGATTGCCGAATTATATAGATCTAGCTAGAGGGGGAAGTAGTGAGGATTGAGAGACGAGATAATGAGAAATAGAGGTTGCAAGCTTCATCAGTTTGAGATGAAGGGAAATATTCCAGAGAAATCAACTTTTTGATGGAATTACATCGACGATATAATTAAGGTTGAGGTACTTCACTCAATGAGTCCCATACTTTCCAGTTGAAAGTCATGTTTCCTTGAAAATTTGATATTAGTCATTAACTTTGAGAACGATATAACGTTCTTTTTTTATAACTTTTTTGTAGAAAATGTCGCCTTTGCTTTCGAAATGAGCTTCAACTTCTGTAGTCACCCTCTCATTGAAGCCAAATTTCTTTTCATGGAATATTCTTTTGAGGTCTGCACAAGGCCAGTTGTCTTTGGAGGCCAGGTCTAGAAAATACGCTGGGTGGTTGGTCAAGCAATTGAAAGCATAAATAGTTCAGTAATGGTTTCATCGACTTGTGAGAAAAAGCATGGTTTTGTTGATTTTGCAGTTTTTATGTTTTTTCTCAATTCTTGCACTCAATCGATCCAATCATGTTATGTAATATTCACTGTGGATGGTTTTACTTTAGTCAAGATAGTTAATGAGCATTGCATTTCGTAAAATATGAATGCCTCTCTTTATACAGCTTTCATCGACTGCTTTCCACTAAGATGAGGCTCTCTTTGACTTAGGAGTGTAGATGCTAAAAATTCTGTTCATTGCACTCCAACAGCTCCAAATAGCTTCAGAAATTGAAGATGTGAATTGAATATACTGCCATTTAACATTTTCTATTCCTCGCTCTCTCATGCAACTGATATTCATGATCTGTCACAAACATTGCTTGGACTTTTTCAATGTTTTCCAAAATAACTTTCGAACTTTTTGGCTTCTTCCAATAATATCAAGTTTTCTGCTGAGTCTGACATAGCATGGCGATACATGGACTAAACAGGAATGAAGCATTACTGTACAAAGAGACAAAGACAAAATCGAACAATTCCACTAGAATTCTCTTATCTTGGCATCATTATTACATCTGAAACTATTCAACGTATCGCAATATCTATATATGTCAGTTTGATAGACATTACATTGCCGATTAATTATAGAACGACGAGACGAGATGACAATAACTGGTCCAGAAATGTGGTTCTACGTCCTATAGATATCACTGTTTCCCATATGGTTATATCCTATGTATCTGAGATGAATATTACGATTAAATAGGTCTTTGTCTAATTTATGAAAATATCAATCCAACTCGGACCATGGTTTCAATGTTAAGAAAGGGTGTTTTTTTTAGAGCTATAGAACTCTGACTTGAAAAGAATCCACACCAACTGGATGGAAGCCGCACATAATAGAGAAAGATGGAAATGCCTTGGGGAGGCCTATGTCCAGCAGTGGACGGTTTAGGGCTGAATGATGATGATGATGATGATAGAACTCTGAATTGCAATCAAACAACGATGGATTATTCGACTGACATGAATTTTATTTATCCGCAAGATAATCTTGTGGCATTACATTTTAAATATGATTTCTGGCATAGGACCGCTACGGCTTGCTCGGATGTAGTCCAATTTGGACGTCCAATTTTCAATGACTTTTTCCAACATTTGTGGCCGTATATCGGCAATAACACGGCGAATGTTCTCTTCCAAATAGTCAAGGGTTTGTGGCTTATCCGCATAGACCAATTACTTCACACAGCCCCACAGAAAGTAGTCTAGTGGTGTTAAATCACAAGATCTTGGAGGCCAATTCGCAGGTCCAAAACGTGAAATTAGGCGGTCACCAAACGTGTCTTTCGATAAATCAATTATGGCACGAGCTGTGTGACATGTTGCGCCGTCTTGTTGGAACCACAGCTCCTGGACATCATGGTTGTTCAATTCAGGAATGCAAAAGTTAGTAATCATGGCTCTATACCGATCACTATTGACTGTAACGTTCTGGCCATCATCGTTTTTGAAGTAGTACGGACCAATGACACCAGCGTATAAAACGCACCAAACAGTCAGTTTTTCTGGATATAACGGTGTTTCGACATACACTTCAGGATTAGCTTCACTCCAAATGCGGCAGTTTTGTTTGTTGGCATAGCCATTCAACCAGAAGTGCGCTTCATCGCTAAACAAAATAAAATGGACGTAGTGCGCGATACGTATTCCGCACAGAACCATTATTTTCGAAATAAAATTGCACGATTTGCAAGCGTTGTCTAGGCGTGAGTCTATTCACGATGAATTGCCAAATCTAACTGAGAATAAATCACTTGACAGCTGTTAAATCGGTCGCCATCTTGAACAGTAATACCAACTTAAAGTTATATACCTCGAAAAAAAAACACCCGTTATAACACGTATTGGATCCCGAAAATCCCCCCTCCTCATCGTATACCTACAGCCAATCAGCCTGCTAACAAACCGAATCTCCAAACCCAACTCGATCAAACGAATGCGAAAAATTTATTTCCGCCAAGCCTAGGGGCCACTTGCTCGTCCACTAATTCCCTTCAGTCACTAGGCACGCTGCTATCCGAGCGATATTTTTTCTTCCACGACCCACTAGATTACTCCTGATTCGTGAGCGCAATTAACAGAGCAAATATAAGTTCCAATCCAGAGACGGACTGTAGCGAAATAAATACGCTACGTGACTTCCTCGATGCTGCCGGCAATCACTGATAATGTTCATCACTCCGATCGTGTTTGGAGGGGGTTTGGACGTTCCATAGGCAGTTTTGATTTGGCGTCCAATCGAATGAAGGAAGAAGAAGAAGTGGCGTTTTTTCAGTTGGCAATTCCGGAGAGGATCTAGTTTGTGTCGGAGTTATTAAGTTGTGTTGGGTCTTTTGGAAGTTTTTTTTGCTGAGGATTCAACTTATTGCTGTGCTTCATTAATTGATATTAGAGCGGAAAGTACTCCTCATAGTAGTGCTCAAGTAATAAGGATATCTCAGAATAATTTAGATTCGTTTCTCTTTCCTAACTAGAGATATGAAACACCGCGCCACTCTACACTAAACATTATTCATTCAGAGGTGTCACAATTATGAACAAATAGTTAAAAGATCCACTTCCAAGGTGTATGAACGCTAGATCATCTAAAATTGAAGATGGACAATATTCGTCGTTATTTTTAGATGATTTCTAGATATTGTATTAGGATGAGACTCGCAGCACCTTCTTATTTAGTTCTTAGCTAGCCTACTGAGTAAAATTACTTCGAAACGGTAGTAATATAAGGCAGAATTGGAATGATAAGTGATAAAAATTATGGAGGAAGGAAACATTTGAGGAAATCGACAGTGATGTGATAAAAATAATTTGTTTATAGGTGAACAAGATGTGACTACTTTGGCAGAGACAGCTAGACGTTGGACAAATGAACTCCGACGATCCTCTATACATTAACCTCAACTTGAACTTTGTAAAAAAGATCACTTCACTGTTGAACCAGACATTGTAGGTTTGAAGTGTGAAAATGGTCACAAATGCAGGTAAGAATAACCCAACAGAACTCGGAGTAAAGAAAAACACATTATCTTTACAATATATGGCTTCATTGATCTGTATTTCGCATTGTATAAGTTCGATAGGGTTTCACTGGATAGTGTTAGAAAGATCAGATTTCGTATCGAGAAAATTTCTTCTGATAGTTTTGTGATTAAATGACTCAGTTAGGTTTGAGCGAGTGTCAAAGATGAACTACAGCAAGACCATTATGAGTCGTAAAATTCAGGACAGTCTCGTATTAAATTGTTCCGAAATAATTCCTGTTATCTAGGTTTAACTAAACGTTTGTGTCGAAAATTGTTCCAATGAATCAAGTACTGGTCAGCCATGTTGACGTCCTTGATAGAACGAAATGACAGTCAAAGCGAGCAATATCTGCAGAATACGGAGAGCTGTGCAGGACATCCCATTCCAACATAATAACGGAGCAATATCGAGACGTGGCTTTCAAGTTTAACAATATCGAATAGTTCTCTACCACATCTATGATATGAACCTCTCCGGGGGTATTCTATATAACTGCTGTTCAGTTCGACTAGTAACTTCACAATTAACCGATGCGAGGGTAGTTCAGAACCTCCCCTGTTCGATATGGTGAAGTTTCTTTCGAACGACACATTCAATTCAGCTATATACTGTTATAAACTCGTTTGTTCAAGTTGTTTTGTTGCATTTGTTGGATTAGATTCGTGGAAGTGTTATCGAAAATATTGGAATTAAGTGTTTAATGCATATAATTGATGATATTATTATTTGAGTGATATCTAATACCTCCAATGAATAAAACTTAGGTGATATACTAAAATATAACATATTTTCAAAATTAATCTATTTTAAAATAGCTACCACTAGGTGTGAGAATAAAAAAGATGAAAAAAATAACATTGAAGATTTCCCTAACGTATTCAATAATGAAAGATAATTTTACCAGTAGTATCCTTAGATTTATTTATCAACATACCTTCAGAGCCTGGTACATTCATTTCTCCTGCCAATTCCTGACATTTTCTGCTTACCTGAAAAAATAACATCTATTAAAAATATTGTGAATAGTCGTTATCAGAATTGAATAGAATTGAAAAATTTAGGATGTTTCAACCATGCTCTAGTCTATTTTTCAAAAGCAAGAAGAAAGTGGCGTATAAATGAACGAGATCCGGTATTCAACGTTTTATGCTTTGGATGATATGATTAGTTCGATGCGACGGACATACCTTTAATTTTTTATTTAATGTAAACACTCAAAATCTCAAATGCATCGGTTATGTAGTCATGTAAATATTGTTTTCTTTTTCGAACTTTTTCTTGAAAGTTCTATAATTCTTGTTTAGCTATTAGGTGTACAACTTTGCCTCCGCCTTTTTGCAGTAGATGTCTGTAACGGCAAGTGGTAGACGAAATAAAAAGATCGTAGATGTCATGCAATAAGCTTAGGTATTTGTAAACATAACGCCATCGCAATATTAGTCGATTTGTGTCTGCATCATAAAGTTTTTCTTGATTGAACATGTCAGCTTACGAACCTAATTCTCGTCATTTGCGGGAGGTTTACATTTTCTGCTGTAATATGAAGAAATCTGCGTTTGAGGATCATCGAATGCTCTCATATACCTTTGGTGAGGCCGCTATTAGTAAAAGAATGTACCGAGAGTGGTTCCAATGCTTCAAGAACGGTGATTTTGATGCCGAACACCAGCATGGCGGTGGAAGAGAGAAGGTTTACGAAGTAGTAGTATGCTAAGTATTTGGTGGGACCAACTCGGCGTAGTGTATTATGATTTGTTAAAACCGTCTGAAACAATCACAGGTGATCGTTATCAAACGCAATCGAGGCTATGGAGCCGAGCATCGAAAGACAAACGGCCGTACTACTATGAGAGACATGAAAAAGTGATGACAATGCTCGACCCTATGTTGAGAAAGTGGTCAAGACATACTTGAAAAAGTTGAAATGGGAAATCCTACCCCACCTGCCGTATTCTTTAGACGTTGCTCCCTCGGACTATAACTTGTTTCGATCAATGGCACACGGCTTGGCTGACCAGCACTTATGATTGAAGACCAGTTTCTTCAATGCGAGATTCGTACGCTGCCCGAAATATGGGAGAAAGTAGTGGCCAGCGATGGAAAAAACTTTGAATGAAGTTTTTCATAATGAAGCCTAGAATTTCGCAAAAAAAAACGACGGAATCAAATTTGTACGCCTATGTAGCATCACGGTTTCTTCTAGCATTATTTCACAATCAGACGCAAGGAACGAGCGATTTCCCCTAGACGTCACCGTCGCGTCAACGTTCCCGCTCAAAGCAAGGGCCCTAGACGCGAATACCGTCGACGTGATTAAGCAAGCGGCACGTGAAAGACCCTGGGAATTAATTGAAAGTAGGATTACCCTTCGGAGCGTACGAAGTCGCAATCTTCTACGTTTTGATACGAGTCGCGACGGTCGATCCGGCAGCCCCTTCGTTCGCGCGAATCAATCAGCCTTGAATCTAATCGAATTTATGCATCGTAGAGTGGGGTCTCGATTGGATTAGGAGAGGGGAATTTTTGGCCTTTTTAATTGCGATGTAACGGTAAA
Source organism: Harmonia axyridis (assembly GCF_914767665.1). Lineage (NCBI taxonomy): Eukaryota > Metazoa > Arthropoda > Insecta > Coleoptera > Coccinellidae > Harmonia > Harmonia axyridis. The sequence goes on from NC_059501.1 coordinate 81,976,129, forward strand.
AGATTTGACGGTTTGTAGGAGAGTGGTTTGTTTCCGGTGGAGGTTAGGTTTTTTGAAATTGATTGATGTTTTTGTTTAGCTGTTTTGCCACTGATTTAACCAATATCATAAAATGTTATTACGAATATAATTATCAAATTATACATAGGCGTACAATATCGCTTTCACCGTTTTTTTCCGAAACTCGAGATTTATTGTAAAAAACTGGTTACACATTTATGATTCAAAGTATTGTTCATCGCTGGCCACTACTTTTTCCCATTTTTCGGGTAGCGTACGAATCCTGCGTTGAAAAAACTGGTCATCTTTTGAAGCGATCGGCGAAGAATCCTTTATAAAACCGGAAAGACCGGAAGTGCTAATCAGCCAGGCCGTATGCTATTGATCGAAACAAGTGATAGTCCGAAGAAGCAACGTCTGGAGAAGACGGAGGATGGGGTAAGACTTCCCATTTCAACGTTTTCGAATATTTCTTGACCACTTTCAAAACATGGGGTCGAGCATTGTCATGCTGTAAAATCACTTTATCATGTCTCTCGTTGTATTGCAGCCGTTTGTCTTTCAATGCTCGGCTCAAACGTATTAATTGCGTTTGATAACGATCGCCTGTGATTGTTTCAGTCACTAGGTCGAGCTGGTCCCACCAAATACTGATCATGACTTTGGATCCGTTAAGTTTGGCCGTCGACATGGAAGCATGTCCCGGATATCCCCATGAATTTTTGCGCTTGGTATAATCGTAATGACCCATTTTTCGTCTCCAGTCACAATACGATGCAGAAGTCCTTTCCGTCTTTGCCTTGCAAGCAGATATTCACAAGGAAACATAAGCCGTTCACAATCTCTCGGCCTATACTCGTACGGCACCCAATTTCCTTGTTTCTGAATCATTTCCATGACTCTCAGGAGTTTTGAGATGGCTTGATGCGTCACACCCAATGATCCTGCCAATTTTTGTTGCGTTTGTCTTAATCAAGTAATTCTTCCAATTCTTTAACTAATAGTGGCTTCACAATAGGTATGTTCTTTCTACTAATAGCGGCCTTTACATAGGCATTTGAGAGCATTCGATGAGCCTCAGTCGCTGATTTATTCATATTAAAGCAGAATATCAAAACCTCCCGCAAATTATGAGAATTTGGCTCGTAAGCTGACATTTTCAATTGAGAATAAATTCGAGATGCAGACACAAATGGACTAATGTTTATATGGCGTTATGTTAACAAATACCTAAGCATATTGTATGACGTATACGATCTGTATTTCGACAGCCACTTACCGCTACAGCCATCCATTGCGAAACGGCGGAAGCATAGTTGTACACCTAATATTTCATGGATCAGGATACCCGAATTTTTGTAATATTCGAATTAATAGCCAAATTTGTTCTGAATAATTGTGTTAGGCATCTAAGGAAAATATCATGCTACAAATTCCTTCAATGTATGATCAACTAGCACTCATACAATTTCCTATCTATAGCGGAAGAGATATATATTCTCGCAAAAGATTGTCATTGCCCGAACGACGCGGAGCAATCGAGAAAGAAACTTTCCGCTCAAGAACAAGGAAGAAGGAGGAACAATATTTTTTCTCATCTATTATTAATGTGCTAGGGTCATCACTACTGATAATTAGTTCGACTTGCATTAAACTGCATAGTTTGATATATTTAAATAAAGAAATATTTTCCGTATTATTGCGGGAAAGTGATACATTCCCAATGAAAAACAATGTTAGAAAGTAGTTACTTCGGAACGGAAAGAGTCGTTTTATGATTTTTCGTATGAATAATTAACTTTTCTTTGTTCTTGTTAACTTTCTACATCTCAGTTTTTACGGATGCTCGTAAACAACAGTTTTTAAGTTCCAAGTCGTAATACCCACCGCATTCGCCATTTCGTACAAACAACCGACATAAATAATATAAATCGACGACCTCTATAACTGTTTTCTTTATGTTACCATTCCATCCTTTCTTTTATCATCATGAATATTTCCCTCTTCAAGTCCGCCATCGGTTTACAAAAAAAATAATTCCCTCAATACCATGCCTCCATTCCTAAATGTCAACAAAGAGATAAACGCAACAACCACTCAAAACAGATACTCCTTAATGGTCCTCCTTTCGTAATATTCACAGAAGAAAACAAACTCCCTCTCTTGCAAGATTTCCTTCAGAAGTTTCCCGAAGCCCCGAAGCATGTCTGCGGAGAAAACAAGTGTTAATGAAAAGCGATTTAATTAAAAACAATTGTAGGATAAAATTTGCTTCTCGACTGTGAGACCGCCATAAATTTGTGTGAAGTACGCTCTAGTTGAGACAATTAATTAAAATTAGGAGGAGTTAATTTGGATTACACATCAATTTCGGGTGAGCTATTCTCCAGATGCAGTTTGTGCACAGTCGATATATCACAGTGGCTGGCGGAAACTGCCACGTTACGAAGACGTCCAAATAGAGGAAAGAAGAAGAAAGAAAATAAAGGGCTTCGGATGCGATTATGTCCTATGACTAGTTGACTTGCATCCGTTCGTGTTTGGATTGCACTCTTTTGAAGTTGAGTTTATTTTTAAGATGAAGTTTATCTCTGTTTGGTAATTTTTTTCTGTGATAAATAGTTATTTGTTTTACTAGGCAGTAAAGTAAAATATGCTATTTAAATGTATATGTCCATAATACTTATAGTTTGACAACTTATGAAATATCTGACATTATTTTGTGAGAATATCGGATATATTCATATGGACAGTGATAGCGACTAAGAAGTTCTGAGTCCCCCAGAAATAAGGGAGGTGACAGAAAATACTGATTTTCAGGAAATGTTGAATGTTCTATTCCCATTGTGAAAATCATTTTGCTGCCTAGGCAGGGTGATTCAACGTGATGTCCTATTAGAAGTTTATGGAAAACTAACCATAATTTTGTGCTGAAAATTTGCATGTTGTGGTTTGAGACAATGATCTTTCTCCCTAAAACATTTTCAGATCTCTACAACTTCCGGTTAAGACCGATTACTGCTTCCTTTTTTCTAATGGAACACCCAGTATATTATTGGATCATTAGATAGCTATTCAGTATACGAGCCAGATTCTCGTCATTTGTGGAAGGTTTTGATTTTCTGCTTCAATATGCTGAGGTTCATCGAATGCTCTCAAATACCTATAGTGAGGCCGCTTTTAGTTAAAGAATGTGCCGAAAGTGGTTACAATGCTTCAAATACGGTGATTTTGACGTCGGAAACCAGCATGGCGATGGAAAAGAGAAGGTTTTTGAAGATGCAGAATTGAAGAAATGACCTGATCAAGACTCGTGTGTAATGTAACTACAATTGGCAGGATCATTGGAAGTGACGCAACAAACCATCTCAAAACGCCTGAAAGTCATGGGAATCATTCGGAAACAAGGAAATTGGGTGCCATACGAGTTGATGTCGAGAGATGTTGAACGGCTGCATGCAATACAAATTTGGAAAGGATTTCTGAATCTTATTGTGACTGCAGACGAAAAGTGGGTTCATTATGATAATAAACCCAAGTGCAGAAAATCATAGGGATATCCCGGCCATGCTTCCTCGTCGACGGCAAAACCGAATATTCACGGTTTCAAGGGTATTGCGTAAGACCAGCTAAGCGTAGTGTATTATGAGTTGTTGAAACCGACTGAAACAATCACAGGCGATCGTTATCGAATGCAATCATGCGTTTGAGCCAAGCATTGACAAATCGCTGTAATACGAGAGACATGATAAAGTGATTTTACAGCAAGACAATGCTCGACCCCATGTTGCGAAAGTGGTCAAGACATACTTGAAAACGTTGAAATGAGAAGTTTTCCCCACCAGCCTTATTCTCTAGACGTTGCTCCCTTGAAAAACTTCCAATTCTCCCTTTCTCCCACTCTCATTTGATGTCGTAAAATCGAAAGTAATAATTCAATAAGATACAGAATTTTCTCTAATTCTGTGGTTATTCCGTTCATTCTTCCACATCTTGTAGAACAAAATCGTGCGAGAATATATCAGAAACGCACAGTTTTCATGGTTATATTTTATTATTCTATGTTGGCACTCCGAACTTTCCGCTTCGGCTTTATCTGTCAATTCATCAAATTGCCTTAAAGAAATCAGTTCTGCCAACCAACATTTTTCAATGCAAAAATCACTAAATTATATTCATGGAAATATTTCATTAATTTCAATGAAAATGCAATGAATTAGAGAAAATAATGTATAATACTCGTACAGAAGGCTCATTCTACCACTCGTTCATTCCAAAACTCGCCACTTCGTGGCTCGTTTTTGAATTTTGAACTCGTGGAAGAATATCAATGCCTTCTGCACTTGTATTATAAATAACTATTCCAAGGATTACAGTGGTGATATTTTTTCTTCAACTTTATATGAAACATTTTCGAGTAAAATTCATTTTTCTACTAGAAGATAGCTATTACGCCTTCTAGCGGTAGATGATGAACTTCAAAACAATTTTCACTTCAGTGGTGAAAATTTTTATTGCAGATCTCTACGATGAGTGGATCCTGAGATATAGCCGCTTACCTCGGTTATTTGCCCATCCTGTACATAATCTTGCTATTTTTTCGCTATACTTGAAGACTATAATTTTCCTCACGTGAATTGTTTAAAAAAAAAAACCTACAAACCGAACTAAAAACATCTTTCCCGGAAGATAGGTCAGATCAAAATTTTCAATAATATTGTAAATGTGAAATTCGTTCAATAAACGTATCCTATTCTATTTCTCCAGTCCTTTTCACCGAACGAGTGCTGGACGTGATCCATTCTGACCCTCCGCAATCAGGGACGCCGTTTGTCAGTTCTATCGCAGGCATCTAGACTGACCAGGCCGATTTCCGGAGAAATCTGTCCCGGTGCCGTGAGAGGATGGAGTTTCGAGAAGAATGGGGTGTTCAAGAGGACCTGGCAGTGGAAACTTCCGAGCCGTTTATGTGTTTGATTCTTCTTTTTCCTATCTCTGCTTCTGTCTATTCATAACAGGCTGACCAGAGTACTTGGATTTGTGAACATCGATGTGAAAAATCCGAGCAAAACACTGATTTGACATAGGGAACGCTTCTCATATATGTGCCTTGGAGACTAAAAAACTACATATCTGAAAATATAGGGTATTCTAATAGGATACAATACAATTAAAAATACTTGTAATCTTGTAGAACAAACTCGTGCGAGAATATATTAGAAACGCACAGTTTTCATGGTTATATTTTATTATTATATGTTGGTACTCCGAACTTGCCGCCACTGTCAATTCATCAGTTCTGCCAACCAACATTTTTCAATGCAAAAATCACTAAATTTTATTTATGGAAATATGTCATTAATTTCAATAAGAATTCAATGAATTAGAGAAAATAGTGTATAATACTCGTACAGATAATAATACTCATTCTACCACTCGTTCATTCAAAAACTCGCCACTTTGGGCTCGTTTTTGAATTTTGGAATCGTGGAAGAATATCCATGCCTTCAACACTTGTATAATAAATAACTATTCTATTCGAACAATATGCATTTTGCATCTTGTGGTTCTGTAGATGATGGGATTTTCATTTTATCATACCACACTTCTCCAAGAATTTTTTTCTGTACAAGGGAGGAGTCTTTGAGGAAATAAAATTTTCAGATTGATGAATTCAAAACGTTAGCTCAAGAAAGAAGTGAAAACTGTATATTTAAAAGAATACAACACTACCTTTTTCAATAGAGAAACAATAATTGGCAAAAACTCGAAATAATTTCTCCAATAAAAAAAAGTTTTATTCCTAAAAGTTCCCAAAATGAAAAATCGATCAAAACAAAAAACCCTCACGTATACTGTAACAAACATTTTCTTTTATGGACTCATAAAGGTTCACGAACCGAAATGTAAATATCTCCGTTAGGCTTCCATAAAAAGCGGCTTTCTCCCATTGAGAAAAAAAATTGTTTCCGCATTCAACGCTTTGTGCTGCAAATTAAAAAATGAAGTGGAATGGAAAAGGATTGCCAGAGACGCAGTTATCAGGTTGGCGCTGATAAAGGTTTGGAGGAATTTCTATGAATAACAGATCAGTTTCCCTTCATACAAAGCAGCGTGATGGATATTTTGTGGAAATATCAAATTTTTTATATTTTCAGTCTCATTACGGAAGTAACGTTTTAAATAAATGATTTTCTGTGAGCGGTAAAGAAATTTTTAATTACTTGATTTAAATTCCCGTGCTAGCCACACAAACAATGAATATAACATTAGTTTTGATAAAATAGAATTTGTGTACTCAAAAATTTGAATATAATGAGCCAAGTATACCTGGAATTATACCTTAATTACATTCTTTTCCTAGGTAAAACATTCCGATGTTCTTATTATGTAGGTAAGGAATACAATTTGAAAGTAAGGAGAAAAATTACATTATGTTACTAAATAAAATAAAACGAAGTAATTTCCACTATATTATTTAATTGTTAGCAACAATTGTTTCGCCACACTGCGGCTTCATCAGGCTACATTTCTGAACTGATAAGAGTACAGAGGTTTTCGGAATCTTATATAGGAGCAAAATTGACAGAAAAATATTCGAAAGGGTATCATAAATTACAAAGTTATATTGGACAATTTACCGCCTGGGATTTCCAAACTATCGGAAGAAATTCAATAAAGGGGATGAGTTTACATCCGTTTTCAATAAGTCTGATGAAGGTTTGATTATGGGTAACCCTCTAAGTCCAATCCTAGCAGAAATATTAATGAATAACTTAGAAAACAAAATTCACTCTAACAATAACACAAAAGATTTCCTTTATTGGTTTAGATATGTAGACGATATTATATGTTGCTTCAAAGGTACAAATGGACAACTTTCTTTGTTCACAGAATTTATCAATAACATTCACCCAAGTATAAAATTCACTTCTGAAATTGAACATAACAATTCACTCAACTTTCTTGATTTAACAATTACCAGAAATAATAACTTTCATAGTTTCAGTATTTTTAGAAAACCTACACATACTGATACTACCATCCATGCTACTTCTAACCACCCGTCAAACCAAAAAATGGCTGCATACAATAGTATGACCAATAATTAATCAGTATACCTATGAATCATGCTAATTTTTGTAAAGAATTAAATTTAATTAAACAAATAGCTGTGAATAATGGTTACAGTCCACATGTTATTGATCAAATTTTGAGGAATAAACAAAGAAAGCAAGCTTTGAGTCTAACATACCCTAAGGTAAATTATGGTATTGATACTAAATTTTTTTCTTTAACTTATGTTAATAATATTTCTGAAAAGATTGCTAAATACCTAAAGACAAAATTCAATTACACAATATCCTTCAAAACAAGTAACAACTTAGAGATGTTCATTAAAAACAATAAAGATGAAACAGATAAAAAAAATAAATCCGGTGTCTACAAGTTAACCTGTAATGATTGCCCTATGGTCTATATTGGACAAACAGGAAGATCTTTCAATAAAAGGATAAAGGAACACCAAAAGAGTTATATCTGATAGTTCGTTTTCAACCTACGCTAATCACTTGAAAGAATGGGACCATACCTTCAATAACAACTTTGAAATTCTTCATTTAGAAAACAAGAGCTTAAGACTAACACTCTTAGAATCCCTAGAAATAAACAGGTATAATACCCAAAATATTCTGTTGAACGAACAAACGGATGTAAACTCATCCCCTTTATTGAATTTCTTCCGATAGTTTGGAAATCACAGGCGTCAAATTGTCCAATATAATTTTGTAATTTATGATACCCTTTCGAATATTTTTCTGTCAATTTTGCTCCTATATAAGATTCCGAAAACCTCTGTACTCTTATCAGTTCAGAAATGTAGCCTGATGAAGCCACAGTGTGGCGAAACAATTGTTGCTAACAATTAAATAATATAGTGGAAATTACTTCGTTTTATTTTATTTATAATGAATTTCCGCCAAGTAAGGACCGAATCCATTAAACATTATGTTACTCCTTTCGAAAGTTATTCATAAAAAAACGAATGTAATAAGACCTTTCAAAGGTTGTAGCCGTTATAGTGTTATTTATAATTTTTTAAAAATTCAGGGAATTGACTAATCTGTTGACGTCTTTTTGTGTCCTACAAAGTTGTCCTACAAGTTGTCACAGAAGCATTGAACTTACATCAGTAGGTACCTAATTCTTCCAAATTCATTATTTATCGTATGCACCTCTTCAGAAACCGGAAAAAATAACGAAATTTCAAATGTGTTCAATTGGAAAGTATCGAAGTAAGACGAAAAACTAGCTCTCTCTCCTACTTCTAGTTCACTGAATAACAAATTAAAAAGTATACAACAATAAAACAACGACGTATTATATCAAGTCACGTAGACGATAACTAATCAAGCCCAGATCTCCAGTCTTTCTCCAAATTGAGTCGATTGCTGCAATTCCACTCGCAAATTACAATAAAACGACTCTCCTCTGAGCGCGAGCAAAAACTGAATTTCAGACTGACGGGTTGAAAATGAAAATTTCCGTTCGAACGCTCTTCTGAGAACTGAACAGGGGAAAATTTCATTTCTGACGGATATCAAAGAACGAATTCCAATGCAATGAATTTTTAGGACTGCTATTAATTAGGATCTGAGTGGGCTAATTTGAATTTAACAATTATTTCGGATCGGGAAGATCTTTAATGTGATGCTGTAATGAAAAGTGAAGGATCTTCTGTTGGGAGATTTTCTTTGACTGGCTTAATGAGTTCGTTTATAATTTTTTAGCACTCGTTCTCTGAACAGATCGCTTTATCATTTCGTGTGTTATTTTCGAATTTTGATGAAGGGATAATCGCAAACGATAGGTTTTGACTCACTTTTCCGATATTAGCCTTAATACCTGAAATTTTCAGGATAATCTATGAAAGCATTCAAGAATACAGTGATTGAATGCTTTTCATAAAAATGCATGAAATACTTCTGTAGTGACTCTGTCTGTTCAAGAGATGGCGTTATGTGTGTCGCGCCACACTGTACTTTGGCCCCGGCGAATTCATAGGGAGCGCCGCGTTGCAGCAGAGTCACCTCTACACTATGGTGTGAGAGGCAGGGATCGTTGGATTGCCTCTTCCCATTCAGCACGTGCAGCATATATTTTACTTCCTGTGTGTTATGGGCTATGTGCACAATATAATCCGCTAAACATACATAAATAACTTATTCATTCACCTTCGATGTTCATTCCTGTGGTACCCCAGTTTATCTTCTTCAGCATTAAGGCAACATATATTTTGGGTGAAAAAGTATATCCTTGTCTTATCCCTCGGTCGATATTGAATTTTTCAGAGTTTTTATCCCTATAATTTCATAAACGAATAGACGATGAATGGTTTTCAACACCAATTCAGTCTATCCAAATTGTCATGCATTACCACCGAAGGCGTTCACAGAAAATATTCATGAAACACCCTTTAAGTATATCAGAAGGTGTGATATTTGAGAGATTGATAGTTTTGAACTTTTGTCAAAATTACAGTTACCCTTTTGGTTACCTACTCGACAGATTTGAAGTGAGAAGTAACTCGAGAGGAGTTATAAAGAGGGGACTCCACTAGAGGTTCTTGTGGACTACGAGAGCAATTTGACTAATAGTTGTAAGTGCAGATTCGAATCTCCCTGCCAGACCCAGAGCGGTCGAACAAAATTCCGTAGATGTTCGAAATGTGTCATTTAACAGCCGCCTTGCTCTCTTCTCTCGAGTCTGCCATTTCATTGAAGAATTGAGTGATGAAATCCAATTGACGCCTCACCGCGTCTCAACTGGAAGGAATATTAGGCGTAGAATCCTCTTATAGGATCAATGTTGCCATTTAAATTTCTTTTTAACTTGCACCTGAGAAGATACTTATCGAACTTTCTTCTCTACCACAAAGATTGAAATTGACACTTCAAATATTTATTACTTCATACTTGATACATTTGAGAATGGTTGTTCTTGATTTTCGCTATTTATCACATATAGAATGGATAAATAATGAGATAAGATTCTTACATGTCTAATGAACTTATTGATTGAAAATTAAGTAATTCAAAATGTGAAAATCTAAGTGAAAAACAGGTTCAGCAATTATATAACGACGTATTTGTTATAATACAGGGTTCTCCAATAAGAGGTTTCATATTTCGAAAGCCTGCTAAATGGACAGCTGTCACCTTTTGACACTTGACAGGTGAAACTACACCATTACTAAAAACGGAACGATACACACTCCAAAAACGCATTGAACACTTTGAAATTCAATACAAAAATAGTGAAAATTTCAGTAAAGCTCGCACAAAAAAAGCACTTTTAGTTCGTCGTGAAGCAGCTTTCCGGCCGGTAATAGTGAAGAAGTGAAGAATCGAAATCGTGTGCGTTCCTTAAGCACAACTGAAAATATTGCTGCTGTAGCCCGTTATATTGACGGAAATCTAAGTTTGCCGTTTCATCTCCGATCTTGGGAATCAGGCTATCATAACTGACTTTTAGGGGCGGAATTGAAAGATATTGATTTTGATGACGTTCATTTTCATTAACAATTACACGGCTTATCTTAATGAAGGTAAAATCCAGACATAATTAATAAAAACGGAAAACAACTAATCACATTTAAATTCTTTTAGTCTGTATATAATCTCTTCCAGTAGTAGATTCTTGACTTCTTTAGTAAAACTCTGTAAATTCAACTCCTTCAGACCTTCGGGCAGTTTATTATACAGTTTTAGGCAAATCAAATTAGGACCCTGTAGTGTCTTATTTATTCTAGCGCACGGAAGTACGAAGTTGCTCTCACGAGTGTTATAACCATGATAGCAAGAATTTGTCCCAAATTTCGTCTTTTTTTGATAGACATACTTCACATGGGTCCGAATGAAAACAGGATATTACAGTATCTCCTCCCGTTTAAAAACACCACCACGACATCACTCAGTTTTCTACATTCCATATAGCTGGTTTTTTGCAAATCGACCAATAGCAATAAGTATAAATCAAATAATTTGACGACTTTGTGTCTAATCCTTCACAATAATATATCGGTACAATATATTCAGTTTATTTTTGTCTTGGAATATATTCCAATTCTAAAAATGACAAAGTCAATGATCAACCAAATGACTAAAACTGTACAAATTGAGTAAACGGTTAACAAATTGAACAACGGAATTAACATAAAGACAGACGTACGTTTCGGAATTTTTGTATATAATAATACAATTTTTCCTCATCAGTGCCTTATAGTTCAACGAAATTATTGAATTTACAAACTCATCCACTTCACCAAAACTGCAAGCAAGAAACTACAAACTAAATGTACCGGTTGCTCTAGTGAGGATTCACAGAGTAACTTATTACTGAAGGTAGTCATAGATTTCTTTCTTGTAATTTTTCTGAAATACATATACAAATCGACATTTACAATTGAATAAACAATTTCAGAAATTTTAAATTTAGCAATTGGTTGATACTGACTCTCTTATCAATAAATGATCACATCAAATTATAAAAGTTTAATAAGTTTTAAATTTTGAAAGTGAGGGAACTCAATCAACTCAATTTTAAAATTTGATACTTATTGGTATTGGTCGATTGTCAGACCAGCTTAGTAAATTATAGTTTCATCCTTTCCTCCAAAATGTTTAACCAGCTGAGTGCGTGAAAACACCCTTTCCCCACTTCCCCCTCCACCTCCCAATCCCGAAATCACCCTGGGACCAAAGTTATCGCGACAAACCTTCCAATCCCGAGAGCAATTTCTCACTGCAGGTGGGCGTTCGACGCCCCTGTGTCGTTGTTTATAACGCCCGTTACGTCTCTCTTCACGAGTAATAACTCCTTTGGATGCGATTCATATTCGCCGTTCTGTCGAACCTATTCATCAGCTCCCGGAGTCGCTCTTCTACGCGCGCGACAGCTATTGCCGCCCGGGCGTAGATAGAAATTTTCCGCCTGATAGATAGACGTTTCCGCGTATCCGCAATTGATGAAATTAAACGGGCAAAGTCGCGCGCGCGCGCGCCACAATTAATTTCTGAACATAATTTCGGAGACGTCGACGGAATATGAATCACCGCGTTCTGGCTATGTGCAGCCTTGAAGGACGAAGACGGTATTTGCATGCGGAACGACTGTACTAGCAATTCCGTTTTATTGCCGTATAAAGTCGGGTTTTACTTCTTTAATATCAGTTTTGGCTGCATTTGATTCATCTCGGATGGACGAGTGGGATGGTAGAAGGAAAATTTGACGGATTTTCTTAATCTGATCGCCGAAGTTTTGGGAGGTGAATTGAATTTAAACGAAATGATATTTTCTCTGAATGGGAAAATGAATCGGATGAAACATCCAGTGAATGAAAATTCTATTCGTCTACTTGAAAGGACTTCAATGAATAATCATGCATAAGAAGAAGTCGCCTGTTTGATATACAAAAAGATCAAAATAATAGGACGAAGAGGTATATCGAAATAGAACCATGCTTATTGGTCAAAAACTCTTTCTTACAGGCAGAAACTTAGGCTTTGTGTTTTCCGTCCTATTTATAAAGATCCTATAAGCCATCAGACTACTGCCATTATCTGAGCTATTATTGTGAGACTGCTGACGAAGGTGCCTTCAATACACCATGAAGGCAGATGCAATTTGCAGACCTCGCCAATCACTTTTTGCCAAGCCAGTTTTCAGAGCGTTGTCATATTTGCCAATATGATAGACGGTCTGATTGGGAAGCAGAGTATAGCAAGGTCACAGTTTTGAAAGGCTGATATTCAGTTCATCAACCTATACAACTACTCTGATCGAATTCAAATTTATAAAAACATGAAATTCATCTGGTTCAGGAACAAGGGCCTACTGATCATTTTACACAGCGCCAGCGTTATTTTTTTTTTGCTATTTCACTAATATCTTAACATCATTCTGCAGCTTTAATTAGGCATTCATCTAGTTTATGACTCCGATCATCTTTTTGTTTGAGGTCCGGAATTTACATTCCCTACGCCTCTAATTCAATTTCTTCTATTTTCTACTGTTGTCTGATAGACTTTCCTCCCTACTTCATGTCACTTCTTTCTTCTGATTAGTTCTTTGAAAGAGATATTTTTATCTTATCTGTCATTATTATTTTGATTAGTAGTATCTTTCTTAATTCCTTATTTTCGTGCTCTTTCAGCGTCTCTACTGTTTTTCTTCTTTGTTTGTTAACTATTTCCACAATAGTTCCAATTTTCATTTCTTCTCTAATTTTTTGGTTGATTATATACCATTGGGCGTCAACCGCTGTTCTGATTACTGAATTTGGCGTTCTTTGCAACTGATCCTTATTATTGTCTTTCGTATTGTACCAGGCAACTCCTGCATACGTAATGCTTGGTATTAGCACTATTTTCTTGTTCTTCAGCTTGTTTTCTAAAGAAAGTTTACTTTTAGGGTTGAGCAGCGGGTACACTCTCCCGTGCAATTGCCTTGCCTTTTATCTGTTTTCTTCTGTCTGTTGAAATTCATTCTTTCATTCTATCGTCTGGTGTTCTATTTTAACGTTTTCTGCTTTCTCTTTTTTTACTGTTGTTCCTCAGAAGTAGATTGCAACTTTTTTCGAAGTATTATTCAGTTTGAATCTCCATTTCATGTAATATTCCATCAGTTTAGCTAGGTCTATCTGTAAGTGCCTAGCGATTGTTTTCCACATTCTACTGTGATTGTATATGGCAGTGTCATCTGTCTAGTTTAGAGCGAGGTTTGAGCATTATCATTGTTGCCATCAACAAAATGTTGAACATGTAAAAATTGCGTATACTTCCTCTAACTATGTTCATTACTCTTTGATTTTCACCAAAGCAACAGGTGGACTATCTCAAAAAGTCTGAAACAAAATCTATTCAGTACACACACCTGTGTTTCTAGGCATCATAGTCTCCACCTACAGATGCATAAAGCATCCCATCGACCAAGACCCTGTTCGCCAACTTTATAATCTGATAACCCTTCGTGTTAATGGCGAGAGTGTCGAGATCCTGGCCGGCCAGGGAGCAGCCCTACCATAACGGCGTGAACGGTTGGTTATAAAGGAAGCCCAGAGATGGCCTCTCATTATCTGAGTTATGCCGGGGCACCGCCAGTCGTCGACTGTCCCTCGTTAGCAGATCGACGATAAGGAAATGCACTTTGGGGTCTTTTTATCAACCTCTCCAGGGGGCGCTGCGGAGCAGACGCGGCTTACAATGGCACGAGCCGTCAGTCCGCTATTTATGTTGTACACTGAATGTAAGTGGAATTTAATGAAGTCGTTTGTAAGAGCGGTAAGGGTTATTCAGGACTTATTATGAAGGGGTGGGATTCGTTTCTGGATTAGAATAATTGCTTGGATGTTTCCGGATTTTTTTTTCAATGGAAATTTGTGAATGATAAACGCACATTATCAAGAGTCTGAAAAGTTGAAGGTGGGTTTTGGCGATTAAATATTGCTCTCCCTAAGTAATCTCATACTTGCTAAATTGGATTCATGTCTGGTAAGTTTGCTGGCCACTTCATTCTCTTGATATTATTCTTTTGAATAATGTTTTGAACTCTTCGTGTGCAGTATGGTGAGGCGTTATCATCTTCTTCTTCTCTTTCTTAGTTCAAGCCTAGGACTTGTAAATCCCACTTCAGTCCTCGGTGGATGTAGATATCCAGGATTTTTTTCGATGGGAATTAGGAATGATTTACACGCATTATCAAGAGTCTCCCTGTTAAGTTGAAGGTGAGTTTTGGCGATTGGATATTGCTCTCCCTAAGTTATCTCATACCTGCTAGATTGGATTTATGTCTGGTAAGTTTGCTGGCCACTTCATTCTCTTGATATTGTTCTCTTGAAGAATGTTTTGAACGCTTCGTGTGCAGTATGGTGAGGCGTTATCGTCTTCTTCTTCTCTTTCTTAATTTAAGCCTAGGGCTTGTAAACTCCAATTCAGTTCTCGGTGGATGTAGATATCCAGGATTTTTTTCGATGGGAATTAGGAATGATTTACACGCATTATCAAGAGTGTCCCTGTTGAGTTGAAGGTGAGTTTTGGCGATTGGATATTGCTCTCTATAAGTTATCCCAAACATGCTAAATTGGATTAATTTCTGGCAAGTTTGCTGACCACTTCATTCTCTTGATATTATTCTCTTGAAGAATGTTTTGAACTCTTCGTGTACAGTATGGTGAGGCGTTATCATCTTCTTCTTCTCTTTCTTAATTTAAGCCTAGAGCTTGTAAACTCCACTACAGTCCTCGGTGGATGTAGATATCCAGGATTTTTTTCGATGGGAATTTGTAAATGATTTACACGCATTATATCAAGAGTCTCCATGTTAAGTTGAAGGTGAGTTTTGGCGATTGGATATTGCTCTCTCTAAGTTATTCCATACATGCTAGATTCGATTCATGTCTGGTTAGTTTGCTGGCCACTTCATTCTCTTGATATTGTTCTCTTGAAGAATGTTTCGAACTCTTCGTGTGCAGTATGGTGAGGCGTTATCATCTTCTTCTTTATTTTTTCTTAATTTATCTCTACTTCAGTCCTCGGTGGATGTAGATATCCAGGAGTCTTTCCAGTACTTAGGGGGTCTGCCGATTGGTCTTCTGGTACCTGGAATTCTGTTTCGGACTATCCTAGTAACTCTGCCTGCGTCCATTCTGCTGACGTTGTCGTTCCAATATCGTCGTCGTTTTCTTCCCTATTCAACTATGTCCTGAGTCTGGCATTCCCCATTTATCATCTTGATGAATGAAATTATTCCCAAATTCGTTGCGCAGAGGAAAAATGATTGGTTAATTGATGTTTCTACGTAGATGCACCAGTCATTGTTCGTTAAACGACAATGAGAGGGTTACGGCGACCGAACATTATACCCCAGCACACTATTGATCCGCCTTGAAGGAGCACTTCTTCTCAGACGAAATTGAGTCGCTTTAGTCTGCCTGCACCTTTCCTAACCCTTTCTCGTCGACTTTCACTTTGAAAACCGAATCGTGACTCATAATAAAAATAATTGTGGTAAAAGCCATTCTTGGTGGTGTTCTTTCTATTGCCAAAGTGTAGCTCTAGATCCAGACGATAGCCGAGGTACTGTTAAAGGTCTTCTTGCCCTTAAATTTGAGGAATGCCACCATCTCCTTATGGAACTGGTTCAGGCTACCCGTCTACAGGTCCTCAAAAAATGACTTCGAAGGGCTGTTCGATTCCTTCGAGTAAAATTTGCGTTATAATGGTCTTCTCTTTCAGATGTTACTCTAGGTCAACCAAGCACCGGTCTCCTGGCAAAGATGCCGGTTTCGAGAAAAAGGGCCACTATGCGTCTTACTGAAATCCGTGGAATATTCAAACGTTGCGCAATCTGATGGTTCGATGAAGCTTATTGATGTAGAGTTACTATTCTTGCCCGATCAAACTGAGAAATTGGATGTCCCGGCATTTTCCACGGAATATTCTCAATATTACAACTCTCGTTATTCGTTGAACAAAAAACTTTTTTAGCTGGTTTATTGTTTTCATTTAAGTGATAAGAAACAAAAAATTCACATATTACATTCAACAAGTTGAAAGTTGATAGGAGAGCAAAGACGTTTGATGATGTGTTTAGATGGCACGCAAATAAGAGCTGAAACATCTGTTTCAAAGAGAATATCGATGTAATATAAGTCTGATAATCTTCCTGTTACTTTGGGTGTCCCTCAGGGATCTCTTGTTGATCCAGTTTTAATTGTATATATACCTGAATGAATCATGGCTATTAATTTCTCTGTGCACTTTACGCTTTCTTCGGAAAATACCTCCATCCTAATATCTGAGGGATCGGGTAATTCACTCGAAAGGAGGTGCAATAACTTCCTGAATGAGCTCTCAATTCTGTGAAGACACGCTATTAATTTCCATAACGGACAGAAGCTACTATTGGATATGATCTGAAGATTGATGCAAAACAAATTCCGGAAGTGAAATCCTCGTCTTCATGTTGACGAGTGTCTTGATTGAAGGAGTCACTGCGAAGGGGTGATTTTGAGTATTCTATGAGGTACGCTAATTCTATTGTAACATGGCCAGGCGGAATCTCGCTTGAGATATGGTTTCGTTATTTGGGCATTGTCTTCCAAATTTGGTGGGGTATCTGTTCCCCAAAAAAAATCATTTGTTTGTTGTATTGCTGGAGTTCCTCGGACAACTAGTTGTGAAAATCATTGTGAGGAGTATATAATTCTGACATTACCATGTTTGTACAATTTTGAAGTATGCGTTTTTCTATATTCAAATTTTGATAAATTCCAAACAATCAAGTTCAGTCATGCTAAAAATTTGAACGAAATGGTTTCAGAAAAATAATACATAACGTCCTCATAGACAATAAATACACCCGAATATACTCTTGCGTCACTCTACAAAAATTTGGAATAATGGAAATTCAATCAATAAGCTTACCTACAATTCGTTGGAATAATCAATTGAATTACTGAAATAACTCTTCAAAAAGAGACACGACATAACCAAGAATTCTGTTTCATGCAACTTCTACTGAATAAATGATGGAAATCGATACTGGCAGCTCTTCGCCTGCATATACGAATGAAAACTGCATACAAAATGCAAGTGAGTTATATTTTGGAGGCTTTTCGCTCGATCTTTCAGCGTTAACTAGTTGAGAAGCACTTATTACCTTGTACAACTCAGTTTCACGAAGAGTTTGATATTCTTCAATTACTCTGACAAAGTTCTTGCTGCAGTTTAAACTTTTATACTCTGATGATCGTTGATGTCTTTTCTTTTTGAATTTGTAAGAGGAAATTTGGCGCTTATTTTATGGAAGTTCATGTTGATAACAAATAATAAACAATGTCTTACACAGAAAATAAATTTTAGATAGATTCAAGTTGCATGAGAGTGTGGTGGAGTTGAAGACATTCACTATTCTGCGTGAACATTTTTACTTCAGAAAAATTTGCTCGAAATCACATTGCACTTGCCGTGCTTGCTCACCGTTGTTTAGAGGTGTTTAAGCCGAATAAATACGACATTTTGCGTCGATATGTGACAGTGGAAGAAACATGGATTCATCATCATACATCAGCATCAGCTGATGTGAAAGAAGTCGGTGAAAGTTGCCTTAAACAACCAAAATCTGAAACATTGGATGAAACGTTTATGGCATCCGTATTTTGAGTCGAGTATAGCATATTCTTCATTGACTATCTCTAAGAATATAAAACCATGAAGAGTGAATATAACATTATGGTTCTGGATAGATTGACTGCAGAAATGATGGAAGACGTCCTCAAATGCGGAGAAACATATTCTCATTCACCAAGGCAAAGCTCTTCCTCACCAATCACTAAACCATGGTCAAATGGAACGAATTGTGCTTTCAAATACTTGACCACAAAGGTCATCGCACATATGTGGTCCCAGTGTTTACTGGTTTTGTGCAGACCTCAAAAGAATACTCCAGGTACAGAAAGCAGGTTCCTGTTGGAGACAAAAACAAAGACGAATCTTTCTTCAGAAAAAGTATTGAAGAGTTAGAGGAGCCTTGGAGTATATGTATCACTCTCAAAGGTGAATATGGGAGCTGAATCATCAAGCGAAATGTGTTAGTCCAGGAAATTATCTGGTGAAGTATCAAAATTATCGACCATCTTCAAGATATTCAACAATCTGTGCAATAAACTGCCTTCATGAATTCTTTGGATTTCATTTGAGTTGCAGAATCATTGACACCTCTTTTCACCTGTGACAGAAAGCAAACTTTCGAAATCCATTAATATCTACATTTTATACCTTGTCAAGGAAGTTCAGCATAGAGAATTGATCAGTCCGTAAATCTGCCTTAGCAGTAGTTGTATGTAAAGGTAGACCAAACCAATAAATATTCCAGTAGTTCTGATCAGTTCGAAATTCCATTGAATGAGTAGTTCCAATGAATCAGTAGTTCCACTGTATCAGTAGCTCCAATGAATCAGTAGTTCCAAGGCATCAGTAGATAAAATGAATCAGTAGTTCCAATGAACCAGTGAATTTAATGACAAGGAAAAAAGAAGAAAAAAGAATGTTGATTCGAAAATCAAAAATCCCAGTAAGCAAAGCCCATCATATCCAAATCGTTATAGCCATGGAGCACCTGCTGTTTTACAAATGATGCCGATAAATCTCTCCATCCATTGGTCCGCCACGCAAACAAAGCGAATCAATCCGTGCATACGAAACTGTACACCATTTCGGGGCGCCACCGTCCAGATGGCCTCCTAAGATAGACTCCGGCGGAATACTCGTTAGGAACATGACGACAGAATGAGGAATTCGAGCGATTCATTTCTCCCGTAGGAAACGTTGCTGCTACATTGCTGATATTACCGCGGAACGCCCGGCTGGCCTTTCGTGTGCTTTCTTCGTTCTTTTATGCCTGACGTTGACTTTCATTTATGACAGAGGCCGGGCACCGGTCTCACCCCCCGATTTAATCAATTTCTTCGCTCAAAGGCCGCCCCTCCACGTTAAGTTTCCCCGCACGATTGGGTTCTGAGACTTCGTCGAGTGGAGGTTACTTTGAAAACGCAAAAGACGATCGGGAAATATCACAGACTGGGGGATGGTTTGGGTTGCCGTATCGAGTCTTTGACGTTTTGGTATGTCGTTATTTCGTGAATATGGAAATATTCCAGAAAAGCACATACTTACCTAATATTAGGTGTACAACTTTTCTTCCGCTGTTTTGCAATAGATGGCTGTAGCGGTAAATGGTAGACGAAATGAATACATCGTAGATGTCATACAATAAGCTTAGGTATTTGTTAACATAACGCTATCGAAATATTAGTCGATTTGTGTCTGCATCATGAAGTTATTCTCGATTAAACATGTCAGTTTACGAGCTAAATTCTCTAAATTTGCGAGAGGCTAAATTTTCAGCTTTAATATGAAGAAATCTGACTCCTGGCTCATCGAATTCTCTTTTTCACGTATGGTGAGGCCGCTATCAGTGAAAAAACGTGCCGAGAGTGGTTTCAACGCTTCAAGAATGGTGATTTTGATGTCGAAGAAAGGCACGGCGGTGTAAGAGAGAAGTTCTCAAAGATGCAGAATTGGAGACATTACTTGATAAAGACTCCTGTCAAACGCAACAAGAATTGGCAGCATCATGATGAAAGTCATAGGAACGATTCAGAAACAAGGAAATTGGGTGCCGTACATGTTGAAGCCAAGAGATGTTTGTTTGCTTGTGAACAGCTGCTTGCAAGTCAAAGACGCAAGGAATTTCTGCATCGCATTGAGACTGAAGACGAAAAATGTGTTCATTACGATAATCCCAAGAGCAGAAAATCTTGGGCATATCCAGGCCATGCTTTCACGTCGACGGCCAAACCGAATATTAACGTTTCCAAGTTGATACTCAGTATTTGGTGGTACTAGCTCGGCGTAGTGTATTATGAGTTGTTAAAACCGACTGAAACAATCACAGACGATTGTTATCGAACACAATTAATGTGTTCGAGCCGAGAATTGACACAAACGGCCACAATACAACGAGAGACATGATGAAGTGATTTTACACCATGACAATGCTTGACTCTATGTTGAAAAAGTGGTAAAGACATTTTTGGAAACGTTGAAATGGAAACTCCTACCCCACCTGACGTATTCCCCAGATGTTGCTCTTTCGGACTACCACTTGTGTCGATCAATGGCACTTGGCCTGGTTGACTAGCACTTCCAGCTTGTGAAGAAGTCAAAATTGGATCGATTCGTGGATCGCTTCAAAAAAAGACTAGTTGTTTCAACGCGGGACTCAAACGCTGCCCGAAAGAAGTGTGATGGGTGCAACTGGCGCATTAAAAAACATGTGCTCAAAAGCTCCTGACGTAACGTCAGTAGTTTCCTCAGTTTTCCGTTCATAATATCACTTCATAATATGAATCTGAAAGCTGAATTCGAATACTATGCCTAATTTTTGGCCCGTTATTCTTGGTCTGGAGCAAGTAAAGAAGTAACCAACCAGCTTAAATAAGTCATTACTCAAATATGGTTCAATACATAGTAATAATAAATTTCTACGAATTTCGAACTTCTTTTTACCATTCAAAAGAGACCTTATAAAAAAGGAACTGATGAATAAATAGTTCCCTAATCTTACATGCGAACGAACGCCTTGTAACACCAGGAAGATAATAAATTCTAACCACTTGATATGTCCGGAGATAAAGGAGTTGTACAACTCAATTCTCGGTTCTAAAGACTTAATTATAATATGAACGAACTAATTACCTCACATTTAGAGTAAATATGCATGAACTGAAAATCTACTTTTGAAACAATAAGATTAATCTACTTTGTTCATGATGTTGTTCATGTTGTTACATTCGAAGTAAGTTGTCTTTCAGTCGATTATTTCTTGTTTTATCACAATGTGACTTTAACTTTTAAGTTTTCTCTAAATTTCAACAATCACTGCCACCGAAAAGGGGAAAGTTAGAACTCATGAACACACAAGGGAGGAGTAAAACAATACAAAACAATATTGTAAAGCGATTTATCCATAATCCCAATTGCGTGCTTAAGCTTGCCAGTCCCATAAAACCCTGAACATTTGCGTGGGCGTTGGAGGCACATATTGACTCGCAGTTGATCGTGTCAAAAAGAATTGTGCGTCATTGAACCTCTAACACGGAATCTTCATCGTAACATACATTGTATTTGATTGGTGTTAGGGTTAAGCGCATCGATTATATATCGTGTGTCCTCTTCAAAAGGGTCGTCTCGCATTGATTAACGTTTATTCGAATGACAAACTGTGGAAGAATTTAAATCATGTCATAACAGGTCGAATAAAAAGATGTTATAATTTAGAAGCGACGCAGTGGTGGACGAGTTCAGCATCTGGATGGGCGAACGATCTGTATCATTCAAAACTGTACTAGTCGATCTAGCAGACATATTTCGGTCTCACAATTGGTTTCGGATACACGAATAGCCCGTTAGAGAAAAGGTCGAAATCCCAAGATTTTATGGATGCAGAAAAACCTATCTGAACCAGTTATAATTTCACCTTGTTCTATGATCGATAGTAATCATAATATCTGCCAAACTGACGTCAACTCTTGAAGGGTTTTTGGAATACGAAGTTTCATTTTTATATTGAAAAGAAAATAGTATGGTTTGAGAGAAATCAATGCATGTTTATGTCGTTGTAAGGAGGAAGGTATGTCATTAACGATAAAAAACGATATCAGCCCAATGACCGTCACTAAGAATTCACGGCTTGGCTTAATATTCAAGCTACTTTGCTTGAGCTTGATTCGAAATCAACTCAAGTTCAAGTCAAGTAGTAGTTTTACAGTGTAAATTCCATTATGTATTTATTAAGTACTTGACTTAACCTTGAAAAACTACCACTTGACTTGAACTTGAGTTGATTTCATGGAAAGGATATGGCGCTGCAATCGTAGCTGTGGCAGTTATGGATTCACGGCTTGGCTTGATATTTAAGCTACTTGACTTGATATTCAAGCTACTTGACTTGGGCTTTACTTGAAATCAACTCAAGTTCAAGTCAAGTAGTTTTTGAATATCGATTCAAGAATGTATTCATTGAGTATTTGACTTAATATTGAAAAACTAATACTTGACTTGATTTCAAGTCAGGCTCAAGCAAAGTAGCTTGAATATTAAGTCAAGTATCTTCAATATGCAGCCAAGCCGTGAATCCATAACTGCCATAGCTACGATTGCAGCGCCATATCCTTTCCATGGAATTATCTCAAGTTCAAGTCAAGTGGTAGTTTTTCAAGGTTGAGTCCAAGGTTCCATAACCTATTAGTACATTTGCGACTGTAAGTCTTCGATAACTTCACGAATTTCAATAATACGATCTCTAAATCGAGTACGAAGCATTGACATGGACCTCATCATCTCAAAGAAAAAAGTCTAATGGTGTTAGGTCACAAGAACTCCGTGACCAATTATGATCACCTCATCGAGAATTAACACGCCCAGGAAACTTCGATTGCAAAATTACGATTGTTTCATTGCTTGTGGGGTACGTAACGCCGTCTTGTTGAAAATAAACTGGGTTCAATTCAATTATATTTTCATATCATAACTCAAAAGCGAAAATTATTTTTATTGAAGTAGATTCCGAGGTGAAAATGGGCCTCATCACTGAAGATGATTTATCGATGAATCAGCGAATATGCGACGTTGCTGGTGAGTTATCAGAATTTTAAAAAACTGACTTTTTCCTTAATTCCAAATATTTTTTCTTGGATTTTTATCAGCTTATTGTTCTGCTATTTAGGAAGAAGGCATTTCCAACATGTATATTGGAGTTTATGGGATACAATACAAGTGTAACTAACTGAGCAATTAAACAAGAGTACATGAAATTTCACGTCAACACTTTTCTCGATTACTTTTCCTTTTTTGGTTTTTCTATTTGAAATGAAAATTATTTTTATTTTATCAGAATTTGTATTGTTTCTTGTGAAACCCACATAAGCAGGATAATGATTTGCCTACAGCATGATATTATGTGATATAAAAACAATATAAATTTGATTGGCGCCGTGTGGCACCCTTTATTGAATCCTTCAAAACTAAAGATCCCCATACACGACGACATTTCCCCTCGACGTACATTTCATCAAAAAATTACAATCTAACAAAATTGCAACAAACTAAGGAATAAATGTCACGTCATCCAGTCCCTAAATTCCTGGAAAATTTCCGTCAGTATCCCGATTTTATTGCGGAGTAAATACGGCCAGGTGATTTACCGTCATTATAAATTAAATAATGCTCCGAAAATTTTACGGTAACTTATTACCGGTCGTAAAGTGGCAGCCGAATCCGTAACCTATAAATTCAAGTTAGGAGCTACTTTATGGCTCAATTCATTGGGGACTTGATTGCTGTGGGGACTTCGATTAATCGGGCTGATATCAAAACTTTTTTCGTTTTTACGTGGAAATTAGCCCGAAAAGGGTGGGACAACCTGGTGGTCCATGGATTTTATTGATGATCAATTTGCGGAACAAGTTTATGCCGTATTTTAACGAAATTAATTGCTCGAAAATGTAGAGTTCCTTTAAAACACTAAAACGTGAATGAATAGATATACAGGGTTATAAAAGTTTTTCCAGTAAAAATTATACAGTTAAAAATGGTTATGATGGCAACACTGTGTATTAGAATGGGTAATTTCTCGCGATGGTAAAGATCTTTATCACCAAAATATTTCCAGACTTCTACAACTTCCGATTATACCGCAAACAGACTACTTCTTTTTTATTTCGAATGAACACCCAGTATATTATTGCATCATTAGATAGCGTATTTGATGACAATATGTCATAACTCGGTTAAAAACTCAACAGCTCATGGGTTAATGAGTTATGAAAAAAATGGTTGCGACGGGAACTCACATTTTTTTTAAATTTTTCAGCAAACATTTTTTTTTAGAAAAAACATTTTTCAATTCGGATTCTATTAATATGTAGTATTTCGACCAAAAATGTAAAGGGTGTCCCAAATTCGATGCGCACTGAAAACATCTCGAACTGAGACCTAAAGAAAAAACTTCAATCCCCGATCTCTTTTTTCGAAATAATATGTTGAGATTCTGTACGTTCCCCTAATTTTGCCGGTGTATACATTTTGTGACATTTTTCATGTCATTTGTTCTCAGAAGATTATACTATTCAATATATACACTTCAATGACGTTAAGAAAATGTTAAATATTTCATCAAAATCTGTACTCATGTGTGAATCATTCTTCACACTCTAGTCACAAAATTATTTTATTCGCAAAATTCGCACACGCACAACGATTGATTCGCTCCCGAGAAACGCTCTTCAACAAATGAATTTTCAACAGCCAGGCTACTGATGGACATAACCCTGCGCCTGGTTGAGTTTTCACAGCAAGCTAAACGAAAATAAATTTCTTTTTGAAACACCTTGTATAAAATTGTATATGATATGGAAATTTTCCTATTGCTTTCTGAAAATTTTGAGTGTTTATTTAAATTTGATGGGTTTTGAGTGTTTTCCCGAAGAAATATTTTATTTCAAAATAACAGTCAGGAATAGAATATTATTTAGCCTAGTCCTTAGAAACTCAAATTTCAAATAACGGACTCCGAAGGATTTTCCAACAATTTCCCATGAATTTTACATGAAATATTTCACAAATGCAAGAGGTAACGTTCCAGGATGCCCCATGAAACAAAACTCATAAAGGAGACTTCACAACAACAGATTTCATTATGCTTTGACGTGAATATACCTGGAAAATTGATAGCCCTTTCCGTGAAAATTCATTCAGTAATGTATCGGGTATGTGCGTAAATGGCCATCAGATATAATGAAGTTGGATTCGCATGTACAAACGAAGCATACTTGGTTTTTACGTTCGATATTTTAATTTTCTGATCTGATATTATTCAGTATGAGGTTCTAGCTCAAATATTTTATGATTTTTTAAATATTTCACTCTGAATTCAATATTAGCAGTAACCTCTTTCGTAACTTTTCTCCAATGACCTAGTGGGTGAAATAGCCTAATTCGAGCAATATGGACTTGGTGATGAAGGAGGTGTGAGCCGGTGCGTTGTCATGATGGAAAAGCACTTTTTTTCGCTAAATGGAGCCGTATTTTTTGCAATTCGGGGTCGAATCTGCTCAATAATCCGGAATAGTAGAGACCGGTGATCGTTTTGCCCTTCTCCAGATAGGCGATGTACTACACGATAAACATTTTTTCTGCGATAGTTGAACCCTCTGGTAGTGAAGCTTAAGTACATATCAGACCACCCTCGTATACTATAAGTTGCTTCTTCTTCTTCTTCGTCAGCCTGATGTGTGAAGAAAGTCCTTCTCTCTCTTGTGTGTTTGCAGCACTCGCCTTCCAGGCTCGTGCCACAAACTTCCACACTCGTGAGAAAAGTTGGACTTTCCCACTTGTTTCATAAAATAATATTTCCTACAACTGCACATACGTGAATAATTCAAATTATGTACCTAATTCAATTCAAAATGGCCTTCGTTGCAGCATCTGTTCATTTCTTGCGTTTCCATAGAAACGACTTCTCAAAAGCGCGGATGGAATAATAATTCTCTCAGTATGAGCAATAAATAGTTTTGAAATTGAGTAAGTTATGAAAAATACTCTACTTTCCATAGCAGTTGTAGGGAAACTTATTTCCTACATTTCATTTGGGGGTCCAACTGAACTTTTCTCGATTTCCTTCATGACTCCCAAATGCTATAGCTATTTAAACTTTAATTTCCAACAATGTATCTAGAAATACTGGTGTGCAAACTCAAACATTCTCAAGATTCAGATTTTCTTTCAAAGAGCTTGACGGTAGGTAATTCACTTTTTTTCCTAAACATTTCCTATGTTGCTCACATCAAACTCCGTTGTATTTGTTATGCAAATATTAATAGGTATTTCATAATATGGCGCCTTCTTAGAAAAAAAATTAAAGTTTTTGTGATCGTTTCCAAGGAAATATGGTCATTTTATTAAATAGCGCCACTTACGGAATAAGCGGGAACTACCAGCAATTCCGATGTTATCAGTGAAGACTTTTCACTTAAAACCTTCTATTTTCGTATCTGTGTTTTACTGAAAAGAAAGTTTCTGTTCCAAGCTCTCGCTAACCAAAATAAGTTAGTGGTCTGTACAATATCCAAAATTGTTGAAATACAAAGTAGAATGAAAATCTCAAGAACCTATCAGAAGATAATTCCCTTCAACTCACAACCACACAATAATAAATAATGACAAGGCTAATGTCCATAACCCCACTTATTTTTGATATATCTACCAGATCCCACCTCCAGATAATCCCAGTAGGAGTACACATTACAAATCTCTTCCACTAAATCAAGCCGATCATTAGTGACGCTAAATATCAATAACACAATTATTTTAATTGTGGTATGCCCGAATGAACGAGTTCAAGAAATACTACGGCAGCGACACCTGACGTTGATGTATTGGGAGACCTCACGTCATATTACAATAAAAATTGATTTTGTTCTTTCGTTGTGTTGTTGTAATTTTAGGGGACGGCGAATATGGCCGGATGGGGTTTTATTTTAGGAAATTATGCTAATAGTTGATTGCCGATTTATTAGATAAGGGCCGATATTAGTGGAGCACTTTGATCGTGAACAGGGATAGCAGAGATTTTCCACTAGGTAGCTTTAATACGTTCACTTTCTTAATGGAATCAGGTTAACATCACGAATTTTTTTCTATCGAGAAGCGTGGAACGTTTCAGCGAATTCAGTTATTTTCAATCGATTTCAGCTTTTAGAAACTTCGTTTTGAAAAGAAACGCGATGATCTGAATATCATTTGACAGAAAGCAATGATTTAGTTCGAAGTCATTTTTGATCAAGAATTTTGATTACACAATTTTCATAAAATTCGAGTGATTCTCATTTCTGTTCTATTCTGGTTTCTTCAAGCTTCAATTTTCATTGAAGATTGAAATTGTTATTCTAATTCTGCACGCAAAACCTCAAATAAATTATTTTTCCAATAAATGGCTTCAGTTTTCTATATCTCCAGTTGTATGAGTCTGATCGGGTTCCACCATATGGCATTTAGAAGGATAAGATTTCGTACTAGAGAAACTTTTACGACAGTTTTGTGATGAGTTGACTCAGTTCAGTATGAACTCGCGTTAAAATGTCAATAAAATTATGGATATTATCTAGTCCGACCGTCATGTAAGCACTGTTTCGAATTCCCAAGAGCTGAAGACAAAAAACTGTTTGGAACCATTTGCATAAAACTAGTCTCAAGAAGAAGCTCGAAATATGAGTACCACACGAGTCAACGCGAAAAAACCTAATGGACCAACTTTTCATCTACGAATCGCAAGTAAATCGACCCATTTTTTAAGCGGATGGTGATGAAAAGTGGATCACCAACAACAACGTCAAGCGAAAACGGTCGTGATCGAATAGCGGTGAGTCAGCTGAAACGGTGGCCAAGCTAGGATTGATGGCCAGGAAGGTGTTCTTCTGTTTGATGGAATTGACCGGGAATTATCTACTATGAGCTCTTCACCTACGGCACAACTGTTAACTCGAAACTGTACATTCAACAGTTGGACCGTTTGAAGGAAACAATTGTCCAGAAGCGGTTAACCTTGGCCAATTAAGGAGGAATTGTGTTCCATCAGGACAACGTTCGGCGACACACATCGATAGTGACTCGCCAGAAGTTCCAGGAACTAGGTTGGGTGGTTCCTATACATTCACGTCATATTTCGGACCTGGCACCAAGTGATTATCATCTTTCCCTGTCCATGGGGAACAATTTTGTTGGTGAAAAATTTTCTTCAACATAGGCTTGTAAAAATCAAGTGTCTTCATTTTTTGCCACTATTGGCAAAAAATGAATTTTGCTTCTTTCATCGAAGCAACGTAGGCTTCTATGAAATTTGATGAATTCAATTGAAATTTTTGTTGCCTGGAAAAAATCAAATAGAACTTTTGTGATGATCCTTCCAATTGATTATCCACCTTGAGTATCAGATTCAATTGTAATCATTTGCCTATAAGGTACTCCCCAAACTGAAAAAATGCGGTTGCCAATGTTATGGAAACACATCGTAAGATAAAATCTGATCTTTTAAAGCTCGGAGCAATTTTTTTCAAGATCCTTTTCAAATCTCTCCGTCACCTAGGGATATTCCCTTCAATTAGAGAATTGATTGAGTTGTCGAACTAATTTCCTGCACAAAGATGGCGTTGGAAGGAGTTTAAACTTCAAAATGAATAATATTTCCAGGCAACAAACATTTTCCAATCAGGAAATCCCCCACTTCAGTATTTGGAACTGGAGAACTTAATTAATTCACAAAGGCCGCAGTTCAGATGTTGAATTAAATATTCTTCAACAGCAGATGAATTCTGGAACAGTTCCGTATAATCCTTCCAGTTATTTTTCAGCCTGTATTCACTTGGAGGTTTGTTTGAAATTCGAAGTGAAAAATTGACCCCAGAATGATGAGAATTTGGATTTTCAGTGCGAAAAAAAATTATTTTGAAAACTGGAGGACTATATCACTTTATAGAGGCATGAATGTGGTCTCCAAGGCTGCAATTAGCGCAAGAATATCGAGCACTAAAAAAATTCTTACTACACGCCAACACTTTTCAAATTTTTGTTTTCGATTTGCTACTTTGGATCTGGAAACAGTATCAACACGTTATTTCACACAAAGCTTGAAATAATTATTGCTCTATATACCTATACACGCAAAACCTGTTATCAAGTAAATATTAGGTATTTGTTTGTCAATATTTGTCATGAATTTTCTATGACACACAGAATGAAATATCGCATAAAGTATTATGGAATAGTTATTTCATATTCACTGACTAACTGTTATTACGGAATAATTTTTTCGATATTCTGCTTGAGTTATGATAACACTTTCACATCATAAGTTCAGTACGAAGCTTGAAATGATATCCTCTAATATTCCTCTCGCATTTGCTACGAAATTAACATTTGATTCTACTAGAAGCAGTTCCTCGATATGCGGTTGGAACTTTCAGCTTCCTCGGTAGCTCATTGCTGCGAGCGCTGGACTAGTGATTCGGAAGTTGCGGGTTCAATTCCCGCTCGAGGAGGTACTTTTTCCGGAATTAAAAATGATCTATTATGGCAATATATATTCTATCAATTATTTTCAGACGAAAAATCATCATTTAGAATTACAAATTCATTGTTTAGCATATTATTAACGAATAGAAGCCCAAGCAAATAGATATCCAGTAATTTTTTCGAAAAGTACGGTAATCCTGTATCGAAACAACCCTCTACAATTGCACCACATGCCAATCGATCTCTGATACCGCTTCCCATCCCTCAGGCGTACCAACCCAATGGCGTCACCTGAGAAACTAGCTATTTAAAGTTGGAAGTTAGAACGGAATGATAGAAATAACTCAGCCACTATCTCAACCGATTTTTCCCATTCCCATCACGTAGGCAGCGCTGCCAACTTTACACATTTCGTAGGCAAACGAGACTCTGCAGGTGTTTTCGGAAAAGGGACGTGATCTCGGGCCGCTAGGGGGCGCTAACGCCACTCGTTTTGCGTAATTCTCTTCTAATGTTTGTCGAACGTGGGTGGTAGTGAAGGCCTAAATTTTTAATTACGTCGAAAAATGTAACGTTAGGGAGCATACACACTTGTGACAGAGGGTCTGGAGCAGGCCTGAATCTTTATGTGTTCGTGCTGGGGTTTGTGTAGTCTTGAGCACTCCTTACCCATCTTAAAAAGGCTTTTCACATTGTGTTTTGAAGAAAAATTGAGGACGCGGTTTTACTTTGGGTCATTCGTAATCTTCACAATATAATTCATTAAAGATAGGAAGTGCGTTGTTCTAAATGAAAAATGGTATATAAATTTATTCATTTTTGGGTATATATCACGTGGAAATGGACTCTGTTAACACCTGCTCGTAATGAAATAGATATAATTCAGTACCTGTGAAATATTGTAATATTTATCAATAATAAACTCCAAATAAAGGCTATTCGAATTGATAGAGATTCCTTTCAGATAGAATCTTAAAACTAAGATATTTCTAAATGAACTGAATGGCTTTTTCAAGGTTTAACCAATTAACAGCCCTCTTTCATGTAAAAATATTTTTACAATAATCATACTGATAATATAATACTCATGAAATAATAATAACAAATAGTAATAATTACAAATAATAGTGCACAAGTTAACAAGCTACTCAAGTTACACGATATCTCACAACGGTATTGAATTTCGTATCAGGTTTAATAATTATTCGATGGAACAGTCGAATATCACGTCTTCAGGATGCGTCTTAAAGAATTGACTGTCTAAGTTAAATTTAAACTCAAATTAAATCTAACTTACTATCGTCTTGTCTGTTTGTAGTATTGTGGATCTGTTTAATCTTCTTGCCCTCTCTGCTCGACCGACTTATTGATTGACTTGCGATATCTTGTCTATCTAACCCCTTCTTGGGTACACCTCTGCGGCCCTGCCTCTATACCGTACCAGCTATGTTATAAGGTGTACAAATTTGCTTCCGCCTTTCTGCAATAGATGGCAGTAGCGGTAAGTGGTATTCGAAATAAATAGATCGTAGATGTCGAACAATAAGCTTAGGTATTTTTAAACATAACGCCATCGAAATATTAGTCGATATGTGTCTGCGTCATAAAGTTATTCTCGATTAAACATGTCAGCTTACGAGCCAAATTCTCGTCATTTGCGGAAGGTTTCAATTTGCTGCTTTAATATGAATAAAGCTTCAGCTGAGGCTCATCGAATGCTCCTAAGTGGTGAGGCCGCTAATAGTGAAAAAGAGTGCCGAGAGTGATTTCAACGCTTCAAGAACGGCGATTTTGACATCGAAGAGCAGCATGACGGTATAAGAGAGAAGGTTTTCGGATATACAGAATTAGAGTCCTAACTTGATCAAGACTCGCGTCAAACGCAACAAGAATTGGCAGGATCATTGGGAGTGGCACAACAAGTCATTTCAAAAAGCTTTAAAGTCATGGAAATGATTTAGAAACAAGAAATGTGGGTGCCGTACGAGTTGAAGCCGAGAGATGTTGAATGGCATTTGCTTGCTTGTGATCAGCTGTTTACAAGGCAAAGACGGAGGTGATTACTGCATTGCATTGTGACTGGAGAGAAAAAATGAGTTCATTGCAATAATTCCAAGCGCAGAAAATCATGGGGATATCTCGGCCATGCTTCCACGTCTACAACCAAACCGAATATCATGCTCAATATTTGGTGAATAGGTCATGCTCAATATTTGGTAAAATCAACTTGGCGTTTGAGCCGAGCATTGTGAGACAAACGGCCGCGATTCAACTAGAGACATGATAAAGTGATTTTACAGCATGACAATGCTCAACCCTATGTTGCGAATGTAGTCAAGACATACTTGGAAACGTTGAAATGGGAAGTCTAACCTCGCCCGCCTTATTCTCCAGACGTTACTTCTTCGGAATATAACTTGTTTCGATCAATGGCATACGACCTGGCTGACCAGCACTTCCAGTCTCATGAAGAAGTGAAAAATTGGATCGATTCGTGGATTGCTTCAAAGATAACCAGTTTTTTCAACGCAGGATTCATATGCTGTCCGAAAGATGAGAGAAGGTAGTGGCCAGCAATGGATAATATTTTAAATCATAAATGTATAACCAGTTTTTCACGATAAAACCTCGAGTTTCTGAAAAAAAAACGTCAGAAGCAAAGTTGTAAGCCTATCTAGCTTGAAAATGAAGTTTTGCTGCACCAAGTACCCTGAAACCTTGTCAAATAGGAATGAATTCTGGGGAATTCCTTCTTTTCTACTTGAGAAATCCAATGAATAGTTGAAGAGTGACTTATAGCAATATCTGGTTTAAACGAATTCATATGAAATTGTCAGCCCCTTCCAAATTAATTCAAGAATGTTCAGCTCGAAAAAATATAAACCCCTATAATATCTCTGTCGTAGCACAGCATCGCCCATCAGACTCAACTCCAAAAGTCCAATTTTTTCCGCCAGAGGGCGCCGAACACGCCAATCCCCCGAGACGTAATTTTCAATCTCATTTTCCTGTCAACAAAATTGCCTCTCTCTCTCTACGTGAACACATTTCTAATTAATTCCCAACAAGACACTGATGGGATTGCCTGTACTGAAACGTACAGGGAGAACGTTCCTTTATAGCGCAGACACGGCATCTTAAAATGCGCACACATCCCAAGAAATTGCATAAGTTTCGACCGTTAAAACTGGCGAATATGGCCTCCTATTATTATATTTCCGAAACATTTGCCGGGATTTGTGGGAACGTCTCGCGGCTTTCTGGAGCACGTGTTATCGCGGCCTGCTTCGGCAAAATTGCGAGCAATAACTTGATGAGAACGGCAGGTTATGGCCGGAGCATTGTTTCCTGGGCATTACGGGATTTAGGTGGTAGGTATAGTCGTGGATGTTCAAGGTGGTGCTCGACTGTTTGATATTCGATTGGTAGGAAACATCAAGGAGCATTTCGCATTCATGATATCAGGGTGATCTCGCTGAGATTTAGCGGAATTAGTTTGAGTTTGTTCTTGAATTTATACCAGATGTGTTTTATATTGCTTCGTATAAAACTTGGTAATGTTCAGATGGATCAAGAGTTCTGAGCTCTGTAACTCAATCAGATATATCGACGGTCATCTTACTTAAGTATAATATACCACATACTATATACACATAGATTCAAAAAAATTCCATAACGCTATATCTCCCAATGTTTTTTTCATTATAAATTATAAAGTATGTACTCCACGAAATAGGCAAGAATGCCAAAGTTTTTTCAGTTTGGTTTCCTGGTCACACAGGAATCAAAGGAAATGAAGAAGCCAGAAAAGGAGCACAAACTCCTTTCAATGATTCTGAATCTTTCTGTGGTATAGGCAAATGCACCCACAAGAAAGAGTTTCAGGAGGAGGAACAAAACCGAAAGAGGAACACTGGCAGAATCTTTCTGTGTTGAATCATTCCAAAAAGTTTCTTCGAAACTTTGACACTGTGAGATCCACTGGATTCCTTTCAGAGTGTCTAGCAGAAAAAGACAAGTGCAGATTCTGTGAGGAAGGAAGAAACTCCAGATCACATGGTAACGAAATGCCTCGCCATCATCAGCCAACGCAGAATCTGCTTTGGACAAGAAACAGTAAGGAAGTAGCCTCCTAGAAGCCATCACAGATACTAGATTTCATTAAAACTCTGGAACTGAAAGACGGGCTGTAGATCACGTTATGGCAAGAATAGTTCTGGAAGGGTTACAATAGACCATAAGATCGCAGTGCAATCCAACCCCCTTGAATCTCAATCTGATCTAACATACTACTTAATTGATTATTTTCAAGTAAAAAACTACACCTACAATTCTGTATGCATTTTATAACTTACTATGAACCTTTCTTGAAAAAAAGAGTGTTCCGAATAAAAGTTTTTAGTAATGATTCTGCCCAATGATGAGTATTTTTTCTACTATCATCTCTACAGGATGAAGAATATTAAGTCATGACTCCTGAATTGCTTGAACATTGCACTGTAAACTACTAGGCGGATTTTTACATTCTGTTTGTGACCTGAAAGCATGTTCTATGAGATTAACGTCTAGAGATAGAGCAGGCCAGTCCAAATGATTAATGTATTCAGTTTCAAGATACTCGTTTACAGTTCTGATGCTATGATGTTGTGCATTTTCGTCTATAAAAACGAATGGGTGACCAACAACCATAATTTCACGTAATTATGCTGAATCTTCCTGAGGTACCTATCATCAGTCATGGTTCCTTGAATATGGCTTAGTTCTGTTTGAGCCCAGAACAAGCAGGCACTTGGCGAGCAACAAGCTGATTTGTTCTCGTTGGCCTTCTCTACACACGAATTGGATTGCTATCCTGTATCAAAAAATTGTAGTATTATCGGAAAAAAGCATCAAATTACAAAATTCTTCGGGCAATGCCATTTGCTCTTCGGCCGAATGTAGACGCCTAGCTCTGTGCTCAGGTTGTAGTCGGGGTACTTTCAATCGTTGACGACACCTGAAACCTATCCCAATTATTAATTCGTCTCTGTAATGTAGAGAACGATACTTGAATTACCAAGGCCTGTTTTATATCTCTTATGAGTGCTGAGATTGCTATGGTCGGGAGTCTCAGGACAGTTGAGTGGATATAATGGTTTTGGCGTTGATTAGTCACACAACTTCCACCACTTCTTGGGTCTATCACGAAAAGAATTGACCAGGAGATGGGGATTCTATGTCTGAGATCAGTCACTTTGCGAAACAGGTCACAAACTATTGAGCAAGGACTTCTTCAATTCTTGTACGGTCCATCTCACTTATCACTCTACCATTCATGTCAGCAGCGGCAGTCAAAATCAATCAACTGTTTCTTCTTACAAAATATTCGCTCCAAGAATGTGATCTCCAAAATTAAAGTGAACATTTGTTTCTTGCGAAAAATATATGACAACTCAGAAAGAACATTATTGTATAATTTATAAAATTCAAAAATAAAATATTTTGCATTCAAAATTAGTGTATACAATTCATAATAGATTGATTAATTTAACAAAAACGCCCAGTTATTCATTTTAATAACGCATCTCACTGTTGGAAGTTTATAATTTCACATGATGAAGACTGCGTTCGTTTGGTATTAATAAAGAACGATTTTCCAGAACTGATGAGTTACCAAATTCAAAATGATCTAATGACCCTATTCCTAAAATCGACGTATTG
Organism: Harmonia axyridis; assembly: GCF_914767665.1. Taxonomy (NCBI): domain Eukaryota; kingdom Metazoa; phylum Arthropoda; class Insecta; order Coleoptera; family Coccinellidae; genus Harmonia; species Harmonia axyridis. The sequence continues at coordinate 82,011,516 of NC_059501.1, forward strand.
TATCCAATTGCATTTTTTTTTCCGAGTGAATGATGAATTATATCATGAATGTCGTGCTTCGTACCCCACACGTGATCGATTGGATGAACTTTACCCCTGTAACATCCTACCGGATGAACTTTTTCAATAATTCGATTAGGGGAAAGTATATCGAGAGCTCGGGTGATCCTGAATAATAAATCAGAATAACGGGCATAAAAACCGAGACTAAGAGGGAGTGGGTGGAGAGTGACTCTTCAACCATCATCAGCAGAGCAGATAATGTAACATTTCACTCAATAAGTTCCCAAGCAATTTGTTTCTTAAAAATACTTCTTTATTTGTCAACATAGTCACCTTAAAGATTGTTGCATATACTCCAAATGTAAGGAGATTCATCCTTGCTTTCGGCAATCACTTCTTTATAAGAGCCAAATTTCTTTCCCTGGAACATTCTTTTGAGGTCTGCAAAAATCCACTAATAGCTGACCAGATCTCGAGAATAAGCTAGCTGGTCGATGGGTTCAATGTTTCATGTCTAACTGTATGACATTTACGTTGTTATTTCTTCAATTGAAATCCAAAAATCTGAATGAATACTTCTCCGAGTTTAAGGTATTTCTTCTATTTGAGTTTTAAAAAAAGTCAGTATTTTTTTCATAGTGAAAAACTCCATCTGAATGCTCCCTTGGAGATGATACCCTATAGCCATGTCGGAGAACTGCCTCCGCGCAAAGTTTGGAGTGCAGTAGAACCCTCCAAGAAGTTCAAGTATCATTCTACCCCTCTTAACACGAGCTCGACTCGACACCTTTGCGCCAGCTCGTCAGTTCGACGTTCTGTCAGCCCCCTTTGATTAATGGTACAACCCAGTTTTCGGATATTCAGCCGGTTGCATTCACGTTATTGTCTTCCTGCACTAACAATTCAGCCAATAAGTTTCAGGTCCAGCCGGTAAAAAAATGAAAAAAAAAAATAGATTTTATTATGAAGCTAAATTTACAAGGTTGGGACTATTGAAATTAGACAAAATCATTTTGGAATGAGCCAATGTTTCGTCTCTATATTTAGACTTTATCAAGGCTACAAATGATAAAGTCTATATACAGGTTGGCCATTTGAAAACGAAACAGACGAGATTACAGACGAAATAAAGTTTTTCGATAGAAATGCTCGGACAGGTCGATTTCTGTTTCGAGGGGGACAACTTAAGATGTAGGTTACGGACGCATAGCGCTTCAACCCTTGCTGCTACAACCCCCACCCCCAATTTTTGAATAGGGAAGATGGGGTGAGTGATACCTCAATTTAAAGGTATTTTTATACTGATTTCAGCACAGTAATTGTTTTTTTATTTTATGCATTAGTTCTCGAAATATTCATGCGTTAGTTAATTAGGAAGGAAGCCACAGTCATGGTTGTTTTGAAGCTCAAAATGTCTATTTTTCACAAAACACTACAAGTGCCATGAAAACACCACTTCATTTTCAAATACTTAGTTAAGAATATTTCGAGAACTAATGCATAAAATGAAAAAACAATTACTGTGCTGAAATCAGTATAAAAATACCTTTCAAATGAGGTATCACTCACCCCATCTTCCCTATTCAAAATTTGGGGGTGAGGGTTGTAGTAGCAAGGGTTGAAGCGCTATGCGTCCGTAACCTACATCTTAAGTTGTCCCCCTCGAAACAGAAATCGACCTGTCCGAGCATTTCTATCGAAAAACTTTATTTCGTCTGTAATCTCGTCTGTTTCGTTTTCAAATGGCCACCCTGTATATAGACGAAACGTTGGCTCATTCCAAAATGATTTGCCTAATTTCAATAGTCCTAACCCTGTAAATTGAACTTCAACATGTTGGCTCAAGAATGTGAGAACACCAAATCTATCGTTTTCATTCTTCAACACCTTCAGGCGTGTTACATATACTCCAACGCTTCTTTAACTTATCCATACTATTTGTGCAGAAAGATTAATCTTTACGAAATAGGCTTCAATCACTTCTTCATTAGAACCAATTTTTGTTGAAATATTCTCATGGGCTCGGTAAAAGGTCAGTTATCACTTGGGGGCCCGATCTGGAGAATATATAGGTTTTCAAGCCGTTTGTCGGACAATTCATTCAATTTGACCATGATTTCCATCGATTTATTTATTCATTTAAATAAATAAATCGATGGAAATCATGGTCACTGTTGAAAAGCATTGTCTTGGTGAAACAGAAGATTTGTTTGCATTTATGAAAGTTTCATGAGTCTACTCGATGTAGGATATTCAATATAAATATAAGAAAATTGACAACTTTGTTACTATTCCTCCACAATAATATATTTTCATGATATATTTGGTTCATTGAAAAAATTAATAAACAACCAAAAAAAATTCGAAATAACTAAATCGGTACGAATTGAGAAAACGGTTAACAAATTAAATAACTAACTCAACATAACAAGACAGACATTCGTTTCGGAATGTTTTTATTTAATAACACAATTTTTTCCTAATCAGTGCCTTAAAGTTCCACAGAATTACTTAATATTCCAACTCGCCACTTGTATATCTACTTCACAAAAAGTTCAGTGCTTTCGTCATTGGTGTCTTTTTTACTATTTTCACTGATTCTTTCTTCATTCAGCGTTGTTTCTTTAATTGTGAATGATATTATCATTATTTATAAAATAATTATTTTTTTATGGTTTGTAAGACGATATTCTACTACAATAAAGATAATTATAAACTGAAACAAAGTAGAAAAGCACAAATATACCCTTAGAGTCCTCATAAATGTAAATAGATCCATGTAGTCTAAAAGAATGTAAGTGGCCATGAATAAACGAGCAATCAAAAGCTCTTGACTTCACTGGCGTAAGTTCTTTGGATAAACAAATTCTGTGAGGAAAAATCCAATGAAACACCTCACTTAATCTCGGCATTTGACATCGTTTTCTCAAGTCATTGATGAAATGCAGAGTTAATATTCTTTCAAAACAGCCTGTTGAGCCTCAAGAGATAGGGTGCAATCCTTACTAAAAGCCCCATGGCAATCAATCAAGGGGACTATATCTCGCATATATTTGTGTTCCATTTCGATGTAAATCCTGTTTGATTACGAAACAATTTCGGGAGTACCAAACGCGTTGGGCTGGTATCCAGGGGTGTATTACTCCACTTTCGAACAGGCGTGCTGTAACTATGGGTGTCTTATTGTATTGCCTTGAATGCAATTCCTCTTCTTTCAATGGTGGAAGAATAGAAAATAATCCCCTTCTATGTACAGTTGGAATTTTCCATTAAGTAACACGGTTTGAGGATCTAGATATGTGTGGTATAATTCTCTTACCTCCAGTTTTTAGATCGAACAGACACAGTGAACATAGCTGATAGCTACATACTGCAATCAATTCTAAGTTACTTCTGAAAGAAGGCAGCTAAATTCACGTTTTGAATTGGAGAGTCTGTAAAAGCTTCTTTAGATTCATCACATTATTATAGATTTTACATATTGTTTTATTCAGATTACTACTAATACTAATCATACCGTATTTATTTTGTCGTATGAATTTTCTATCAACATTTTTTGTAATGGATTTTCATTTAGGTACTCATTTCTGTGAATTACCAATGATAAATGAAATTTTGAATGATTATAACTCACTCACTGGTAATATTCGAAAGAAATTACTTGGAAGCTCCAGATTATCCTTGAACGATTTTGGATTTCTTTTATTCCGAAATATACACTGAAAAACATTCACAGTGGGTTAGAAGTATTTTATCATTGCATGATTTCATAATTGTTTTGTCAAATTCTATTCAATTCCATATGTATCATCAGTATGATTTCCGTTACCTCATTCAGGATAATTTCACTATAATGTTTCATTACGGTATTGACATGATTATATATTGATAACAAGCGCAGTCCATTAGTTGATGAAAACAAATTACAATATTATTGGCCCTAATGTAATACATACGCTAATTTGAATATTATCGCAATTATTTCCGCAAAATGTGAACTCTATCATAATTTTCGACTGATCCAAATATTGGTTTCTTTGATTTATATCATTTCTTCTATGAAAAAAATGACAGTTTTCATATAGGATTGGGTGGAACTCGGGGTGGAAGTATATAAAAAGGAAATAGGTTCTAATAGTTACCAAAATAGCATCCGCAAATTGTAACAATTGAATACATGAATAAACAAGCTGTGTTTTAGATAACCATCGTAAGCTACAAAAGCCAGAACAAGAATTTTTAGCTTCGAAGAATTTTCTAACCATTCAGAGTTGGATACATAATAAACAGTATTGCGACGTGCCTTTAGAGCACATAATCGATTCTACTTGAAATAGCTTTATCGTCACAGAGAACTACGAGAAATGAGACAAAAAATTAAAACTTATAATCCTCTATTCTTGCTGTATTGGACACTGAAAATCTATTCCCAGGCATAATTGCAATGAAAAACTCAATAAACACTTAAACACGCTCAATCGATAGGAACCTCTCTTAAAACGTTGATTTGTAAAATTAGGGGAGATTGTTTTTGTATATCTACATTTCTGTATGTCTACCACATGTGAGAGAAGTAAGGATTGAATGTAAAGGGTGTTTTTTTTAGAGCTGTAGAACTTTAAATTGCAATAAAACTACGATGGATTAATCGATTGACATGAATTTCATTTATCCGCAAGATAATCTTTTGGCATTACATATTAAATATGATTTCTGGCATATGACCGCCACGGCTGGCTCGGATGTAGTCCAATCTGGACGTCCAATTTTCGATGACATTTGTGCCCGTATATCGGAAATAACACGGCGAATGTTGTCTTCCAAATGGTCAAGGGTTTGTGGCTTATCCGCATAGACCAATGACTTTACATAGCCCCACAGAAAGTAGTCTAGCGGTGTTAAATCAAAAGATCTTGGAGGCCAATTCACAGGTCCAAAACGTGAAATTAGGCGGTCAACAAACGTGTCTTTCAATAAATCGGTTGTGGCACGAGCTGTGTGACATGTTGCGCCGTCTTGTTGGAACCACAGCTCCTGGACATCATGGTTGTTCAATTCAGTAATGAAAAAGTTAGTAATCATGGCTCTATACCGATCACTATTGACTGTAACGTTCTGGCCATCATCGTTTTTGAAGAAGTACGGACCAATGATTCCACCAGCCCATAAAGCGCACCAAACAGTCAGTTTTTCTGGATGTAACGGTGTTTCGACATACCCTTGAGGATTAGCTTCACTCCAAATGCGGCAGTTTTGTTTATTGACGTAGCCATTCAACCAGAAGTGCGCTTCATCGCTAAACAAAATAAAATGGACGTAGTGCGCGATACGTATTCCGCACAGAACTATCATTTTCGAAATATAATTGCACTATTTGCAAGCGTTGTTCTGGCGTGAGTCTATTCATGATGAATTGCCAAACCAAACTGAGAATAAATCACTTGACAGCTGTTAAATCGGTCGCCATTTCGAACAGTTCAGCCAACTTAAAGTTATATACTTCGAAAAAAAACACCCGTTAGCTATACCAATAGTTAGATGTTAGATAGTTAGATGGAAGAAGATATCTCAAGACTAATTCTCTTATCTTGTGATTTCTTCAATGAAAGTAGGACAAATTGCCAACATTTTTCCCTGATCAGTAACCACTAATTACCAAAATATCTTTCCTCATTTTCCGCAGACCAACGTACCGAACGTTCAACGGCAAATTAAAATTTTTCAGAACCGTATTCCATCCACCCCTTTCTCTGCTGTCAGATTCGACAGCGACCGCACCTGACATTCCACATTGCCTAATGAAAATTCCGAATGAAATATCAATGTAATTTAATTATGGCCAATTTACACGGGAATTGTTGAAAGGGGTCGGTTTCCGTTAACCGCACCAGTGGATGAGCTGTAATTCTGTTGCAGGATTGTAATGGGATTTTTGCCGTGGGGTGCAAAACCATGGAGCATGCAACGGCTTGAAAAAAGGTGCGTGGTTGTTGGAACGGAATCAGTTCGAAGGGAAAATCAATGAAGATTTCAGAGAATTGTTCTTCACTTTCTGACATTAACACACAGTTAGAGGAACGTTCATTAAAATTTAATGCCGTCATTAAAATTTCAAAATTTTGAAATACGAGGAGCCTATTAGCTCATTGGATTATTAAAATTTCAAGGCAGCATTGAATTCAAATGAACGTTCTTGCAAATGAGTGTGTCTCGAAGATTTTTGCAAATTCAAAAATATTTCTTAGATAGCAACTTATAAAATTAATGTTTCGAAGACCAAACTTATCAACAACACCACAGAGCACATAAACATTGACGGCACACAACTTGAAAATGTAGAAGAATATATATATTTAGGACACTCAATAAGAATCGGCAAAGAAAATCAAACAGAAGAGATAAAAAGAAGAATCACTCGCGAGAAAAGTAGGACTTTCCCCACTTGTTGCACAATATACTATTTCTACAACGGTACAAATAAAATCTTCCAAGTAATGTACCTAATTGAATTCAAAATGGCCTTTGTTGACAGTATCTGTTCATTTCTTGCATTTCCCTAGAAACTACTTCTCAAAAGCCCAATTTCATTGGTCTACCAAGCGAGGAGTGGGCAAGTGCGGTGTGAATAAGTATTCCTCACAGTATGAGCAAAACATAGTTTTGAAATTGAGTAAGCTATGAAAAATATGCTACTTTCTATAGAAAGTAGCATATTTGCTACCCTCTCCCATGGGTTTGGTGTTTGGGGTTTTTTTTTGGTCCCGAGATCCCTGGTGGACTCATCAGTTGGACTTTCCAGCGATCTTTGCCCAAGAAACACCCTTTCACGCCATCGAGGAGAGGTGACGCTGTTGCAACGCTTCGACCCTTATAAATCCGTCAGAGAATGTGTGGCGCGAAAACCCATAACGCCATAAATGTTAGCAGACAGACTAACTACACTACCCTCAAAAAAGTCAATTGGATTAGCATAACTGAATTCTACAATTCAAAATAACCCGATCCAAAATATTTTCAAATAAACGTGGATGACATAATGCTGATAATAACGAATAAGCATTAATCAGATCCCAAACTTATCTCACAGCATCAATCACCATCTCCAGACGGACATCATCCAGAGTGCTGGTTCATACCCGAGAAAAGAATACTAATAAAATTTCCATTCGGATCGTTCGCCCGTACATTTTTCCATTTGATGTTCAGTTATATCCTACTTTCCGTTTTATGAGCACATTCTGATCAGGAAATGCACTATTCGAACGAAGAATATATTCAATGTTTGATGTTACGTGCCATGTTCGGGAAACATATGAAGAACGGTGAGGTTGCATTTCCCGAAGAGGGATATTTTCATGGGGAATAAACCAGAAGTAGGTCGATGGGAAAAATCAGAATTAAAATTTTGAAGGTAGAAAAATTTTGTTCATGGTTGGAATTCGATATGTAACTACCCAATGTGCTGTCATAAAAATTCCAATCATATAATATCCCTTTGGGAAAATTAAAAATTTCACATTAGGACCAGTTATTATTATTATTATTATTATATTTATCGTGAGTAAATATAAGTCGAACAAGATAGAATCTTTCGAAATAATTTAATCAATTCTCTTAAAATGAAATTCTCGAATTCACAGAATCAAATACATATATTTGAAGGCATATAGGTTTTTCCAACAAAATGTTTCTTCTCTGGGCAGCAGTCACATTTGAAGCTGTCATATTTCAGCATATTATCATAAAAACTGCGCTATTACTAAAAATGGAAGGTACATGCATTGGAAAACCATTTCTCTTCTGTATACATAACACTTCTATTATCTCTGAGTATATAGGAGTCTTTGTAACGGCGTAACAGTTGTGTATTTGTGAAAGTCGACAATAACACAGCTGCTCATATAGTGGAAACAACTTGTTTGAAGCTTTTTGCACAGGTTTCCGCCTTTTATTCCGCTATAACTCAACTACGTAGCGTAGAAATCCACCGATACCAGTATATAAGATTCAATTTATTTTCTATATTCTCACGTTCCAACAGTAGGGATTGTTTTTACTTGTTTTCATCCGATCTTCGTTTTTCTAAGGAATAACGTTCTCTTTTTATGAACATCTTCAGTAGATGAATCCATGAGAGTTTTTAGAATGAATATAGGCTTTAACTGAAAAAGAATGTAAGTTTGGAACAAATTTCAAAGATTGGATAGAACATAAATAGCTCTAGGAATTATTTGAATCATTTTTAGAGTTTCGACGTTATTCGTTAATATAGTCATCTTCATGAGTGACACATGCACTCCAAAGCTCCTTTAACTTTTCAGTACCTTCGTTGTAAAAAAAATTTGTCTTTGCTTCTGAAAAATGCTTCAACGATACCTTGGCAATAATTTCTTCATGACAGCCAAATTCTTTTTCCTGGGTCATTTTTTCAAGCCAGCAAAAATCCAGTGATCACTAGAGGTCGAGTCTTCAGGTTAAGCTGGGCGATCGAGTGGTTGAAACCACAATTGGTTCAATTAACAATTGTTAACATCGATTTGTGGCAAGGAGCATTGTCTTGGTGAAACAAATATTTTGCAGTTGATGGCGTTTTCTCAGGTTTTGGCCACATTGGACAGCTTTGCATTCAGCTGACGCTCTACTGCCTCATAGCAGTTAAGATTTTGTTTTTTTCGCTTAGAAAGCTTTAAACAGCGTTAGGAATCGACGATACGTTGTTGCTTTTGATAAGTAATGATCAAGTGGTGCACTCATTTTGAGCAATGCTTTCTCATGGAAAAATGTTTAAAAGAGTAAATTCGCTGCCTTCTTATATCTTCAACTCCACCTCTATCCCACTCAACTTCAAGGAACGATTGCTCAAAACGATTTCGTTGGCTGATTTTTGGAAATACCTGCAAAATTTTGGCAACCAGAGCGTTTTGCATCGTAGGTGGTTCTTCGATCACGATTGAAGTAGCCATAACAACTTTGAACCTTTGTTGTCTATGGACCAGAGTCTGAATATCACTTATCAAGGGATTGCTTCACCTGCAGAGAATTTTTTCTTTAAAAAACAGTGTTTCATGATACAGCAATAAATATAATGTTTCCAAATCTTCAATATCTGAATTTAAGTGTGTTCCGAAATTTGATTGATTGCATCTTTGAAGCTGAGTAGTAACGACAAAAAAAGTGGTAGTGCATCTGTGCCCCAAGCTATGGAACACAAAGTGACGCAGTACACTTCATATTTGTTATCGAAACTAGTTCAATCAAGCGATTTCGTGAAAAATGTCATAAATTATTTTCTTTCACAAATATAAGCGTAAATATAATGATGATAATAATGAATGATAAACTGGATTGGGATTGGGATTGGAGTAGGGTCTAATCCTCATTTCAATCTTCGCTCTCTCAGGAATAACCTCATTTATTTGATCGATCGCTGCAAATTGTGAATTTGCACGAATTTGTGGAGTAATTGGATTTGATCAATTTGAGTTGATTAGATTATAGGATTATTATATCGTGAATGAAATGACTAAATCATCATTTGTTTCCATTCGCGGCATCCATGACTCGATTCGGAAAATTCAACGAACTTGTTTTTTTTTGCGTAAATCTGATTTATATGTATGTAGATAACCCATGTTTGTAATAGGATTACTCCTTTTTCATGTTGGCGAAATAATTTGTTTTATGTCAGGAAATTAATATTCACTCATCACTGTTTAATTAACTGTTGTCAGTTTAGAAGAAATTCGTGATGCTGATGATCTAGAAGTTGTTTAGGTTAAAACTGAATGAAGATGGAAAAAATTGACGTGCTCTTCACATCATCCTCATCCAAGAAATGTTATTCATATTCTTTTTCCGACTACTCAATCAATACATAGATGTCCGCGTGGAGGTATATTCCCTGACTGAGTTATCTTCTGTTCAGAAAAAGTGATACCAATGACATGTCAAATTATCGACCCATATCAATTGTGTTTTCTCAAAAATTATCAAAAAGATTGTTTACAATCAGATTGTGGATTACTTGGAATGTAATGAACTGTTTTCAGAATCACAATAAGGTTTTCGTGAAAAAAAACAGTTATATCGATGTCATTCTCCATTTTATTGACCAGACAATTGAATGTTTCGAACTAGGTCTTTAATCCTTTGCCTTGTTTCTTGATTTGACAATTCCTTCATTCTGCTCTCCTTGAAAAACTTGAACGTTATTGACAGCATCAAACGTGTATGGTCAGTGGTCTACAGAAAAAACTATTTCCCGATTTTTTTTATCATTCCTGAGAATGGTTTCAATGATGATAAAACCGAAATGATAACTTCTTAATTGAGTCCTGTGAAAGGTTTTTTAGCTCATGTATGAACACGAGACTCACTTGGATTGCCCGTGTTAGTTTTCTATTTTCCCGAATTCCTGGGAACATATTTCTGATAAGGACTCTTACATTGTCTCTACTTTGAGATGCATTAAGGACATCCTGAAATTCGCTTTGTGAGTCCAGTATTCTAGTGTGGGCATGATGCTGTGCAGAGTTTGAGAGATTGCTTATATTTCAACATAAGGTTGTCAGAATTCAAGGTCAACTTAAATACCGTGAGGATTGTAGGTAATCTTTCACTAGTCTAAGAATTCTCACTTCGCATGGCGTCTTCATTCTGGAGTGTCTGCAATTGGGTAGAAATATTCACAGTCACGACACTAGACACAAACTTAATATACGTGTGGAATATTACACAGTGAGGAGACCGCAGAATGGATCCAACTTTCTGAGTTTTATGATTCTCTGCCTATACGCTGGAGATCACTGCCTTTTAGGAAAGAAATTGAACCTTCAAGAAGGTTTCTTATGATTTCAATCAGTTGTTCGAATTCAAATTTCTACCTTTTGTTTTGGATATAATCCATAAAACTTCAGTGGATTTTGTGAACTTTTATTTTAGATGTCTTGCTGTTTTTATAATATACTCGGTGATGCGTTTGATATGCATGAATACCAATGCATATTTACATCAATAAAGATCATTCAAGGAATTCGAACCTACCAATCTATGAAAGTCAACAAAGGACCCCAAAACAACTGCTGAACCGGTTTGAATCCAGGACAACCTTTGCTATCTAAATCTGATCTAGTTGACCATTAGATAGTTGCTGGTCAAAGAGGCAGACCAAGATAAGGATTTACAAGGACGTGGGCACTGCAACGAAACTACGGAATCTGGAATGAACTCCTGGGGGATCAACCTTTCAATTATGTGAATTTTAGGTGGAGCCACCGGCGTAAATCTCCGTCCGTCTGTTGTTTATGCGTTGCTGCGATCGTCCGTCCCGCCATCTATAATTCAGGATCAGACCTCGCAAACGTGGGCCTCGATGTAGGATTGAATGCTTCGCTTGGCATAAATCGGAACGGATGTTTTTCCAGATGTGGACGTCCGCTATTAAAGGGTTTGCTGGAGTGAAATAAGGCGGGAGATTAGGAGTGAATATTGATAAAGCTTTGTAATCTAATATCCAGGGCAAACACAATGCTTCAAAAACTCGATTGAGTTTTCTCGGCACACAATGTTGTAGTCTGTGGTCACCTTTATCGCCAATTATTTTTTTTCTATCCTTTTTGTGTGTTTGGCTTTCTCAGCCATCGACACAACGAATATTTAATTCCTTAAAAGACTCTTTCAAATTTATTAACCATCACCAGACATGAACAACATCCATGACCTAGCCAGGATTCGAACCCAGTTGTTCCGGCACCACAACCTACTCTTCAGTCCACTGGACTACCGAGGCAGTCTTGCCACTTACTTTTAGAAGAAATGAATAACAGAAATGACATTTTCTGGATACGTTTGTCTTATTGAGTTCGTAAGAGGGTCAAATCCACCCAGGGTTTTTGGGGTTCTAGACATATTAAATGTTGTTTATTCGATAACGTAAAATATATAGATTTCATATAATTATTATATTATCAGTATCAACTGAAGTTGTGATAAGTTGTACCTTCAAATTTCTAAAAGTATATAGTGGTTTTCTTCATTCACTGCTTGGACAAAACATAATTAACAAACGAAAACTATGGTCTGTATTCGATATTTTACGGTCTTTCCCTCCTTTTTTTGTTATTTTAGAAGAATTTGTCGAGAGAATTCCTATTTGAATGAACCTGCGTTATAAATACATATTCTTATTATCAGCGTATGAGCAAATCTTTCTCATCTGTTAAACGATATGAACGACTTTTTTAATCATATCAAATTCCTAGTTCATATCGTCCCTTCGTTCGTAAGCACTTTTGATACCGAGATCTTCCATTAATCTGAATGCATGAATTTATATGAGTCCATGAAAGTGGAGCTTGGTTTTTTACCTCTACATCCCATTAGGTAAATTAATAACATTTATCTACAACTGAGGAGAAACTGTTGGAATTGATTCTGTTTAGAAATGAGTGAAAAGTGTGTTCCTTGTTCTGGCGATATTGTCAACGTCGGGGTAACCTAATAACTATCATTATCAAGCTTATCATGGCTAGTGGGTCAATATTACATAGTCAGATATCGAATTTCTCATCGAGATAGAGAAATCTTACCTTTGTACTGGATATAAATCACTCTCGATGAGTGTCCCACCTGAAATCATCTAGTATTCCCCAACACAAGCAGAAGAAATCATTACAACTAGACAGTTCTCACAACTGATGACAAACATTTTCGAATTTGATAGCTCAATGTCAGTGGCTAGTGCCAGTTGCTCTGAAATCACTGCAGACATTTCTGAAATGAAGTCTTACCAATATATTGTTCTCAGGTAACTTTATAAGCGCCGATCTATTTTTGAGGAACATTTCCTAACCTTAAAGTGACAACAAACCGTCATAGAAACCACTCATCCAGAATACAAAATATATAATGTCAACAAAATAACATTTCATCTGAAATGACATCAATTGCAGCTGATTTAACCCAAATGAAAAAGGTTGTAGCCTCACCCAATGGTTCTTTGAGCTACAGTACATCAAACAAGCAGGAGAGCACACAATATAATCATCAATAACAGTAGAGGATTCAATAAAATTGATGTCCAGATGATTTCCAAATCAATTAAATATGTTGATCTTCAGCTAGGAACTACATATTGCTCACCTCATTCATTTAAGGAAAAAAATTTCACACCCTCATGTAGTAATCGCCAAATATTCTTCTTTTTTTACATAAGCCATAGAATTTCGTCAAACGTCATAGTCGAAATCATTTAAAACATCCGTCACACAACGAACTGAAACTGAGTAAAAGTGCATTTCATTAATACCTCTATGGACCACACTGGTCTATGCGAATCATTGGAAATTAATTAAGAAGTGATAGATGCAGCCAAAAACGCCCCCCGATGTTGAACGGGGACTATTCAGCGAAAAGGAAGAATCAAATCTAGACATTCTTGTTTCCAAGACAATTTGCTAAATGCCGGGGTTCATTTGTGGGTATTGTGAGACAATAATTTCACTGGCTGCAAAGGAATTTGTGAAAACTTGAAATATTCTGGCTTATTTCTACATTAAAATGAAACCTCTTAGTGGAAATCCCTATATGTGGCTCATATGCCATCTCACACCTAAAAAAAGGTGAACAAACTACATAAATACACTACTAAAAAATTTCAACTGAAAGTAAGAATATAACCATCTGAAAAAAAATTAATAAAAAAACCAAGCCTTATCACGAACTAACGTATCACCCCAAGCAAAAACAACTACAGACATCGGACATCCAACGACGAGACTCAACACGAAATCCCCACCCCTTCCCCCTCCACTAAACCCCATCTCCCATCCCGTTAAATAATATAACAATCACGCGGCTTTCAGCAGCGTCGAAACCGAAAGAGGAAACTGCAAAAACCCGGCCAAGCCTTCTCTGTCAAACGGATAAAACAACCGTAATATGCCGTTCTGGCAATCCCCCTTGCAGCGAAAAAGGTTTCGGACAATGGCGGATTAAATCGAAATCTCGCTGAATCCTTTAATATCTTATGGAGACAGGAGCAACGCTTGCCGACATAATTATTATACGGACTTCTACTTGCCTCGTTCCCGTTCTTTCGGAAGGACGTCTGTCTGAGCGAATGAGGAAGAGTTTGAGCGATGAGCTTGGGTTGTTGTACAATGTTTGGTTGCTGGGAAGCTGGAGCCTGGGGGATGAGACGAGTTTGGAGAAGTTTCAGAAAGAAAGTAGGCGTCAAACAGTGCTTTGTGAAGAGTTCTAGATGAGTTTCAACGATGAATGTTATTCAACTCGAAAAATAATAATTTTGTTATTGTTCTTATCAATTTGTGTTGGTTGTAACGAGTTTTCCAAAAGAAATGATATAATTCATTTATTTATTGGTAATACTGTTATTCAATAATAAGTTGTTATCACATAAATCAGTTTCCTCATAATAACCACGATAACATTAACTAGTACTTATACAAAAAAAAAGAATAAAGAAAAAATAATAAAAATGGAATTGAAAATTTTCAAGGTAAATTCTAAGGTTTTTCGAAAGAATGGTATGTTTTACATAATCTCATTGTTATTGGAAGTTCATTAAAAAGTTGTGGTCCTGTGTAGCTTGGTCTTCTTCTGTCATAGTTGGAACGGATGTGCTCTTTCAAAGATGAATCTGTCCCTTTGTCTTGTTGCATAGTCATAAGAAAACATTCCCAAGCAGTCCTTGGTTTTGAGTTCCTACTTTACACGTTTCTCAATTGGTGAAATCGGATATCGTTCATTAAGCAAATTTGTGGTTGTGTTCCATATTTGAGATTGGAAATCGTTTTTGCTGCTCTGCTCTGTGACCTCTGAAGCCGATTTATATTAAAATGCTTGGTATGTCCCCAAATATCCAGTAGATATGTTAAGATACTCTTATATGGGCTTTGTACATTGCACACCAGTAAACAGTTGCTCACTCCTTTCATACAGTTTATTTATTCATACAATTTACCGAAAATCATGTCAATATGTTTTTCCTAGTTCCAATTTTCATCAACAATCAAGATAAAGTAAATGTAATGGGTTACTTTGCAGATGTTTTTCTCATTTATAGTCAAATCGAGATTAATAGGTGTTTTTTTTTTCGATTTGGTTTGAAGATCATTTACACTGTTTCAGTCTCATTCGCTACTAATTTATTCCGACATAGCCGTTGATGAAATCCAGATAAATTTGTGTTGATTTCCATCTGTAGACTTTTGAGGTTCTTTTCATGGAATACCAAGAAGCAGCAAACATATAATACTTCGCATTCAGTTCAATTCTACCAAAATTCTCCACATATAACAAATAGATCAATGGTCCAAGCACCGATCCTTGAGGTGAGCCACATCTAACATTTTTTCTAGGACTATTTGTTTTATTCACAACTATAATACCCATATCATGTAGTTTCTTGAGGAGGATCTGTTGATCTACTGTGTCAAACGCCTTTCTCAGATCAATGAAAACTGTCATCACATAATAGCCATAATCCGTTTTTTCAATTATAGTTTCTATCAAGTCAGTCGTAGCACATGTTGAGCTGATACCAGCACTCTTCGTACGACAGCTTTGGCCTTAGTTTTCTCTGCTGCTGACTACTGTTGTTTTGCTTGGTTCAATAGTGCTCATGTTCATAAAATAAATCCACAGTTTAACGTTTCTATCAGTGAAACTATTAGATCTACACCTTTACATTGGTTACCAGTGCTATCACATATATGTATATTCCGCCTCATATTCGTAGACAGGTTTCAGTCAAGAAGTTTTGGAAAGAATTTCATTCCTACCCAAACTTCCAATTGTATCTTATCTCCCAGATGCTAGAACTGTCTGATTAAAGTCACGCAAATTTTTATGCATCAATACCTTCCTTCAATCTGATGAAAGTGACAAGAATATTTGGCGTTTGGAATGGAGTTCTTGTTATGTCTTCAATAGAAGTCTAATCGTTGTTACTTTCCAGAATGTTCTAGGTTTCAATCCTCCTAGGGAAATGATCGTTGCATTAATATGCCCTTCTGATGGTATTCTATAGAAAGCCCACTAAGTGAGTGTGATGTAGAAGAAACCATTGGCCACTTGGTGGATACTTGTCCAATTTCTAAGAATTCATGATGGTTTTTAAGCTATCCATTCAGTTGCAGATTCTTTTTCACAATGAAAACTAACATTCATTACTCCTTTCCGGTTTTCTTTTTTTTTGTTTTCAGATTTAATTAAAAAGTTTTCAACCGACAGTGGGGGTGAAAAATAGAGAAGATTTTGTTTGGATGAAGAGGAAGCCCTTCAGTATCAGAGATTGAATATTACCAGAAAAAGTTTTAATTATTAGGGAGTTCTGTTCTATAACCATTTGCCAGGTTGTTTAAAAAATGACAAATTTTCAAGAGTCTTCAAGAATATTTAATCCAAGGAGTCTATTGTAGTTTCGATGAATTCTTCCCTATTATCTGAACGTCACGGATAGATCCAGTTCACTCAAAGTTATGATGGTGTTTGTTTTATCTCTATTATGATATGTTTTTTTTTATTGTGTTGTTGTATACATCATTTTTATTCAAATAAGTGTTATAACTATTTTTATATATTGACTATTATGTCTGTTTGTGATAAATGAATGAAATTAAATAAATTATGTCAGTATCATGTCATTCTGTAAACTAATACACCAATCAGTCACTGCACCTCTACAGGGAGACATTGTTTTTGCTGAGGTTTTCATCTGTGCTCTTGTATCATACGTTGAAATGTATGATGATGATGTTTACATTTCCTCTGTTAATTCTAAGATCACAACTACACATGCTCTGTTGTTTGAAATTGACAATTTTTTATTGCTTTATAATGAAAAATATATATCATGGGTTGCTCAAATATCATAATTTGCATTTCTAGAAGGAATGTTAGTAAATGTGGTCATATATTGGTATATGAAGGGTGTTTTTTTAAAGCTATAGAACTTTAAATTGCAATAAAACAACGATGGATTATTCGATTGACATGAATTTTATTAATCCGCAAGATAATCTTGTGGCATTACATTTTAAATATGATTTCTGGCATAAGACCGCCACGTCTGGCTCGGATGTAGTCCAATCTTCGATGACTTTTTCCAACATTTGTGACCGTATATCGGCATTAACAAGGCGAATGTTGTCTTCCAAATGGTCAAGGGTTTGTGACTTATCCGCATAGACCAATGACTTTACATAGCCCCACAGAAAGTAGTCTAGCGGTGTTAAATCACAAGATCTTGGAGGCCAATTCACGGGTCCAAAACGTGAAATTAGGCGGTCACCAAACGTGTCTCTCAATATTGTGGCACGAGCTGTGTGACTTGTTACGCCGTCTTGTTGAAACCACAGCTCCTGGACATCATGGTTGTTCCATTCAGGATTGAAAAAGTTAGTAATCATGGCTCTATACCGATCACCATTGACTGTAACGTTCTGGCCATCATCGTTTTTGAAGAAGTACGGACCCCACCAGCGCATAAAGCACACCAAACAGTCAGTTTTTCTGGATGTAACGGTGTTTCGACATACACTTGAGGATTAGCTTCACTCCAAATGCGGCAGTTTTGTTTGTTGACGTAGCCATTCAACCAGAAGTGCACTTCATCACTTAACAAAATAAAATGGACGTATTCCGCACAGAACCATTATTTTTGAAATGAAATTGCACTATTTTTCAACACCCTATATATCGTGAATTTTTTTGTCTATTTAGTTGATTTCAAGGTGAAATTTCAACCGAACACCGATATATTTGATGTAAAT
The DNA here is from genome assembly GCF_914767665.1 of Harmonia axyridis. Taxonomy (NCBI): domain Eukaryota; kingdom Metazoa; phylum Arthropoda; class Insecta; order Coleoptera; family Coccinellidae; genus Harmonia; species Harmonia axyridis. The sequence goes on from NC_059501.1 coordinate 82,029,314, forward strand.
TAAACACTGCGTCACTGCCCAATATTTTCCCCATAGAGGCTACCACATTTCAGCAGCAAAGGAATCAACATCCCCCAAAGCAGCCAATATTGGGGTCGCGGGGATCGTCAGTTGGGCTCATTTGCGATAAAGCAGGCCACGTGTGGCCTCTAACAACATTAGCGGCCGATGCGGTTCTCGATTGATAAATCGGTTCATACGGTATCTGCAGGAGATGATTGGTTTATACCGGGATGGTGGAAAAAGCTCGGTCGTTGTATTGGCGATTAGGGGATGGATATCGTTTGGGTTCATAGGGTTAGTGGGTCTTTGGAGTGATCGTTTGAGGTTGGTTTTTGGGATATTGGAAGAAGATTTTCTTCATGTTTTTCCTAGCAGTAACGTCCATCCAACTTTTTCGTTCGTAACATTTCAGAAAACGACGAATGGTACCTCATCGTTTAGTGAACATGGGAATAATACACATACTTTGTATTGCAGATGTTGTAACGGGTGTTTTTTTTCGAGGAATATAACTTTAAGTTGGCATTACTGTTCAAGATGGTGACGGATTTAACAGCTGTCAAATGATTTATTCTCAGTTTGGTTTGACAATTCATCATGAATAGACTCACGCCTAAACAACGCTTGCAAATAGTGCAATTACATTGCAAAAATAATGGTTCTGTGCGGAAAACGTATCATAAGCGAATTTTGTTTAGCGATGAAGCGCACTTCTGGTTGAATGGCTACGTCAACAAACAAAACTGCCACATTTTGAGCGAAGCTAATCCTCAAGTGTATGTCGAAACACCGTTACATCTAGAAAAACTGACTGTTTGGTGCGCTTTATGGACTGGTGGGATCATTGGTCCGTACTTCTTCAAAAACGATGATGGCCAGAACGTTACACTCAATGGTGATCGGTATAGAGCAATGATAACTAACTTTTTCAATCCTGAATTGAACAACGATGATGTCCAGGAGCTGTGGTTCTAACAAGACGGCGCAACTTGTCACACAGCTCGTGCCACAATCGATTTATTGAGAGACACGTTTGGTGACCACCTAATTTCACGTTTTTGACCTGTGAATTGGCCTCCAAGATCTTGTGATTTAACACCGCTAGACTACTTTCTGTGGGGCTAAGTAAAGTCATTGGTCTATGCGGATAAGCCACAAACCCTTGACCATTTGGAAGACAACATTCGACGTGTTATTGCCGATATACGGCCATAAATGTTGCAAAAAGTCATCGAAAATTGGACGTCCAGATTGGACTACATCATATGCCAGAAATCATATTTAAAATGTAATGCCACAAGATTATCTTGCGGATAAATAAAATTCATGTCAATCGAATAATCCATCGTTGTATTATTGCAATTTAAAGTTCTATAGCTCTAAAAAAAACACCCCCCTTACATTTTCAACTACCATATTGCAAACAGAAAACCTAATCAACCACTAATGTCGTTAGAATCCACACGTGGCCTGCCCCATCGCGAAAGACCCCAACCACTTTCTCGCAACCCCAATATAGTCTGCTTTGAGGTTGTTAATTCGTTTGCGCCAGCGATCGCATCGGATGCGGAAACTGCCTCCGCCGGTTTCACGTTTTTTTGGCGCACCCGTAGTTTTTCCTTGCGATCGGCAGTCCGGCGAAGGCTGTTAAGACGAAGGAAGCTTCCAGGGGAAGTTTTTATCCTCGGGAATCTTGGACGGAAGGAAAAAGTGAGTTAGTTTTTGTTGGGACGCCACAGCAGAGTTTCCACTTTATCAGACTGCCAGAGGGATCGGAGATTTTTGCAGGATTTTATCGGCGTTATCGTTGAACTGATCGTATTGTTTTAGCCTTTGGAGAAGTTTCAATCGATTAGATCTTTACTGTAAGTGTCAGATCTCAGTCGTAATTGGTACGCTGTATAAATACTTATATATTGGGATAGCTCTTCGCAGACCCGTGTGATGGCGCCACACACTGCAAACTACTACACGTACCAATCATTCGTGATGGGTGTTTTTTTCGAGGTATATAACTTTAAGTTCGCATTACTGTTCAAGATGGCGACCGATTTAACAGCTGTCAAGTGATTTATTCTCAGTTTGGTTTGGCAATTCATCATGTTTGAATGATTGACTTTGGTATTGAATGTAGCCTGTTGCGATTTGCATTTATGCATAGCAGTCGAAATGATTGAATAATATCGACAATAGATTCGGCTTACAGAATATATATGATTAGTTGCGAAAAAATTAAGGAAGCGATTTCTTGTCAAGAAAATAGGGTGGGCTGTCATATAAACTTTATTTTACAGCTTTTACAGTTCCCTAAAAACTCAACTCTTGAATGACTTATACGAATAGACTGCAGATTGGTAGCCGCCGACAACAAGATGTCCTAGCATGTTCGCTTACAGGAACACTAAGTATGTTTCTAGTTTCTACCTCAAACAAATCATCTAGAAACAATGTCGTAGTTTGAATTAACACAAGAACCTATGAGATTAACGAGTTATAAAACACAGGGAGTTAAGAGTCTTAAGGTCCTCCTATTTCACATTTTTGACTTGATTGATTTTTTTCACTTTTAAATATATTTATTCCGTTTTGATCAAATGCCGTTAAAACGTTCATAGTAAATTGGAGATCAAAAGTATAATATTAGATATATAATTGTAATTTCCGCTAAGTTTTTCTTTCAGCATGACGCCCATCAATATAAAATTTTCAGTAAATTCAATTATTTAAAATAATCTTCACAAATAGAACTTATTAACAATAAAAAATTTCCAGTTTTGTCAACCGTATTCTAGAATTCTATTTATCCAACAGCATATAGTGTTACTATTTCGATAAAACAATTAATAGATACAGTCGCATCACTTTCAGTCCGGTGAATCTAAAAACCAGCTGACTCAAACGTAACATCTTGCCAGGAAAATCCAACTGTAGGAACCGAAATCTATCCCATCTAAAAAATCACACAGCCACCTCCAACTAACCCGAAGCGAACCAATCGAATATTCCCATCGCATTTGTGGACCAGTGTAGGCAGGCCGAATACGAAATGAATCCACGTCTAGCAAGCGCTGAAAGGTTTCCAGTCTCTGGTATCATTATCGACTTAGTTTCCAGCCTACGTGCCTCCATCCCCAACGTAAAAACAAGAATTAAATGAGTGAAATTCACGATAGTAAACGAACCACCCCGGTAGTTACGTCTATGATTTACCGCCCCAGAAACGGCAGAGGGGGGCGCCCAATTGGCCGGTTTTATGCGCCTGTAAAATTAATTCGCCTGCAGATATATTCTCATACGTGTCGGTTTAAAATTTAAATGAACAAGACGTAAAAGAGGAGGCAATTTCGGAAAAAGGAGTTTTACGGTCGGTTCTGCGGGTAGTGCGAGGTTTTATCTGTCATTTTTATATAATTTAGCTTTCTTTACAGATCAAATGATTCTTGCTGATATAAACTGACACCTATTGAATAAGGATGATGAATTTTTTAGAGATGACCATTTCCTTGACCTAATTCTGGATAGGTTTTGAAGTATTCCAAGTTATCATGTCTTTCTTCTACCTTGATAGGATAATAATCAGGACAAACGTCGCACTATATTCTAACAAAGGGTCAAGGAACATATGAGACACAAATAATAATCATGTAAAGTATAATAATAATAATAATAAATAACTAGTCAACCATGTTCCGTATGGCCATGTTCTGTATAACTGTATGGCGTAGAATCTTAAACACTAACATAAGTCACCACGAAAAAACTAGAAGCTTTCGAAATGTTGCTATATAAAAGAATACTCAGGATACCATGGATAGCTCTCATAACAAATAGAAGAGTACTAGAGAGAATGAGAAAAGACCTGGAAATCGTTTATACAGTAATAGAAGAAAGCTCGATTACCACTGTAGTATTTTTCAGTTGTATGAATTTATGTTTCACAATCTTATATCAGATCCAATAAATTCAATTTTGAATTGTATTCTTAAGTTGAATAAATTCTATGGTTAAGCCCCGCCGCATTCGCCATTTTAAGGCTCAAGTTGAACTTCACTTTTGTTTCTTCAAAAATCAATCTCAAAATATATCCATTGTTATTTCAATGAAAGTGTTCAAGATAAGTGCAACATGAATGTGTTCTTATGACAGTCAAAATGTCACGCAGTTCAAAACTCTTTTGACTATGACACCAAAAATTTGATTCATTTCCTTGAGAAAGTTTTCGACTGTTTCTTCACCTATTTTCCATCAATAGGCTAAAAGCATTCGAATTTTTTTCATGAATAACAGAATTCACCATATCCGTACATTATTGCATCTCAAACAATTAAATTATTAAATGCGCCATCGATTTGAATGCAATATTGTCAATTTATTTAAAACTATTGGCAATATGGAAATCGGAAATTCCTATAATCGCCATTACATGGCTATTACTTTAATAGACGGCCAACATTTATATAAATCGATAATCAGTATAACAACATTCATATCAGAATTATTATTTTATTGGTTAGTTTTACATTTCAAATTATTTTCATAGTCCCTATGACCCTAACGTTTGATTCGAAACTTTTTGTTAATTTTTATACATTTTATCGCGAGTCCTATGGATATAATCCAAATGAAATTTTGATTTGATTTTACCAACAGAATCAATTGAGCATGATCTGCTCGATAAATATTCAAATGTGCAATAATTCAATAGTTCATTTTGGAATAATTGAATAATAACTATTTCATAAAAAATAAAATCATCGAAAAATGTTCAACTCTAGAGCTTGTTGCACCAAATTTCCTTGCGATTTTTCACATTTCATTTTCATTGCGATGCACCAAAAACATATTTGTTCTTCTTCAACGACGACAGTGGCTACTAACATTAAGAATTGAAAAATGCGAAGTGAAAATTCATAGAATCCTTGCAATGCAAAAGGCTTTCTAAAATAAGGTTTCATAGCCCGTATTGTCACCTTTGAAGTAGCTGGAATATACTGTATTACCGACCAAATATTGTAACAACACCAAAGAAAAGATTCTTTTAATAGTACTCGTATATCATAGTAATGATTTTCACCTCGTAATTACCCAGAATAGTGATAATTACCCATCCAGGATAACTTTTTGTATTGCTCAACAATAGCAAAGATCAAATGAAAGTGTTCAGGAGCCTGTACCATCAAAACTAGCCTATAGAAAAGCTTCAAAGTGACACCTGTCATCTTTCGATTTTTGACAAGTCAAAACTTCCTTTCACTAAAAATGGAATGATTCATACTTCAACAATGCTGTGAAATTAATGAAATTCATTACAAAAATGGTGAAAATTTTGCAGTGACTGTTCGCAAAATTAAAAACACTTTGGGGTCATCGTGAATAGTGAATCTGGAGAAAAATTTGATCTGCTGGGATATATTGTGATGTTTATAATCGAAACCATGTACGTGGCATAAGACCAACTGGGAGTATTGCTGCTGTTAGTCGATTCCCTGTCGATCTTGGCCTAATTGTTGTTTTATCTCAGCTATTCTTTCAATATTCTGCGGAGCACATTTTTAAAGCACCTTCAAATTTCGGTGAACATTTTGGGAAGAAACATAAGAAAAATTCAAAACGAAATGAAAATCACCATAAAAGACAAAAACATCCCAATTAAACAAATCTCAGGCATGATTTACTTATTTAAACAGTATACATTCGATGTATGGCGGTTTCTCTTTGGTCTGTTCTTCAATCACGAAAATAATCGAAATACACAAAGGCATATACAGAAATTAACGCAAAACCGAGCACATTCTTCTCATTCAACAAAGCCCTTCGGTTTCGACAAACCTAACCTAATATATCCTGACACAGGTCCATCCAAACGTCAACTCTAACCAAACATCCACTCAATAATGAATGGTCAGGAAGTTATTCCCATTTTGACGACAATTACTTTGCTTAATTAATTCACGATTGACGCGAAAGGCACTGGATGCATGTTTTGTGGATTAAGTGCCTCCCATTCCAGTGCCACATGTTATACATTTCAAAATTGGTGCGCGACGCGCGGTTAGTACAAAGCCAAACATTAATTTCATGAAATGACCGCTTCATCGTGAGGCAGTCATCAATTCGGCATCGAATTATTAGTTTTGTCTCACCGCCCAATTTAAAGTGGCTAGCGCAATTAATAACGTTAATTTGCATTCTATGTTCGACCACCGATAGGGATTTTACTTGGTTAACTCATTACAATAACTTCCAACTATTGATTCAATTGAAATAGCGGTTCGATACAACTATCTCCTCATATGAACTACAGGTTAAATTGAACTACTGGATCGATTGAACTACTGGTTCAATTGAACATCGGTTCAACAGTTCAGCTGTTCTACAGTTAACTTGATCGAATACTTTTTTCTCTACAGTAAACGGTTCGACTAAATGAAGTGTAGATTATGATTCATGATCATTTTTTGATTTCAGATCGCTAAGGCAATTTGTACCTACCTAATCATTTTTGAATAGATGAAGTTAGAAAATTGAAAGTAGCTGGAACACGATGTATTATCGACAAAATGAAACAACAACAAAAACAATGCTTTTAAAAGTATTTCATATTAATGACCGTGATTACTCAGAATAGTATAATTACCGAACCAGGATAACGTTGTGTATTGTTTAACAACGGAGAAAAAAGAACAAATGAAAATTTACAGAGGCTTCTAGCGTCAAAACTTACCTATAGAAAAACTTCTACCTATTGATCTATTTCTTAGGAACGACTTGGATGGCATGTCAAAAATCCAGCCAATTTTACGCTAATAAATTACGGTATTCTTTTTAGGATTAATCATCGATGCAAAGTGAAGAATTACGGAATTATCAATTTTGTTGTGTTGCTTGGATTGTAGATTCGTTCGGGCAGTAAATGGAAACCGAAAACATTCGTTCAAGGACGGACCAGAATATCCCAGACTTGAAAACTCATTCCAGAATTCTGAATTCTCCCCTAATTCATACAAATCATTCCAAAGGATAAAAGAAGTCAGTCCTTTTGTGGACAAGTTCTCGACAATTTATTTTAATGTCTATTTCACATTTTATCCTCAAAGAAGAAATAATGATGATAACAAGAGGTGATTCTTATCACAGGAAAATAAACCTATATAATTTTTCTTTATATCACCTAATGACAGACATCATACGAGACAAAAGTACTCCCCCGCATATTCGCCAGAAACAGTGATGGAATAGATCCAAGAATCTGCTTCGTAATGAAGCAACAATGTGTTTCTTTCAAAGATACACTGTGCAGAATCCCTTAATTTAGCTGCCATGCAGACAACACCGAGGACTAAAAGGATCTCTCTGCTCATACCAAACGTGCCTCGAATATGCTTTACATCTGTACAAATGCATGCCATTCTGTAGGGCCTCAGGACCGTTCGGGAGTTTTGGATGGAGACTGGAATGGAATCTTCTTTGGAACGATGGAAATGTTCATCACATTTTAACTCGGCAGATCTCGCCTTGAATATCAATGGAATGGCTGCGGGTTTACAATTGGTTATGATGATTTTTTATTCGAGGATCTATTTCTCTGTTTTTAGCATACTGCAGTTTCACGTATTTCCAAAATTTTCATTTGTTAACACAGATATCTTCAAAGAGTAATAACGGATGTTTTTTTCGAGGTATATAACTTTATGTTCGCATTACTGTTCAAAATGGCAAACCGATTCAACAGCTGTCAAGTGATTTGTTCTCAGTTTGGTTTGGCAATTCATCATGAATAGACCCACGCCTGAACAACGCTTGCAAATAGTGTAAATTTATTTCGAAAATAATGGTTCTGTGCGGAATACGTATCGCGCACTACGTCCATTTTATTTTGTTCAGCGACGAAGCGCACTACTGGTTGAATGGCTACATATCCAAAAGAAACTGCCGAATTTGGAGTGAAGCTAATCCCCGAGTGTATGTCGACACACCGTTACATTCAGAAAAACTGACTGTTTCGTCCGCTTTATGGGCTGGTGGAATCATAGGTCCGTACTTCTTCAAAAACGATGATGGCCAGAATGTTACAGTCAATGATGATCGGTATAGAGCCATGATTACTAACTTTTTCATTCCTGAATTGAACAACCATGATGTCCAGGAGCTCTGGTTCCAACAAGACAACGCAACATGTCACACAGCTCGTGCCACAATCGATTTCTTGAAAGACACGTTTGGTGACCGCCTAATTTCACGCTTTGGACCTGTGAATTGGCTTCCAAGATCTTGTGATTTAACACCGCTAGACTACTTTCTGTGGGGCTATATAAAGTCATTGGTCTATGCGGATAAGCCACAAACCCTTGACCATTTGGAAGACAATATTCGCCGCGTTTTTGCCGATATACGGCCACAAATGTTGGAAAAAGTCATCGAAAATTCGACGTCCAGATTGAACTACATCCGAGCCAGCCGTGGCGGTCATATGCCAGAAATCATATTTAAAATGTAATGCCATAAGATTATCTTGCGGATAAATAAAATTTATGTCAATCGAATAATCCATCGTTGTTTTATTGCAATTTAAAGTTCTCTAGCTCTAAAAAAACACCCTTTATTATGGATAAATCGCAAATTAATATAACAATATCTATACATATTCACTAACTTCAATCATATCGAAATAATAACCGACGGAAATGTCATATATCATTTCCGGGTACGCATATGTCATTACTCAACGTCAATGAGGTGATCATAACTCCCAGAAACTCTATTAAATCCAGATATAGGAGCTAGTTTGCAGATCGCAATCTCAGCATTCCGAAGGCCCCGAACTTCAGGTTAGTCCCCTGGGTCCCGACGCGGATCTAGGTTATGTCACCCGATCATAGATTATGTCTCTGACCCTGCCTGATCCCAATTCTCGGATCTACCGAAACATTTTGACGTGAAGTTCACGTCTCGATATATCGAACGCGTGAGTTTGGACCGGTTGGCTTCCACTGATAGGATTCGTTGAGGGGTGTCTTCAGGAATTGACTAAAATAAGACAGTAACTAATCATCATATTCTTCTATACTGGGTATTTCTAAATTAGACGTTGTAACGTTACAAGTGCCCATGAGACGCTAAAGACTAATTTCTAGGGATGGTTTGGCTTATTTGGCAACAAAACTCCTACCCAGGTTTTTACAAATTTAATAAAATTAAAATAAACAAAGATCGATCCTTTTCACTCCAAACAAATAATGAAATAAAAACTTAACTTAAGTCGGTTTTAAATGAGTTATTCTCCTATTAGGATGGAACCTCTTCTGTAAATTATTTTCAGCCTTCTGAACCCTAGATCTTATCAGGAAGCTATAGTACTCCAATCACCATTCAACGAAGTTGGTGTGATAATGTCAGGTATTACGCAGGTATTCTTTCAGATTCAGGAACTGAAGTGCTTTAACATACGTACTATTCCAAATTCTGTATCTCAAGGAAGTACTTCTTGATATCTTTCAATTCCAAGAAAGGTTTCTGTTGTTCCAATTCCACGGTAGGTGCGAGAATCCCGATACAATTCTCGCCGATAAATTAGATTCCAAATCTCAAATTAAATCAATAATGACTGAAATCTAAATCTTAGGTACGTATCCTTGCTGAAGTCTCAACAACTATTGAAAATCTCCCATAAGATTCTCTCTAGATCCGCGCATCCGCGCTCCGACCGATGGTACACGATCAACTGACTAATTACCGTGTCTTCGAAAATTCCCATAGCGTAACATGGACCGAAGCGTGCACAATCGAACCTTGCAAAACATGTTAGTATGATTCATTTGCTGTCGTTCGAATCATAGATATTTAGTGTCAACCAAAACTCAATAGTTTTCGAGATATTTAAGTTCGTTTGATTTTTAAAAGATTTCCCACCTTATTTCATTTCTTGTCGATTATTTTTACGTCGACCAAATTCGATTGGAATTTTGGATTATTTTCGTGGCCAGCGAGAAGTCCTGATCTAACACCGTTAGAATAAACGAAGCAGGGAGAAGATTGAAAGTAAATTTCAGGCGGAAAATAACAACTGAAGAAGTAAGAAAGAGATCACGTGCTTATATGAGGAATGATGGAGATCATTTCGAACATAATTTATGAATGCCCATTCTACTGAAATTTTAAAAATATATTGAATTCTTTACTTGCCTTCCATGCTTCTTTCCCCTTTCAAATCAAAATATGCTGAGAACAACTAGTAAATGCAGTCTAACCAAAACTTTTTTTGAAAATAAAGAAGGAATTTGGCCAGTTTTCAAAATTATTTTGTCATACGCAAATTCAGATGAGAAATTCACTATTTTTTTTTTAAATACCAACTTTCAAATCAAACTAATTTTGATTCAACATCTAATACAGCATAGTTTAGCTTAGTGGAGAGCAGTTCTCACAGAATCCTTTTTTCAATTCGTATGGAAAACTGTAGTCCAAGAAAAAGGACTTCATGTAGCCGAAAGTACGTCAAAATTGTTGAAGTATTCGAATAAAAGTTTCTAGGCAGAATGGAAGGTAATGAAATGCTCCAAACAAAAGTTAACTTTTTCTAATGTGACCTTACGACATTAACAATCCATGTATGAAGTAATATGTTTGGTAGTAGGGTCAAACTCCAATCGGTGTTGGGACCCTTCGGTAGATATTTCTCAGAGTTTGATCAGTAATTTTTTGTTTTTGTAAATTTCGTAACGCTTAAAAAACTCCTTTAGATCAGAGTTAGGCTACAAAAATTTCAGGTATGAACGTCTATGAATGGTTGTTCCGGTAAACTGCACATTTATGTAAAAACCTTCAATTCTTTTTAGAATTGGCCATCCTTGTATTCTTCATAGAATATTCTACGCAATGCGCCTTCAGTGTAATAAAATGAATAAATGATGAATATACCCAAAAAATATCATTATTGGTCGAAACAAAAAACAGCAGAACTCTCTATTGTTAGAACTCTCTATGGTTATATAATATGGATTATTCGGTTAAAATTCAACAATAAAAAAAAAATTTAAATGATGAATGACCTTTAATTATCCAATTTCAAAAGATACAAGCTTTTTGTCGTTCATCATAACGAAAAAAACTGTGGAAATCCAATAGATTTTTTTTTATTTTTCAGATTCATAAAAAATATGATTCGAAAATCGATTATATTATTTTGATCGATGATGATTATTCTCGGAACTATGCCCCAAATTTGGTTATGATGTATTTCTTCTTCAATATTTCTTGAAATGAACGAACCCTACATTTCTAAAAAAAAGTGCGCTCAGTAGCAGATATAAAACAAAAGATAAACGAATACCTCTCAAAAGGGCCATCGAAAAATGTTAAATTCAATAACAAAAACAATTGTGAGTGATTGAACTAAATAACAGGGAAAAATAAAATACACAAATTATATCGAATTATCGTGAAGGAATATTTAGTCTCATTTATAGTTATTATAGAATTATATTGAGCATTATCAATATCCAATTTGAAATAATTTCTATTTATAATTTGTAATAAATTCTATATTAGTGAATTCGTGAATATTTATGTTCCAACGTTCCTTCAAGTAAAAAAAACTACAGAATATTTCAATTCAAAAGGAAATGTTCTTCATACACCATACTGAAATCTATTGTGCAACTGCAGAAAAAAAAAACCATTAATAAAACGTTAATTTCCACATAATATTTTTTTTCGAGAAAAATATCTACGTTTTATTTGGATTTGAATTGATATCTTAATAGCTTCTAGTTCTCGAGTAAAAAAAAATTATTGTCGAACATAATATTTACCTTCTCTCTCTGTTGCTTGAGTCCTCATCACCGCTATGCAGGTGAATCCCACCAATAGTCCTAGCACTATCCACATTTTCATCCAAACACTTCCTACAACCCACAATAATAATACCAAGTTCAAACAGTTATAACTCCAGGAAACTCACTCAAAATTCAAATTCACTCACACAAATCTCACCCCCATCAAACATCCATATTTCCTAATCCCCAGAATCCACAGAAGTCCCGATTGTCAATCAGAGAACGCGTAACTTCAAGAACACAGAATTCGCGCGACGGATCGGGAAAACTTTCGCGGTTTTTCCAGCCAGCTGACCGAAGTTCGACAGCGGAGGAACGAAAAGCGACTGCAGATTGGATAGGTTGGGAAAGCCGAGAACGGACAAGCATGCGCTTGGTGATGTGAATTTGCCTCTCTGCATTTTGTTTATATGACGCCCGTTTTTGTTTCATCAGCGTCTCTTTGATCTCGGCGAATCTCGATGTTTTTTTCGGATGCGTCAGGCCAAAGGTGGTTGATACGTTTTATCGGTGGACTTTATGGGGAAGTTACGTTTGAAGTGGTCTGGCTTGATGTGGACAACTCAACGATAGGGTTTGGAGTTACTGAATAGAAGTATGAAGGTGGCCTGCTCGAGTACTAGCCATCTGACGTTCTAGAACTGTCAATTTTAATTGAAAATACCTAAAGACTCAAATTGCACTGTAAGGTTTTGCGTGGCCCATATCAAAACTGTTGTCATCACTGCATCATAAACAGCTCACCTCCAGGTTCACTTGTTTTTATAGCTCCACATCTAGGAAAGTTTGCAGAAGGTTACTTCCTTACTTCTACAAGTTTCTCATCAGTAGATTTTTTTGCATTTGCTTGCAAAACTTGCAATAACGAAGCACTCGATGACCTGATGATCAGGAGTTTCTTCTTCCTCCCTCTAAGAATGTGTATTCGACAGTTTTGATAACCCAATTCTTTTTAGGTAGTTATTGAGGTGGAAATGTGCCTCACCTAATCTTACATGTGTGGTAATGTAACTGAAAGAAATGAGAATATCTCGGGATCGGAATCTCCGTCTGGGGAACTAGATTCGACATATGGGGATATTGAATCAATTAGATTTAAACCTCTAGTCAAAACCCTCGGATGTAATGCCAAGTATCTTCGACTTCAAAGTAACCTTTGAAATGGTTTTTGATGGTCGTGCAATTATCTCATAAATCGCTTGGACGAAAGTCCTCCATATGGTATACCGACGTATACCAGAGGGACATAAGTATAGGGTGTTTTTTTCGAGGTTTATAACTTTAAGTTGGCATTACTGTTCAAGATGGCGATCGATTTAACAGCTGTCAAGTGATTTATTCTCAGTTTGGTTTGGCAATTCATCTGGAATGGACTCATGTCTAAACAACGCTTGCAAATAGTGCAATTACATTTCGAAAATAATGGTTCTGTGCGGAATACGTTTCGCGCACTATGTCCATTTTATCGTCGACAAAATCGTCCATCAGAGCAGTCAATTTGATTAACCATGGAACGTTTTCGCACCACGTTTATTTTTATCGATAACTCGCATCCCCAGAGACGCTGTACGGTGGGTCCAGAAGAAGCTATTGCTGCTGTAGAGAGAGGAAAACCCGAATGAGTCTATCCGTCATCAAGCACAGGAATTGGATCTGTGTCCATCCACTTTATGAAAGATTTTGCGGAAGGATCTTGGTTTGCGTGCTCACAAAATCCAACTCGTGCAAGAATTGAAGCCAAACGATCATCAAGTAAGGCGTAGCTTCGTCGAATGGGCCCAAAATGAGATTGCCGTTGTTCCCGATTTTCATAAGCGAATTTTGTTTAGCGATGAAGTGCACTTCTGGTTGAATGATTACGTCAACAAACAAAACTGCCACATTTGCAGTGAAGTATATGTCGAAACACCGTTACATCCAGAAAAACTGACTGATTGGTGCGGTTTATGAGCTGGCGGAATCATTGGTCCGTACTTCTTCAAAAACGATGATGGCCAATACGTTACAGTCAATGGTGATCGGTATAGAGCCATGATTACTATTTTTTTCATTTCTGAGTTGAACAACCATGATGTCCAGGAACTGTGGTTCCAACAAGACGACGCAACATGTCATACAGCTCGTGCCACAATCGATTTATTGAAAGACATGTTTGGTGACCGCCAAATTACACGTTTTGAACCTGTGAATTTTCCTCCAAGATCTTGTGATTTAACACCGCTAGACTTTCTGTGGGGCCATGTGAAGTCATTGGTCTATGCGGATAAGCCACAAACCCTTGACCATTTGGAAGACAATATTCGCCGTGTTATTGCCGATATACGGCCACAAATGTTGGAAAAAGTCATCGAAAATTGGACGTCCAGATTGGACTACATCCGAGCCAGTTGTGGCGGTCATATACCAGAAATCATATTTGAAGTATAATGCCACAAGAATATCTTGCGGATAAATAAAATTCATGTCAATCGAATAATCCATCGTTGTTTTATTGCAATTGGGCCCTCTATGTTGAAAACCGAGACACTAGCTGTCTATACTTGCACCTAACGGTGTCTCAAGAGAAAATTCGAAGAGATACGTATTTACATCACTACGAACAGCCAGGCTACGCTGAGATCACTGGAATCATATGGCCAGGGGTCTCTACTGACATGGGAGTGCCTAATACCATGTCAAGAAACTCCATTATGTGTTATGGGGCATTGTGGTATTGAAGGAAACAAAAAAGCCGAAGAACTTGCAGAAAGGGCAACAAAATTAACACCTGGGCCCTTCTGTAGATTCGGAAAACACTAAGTAATGTTGCCAAAGGTCAGTCCTTTTAATCTCGCATTAATTACTGTTCACATCTTGATTACTTCTAATAGTGATGATCGTCCAGGATAACGTTTTGTATTGTTTAACAATGGAGGACAAATGGGGATTTTCAGGGGCCTCTAGCGTCAAAACTAGCTCAAAGAAAAACTTGTTCCTATTGAACTTTTTGTTTGGAAGAACTTGGACTATAACATATCGAAAATTCAGCCAATTTGGCAGGGAGCCACTTCCTCTAACACAGTGTGCCAATATTAAAACTTCCAAATGTAAAAGAATCCAGGGACGGAACAAAACCAAAAAAAAAATCCACCAAAACGCGATAAACCCATAACCGTAGCTCGTCTCCCTTAATCGAATCATACTAAACTTTTTTTTTTCCACCAGAACAACCGAGCACCCACGCAAACACACACGGAGAATCAACTCAGCTAATTCTGTTGTCACTCTTCAACATTTTCGCAACACTTCATCCCTAATTCGCTCAGTCCGATGTGGGGGGTATTAAAAAAGCGCACGTGAATTCTCTCATTTCCATCGAAAGATAAATTTCCTCGAAAGGTCCCGCGATTTAGGTTTTATGCAAATTCGCGCAGAGGGCTTTTCGGGCGCTTTTTATGTTCCACGTGTTATGCTACGTGTCCGCCATCTGAACAGCTGTTCAATTAGGCCACACTAAGTGAAAGGGGAGGGGGAGTAGGGTGTTGGAGAAGAAATTGGGCGGGGGGCTTAAGGCCGATTTATAAGATGAATATGGAGCAGTTGGATTTATCGAGTGAATTTTAATTTGGGTTTTTTAAGATGAAAATCCCAGAAGAGAGTGTACCTACTCAGTTATAGTATCACTAGAGCGTAGAAAATATTCAATTTTTTTCAGCTTCCTTTTTTATATGCTTGGCTTTCTGAATCATCAACAAAACGAGCATTTCATTGCCTACCAGACTCTTTCACATTCATTAACCATCACCTGAAATGTACAACATCCTTGACCTAGCAAGGATTCGAAACCGGTACCTTCAGCACCTTACTTTACTTTTTTTTACTTTTATAGTCTTTATTATATTTTAATATGTACATGTTATAATGGTTTACATCATTTGTTGTTTGATATTTTAGTAGTTCCTATCTATACATGATTTACCTACAATAATAATAATATTTTGGCTGGACGCCTTTAGATATTCAGAGGTTTTGTTTTTTTTTATGTTTTAAGTTAGCACTAAAATTCATAGTATTCACAGGAAAATGTAGAGAAAAACCTGTTTTCATTGTTTTCCAGTATCCTGGGCTTAAGCAGTATCAACAATATATAAAATGAGATATAAAAAATAACATCAACAATAACAACAACAAAAACAACAATAATTACAGTAACCCAGTCGATTCTTCAGTCCAACGGACTACCGAGGCACTCATATTCTATTATACAATTATTCATTCTATTGAAAGAACGAATTGGGCAGTTGATTGAAAGAAGATGTGGTAATAAAGACTATCGAATTGGGATTCAGTTGTGTAATAACTGAAATTAAGCAAAAATAATTAATTGACAAATTTAGATTTTTTCTCATGGTTCCTACTTTGTTTAATCCTGCATAAACAAAGAGTAACAAACAAAGATTTTCTATCAAAAATATTGCAGTTGCAATAGAGGAGAATATTCATCTCATTTCCAGAACATAGATTGTGTATTTCTTAAGAAACCTAGGGGGCCTAGACTTTTGACGATGTGTGTATATAACTATACATGTATAGTATATCCAAAGTCACTTGGAAGAAGCCAGAATATTTCGATTATACAAGGGTTGTCCAAGTTTCCAGAAATTCCTTTGATACCAGTGAATGTATAGCCTAAAAATACTTTCAAATAAACGCCGGTATCCACTTCAAAGGGACATCTGGCCAAGCGTTTCTATGGACTAGTTCAAGTGACTTTGGAGATACTATACACACATCGACAAAAGTCTTGACCTACTCCTCCGCGCCCCCCTAGGGGGCCAGCCTAGGCATCCCACGAATCAAGTCATCAATAAAATTTCAGGCATATCATTATATTTTTCCTGGAGGGCTAAACTCAATTACTGAAAAGTTGTAGGTGGGTTTTAGAGATTGGATATTGCTCTCCCTGAGTAATCCCATAGTTGCTCAACTGGATTCATGCCTGATGAGTTTGCTGGCCAGTTCATTCCCTGGATATTGTTTTCCTGAAGAATGTTTTGAAACCTTCGTGTGCAGTGTGGTGGGGAATTATGACTTTAATGAATGAACTCATCTCCAAATTCGTTGCGCAGAGGAGCAATGATTGGTTCAGTTATGTTTTCGACGTAGATGGCATCAGTCATTGTTCGTTCAACGATAATAAGAGGGATACGGTGACCAAACCTTCTTCTCAGCTCATTCTTGATTCGTCGCGGAAAGGCACAACTTCCTGGGCGAGATTGAGTCGCTCTAGTCTGCCTGGACCTCTTCAAACTCTTACTCGTCGACTATCACTTTGTTAATCGAATCGTGCCTTTTTAAAAAAAGTACGTTGCGCCATTGTAGTGAAAGACAATCCTGTTTTGCCCATTGTACTCTTGAAGCTCTTTTTGACCTTAAATTTGAGGAATACAATCGTATACTTATACTTGGTTGAGCTACCCGTCTGTAGGGCCTTCGAAGGGCTGTTACAGATACCGTTCGATTCCTTCGAGTGAAATTTGCTATATGATGGTCTTCCCTTGTAAATGTTACACTGGGTCGACCAGGAATCGGTCTCCGGGGGCAATGCTGCTGGTTTCCAGGAGAGGGCCACTATGCGCCTTATTGAAGTCCTTGGAATGTTTAAACGTTGCGCAATCTGGTGGTTCGATAAAGCTTCTTGAGAAATTGGATGTCCTGACATTTTCCACGGAATATTCTCAATATTACAACTCTCTTTATCCACTGAAAACTGTTTAACTTCGAATACATTTGTATTCTCCCAAACAAGAATAATTTTTTGCTGGTTAAATGATTTCATTTACGTGATAAGATAGTAAAGATTCCACACACAAAAAATTGTCATGTTACATTCATCACTCACAATATTGAATACGCTTGGACTCTGATCATAGTTATAATATTTTGAAATTCTTGCTCGTTTTGAAGTCTTATATTGTGACAAAATGATGGACCTTTTGATTCGAAGAACAGAAGCTTATAAAAAAGGAACATCCACCCCCTCACAGCAATCTTCCCCAGCTTCCCAGCCCATTCAACTCCGGCCATATCTCCAGATTCTTCTCATCTCATCTGTCTCTAGCCCCGAGGCTAGAAATCTTGAACCGTCAGTGGAAACCGAGCCTTTCTCCTACAAAACAAATCAGAGAGCCAATCTGGCATTCTGACGACCAACGTCTGAACATAAATTAGCCAGCTCGATTCGTAGATCGACGTGAACTGAGGGCGCTAGATCTGTCCGACCATAAATCAGCTGTGGCTAATGCTCTGGTGGTAATTCACTTAGCCAAACGGTCTGCACAGAGTGTGCGTCCGTCTACGGAGCTGGTGCACATCAATCTGTATTAACTTTGTATGTGGTTCTCATTTCGAATGGGGTGAATTATTATGAAGGAGGTATGTAAGGGTGCTTTGCAACACCCCAACGTGACTGCTCAGTTTAAAAATGAATTAGAGATATTTCTTCCTACTGATCTTCGTTTTCTTTGGGGTTTTATCATAATATCTTCTTCTTCATCTTATGTTAAGTCTGAAGCTTAAAATTCCACTTCAATCCTCGAATGAAAAATGTTAGGTTTTCGCAAAAGAATTGATGATACGATATCCCTACAAAGCATAAATGTATTTGTAAAATATTCATTGAAAAATCCCACAAAAATGTAATTTTTGTGAAAGTTGAAACTATAGTATATTCCTTATTGAATTTCTACTTATCATTTAACCTTTTTTGCAACACCGCACATATTTGTGTGCCTCCTCAGAGCAAATAATGGTAGATCACGAGAAAGCTAGGTGTTTCCTCTTAAGAGTGTTCATAATGAAAAAAATTATTTTTGAATTATGCAATGTTGGAAATATAAAAGATGGACCCAATTATAATAAACTCCCTGAAGTACGTAATGTTCAATACGTAATGTGCAATTGATTGAAGAAAATCAATTTTCTATGGCAAACATGACAACTGAGCTGATTCCAAGTAGGCTAGGAATTTTTCTGATAGATTCTGTGAACCTTTCACTTTGGCCCCGGCGGACTTGAAGGGATCATTGCACCGCAACAGAGTCACCTCTCCATGAAGGTGTTAGAGGGTGTGTCTTGGGCAGAGATCGCTGGATAGCCCAACTGGTGAGTCCACCAGATATTTCTGCTCAAGACACACTCTCTCACACCATCGTGAAGAGGTGACCCTGTTGCGGTGCAACGACCCCTTCAAATCCGCCCAGGCTGAAGTAGTGTGGCGTGAAAACCAAAGCGCCATCTGTGATCAGACAGAGTTCTACAATAACAATAATTTCAGGCAGAATAAATCAGTAATCATTTGGCTTCCACGATGAAAATTGACAGTTTGAGTGACATCTTCTTCATTTTACAAAAAGTACGGGCCAATCAGCCCTCCAGACCAAATTGCACACCATATAGTCAGTTCTTGTGAATGTAATGGTATCTGAGGAGTTAAATATACACAATTATGCTTGGTCATTTAGCCACTGACTGTGCTTCATTGCAATAAAAAAATCATCATCCGAAGGTTGTTGATCAATCACCCTATCATTCTATTTTCTACGCATTCTATGGTCAGCCGGCCTTAATTCTTGTGTCAAATGAAACTCATAGAGATGGATATGTGAATCCAGATGTAAAATATGCCATAGCAAGCTGTAAGAGACGCTAAAATCAAAATTGTAGATTACACAGGTTTTCTCGTAACTTAGGTTAGGTTAGGTCAAATCAAGGTTTGCGATTATACAGTTTGTCTCGTAACTCGTTGGAGTTAAGGTTGTGGGTAAGCAGTAAGTAAACGATACATATAATGGATGAATTTCAACTTAACATATGACGCCTCAGATGACATTTCTGTTGGAAATATGTCATTTAAAGGGTACAGTGAAATCCAGACCACGCCGTGGATAACCCAGTATATTCAACTTAATCCTTTATCAACAACTAATCCAACTGTTTAAATTTCGAAAATCAAGCATATTTTGTCGAAACGAAACATGAAACAAACGCGAAAAAAATTAATCTCAAATCCAACGAAATACCACATATACCTTCAATTCCCACAAGCGAAAAATAAAACCCCTCTTCACAATCCCTAACACCAGCCATCTCCCTGTAGCAATAACATTACGGAACGCGCATCAAACTCAGTTCATGAGATAATACCCAAACAAAGTAACGAGAACTCCCTCTATTTTCTCCGTTCAGGGAGTGGAAACACAACACAGAGGAAGCGTCCTCATGTCAAACCGAATCCGGGGGCAAAAAGAATAAGAAAGCCTCCGCTAATTAAGTCTGGCTGTAAACTAAAGCTCAAGAATCTACCATTAGAGTCAACTGAATTTCTTAGAGTTTTATTGGGTCGTTCAATTTGCCCAATTGACTTTGATGCGTCCAATCAACCCTTATACCTTACTGTTGTAGTTCTTCGGAGCGCTCTATCGGCTCGGAGTGAACAAGGGTCGTCGATTTTAAATGGGGTAGAGTTATTTGGGAGTGGAGCGATGGTTCCAAGGGCCACGGGAATGGGATTTGTTGGTTTATTGGGGGTATCATGATGGATCGAAGGTTGAATACTCGACTGGAGGTTATTGGATTTGATGTGAATGCTAGGATGTTCATCGGATATGTCGTTGATTTTCCTATGAGGACAATATTATGTTTTAAGCATTGATTGGAAAACAAACTATTCAATTATTGTCAGGAAAAAAGACGAACTCCCGATTTAATAATGTAATTTTTGCTAAATTCCCTATTTTGGATCTAAGCTTTCACAAGGAAAGAACATCATGACATGCAGATAATTTTTCAATTCCAAAAAAAGTATGTCGTCGAGCGGGATTCGAACCTACATCCTCTGAATCTCTAGTTTGATGCTCTACTATATGAGCTACCGAGGAAGTTGGAAGTCCCAATGGCACACGAGGAACCAGAGAGAAGGTTGAGGGTTCATATACCGCTCGAGGAGCAACATTTTCCGGAATTGAAAGATTTTCATAATGCCACGATGTTATTTCCTTGTTTTTAATTCACAGAACACTTTTTCGAATCTTAGCTTCTATCTAAATTTGGAATCGTGTTCTAACAAAAGGAAAAGTTCGAAAGATATCTCCCAGTTCGTTAAGCTTAGTCTTAAAAGGTATTAAGCTTGTAGAAATCCGAGTACAAATCTCATTATGTGGGTCGTTATATTTTTTAAAAACTGTTCTTCAGAGATAGGATACCTAACTAAACCATAAGGAACCGAACAGGAGTAAGAGACGCAGTTGAAGCTATCTTAGAGCACAAGTGGAGCTGGACTGGACAGGTGGCGAGAATGAGTGATGGAAGGTGGACGAAGAGACTTGTGGAGTGGAGACCTAAACAGGAGGCATATAGAAGTAGAGGACGACCTCCTAGTCGGTGGACAGACGATATAAAAAGAGTAGCTGGCAACTGGATTCAGACGGCACAAGACCCAAAAAGATGGCTAGAGTTAAGGGTCGTTTTCGTTCAGCAGTGGACGGGATAAGCTTTATGATGATGATGATGATGTTCTTCAGATATATCTATCCCCTTTATTCCTCGTTCCTATACTATTTAGTCTTGAGTATGTTAAATTTTTGTAAAAATTTCTTTTAGGTACCTATAAACTTGAAAAACTCTAATTGTTACAATATTCAGTAATAGTCTATTCTGTAAAGTTTGGCAGATAGACATCGCTTTGCTCTTCCATTTCCCTTCGTTAATGAACTCTTTTGCAACTTTTTGTGCCGACTTCTAATAATAATAATAAATAGTCCAGTAAATATGTGTTTTTCACCGGGAAAGTTCTGGGGTAGTTTTCTTTCCTTTCGATTTCATATATTTTTGGGGTGCTGAATCCGAATCTGAGGTTTGCCACCAAAATTTCGTGGAATATTTCTTTTTTTTTGCGTTTTTCCTAGTATTAGGAATTTTTTGGTGTTTTTTGTATATTAACTCTGAGAATATCAATTTTGCATGAATGACCTTCCTCTACAAAAAATTGAATTTAAGTACTCTATTATATAATTCCTCAATATATCAATTGAAATCAATTCGAAAAAATGAACTAAATTCAAAAGAGTGATTTTGAAAATGCGTTTTTCAAACTTTATAGTTTCAAACCATCTGGATATTCTGGATTGTATTAGAGGAAGAAATTATTGAGTCGGAGACATGCCGCATTCATAATTAAATAATAAATTGAAGTTTTGAAATGGAAAAAGTGGGTTTTTGTAAAGACAGATAAAATGGACCAATTTTCTACTAGTATCGTTCGAGCCAGAACGGTTTATCAGACAAAAAACCTGAATAAAAGGAATTATTAGGAAATTTTATTCACTTTGTTCTTGTCTGAAAAGGTCATTGAAAAAAAATGATATTTCCGGCTTATATGTAAAAACCACCAAAAGTTTTTTTTGCTTTTTTTTTAATGTTCAGTCACAAAATTTTGCTGACAAACCTCAGATTCAGATTCAGCACCCTAAACAAAAATAAAACATTGAAGAAATCAGAACTCCTCCAAAACTTTCCTGTGAAAAACAAATATTGACTGAACTGCTTCTGTGAAACAAATATTCAAATCATAATCTGTAGATTATAATTACAATATTCAATAATTCAATTCTCTCTTTGGGTTGAACTTGACTAAAATGAAGGAGGAAGAAAAAGAAGGATTTTAATGTGAATTTCAAATTTGATAATTTGATACTTTCATCAAGTAGACAGATGAATTTATTCATTCGTATTTTATATTAATCATCATATAATCATAAGACCATATAAGTTTGGTGCATTATCTTTAGATTGTGGTGGTAATTCGGCTGAACCGGCAATGAAGATTCCTCAATTTTCCGTCTTTCTTTCAAAGTAAACTCATATTTACAGCAGAAACTTCCAAGAACGAAATCGAACGATTATATTCCATTTATTTGATCAGGCGGAATTCCAAAACTATGTCGACTCTAGACCTGCAAACCCTCAGACCTGGTGAAGCTTAGATTTAAAGTTGTTCGCAACTTCTTGCACGAGACAGGACTTACACCCCCCAAAACTCAGCATGTAAATAGAAAACTTTCCTTTCCCGAAGTTTATCCTCATTGTACAGCGAATCGGGATGGTGTTATCTCTAACTTGGCCTAGCTGTCGAAGAATTCCCCCGTTGGGTAGAGAATTTTTTATTTACGATGTTGTGAATGTGCGTTCGATAGTGGAAAGTTACGACGTGAGAGATATTGCCGGTAACACTTATCGATGTTGAGAATGAGGGTATTGTCCAGTTGATATTCGTTTTCTGGTCCTTCGCGATTGGATCGATTTTTTTTGAAATAGAGAAAATAGATTGGAAATATGGATTTTATTTAGATTATACATAAACAAACAAGCAGTTACAAAAGAGACAGTTCACAATCCACTGAAGCATTTCTGTGCTTTCAATGTTTACACCACATTAAACAAGAAAAATATCATAACGGGTGTTTTTTTTGGAGGTATATAATTTTAAGTTGGCATTACTGTTCAATATGGCGACCGATTTAACAGCTGTCAAGTGATTTTTTCTCAGTTTGGTTTGGCAATTCATCATGAATAGACTCACGCCTGAACAATGCTTGCAAATAGTGCAATTTTATTTCGAAAATAATGGTTCTGTGCGGAATACGTATCGCGCACTACGTCCATTTTATTTTGTTTAGCGATGAAGCGTACTTCTGATTGAATGGCTACGTCAACAAACAAAACTGCCGCATTTGGAGTGAAGCTAATCCTCAAGTGTATGTCGAAACACCGTTACATCCAGAAAAACTGACTGTTTGGTGCGTTTTATGGGCTGGTAGAATCATTGGTCCGTACTTCTTCAAAAACGATGATTGCCATAACGTTACAGTCAATGGTGATCGGTATAGAGCCATGATTACTAACTTTTTTATTCCTGAATTGTACAACCATGATGTCCAGGAGCTGTGGTTCCAACAAGACGGCGCAACATGTCACACAGCTCGGGCCACAATCGATTTATTGAAAGGCACGTTTGGTGACCGCCTTATTTCACGTTTTGGACCTGTGAATTGGCTTCTAAGATCTTGTGATTTAACACCGCTAGACTACTTTCTGTGGGGCTATGTAAAGTCATTGGTCTATGCGGGTAACTCACAAACCCTTGACCATTTTAAAGACAACATTCGCCGTGTTATTGTCAATATACGGCCACAAATGTAGGAAAAAGTCATCAAAAATTGGACGTCCAGATTGGACTACATCCGAGCCAGCCGTGGCGGTCATATACCAGAAATCATATTTAAAATGTAATGCCACAAGATTATCTTGCGGATAAATAAAATTCATGTCAATCGAATAATCCATCGTTGTTTTATTGCAATTTAAAGTTCTATAGCTTTAAAAAAACACACTTTACTTATATGGCGTCAGATCACTCGAAAAAATAATCATTATCATTTGAACTGTAGACAAATTATTCATTTGTTTGAAAATATGTTATCTGACAGAAGACTTTGTGCTTTTGTTGATGACAAAAGTAGTAGTTTTGAACGTAGAGTAATGGACTTCGGCAGGGTTCGGTTTTGTCTTCAATACTTTTCAGTTTATACTTGTGTGACATCCCTGTTACCTTATCTGAGAAATTCATCTATGCCAATGATATTGCTCTTGAGCTTCTTCATTCTGATTTCGCACTTATTGAAAATACTTCAAATGAAGATTCAAAACTTATGCAAATTTATTTTCTTGAGTGGTATTTAGGCTCTAATCCAAACAAAGCAGAAGTTTTCTGTTTCCATCATTTAAATGATCAAGACAAATATAAAAAATCAAAAGTAACTTTCATTAGGTAATTCAGTCTTGAATCATTATTATAATTATAATATTAAAGTATTGGATTTCCTAAAATATAAAAAAATGAAAGGTACATTCAATCATTCTGTCTTAAATCATAATTAAACTTCCAAATATCTTGAGTTAAACTTGATTTTTCTTTGAATTTGAAGGTCCACTCAGAAAATTTGCGATTGAAATTGAAGTCAAGGAATAATATCCTTCAAAAATTAGCTGGATCTTTATGGGATGCTTATGCCAGCACTCTTCGTATAGCAGCTTTGGTCTTGGTTTTTTCTGCTACTAGATAATGTTGTTCTGTTCACCACTGGTTCAATAGTGCTCATGTTCATAAAATTGAGGCACAGCTTAACGTTTCTCTGTGAATTGTCAGTGGAACTATCAGATTTACACCTTTGCACTGGTTCCCAATGCTATCACATACAGGGTGGCCATTTGAAAACGAAACAGACGAGATTACAGACGAAATAAAGTTTTTCGATAGAAATGTTCGGACCGGTCGATTTCTGTTTCGAGGGGGACAACTTAAGATGTAGGTTATGGACGCATAGCGCTTCAACCCTTGCTGCTACAACCCCCACCCCCAATTTTTGAATAGGGAAGATGGGGTGAGTGATACCTCAATTTAAAGGTATTTTTATACTGATTTCAGCACAGTAATGGTTTTTTCATTTTATTTATTAGTTCTCGAAATATTCATGCGTTAGTTAGTTAGGAAGGAAGCCACAGTCATGGTTGTTTTGAAGCTCAAAATGTCGATTTTTCACAAAACACTACAAGTGCTATGAAAACACTACTTCATTTTCCAATAGTTAGTTAAGAATATTTCGAGAACTAATGCATAAAATGAAAAAACAATTACTGTGCTGAAATCAGTATAAAAATACCTTTCAAATGAGGTATCACTCACCCCATCTTCCCTATTCAAAATTTGGGGGTGAGGGTTGTAGTAGCAAGGGTTGAAGCGCTATGCGTCCGTAACCTACATCTTAAGTTGTCCCCCTCGAAACAGAAATCGACCTGTCCGAGCATTTCTATCGAAAAACTTTATTTCGTCTGTAATCTCGTCTGTTTCGTTTTCGAATGGCCACCCTGTATGTTATCTGGTAGAAGACTTTGTGCTTTTGTTGATGACAAAAGTAGTAGTTTTGAACGTAGAGTAATGGACTTCCGCGGGGTTCGGTTTTGTCTTCATTACTTTTCAGTTCATACTTGTGTAACATCCCTGTTACCTTATCTGAGAAATTCATCTTTGCCAATGATATTGCGCTTGTGCTTCTTCATTCGGATTTCGCACTTATTGAAAATACTTCAAATGAAGATTCAAAACTAATGCAAATTTATTTTCTTGAGTGGAATTTAGGCTCTAACCAAACAAAGCAGAAGCTTTCTGTTTTCATTTAAATGATCAAGACAAATTTAAAAAATCAAAAGTAACTTTCATTAGGTAATTTAGTCTTGAATTATTATTATAATTATAATATTACAGTATTGGATTTACTAAAATATAAAAAAATGAAAGGTACATTCAATAATTCTGTCTTGAATCATAATTAAACTTCCAAATATCTTTAGTTAAACTTGATTTCTCTTTGAATTTGAAGGTCCACTCAGAAAATTTGCGATTGAAATTGAAGTCAAGGAATAATATCCTTCAAAAATTAGCTGGATCTTTATGGGGTGCTTATGCCAGCACTCTTCGTATAGCAGCTCTGGCCTTGGTTTTTTATGATATAAGATAATGTTGTTCTGTTCACCACTGGTTCAATAGTGCTCATGTTCATAAAATTGAGGCACAGCTTAACGTTTCTTTGTGAATTGTCAAAGGAACTATCAGATTCACACCTTTGCATTGGTTCCCAATGCTATCAGATATATTTTGACCTCATAATCTTAGACAAGTCTCAGTCAACAAATCTTGGGAAAAATTTCCATTCTACCTGAACTTATTTCTAATTGTATCTCACCTCTCACATACTAGAACTGCCATATTAAAGTCACGCAAACTTTTATGGATTAATACCTTCCTTCAATCTATTGAAAGTAACAAGGACATTTGACGTTCGGAATGGAGTTCTTGTTTTGTCTTCAATGAAAGTCTAATTGTTGATCCTTCAGAGAAAGTTCTAGGTTTCAATCTTCCTAGGAAAATCTGTTGTATTTCAAATTGACTTAGGACTGATCATGTTCGTTGCAATCTTCTTCTTAGTATGCTCTTCAAAGGCATTCTATTGAAAGCCCAATATGTGATTGTGGTGTAGAAGAAACCATTGACCACTTCAATTTATAAATTTCATTGTCGTTTCGAAGCTTCAGATATTCTTCATTCATTCAGTTACAGATATTGTTTTTAGAATGGGTCGCTAACACAAATCAAAATAATGGAAACTATAACATTCATTACCCCTTTTAGATTCTCTTTGGTGTTTTCTTCAAATATTTTGTATCTAATTTCGCACAACTTTCCAAATAATGCTTATTCTCGAACAAACCCTAAAATTCCACATGATTAAAGTTCGAACAAACTACGTCCAAAGCTCGCAAACCTCATCACCATCACAAGTAACCCGCGTTGCCTACACGAAGGTTTCCTTGGGGTCAAACAGGTTAAACCATGAATAGACTGCATAATTCGGCAGGTACGAGCATGTATTCTGAGGATGTACTGAATTGGCCGAATGAATATACACAGACGTACCCACTTCTAATCAATTAGCCCTGTATTGTCCGGATTAGATGTACGGGGTTATTCTGCATTAGAATGGGCCAAATTAAATTTCCTTATCAATAGAGTCAGTTGACCGACGTTAAGACCCCCCACCCCGTGAGGTAATGCAATGATCCTGATATGCAATTGATTAGCCTGTCCGAAGATCTTGATGTCGACATTAACTGTTTCCGAGGGAGATGATAGTATTATGTGCTGCATGTTGTAACGAGTGAATAATGCGAGTGCAGATGGAGAGGGATCTTCTAATATGTTGATAGAGTATTTGATGATATCCTTTGCTATCCTCCCAAAAACATTACAAAAAAACCATAGCAGTTATAATTTTACAATAACAAATATTATGTTTTTTTTTAACCGATTCGAATTACTTTTGGATGAAGATTGTTCCATCCTCTCTGTAAATAATAATCCTATTGCTGTACTGTAGGTTTCTTGTTTTTTTTTTTCAATTTGAAATATTCGAATAGTTGTAGGAGTTTTAACCGATTCAAATCACCCTTGGATGAATATTGTTCTCTCTTCAGTGTAAATGATAATCCTTCTGCTGTACTGTAGGTTCCTAGATTTTTTTTTAATTAGAAATATTCGAATAGTTGTAAGAGTTAATGTTTAATCTTGACATAATTTTATATTTAAGTGAAATAAAAATTCACTGATTGAGTTGCAACGACTACTTCATAAGATGAGAACAACTGCCGAGAAATTATATATCAGCATAAGAATTGAAAAGACACAACCAATGGTCATATCGAAAGATCTCATTAGATGAAAACTGGATGTCGATAATATCATCATACATCAGGTATTAAAACTTAATTATCTGAAAGTAAATTTGTCAAGTGAAAGAATACTGATAGAGGAGACATGAATACAAGCGATGAAAGCATCAAGAGTCAAAGGAGTCTGAAATATATTGTTTGAAAGAACAGAATGATGAGCTCACAAAGCAAGACCAGAATTTATAAAACGTATGTAATCCCACACTTACATATGCCACAGAAACTTTATGAGAAAAAAATAATGAGAAGAACTCAAATGAGGAAACTACGAGCAATCAAGGGAGTCACCCTCAGGGATCTTATTTTAGCGAGTCGTTCTCAAGCCGAGTTACGAGGTGCGCCCTCTTCCAGGAGTTTGGTGTTTCGTTCCTAGATCGCTGGTGGACTCATCAGTTAGGTTATCCAGTGATCTCTGCCTAAGACACACCTTCTCTTACCATCGTCGAGAAGTGACTCTGTTGCAACACGACCCCTTAAAACTGCCAGAGCGGAAGTGGTGTTGCGTGAACGACCACAGCGCAATCTGTGAGCAAACAGAGTCACTATATAATAAAGAGTGTAATAGAGAATCAATTATGGAGGGGGCATTTAGAAAGAATTTTGGAAGACAAAGTGGTTCAAGGAACAGATATCGTATACACGCAAACCTGTAGGCAGACACTAAAGAAGTGATAGCTTCAGTTCAGTTTCACAGGAAGAGCAAAGGTGGAGGCTTAACGTAGAGGATTAATCAGGACCTGGTATTGTTATGACAGAAAAAAGAAGAAGTTAAAACGTGGTTGAGGTCTTAACTATGGCTCAATGCAATTCTATAAAGAGATCTATTCAGGATACGAGCTATGGAAAATTAACTTGCTACCATCCCGAATAGTGATGTTGAACTATTAAATTAAAGCAAACTCATCACTCAAAAAATGTCACCCTCAGGTGTTTCAGATTGTTTTTAAATCTTCAAGTGCAGGAATTGAAGCAATGTTGATAAAGAAGATTTTAACATTCCATATCTAATTACCTACGATAAAAAAATCAACATACGACATCAACCTCTTCATATCAGTACACGTCCGCCATCTTCAATTAAGAATCAAAAGCAAGAGGTCCTTTCAGACGTCGAAAAACTTCATATCTCCCCCATGTTATCAAGCCACATCCCATCCGGAGAGAAAAACAAGAACTGATCTATCACGAAGCTAATCCACGCACCCAGAAAAAATCGGAATTAACTCTGAAATAAAGCGATAAAGCCAAGGATAGCGACTGCTCTGGTTTTTACAACAACTGTCGGATAAACTTTGCGGGGATGAAAGTGTCTGTGGCCGTTGAAGAGGGTTCAAGACACGTTTCGGCTCGGCTAATACCCGGATTTGGGGCTGTGTACAATATTATCGTAGTGCATGTTACCTCCTTGTTGATAAATTCGCCTTTGTCGTAAATAAATCTAAGGGCGCTCGATGGACGTAGGAAAAAGTGGAGGGAGATTCGATGTTCAAGCTCGTTTTTGGTTTGTTCTGAGTTTGTTCAGAATTTTAGAAGGTATGGATTTATGGGATTCGGATTATTGGTAAATATATTTATTTCGAATGCCATTAATTTCGCTACAGGTTCGGATCTTCTATTATTATTATTCACTGAATAACGGAATCGTTGCGGCTCTGTTAGCCTTCCCGGAACTGCGACCAATTTGATCTTTTATTCTTAATCCTGTCTATTCAAACAAAACCAGGGAGGCCGTCGATACGGTTAGTGAAAGCTCAAGTGACATCCTTAGGAGCCTTGACAATTACTTCGTGAGTATCCAGAACTGACTTTCTAATATGAGCAGTTCTGAGGCCAGTCAGCTCCAGTCATTTACACAATATGTGTTCGGCTGTTTCTACTTCCTTTCCACAGAGCCTGCAGAACTCATCTGCTGACTTACCCATGCTACACAAAAGGTATTTGCATCGACAGTGTCCTGTCAGCAGTCCCACCATCAACAGAAGCTCAGCTCGTGGTAGCTTCAGAAGCTTCCTGGTATGGGTCAGTGAAAGCATCTCACATTTCTTCGCCTGAGAAAGACCCGGAATGTTTCTCCAGAGAGTATTTCTAATGTCTCACTCCTATTACTGGACAGCTGTTAAAGATCTTTATTCAAATAAACAGTGTGAATTACAAATAGTGCAATTGTATATTGGATACAATTCAATGGTACATATAAGTATATATCACAAGGTAACAAATGGAATGTAGGCAGTCATCAATGGTATAAGTGAGAATCAAAAATTTTTTTTGATAACACTCAACTGCTCACTCTCACACACATAGAATGGAAAAGGCCATAATCCCGAACACGAACACATGCAACACGCACAAAAGACCAATTACGCTCTGTGGATCTTGCCAGAGGTAGCTAAAAATGAAATGCTTATCCCACGTTCTGCGACTGACATCTTTGTGGATAGACCATCCTCCTAGTAGAGTTGTCATCACGAGGTTCTTTTTAATTTACATGGTGTCTATTGAGAGGGCTTGCAGAAGGGCACTGCTTTCTCGGCACCAGAACCTCCTTGCTCCGATGATGAAGGGTAGGACTCGGATGCTCCTGCTGGAATTGCTTGCTTATATTGGTCCTTTCCAAGCCCACAGAAGGGCTCAGGACTAACAGCTGTTAACCTTGATGCCTTTTTCGCAAGTTCATCAACTTTTTCGTCAATATGAAAATGCCGTGGTTCCCATAATAGTTACTTTGTTTCTTCTTGCCATTTGACTCATTGTATTACGGTACTTCCATGTCAGTAGAGACCCCTGCTGGCTATATGATTTCAGGAATTTCAACGTGGCCTGGCTGTGTGAATATGCGCCTCTTTGAGGCTACTATTGAGACACTCTTGGGCACAAGTAAAGATAGCTAGTGTCTCGGTTTGCAAGGTAGAGTGCTCAGTTCTTCTATGAATTCTAAAAACAATTTGAAACTTATCTGACAAACATCTAAGGCAACAGAGATAAAGAGGATGCTGAAGGATGGACTAGTCTTCTTTCAAACGCTCTATAGGTCTTTTTGGACGGAGGAATGTTGTTCCTGATTTTAAAATTAATGGGGATGAGGCAGATATGGAAGGAGAGGATCACATGCAATTTCAAAAATGAAGGAAGTAATTTAGATCATAAGAAAAAGAGGAGCAAGTTAACTTATTATGTTAAGAAGGTTGACTCAGGTATAATTCCAGTTACTTATTTGGCTACTTAGATTCTGGTTTAGAGTGGAAAATTTCGACCGTCAAATAAATATTTATTTTTTCATTTTAGGCTCGTATCAGAAGTGACATCAAATGAACTGTATCTCAGAAATTAAAGCTGATAGAACAAATCTGGTAGCGTTCATGAAATCAGCACATTATAATCATACAAAATCAGTTGTGAGGTTCCCAACACCAATTTTTTTCTTCAATTGGTTTGCCTATGTAATAGATGAATCTCCGGGGCAAAATTCTATGTGAATAAAATCGCCTTTATTCATGCAAAAACCCATTCAAACCTCTCCTAAACGAACTCCCTTTTTCCAAATTGCCCCAACCAATCAATTTCAAATTTCTTAATATAAACAGTATTAACCCTCCCTCGCAACAAGCAAAGTCAGAACATAATAAACCCTAATCCTGGAAAATTGTGAAAGTTAAACACTTAAGGAATAAACTTCAAAATTTTCCGGTTTTGTTTGTTCAGAATCTCCGTCGACAGTTCCCTCAATGAAACCCTCTGCGCAAAGTAGAAGAAGAAGAGGCCGGTCCTTAATCTGTGATTGACGATAATCGTTCTCCAGCTTGGCTTATATTGCAACTTGATGTCTGCCTAATTAAAAATTTTATTAGAAGATTCTGCGCTAACTCGACCAAGATGCTGCAGTTCTGCTCTCAGCCTGCGATATATATATGCCGCTTATCTCACCGTTTTGGCGACCGTGATTTACTCCTGTGTAAACTTCGGTAAATATGGGGGCACGTTTCTCTATAAATTTTCGAGTACCGGAAGACAGGTATATATATTGTTCGTGAACTCCGCGAAGAATTTCGTATTAAAATCTTGTATATCTTGTTTGGATTATGAATAAGCCTCCTGCGTTTTCCTCTTTCAAGATCGCCTTCTGTTTGCTGAATTATTTAGGTGCCATTCCGACCCTATCGGATCCCTGCTGATGTCTGGAGATTCGGGTCATTATTTCGAATGAAGGGAAATTGGAATTTTCAAAGTTTACTTTCAAGGTTATGTCAGGAGACGTTCATTTGCTCTCTTGTGAATATTGCTCCCGTTTAGGATAATGGAATTTTGCAAAAATTAAATTGTTTCGGAAAGTTGATTTATGTGAAGGTTGTTGCTATCACAATAATATATTGATGATGTCATTATAAATCGTTGGTGATAAGGCTGTTGAAAGTGGAGAGATAATCCTATGAACGATAATGAATTAAGAGTATTGTTTGAAATTCCATTGAAATCACTTTGCAATCAGTTTTATTTGTCGCATCTT
Source organism: Harmonia axyridis (assembly GCF_914767665.1). Lineage (NCBI taxonomy): Eukaryota > Metazoa > Arthropoda > Insecta > Coleoptera > Coccinellidae > Harmonia > Harmonia axyridis. The sequence goes on from NC_059501.1 coordinate 82,062,035, forward strand.
TCTCTCCATTTTGTCTCTCTTTCCTCTCTCTATTCTTCTCCTCTTCCTTTTCCTTGTTGTGCCTAAAATGAATAATTTTCAAGATTATTCGCATGTTTTCTGTAGGGCTGGCAGTATACTTTTCACGCATACAATTTCGAAGGGATAACATTACTCAACTCTACTTAATATCTACTAAAAATATCAATTTGAAGATGAGCCAAATCAAAGAAATCATCACATGAAATGTTCCGAAAAAATTTGCCTACTTCAACAAGGACGACAAATGTGTGTGGTATTTCGAAATCAAAATTTCATGAACACTATGAGTATGTTATGAAAATGGGGTCTTTCCATTCAATAAAATAGGGCGGTATCGTGTTTCACCACTTTCGGAACGGCCTGTAGAGTCAAAATTATTTTATGCGCTGAGTGCTGTCGATTCCATCAACATTTTGATAATTCTCCTAGCTCAAAATTTATAGGAGTTAAATACTGATCGAGCACTTTTCTTATTATATGAACTGGGGTTGTTGTAGTTCGGTTAGCCTTCCGGGAACTGCGACCATGTAGTTTTTTTGTTCTCTACCCTACGTTAATAAAACTGCCAACCTCCTTAGGGGCCTTGGCCGTTACCTCTCTGGTTTCCAAGACCGGCTTACCCATGTGAATGGTTCTTAGGCCAGACAGCTCCGGACACTTGCATACCATGTGTTTCGGCTGTTTCTGTTTCCGATCCACAGAGCCTGCAAATCTCATCTGCTGACTTTCTCATGCGGTACAAATGATGTTTGTACCGACAGTGCTCCGTCAGTACTCCCACCATCACCCGAAGCTCGGCTCGTGACAGCTTCAAGATCTTTTTGGCGTAGGTAGGTGAAATCATCACGAATTTCTTCCTAGACCACGATCGAGCACTAATGCCTGACTGTATAAAAAAATATCAAAATATAATGCACAGTGTTGCCATTATGACTATGTTAAATTGTATAATTCCTTTTGGAAACTGAATTGTTCGTCTTATCACACATCTCAAAGACCAAGAAATCTCTTCCTAAAATCATCCTACAGAACTATAATCAGATACTTCTGATGCAAAAGATTCTTCGACGAAGAAACAAAGGAATCGGATCATCCATAATGAAATAACGAACCCCAATCGATTGGCGAAGACCTGGCCCATTCAACCTCAGCTGATCAATGAATAATAGACCGCCAATGATAATAATTCCTCATTCGACATCACGAACCTATACCCACCATAGAACCTTTTATTAGTCGTAAATTATTTCCAATTCCTTCCCATCGATATTATGGAAATATACTAACTGACAAAGAAACTGCAACAACCAGAAGGAGCTCTTTGAATTTTAATTTTTTTCTGGTAAAACATAGATAGTATAGCAAGGAGTAAATGATTGAAATTTGTAGGAAAAGAAGAAGCGTTTACAATTTTTTTTCAATAAATTTGTAAATAATGTGTTTGTCCACCGCAATTATCTATACACTAGCCAACACGTCTCGGCGTTGATGCAATAAGATGGTCTATTTCTTCTTGAGGAATACTTTCCCAAGCTATCTATACTCAGATCTGTCTCAGAGCCGCCAAAGTCTGTAAGTGCTGGGGTAAAATCCAAGCCTTCTATCTATGATGTCCCATGCATGCTCTATGGATGAACGATCGGGGGATCTGAACGGCCATAACAAATGATTCACATGGGTCGCTTCGACAAAGTTCAAACTAACCTTGGCAACATGAGGTCGGGCATTATCTTGAAGAAATATTGGAGAACATATGTCTTCACTATTTTTTGAAGGCAACGCAGCGATGTCATGTTATCTCGAATGAAAACTAAAGATGACCTACTTGCAGGTGCAATATTACCCCATACCATAATGCTTACTGTCCGGTGTACATGACGCTCAACAACAAACTGAGGTTCACGTCTTTCTCTCCGACGTCGTCTAACCCTTTTTCGACCATCATGTCCACCCAAAGAGAATCGAGATTCATCAGAAAATACGACCTGATGCCATTCCACCTTCCAATGTTGACGTTTTCTTCACCACTGTAATTGTTGCCGGCGATGCTCAACCGTCAGAGGTAACACAAGATGGGGCGATAATGCTGCAGTCCAAAAGACCTAATCCGGCGGTAAACCATCCGGACAATTACAGGATGGCCTTGTTCTCCTAACCACTCATCAGCCAAAGATCGAGTTGTCGCAAATCGGTCTCTAATGGCCATAAGTCTTAGAAGACGATCTTGAACTTCATTTGTGCCACTTCGACCTACGGCGCCTACTTTTCTTCGATTTTGGGCATTATCAAACCACTCTTGACAATATCTCACACCAGTAGTTGGATTTCTGTTCGTACGGTTAGCGATTTCTCGAAATGACAACCCCTCTCCTCTCCTTGACCAATAATTCGAACTCTTTCAAATTCACTTAGCTGGCGATAAATTCCGTGTACAGGAGCTCTAGGCATTTAAACAACAACTAAACATTGACTTTGGATCTCCTCGAACAGCTGGTTTGTTGTAAAATTTAAAAAACTTGTGAAATATGACTACAATATTTAACGAAAATTGTTAACATGAAATATCTTGATGATTTTTTCTCCAAATTCAATAATTAACTCTCTGCTATACTTAATATGTTTTATCAAAAAAGATTTAAAATTTAAACAGCTCCTTCTGGGTGTTGCAGTTTCTTTGTCAGTGAGTATACATAAAGATAATAACTGGTTGATAAAATCGAGAATGCGAAAACAACGAGCGGCCTTGGGAATTGGACTTGAGCAGGAATTAGAGAACGCAACGGCAAGCCGTTGTCGATAACATATTTTTCATTTTGTCCCGTTTTATGTTTGCTCTTCCGGTTTCCCCCTACATTTATTGCTTCCAGAAGTTCGATCAATGGCTTTATCGAGTTGAATATGTGACATATTCGGTTCTTTGCCCGGGGTTGAATGGTTTGTTTCCATTCGGGTAGATAATAAGGGATTCGAGCTGGAAGACATTGCTGTGTTTTCGCTTGCTTGAACCGTCAACGGGATGTAATGTGCTGATTGATGATTTTGGGCTTGCGTTTGCACTTTTGTTCGATGCTGACGCGGTTTTTGCCAAACAGTTTTTTTCCTTTCTCATTTGAAATAATTACTGTATTTGAATAATGAATATTCTTGATAGTTCTAGAAAAAATGATATATTGAATAGGATTTTCAATAGAATTGACGCAATTCAGAATAGCCCTATATTATTTTTTCACTTTTCTCATTTGTGTTCAGTTGCTTATGATCCTGGAAAGATACACGCTTGAACAACGCTTACTAAAAGAACTTTAAAAAACTTCATGGACATTATTCACTATTCGTCGTTTTCTAGACAAATTCGTAAATGGTACCAACTACTTTGTAATGGTACTTTTGTATCGTGTGAAGTAAATTCAATTTCAAATTTGTCTGCAATTAGAAGAATTTTTGCAATTATTCCTTAATGGTAATCCTTATCTAACTGAAGTTACGGTGTAATGGATAATTGATAGTTCAAATGGACAGCTCATCAACACCTTTTTTTGCTAGACTTGAGAAAGCTGTAGAACATGCCGAATGAAGAGAAATAAGGATTGATGCCATTCATAGAAGAAGGTGATCCTGGACCACATTTATACTTCTTGGCCGTCCGCATCCTCTTCTACGAAATTCTTGACTCTCTCTAGGTTATGCTTGATAACACCGTACTACACAGGATTGATAACGGAGGGAACACCTCTCTGTGGCTGCTCAGTTCAACACGAAATGAGAGCTTTCACCTTACAAATCACCGATTTTTATGGGTTTTCACATAATGTCCTAAAGAAATAATCCACATTGTAGAAAGTGAATATTTTCTATTTGGGAATGAAAAAAAAAAGTTGTAACAATTTATTTCCAATTGACAGGAATTTTTTGCGGGCACATATCAATCAGCAAAGTATCAACTAATAAGTAACTACTTTTCTGGCTTGGCAGCAAAGTGATTATTCCCAATGCAAATGAAACAGTCGACATTTTCTGACAATCAAAATTTTTTGCCACCTTCCTTATTTCTTGAGGAGTCAGTATATCTTAGTCGCTATGACTGTCCATAATATGAATATATCCGATATTTTTCCAAGAAACAAATGATTTCTATTGAATTTCATTTTGATTTAACATTACGGGAAAAAAAGAAGATTGTGGGAATTGTAATGATTTTCGAATACAATATCTCACAGAAATCAGTATAAACAATCGAAGAAAAAATTATATGTTCAACTCGGCGTCAAAGTAGATCGACAGCCTCGACTGAATTCCTATAGTCTCGCTACGCTTGGCTATGAACTATCAGCCGCAGCATCTACTACTTTGCCGTCTAGTAAAACACATAACGAAGCACTGATATATTGTCAAGATATTTCCCCATAAAACCTACAAAAATCATCACAAAAGAGGAAAAAAAAAAATTTCGTGAATAATGAATGAATGATACAGTGCTGCCATCCACTTATTTGCTTCGAAAAAAGAAAGAAGATGAAATTAATGTACAACTTCGTACATCGTATCAAGTTTGGTCATCGCAGGATTGCCAGAGGGGAAATGAATGTGTACCAAAATTAGACTGATACGCGAAAAGCTACTTGGTGGTAATCCCTCTCAGGACTATTAGAAATCTAAAATAACAACGACATTCAGGTGATCCATTCAGATAAAAAAACTAAAACAAGAAAAGTACAACTGAAAACAATACCCAAATCAATCTTTTTATACCAGACATAGCAATGTGGCCACTCTGTCTGCTCACAAATGGCGTTATGGGTTTTCACGCCACACATACTTTGGCCCCAGCGGATTTATAGGGGTCATAGCGTCGCGACAGAGTTACCTCTCCACGATGGTATGAGAGGATGTGTCTTAAGCAGAGATCGCTGGATTTCCTAACTGAAGAGCTCACCAGCGATCTCGGGACGAAACACCAACGCCTTCTTGCTGTTGATTTTTTTATGTTACAGGATATTTATTCGAATGAAAAAGTGTGATAGGATCTGAAAAAAACGCACAGACAACAATTGAAGTCAAAGTTAGCGAAAAAAATCAGATTTTTCTTCCAGATACTCACCAATATTTTCAGATGTAAATACTATCGACGACGCCACTCCAAAGTCTCCGATATGAAAAAACTTTCCGTGGCCTGTCATCCCCTCCTTTCTGGAACAGGCCCGCGAAAAAAAAAGTTCCCGAGGAGAGCCGTAACGACAACCGTCATCGGGAGAATTCCTCGGGAATTATACAGACGTCTGCGCGTCTGATTACTTTATGGAACCGCTATTTGTCCGCTTTGATGGGAGCATTGCGGGAACGAACCGATGTAATTAAGAGACTTTGAGAACTTCGTGTCGGAGGTCTTGAGCCTCGCGATCCAGAAAGAGGCCGAAATTGAATCGCCGCATTCATAAAGCGTGATATAGGGTGGGGGTGCGATGATTGAGCGGGGGTGGTGTCGAATTTGTAGTCGCGATTCCCCTCTAAGTTTCTTAAAAATTATTTAAAATTTTAGAGAATTGGAAAATTCAGTCGAAGATTTCATTATTTTCAACAATGAAATATTTTCCGTTAAGTGCAAAATTTCGATTGATAGGCTTCTTGTTTCCTTGTTTTCCGTCTTTATCACACTTTCGTTTCTTGCTATGTTCTGGTATTTTTCACCCTTTTTAGCCCAAGATCGAGGGATATATAGTTAAAATAGACAAAAAAATAACAAAACTACAGACTCTCTCGATATGGTGACAGTTCGTGGATCTTGTGAGGCAAAAGTATACTTCTTCGACGAAGTGACGTCCATGTTCGCCTGATGGTCTGACGTAGACGTGGAGAACGTTACATTGTCCAGTTTTCTATCGAGAGGCTTGTGAACCACACTGTAGAGGTTATGGTATTGGATGCTATTGTTTATTTTAGAAGGCCTGTTTGGTAATCATCTGAGGCAATATGAATATATTGCTGATATAACTGATATATTGATTAAAAGGTAAAAACCCCTATACTTTTATTCCTTCATAAGTTGGAGGATCTGATTTTCCAACAGGGTACTGCACACCCCCACATTGCAAGGCATTCTATGAAGCGTTTGGAAAAAGCTTACGTCAATATCTTGCTGATGTCACCCAGATCTCTCAACCTTTCGCCCATCGCACATGTGTGGAACATGATGGGTAGAAAATTCACAAATTCTTCACAAACACTATAAGCTTTCTGGCATAAATTATAGATTGCCTAGGACGCAATACGCAATACCTCTGGAGGTAATTTATCACCTGGTGTAATCCACGACAAGAATGATGGAGTTCGGGAGTGACAAACTAATAAGGGTGATGCAGTGTATAAGATGTTTGCCTCCATATTTAATATTATTAGGGCGGTTGGTCCAAGGGTGGGGACCCTTATTCCCAAGCCTAAGGTCAGGAGTTTGAGCCTCCGACCAGGAAAGAAATTTTTTGGTTACAGGGTTCGTCCAGTCATTCACTGTTGGGCAAAAAATTAATAGGGGTAGTCCTGAAGTGATGATTCACAGTAACAAAGCCTACACCTAACACCGAGCCTAACACAACCGGAACTCCTTAGTCTCTTAGAGGTCTCACAAAGGCCGAGGAGAGTCAAGATAGAAAAACTTCAACAAACATTTAATATTTCTTGGGAATTTCAATCAACTACTTGTTTTCTCTAGTTAAACATTTCCGTTCGGTAAAAAAACTTCAGGCCTTCTTTGTGTTGCATTCTTTGTGTACAGTGTTCATTTCAATGTTGTGTAAATTAAAAGGATTATCACCAAGTGGCTTTCCGCTTATCAGTCAAACATTTAGTAACCATTCAATTCCCCTCTGGCGATGACCAAACTTTGTACGGTGTACGAAGTTGTACATTCACTTTATCTTCTTATTTTTTATGAAGCATTTAAGTATAGGGCAGCACTGTACGACGGTCGATGATTCTTTTATAAAATTATGGTTTTAGTTCTCTTTTGAGGATTTATTTAGGTTTTTTCACGAATATTTGTAAATATATCAGTGCTTTGTAGATTGACCATATTACCAATTCTTTTGCGAAAAACGGAAAATTGCCAAACTTTTTTTTTTTTTGGTTCATACGCAAATAAAAAATATTGTCATTCAATTCATGTGAAAACTCCCAAATATCGATGATTATAAAAAGAAAATTCATAATTTCGCTTTGAACTGAGCAATCATGCGGTGGCATTCCCTCTTAAGCTTATTATTCTCATTCGAAATGAACTTCCATCAAGCGAAGACCGAATCCATGAAAAAATCTCGGATATCCCGATGTCAGTCGTCGTCACGGCTACTGGAAAAGTTTTTTTCGCGGGCCTGTTCCAGGAATAGAACTATGACAGCCCTCGAAAAGTTTTTTCATAACGTCTAACCGGGAGTTCTCGACTTTGGAGTGGCGTCGTCCTTCGATTGACTGTCACGTCAAAGCAGGCCGAGGACGGGATTATTTGTTTATGTCGGATTGAGTTTGATCCTTGACGGTTTCCGGGTGGGATTTGTTTGGGGTGACATCGAGATCGAATCCGAATTTTAGGGGATGTCTAGTTATTATTCTAATTTGGATTGGTTGATGTCGATATGCAAATTTATTCTTCGGCTCCTTTGATTTGGATTAATTAAATTTTGCATCTATAACAACTAATGGGAAATTTTCTTTCAAACGAAAATTATGTATTTATTATGAAATATTGATGAAACGTCTCATGTCAAACATAACATATCGACTTCACATTGATCAAATTCAGGAAGTGAAATAAATTTTGAACCATTTTTCCATTGCACGACGATATGGCAACATATACTACGGATTAAATGGATAGACATATGAGAAGTGGCCGGATCATTGGAAGTGACGCAACAAGTCATTTCAAAACGTCTGGAAGTCATGATAATGATTCAGAAACAAGAAAATTGGGTGCCATACGAGGGAAGCCGAGATATGTTGAACGGCGTTTGTTTGCTTGTCAACAGCTGCTTGCAAGGAAGAGGCGGAAGGGATATTTGAATCGCGTTGTGACTGAAGGCGAAAAATGGGTTCAATACGATAATCCCCATCGCAGATAATCATGAGTATATCCCGACCATGCTCCCACGTCGACGGCCAAACCGAATATCACGGTTCCACGGTCATGCTCAGTATTTGGCGAGACTAGTTCGGCGTAGTGTATCATGAGATGTTAAAACCTGCTGAAACAATCGCAGGCGATCGTTATCGAACGCAATTAATGCGTTTGAGCCGAGGATTGAACGCTAACGGTCGCAATACGAAGAGAGGCATGACAAAGTGATTTTACAGCATTACAATGCTCGACCCCATGTCGCGAAAGTGGTCAAGACATATTTGGAAACGCTAAAATGGAATTTCACTATAGATTGGTAGTGTAGGACCAGAGAAACAGGAAAATGATACTCTGTTAGTTCGCCGACGTTTCGGAAAAATTTATTTCCATCCTCAGGGCTAAGCTAGACAAATTTATCTTCTCAAAATCATCTCATTAAAATTCAAATTGGAAAATTGATTTGAATTTTAATGAGATGATTTTGGGAAGATACATTTGTCAAGCTCAGCCCTGAGGATGGAAATAAATTTTTCCGAAACGTCGGCGAACTAACAGAGTATCATTTTCCTGTTTCTCTGATCCTTCACCACCAATCTTTAGTGAAGTAAAATTTTTGGATCACCACTTCAGATGTTGTTAAAATGGAATGTCCTACTCCATCTGCCATATTCTCCAGACGTTGCTCCCTCGGACTATCACTTGTTATCAAAGGCACACTGTCTGGGTGACCAGCACTTCCGGTCTTTGATTAAGTAAAAATTGGATCGATTCATGAATAACCAGTTTTTTACAATAAACACTCGAATTTCGGAAAAAAACGGCGGAAGCAAAGTTGAACGACTATGTAATATAATATTTTATAATTCAATGGTAAGATACCTGCGCAGGAGTAATGGTTGTAATTTCAAATGTTTTGATTGTTTTTTTTTGTCATCTATTTTGATCAAGAATAAAAATACAGTCCATGTGAATTTATACTTCTCTGAAAATCTAATTGGCTCTGTCATCGCCTAAATAACGAAAGAAAAACAGAATCGAAAAAGAAATATGAGAGATATCATATTAAAGTAAATATTTACACATGTATACTCATTACACGTAGATATCCAAGCATATTACCAACAACACAAAGGATATACGTACCTATATCGAATCATGTATCTAGTTCATCGATAAACACATCTAGACATCCTTCATGCAATATAGGTAGTCTTAATTGGAAACTGAATACCTACCTTCGGAAAACGCTCTCAATAATGAAGGGTATCTTGATAAACCTGTAATATAGATCCTTGTTCAATGAATGAAGTTTCAATGTTACTGGTAAACAATGTTAATTAACAGCGAGGACAGATAGGATGTTGTGCCTACTATACTGATCAGAAAAATGCATCTTCTCGAATTACAAATGCGTTGGATGTCTGAAAAGGTAAATGCAATAGTTGGCATTAATATTTATTTTTTTCTACGCGTAACAATTTCCTTACAAGATTTCCATGCAGATTATCAAATTAAAAAACCGAACGAACGAATCAAGTTTGATCAAAATTTCATATCAATAGCGTAGCCAGAGCCATGTAAAAACAAGCAAAACATAAAAAAAAATAGAAAAGCACAGACGTGAAATCAGGAGCTTGTGAAAATTGAGCCATTGAAAATTACGAAATACTGCACTCGATAAGTTCAGGTTTAACCAGTAAAATTATATTTTTTTCTTGGTATCACTTGTCAAGCCATTACTTTTCCTACACATAATTTATTTTCATCAAAACACAGTATTTCATCATCATACGAAACTTGTTTTAATCCATTTCTCAAACAACATGAAATGTAGCGTCAATTAACTTTTAGCCCCGGTGCACACATCCGACATTTGCAGTTGCGACACCGTTGCGGTGTCGTACGCTAGTGTGCATGCTCCCATTTGATTCTTTGTACCACAGCCCGTATGATGGCAGTTACGACGTCGCAACGGTACGGCGGGTAGTGTGCATGCTCCCTTTTGATTCTTTGTACCACAGGCCGCAAGTACGACACAGCAACGGTGTCGTAACTGCAAAAGTCGGATGTGTGCACCGGGCCTTAATTCCAGACTTTATAATTCAATTTGATACGAATTTTCTGGAGCTTGATACTAACGAAAACAAAGAGTGGTTGGTGCTGCGCCTTCTATACGCTAGGTTCCGGATTTATTGGGTGACATGTTATAGACCTATATACAGTTAAGTGATCTCCAAGGGTGCAATCTGACCGTACGGTGTCAATAGTGACTTGAATAATGGCTTCTGATGCTTCAAGAATTGCTGATTTGTCGGCATAATATACCTTAACATAGCCCCATTAAAAGTAATCGACAGGTGTTGAGTCGCATGAATGAGTAGGCCAGTGAACAGAACCATTTCTAGAAATAAAGTTGTCACAAAATTGATTTTGCAATAAATTTCTGGTTAAGCGCGCTGTATACTTAGTGAACTTGTTGGAACCAAATGTTGTTAATGTTTAGCTGAATAATTTTTCGAAACAAAAAATCAATCAGCATGGCTTGATACCGTTTGCCATTCTGATTTTGAAAAAAATTAGGACCGTTGATGTCATCAGCGTACATAAAAACCACACCAAACAGTGAATTTCGATGGATGTATTATGGTCTTTTTGAAGGATGTTTTTTTTAGAGCTATAGAACTTTAAATTGTAATAAAACAACGATAGATCATTCGATTGACATGAATTTTATTTATCCGCAAGATAATCTTGTGGCATTACATTTTAAATATTCAATTTACAGGTCCAAAACGTGAAATTAGGCGGTCTCCAAACTTTCAATAAATCGATTGTGGCACGAGCTGTGCGACATGTTCCGCTGTCTTGTTGGGACCACAGCTCCTGGACATCATGGACATTCAGGAATGAAAAAGTTGGTAATTATGGCTCTATACCGATCACCATTGACTGTAACGTTCTGGCCATCATCGTTTTTGAAGAAGTACGGACCAATGATTCCACCAGCCCATAAAACGCACCAAACAGACAGTTTTTCTGGATGTAACGGTGTTTCGACATACTCTTGAGGATTAGCTTCACTCCAAATGCGGCAGTTTTGTTCGTTGACGTAGCCATTCAACCAGAAGTGCGCTTCATCGCTAAACAAAATAAAATGGACGTAGTGCACGATACGTATTCCGCACAGAACCATTATTTTCGAAATGAAATTGCACTATTTGCAAGCGTTGTTGAGACGTGAGTCTATTCATGATGAATTGCCAAACCAAATTGAGAATAAATCCCTTGACAGCTGTTGAATCGATCGTCATCTTGAACAGTAATGCCAACTCAAAGTTATATACCTCGAAAAAAACACCCTAAAGTTAATGGCTCGAGGATTCTTTTTGCCACATATTCTGCACTTCCGCTTATCGACGAATCCATTTAACCATAAATGAGCTTTATCACTAAACACAATTCTCCGGTAAAAATGTTCATCTTTGACCGTTTTCAAACTGGCCAATCAGCAAAAATACAACTTAAACGATGATCATTTGGCTTTAATACAAGCCAAGCTCCTTACGTAAAATTTTCCAAGTAGACAAAGGACAAAGTCCAATAAGTTGAGAACGGCGACGTATCGACATTAGGACGTCTTCTTCAACAGTCGCGCTACAGCAGTAATATTGTCTTCGGTACGAACATTTCTCTGCTTGTTTGACATTCTCAACTGTCAAACCATAGACAACAACCATTGAAACTTCTCATTCTGCTTAAAAATTACCTGTTATATTGCTGCAGTATCTTGAAAATAACATTGTACTCGCCTTTTGTCCAACATGACACATCCCTGTCCACTAAATTAAGTTTCCGCACCGACTGCAAACAATGTTAATTACAAGGGTGCACTGATATTGCGACGTTGCCGGGTGCAATATGTTAAGTATTATGCGGTTCCCTCAAACAGGCTGGCAGTTAGATGGCAGACGGAACAATGGCTTCGACGTAACACGCCAAGAGGTGTCGCAGGATGTTATTGTTCGTAAGGATAATGATTACCGGCAAGATTCGGCCATAGTTCTCAATTTATCCTCCGTAGGAGCAACGTCGATCCGTTTATTTACGACCAGTTTGGCGAAACTCTGGATGCATTTGCAATTTAGATGCGGACCTATAAATTTGTGAAACTGCTGTTGATATTTGTCGCCGCTGTTGTATTCCTTGTCGGTAGCTGAAGTTATTCCGCTTTGGGATTGGAGGGGAAGAGAAGGAGAACTGTTGAGACGCCTATGGCGTCGGTAAACATTATAAGATAACTAAAAATTTGAATTAGGTAAATGAAGGGTGTTTTTTTAAAGCTATAGAACTTTAAACTGCAATAAAACAACGATGGATTATGCGATTGGAATGAATTTTATTTGTCCGCAAGATAATCTTATGGCATTACATTTCAAATATGATTTCTGGCATATGACAGCCACGGCTGGCTCGGATGTAGTCCAATTTGGACGCCCAATTTTCGATGACTTTTTCCAACATTTGTGGCCGTATATCGGGAATGGTCAAAGGTTTGTGGCTTATCCACATAGACCAATGACTTAACATAGCCTCACATAAAGTAGTCTAGCGGTGTTAAATCACAAGATCTTGGAGGCCAATTCACAGGTCCAAAACGTGAAATAAGGCGGTCATCGAACGTGTCTTTCAATAAACCGATCGTGGCACGAGCTGTGTGACATGTTGCGCCGTCTTGTTGGAACCGTAGCTCCTGGACAACATGGTTGTTCAATTCAGGAATGAAAAAGTTAGTAATCATGGCTCTATACCGATCACCATTGACTGTAACGTTCTGGCCATCATCGTTTTTGAAGAAGTACGGATCAATGATTCCACCAGCCCATAAAGCGCACCAAACAGTCAGTTTTTCTGGATGTAACGGTGTTTTGACATACACTTGAGGCTTAGCTTCACTCCAAATGCGGTAGTTTCGTTTGTTGACGTGGCCATTCAACCAGAAGTGCGCTTCGTCGCTACACATAATAAAATGGACGTAGTGCGCGATACGTATTCCGCACAGAACTATTATTTTCGAAATAAAATTGCACTATTTGTAAGCGTTGTTCAGGCGTGAGTCTATCTATGGTGAATTGCCAAACCAAGCTGAAAATTAAGATGCATAGAATACCTGGTGTGTCTACTTATAGCTGTAAAACTTTCAGACAAAACGGGAGATTTTTCGGATTTATACCTACTTGATTTCGAGGGATCGCGGGCTTTTCAGATGGCGCATAGATCGTTTACATTTGTCATTTCTCGACTCTTGTGAAACAAGGGCGTAGATCTTTTTTTTCTTGGGGAAGGATAATCGAAAAAAAATTTTTGACGACAACTTTTATTCATATCTGTAATGTTAGAAAATGAAGTTTGATAATGAAGTTTGAACCAAATTTCTCGAAATAATTTTTGTTGTTACTAATTCAGTTGTGCTTACCTTGTTCTTAAATAAGAGTTACGAAGGAAAATGAGAAATTACTTGGATAATTTTGAGAAAAAAAAGTTTCATGAATATGAGCCCACAAAGGCTTTGCTTTCAATATACAGATTGTTTCTAGTGTGTCCTACAGTTTATCAAATATTTATTAATCTTCGCTACAGATTAGGTAAATAAATACCAAAACTTATAATTAATGCATTCATTAGAGCTTACTAGCTGGATCTTCATAATAATTTGGATTTTCCTGAGGATTACTAGAGATTTTTCTCGAAATCGATAGCAGATACGACAAAACTATAACAAACCAAAAAGTATAGTACTGGACCAGAGTTTTTTTTCTACATTTTTCTAAACTAACAGCCATTCACCAAAATATAGTTTTGGAGGAAGGAAGCAGGCATCCTTCCAGAAAATATATCACCCTGTAGATTTGCATTCAAAATTAGCATATCACATAGTGAAAACTTTAAACTGGAATATCTATGGCCAATTCATATTAAATATCTTGTGAAGGGAAGGTTATACGAGAAAATAACTTGAACTTCAACACATGTATCTCAAAACAAAATGTTTGGGGACTCATGCTATAGGACTTTTTTTCTTAAAATGATCCGGAAATCTGTCATTTTCATTTGTATCTCCAATTCAGGAGCACCGCGTAATTACCCCTAGTATCCCCCTATTTCTACGCTCTTGTCGTGAACTTTGAGTATAGAACAATAATATTTTATATTCTATGGTCTGTCATTATATTCCATTCATTTGAGTAAAAATTCGATATGAACTGAATTGTAATTTATTGTGAATGTTTGCAGTGTCTAAAATCAGTATTTCCTTTTTAAACGGCACCAGGCAGATGCGGGAATTCGAAAAATTTTAAAGAGCGCCACCTTACAGCACTCTGGTGAAGCACACCACCAAAGCAACAGGTGGGTCTCTCAAAAAGTCTGAAACAAAATCGAATCAGTAAACACACCAGGTATTCTATGCATCTTACTGAAAATAAATCACTTGACAGCTGTTAAATCGAATGCCATCTTGAACAGTAATGCCAACTTAAAGTTATATACCTCGAAAAAAACACCCGTTATAATAATCTCGTCTAAAGATCGAGAATTCAAAAAAACATGCAGAAATTTTCAATTCAATCATTTGCAGACTTTTTTAGAGATGAAATGTTCATTAAAAATGACGTACTTAAAAATTGCAAACTCTAGAAATTCATGCGAATCTGTCTGGCAGTAAATCATTGAGCTTTTAATAGCAGAACCTTATCCATTCTAAACGAGATCACACATTACAAGTTTATCTATGACCAACATCGAACAAAGTGTAGTTGACATAGAACGCCCGAAGGGTTTCAAAGACCAACAAAGCAAGTCCGTACAATCACACCCCAAGATCCTAGACGAAGAATAAACGGAGAAGGGGCAAGTACGCCCCATCGTCCTGAAGAGCTCTTCCCGGTAATGTTTTGCTTCTCATTCGATATTCAGGCGCCTGTTTCCCTAACCGGAAGAGCGCTCGTAACCTCCTGGTGTTGAACAAACACCCGATCTGTGCAGAACTTTTACGAACGGATTTTTACCCTTAATTTACGACCGGACCCTTATCACCCAAACCGCAATGTAAATTTCTATACAGGGTTGGAGGTCTTACGGGAGAATCAGTTTGAGAACTTTTGCGGTCTTGCTTTTCCCCTTCTTTTCTCCAAACTTTCGTTTCCTGTACTGGGGAATGGGGTATCGTTTATATCTCTGTAAAAGGTTGGAAAAATTGGGTGTTATTGAGGTTTACTTTTTGTCTTGACTGATAAAATTTGCGCCATAATTTGTGGACAAAATATGATATTTTTATCTTTTTGGAGGGTTTTTCAATAAGAGGTTTTACTTTGATGTTAAAAAAAGTACATTTGAGATGACATCGGCTGTAGGCTATCGGTGGTATAAAATAATCAAATTTAATGCGAAAAATTTATTTTATAATTCGAAGATTGAACTGAAAGTTGAAGCAAATAATAAAGATAATACAAAAAATTATTTCAAATATTCAGATGTGTCTAGGATATCTAATACATTCTCAATATCGAATTCATATCATAATAAATATTCAACAGAGCAAGTCCAGTCAATCTCTAACTTTCCATTATAACGGGTGTTTTTTTTTTCGAGGTATATAACTTTAAGTTTGCATTATTGTTCAAGATGGCGACCAATTTAACAGCTGTCAAGTGATTTATTCTCAGTTTGGTTTGGCAATTCATCATGAATAGACTCACGCCCGAACAACGCTTGCAAATAGTGCAATTTTAGTTCGAAAATAATGGTTCTGTGCGGAATACGTATCGCGCTCTACGTCCATTTTATTTTGTTCAGCGATGAAGCGCACTTCTGGTTGAATGGCTACGTCAACAAACAAAACTACCGCATTTGGAGTGAAGCTAATCCTCAAGTGTATGTCGAAACACCGTTACATCCAGAAAAACTGACTGTTTGCTGCGCTTTATGGGCTGGTTCTTCAAAAACGATGATGGCCAGAACGTTACAGTCAATGGTGATTGGTATAGAGCCATGATTACTAACTTTTTCATTCCTAAATTGAACAACCATGATGTCCAGGAGCTGTGGTTCCAACAAGACGGCGCAACATGTCACACAGCTAGTGCCACAATCGATTTATTGAAAGACACGTTTGATGACCGCCTAATTTCACGTTTTGGACCTGTGAATTGGCCTCCAAGATCTTGTGATTTAACACCACTAGACTACTTTCTGTGGGGCTATGTAAAGTCATTGGTCTATGCGGATAAGCCACAAACCCTTGACCATTTGGAAGACAACATTCGTCTTGTCATTAACGATATACGGCGACAAATGTTGGAAAAAGTCATCGAAAATTGGACGTCCAGATTGAACTACATCTGAGCCAGCCGTGGCGGTCATATTCCAGAAATCATATTTAAAATGTAATGCCACAAGATTATCTTGTGGATAAATAAAATTCATGTCAATCGAATAATCCATCGTTGTTTTATCGCAATTTGAAGTTATATAGCTCTAAAAAATCACACTTCATTACGGCACTTCCATGTTAGTAGAGACCCCCTGGCTATCCGTAGTGATGTGAATAAATGAATAAATAAATGTAAATACGCGCCTCTTTGAGAATTCTTTCGAGACACTCTTGGGCGCAAGTATATAAAGCTAGTGTCTCAATTTGCAAGATAGAAGACTCACTTCCCAGGGATAGAGGTCCTCGTTTTACGCCAATATACCCCAATACCTGTGCCTCTTTCTGATTTTGATTAATCACTATATCATATGGAGGACTTTTTGTCTAAGTGATTTACGGAGAAAGGCAACCCTTTACTGTCACCAGTAGCGCAGCCACCTGGAAACAACACAGAGAGTCTGCTTACCTCTCTACCCCAAAAAAAAAAAAACAAATCACTATTTAAACTTTTATTAACTTCCATCAGTAACTCGAGAACAACGAACGAAAGGACTCAATAACCACAGGGTGGTGGATCCGGAGTCTCCTCCTCCGGCGCTAGGTACGCCTTGAGCTCGTCCAGGGTCTCCTGGCAGTAGTCCTCCATCTCCCCTGCGTACCTCTCGTCGTAGTCGTCCTTCAAATCGCACTCTGTGGCCGGCCACTCCGAATCCTCCAACCTCATCGGGCGACAGGGGTCGCACTCCATGTGCATGAACTCCTTCCACTTGCGCACCACAAAGTTGATCATGTTGTCTGGAGCGTTGGCGATGCCCTCGAACACGAAGATGACTGTGTGGTTCCATACTTGCTTCATCTTGTAGCAGCATCTTTCCATGTCGACTGGGATGGGGTTATCGCATGCGCAAGGGTCGACTGGGTTGATCTGGAAAGGAGAAATGTGCTACATTATTTAGGTATTTTACTGATGAAGGGGATGAATATATTATACACACCGTGGATAAAAAATATCGGGTCATTTGCATTTTGCATAGATTTTTTAACCTTTTCGAAAGAGTGTGCAGGCAAATGGAAGTAGTCCAAATATGACTGCTTCAAAAGCTACCCAGATATCGAGAGGTTTTTCGAAATGAAACCTCTTATCGGAAATCCCTTCACAAGATTCACGACTCAATAACATTCGTCGAGAACCCACTATCGTGAATTATGCAAAAATAATTGAGTTCTTTTCAGTCTTGGTTATTGGTCACTCGGGAATCAAAAGAAAAAAAGAAACCAATACCTTTTTGTGGTGAAGGTAAATGCATCTATAAATTTTCGAGAGAAAATGAAATCGAAAAGGAAATACTTCAATGCTGAACATAAAATCACAACATGATTCCTGTTATTACATGCAATTCCACCTCAAGAAGCACATGATGAGAAGATAGTTATCAGAATTTGTCGAGTGCATATTTTAAGAAGTGGAGGAAGAAAATACTGATCTTGATTGCAACCACAAAAAATGGTTCGGACGAGAAAAGTCAACCCAGCTACTGAAATTCATAAGAATTCTAGAACTGGAAGACGAGCTATAGCTGGTATAGAAGTGAGTACAGCTCAAAAGAGGAGTACGATAGCTCCTTGAAACTGTGTTCAGCTACATCAGTCGAGACGACCTCAAATATTAATAGTGGAATACATCTAATGAAATTTGTATGTTTGTACCAAGCTCATGATGTGATCAAATTCTATTATTTTGTCACTTGTAAAGTAAGGTAGTTCATGAAGGATGAAGAATATATACTATATCCTTCATGAACCACTTTACTATAATCAAGTGACCAAATAATAGATATGTATTGATGATATTCTTTAGATAATAGGTAAATCTACGATAGTTGTCATAAACTGTTGCAAACTGGTGAAGGTGACGATATATTATCCAATGATTCATCGATGAAAAAATTTATTTCAAAAGATATCAGAATAACCTTTTGCACATATGGTATTTTCACATGGAACGAAAAGCGCAGAAGTATAGAATTTGTGCGGTGCTATCTAAGGAAGGTGATTTCAATTCCACAGTTAGACAGTTTTTATTGATAATTATTTTCTATGTTGCGATCGTGAGCTCGGAATTTACATTTTTGTGCACTTTCTGATTGTCCTTGAGTAGGATATGTGCCAACAATTAGAACAACAATATTTAGTCTTATAATATTGTGTGGAATTGTTTCATATGACACGAAATGACAAAATTTGATTGGTTCTTAGAACTGTAAAGAAATGTTCAATGAAATAATCACACTGAAAACAAGTCACCCAGCATTAGATCGAAATCCGTCGAATTCCCCCAATACATATACCACTCGCTGGACAACGTCGCCAACGTTGTCGGTCCCTAAAAACACACAACGGGACGCTCTCGATCAGTAACGATAACACGAATTCCCTCTCCGTCCGAAAGCCCGCGTCCGAAGAAACAAACACACACGACTCTGACCCCTTTACACGGTCGAGCGAAGTTCACAGGAAATGGCATCGCGACACAAAAACTGCGTATATACGCGACAAAAAAAAACCAGGGATCCGGGAACTGCGAAGCCAAAGCGAATAATGATAAGTTTGGACGTATATTCGTCGGTCGCGATTTTTATCTCGACCCTTCGACGCGACGTGTAGTCTTGCATATTGATGGGCAACCCTCGTCGAAGAGGGTTCGGTCTTACCGTGTGCCGTCTTCGTCTTCAAATGTCCCGTTTAATGATGACATAAACGGAATGCGGAGGTAGAAAAAAGTGAGTTTTTGTCAAGGTAACGAGAGGTGTTTGGCTTTTGGATGCTTCGTTTGGCTATGGGGGTAAGGTTTCAGGAACTCTCGAGGGAAATTGCTTAGTCTCTTAGTTGCATTCATAGTTTAGTAAATCAATGGATTGATCAGTTCCTTGATGTTAGTTGGTGTCCAGCCCATATGGAAATTTCAAATAATGTTGAGACAGATACATAAGCTACACGGGGAGCTTGATCAGCTTATGTTAATCTGAAGGTGGTGCTTCCCATCTGAATTGCATCTGCCAGGGGCTTCTTTACGAAATAACCAGAAATGGATAGCGAATTTTCCTCTTAATTTCAGGCTTTCGAAGCATCTCAACGGGAGGCCGTCTCCTAAACCTGAATTTAAAAAACTCTGAGCCCTTGAGAGGGGACAACTGAGCCTGCAGAGTTTGATTACTCTTCGATAAACATTCGAATCGAATGAGATTAACTGGTTGCCTCTTTCTGAAGATATTCTGTTCGCCTGTACCTACCTTACTGAGTAAAGGACAACATACCTGGAAAATCCAACACCTATTCCTATTCCTAAGGTAAGAGAGAGTCTTCCTTCTAGACTCATGACATTCCTGTTTGCTGGTTTGAGTCTCTCTAATCTTGTGTAAAAGAACAATGTACCACAAAAAGCCAGTTCAGCCAGGATTGGCACCATTGATTGAAAAAAAAGAATCGGTTTGGTCTGGTTCCTATGGGAAAATGTCGCATGTCTAGAATAAGTTATTTCTCTTTCCAATCCTAAATTCGATTCCACTATTTCAGATCAGCAGAGTCTAGAAATGCACAGAAATAATCAAGTGGGTATGAATCATTAGTTCAAGACAGCCTCTACAACTGCGATTATCTCGATCTTCTGTTTTATACCCAGCCAGACAATTCCAAGGAGACCGTCTACCATATTGGCTAATCTTATAACTTAATTGGAAGCCTTGAGTATCACTTAATGAGATGATTCAGAAATGGTTTCCCTGAAAGTGTGCTTCCCAGCACCTAGGTATTCAGTGATTTCTATGTCCTATTTGAAAAATATGCTAATGCAATCTGCAGGCAGACCCATGCGGTACAGAAGGTACTAATACCTACATAACTGTAACAGCAGTCACACAATAACTTATTGGAGATAATTTCAATAATTTTTCCACTTGCGTAAGTTACCATTGCGGATCTGCTGCCTCATTATGTCCTTGTCCAAGCCCACAGAAGAGTTTATCCGATGATATCTTCTATGCCCTTTTTGGATGTTCTGTTGTTTTATGTCATTACGGTACACCCGGATGTGAGAGATCTGTAACTATATGTAATTTGGGATCATTTTCTGATACACTTCTGGTGTCAATTTGAGTCATGAGTACCTCCAATTATTCGGTTTATGACCTGTGTCACCCTTGTAGCTTCTATTTCATTTCATAGCAGAAGCAACTATAGTTCAGATAGTCTGTGAAGTTTTTTGATTCCATGAATTCTTACTTCGTAGTTGTTGATTACAATCCTTTAGTACAGAACAGAATATTTCAAATATGAACTTTTAGAGTGAGAAAGTTCTGATTCAAACAGTTATTCAACGCCAGCTCAGATGAATTATTGAATAAGAGTTAAAAAGGCAGTCTTGGAAGCCTTTGAAGACTCGTATCGTATCAGACCTGTAGCCAAAATCTAGAGTGAAAAACCCACTAGTGAGGAAAACAAAATTTTTTTATCTGAACTTGTCCAGTACAGGCAAATTATTCGACAGAAGTTTATAATTTCTGCCATGATGCAGTCAGTCCAAGAAAACTTTGAATATTCCTTCTGTGACCCAGAGTTAAATCTCAGGAGAAAAACCGACAACACCACATCTTAAAAGACGTATCTCCACCCATCGCAGAAACGCCACCCACCACCACCGGAGCATCTGTTGCTACCTTCTCCACGACTTCACCCCCCACCCCCTCAGATCCACAGGTACCCTCGAATTCGAAAAACCACCCTCGGGCCACCCCTCCGCGGGCAGATCGGTGACCCGACGAGGATTATCCGAAAAATCTGTGCCGACGCTTCTCGCCCACTGCGTAGCGACCGGATAAAGATAAAAAAGGCGCCCCCCTTACACCGTTGGCGCCCCGGGCTGTTGACACGGGCCCTCGCATAAACACATACACGCACCGGGGCTTTGTCGCGCGGGGACGGAGAGCACAAAGGGCCCTCGACGTAGTAGGGGAATAGAGGGTGGTGAATTGGGAGGAGGGGGAGAGCAAGGGACGTCTCTGTCAATATTATGGTTCAATCTAGGCCTCCTGCGATGAGGAGGATTGTCGGAGACGAGACATAGGTGTGTGTTAGGACGGCGGTGTGAATGAAGAATGCTGTGGTCAGATTGTTAATACTTCTTGTTACTCGTTACCATAAAAGGTAACTTTATATCATAATATAAGTTTTTTGAATAAAATATCCTCTTATACTTCACTACCTGTTTTTCCAGAAGAAAAGTTTTAAACATATTTGGATATTACAATAAATTTATATTAGTACTGAAGTAAAGTGGTCACATTGTTTTGCTGTATTATGTGATCATAACGTTTAAACTAATGAATAGAATATTACTATAGGGACGATAAGATTCAATGAAAACAAGAGTGAGAATTCGAATTCTACAAGACTTATTGAGATAGAAGATGATAAAAGGCAATTAATGAGCTGGAAAAGATCAAAAAAGTTAAGTGGATCATTCTCCATCCCTACATAACTATCGTCTGCAAATAACGTAAACAAGAGATTTTAGATACAAAAAGAGTTTCATTGCATTGCGACCTTATGGTAGCATATTATCCAGTTCTAGGGTTTTAAAGAACTCGAGGATCGATTCAAGGAAGTTACTTCCTCACCTCAACAAGTCAATTGCCCAAAGCATTTTTAACGTGAACTAGCGATGGCGAGGCTTTCCGTCACCAGGTAACCAAGAGTTTTTTCCTACTCTCCATAGAATCTGCACTCGTCGTTTTTTGTTAGATTCATTCTCATGAGGTGCTTCCTGAGACGGCAATGCCCTTTTAGGATTCCAGTTAGGAGATGTAGCATATTCTTGCTGAGATCCAGATACTTCTTAGATTTGCTATATAAAAGTGTCAAAAAAACTATCTGGAATGATTCCTCTTTCGTTTTTCTTTCTCCTAAAACTCTTTCTTGTAGGTACATGTATTGAAGGTTCAGGCCATTGAAGAGAATTTGTGCTCTTTTTCTAGCTAGTATGTTGGCCTCTTCATTTACTTTTCCGAATTATAGGTATCCCACGCTGAACAGACCTTGTTATTCTTTCCTATTTCATTGAGTTTTCTTCGGCACTCCAATAACATCCTAGAATCGATTATATCTAAGCTCAATGCTCTGATTGCAGCTTAACTGTCAGAATATATCGCTATATCACCTTTCTGATAGTTTCTTACTAGATTCATTCCCACACATGCCATTCTGCCTGAAAGACACTTGAACAACCACCTAAAGTATTTACGTTAGGTTGTAAGCAGATGGCACTGCAGTATTCAATGCTGGCACCAAATGCTCACTTGAGCACTCGGTGCCAGCATCGAATACTGCAGTGCCAGCTGCTATCGTGGTTTCAGAACCATCTGTGTACCATTAGAGGTTTTCTCTTATCTCGTTAGCACCAACCTTCAAATGGTGTGTGTCGAAATTTGTGTATCTGATACAGTTTCGTGTATTGACAGCACCTCTTTTCACGAATCGATGTAAAGCTTGTTCATATTGAAAGAACTGTGCTTCCAACTGCAGGACCTCCGACTCATTCTCCAGATCTAGCCCCAAGTGCTTGTTGGGAAAAGTTATTGAAACATTTGAGGAGCGTTGGAATACCTGTACCCTTCTTTGAGGTGTCTCTGTTGACGAATAAACTCGAATTTTCAATAATAAATGTGTTTTTTCTGGTAAAACCAGAGACTTACTGGGCAAGGTGTTGAGAGCATTCAACTCTTTATGTGAAAACTTTAGAAATTATATTTCCTTTCAATTTACACATAACAAGTTCTATTATCTCTGAGTAGTTCATAATGAATCATAAATATCAAGATTCGATGCTGTAGATGAACAGGGCTCTGTGTACCTTTTATGAACCAATTAGATTGCATTCGTTAGTTGATATTGTCAATTTGAAATGATAGTCTCACAAAACATTTACAGCCATGGATTTCAGATATTCAAGTTTATCAGTATATTCGAGATGAAAAGCTAACCATTGATGAAGTGATTCCGACACGCCGAAAAACTCAATGAATTACAATTCTCTCGGAATGACCAACCTGTGAAATCATTAACACCAACCACAGGATAAATATCTTTCTCATGCACAAGTCCAAGATATGACACAGAATGAATTGAGTTCTCGGTAATAGAGACCAAATAGAATACATCATGTTATCAGCTTCCGTGCATTCTTGAACCTTCTTCGTGAAGATGTACATTGAGAACAAAAAGGAAACTTCAGAAATAAAAACGCAATAAAACATCAGACACAAAATATCTCCATCCATACTTCAATGGTCTTACCTGCATGAGGTCCATAGCCTCTTCGCACTCCCTAGTCGACGCCTTGTAGTCGTAACACTTGCAGGGGTCTATCCTGCAGGGCATCGCCTCGCACAGACCGGCAAACGTGTCCTGCGTGTCCTTGGGCACTCCCCACCACCCCATGTCGTAGGTGACGTAAGCAACTCCGGCGATAGTGCTAGCCTTGACGATGTTCCGGAGGGTGTTGATGAGGAACCGGCCGATCTCGAAGGCTTTACTTCGACGTGGGCACTCGCACATGCGCCGTCCGGTCATCAGCTTCAGCTCCTTGGCGGTGCAGTAGCGTATCCTGGTGCCGCATGGTTTGTAGATTCCTGAGAAGAGAAGAAGACATCAGATTTCTTCGAGGTTAGAAATGTTTTGAGATCAAAAATTGATAACTGTTTTTCGAAGGAAAAAAAACAATAGCTGTTCAATTAAATCAATTGGACACAGATGGTGCCACAGTCGAATGACTCTCGTATATTCCAAACCTAATTTCAATCGTTTGATCTTTCGAAAGAAGATGGAATATTTTGGCTAAGCAGCATTATTTGTTTCATTTCAAAACAAAATTCGAAGCAACAAAATTGATTGCATTAGTTCGAGTTGTCAGAGCCAATTCTTCATATGGAGGAATTCCCCAGTTCCTCTATGAAATGGTTGTAAAATTGATTCAATGTATTTTGAAATTAGAGAAGTGCAATGAAGAATCGACCTGTAATATCCAATACGAGTATCCAATTCTCTGGGACAAAATTATATATACTCAATTGGCATACGACTTCCAATAGCCATTCATGCCATTCAAATATTATTCTCAAAAATTCCTTGAAAAATACACAAAACTAGTCATCATCGTATAAAACCCACTAGTTACTCACTAGGTACATATACTGGCTGACAATGTCCTCGAGGTACTTTTGGGTAATCTGTGTAAACTAGCTTATTGGTTTTCTTCTTGCATTGTTTCTTTAGGATGTTTTTTGCTTTGTCTGTATATTTTTTGGATCTGTTCATTTCTTGCACTGTAATTTTGAATTTTTGCCAAGAGTTGTTTTGATGTTTCACATTTTTGACATGACAAGCAATGATTGATTGGACTGTTGCTGGGAAGTTTTGATCACAGAACACAGAAATGATTCTTTAAGAAATTTTGCTGGCTTATTCCAGTGTTTCTATAGGTAATGTATCGCGATGATATCTATGATGTGTAAATGTCTATCCAAACTGTATCTCAAAGTATCACATTTATGAACCAACTATATCTGATCGAATTCTAGGACTTATATTTCATCAAATACACAACAGCTCTTGCTTTGAAGTCTGTTTACATTTAGACCCTTAATTTGATGAGTAATTTGAGGTGTTTTACAATTGGCGATGATAATTATGTCAAGTCACTCTTGGATAATCAGAAAATTTAGAAATATAACCCAGAATTTCTTGTTATAACTATCCAAAGGTTCATTAGTTCCTTAGAGAAATAAATAGATCAAAAGATTGAAAAAAATATATACCCTGGCGAGTATTTCCTTAAACTCCTGATTCCTTCCATCTTACACATCTTCATAATGGTACTTATCACAAAGTAGGGTTTGATCACAAAAGACATTGATGCATCAATGATCAAATGACAGCAACAAATGTACCATTATGCTCTTCCTGCTATATAATTTCCTAAAATCTCCCACTCTGAGGGTCCTCTTCTTTCCTCTTCAGCTTCCGGTTCGTGAAAATCATTCTCTACAGGTTCCAAGTAGGTTCTGTTCCAACAGCCGAAGTCTACGGAAATATAGACGGCCGTGAGAGCTATGATACTCTTGAAACAATTGGTCAGAAAGCTGGAGAAAACGTCTAGTGAACTCCTGATCCTAGATTGCTCAGGCTTTGCAAATGATATCTTCGAGATTTCTGGTTTCAACACCGTTATTTTGCTAGGAAAGGAGCTTCGGATCACTGCAAGAATAGAAATAAATAATCATTATAGTTTATAGTTTCTAGAAAAAGTATTGATGAGACTCGTGCAAAACTTGACACGGTCAGAAAATTTCATTCGAATCTTTTAGACAGTGTGCATTAAGCTCTGCTGCTTTTAACAATAGTGATGAGTATCAATAGATATTTGCCTCACTATTACATAATGTCTCCATTAGTGTGAGAAAAATCAATATAAAGGGTGTTTTTTTTTGGAGCTCTAGAACTTTAAATTGCAATAAAACAACGATGGATTATTCGATTGTCATGAATGTTATTTATCCGCAAGATAATCTTGTGGCATTACATTTTGAATATGATTTCTGGCATATGACCGCCACGGCTGGCTCGAATGTAGCCCAATCTGGAGGTTCAATTTTCGATGACTTTTTCCAACATTTGTGGCCGTATATCGGCGATAACACGGCGAATGTTGTCTTCCAAATGATCAAGGGTTTGTGGCTTATCCGCATAGACCAATGACTTTACATAGCCCCACAGAAATTAGTCTAGCGGTGTTAAATCACAAGATCTTGGAGGCCAAGTCACAGGTCCAAAACGTGAAATTATGCGGTCACCAAACGTGTATTTCAATAAATCGATTGTAGCACGAGCTTTGTGACATGTTGCGCCGTCTTGTTGGAACCACAGCTCCTGGACATCATGGTTGTTCAATTCAGGAATGAAAAAGTTAGTAATCATGGCTCTATACCGATCACCATTGACTGTAACGTTCTGACCATCATCGTTTTTGAAGAAGTACGGACCAATGATTCCATCAGCCCATAAAGCGCACCAAACAGTCAGTTTTTCTGGATATAACGGTGTTTCGACATACACTTGAGGATTAGCTTCACTCCAAATGCGGCAGTTTTGTTTCAACCAGAAGTGCGCTTCATCGCTAATGGACGTAGTGCGCGATACATATTCCGCACAGAACCATTATTTTCGAAATGGAATTGCACTATTTGCAAGCGTTGTTGAGACGTGAGTCTATTTCAGATGAATTGCCAAACCAAACTGAGAATAAATCACTTGACAGCTGTTCAATCGGTCGCCATCTCGAACAGTAATTCCAACTTGAAGTTATATACCTCTAAAAAAAACACTCGTTATAACATAATTTCTGGTAGTTTCTCATTTTTCAAATATTGTATATAACAATTTTTGTAGTACTTAAAAGCTACTTCGCTGGAGTGAGATTTTCAATTCCACTCAATTTTGAATTAATTTTAGAATCCAGTGGCGTGCAGATCTACATCTAGAGCCAATATCAATTCAATCTGTTTCATTACAACACCAGAAATTAACAGTTTTCGGGTCAAACCAGAACGTTTGTTGAATCCAATTAAAAACACTATAATATGCAGGATCAAACAAAAAAAAACATTCATATCGGATCGAGGCGTTTTCAATAACGTGAGTTACTGAGATATTCGGCCCTCGAATGGTAAAAATCCGGTTTCATTAAAAACAACGTGGTAACGTGGTCAAAATTGCAATCTGCACACTGGACTTTACTCGCTTTATTAAAACAGAACAATGAAGAAGAAAATTCTCAGTTCGTCGACACGTAAATTACTTAATGTAATTTTGCGGAAGTGGAAGAATGGTATTGTATGCTTGGAGGCAGAAAAATGTACTTGTATAGAGAATAGTAATTATTTTCATTCGGTTATGGGGTGTAGGTCAATTCCTTTTCCACAATTTTGTAATGATGTGTGTTTTCGGTGGAAGTAGGGTTGGAAATAACAGAGTGAGATTCATTTCTATATTTCAGTTATTTGATTTGTTTTTTTAATAATTTCTTGAAAAGTATTTCATTGTGGTTTCATTTGTTTTCAAATCATCATAAAGTAACATACGAAACAAGTAATATGCACGTGTACTTTTACAGATGTTACCAGATGTTACCGGTGGACTTTGGACTTCGCGTATCAAATCAACGTAACTTTATTCATTTGGACGCAGATATACCCACATGAGAAGGCACTGGTGTATGAGAGGTGTATGAGGCTTTCCATGTCCCTAGGACATAAACACTGGAAACGCTAGCTGCCTATGTATGTGCCCGAAATTACCCTGAAAGCTTTCCACTGACCTGAGCCTGTCTTCCATAAACTACTAGATAGTTGTAATAGAGTGACTTAGCTATGGTATATGCTTTTGGAAAAGCTTGCATCATTGGGCTTAGCTCCTTTTTTTCTGATTTTAATGCGTTCTCATTTGAAGGGGAGGATGAATTATGTATTTTAAATAGGTTTCAAATCTCACGAGTATGTGCTCAAGACTGGCCTTGGTCAAGGATCTAATCTTTGTCCACCATTGTTTGTCATCTTTATAAACGATGTTCTGTGCTCTCGACTCTTCGCAAAGCCGAGAGATGGAGTCGAAGGCTGCACAATTCCCGAAAGAATGGCACCGCTTGGATCATAAATTCCAAGTCACCACTCTTCACTCTGGAGATATAAGGTGTATATGGCAGTTTTAATCGAGTTGCTATACCGAAGATTTCATCAGTCCATCTCGGGATAAGATATTGCAATGTCCGATAGAGGGCGCAACCTTAAAAATTGGCGGAGAACGCCTCGCCGAAATCTAATTGATACCAATCCTTCTAAATAACACCTCAGTTAGTAAAATTCTCAACGGAACGATCGTAAAACAACCCACACCCTCTCAAACTCATCCCGCGCGCGAATCCCTAACATAAAACAACCTCCCATAGCTTCACGTAACACACCACAGAACCTAAAAACCCGGTCAAGAGATGATAATGAAATATTATGAGCTTGTTAATTCGCCTCGTGGCCCGGCAGCAAGACAGTCTCGAGAATTAATTCTTTGTGTAATTTTGCCCCCGCCCCCGCTGCCCCGCTCTCCCGGTTAAATTGAATATGACGCGGCCGGGTTGGGCCTCCACGCGGAAGAATAAGAAAATAATGGGAGCGAGGCGCACAGAGCAAGATGGCAAATTGGCGAAGCCGTTCTCCGCGAGATTTTTAATGTCTCATTACGCACGCCAGGGTCTATTATACATAATGATCATCTGAGTTGGCTTTGCCAAGTTGGCGGCCACTGGATTCGTTCCGAAACATCAGTTAACCCTTCTTACGCGAAAAAAAAATTAGGGGGGTTGCTAAATATGGCAGTTTTCGTTTTTGACGTGTTTTATCCAATTAGCCGGTTATTCGTTGAGGTATTGTTGTGTGTTTTACTTATTCTGGGTAGCGTTCCTATTTTTACATATTAATTTCCGAAACAATTGACGTTCCTCAAGAAACAAATAAAATTGAGTTCTGAAAATTGGCATCAAATGGGATTTTCAGTTATAGTTGTACAAGTGCGTCAAAATTAATTGAACTTATTTTACAAGAAATCATGTTATCCACAAATTCTATGAGTTTATTCTTATATCCTCCGCTACTGAAATTGGCAAAAACACGGTAATTTGTCAATTCATTGTATGTGATTGGTCGCCGATCAATCGGCTCCAGGTGCGCTTATCTGAAGAAAAGAGCACAAAGAAATTTCTGGAAGGTTTTCAATAATTGTTGAGTTTGCAGAAAAGATACGTACATTGTTTTAGATTTCAGCCATCACTAGCTAAATTTGGGAGTTGAAATTTGATTTATCAGCTACAATTGTGTTGGGATTCTCGCACCTTCCTTAGGATTGGAACTTTACGAAGAACAACTTTCCTTTGAATTAAGAGATGAAAGAAGAGAAGAAAAAATGAAAGAAGTTCAAATCTGATTTTGCTCATTAACAAAATAAGGATTTAATATCCGAACCTATCCTGAAAATTCTATGTTACTAGGCTTATACGTACAGAATCGAATTCGACATGCAATGATGAAATTCCAAAAATTTGTGAAATGAATCAAATGAGTGAGTAATTATTGCATTACATTCAGAAAAAGAATGTGTTGAATCCTCTGAATTCCATTGACAGAATTCTCATGATTCACCATTTTTCTTTGTATGATACTCACATGGAAATTTCACAGGGTAGGGAGTTCCAAGATTATCTTGTGTGGAATTCAGTTTTTTTGCTCTACTAGACGGTCTAACGAGGTTTAGAGCTCTATTTAGGTTTGAAATGTGTATGTCCTTCTTCATTGCCTTGAGTTGGTAGTAATACTAATGAATAAATCACTGAGAATTTGCAGCAAAGTTTTCAGAAAATGAAATTATGTTGACAGTTCATTTGACAGAAGGAATTTCGAAGGGTTGGTTACAACCATAAAGTAATATTATTACTCTGAGGTTCCAACTGAAACAATAGTTTTCATTCGTATTCAACGTAAAATGTTTGTAGTTGAAAGTTTAATATAATAATAATAAGTTCATTCGCTCAATTAGAAAATACAAAGCTAAGATACATAAAACCTGCAATAAACATGAATCAGCCATAGAAACATTAATAGTTTCATAACACCACATTTGTGTCAATAGTGGAGCGGTGAATTGATAGCTTTTAAACTGTCCTCTATTAAAATAACATCATTTCATTAATCTCCGAAAACTTTTGTCCGCTAAAACCACCAGCAATAACTCAGCACATTTCACTCAATTTCTTGGTAACATTTCAGTTAAATTCAGACTTCCAACTTATTTTCTGGGCAGTGAATTTAATGAACTGAAACTAAAATCTATAATATAGGTAAACGTTGATCAATGGAATGTCTCTATCAACGTAAATATTGAAACGTAAACTCGTTCATGCAGTCATCTACTACTGAAATGCACCAATTTTGAGATACAGGGTGTTTAAATTGAAAAAAAAAGTTTTTTGCGAATATTCCCGGAACCCGGAAACAGCATTTGTAAGCATTGTTCAGAAAATACTTTTAAATTGTTAACCTGAGATTTTTTAAGAAAAAAGGTTAACAGCAAAGACTATGTTTATCAATGTAAAATTAATTTTTCTCGGAAACAGTCGTATTTAGAAAATTGGTGATTCAAATGGAAGTCTCGAAAACCTTAATTTTTCCATTAGCGTAAAAATTCAGGAAAGAAAATATCCACTATTCCTTCAAAACCTTCACCAATTAAGATTTAAAAAAATAATCCGCTCAAAACATAGCTTATTATGATTAGAAAATACTCACGAAAGATGTTTTGTGTACAATAAAAGGTTTGAAGATATTCGCAAAAAAACATTTTTCTCTTTTATTTTAACAACCTGTATCTACGAAATGGTGTGTCCATAAAGTATGGAAAAAAAAATCATTTTTAGCTAAACAGACCATTTTAAGAAATAATCCTGAAACACGTCGATTTTTGATTTTAATTTACCATATTTAAAATTAATAATCTGATATACAGGATGAATTACTTTCGAGTAAAGACGTCACCGTAATTTTTTTTAAAAGGAACACCCCCAATTCGTCTCAATTTTCCGATTACTCCAAAAATTTCAAAAAATGTATCACATGTTGATTTCAATTGGTACAGGGTGGACAAAAATACAATAGTTTTGTGTGTGCTCATAAAGTAACGCGTAACATTATTTATTAGTTAAATTAACAATATTCTCAAAAATACTTATTGTCTAGCGGCAATTGGTTCGAATGCAACACCCTGTAGTTTGTTACATTTTTAGATTTACAAGAATGAGCTGTTTCCAAACATGTTTGGTACTTGAGGTCTAGCCGATAGAATATGAATGGAATTACTTCTTATCAATTAAAAAAAAATACAGTCGTCTAGTTTCTTGTGAAATGTCATTATTTGTTTAGTAGTTTATTGGTGTTCAATGACAGTTTAGTACTACAATAGTTTTGGTATTCGTGAATGTTCTAATTATTGCTCCTGTACCAATTGGAATCACCATATGATACATTTTTGGAATCGGCTAAGCTGGAGTAATCGGAAAATTGAGACAAAATGGGGTGTCCATTTGAAAGAAATTACGGTGACGTCATTAGTCGAAAGTAATTCACCCTGTGTATTAGATAATTATTTTAAAATACGGTAAATTGAAATAAAAAATCGACGTATTTCGGGATTATTTCTTGAAATGGTATGTTTAGCTAAAAATGAATTTGTTCCGTACTTTCGGATTCATATATTTCAAGAACCCCGAAAAAAAAACATCTGAATGAATTTATCAGTTGGTTATCATCCATTGTTGTTTAAAAAATAAAAAGAATATTGGGAATATTGGACACGATTTTATTATATTGTTCAATTTATAGTAATGCCGACGTTTATTTTTTTTTAGCCCTAAAAAAGAAACGAACCCTTTCGGAACGTCGGCGTAATTATAAATTAAACAATAGAATAAAATCGTGTCCAATATTCCCAATATTCTTTTTATTTATCTAAATGAATTTTCCCTCATGAACAATTACCGAGAAGATAATGTCACTGTCTCCGTACCATAGAAGCCAGCAATTCCAACCATCCACAATATATGCTGTCTGACTTTTCCGCTCTCATAATGTGAAATAAAATGGAGATTGTAACGACAGGAAAGGAATTTAGCGAAGTATCTGCACCTGAGACTCGGCCTCCTATGTCGCAACCCGGTTGGCGGGACTTCCATTATTGTCAAATCAAGTGATATCGGGAAATTCCTTCACCTATTCGTGTACGATGCGATCTGAATGGAAGGAATGCGGATACTGACAGTCTGAATTCGAATGCTTGGGTGGCTTTACATTTCTCATTTCGTTTCGTTTCTAGGGGAAATATTTAATTTTTTCTTTTTGTTCGCATTAACGTTGAAAACTTCTTCTTCTTCTTTTTTAACCACGGTAGTGGATTCTATGGGTCCGCTCGAGCATGTAAGTACCCAGATTTGTTATTTATTTCGTTCAATTCCCACCCATTTGAAACCCTGAGGGAGTGGAAGGAACATAAAATATTATGAGAAAAATCAAAATCCATATTCGAAATCGGTATCTCGTTAAAAGAGCCAAATTTGTATAAGGCAAGTTGGACAGAATCACTAGTGCAGCTGAAGGGGGGCTTTGGGGCTGCATCTCTTCTCCCAAAAATACCAACAATTCAGACAAAATTTGTTAAACGGAAATAACGTTATGTGTCTAAACATTTATTGCTTCGATCGGCAACATTAATATAGACAAAATTCTTTGGGGGTTGCTTCACAAAGATAATCATTAAATTGGAATTTTATCAGGTAGAAGTTCAGTAGTTGAACATCATGATTCGAAGAAATATCATGGTTGAATACTTCCTAAAGCCGACGAAGTTGCCGATGAATTGACCCTTGATAGTTAATTCAATATATGGAAGAAGGAATTTTCGAGAATGCCCTATTCAGAACTTAGTGTTGATCACTACTATCAGACTTTCTGAATATGATGTGGAGTTACTCCCTGAAATATTGAGGTATATAACTCAAAAAAAAACCTCATTGTACCCTCAAGAGACTGGAAACATATCTAAGAAGTACGATGGGAAGTGAGAGATTGACTGTTCGTGCTCTCTTGAATATCTATTATGAATTTGAATTCAATATTGATGATGTACCAGATATTCTAGGAACATCTGAAAGAAAACACAATATTTGAAATTATTCATCTTTGATATTTACTTCGACTATCAGTTCGATTTTCGAATTATATTAGCTCGGCTCGAATGCATTAATTGCGATCGATAACAATCGCGTATGAAAGGTTTAGTTGGTTTTAACAACTGACAATACAGTACGTCGAGCTGGTCCCACCAAATATCACTTGAAACCGTGAATATTCGGTTTGGCGTCGACATGGAAGTATGGTCAGGATATCCCATGATTTTCTAAGCTTGGGATCATCGTAAAGAACCAATTTTTCATCTCCAGTCACAATGCGATGCAGAAATCCTTTCCGTCTCTGCTTGCAAGCAGCTGTTCAGAAGCAAACAAACACCGTTCAACATCTCTTCAACTCGTACGGCACCCAATTTTCTTTGTTTCTGAATCATTCTCATGTCTTCCAGTTGTTTTGAAATGGCTTGTTACGTCACACCCAATGATCCTGTCTATTCTTGTAGCGTTTGACATGAGTTTTGATCTAGTGTTGGCTCCAATTCTGCATCTTCGAAAACCTTCTCTCTTCCACGGCATGCTGTCTTTGCCTTGCAAGCTGCTGTTCACAACCAAATGCCGTTCAACATCTCTTTGACTTTCAGACGTTTTCAAATGGGTTGTTCACTCCCAATGATTCTGCCAATTCTTGTTGCGTTTGACAAAGTCTTGATCAAGTAATACCTCTAATTGTGCATCTCCGAAAACCTGATCTTCGACGTCAAGATCACCGTTCTTGAAGCGTTGAAACCCCTCTCGGCTAGTTCTTTCACTATTAGCGGCCTAATAATAGGTATTTGAGAGCATTCGATGAGCCTCAGCCGCAGATTTCTTCATATTAAAGCAGAAAATTGAAATCTCCCCAAATGACGAGATTTTGTTTCATAAGCTGACATGTTTAATCGGGAATAACTTCATGATGCAGACACAAATCGACTAATATTTCAATGGCGTTTTGTTTACAAATATCTAAGCTTATTGCATGACATCTACGATCTATTTATTTCGGCTACCACTCAACTCTACAGCCATCTATTGCAAAACGGCGGAAACAAAGTTGTACACATAATAGAAATGTTCATATTCAATCTTAAACCATAACCTACCATCAACACACACCCCGCATAATTCATTCGATGACCACAGCCCCCTCTAGAATAAAATCCTGCCGCCATTGGTAGAATCATATTATTTCAAGGTCTAAAATCCATAGTTCAGGGATTGGACATTCATAATGAAGCACCCTATACAGTGACCTACATATACGTGAAGCTAATTAAAGCCTGTTAAAAATACATGCACGTGAAACAAAAGCATCTACGCTTCCGCCATTACTCCCACTATCAATCTAGCAAAGTCCCATACATAACTTC
Organism: Harmonia axyridis; assembly: GCF_914767665.1. Taxonomy (NCBI): domain Eukaryota; kingdom Metazoa; phylum Arthropoda; class Insecta; order Coleoptera; family Coccinellidae; genus Harmonia; species Harmonia axyridis. The sequence continues at coordinate 82,096,825 of NC_059501.1, forward strand.
TCGATGCATAATGGAAAATCCTATCCTCCAGGCCTGATTAAAATAACAATAGTCAAGATTTACTCAACTGACTACAGGCTACGGCTAGGATTACCCTCCAGACATTTCAATAGCAGAAATGTCGGGCAAATATTGACTTTGTCAAGTTTCAAGTTGGCCTGGTCCGTCAGGAGGATGTTGTTGTATATGTTTCACTTCAGATGTCGGGAGTGTGTTATGTGTTAGTTAGAAGTCAACATGCTCTATCTCCCCGTATAAGTGGCATAATAACCTCTAACAAGATTACCATCGAGAAGTTGGAATCAGGATGTTGTCCTATGATGTCAAAACGCCAGGATGTCTAGAAGTTTGGAATTACTATACAGGGTGGCCACTGTTTCAATGGGATTGTATTGGTAACTTTTAAACCATTTTACTTGTTTCTTGCTTTGATTCTAACATTTAATTCAAGATGAGTTAGTTGATTTTCTTATTTATCGAAATGTATTGCATGTTGTTAATTAAACTAAATGTACCTAAATGTAATACACATCCGTCCTAAAGAAATTTGGATAAGGGTCAAAATCACCTGCGAATAAACTTTGAATGACATCGTATGATATATCGTTGAATTCAGCGTTAAAAGTTATTTCGAAAAGTGTCATAAAATAAGCAGGTCCGTATTGAAAATAATGAGGTTGAGGGTGGCCCAGGGAGTACGAAACATTGGATACGAAATCTGATTACGTCAAATTGAGGATAATTTACTGTCAAATAAAAAATTCCTGAAACATTTGTTGATCATATTTGACATAAAGTGGGAAAAAAAGAAAAGTCAAAATGACAGAATTTACTTTTCCTACGATATCTCAATAACCGGCCCTGATAATCTCGATTTGTTTGAACTTCTTGACAATGCTTCTATGAATGCAACTTTTTCTCCATCTGACCGACCTTCTAACTCTTATGGTTCAAAAGTTACCAATACAATCCTATTGAAAAAGTAGCCACCCTGTAGAATCGAGGAGGGAGTTCTTGTTGGTTAGTCACCTGACATTAAGATTCGACGTTTGAGTATTTCTACTCAACTGAAATATACCTAGCATGAAAGTATATTGATATTTCGAAAAATAGTTGCAAAAAGAATATTTTCTACACCTGAAAACCTGATTAATAATAATAACATTCACCGATGCTTCAACACATATCTACCAATATATTGTATAAGACAAGAGGAAAAAAGGAAAGAAAAAATCAACATAGATCCCACAAATTATAAAAGGATAAGGACTGTCCTTATCCTTTTATACTTTATTTTATAAGCAATTACCCTCGTTGGCCTTTCCTCATAAATACCACATCTAAATTACAAATTAGTTTTCATGAGTTAGATACTCATCAATAGTAAGTACAAACATTTTTTTTGAGCAATTCACATTTTACCGACTTCTTGATTTCAATTCCATTCAAGGTTTAATAGATAGTTCTCGATAAGATCTTCAAAATGAAGTATCGCGATACCCCTCATCCCTACTCAAATCAAGGCGTTACACTTACGGAGAAGAACGGGAAAGTTGTTACCCCTCGAATCAGAATCCAAGCGTTTTCCACATTTTCATTTAAAAGCCGGAAAATCGAGGTTTAAGTTTTCTTTGAACCACACTGTATATGAGCAACCTAAGAAATTCATATCTTTCGAAGAAAGGCTGCAACAATTTTGCACACTTCAATTCATGTTACGCTACTGGAAATTTCAAAGACGTGTGTTACGTCCGATAGCTCAGTATTGTTTGAGAGAAAAATGGACTGTATATCTGCGTGCGTTTGTAGTTGGATAGTTGGAGCGACAGCGAAATATTTGATAATAATGCAAATAATAATTGCGGTCAACAATGATGACTTACCAAATGGGGCTTCAGGTTGAAGAACAAATGGTCTCTGGTACAAATCCCAGCTCTTCACAGGGCCCTTGGTGCGGGTTATCAGCTCCAACTTTCTGGGTTTAAAGCGGTGTAGAAAAAACACTAACAAAGGCGTAGGCGAAAAGACAAAGCGATGAATAAAGCGGGTATTTCAAAAGCGTTAAAAAATCAAGAAAAAAAATGCGAAAAGTCAATTAATATTTAGAAATGTCAAGCACAATTTTTGGGCGAACTAGCGAAGTCAATCATTCAAACTATATTATTCATTATGTCTCTTGCGTTCTGGGCAGAGCCATCAGTGTTGACATCGTTTACGCGCAATCCTATGATACTTCGCGGTCGCTCGAACTTCATAACTGTTTCTTGCACAAACAACGTGGTAATTTGTCAATTCATCGTATGCGATTGGTCGGGATGTGGATACGCGTATCTAGAGAAAGAAACAGAGTAAATTTTCTGAAAGATTTCCAATAAATATCGAGACTTCAGGAAACATACGTACCTTGTTTTAGATTTCAGGCATTACTATTTCCGCTGAAGGGAAATTGAAGTACTGTGGGATCCAGTCATTGTTTCCAGTAAATAATTGACATGGTCAACAGGATGCTTGGAGTTTCTTCAAGTGTCGAGGGCATGACGGTTTCAATGAATTTACAGGGAACGAATGGCTATTGTATATAACATAAAAATGAAGTGTTAATTCTTCGGGGTGTCGAAGATGTGTCATGTCGGTTGTGAATCTTAAGAAACTTACTGGGGTTAGGAAAGATCGAATACAAGACGGTTGTACCAGATGCGTCACATCTGTGGATCAGGTTCTAGTCCTTCGAAAATATTCGACATATTCCAGGAATTCACGAAGAGCTTTTTGGGCGGGACGGCAAAACTCTTATTGGACTAGGAGATGGTACTTTTCCTAAGGGTGTGGTAAAACCGAAAGAAGGGAAGTCGATATTTAAGTCAGATCAGTAAGTTTCGGTCAGTAGACAGTTCAAGTCAGGTCTAAGTCGAGTTAAGAGCAAGTTTTGTCGGTCAACTTAAGACGGACGTAAAGACGGTTCGCGGACTAGATTAAGACGAGTCGCGAAGGAGTTGAAGACGACCGAAACTAGTATTAAAGACGAAGATAATGTATATCAAAGACGCTTCGAGTAATTAACACTCTTATTAACGACGAAATTAAGAACCCTAGTGAGAAACTTGTAATTAAGATCTTCTCAATACTGAGTTTGTACTGTGAGTGTGGCTTTGTAAATATATGTAAATATTAAAAGAGTTTAATTATTGCAAACCCGAACAAAGTCACGGAGAAAAGATAAAAGGCCAGGTAATCGAATACTAATAAAAATAATCTACAGAAGAGGTTCATCCTAATAGCACAGTAATTCATTAAAAACCGATTTGAGTTAAATTTTCAAGTTTGCTAAGTTTGTGTAGTTTGTTAAGAGTGAAGAGGATCGATCTCTGTATATATTTTGATTTTATCGAATTCGTAAAAACCTGGGTAGGAGTTTTGTTGCCGAATAAACAAAACCACCCCTAGAAATCAGTCTTTAGAGTCTTATGGGCAATTATAACGTCACAAGACTTAAACCACTTGAATTTGAGTGAAAAACCAAATGCAGTATCCTCTATTGAATTGCAAACACTCTACCTAAATCAATTGAATTCAGTGTTTGATTGTCTCAGTCTTTACTTGTCGGAAATTCATCTTGATGATTAAAAAGTAAAATAACTTATTTCCGCTTTATATATTTATTTTCACAACAATTGTTTCGTCATGATAACATGACTTCGTCAGGTGAGCATGGTAACTCACCTGACTATATAAAGCAGAAATAAGTTATTTTACTTTTTAATCATCAATTGAATTCCCTTATAACATCACATTCATAATGAAAAATCGATGCACCAAACAGTAATAAATACATAAAATGGATAACAAGTCTTCCTCATCACTGATGAAATATTGAGATCGAATTCCAGTATGAAACAAATTCACACGTGATGTGAAGGTTTCACTTCAAACATTTCCCATTGAAAGCCTCAAACATCAATCGAAATATTCACCTCTCATCTTCTTCAACCTAACGTCATACAAGTGGCGTTTCCCACGAATCGCATTCACATATTCTAGGTTGGAATGGCACACAACTCGAATTCCCCGAAAATAAACCGAATGGAATGCATGTGTCAGTCGGAGAAACGAAAGGATCCTGGGTATGTCAGCAAATCATGATTCTATCTTCGAGCTAAGACCAAACGGTCCAAAGTAAGTGAGACGAAAATCGGACTGCTGCTTCTGTCATATCGTATTTACCTCCGGCCATGACTTGGACCAGGGCCGGATTAAAGCCGAATACCGTGAATGGGGGATTTGCATTGACTTAACATGAAAGCGACGTTTTCAGATTTTCTACAGAGGATTGTCTTGTTATCCACAATTCTCTCAAATAATAACTGATTTTTCTACATGAGCGTATAACTCTGCTTCCTCCTTTTTTTTCGAAATTCGAGGCTTTATTTTAAGAAACTGGTTACTCATTTATGATTCAAAGTATTGTCCATCGCTGGCCACTACTTCCTGCCATCTTTTTGGCTGCGTACGAAACCCGCGTTGAAAAAACTGGTCATTCTTGAAGCAATCCAGGAATCGATCCAATTTTTACTTCTTCATAAGACCGGAATTGTCTTACCATTGATCGAAAGAAGTGATAGTCCAAGGGAGCAATGTCTGAAGAATACGGCAGATGGGGTAGGACTTCCCATTTCATCGTTTTCTAATATATCTTGACCGCTTCCGCAACATGGGGTCGAGCATTGTCATGCTGTAAAAACACTTTATCATGTCTCTCGTTGTATTGCGGCCGTTTGTCTTTCAATGCTCGGCTCATCTGTGATTGTCTCAGTCGGTTTCAACACCTCATAATTCACTACGCCGAGCTGATCCCGCCAAACACTGAGCATGACTTTGGAACCGTTAATATTCGGTTTGACCGTCGACGTGGAAGCTTTACCGGTATATCCCCATGATTTTCTGCGCTTGGAATTATCGTAATAAACCAATTCTTCGTCTCCAGTCACAATGCAATGCAGATATCCCTTCCGTCTTTGCCTTGCAAGCAATTGTTCACAAGCAAACAAACGCCGTTCAACATCTCTGGACTTCAACTCGTACGGCACCCAATATCCTTGCTTCTGAATCATTCCCATGACTTTCAGGCGTTTTGAAATGGTTGTTGCGTCATTTCTGAAGATTTTGCCAATTCTTGTTGCGTTTGACACGAGTCTTGATAAGTAATGCTTCCAATTCTACATCTTCGGAAACCTCTCTTCCAATGCCATGCTGATCTTCGTCAAAACCATCATTCTTGAGGCGTTGAAACCACTCCGGGCAAGTTCTTTCACTAAAAGGGGCCTAACCATAGGTATTTGGGAGCATTCGATGAGCTTCAGCCCAAGATTTACTCATATTGAAGCGGAAAATTAAAACCTCCGCAAATGACGAGAATTTGGCTTGTCAGCTAACATGTTTAATCGAGAATAACTTTATGATGCACACACAACTCGCCTGATATCTCGATGACGTTATGTTTACAGATACCTCAGCTCATTGAATGACATCTACAATCTATTTATTTCGACAACCGCTTACCGCTACAGCCATCTACTTCAAAACGGCGAAATCAGAGTTGTACACCTAATAATTTTGTGGACAATCCATTCATTCTGCCATAAGTTATAGAAGAAAATCGTGCGAGAAATCTCAGTTTCACACAGATTTAATGGTTCTCTTCCATTTTTATATGTTGGTACTCTTCGATTACGGCTTTATTCATTATCAGTCAAATTTGTGATAACAATTCTGCTAACCAACCATTTTCAAAGCAAAAATCATTCAACGATATTTATGGAAATATTCCCTTATTTCAATAAAAACTCAGTGAGTAAAAGGAAATAATGTATAGTACTCTTGTAAAAGGCTCATTTTACCATTCGTTCATTCAAAACTCGACATTTCGTTCTTCGTTGTTGAATGTCGAAAGTAGAGTAGAGAGTAGAGAGTACCTAATACCAACATATAAGAATATAAAATGTCCATGAAATTTATGTGGAATTGAGATATTTTCGAACGATTTTGTTCTACAGATATTCTTCCACTGATTGATGATTTAAAAAAAAGAAACAATATTCAATTAGTTTATCAAAGTTTCATTTTCATCCAATTGAATAGTTTGAGAATTGACACATTAAAAATAAACCTCTTAGTAACTTTAGAATGAATAGATGTCATAAGAAACAAATTCGAAAAAATTAACAAATAGTCACGAACTGATTCCCTCCAATGAAAATTTTTTTGAGAATCCAACAAACTCTCAACCTCTGTCTAACCTAAAGAAGTTATGGTATAACAAAACAATTGTCGGGAATATAAAAATACCTAAATTAAATATTGTTTTTATTCGTCATTTCTAAATGAACTTTCGTCATGTAAAAATAAAAACAATAATGTATTTTTTTAAATCACAATCGAGAATTTCAGCTGGAAAAAACCGTCACTAAGCGCCCTTCTACAGCACCAGAATCTCCCCGCACTCCATCCAAAAGCTGCCAGTTGTCACACTCAGATAAATAATCATCCGACAAAATAAAAGACATCCCACCAATCGATACGGACCACTCAGAATATATGGCTGTATTTCGCGTTCAAGCATCCCATTGTCATACTTTATCGACAATCGAGAGAGGTACTTATATGTTGTTGTTGTCTACAGCTAGCGGTTCGCTGAGGGCTCACGTACAAGAAACATGACGCAATAAAAGATGAGTATGCGAACATCAGAAGCGGCTCAGGGACGGGCTCAGTGACTCTTCTGGGGAACAGACGACGGCCTGTAATAAACTAGATGGTTATGCCGTAAAGGTTTATAGCAGCTTTGACGTGTGAGATCTACGAGGACTGGTGTGTTCAGCAACGTTGGGATTGACGTAGGGAGGCGAATATATTTTAGATTTCGTTGGGTGTTGGAAGGTTGCAGAATGGTGGAGGAGCCGGTATATTTAACTGGAGTAGGTATGATTTTCTGATATGATTAAATGATTGACGAGAGCTAGAATATTTGTCGGACTTAAAAATTGTGTAACGTTTGCCTGGATGACGGTGGGAGATGAGTATATTTCATATTCATTTGGGTGGTGATTGAATTGCAGAATGGTGAAGGTGCCAGTAGATTGTTAGTGGAGTATATCTTATTGTTTGGTCTGGCTTGAAAGATTGAAGAGAGCTGGAGTAATTTTTGGCGTTTTTGATGTTTGAAAAATGTGTTATATTCACCTAGTTGGTAGTTGGAGGTACCTATATTTCATATTGTTGATACGTTGCAGAATGGTGAAGGTGCCGGTAAAAACCGGTATAAAAGGTATAAAACAGATGTGTTCAACGTTTGCCAGTTTCGTTTCACTCCTTGATCAGTTTAAATAGTATTGCTCATTTCCAATCCAACAAATGAAATATTTTCAAATTGAAATTCGAATAAAAAGAGCAAGTATTTAACACAGCGATTATCATTTGAAAAAATCTAGAAAGCCACTAATACCCTTCCAAACTTTATCATGCTGAAGAATACAAGTACCTTTCGAATCATAGAATTTTCACAATCCGTAGTCTAGTAGAGATTTATTTTGGGTAATTCTACAATAAATTCCCAATAATATTTAAAACCAACAAAATTAGGGGTTGGTATAACATTCACAATAATTCAGCTAGCTGTAGTTTCAATCCGTATCGAAAGAGAAGAACAGATCTGTGAGTTTTTGAAGAATTATTGAATTATTCAATCGGATAAGACGAAAATCAGAATTTGTTCAATTTGAATCAACCTATTCAATGGAACTAATGGTTTTGGCCCGCTTTCTGTTGTTTTCAAGAAAATAGTTTTGTTGTACAACTTTGCTTCAAATATACTTGGAAACGTTGAAATGGGATGTTCTACGTCTCCCGAAAAATGTGGCCAGCGATGTTCAATACTTTGAAACATAAATTATATAGTTTTTTACAATGAAGCCTAGAATTTCGGAAAAAATCGGAGAATGCTAAGTTGTACGCCTATGTATTATCCGCTTCCTCAAAACTCCTGAGTCTCTCTTCTTTTCTCGGAAATCTGCTACTGATCACAGTCAGAATTATTGAAAAATATTCTTTTTACTTAAAGCATAAGTGAACGTCTATGCATACCCTAATACTTCTTTGTGAAGAATATACTCATATACAGGGTGTTTCAAATTAAGTCGGCACCATTGCTAACTTTGTTATTATTGATGCTACGATGTCGGTTAAATGGGCACTCTAGTAGCATTTTAGTGGTCTTCTCGATGCCGAGAACAAAAACAATTGACAGTCGCGTTGTCAAAATATTTCATAAAATGATATTTTTTTCAATGGAACACCCTATTTTTCTTCATGCATTTCGATTCGTAATAACATTCTCAACAACAAAGCTCATATCATCTTTCTTCCTAAAGTGGGAAATGAGCGACTCATTTTGAAATATTTATTCCTTTCAATAGTACAAAAAATTGATTTGTTTCGGCAAATAAACCTCATAATTGTCCAAACAACCATTTTTTGACTTATACGAATGACAATATTTTGTTAATAATAGCATATTAAGACAGTAAAAAGAAAAAAGTGCGCTGGGATGTGAACTCGTGAAACCCGTGATCATTATGTTGCACCACTCAATCGACACCACTAAGCTATTTGATATTAATATACAAAACAATAATTTCTATCTTAAGGCCATTCCGCTAGCCGCATTCATTTTGTGAATCAATAGTGTCAATAGAAGGGCTCAAATATGTGTTCAACAAGAAGGCGATGTTTTTGAACATTTACTTGATATTTTATAGCGCTTCATCAAATCCGTTTGTTATAAATGTTTCCTATTAATACAACTGTCTTATTTTCACCTTTACGATAGAAAGTCAAATGGCTTTGTTGTTGAGAATGTTATTACGAATCGAAATGGATGAAAAAATATAGGGTGTTCCATTGAGAAATAAATCATTTTATGAAATATTTTCACAACGCGATTGTCAATTTTTTGTTTTGTTTTCGGCATCGAGAAGACCACTAAAAATGCTACTAGTTTGCCCATTTAACCAACATCGTAGCATCAATAATAACGGAGTTAGCAATGGTGCCGACTTAATTTGAAACTACCGGTAGATACGTATAGATTTTGCTCGGGATATTATGAATGCTATCTGAAAGATTTCTTCCATTTTCTGAAAATAGGTTTTTTTTTTCACGAATACTGCTCATTATCTATCATGTATACCCATCACTGAGAGTCAGTTCATATTTCAAGAATGATCCAAAACAATAAAAGTCCAATAAACGTTGATATTCCGATTTATTCTGACGTTCGGAGGAAATCAGGGTTGATATAATATCTCATCGACCCCACGAACCTCTAGGGAGGAACGTCAGTGTCTCCTCAGACCGAGAGATAATATTGAACCTAGGCTATAGGAGGGGATTCTATTATGAACTGTTCAAGTTATGTTCCGGGGCCTCGGGGTCCCGGATTGAATCAGTCCAAATGTTCCGATCGTATCTGTAAGATAATAAAATCAAATTGTATTGGAAGCTTCGAACGAATCATTCCGATGTAGACATCTCGCCTGGAACTGCAAGAGCTTAGACTGAATCTACTGAAGATCCGTTCTGGGATATATTGGAGGAAGGAATGGGATTGGAAGGGGTGGAATCTTCAAGAACTATTAATCCTTTTAATATACCCTGTGACATTTAAAATGCAACATCAAGAAAGAGTTGAAATGTTTGATCAAACTTGGCAGAAATATTCAATAATTGGAAAGTCATAATTGACTTGAACTTTCATTGGAAATAATCTAATAGCCCTAAAAAATTTGTGTTTTATTTGTTGTTCGAATTAAAATATTTCACACTCATCGGCAGAAAAAACTCAGTCACCTAAAATTTTGCTGAAGTTCGTTATCTAAGAATTTTTCATCGATTTCAATTTCTATTGCTAATTATTTTATCCATAATAAAATTGAAGAAGATTGGGCTCAGACAGTCACCTTGGCGAATTCCTGATAGTATCGGACCTTGTTTGGTAAACCCCTGTGCTGTTTTTATTTCTGTTTTTTGCCCTTATTGAGCTCCTTCATTACGTCGATATAATTTACGGGTGTGTTGTGTTCCTAAAGTATATCATCTTCATCGGCAATTTGAACTCTATCAAATGCCTTTTCGAGATCGACAAAACAAAGGAACAGAGGTTTTTGATATTCAATGGATTTTTCATTCATTTGTCTGAGGATGAAAATTGCGTCTATTATCGACCTATTCGTTCTGAAACCTTGTTTCAGAACACACACAGTTTTACTACTGTGATATTGAAATCTAATCACATGTTTATTTTTTATCGATCATTATATTGCTCGAACATCGAAACTCCCTGTTAATTTCAAGAATTATTTTAATTCAACGTTACGAACAACAAAACGGCCCTTTTACCCAAATCCCATTTGTTGACATGGCTTAAATTTCAATGTTAATTAATTCCTGACAATTTTCCATACCAGGGGCAGCGCATAGCGACTATCGCGTAGGAGAATGGTATATTCTGAAAGACCAACCAGCCATTTATTTGCTTAAATGTTATCCAATTCTCAGGCAAATAACACGCTCTCCTGGATTGGAATTGTGTTTATTTACTCTGTATGGCTGTATTATACGTGTTCAGTACGAAACTTACGGGGGTTAGAGGGAATTGAACCCTGCCGAGGGTTGAAAATGGACACAGCAGTACAAACAAACGGTTATCCGAATATCATTTTCGGGGTATTGATATCTACGCTGCTGGATTAGACGTTTACTCAGCCGAACTATCTGAAATTTACTAGGAAGATTGGTGGAGTGTGAACTGGGCAATAGGAAACTAAATTCTATGGATTCGCAGAATACATTGCACATGAGAATTTATTCAAAGTATTAAATCATTACCAAAAACGTATCGAAAAATGAGAGTTGACTCATTTCGGAAATATAACCTTTGCGCTCTTGCTCTCGTTATAAAGGGTGTTTTTTTTAGAGCTATAGAACTTTAAATTGCAATAAAACAACGATGGATTATTCGATTGACATGGATTTTATTTAACCGCAAGATAATCTTGTGGCATTACATTTTGAATATGATTTTTGGCATATGACCGCCACGGCTGGTTCGGATGTAGTTCGATCTGGACGTCCAATTTTCAATGACTTTTTCCAACATTTGTGACCGTATATCGGCATTAACACGGCGAATGTTGTCTTCCAAATGGTCAAGGGTTTGTGGCTTATCCGCATAGACCAATAACTTCACATAGCTCCACAGAAAGTAGTCTAGCGGTGTTAAATCACAAGATCTTGGAGGCCAATTCACAGGTCCAAAACGTGAAAATAGGCGGTCACCAAACGTGTCTTTTAATAAATCTATTGTGGCACGAGCTGTGTTTAGAAATGAAATTGCACTATTTGCAAGCGTTGTTCAGGCGTGAGTCTATTGATGATGAATTGCCAAACTAAACTGAGACTGAATCACTTGACAGCTGTTAAATCGGTCGCCATCTTGAACAGTAATGCAGAATACAATTACAATACAGAATTAGCAAAATACAATTCACATAAAATATATACAAGTTGTTGGATTATTATCAAAAATGTAGGTATGGTTGAATGACTTGAAGGAATGTACATTACAGAAAGAACAGTTTGCAAGGTTCAACGCAATGGTTGAAGAAAGAGACCGTCAAATTAAAGCAGGGGAAAAAACTAAAGAGCAACTACTTTTTAAGTCTCCAACTCCTGATAGTTACTAGTTTATTTTATTTATATTTATGTAGTGAATGTAGTGAAAATTCGTTTCATACACAAAGTATAACAATCTCCGGTTTCTAATTCTCATGCAAAACATTAATATTACCCTATGATCCCCTCTCTTACTATGCCGTTTTCTCTAAAGTTCCCGAACAGAAATCTACCGAAAAGATAGGAATATTACTTCAGGGGCGTCAAAGTTTATCGATGATCCCATTCGAAATGGTAATAATGGTAACATAGAGCGTGCAACGATGTTGCATGCTTCAATTCATGTTACGCTACTGGAATTTGCAAAGACGCAGTAATTTGTCAATTCATCGTACGTGGTTGGTAGACGATGAATCGGCTACGGATATGCTTATCTAGAAAGAGGAACAGAGAGAAGTTCCTGGAAGATTCCTGGAAGATTTTCAATAATTGTTGTGGCTTCAGAAAAAAATTTTTTTTTCTATGAAAAATTTTTCAAAAAAAATTTTAGAAAAAAAAAAAATTTTTAATTGAAAACAATGTCGAACCAACCCCCCCTCCTACCAAAACCATCAATAAATAAACAAAAATACGAATAGTTGTCGAGAATATGTCGATCCAAACAGTAACGACTGTTCCCATTGTTCGAAAATACACAGCGACGCCCAAAAAACCGTGCATAACGGCCGGTTGCACAACGGCGGCGACGGCCTCGCCCGACGCCGTATTTCGACTGCGAAATAATGCGGAACACGGCCGTAAATTATCCGATTATCCGACCGTTCCATTACGAACGACGAGAGAACGCATTTTATTGGAAACATCGCGGGTTGTATTTTTGATTATACATGAGGTGCACTGTTGGGCGTCCGCTGAAACATTAATTTAATATTATTATGATGTAGGCATTATCGGGCACATTGATATGTACAACGTTTTCAAATAACGACGTGATTTTGTGTGTTTGACGATCGCAATAACGGTGTAACTGGTTTGTGGGGATTGATTGGAAATGGATCGGTTTTTTGTTGCGATAGTGTCGCGTTGATTTGTCAATGGAAAACAAACGTTACGGATTTGTAAAATGCTCAGCGGATGTTACATGAACGTTATAACATATTATTGCTCCCCTTTCTCCTAATTTCTCGAAGGTAAAAAAGAATATTTTTCTACATAGACCTACAAATATTCTTCCGCCGTTTTTCCCGGATTTCCAGGCTTTATCGTAAAAAGAGTATTGTCCATCTACTTTCTACAATCTTTCGGACAGCGTACGAATCCCGTGTTGAATAAACTGGTCACCTTCAGAAGCGATCCACGAATCGATCCAATTCTTCACTTCTTCATAACACCGGAAGTGCTGGTCAGCCAGGCCGCGTGCCATTCATCGAAGCAAATAGTAGTCTGAGAGAGCAACGTCTGGGGAATACGGCGGGTGGGATAGGACTTTCCATTTCAACGTTTCCAAGTAAATCTTGACCACTTTCGCAATATGGGCTTGTGCATTGTCATGGTGTAAACTTTATCATGTCTCTCGTTGTATTTGGGCCTTTTGTCTTTCAATGCTCGGCTCGAATGAATTAATTGCATCCGATAACGATCGTTTGTAATTGTTTCAGTCGGTTTTAACTACTCATAATACACTGCGCCGAGCTGATCACACCAAATACTGAACATGACTTCGGGACCGTGAATATCAGCTTTGACCGTCGACGTGGAAGAATAGCCGGTATATCCCCATGATTTTTTGCGCTTGGGAATATCGTGTCCAGTCACAATTCGATGCAGAAATCCCTCCTGTCTTTGCCTTGCAAGCTGCTGTTCACAACCAAACTAACGCCGTTCAACATCTATTTGACTTTCAGACGTTTTTAAATGGCTTGTTGCTTCACTCCCAATGATTCTGCCAATTCTTGTTGCGTTTGACAAAGTCTTGATCAAGTAATACCTCTAATTGTGCATCTCCGAAAACCTGATCTTCGACGTCAAAATCACAGTTCTTGAAGCGTTGAAACCAATCTTGGCAAGTTATTTCAATAATTGCTGCTTCACTATGGGTACTTTAGAGGATTCGATGAGCTTCAGTCGCAGATTTCTTTATATTAATCAGAAAATTAAAACCTTCCGCAAATGACGAGGATTTAGCTCTTAAGTTGACATGTTCAATCGAGAATAACTTTATGATGCAGACACAAATCGAATAATATTTCGATGGCGTTTCGATTACAAATACGAGTACCTAAGCTTATTGTATGACATCTACGTTCTATTTATTTGGACTAGGTACCACGTACCGCTACAGCTATCTATTTCAAAACGGCGTAAGCAAATATAAGTATCACTCTTGAAGGTGATTTTGTTAACGGATGAAGTCGAAAAAAAAAGTGGTGAGGTGCTAGTACAAAACTGCATTTGCGTAGTTTCTATATTGAAATGGAAAGAGGTCTTCTTTACGCTCTTTACGTTCAGAGGTAATATCGATGTCTTCGAAAAAAAATTTCAACATTTTGAATTGACACTAATAAATATGGAATTTCTCGACCTTTGTGAAAGAAATCAACCATGCTCTTTCCTACAATTATTTCCAAGAATACAATCCTTGGGAGCTACATTTCCTATTGTTTGATATCACTACGTCACTTCCTTTTAATTCCTTAATAATATAAGGACCATTTTCGAAGAAAAAATCAAAAATCCATGTTTTGGAGTAATATTTCAGTGTTGACTGTGGACTTATTGGGTGTATTTCTAAGAATTTACACTCTACCGCGAACTCAAAGTCTATTATGTCCCTTCCAGGGGTTTGCTCATCGTTATCATACGAAGAACTTTAGGATAGCTCTGTTCAAAATCCTAATCCCTTATTCCTTCCATATCCCAATAAATGTTGAGGCATTCTCTCCCCTCACAAAATTCGAAATAAAATTATGAATATCATCCAGGCTATGGAAAACCATCCGGCCGCAATCCACAGACACCCCACCACTTCCAGCAGCGTCAATTTCACATGAAAATATCCAGATTCGCCAATTTTCCCTAGGAAAAATACGGGGAGCGATCCTCCAAGACGCAGATGTTGAAAAAATAAATCACACTTCGGGTATATTAAAAGATATCTATAATACCCTCTGCCGTTCTAGGCTGACTCCGGAACGTTTTTAGCATTCGAACTCTTCACCAGATATTGAATCGGGAGAGGTGGTGGCGTGTGAATTATGACCGATAATATGATCCCTTTCGACATGGAGAGATTTAACGGCCATTAGCAAACCCCAAATGGCTGGGGAATTGCGATAATATCGCGAAGAATATCGGGGTAGTTGGCTGTGGGGTTGGCACTTTTCGGATTAAGACATAACCTGGGTTTGTGGGGCCAGGACTTGGTGCCACCTTTTCCAGAATGAACGGCAAAGTTCATCGAGATATTTCTTTATATTTGAGGGAAGTTGGGGAGGTTGCTGAACTCATTTATATTTTATTCGAATCCTATTCTTCATTTATTTCATGTTGAGTTCAAGTCTTATGCTTGACATATGTTGTTTAGATTAATTCTCAGTTAATAAATTTGCTAAAACAGTAGGAAATAACATCAGATAACCAAAGAACTAATTTCATATCAACTCCTTTTTATGATATTCTTCAGGGAACGATCCTAGGACCTCTTCTTTTCATTATTTGTACTAACGACGTCCCAAAAATATTGATTGTTAGATATTTATTATTATCATTTTATTATTTATTATCAGATGTCTGTTGACCTGGGATTGCCGTAGACCATAAGGCAACTGCCAAATGCAATAAAGTAACTCTACTATGGGCGAAAAGGCAATGTGGTGTTGAAGGAAACGAAAAAAACGATGAACTTGCGAAAAGTGTATCAAAGTTAACACCTGCTGAACCTGAGCCTTTCTGTGGGCTAGGAAAAGATCAAGATAAGGCTGCCGTCCAGCAATGGGAGTTGAATAACAGGATAATCATATTGATCAACACTCCTGGACTTACTCAGGCCAAGAAATTCGTGATGATTACACCTACCTACGCCAGAATGCTCTTGAAGCTGTCACGAGTTGAGCTTCGGGTGATGGTGGGACTGCTGACGGGGCACTGTCGATACAAACATCACTTGTACCGTATGGGAAAGTCAGCAGATGATATTTGCAGGCTCTGTGGATCAGAAACAGAAACAGCTGACACATGGTATGTAAGTGTCCAGAGCTGGCTGGCCTAAAAACCATTCATATGGAGAAGCCGGTCCTGGAAACCCGAGAGGTAACGGCCAAGGCTGTTAAAGAGGTTGTCAGTTTTATCAACGCCATTGACGACCTCCTTGGGTTTCCATGGATGAGAAGGGTAGGGAACAAAAGATCTACATGGTCGCACTTCCCGTAAGGCTCAACTAGCCACAACGACCCCAGTTCAAATAATAATAATAACCTAGCTACAAGAGATCATTATAAGAACATTTTATCTTCTAGATCAGAGGATATTCACCAGTTGGATCAAACCAAACAAATGATTTCTCAACAAAGAATTAACTAGAACTCATTCCTCTATTCACTTTTCAACTTTTCAGTGTTATGTAATTTTAACTTCATTCTATTCTTTCCGCCCCAGGAATCTCTACTTAACTAAATATCGGAGTATTACTGGCAGCATAGTCCTCATATTATTCTCCATTTCTCTGAATGAAATAAATGATACAGCTATAAGGTAGTATTGGGTTGACATAATAGTATCACAGTCAGTATGATCCTCAGAGTATTAAATATAGATAGGGGGAGCATATATCATTTTCAGTAAGCAAATGTTGTCCCCAACATATATCAAATTTGACATGAAGCGCCAAGCGCGCAGAAATGAAAACATATCAGTAATACGATATTTCAATCAATTCGCAAGTTTCTCCACAAAGAACGCACTTTTTATGTCCCATAGAGAATCAACGTTTCATATTTACCCAAAATATATTGAAATAAATACCAAAATATATCAGAAATTCAGAAAACAATCTTCAAGCGCGCCAAACGACGTGAAACAATCGATGACACTAGAAGAGCAAAAGTTGCCAAACCTTGGATTTCAGCAGGTAGATACAGTAAATAATAAATATTCTGCTCAATATGAATTCGACAATGAGGACAAATTTAATATCGGATTCCAAATATTCAAATTTGCATATTTGATCGGGAATCACTCAAATAAAAATATTTCATTCAACACAATATACATTCATAATGATAAAGTAGAATTGTGGATTTGAAAATATATTACAATCCGACAACGTAATCTAACCCTGTTGGGGACATGTAAAAATTGCGTATACTTTCTCTGTCTATGTTTATTACTCTATGGTATGAACGTTTCTAATCTTAATAAAGAAGATGTAGCTGGGTATATTGAAAAGCACCCCTTGTCAATCGATAAAAAACCACTGCATACATAAATATCTTCTACAAAACTTGTAAAAACATAAGTATTCTGCTCCAAACCCTGAACCAATTCCAGATACCCTTCCCCAACAACTCCCGAATTGAGAACCCTAAACGTATCATCCCGATTACCATACATTACCATAGATGGCATCAGCAAAAACCCGGAAACGTACGAGATACATCTCGTATCAATGTCCGCATGATAAAACTACCCCAACATTCATTAATTATCCCATTAGGATGATATATGAAGAGCAGAACGTAATTTTCTTTCGCGTTTCTTCCACGTTACCGCTCTGGCGTAACCCAGTTCGCAGCGCTAATTTTGTTCCGATGAAAAGCCGGGCAATAAAACACCCTACAAGAAGTGGACGTTGGCAAATTAATTGCAGAATTTCTAAAGGATACACGGAACAACACAAGGCGAGCCCGGGGGCCAAATTTATAGTTGCCCTAGTGCGGGCAGAATATCTTACTTATATCTACACGGCCCGCTGTCGGTATTCGGTATCGGGGCATATAAATCAGGGCTGTAAGGTGAACATAATTGCCGAACGAAGATCGCTCCTTACCTTGTTAGTTTTAATCTGGCGCATCAGCAGAATAGCGTTGAGGGTATTAAATCTGGGGCGGTGTTCGCAAGAAAGCTCAACAATGCTTGTGATCTTGGAGCTAGGGGATGTTACATATTAGATTAGAGTTTTTTTTTAGCTGAGGGTTATTGTAATTTTAAACGCTGATGGATATAGTGTGTGCCGTTCAGGAGGAGCTCTATAAGGATGTGAAATATTGAGTGCTTATTAATTAGAGCGCTAGGTTCGAATTTTCTTCTATGTTATCTTATTATTATTGAACTCACTAAACAGTTATTCATCATGGAAAATTCTATAAAAGCACTGACGTTGTTTCAGAGACTTCCAACTGCGGAGAGATTGTCGAGGTGACATGCCTAGATCTGAGTAAAGCTTTCGAAAGTGTTTGTCATGAATCTCTGCTCCAAAAATTACAGAGCTGCGGCATCAGGGAAAAAGCTTATGCAATATTCAGTTCTTTTCTGAGAAATAGATTCAAGACCACCAAATAACATCTCAAGTATGTTGGAGTGGATGGTTGGTGTACCGCAAGGCTCTATATTAGGGCCTATGTTATTCCTACTTTTTATGAACGACATTTATGACAACGTCGCAATCGAAAAAATATTTTATATCCGTCGATGTTGAACTGATGAATAAGTCAAAGTTAAGGGAAGACCTTAAAGATAAAACAGATAGGGTTATAATATCTGCGAAAAATTGGTTCCAAGTAAACGGTCTACAAATGAATGAAAAAACACAAACATAATTTTTCACAACAACGCTCCTGATAATTCTTCATTGATTTACCTTGGTCTGGAATTACAGTCATCTCCCAGTTGGGGATTACACCTAGATACCTTGTGTAAAATATGACCATGAAACTCGAGGAGAAAGCTCACTGGTGGTACCTCACTCCAGAATAATGAGGACTTAAGAGATCCAAACGTCACTGCGATTAAACTTTTTAATAGACTTCCCCAAGCTTTTATAACGCTTCCATCCACTGAATTCCTTCAACAATTCCTTAACATTCTGAATACTAGACATCCAAACATAAATTCACCATGGATATTATAGAAGATTACGTTCTGCCGTTCCTAGACGTCTTATGAACTCACAAAATTAAATTTATTAAAAATACACCGAAACTTTAACAAACTTCACTACAAAAGAAAAAGAAATTCATAGCTCCACAAGTAGCACTCACTCGCGACGAAACCAGGTGTCATAGTTATTTTTGAAAGAGTGAGAAAGACTGAGATCACCACCGATGAAGGTAAAGAGTTCCAAACGGAAAACAAGCGGTTTGTGATGAAGAACTGTCTTTGCGATGTTTTGAAACTCACCTTCCTCAGGCTTGTAAGCGTGACCTCACAGACGGTCGTCCAGGTTCAACTTGAAGAGACCACTGAGGTCAACTCCAAAAAAGTTATGGAGAGCACGGAAAGTTCTAAAAGTCTAAAAAGAGTCTAAAAAGCAACCAAGCTACAAAGACAGATATCTGCACAAATTCTCTCATCTTTGTCCACAACCAAAAAAGGGAAGTTTTCAATGCACTTGTAAAAAGATCCTGACTCATATGTAGCCCAGAATATCCTCAGGAGAAATTTAGTCAATTGAGACAAGTCTTCTTATCAGGTGGTTGAAAATTATTCGAGGTCATGTACTATGGATGTGAAGTTTTCATAGTATCTCCTCCGTTGAGTTCATTACTGGCTGAAATTTTTTATATGATTCCAGAATTAATCTCATAAAAATTCAGTTTTCTCAATTATTGGGGACTTTGAGTTTGAATTAGTTGTTTGGTTGTTGCGTTCTCAGCCAATTTCAAAGATACAACAATCAGTATGGATCCACGTGAAAGATGAGGTCTATGACTATGCTTCGCAATCGATTCAAGACCTTAAAGTTGGCATTCTTGAAGGAGGTCCAGCCGCAAACTGTGCGAATTGGTCAAGGAAAATTCCATGAAAAGGATATGGTACTGTATCAGTTTCCGTGGTAGCTATTTGGCTGATATCACTCTCCATCCTTAATGGTATACCTTTCTCCTAACAATGAGGTAAACATCAATTAGTTTCTTCTAAAATATACTCGTTTTTTCTATATAAAAATGAAACCTCTCATTGAAAAACCCTTCAGTATGTGATGGCTAGAACTGAGACTCTACCAACAGCGACTTCATCAAGTTCTCCGTAAAATTCCTCACAAATATTTATACAATTCTAAACCATCCAATCCAATCAAACAAACTACCCCATAATTAACGAATAAATCCAACCAAGTCAGCATCAGAAAGCCCCACCAATTACCCAACACCAATCCCTCCAAAAATCCAGACACGATTCCCAACCCCCCAAACTCACCCTTATTCCCCACCCCCAACCCCTAATTGCTCTAACGAAGTGAAAACCGCGCAAAATTGACCAGGCCAAACTAGAGCGATCATCAATCCTAACCGAATTTATCCGGCCCATCGTCCATTGATTATGTAAAACAAGAAGAACCGAAATGAAATCACGGATTGGGCCCGAAAACAACCCCTATCGAGGATTGGGGGGCCCTAGCGCCATGTCGAAACACATACACAACAGTATATCAAGCGGTTCAACAAATATATTCATTGAAGCAGGAAGTGCGCCAAGTCGACAACGCTCGTAAATTATTCTGTGCGTTGTGCGCCAGGCACGTTACTGCGAAATTAGACGTTCGAAATTTAGGTGGAGAGAGAGGGTAGATTGTGCTATGACGTCCAGAAATAACGTTATACTTATTAGGGGTTGTCCGTGAAACTAAAGAAGATTCATTAATTTCTTGTTATAAACGTAAAATTTCATGTTTGGCGAGGATCAGTATTGAAAGTATTGAAGGTATTCATCAAGGCTCTGTTCAAGGATCTGTGCAATTCAATTTCGATATTCAGAGAGGTTAATATATGCAATTAAAAAGAGGAAAAACCTGACACGTGAAGTTAAGAGCTTTTATCGCTAGTTCAGGAACTGTTCACAAAACTATAAATAGATATATGTAGTATCCAAGAGTCTAATGGGTGCAATTATAAAGCAGTTACAGAAGAAACGGGAAAATAAAATTGTAAGGAACTCTTTGATAAATTCAATCACAGGTTGCAATGATTTTGTACGCTTCAATTCATGTGACGCTACTTGAATTTTCAAAGACGCGGTTATTTGTCGATTCGTCGTGGTGATTGGTCGCCGATGTAGCGCCAACAGATGCGCGTAGCTAGAGAAAGAAACAGAGACAATTTTCTGAAAGATTTTCAATAATTATCGATACTTCAGGAAAGATACGTACCTTGTTTTAGATTTCAGCCATTACTAGTTTACTTTGATATTTAGAATTTAATTTATTGGTGAAAGTGGTTCAGGATTCTCGGAAAGTGTTGACATGAATATTTGAATTGAATAAGTAATAATCTCACCAGCACGCATTGAATAATTTTGAAACAGAAGTTATTTTTTCAGTGATCCATCTTGTTGGAAGAGAAATTCTATTATTATTTAATTTCACTATTGGCATTATAACCAAAACAAAACTACATTTTGATTTCAAGGTTTCAATAAATGTGCAAGTTATCAATGTTCCACGAGAGTACAAAGAACTTTTCGTAGGTAATTGCACAAGTGCATCAAAATTACCGATAATTTTGCATGACAGCGTGTTGTCATAAAAACTGCATGAGTTCATTTTCATTTTTGGAGAAAGAGCCCGACACCGAAGGTGGAGGGCTCTTTCTCCAAAAATGAAAATGACCGAATGCAGTTTTTCAAAGAAAACACGCTGGAATGCGAAATTATCCGGTCATTTTGATGCACGAGTGTAATTCGGGGGAATATTTCCCGAATAAACTGTTACATCACTTGTCAAACTGATGTAGAATGGAATTGCCATAGATTCGAACTGTGTAAGATGCATAGAAACTATGCATCTATGAACAGAACAATTATCGCAGTGCAGTTTCGCTTCATACAATGCAATTATCGCTGTAATTTTCGATAATTGTTCTCCATATACATAGCATTTTTGACAGGAGGGAAATATTCATTGAAATACCTTCAATAGAGTGCAACGATTCTGCTCAGTCCTAATTTATGTTAAGCAATTGGAATTTGTGAAAGCGCGGTGATTTGTCAATTTATCCTACGTGATTGGTTGTAGACGATAAAGACTAAAGGTATGCTATTCATAGCCAAAAAGAGCAACAGAGATAATTTTCTGTAAAATTATAATTATCAAGGGAAATACCATCTTTGGGATTCAAGTATTACCTTCAAAAAGATCCCTCAGAACTGGTATAATACATTCATCAAACCTATCTTGTTCCTGATTTGCTTGAAGTTGAGAATTTACCTTGGTATGAATTATACCTGAAGTTAGTTTCCGACGTTATAACATCAACCTAGGTGAATGGGAATTAGAGTACTGCAGTTTCCTTTAGTATTAGTATTTTAAAAGCTATAAATGAACTGCATCTAAGTCAACATTCAATTTAATTAATGAAAAAAATGAGCAAGCTCTTGTTACATCGTTGACGTCTTAACAACTGCCTCGAGCACCTGATGATGGCAAGTTACCTTGCCGAAATACATAGTACATGAATTGAAAATATAGTGGAGTAGTCCATTTATTTGTTTATACCTATTATCAATAACTCCACCGATGGACTTTTACCAGAATAATAGATTATGCCTTGACAAGTAAGTACCATACAGAGAAAATTGATTTCGTGATTTTTTTGGTGTTATGAATCACGTCAAAATATTCCAAGACGTCAAATAAGCAGTAACAACTTGAGATCAAATCAACAGTTTAAATATCGATAAATCAACGGTTACTGTGATTAAAATGCCTTCATCCACTTCCCAAAGTGAGCTGGGTGAAATGGAGCACTGGATATTTAACTACAAGCGAACTAAATGGGAAATGAGATGGAAAATTCATAGCTTTCTTAAACACCCGACGATTTCCGTAGTGAACAGCGGCTTTTATATGGTTTTAAGATAATTAACTTCCTTTTACTTAACGCAACGAACATAAATTCACTTTTGATCCGCTTCGCAAGCAGTGCCAACTCCAAAATTCCGAGTGAGAAGTTGACTGGAACAATCGCGAGCATTCAAAGATATAACGTGAAGTTCTTGTTTGGGGTTTGGTCAGAATATTGAATGACGGGACATAATTGGGAGGAAATTGTCCCTTCCTAGTCCGCTTCCTTTTCGGAGATTAGCAGGTTAAAGACCGAGGTATGGTTTGCAGACGTGTCAAAGCAGGATCCTAGCCTTGAGGTTGTTTTGAAATAATTTCCTTGAGAATTAGCATCTGTTGTGGAGTGGACTTGTTGTGAGGGTGGTTTTGTCAGCTGGGTGCATTTTGATATGTCGCTTTGAGTGTTGTCCTACAGGATCTGAAATATTTATTGCTGAACAAGAATTTGATGATATAGGGTGTTCCTGAATTGGAGATACAAAGGAAATGGGAAATTCCTTGGATAATTTGAGAAAAGAAGTCCTATAACTATGAGACTGCGAATACTTTTTATTTTTAAGAAACAAAAAAAACGGTGCTCCATGTAGAACCTGCAATCATCCCCGTAGATGATCTGAAATGAAAAATGGGAGTTTAGTATACACTTTTTACAATATGCAACAAAAAATGTTGGAGAAGATGAAAGAACTGATTTGAAATATATTTGGGCAAGTGTATATTGCGTACAGGCTTTAAAGCTTCTGCGATTAATGTTCATTCTACAACAAACTACAAGGTATTTTTCTCGGTATTTCTCGTGGACTCATTTTTTATGCTGATTGTACCAGTTTAATCCTCGCTACATATTGGATAAATAAGTACCAAAACTTAAAATTAAATTATTCATCAAAGCTGAAAACTGGATCTTTTTAATTTAATTTTCTTGAGGATCACCCGAGAATTGTTTAAAATATAATTCTCGAAATCGGTAGCAGATACGCCAAAACTGTAAAAAACCAAAAGGTGTAGTACTGGACCATGGTTTCTTTCCACATTTTTTTTTGACTACCAATGGTCCACTAAAACAAGTTCTGGAAGACACTGTTCAAGACAAAATATCACCTTTTATATTTGCATTCAAAATTAGCATATCACATGATCATGTATCGCGTTTTCGTGGGAATTAATAAAACACTGATGGACGACTAACGAGAACTTTATTGTGGTTCAGCACTTCGAAACATCCTTGAACACTCTACTAACTCAACTTTTCCCAGTTTCATACCTGAGTTACAAACATAAAATCATATCGTACCCCGTGAATTTCTTCTTCCTTTTTTTATTCTCTGAGTAGAATGCCTGCGCAGTGATCATGATCATTGATCATGATCATGATACCTGCAAACTAATTAGGGTAGGGGGAAGATATTCTCTATTGTATCTTCCTGAGAACCTAATGAATGAGAAAGTTGTATGCACAAGTACCACAAAAGACCATCGTTACACTAATACAGGTATATTTATATTAAGTATTGTGATGACAAATTCGACTAGACAGATATGTCTAATCACTTTTTGTCTCCACAATCCAAATTTCACATAGGAATGAATGTCTATGCTGAATTTAAGTTTGATATCTTGTGAAGAGAAGGTGCTATGGGAAAAACTTACAAAAAAAGCAAACTTCTACACTTTTATTTCGAAAACATAGCGTTTGCAGGTCAATATTTATAGGACTTTTTCTTAGAAATGATCCAAGGAATCTGACATCTTCATTTATATCTGTAATTCTTTATGACCAAAATATAATGCAATTTATTATATGGAGCATTTTAAGCAGCATATAATTAGCTTTATCGTATGAACTGGGGTGACAATGATGAAGCAAATCAACAATTCTCAACTGCCAGAAAAATAAATACCTAATATAGAAATAAGTTGAAGTTAAAGAACAAAGTATTATCGCTATTATTGTAGAGGCAGCAAAAAGAGTACCTGCTGTTAGAGTTACTTCCTGAAAATTACATCATTTTATACAAGAAAGAATATTCATTGTTTTGCTAAACTCGGAAAAAAATATGTACTTCCTTCTTCATGGACAAATTATTAGATACTAGAATGGAAATTGACAAATATAAGTTGTACGTTTACAATGTTTATCAAGAAGAAAAATGTTGGATACAGAGCTGAAAAATTCATCTCTATAATTATAATAATTATGTTTATTGATTCCATAAAATTACACATAAAGAAGTAAAGAAGGAACAAGTCAAAATACGAAAAAAGTTACTATCTAATCAACTATATTTTACAAAACTGTTTGAATTCATCAACATTGTAAGGCTCACAACTTAAAATTAAGACATATAAAGCTATAATTTATATTTTCAGAAAAATAATAGTTCGAATAGAGAATCATTTTTGCCTTATGACATATACTTCGTTTTCGAAGCATAAGCGAGATACAGGGTGTGCAACGTAATTTCTGCAATAGCAATATTCTATTGAGTGTGACCAGTTTTGTGTAACCTTTGAAGACTTCTGATCACATCAAAGTATTTTTGTGTGCTCAATTCAGAAGAGCGGAACACCAAGTCCGATTTTGTCCATTGACGAACTCCACTGAAGCATTCACAATCGAAACCCACCCTGAAAATTTCAAGTCGCTAGGTCCTTCCGTTCGGCAATTATCATCATTACGTACGAAAAAATTTTTCGTACGCTCATAACCGAACGAAAAAATGACGTCCATAAAATCAACCTGATATTGGCGTTTTAAATGACTCCTGGTACCTTCCTGACTTAACGCATCATCTGCAGCAAGACAAACAACCCTGTATACACAGTTCTTCGCAGATTTCCCCCAATCTGTTCACATATTGGAACGGAAAAAAAGGGGGGAGCTGACGGGCTCTGTAACGGATGGAGGCCAGGGGAGCGCCCGAGGGGATTAATATGATGTGGCTGGTGCATGATGGAGGCGAGAACCAGGGAGAAGGAGCCCGCATCCTTTTTATAAATGGTTTACACTCTGTGACGTTTAATATCCATACATAACGTGAACCCATCGGCCGTTTCCTGGCGCCCCCTGTAAAAAGAGCCCTGTATCCCTTTTTAATCATTCCGCTCCGAGCCCTAAAGGATACATAAACGTCTTACTGGGTAATATCATATTTTCCGAACAAACGGAAATGGACCCACATCAATGTGAAGGGTCTGATTAGGACGATTTGACGCTGAACCGATGATATATGTTTTCTATTCGTTTTAGCGCCCTGTTGGGGATTGCTGGGCGTTTCGCTCTGCGGATGCTGTGGGATATTCATGGAAAAAGCGAAATTTTTGATAGTTGGATACTGAAGTTTCACTTCAGACACAGTTATACTAGTTTTGAAATTGATAGTTTAATATACTGATACTCTTCTTCATATTCAACAGCCTGTTTGCATCCACTTCTGGACATAGGCCTCTCCTTGAATGATCCAATTGATACGATCTGGTGCCAACCTTGTCCGACCCTTGCTTTGATATCATCTAACCAGCGCTTTGGTGATCTTCCTCGTTTATGTTCTCTTGGTCTCCATTGTACAATTCTTGTAGTCCATCGGTTGTAATCCTGCCAAGCCACATGTTCCACCCAGGCCCATTTCAGTTTAGCGTTCCTGTCCATTACGTCTTCCATTCCTTATCTTCTTCTGATCTCCTCATTTCGAATATGGTATCTTCAAAAGATTCCCAACATAGCCCTATCGGAATTTCTCTAAGTCGATCTCATCTGATTTGCTTACTGGATTGTGTCATTGTATCCAATCCGTATGTGAGAACTGGAAGTATACAGGTGTTGAATAATTTTCTCTTCACGTTTATGGGAATGCTAGGATTCCTTAGAACTTTTTTGATCTTCCCCATTGCGGCCCAGGTCATACGGATTCTTCTGATACTAGGCAGAAATAACCCCTTATTCTCAGTATACAGTCGATAGTCACCTATTGCTTCCCGGTGACCACTATGATTATCTGGCAAAGTTTCTTATAATTAGAGCTGGTCTCAACACTTGACGGCTGTGCAGCAAAGGCTAGACTGTTGACCTTCACGATTCAGAAGGGTTGCTGCCTGGAAACGTATCGTGCACTGTATTGTAGCAATGTGTGTCCTTTGATGGAATATGTTGGACCGATGTCGTGCCCTTCTCTCAGAACTTGTAACTTATCGGGCACTACATGGGTTCTTGGGTGTGAATCTGGATCACCTCCATATGGAAAGCCGCATCCAACTACGCAGCCATGCCTTCAAACTGGCTTAAGAGAATTTCAGGACCGCACATCGTCAAACATTTCTTTCCAAAAGAGTTCTCGCCGGATGGAACGGGTTGCCACAGAGTATTGTTGGTGAAAATTCGGTGGATTCCTTTAAAAACCAACTCGACCAGTTCATTTGAGACAAGAATCACCGCTAACTCAATTATTTAATTGTGAATATGTGAGGTTCTTTTTTTATTTCTAGAAGTAGATATATGAATTCCCTTTTATTTTTGTGAGTTATGTTGCTGTGAATATGTTCAGGTTTATTCATTATTCTAGTTATTCATGTAGTTCATCAGGGAGAACCCCTACTCTTGTTATTTGTTAATAATGATAATAATGAAATCTTTTGTTTTCTATCCCGACTCTACAGTCTCCAGTTAAAGCTTATGAGAGTTGACCTTTTATTCTATGTGAGTTTTATAACTGTATTCCATCGCCAATATGATTTCATTTGGAATTGAGAGAATGCCTGAAAGAACTAACAGAGACTCTTTCAGAGAAAATTCAGATGAATCAGGCAATGCAGGGCGTTGAAATTTTATTTTGTCGATGCACCAAAATGTCTGGTGGTAGCCCTGGACGCTGAGGTGAAATGTAACTTGTGGTTTCGGGTATTTTAGCCAGAATATCCACTTGTTTTTTCGAGTTTCTAGGAAAAATATAGTATTTTTGCATATTTTAGCAAAAAACAAAAACCAATGGCAGCGAAACCCTCAACCAATTGACTGACCTAAAATAAGAAAGTTTTGGACTCTAGTTCGTTCATACATTCAATGTCGCTCTTGAAGACCACAGAATAGTATACATGGCCCAATTGAATGTCCAGCATTCCTAACTTCACGTCAGTTCTCTCCTTGTTTGTGTTAGTCAGTATCCGAATTGGACCTACTCGAAAATTTCACCAAAGAATGCCGAAATTCTCCATGCCAACCTCAAAACTGATAACGCACCCAGCTATCCCATCAATCCGAATAATTTCCACCCGTTGGTCCGGTAAGTATAATCGCTCATACACTGTCCAACCCGGAACCCAAAACCATCCCCGGAATGCAACCCCCTCTCAACCCTCCCTCCCCGCCATCCGGACCCATTACACCGGAAGTCAACTGAAATATTATCATCGAGACAATAGGAAACTTCCTGCGGCGACAATAAAACAAATTAAAAATATCACGCCCGACACCGCACCCTTGGCAAAGGGGTGAAATAGCGCCACGACGCGTCGGTGCGCGCCGAATATTATTAAAAGAAATGCGATGGGGATGACCAACTAATATTTATGTCGCATTTCGCAATCTCGACGCTCCGCGACAGCGTAGATGGCGCTGTTGGCCGCAGAATAAAACTAAATGTCTGTATAAATTTCGCGGACGCGCGTTTATTTCTTTTCAAGCGTAAATTGGCGTTCTTTATTATTCTTTTATGATATAAAGGGTCGTTCATTCATTTATTTCGTTTTGCTTTTTATAGATGCCGGCCGGAATGGAGCCCTGACAGCGTTTTCTGGTGGCTTGGGGGGGTTGGGACACGAGTAATTTTCTCTTTTTTTGAGTTCTTCATGTGAAAATATTTACGGGGTGTGAGGGGTGGGGAGATTGGCGGTTCTGAATGCCGAGTTGGCGCCTTTAAAGATGTTTTTTTCTGTGAAATGTACCAATATATGTATTTGTAGATTTACGAGCGGTTTTATTGCACTCTAACCTTATAGTTTATTGTACCCCCTATTTCAATGAACTTTAGTATCTGGTATGACTTCAAGGAGGTTCTTCCTTCACTTCTATAAGTCTAGTCCAAAGGATTTGGTGCGTTAGGTAGTGCCAGGTGGTCCAGAGTTTTTCTCCTCTCTACATTGATCATTTTAGCTGAACTCATTCTCATGAGGTACTTGCTTAGGTGGCAAAGCTCTGTAAGGCATCCAGTGAGGAAGTGTATTATATTCTTGCTATTCATTTATTTATCTTTCATTCACTGAATCGGGGTCGTTGCGGCTCTGTTAGACTGCGGAGAACTGCGAACAAATTGATCTTTTGCTCTCAACCCTACCTATTCATACAAATCCAGGGAGGCCGTCGATACAGTTAACGAAACTGGTGACATCCTTAGGACCTTGGTCATTACTTCGTGAGTATCCAGAACTTACTTTCCCATGCGAGTGGTTATTAGGTCAGTCAGCCCCGGACATTTGCACGTTTTCAGCTATTTCTACCTCCTTTCCACAGCACCTGCAGATCTCATTTACTGACTTACCTATGTGATACAAAAGAACCATTATATAAAGATCAGCTCGTGATAACTTCAGGAGCTTTCTTGTACGAGTCGGTTTCTTTGCCTAAGCATGGATGTATCCACAGAGTTTTCTATATTCCTACTCTCATTGTTGGACCTTTGCATTATATTGGTCTTTTCCAAGCCCACAGAAGGGCTCAGGATCAACAGGAGTTAACCTTGATGCCCTTTTGGCGAGTTCATCAGCTTTTTCGCACAATGCACCGGTACCCTTAGTAGAGTTACTTTATTACCTCTGGCCAGTTGCTTAATGGTGTTATGGCACTCTCACTTCAATAGAGACCCCTGGCTATATGATTCCAGGAACCTCATCATAGCCTGGCTCTCCGAAGTGATGTAAATACGCGTCCCATGGAGGTTTCTTTTGAGACACTCCTAGGTGCAAGCAACAACAGCTAGTGTCTCGGTTTGCAAGATAGAAGGCTCACTTCCCAGAGATCTAGAGTTCCTTGTTGTAGGTTCATATTGTCAATACCTGTTCATATTGTCAATACCTGTGCCTCTTTCTAAATTTGATCCAACTATACCATCTGTAGGACTTTTTGTCCAAGCGATTTTCGAATTTCATCCCACTGATAAATCGAATCGAATATAGTTGGCATCACATCCGAGGGTTTGGCCAAGAGGTTTGAATATAATTGATCCAATATACTCATATGTCCAATCCAGTTTCCAGACGGAGATTCCCATTGCGGGATATTCTTGTAATCATTCTTGCTAAGATCCAGTATTAAAGTTCCAGAGAAACTTTTTGGAATAATCCAATCCAGGAAGATTCCGCCAGTGTTTCTCTGTCGTTTGTCGTTTGTTTTCCTTATCCTGAAACTCTTTGTTGCAGGTACATTTACCTAATCTTCAGAAAGATTCTGGACCAATGGAGTTTTTTTTCCTTTTTCAGCAGAAGTATTAGCTTTTTCATTTCCTTGAATTCCTGAGCGACAAAGAACACTTTTGTTGATATTTAAGAATATTCTAAAATACCTACGTGGTTTGTTAAAACCAGAAAATGATAAAAATGAGCTGACTCTAATTAAAGAAGTATTCATTATGCAAACACTCGAAGATCTACAGAATAAATAAGGTACGTTTAGCGTTTGACAATTTCAAAAGTTGTCTAGATTATTAATGTGAAGTTTATTTATCAGATGGCCTTAATAATTGGTCTTTCTGAAGCTTGTAGAGCTGACATTCTTGACCAAAACAAGTTTTATGCTCCTCATATTCTCACTACCAATATAATATAATATTAACAATATCTGGATAACATCGTGTAACCACGCAGTTTCGAACTTATTTCAAGTTTCTCTTCAGACACTCAGGCATTCGATGTCAAGAATTGTATATTTGCTGAAACTCACCACCCACATTTCGTGACTTTTAAATAACTTCCATACCCAATTCAGCATCAAACCGACTTACTTCCACCTCAACAATATCCCCTCGCGCCCACTCCTAAAAACGAACCCCCTCCATCCCTCCACCCCCTCACGCAGAAAAACAATTGCTTATTATTCAGCACTCGCGAATTCCCTAAAATTATCTCTAGCGAAGCCCCCTCCTTCCAGGCTACCACCCCACCCGTCCCCCTATTGACTACGCCCCTCCTCCCTCCCCCTCTCTCAGTCATTCAAGGAGTTTTCGTTCGTCTCGTCCGAGAGTTTATTCGTTCTCTCAGGTAGACATGACTAATTTGGATCGGCACACAGCTGAATGCTAAACGGACTACGTCCCGTTGAAACAAGTGACGCTCCAGAGACCATGGCCCTCTACGACCCGTCGAGATCCGTTGGTTACATTGCTACGCAGGGATTCGGGTCGTGATGTGCAAGCTAAGACGGGACGGGGTTCTGCTGATTGTGTTTCTGTTTGGTCTGGAAGAGGGGTGTCTCGTCGAACGTTGTTTTTTAAGGTTGGAGGGGTCGGTGTCGGAAGAGAGGGAATGAAAAGTGTATTCTTAATTGAGTTATTAGTGATATTTTTGGAAGAACTATTGTCAGCTTCCTGAATCAGACACGAAATTATGATTTCAATTTATAGTAATCCGTTATAATATTCCGAAATATTATTAAGATTGATGGACTTGAAATGAAAAATTTCGTAATAATACCAGTCATTGCCTGAGCTCAAGCGACGAAGCACTCATTTGTTTGAGGTGTTCGTTCGATTTCCACTGTAACTTGAATTATGTAAAAGATAATGATCTACCAAAATTAAAAGACATGAATGAAAATCACAATGAACTATATCAATTCAACTTCACTGAAAAAACCATTTTCTCTTCAATTTTGTTTATCCGAAGAAAAATGTTGGATACAGAGCTGAGAAATCGAAGGCATATATTTTCTGTTGTGAATCTTATGAGATTTATTAAGGTTTGAGAACTCTCGGAAACGAGCACGATGTTTACTACATGTAACACTTGTTAGACTATCGAGAATATTCCATTATAAAAACCACCGAAATTTCTGGAATCCACGAATTATTTTCTAGGATAAACTGCTAAAACTTTTTATGGAACAAGGGGTGATACTGAATAAGAAGTTAGATGCTGAGGGTGTGGCACAGATAGAGAGGAAACAAGGAAATCAGGGTAGAATGAGACGAGGGGATACTTAACGGTCAGTCAAAAGTTAAGAGTTAGACTTTGTAAATAGATGTGTCTATAATTAAAAGGTGTTCATCCTCAAGCAAAGACAACCAGAAGAAAACGATTGGCCAGGTTATCATATTATACCCTAGCCAATCGATAAACTAAGCCTAATTAAAAGGACCTACATACATGAGAACCACTGTGACTTGTCTGTGACTTCTGGAAAAATGAAAATCTTAATAGGCTTTCAGCTGGCTATCTGGTAGCCTCTTGGAAGATAGCACCTGCCTCTAGATTCAGCTGTGCTGGTACCCTCGTGTTTAAGAAAAGGAATAGTTCCAGTTGAAGTTATAGTAACCAGACTCTTTATGCCACAATATTGTTTGACCAACGTTTCGGAAACACAAGGTTTTCAACAGAATTCAGATAACTATCTATTCTCACTACTTTTCCCATTGCAGCATAACCCTATCACCAAATATATTTCACAATACGTCTACTTGGACTTGCTTTATCTTTTACTCTGAGAATGGTAAACACTGGTGTTAAAGGGTGTTGGGTCAACCTTTTTTTCTTTTTTACATTTGCATACCTAATACTTTCCACTTGAATATTACATCAGTTACGATCTTTGGAATACAGCAAGTCTAGTTTTCGAATGGACTGCTAGTTCGGTTTCATCACTATGATTATTCTCTTTGGGTTCAAAGTGTTCCTCATTAGAACATCACATGACATTTGTCCTACATACACTTCATTGCAATATGAATAATTAATTCTCAATACCAAATTTCCTGGAGCTTCATTGAACATTTGTGTAATTTCCATGGAATTGTAGTGACTCTGCATGCCCGAGAGGTGGCGTTTCTGCCTTCCCGTTCATAAAGAATCCCCGAATTTGTGCAGAGTAACCTCTTCACGATGTTTTTTCTTTCTTTCCAAGCGGCGCGGATCCCCAGTAGTGCAGTGGGTATCAAAGGAAACTACTTTGGTATAAGGGACTTTGTCGGTTTTTTTGCTTCCCACCTTTCGGTTTTAGCTCTTTTGTCTTTCGCTCTTAGCTACCTACTATCTAGTTCATCAACCCTTCGCGTCAATTTCCAGTTTCTAAATTTGCGAGTCCAGTATTACTTCATTTGCCCACTCATTAGCCTTCTGTATGTCTGTGTCATTTTTTTTTCTTCCATCCTTCCTCAATTGAACCATTAGGTCTCCATATTTTTTTTCTATATTTTCTCTTGCTGTTTGTCTGAAATCAAATGTACAATGTTGTCTTATATGTGTAGCGTCCTCTTCCTCGTTTCTGTCACAACCACCTTTTCCCGTTGTCTCCTTCAACTTGAACCTTTTCTTGTATGACTCCATGTTTCCATGACCCGTCATCAACTGCGATGCCTTGAAGTTGAGCTGTATTATCTCGTTGCCCACTTGTCTGCAGTGTTCGTACAGTTCTCTTCCTTTACTTCCATTATCCCAACTCCTTTGCCACCTCTCCATTAACCTCCCATAATTTTCCGCCCTCATCTGCTGTCTCGTTTTATACGTGTATTGTCTGTTCTCTTCACGATGTTGTGAGAGGGTGTATCTTGGGCAGAGGTAGCTGAATAGCACAACTGATGAGTGCACCAGCGATCACGGGACGAAACACCAAAACCCCTGGGAGATGGCGCACCTCGTAACTTGGCTCGGAAACAACTCGCCAAACTTTTTTTGAAAAAAAAATTATGTTTAGTTTTTTGAAAATATTTCAATTTTTTCAATCATTTTTTTTTGTAAAATTTTTATATAGTTTCAGGTCAAACTCCTCTCAGGAACCCCTCCAGAACTGCCTCTAACCCCCTCAAAGGCGAAACGAGTTCAACAAGCCGTCCCGACCTTCCCCTACCCGAGTGTAAGGGATATGTTGATTTAACATGTTGACATTTGTATCTCTCGCCGGCATTTTTAGCGGTCGGCTGATCGCGGCGGCCCTGACAAATCACCGTGGAAACGAACGCGAAATGGCCGCAATAATTCTTCGGGCTCATACAGGGCCCTTATCTCGTTCACCTGTTTCGAAACACTGATTTCGGCTTTGTCTCGGATCCGTTCGGATATTTTATGCCCGCTTCAAGGGATACGCGCTATATTTCATTTTACGTCTCGTTGGACGGACGGAATGGGAGGGGGTTGGATGACGTTTTGGAACTGGGAATTAGGTTTTTCAAAATATACCAACTGACAAAGAAACTGGAACACCCAGAAGGAGCTGCTTAAATTTTAATTTTTTTTTTTGGTGGAACATAGATAGTATAGCAAGGAGTAAATGATTGAATTTGTAGAAAAAAATCGTTAAGGTTTTTTCATGTGAACAATTTTTGTTACTCGAATATTTTAGTTATTTCTTGAAAATTTTTTAAATTTTACAACAAACCAGCTGTTCGAGGAGATCCAAAGTCGATGTTCAGTTGTTGTTGAAATGCCTAGAGCACGTGTACGCGGTATTTATCGCCAGCTGAGTGAATTTGACAGAGGTCGAATTATTGGTCTAGGGAAGGCAAGAATGTCATTTCGATCAATCGCTAACTGTACTGACAGAAATCCAACTACTCTTATGACATGTTGTCAAGCGTGGTTTGCTAATGCCCAAAATCGAAGAAGAGTAGGCATCGGACGTCGAAGGGGCACAAATGAAGTTCAAGATCGTCGTCTAACACTGATGGCTAATTACAGACCGATCTGTGACAACTCGATCTTTGACTGATGAGTCGTTAGGAGCACAAGGCCATCCTCTAACTGTCCGAATGGTTTACCGCCGGATAAGGTGTTTTGGAATGCAGTATTATCGACCCCATCTTATGTTACTTCTGACGGTTGCTCATCGCCTTCAACGATTACAGTGGTGCAGAGAACGTCAACATTGAGTGCACATGATGGCCGAAGAAGGGTTTGACGACGTTAGGGAGAAAGACGTGAACCTCAGTTTGATGTTCATCGTCATATACACCGAATAGTAGGCGTTATAGTATTAGGTACTATTGCACATGCAAGTAGATCACCTTAAGCCTTTATTCGAGGTTACATGACAGTGCTGCGTTACATTAAAGAAATAGTGGAGTCATATGTTCTCCCTTACCTTAACCGGCTAGAGAATCCAATATTTCAGCAAGATAATGCCCGACCTCATGTTGCCAGAGTTAGTTTAAACTTTTTCGAAGCGACTCATGTGAATTTTTTGCCATTGCCACCCAGATCCCCTGATCTTTCGCCCATAGAGCATGTTTGGGACATCATGGGTAGAAGGCTTGGAAATTTACCCCAGCTCCCACGGACTTTGGCGGGTCTGAGACATGAAGTACAGGTAGCCTGGGATAGTATTCCTTAAGAAGAAAGAGACCATCTTTTTGCATCAATACCAAAACGTATAGGGGAGTGTACAGATAATCGCGGTGGACTAACACATTATCAACAAATTTATTTTTTGCTGGACTACAGAAATATAAAAAACAGAAAACAAGGATGTTTCCACAGTTTATTAATGGTCCTAAAGAACTTGCCAATAAACATTCTAATCGACATCTCTGGAAGTTTCATATTGGCCTATGTATAGGCCTATTATTATCCTTTCTGCGAAATTTTTGGGATAGTAGTATGTCTACAGTTGTTCGATTGTAGTTGGATATGTATAAAAACAAAATAATTTTATGTGAGAGGTGCCTATATCCTAATCCACTCAATAACAACCACAAGGGAAATGAAAAAATAAGGGACTTCCAGGAGGTGGTGAGATGAGTAAGAAACCAGCGAAGGAAATAGAGACACCACAGAATTTTAGATTGGCAAAGGTGCCATAAAAACATGAAACAAAATAACATACGTTCATTTAAATTCCTTGTCAAGAGTGCTGTGGAGAAATTAAAGTTGATTTTCTGTGATTACAAGTAGCGCTTATCTTGTACCATATATGTATAGTTCCCATATTTGAAGTATGTAAACAACTGTTATTGATATGGTTGAAGCTTAGCCTAGTCGTAATAACAAGAAATCAATTATAATTTCTCCACAGCACTCTCGACCACGAATTTAAATGAACGTTCGTTATATCCAGAACACCAGAATGATCACTTACGAGATGGTATGAAAGCTGATTTTCATCATCTTCATCATGTAGCTTGGAAAGCATTGATGTGAACATAGGACTAAATCCAAACGTACGATGAAGAAGAATAAGATATGTCATATATCACTTTGTCATCATGATATTGACGATTTTCAATCGTTACTTTCAGTACACTTCATCCGACATATTGTTTCATTAAAAAACCCCTACAAAATTTAAAATCAATCAGGATTGATACTTAAACTGCAATTTTGTGTCTTATTATTCACTCCATGCTAAACCACTCCTCTTGAATGTTTTCAGCTCTCACGACTGAATTCCCAACTAAATTTCACGAACAGAATGACGCGAAGTAGACGCAGTAAATCTAGATAACCATATTAACTGATATTTCGGTCATCAAAGAAGTTTTATATGACCCTAGCTGTACCACTCCACTTGTCCTGATTATTCCCTTCGTAACAGGACGCAGGAAGCATTGCCAGCAACTAAAGTGCTTCGCATAGTGAAGTAGAGATGGAAGACATTGTGTTTATATATGAAATTAGTTTCATTTAGGGCTGGGCTGCACGTTCTCGGAGTGTGTTCGTCTTCATTTGCCGACTTTTAACCGAACCCCTTTCGAGTATGTTGGAGTGTAAAATGGAGGTAAAGGGATAATACACTGAAAGGATTTTCATACGCATTGTTCTCTATCCTTAATGTCATTTTGAAGCTTTGTCAATTTGGAAGTTGAAATAAGTTGAGAAAATAGCAAAAATAGCTATTATCACCACTGGAACGATATGAATAGTTTATTAATATTCAATATTTTCTGTGTTGTAATCGATTATAATAGCGTATCTAGTATTTTATGGCTAACAGACAAATTATCAATTCCAGGAAAAGTACATCCTCGAGCGGGACTCGAACTCGCAACCTCCGAATCACTAGTCCAGCGTTCTCATCAACTGAGCTACCGCGGAAGTTCTATTTCCCGAATTGAAAAATTGTCAATTAGTTGTCAAATATTATATTATTATAAATAATTTCAGATATTAAACTATTTTTCTAGTTGTAATCGATGTTTTTCTCATTGAAATGGTATTATTCTTAGAATGAAATGTCAATATTCATTCTGGTCGAGTATAGACTATGATTTCTCTATGACAGTTGATTTAAATAATTTAAAAACACGTTTATCCTTATTGAGTGACAACAATAGAATCTCAAATACATAACCCAAACTTCAAAACCTATTTTTGGATTCTACTTTAAACTACTCTGAAGTAAGTGAATCTACGGATGTCTTTCGAATTGTTGTCTTTTACTGAAATGATATCCTTTATGGCGCTTCTTTGTTGATGGGATTGGGATTTTGATTCAAAAATTTAGTTTAAGGTTCGTTATTATTCTTTTCATCGAAATTTGTAATAGTGTTTCCGATTTATGTAATATGTTTACATACAAACGCCGTTCCACATCTCCCGGCTTCAATTCGTACGGCACTCAATTTCCTTGTTTCTGAATTATTTCCATGACTTTCAGGCGTTTTGAAATGTCTTATTGCGTCACTCTCAATGATATTGCTAAATCTTGTTGTGTTTGACACGAGTCTTGTTCAAGTAATGGCTCCAATTCTGCATCTTCGGAAACCTTCTCTCTTCCAACGCCATGCGTGTCTTCGACGTCAAAATTACCGTTCTTGGAGCGTTGAAACCACTCTCGGACGTTCCTTCACTAATAACGGCCTCAAAATAGGTGTTTGAGAGCATTCATTGAGCCTCAGCCACAGATTCCTTCATATTAGAAAATAATATTAAAACCTTCCGCAAATAACGAGAATTTGGCTCGTAAGCTGACATGTTTAATCGGGAATAACTTTATGATGCAGACACAAATCGACTAATATTTCGATGGCGTTATGTTAACAAATAACTAAGCTTATTGTATGACATCTTCTATATATTTCGATTTACCGCCACAGTCATCTATTGCAAAGCAATGAAAAAGAAGTTGTACACCTAATAATAATACTGATTGAGTTACTCTTTTGGTTGTTTTGGTTGATATGAATATTTGAATGATGTTACACAACACAAGCTTAGCTTAGGTGTCGGAATTAATTTAATTCAATTGGAATTGGAAATGATTTCGAATTTGTATTGCTTTTAATTACAATCTGTATGTACTTTTCAAACAGATCATAAAATACCAGTGACTCCTCTAACACCATTTCGGACAAGTCTTCAAAATTCTTGATTCAGAAAAAATAATATCAACGAAGTTCCTTGTTGATGAATATGAAAAATATCGATGAAACTCTGACGTGTGTGTTCCCTTTAGCCGTGAAGAAATGGACAACATAAAAATCCCACTCGACTCGAAAGCACCGGATGAAGCACGTCGGTCATAATAATTCTTCCGGGAGCCCATCTGTTTAAATATAAAACTCTAGAAATTTGTTCAGGGCGTTCAGCGTTTTTCTACGAGCTTCGGATTCTTCTCTGCAACCGAACGTGGGATATTTGTCAAACTTCTTCGAGACGTTGGAATTTGCATGAGAGGGAAATATTCCTTGTGAAGGCGATAAAAAAGTAATTTCCGGACTAGGATGGACATCGAAAACAGAAAATCCATCTGGGGTATTGAATTTGTGATGTTCAGTGGCATGCTGTGATGTGTTTCTGTCGGGATATGTTATGCCATATTTGGGTGGAGGGGTGCAAAGGGTTTCCGTTACTTTATTGTCCACACTTTTTCGAATATTTTACCGTCTGAATGTATCTGTTCAGGAAAATCGGAGGTTTTGCGAAGGTGTTGCTTCTAAGTAGGTTTTCTTAGGGCCGGTTTTTCCACATGCCAATAAATAAAATCATACGAATGTGAAAAAACCTACCCTTGATATTACCATCTTCGGATGTGATGGTAGAAATCAAGCAAGCACTTGCCTTTTTAAACCTTTTTCTGTTGGCTGTATGATCAGGCTTTCTTTTTCTTTAGAATCAGGCTTTCCTCTAGAGAACTGAAAATTAAATATAATCAATTCTTTTCAAATAACATATCAGAATTTACAGGAAGAAATGATAATCAAACTTTTACAGATTTTTCCAGTAAGAGATTTCATTTCAAAAAGCCCGCTCTCTGGGCAGCTGTCAATACGAAAATGGTACGATTCACATTCACTACGAAAATCGTGAAAATTTCAGAGTCAGAGTTGGCAAATCTGAAGCAGTTCTGAATTGTCCGGAAGCACCTTCTCGGTTGACGGCAATGAAGAAGCTGGTGTCAAAATTGGAGAGGTTGGGGCAATTTGGTGATTTGAAAAATCTAAACTATGTGCGTCGCTTAAAAACAACTGAGAATATTGCTGCTATTGTCCGTAGGGAATTAGGTATTCACAAAGAATATTACATCGAAATTGGAAGATCTTGATGTGGTCAACATTTCTTTTCAAAAAGACGGTAATATGTGCAACACAAGCAAAGGAGCAACCGCAATTTTGCAAGAAGAGAAAGAGTTGATCACAATTGGCAACCGAGAACTTGTGAATTAAAACCTTCAGACTTTTTTCTTTGGGGTCGCGTGAAAGATAAGATCTACGCTAAGATCAATGTTGCACAATAGATTCAAGAACTTAAAAGTTCGATAAAAAAAAATAAAAGTTATCGAGGACATACATACGCATTGATAAAATATACATACTTCTTTTTTTAAATATCAAAATGGCACCTCCAATTGAAAAATCCTTTAGTCAAACCACCATCATTGAAATCTTCATGAGGTTTAACATTGTCATCCTCCATCCAAATGCAAATTGCAGTCTAGATTGGATTCGTAGTTTTGAAATTGAAAGAGGTTACTGTATAAATTTCACTGCAAGTGAAACTTTTCAACATGTACATATCCACCTCAAAAACAAAATGTCTCAACTACCCATCCGATATAAGCTAGCTGTAGATAATGACATCATTCAATAAGAGGTGATATTCAAATATTTGGGAATTGGAATTTCAGGATACGGGGACATAGAGATAGATGTGAAACATCAAACGATGAAAACCACACGAACTGCAGTCTGCTTGAACAACACTATATGGAGAAGTTGGAGACGGAAGAAGTTGAGGGCAGAATAGCCGGAAAGACTCTACTAGACAGAGATCGAAACGAAAACATTAGGAGAGAGTGCAAGGTTGAATACATCAATGAATGGCTGCTGAAAAAGTTTCTTCGGATCTTTGACTCTACAAGATCCGAAAAGTATCTGGATCTTAATATGAATATGCTACACCTCCTCAAAGGGCATTGACACCTTAGGAATCACCTCATGAGAATGGATCTAACAGAAAACGACGAGTGCAGATTCTGTGAGGAGGAGAAAGAAACTCCGGATCACCTAGTGACGGAATGACTCGTCATCGCTAACCAACGCAAAACCTGCTTTGGACACGAAACTTTTAGGAGTGAGGAATTAGCCTTCTTGAAGCCATCCCAGATATCGGAGTTCATCAGAACTTTGGAACTGGAAAGCGAGCTGTAGATCACGTTATGGAGAGAAAAGCTCTGATTGGGGCACAATAGACCATTAGGTTGCAGTGAAACCAAACCTCCTCAATTAACTCTAGGTCGAATGGATGGAGAAAGACTGGTAAGATTAGCAAAGGACAAGTCACCGTCTGGGACAAGAAGCATTGGGAAACCCAGAAAAAGAGGAAGCGACAACCTCAACGTGGACCCTCAATGATGGCATGGGGATGAAAAAGGAACATGCAAGATGCATAAACTGGAAGAAGAAAGAAGAAGAAATCAAAATAAAAACAAAATATCGTATGGCCTTATCCACGGAACCCCCAGTCGAATTATGTATATTGATGAACTCCACAGCTCTAGTCAAGCTGTCAAGATTGTAACCCAACGTGAAAATTTCCAGATAAGACAGAATCAAATTCGAAAATCAGGAAAATTAATAGACACGTAGACCTACACGGAGAACGAGCGCTCAAAAAAACAAATACCAAAACGAAACCCTTCAACCACCACAAAGAAAAACCCTCAACTCTCAATCTCCCACCTCCAGTCTCCAATTCAATTCCCCACCATACATCCATCCAGAAACCGACCATTATAGAACTCGAAAAACGGCCATCGGAAGCCATATTTTCATAGAGACATCTGCGATAAAGGTCCCCGTAATGAAGTCGAACGTCGACCGATAGATGGCGCCGTACGCTATCCAGCGTACGAAGAATGCAATTAAGTCCGCTTCGGGATAAGTCCTGGCTGTAGAGCAGTAGCTCATCCATTCCAGATATATTACTGCAAATGGTGCGGACTGACTCCTCCTGCTATCTGGTGAAATATGGCTGATTGAATAAGGCCCGTCGTTTTCGGTTTTTATTGCATTTTCCTGGGCGTGTAATGCAGCGCGACTAGTGAGCCAGTTCATCTACGATTTATCGCCAGAGGAAAGAGACGAGAAAGAGAGATCCCTTAAGATACGATGACGGGGTAGGTTGATTCCGGAATCGAATCTGCGACGACCCTCACGGTCGGATGGTAATAAGATAAATCAACAAGGAGCTCCGTGGTGATATCGTTTTGGATGTATCAATGCGAAGGTTAGAAGAGGTTTTTCGGAAAGGGTGGTCTTAGGATTGGCAAAGCTTGATTTCTGGGGTGAATGTTGGTTGTAAGATACTTGGTGTAGGTTTAAGAATAAATCCTAAGTCGATACTTTTATATTCGTTGAGTGAATATGTTAAAGTTCGAATAACAGGGTTAGGACCTTTGAAATCAGGCAACCAATTTGGACCGTGCCAACGTTTTGTCAATAATATTCAGACTTCATGGAGGATGCAGGGAATTCAAACAAAATAGAGATAAGTTGCAATAACAAATATGTATAAATAAAATGTATTAAAGTCAAAGTTCTAAATATGTCCTTACCAATTTCATTCAGTTAAATGATAGTGTTGATTTGCTGGGATATTGAAAATTTTGTGAAGTGTAGTTAATAGTGTTATTGTGGCATGTTGTCGCCTTACTGTAAATTTCTATCAACTCATAATTTTTTTGAACCTCAATAAGCAGATCAGCTCATTGAAATCAATAAATAATAACCAAGAATTAATTGAAGGATATAATTGTAATGAGAATGAGAGTATAGCATTAAATTCGCTACAATTTTGTATTTATAAACCGAGATATAGCCGATAAAAATTAGAGGAATTTCCTCAAAACGGCTTACATTGGCGAAAAAGAAGCTGTAAGATGCATTCCTTCTCAAAGCCGGTGAAGAGAGCTTCGATAGCCAAGGATGCGATGTAATTGATGCTCCTGCTTCCTGGGTGGTTTGGACGATGTCAAGGGAAGCAGGATTCCTGGTAATCAGCCAAAACTACATGGACTTCATCAAGGGGCATGTAGGGAGCAATACCATAGTGGTTTTTGATTGAAATCCTAGTGGGATTAGCTACCAGAGCACCAACGTAGTAGAACGTTGGGAGTTCCTCGATGAACCTTTCTACCAAGCAAGTGTTTCCCAAGATAACCTCAGTTGGCATCATCACGCAGGCAAGATTTCTCTCCAACGACACAAACAAGATGAAACTATTCTGAAGGGGAACTGGAATCCAAAATGATCCAAGTCAAGCAGGCAGCTAATGATTCGAGAACGACAGTGTAGTCATTACGGGGGAAGACATTGATCTTCTAGTGCTGGTGAATGCTTTTAAATTTTTAAAGAAAAAATGTCAATTCCAGAGAAGTAACACTTCAACCATATTTTATTTTCTCTACTCTTTCAAACACGGGCTCCAAGACATACTTTTCCTACACGCTATAAGAGGGTGCAAAACCACCTCAGTAGTCTTTGGTATTGAGAATAAGATAATTATACACATATATCAGACGAACCCCGGCCTCTCTTCAATGTCGGAGATTTTCAAGCACCCCGAGGCAGCTCCAACTCAAATTGCTGACGTTGTAGAGTAGTTCTTATTGAAATTGTATGGAGGAAACATTTAACGTGACAACCTCGATGACCT
Organism: Harmonia axyridis; assembly: GCF_914767665.1. Lineage (NCBI taxonomy): Eukaryota > Metazoa > Arthropoda > Insecta > Coleoptera > Coccinellidae > Harmonia > Harmonia axyridis. Next base: position 82,139,885 of record NC_059501.1, read on the forward strand.
GAGATATCGCGTTTTTACCAAGGCCAAAATGCCAACTCGACAGATTGCCCCCAACCAGAAATGCCGCTAAGTGCCAATCATTTAGGACTCACTAACAAGTCCAGAATTGGATGGGAAGTCAAGGGGTCTACGAAAAGCTGTCATCTGCTTGGGGATGAAATATTAACAAACGAGGATATTATGATTATACTCACTATTATTACAAAATCACCAGTGTTAATTGAGTGATTCAAATATGTGTAGGTTTGGTTTCCATTTCCAGAACAATGGATGTTGCACCAGTACACCTGCTCCGCAGAGTACTCTGAATATACACAACTAGGTGTACCACCGATGGCTGCCAAGCATTCGTTTTTGCCATTTTGAAGAAATTCCCCTAAGTCTGATCGGTTGTATCTCGACTGATATTAGAATTAGGAAAAAGTTTATGGATTTTAATTCAAAAATGAGCGTTTTGGTCGAAAACTACTTAGTTCAGAAGTTATAAGCCAAACCAAAGTCCGAAAGCAATTATTGAACTAATTCATGCCTTTAGCATTCCTTTGATGACATACTAATGATCAACCAACAAATCATGCCAATCAAATCAAATCAAATACTAAGCATATTAAAAGGCATCAATCTAGTCGACTGAAGATGTCATATTATGTTTCTTCATTAACATAATGAATTGTAAGAGATGTTTGCTTTTTATGGGCATCATCAGTGGTGTAGCTGATAATCAAGGAAAAATACTCAGCATTTTTCAGTTTCTTCTGTACTACATTGCCTAGCATAATAAGAGGTTACGCTCATTTTGACTCGTCTAGGGTAGCTTCATCTCAGGTTACCCTATGATCCTATGGACTACTTCAGCAGTCCAACTATCCGCAAGCGTTCTCTACAGCTATCTAGTGTGATGATCGATTCTGGCTAACACTTCCACTTCTTCTACTTCTATATCAAGTGTATGCATTGCTAAATAAACTAAACTAAACAATATCAAGTTTGTATACATTATCAAAAATTGAAATATTCTTATTTGGAAAATTAACTCATTTTTCGATTTCGACTATTGCCTTCCGGAATTCTTTGGGTAATTTCGTTTCAAGCCGGGAGGAAACCGCCTCCACTCAGATGCAATCTAAAAATTGCAACATTTTCTGGCCATTGCCCTGCTAATGCACCCATCACATCTCAACGTACATTTCCACAGGCTGTAATCCCCCCTTTATTTCTCTTGTAAGTCCTCCCGCTCCAAAATGCACAAGGTTTACGAGGGGAACGTCCCTAAGTGGCAGCCTTCTATAAAATATCGTTTATGAGATCATAAAATGCGCTGAGCTTATTAGATGTGAACTTGAGACGTTTAGTATGATTGTACATTAGGATTTACGCAGCCATTTGTGTCGTATTTTCCTACAGAGAACACCTGGATAACAAATTGCTGGATTATTATTCATTGCTGAGCGTTAGTTATTCCATCAGTTGCCATCTTACTCGATAACATACGGTTGGATTGTTAAACTTTATGATTTAAAATTTGTTGCTCTCGGAATTCGTTATGGGATTAGAAGAAATGCAAAATGGCCTAATAAAGCATGCCAGTGTGAGACTACTATGGTATTATATCAAAAGGCTGCATTGAGGTCATTGGATAAATTAATACCTATTTGCAATTTTATGTGATGCTATTCCAATACTTTACACTTTTACACCTACAGAGTGTACAGAATTCGATGATCTTGAGTACTTGAAGGTTAAAAGATTAAGAGTAGCTTTAGCTAATCTTCGCCTTTGCAGGGCAAATGTATGTACAGTGCATCCCATTTTGGGTGAAACAGCCAGGTTTCTCGCTTGTTATTTAAGATAGAGCCTTGCGGTTTTCACGTTCCTGTCCTACTTTTTCGTGAAACTCAAGTTAGTCTAATCAGATTTTGCATAACTGTTTCCGTTCAAGAGATACAGGGTGATTTTGGAAATTGATACTTTTCGGACCCATTCGGAAATCATTCGGAAAATGATTTTATTCGTGTTTATTTCTCTACTCTTTCTACATTCAAACACAATAATCAGAGCAATAGACCCCAAATAACCCCTCTCAAAACATTCACACCTAAAAACTTCAAAAGCCATAACCACCAAACTTCCCACCTGAGATTCCATGCGTCCTGGCCAGACAGGTACTTCCAGGACCTATTAAATTGATATTAATCCGGAAATCCCGCACACTTCCTGCCGTATCCCCTCCACGGCGGCAAACTTTTATAATGACGTCCCCTACCATAAACTTCCATACTGTATAATCCCACGGAATTTGTTTACTTAATGTCTGAGACGACTTGACAAATATCAGGCCTGCTTCGACCTTGCCACTGCTCCGATTTAGTTTTACGTAAACCCCATCTGTTCCGAAGGGGGGTCTGCATTCGCTAATTCTGGCGTAGCATTAACTTATTGGCTTGACAAATGTCAAGCATTCGTCTTCGATAAGGGTTGGATAATAGGGGAAAGGGGTCCATCGATCAGACTACTTGATATTTTTGGTTGGATTGAGTCGATGATATCCTTCGAGTTTTGTGGTTTTGTTATAAAGGGTGTTTTTTTTAGAGCTATATAACTTTAAATTGCAATAAAACAACGATGGATTATTCGATTGACATGAATTTTATTTATTCGCAAGATAATCTTGTGGCATTACATTTTGAATGTGATTTCTGGAATATGACCGCCACAGCTGGCTCGGATGTAGTCCCATTTTCGATGACTTTTTCCAAACATTTGTGGCCGTATATCGGCAATAACACGGCGAATGTTGACTTCCAAATGGTCAATGGTTTGTGGCTTATCCGCATAGACGAATGACTTTTCATAGTCCCACCGAAAGTAGTCTAGCGGTGTTAAATCACAAGATCTTGGAGGCCAATCCACAGGTCCAAAACGTGAAATTAGGCGGTCACCAAACGTGTCTTTCAATAAATCGATTGTGGCACGAGCTGTGTGACATGTTGTACCGTCTTGTTGGAACTACAGCTCCAGGACATCATGGTTGTTCAATTCAGGAATGAAAGAGTTAGTAATCATGGCTCTATACCGATCATCATTGACTGTAACGTTCAGGCCATCATCGTTTTTGAAGAAGTACGAACGAATGATTCCACCAGCCCATAAAGCGCACCAAACAGTCAGTTTTTCTGGATGTAACGGTGTTTCGACATACACTTGAGGATTAGCTTCACTCCAAATGCGGCAGTTTTGTTTGTTGACGTAGCCATTCAACCAGAAGTGCGCTTCATCGCTAAACAAAATATAATGGACGTAGTGCTCGATACGTATTCCGCACAGAACCATTATTTCCGAAATAAAATTGTACTATTTGCAAGCGTTGTTCAGGCGTGAATCTGTTCATGAAGAATTGCCGAATCAAACTGAGAATAAGACATCTAACAGCTGTGAAATCGGTCGCCATCTCGAACAGTAATGCCAACGTAAAGTTATATACCTCGAAAAAAAACACCCGTTACCAACTCTCCAGTAGATAGTAGCGCTTAGAAGATGTTAAACTATTTTGTTATTGAACTATATATTATTACCTGATGTCGCTATATGTCGTCGACGACTACTAACATTTTATTCTTGGAGAAGAAGTTCCTCGTATGCGTTTGGAACTCTGAGCTCCTTCGGTAGCTCATCGATTAGATCCCTGGACTAATGATTCGGAGGTTGCGGGTTCGATTTCCGCTCTAGGAGGAATTTTTTCCGTATGTCATGCCAATATATCTCAATATTACTCACATTGTCTTATCATCAGATAGACAAATCAACATAGTTTTATTCTTAGGAGAACAGAAATTACCGGACCCAGAAAGAAATATCAAGATCTTCCTGGATATAATTATTCAAATCTATAATGGGTGGAGGTTAAACTTATCAACTGAATAGTCAACATTGATAGAACGCATCAAACAATGTGGTTCAACGAAAACTCAACACCTCGATTTTTCGGCTTCAAAATGAAAATGTGGAATATTTCTCCCCATTTGTGATTCAAGATGAAACAAATTTTCTGGTCTTTGCATCCCTGTAACTACAACTCCCTAACAGAGGTGAGTACAACTCTTTGATTTGAGATATTTCACGAAGAAGTAAAAATAAAAAAAAAGTATTTTCCTGATATATCTGATAATTAGATGATTAATATATTTCACAGTGTTCACATTAAGAAAAATAATTGCAATTTCCAAATCATTATCTCGTCGATGATTTTTAAAGATTCACATTGCCTTTCACCTACTTATTCAGCTCCTTATGCAGCTTCTCCTTCAGGTGGACCTCCACCAGCAGCCTTAATCAGCATATCATTGTGAGATGTTACCGCAATAGCGCATCCAACAACAACAACCAAAATTGCGAATGGGTGAATACAAACAGGTCTTGGTATGCACCCCATCTTGAAATATAAAAATAACCACTATAAATTTCTCTATTACATTGTCAGCTACAACTTTGACAATTAGGGAGGTAGTTCGGTGTCTACGTTGAATTTCTGTGCTTCTAATGTAAATAAACCTTATGTATACTCTGTAACATAAAAATGGAACACCAAGAAAGCTTCGAGGTTTTTTACTAATTTTGGCAGAAATGTTGAGCTTATCAGAGCTATTTATTGGACTGCAAGACAAAATTCTAATTAGACTGTACGAAGGGATACAGGATGTCCTTTGTTTCGAAAGCATTGATCGGCTACTAATCTAATACTCGAAAATCAACATTAATCGAAGATGGTGATCCAGGACCTAATTTGTCTGCATGGCCGTCTTGACCTTCTCTAGACCATGCATAATAACAATATGTGTGATTAGGTGCTCTTAATGTTCTGAGACTTATTGAGTGAAGGGCAAGGTATTTCTGTTAAACGTATTATACATTTAGATTTTAATGTTGATATCACCTTCTGTAGTGAATTGGCCGTCCGATTGAACGTATATAAAATACTCTGTAGAACATCTTCGCTTTCGGCAATCAGAACGACAATGTCGGCGTAACCTGAGATCTTAATCTCTTATATAAACACAATATTTGCGTTGTAAAAATCCCGATATCTGTCAGATAAATTAGCATATACTCGACTCTGCGGAATTATTTTCATAACAATGAATGAGACCGTTAAGAAAATAATAGATACATATCTGAGTCATGTATTTGCTAATTTATTAGACAAGGTATTGGGAATTCCACAACCCATAAACATGTTAACACAGGACATTTGTATGGAAATCAAAAGATAGCTCATTCAACAGTTTCTTCCGATTGATTGCATTTTTATGATAGACTTTTTATATGAATTTCGTTCTTTCGTTGATTTTATTATTTCAACAAAGTGTTACTGTTAATTTTCAATATTCTGTGTACCTAAGCCAATCATTTTCATTAGACTGAGCTAACTTTGTCTTTGTTTCTTCATTTATAGATATTTGTTAGTTCAACTAATGTATACATATTTTGTTTGATTCCTCTGTAGCCTTAATGCAGTTTAAATATATAGACGAAAAGTTGGCTTAGTCCAAATTTGTTTCCCGATTTCAATATTCTTAACCTTGTAATTTGAAGTTCTTCATGTTTACTCAAAATCGATGCTCACTGACCGCACCTCGAGAACTAGTTGACTAAGATATAAGGACCTGAGATCTTATGCTTCTTCTCTCTTCTTCAGCTACAGGGTGGTTTAAATTCAGTATATTTCGCTATATCTTGATTTTCGTTCGAGATTTTCGAAAAAATCTAGAACGTTTTTTTTTTCATCAATTTTTATAGTTTATAAGATACCTTACTCACAACATTATCAACAACAATCATTTACCTCTTTAGAGATATAGAGGACAGTTAGTGTTTTTGAAATCGGATGCCCTATCTCACACTTGATCACAAGTGTATTGAGATATTTAACAATAGACACAAAATACTTGGAATCTCCAACTAAATGGAAACTTTTTATGTATAAGGTGTTCCATTAAATGAACGAAGTCGAAAAACTCAAAAACCGGTAACAGGATGCTCAAAAAACGTTGGAAGAATATACTGGTCCCATTCAAACAAGCCAACTCTTTTTTATATTTCTAAAACGGTAATTGATACCTATGGTATATTATGAGTATTATATAATTTATGATAATAACTGAAAAAAGTTTAAAAATTTTTCGAATAGAATACCCCGAGTAGAAACCAATATATAGCAAAATATTTGAAAGAGTCATTTTTTAGAAACACCCTGTAACTCGAGAATGAACAAAGATATCTACGATCTCCTTTCTTATATCTTGTTTTTTCTAAAAATAAGATCGAGAGTTTTTGAAGATTTTTTCTCATAGTCTGATAGTTCTAGAGATGATTTCAATAATGATACTTTCCTACTTCATTTTTAGAGGAATTTCAATGTTTATTTACAACTCAACTATTTTTAGTTAATTATGTAACATATTTTTTCGGTAAATAAACTTCATTATTAATATTATTATTATAATAATAATCGAATGTGGGACATCCTGTACACTCACCATAAGCCCCGGTGCACACATACGACTTTTGCAGTCACGACACCGTTGCTGTGTCGTACTTGCGACCTGTGGTACAAAGAATCAAATGGGAGTATGCACACTACCCGCCGTGCCGTTGCGACGTCGTAACTGCCAGCCTACGGTCGTTTTTTGGTAGCATGTCCCTCTAGGCCGCAACTGTGCCGCAGTCGTACATGCGATCTCTCAGTACTCTTTTCTATATTGGCCTGTGCACACATACGACTTTTGTCGTGAGTTCGCACAATGGCAGAGAGGGAATTGGATATCGATTTCTTCATTGAAGAAACTAAAATGAGATGATGTCAGAAAAATTTATTGGGTAGTAGTATGTTGTTCTCATCAATTCTTCGAACAACAGGATTTTCAACAATTCATCTCTATTTCTCATGATCGGTGAGTCCGCTGGTAGCCTATATATTTTCTTCCGAACGATTTTATCATTGTCTATAGTTATTGCGAAAGTAATAAAGTGTCTTATTCAAACTCTTATAAAAATTTAAATTCAATTTTTGAAACAGCTAGAGATTTCAAGATCATATGAGTGACAGTTTCGTAGAAATCATGAAAAACTGAAAAAGTTTTAAATTTTTATGATCCAACAAATACAATGCGCACTAGTTTCCCATTCAGCATCGTGAATGTAATACTTTCTGGACTTATTTGATTATAATCAAATAAGTCCAGAAAGATTACATTCACGATGCTGAATGGGAAACTAGTGCGCATTGAATTGATCCGGCTCCGCAACCACGCCGGTGTAGTATGTAGTGTGCATTGAATAGGTACGACACCGCAACGGGTGTCGTAACTGCAAAAGTCGGATGTGTGCACCGGGCCTAAACCCCAACACCAGCGATTAGCCAAATTCCCCCCCCCCCCCTCTTTTTTTAGCGGCATTACGCGTACTTCTGGCACTATTTCAATTTGGTCCTCCCCTCACTCCCCCTTCATAAATGTCCCCCCACCCCTCCCCGTGTGCCGCTCCAGCCGCCAAGAGTTCCGCAATCCGGGGCCAACTGCGGTCATATATCAGACCGGAAATAAAAGGGGACCGATTCCCGCCAAGACAGTGTTTTATTCCGGGTTGTTTTACGATGATTTGTCAACGTTTCGGCTGCATTTATCTGCATTTGTTCGCAAAATCGAACGTGTACGAAACAGATTTTTCACATCGGCGAAATTTGCCAGATCGGGATCGTGATGTGTGTGTGCACGTATGGAGGGGGAATACAAAACTTTGATGTAGTTTTTTTTTTAGAGAGGGGGAGTATTCTTGCAGTGTTTGTAATATTTTAATGACAGTAAAGTTTATCGGGAGGGTTGCCGCGTTGAAGCAGAGTCACCTCTCTACGATGGTGTGAGAGGGTGTCTTAGGCAAAGATCGCTGTATTGCCTAACTGAAGACTCCACCAGCGATCTCGGGAGTAAACACGAATAATCATTGGGGAGAGCTTAAATTTGGCTCGAGAACGTCTCGCGAAACATTTAATGATCTTGTCTAGTGGTTGAAGCTCATACTAAAGGGTTTTCCAATAAGATGTTTCGTTTTGAATGACCTGGTATCCTGACAACTAAACTGTCATCTTTGGATATTTTACTAATAAACTACGCCATCACTTGAAATGAACGAAGCATTGAAATTTTTGAAAGTCACTATAAAAAAGGTGAAATTTTTGCAGTCACATTTGGAAAACTCAAGCACTTTTGGGTCGTCCTGAAGCACCTTCGTGGACGGCAATAGTAAAGCTGATAAAAAAAATTGGCAGTACGGACAAGTTGGTGATGTGGAGAATCTAAACCCTGTACGTCGCACTGAAACAACTGACAACAGCTGACGATTACTCTTCGATCTTGGAAATTAGGCATTCCGAAAGCGTAACGTCGAAATGAAGACTTAGGTCTTAAATATTTTAAAGTTCAGTTCACACAAGTTGACTACCATCAAGTCTTTGTCTAGGTGAATGAGAATGAGGAATCAATAAGAATTATATGATGTAATTACCATTGTTAATGGTTTTACATTTATCAAGATAGTCAAGGAACCATATACCATGCAAGTCCGACAATATGGATGGTAGCAATTGTTTGAGATATTGATAGCTTTGAACAGCTTTAACCGACCGATTTCCACTCAGCTGTCACTCTCTTTGATTCAGTAGAGCGGAGATGAATCTATCACTCAACCACTGTCACATACCGATGAGAAAATTTTGTTTATCCCTCTTGACCAGATTTCGGAATCGGCCATATTTTGTTGCCTTTTATCAGGGGTGAGCAAATGAGGAACTCATTTCGAGCAAAGCTTTCTTATGAGCAAATGATCACGCAAAATAGTGAATATACTGCTTTCGGAGTCACCTGGTGACGGAATGACTCGCCATCACTAGTCGACGGAAATTCTGCTTTGGACAAGAAACATGGAGAAGTGAGAAAGTAGCATTCTTGAAGTCATCCCAGATACTTGAGCTCACTAGAACTCAGAACTCTGGAACTGGAAAGCGACCTTCAGATCACGCTATGGTGAGGATAGCTCTAATGGGGACCACAAGAGGTCGAAGTGCAACGGAATCCCATTAATTAAATCTTAAAACTGCATTCTGACATGTTCGACTGCACCGCTATCTAATGCAACTTCAATTTACTATCGCTGAAAACCATTTCGTCGACTTTTTTTGTTGTGTTCTGCGCTGTGTTCTTCTCTTAAAAAACAGAGTTTTGTCACTTCTGGAAACTCGTTTTTGAAACAACAAATATAGCATCACTTAATATTCATACTTAGAACAAGACTTAACCCTTTGTTCCTCAATTTTGACACGCATCTTTTGAAGCTTGATATCAACGAGAATAAGTGATATGGCACTGTTGCAATAATGTTGGTATAGCACTCATATAATACAAATTTTACCATTTCAATTTCCTGTGTTTGGAAGAAAATTCTCCACTACTCCATTCAAGTTATATTTCTATTTCAAATGCAAAAAACCTTCGAAGAAACGATTCCCATTGAGTAAACCCAAACTGAATAGTTTGACGTCAACCCTTTCATCCTACATATTGTAGAAACCTTTCTTGTTCTTCCCTTTTCACACCCGCCACTGCCCTAAGACGTCCGCCCTCGTTCCAACGTGTGAAGAGCCAGTCAGCCTGCCCTTAAACGATAAAACTCCCTTGGCAGAGGCAAAATAACGGCGTCGAAAACGATGATTTATAATATATACCCTGACAAACATGTCCTTTTTACCCGGCCTCCCTTGATCCCCCTACCCTGCCTCCACTCGTGTGTAGCGGAGAGACTCCAACCCCCGTGAATATTCCTCTCACCTTTCGAGGATGATTTACAATGTTAGCTGCTGCCAGCTTGATATACTCAATTCAAATAGCTATCTTTCAAGTTCTTCCTCGCCCTCTGCTGCTTATCACTACGATCGTGAAAGATATGATACTTCATATTTTCGGATGTGTTGTAGAGAGGAGGATCTTTTTATACGTCTTAGTCCCGTGAGAGGTGAAGGGACGTGGGTGGAAGCTTTAGGTGGATTTGGTGGGGATGATGGAAAATGTTGGATTGTTCATTTTTTATTATGTCGCCGTTGTAAGCCTTCAGTTTTACTTTTTCGGATTAGTAAAATAATACTTAAGTTCAGAAAGATAATAAAACATGAACAATCACACCTTTTACGTCGAAAATTTTTGAATTGAATTTTCTCAAACGTTTTCCGTCAGAAGGATTAAACCTATATCCATACATTCGAAAGTAAACTGCAACGACTTTGAAATACGCGCTATCACTTTTCAATTATCTTTCTTATGATTTGCATAGACCATTGCGGTCCGTAAGGAGATTAATGAAATGAGCATTTTACTCGATTCATTATGTGACTGATTTTTTTTTTATTTGGATAAAGTTTATTCAAAGTCACTTGGTCTATGCCAGGAATATTTCTTATATGTATACAAGGGTTTTTCAAATTCCCAGAAATGTATTAGGGAGCAGGAAATTCATTATCTTACCAGTCCTTTAGTATGTATCGATTTGGTCACTTTCATTGCTCGAATGATACAGGTGCTGAGGAGTAGCAATTTTGTCGATGTTATTGGGTAGAGTTGTGCTGCTCATCTTCCTCATCTCATCTGAATAACTGGTTTGGGAAGTTTAAGAAAATTTCAAATACCAACGAAGGATTCTGCAGTCATCCTGAAAATGAAGGAGGTTTTTAATAATATCGATATTGATGTTTGGCAAAATTCTGTAGCACACGTTGAAAAGTCTAAAGATGAATATTTTGAGATCTAATTCCTCCAATTACTTTTAAAGTGGGTCATCTTTTGGTTTTTTCCTTCTCCTGAAACTCTTGTAGGTTCATTTACTTTTTTTTTTTCACATGGAGGGAAATTCACCTTATGCGTGGACACCTAACAAATTTCGACAAGTGTAAAACACCTGTTGGCACCTGTTGGTTAGTGTGAGACTCACTTTTGCCTCAGTGCGGTCGACTCACCAAGGGTTTGGTACTCTACGGCGGAATGCCCGTCTTTGTGTAACTCTGTTGTACCCTAAGGAGTGTGGGATAGGGTAAACGCAATTCGTTTCTGGTGGTAGAGCCATTCAATAGGTAGCCTGAAAAGCGTGCGGTAACTACCCATCTCTCGTTCCATCATTTCCCCCATATCTCTGATTACGGAACTCAAACCTGAGGTAGTTCCCCGCAGGCACTTTGTCATCAAGCCTCCTTCGAATTTAATCTTTCACAAGAAGACGGCTGTTGCACTGGTCTTGACCCAAGGGTCTTGCGATCTTTGCGAACTAGCACGACTAACGCATACCCTAAGTACTCACAGCACAGTATTCACCCTACTATAAGAAGGGAGTTTTTTTTATTTAATGTTGGCATTTTCTTGCTTCCTACTCGGCCTTTTATGTTTCGTTCTGCTAGACCTGTCAATGATTTCTCCCTACCTTTATGGCCTGTGTCTGCTCGGTTCTATGCCTCTATCTCCTCTTTGGTGGACCAGCTCGCCTTGCTCTGCTTCTCTTCTCGTGTTACCCGTTCTGCTGGTACCTATCGCTTGGTAGGGTAGAGATTAGAGCATGTTCTCAGGAGTGGGTGAGGTATTGGCAGGAATGTGGTGTTTGGGCGAACAAGGAATTGTTAAGGTATGGGAAATGTAGCAGGCTAGCCACGCCAGATTTTTTGGTCAGTCTATCTACTTTACAGTAGGCAGTTACTACAACCTCTCCTACCACAACAAGGTGCTGACCTCGGAAGAGAGGTTCATTTACCTATACCACAGAAATTTTCCGGGCTAACGAAAAGTTTGAGCTTCTTCTTTCTAGCAAATGAATTGGCCTCTTAATTTGTCTTAATTTCCGATCGACAGGAAATCCAGACTTTCTTTTTCATTGAGTTTACTTCGGTACCCCAATTCCTTCTCAAAATCGATGATATGACTTGGGCTGAATGCTTTGATTGCAGCCTGACTAACAGAATGTATCGTTATATTACATTTCTCATAGTTCCTTACTTTCAGTCATCTTTCTATTGCAAATATCTCTGCTCAACAATCGTCAAAGAACTGAGATAATCCCCACCAGACCCTACAACCTTCTTCAACATCCACCGCTACCGAATTCAACAGGAAGAAGCCAGGAATAAATCAGACAACGCCCGTCTCAAACCAGGACTAGAAAGCGCGAAACTTCAACCGGCAAATCTCCATCTTTCGTCTCCCGAAATGAGAAATGGTTACGGACTGCAATCCTGAAACATTATTTCGGGCCTCTTTCAACTTTGGCCATTCCAGACGGAATATATACATAAATCAAAGCGGCCGCACCGAAAACATTAACATCCGCCACTTTTAAAAGCCGTTTTGTATGCATTTTTAAAATTCATCGGGTAATAACTCACCGAGGCGTCGCTGGTGGGAATCTGGAAATTTCTTTGCCTGCCAAGATACCGTTTTGAATTTCAGATTTGGCTGAATGACTTCGCGGATATCTTAATTAACGCTACGGGCCTCGAAACACCTGTGCCTTCCGATGTTGGCTATTAATAATGGGCTTGTTCGCCGGGAACCGAGGAGATTGGGGTAGTTTCTGGATTGATTCCCGTTGTTCCTTATGGTGGAGAATTATTTTTCGGCAGAACAAATTGGTTTTCGTTGGAGGAGGAGATTCGTTAGTGAGAATATGAGATTTTCTTCATGTTATATATTTTGCTGTTATGTTATATTTTGCTTATTTGATGAGTGTATTTTGATTATGTAAATCCTTACAGATAATGAATGATACTGAGGAAGTCAAAGGAATAATGTATTAGGTATAAAGTCACTCGAACATCTTATTCAGTTTTTTATTAAATTTGGCCAATGACTGAAAAAAATAATATTTCTTTCTTCCACAAGAAAATGTTCTTGAATTCTTAAAAAAATGAATATTCAATGAAAAATGATGAATTTGAAGATCGATCCGGAGAAGAAATTATGAAAGATATCCATATAAATCCAGAAACGCGAAACACACATAAAGAAGCTATAATAGCAAAGCAAAATGTTAAAGACAATGAACATGTACCTGAAGAAATTGGTTTGGATGAGATTGAAGAAGACGACATCGAATTGGGGAGAGAGCTGGTTCCAACCTGGATGACAAGTAAAGGGTGTTTTTTTTAGAGGTATAGAACTTTAAATTGGAATAAAACAACGATGGATTATTCGATTGACATGAATTTTATTTATCCCTAAGATAATCTTCTGGCATTACATTTTAAATATGATTTCTGGCATATGACCGCCACGGCTGGCTCGGATGTAGTCCAATCTGGACGTCCAATTTTCGATGCCTTTTTCCAACATTTGTGGCCGTATATCAGCAATAACACGGCGAATGTTGTCTTCGAAATGATCAAAGGTTTGTGGCTTATCCGCATAGACCAATGACATAGCCTCACAGAAAGTAGTGTAGCGGTGTTAAATCAGAAGATCTTGGAGGCCAATTCACAGTTCCAAAACGTGAAATTAGGCGGTCACCAAACGTGTTTTTCAATAAATCGATTGTGGCACGATCTGTGTGACATGTTGCGCCGTCTTGTTGAAACCACAGCTCCTGGACATCATGGTTGTTCAATTCAGGAATGAAAAAGTTAGTAATCATGGCTCTATACCGATCACCATTAACTGTAACGTTCTGGCCATCATCGTTTTTGAAGAAGTACGGACCAATGATTCCACCAGCCCATAAAGCGCACCAAACAGTCAGTTTTTTTGGATGTAACGGTGTTTCGACATACACTTGAGGATTAGCTTCACTCCAAATGCGGCAGTTTTGTTTGTTGACGTAGCCATTCAACCAGAAGTGCGCTTCATTGCTAAACAAAATTCGCTTTTGAGAATCGGGAACAACGGCAATCTCATTTTGGGCCCATTCGACGAATCTACGCCTCACTTGATGATCGTTTGGCTAAATTTGATGAATTGCCAAACAAAACTGAATAAATGAAGTGAATAAATCACTTGACAGCTGTTAAATCGGTCGCCATCTTGAACAGTAATGCCAACTTAAAGTTATATACCTCGAAAAAAAAAACACCCGTTATATTAATTCTGATCATTATTTTTTGTGCCTACTCTTGTATGATTCTACTTTCCATTTATAGATAATACGAATGATTGAAGCTCCCTATTTTTCAGATGATCCCTGAATGAAAGAAGAAAAAACAGCGTCAGCAAACTATGATAAAAGGTCTCCTTTATCTCGAATGAATTGGCTATAGTGGGATATATTGGTCACATAAGACAGGACGATGTTCTTCCCTCTCCCAATATACTATATTGTATCCGTATGAAGCCTGCAATATCCCATTTGGAACTTCGACAGATTATAGAGATTCGATTAGTGCTCCCCAAGGCAATTGGGCCTGCATAAGGGAAGCTGGGATCTTGTATAGGTTCGACTTAGCCGGCTCAGATCTAAATGAAAGATAAATGACAGTGGCATCGACTGTATCATTATCGAATCTTATACTTTTTCAGTACGAGAAACCGTTTTGATGATAGGAGTTTTGATGCAGTAGTCCTTTGAATTAATCTAAAAGAACCGATACGAATAGGATTTTTGAGAAGCAGTATGGAACGATTATCATTGTAAAGTGTTTTTGTTTTCGAAAATGCCGCAAATTTCAAAATAGTATATATTCTACAGCAAGTTGCAGAATGAGCTCTTATTCCAACATTATTTCCGAGGCTGCAACTTCTCCTGGACGTAGGCTACGCCCTTGAAACTTCAGTATGTTTGAAAAACGTTTCATTTGAGGGGTCTCTGACGGAAAATTCAGGAGATATAACGGTGTTTGGAGGGAATTTAAATTTTTTCCAAATTTCGAGTTCAAATTTCTCGAAACCGTGAGCTCTACGAAGAATTAGTTAGCGGTGTCAGAATTGACGATTTCTGCATTTCTGATTAGCCGAATTTCGATCTCACCTGAAAAATTTTTTGTAAAAAAATTTTTGTAGAATTTTCCATATTCAACCCTTAGAAAATTGAAGAAAAAATAAAAGTTCCTTCATGGAAATGTTGTATAATTTTATTGTTTGATTCGAGTTTGTAGATCACGAAAATGCTGGCAGTTAGGCGATCAGTACATTATTTCAGAAATTATAGGTAAAAATCTGAAATTTTCAAGGAAAAAAATGATAATATTGCCGAGGCTACAACTTCTTCTATATGCAAGCTACGCTATTGAAACCTCAGTATGTGTCAGAACGTAACTCCATATTTTTTTTAGGTGTCTGACTGTCTGCGACCTATAATTCAGAAGATATAACGGTTTTTGGAGGAAATTCAATTTTTTCCAAATTTCGAGTTGAAATTTCCTCAAAACCGTGAGCTCGACGAAGAATTGGTTAGCAGTGCCAGAATTGACGATCTCTGATTAGCCGAATTTCGATCTCACCTGAAAGATATTTCGTCCAAAAATTTTCGTAAAATTTTCCCCCAGAAAATTTAAAAATATATAAAATTCCTTCACTGGAATATTGTATCATTTCATTGATTGATTCGACTATGAATAGTACATTATTTCAGAAATTATGATCACTTGCACTCTCCTAGTATGAGTTTCCGAATATTTTTTTCAATTTACCATAGAAATACATATTTTTCTGATTCTCAATGGAAGAATGTGCATTTTTCTCAGCATAATTCATAGAATGAGTGAATTCTGTCATTTTATTTCTGTTGGTGATAGAAATAGCGTTCTTATTCGAAGAAAAGCAGTCTTTTTTCAGTTTTCAAACTTCGAGCAAAAGAAATTGATATTCTCCAAAACTATTAACTATAGGAATACTGCTCCACAAGAAGATATCACACCTTCACTCCTAATATACAATTTCTGCATCATCAGGGCCTATTTTGAAATTCAACTCAACTTTCCTCTTGAAATGCCAAAATGCAGGTCGACCAGTACTATGATTTGATAAAGTATAATTCAACTTGGAAAGCACACTGCCTATAACCATGTAGAACAGGGGGTTTTTTTATTTTAATTCATATATTGTTGATTGTTGTTATTATCAATTGTATTGAAAAAGAAATTCTTGAAATCGAGCTCTTTAAATATTCATAAAAAATACATAAACTCAAAAATAACTTCGAGGAATGCTGCTCTGTAATGAGCTCTGAAACAAATATCAATAAAGCATAGTGTAATAGTTTTAGGTATATATCAGAATCGACATGTGAATAGGCCTCGAGATAGACTTGAAAAAGGCATATTGTAATACTGAGTTAAGGTAAAAAAAAACGAATGCTGCAATTTTACACCCAACGCCCACATAAACGCAAACACATAAGACGCACCCCCATATCATTATACGTAGAAATAAACATATCCATTGAATCCGAAATTGAATTTGCCAGCCAACGTTAGTAGAACGTTTTCCATGCGTTTACTACAGGCTGCACCTTCTCCAACGAAGAAAAGACGATAAAACAGATGAGAAATAACCAAAAGCGTTCGCAATTCCTCCATTCCAACGCACCCTTTCATATCAACTTCACACCTAAATAGATTCCCTGAGGAAGCCACGTGAAGTATAGACCATATTGGTGATGTTAGAATGGTTCTTTTGGCGGGAAATCCATATTCGAAATTAATTCAAAATAAATTTTTTTGAGAGTTGAAGATAAAATAGTAAGTAAAAAATTAATAACAAACATAGACATCAAATAAACAATAATGGATACTCAGCATCAGTGACCATCAATAAAAAACTACAATTTTTTGGCCAATTACATTTATTTCAATTCAATATGGGAACCTTCTTCACGACACTAGAAATATACATACATAATTCGAAGTTAATAAGTATAAAAACAAGAAAACAAACTGAGAAAACTGAATATCCATGTAGGCAATGGAAAATTATATCATACACGATGTTTGGAAAGTCATTATGCACTAATGGAAGAGAACTGAAGCTGATTGTGATCCCCAAAAACGCCTTAAAAAGTCATATCTTCATTTTATCTCAATCGAATACACATTTTTGAAATGAACTAACTGAACTTAGTCGAACGAAATTTGCCGAAGCATCCAAAAGCGGTCAATAGATTGACGTACATAATTTTAATAAAACGTTTTTATTTGAGGGATCTGAAACTAATATTTTAGGAGATAAAACGATTCTCGTGAAAAAATTGAATTTTCACTGATTTTTCCAAAATTTCGAGTTCAGTTTCTCTTAAACTGTTCTACGAAAAATCGGTGAATGGTGTGGAATTTGACGATCTCCAATTATGCAAATTCCATTCTCACCCAAAAATTTTTATGTCCTTAAAAAATCGAAAAAAGTAAAAGTTCTTTCATGGAGAGTTGATACCTTTCCTTCAAACGATATAATTACATAGTTGGGCAATATGAACATTATTTTAGAAATTATTTATAATATACTGAAATTTAAAAAAAAAATTAGATAATTTTTCTGGAGACTGCCTTTTTCTCTGGATTCAATATACGGACCGAAAACTTCATCATGTTTCAGATCACAACTCTTTATTCGAAAAACGTTTCTATTTGAGAGGTCTGTAACTAATATTTTAGGAGATAAAACGATTCTCGTGAAGAAATTCAATTTTTTCTGATTTTTCCAAAATTTCGAATTAAGTTGTGGATTGAGGAATGCGATCTAAAGTAATTGTAAATATTCAACATCATCTCAGTAAACGAAGCTATTCCCCAGTAGAACAGCTTCATCTATCCTAGGTTATTGGTTAGGTTATTGATATTTTTATCTGTGTCGCCTTCAGAATTCTGTGTAAATTTTTTCTTATTGAATTTAGTGTAACGTTACAATTGTCCATGAGACTTTAATGACGGATTTCTAGAGGTGGTTCAGTTTATTTGGCAACAAAACTCTTACCCAGGTTTTTACAAATTCAATGAAAATCAAAATATACAAAGATCGATCCTTTTCACTCTAAACAGATAATATTGAAATAAAAACTTAACTTGAATCGATTTTTAATGAATTACTCTGCTATTAGGATGTAAATTCTGTGAATTATTTTCAGCCTTCTGAACACCAGATCTTATCAAGAAGCTATAGTACTCCAATTCCCATTCAGCGAAGTTGATGTATCATAATAACGCCAGGTATTACGCAGGTATTATCTCAGTTTCAGACACTGAAGTGGTTTAACGTACGTACTATTCCAAATTCTGTATCTCAAGTACTTTTGATATTTTTCAATACCAAGTGAGGTTTCTGTTGTTCCAATCCCACGGGAGGTGCTTTGGGTAAATGAACAACGATATTAGAATATGTTAACCTGAATCTACAACTCCTTCTCGGATTTCTAACCAAGAAATTATAAAGAAATCATTAAATTTATCATAATATGAACCTGAGAAGTAGTTTTGTGAATTTGACACAATAAGAATTCTACCAAACCTGAAATATGTTTCTACAAGATGAATGACAATAAAAAAACTACTGTTTAAAATTTAATAAATTCGTTCTGGTGACATTATTACTTGTTGAATGCAAATATTCATGTCAACACTTACCGAGAATCCCGACACAATTCTCGCCGACAAATCATATTCTAAAACTCAAATTGAACTAGTAATGGCTGAAATCTAAAACAAGGTGAGTATCTTTCCTGAAGTCTCGATCATAATTGAAATCTTTCATAAAATTCTCTCTGTTTCTTTATTCAGATACGCGCATCCGTTGGCCCTTCATCGGTGACCAATAGCATACGATTAACTGACAAATTACCAGGTCTTTGAAAATTCCAGTGGCGTAACATGAATTGAAGCGTGCAAAATCGTTGTATGAGATTTCACTTTGTGAATATTAAGGCTTTGCAGGAACCAATCTTGCCCGATCGCCCTCCAACCTCCCACCTCTCGATCTTCGACCCCCTTTTCCATAAAATAACACCGGAACCGATGATTTAACACCGGAACTTTTCGCGGGAATGCATCGATAATTCACCCATCGGTCGAGAAGTCGAACGTTGGCCTTCCGGTAATAATCCGGCACCATTCGGTATGCACTTTTACGGCCCCGCCCGGACCGGCGTGAAATTGAAAAAGTTTACGCGGAAATCGGCCTGCGAGACCCGGATTTTTCCGGAAAAACAATTATCCGAGGTGTCCGAGGGTCCGGCCTCGCCATCAACTGCTCCTGGTGCGCGTTAGTTCTTATTGGACCCGTGGGAACGGTGCCAGAGCGCCTAGGTAATTTCGAAATGTGTGCGAGGGGCTTTCGATGTCGGATGAGATGATGCGTGTAGAGGGGGCTTGAAATGGGGTTCGAGGGAAAGTAACCTTGGTTGGAAAGATTTTCATTGTTTGGAAATAATGGTGGTTTTATTTTATTCTACTTATTATTATTGCAAGATGTGAGCAAGTTGTGTTCTGTAGGTTTTTTCTTGGACTGCTTTAGAGTTTAATTTTTTGAAGAGTGATAGTAGAAATAAATCCATTATTTTTGCATGAAAAACAAGGCTTTAATTACCATAGTTGGAATGATCAGATCAAGGTCAAATATGAGCCGTTTTTTTCGATTACTTGCAAATTTGAACGTAATTTCATTATCTCTTTCATAGAAGTCTTCGTCCCTATTGGAAAAAAATTGAGACAGTCGATTTTCACAAGCCTGTGTTAAGCGAATTTTTCACCAGCAGAATTGTTCACCCTGGTCAAGAACAGATGGTCACTTGGTGCCAGGTACGAAATATTAGTTGAATACACAAGAACCTCCTAACCAGGCTCCCGGAGCTTCTGGCGAATCATTTTTCGATGGACACTGGCGTTGTCCTGATGGAACACAATTCCTTTTCTACTAGCCGAAGATGCCTGCTTCTAGGCGATTGCTTCCTTCAGACTATCGAATTGTTGATAGTTCAGTTCTGAGTTAACAGTTGTGCCGTAGGGAAGTAGCTCATAGTAGATAATTCCCTACCAATTCTACCAAACTCACAGCAATTCTTTCCTGGCCGTCAATCCTAGCTTGGCCACCGTTTCCGCCGGCTCACAAAGTTTCGACTACGACCGTTTTCCCTAGAAGTTGTCTTAAATGATCCACTTTTCATTAACAGTTACCAACCGTTTCAAAAATGGGTCGATTTTTTGCGTTAATTCGTCTGATACCCATACATCGAGCTTCTTCTTGAGACCAGCCTTATGCAAATGGTTTCAAACGGTTTTTGTGCAATCTTCAGCTCTTGGGCAATCGAAACACTGCTTACATGAAAGTTGGTCTCGACAATGTCCATGATTTTATCGACATTTTGAACAATTGGCCTTTCAGTGCTTGGTGCATTTTTCACATCGAAATTACCAGAACGGAATCGAAGGAACCAAAATTGTCATTAACAGTATCAGGTCTATGAACATTTTATACATTTTCAGCCGCCTGGCTGCATTTTCGCCTTCATCGAATAAAAACTGTGAAATATAGCGTATTTTCTCTTTGCTTGTGTACATCTTTGGCGCGCGCTCAAACTAAACTGAGTCAACTTATCACAAAAATGTCAGAAAAGTTTATGTAGTAGAAAATCTCATCTTTCTAACGCCATCTGGTGGATAACTAGAGCTATCGATTGGAAAAAATAATGAATTTCTTTTTACTACACCTAATACTGTCATTCAAACCTAGTTTACTTTGGTAAAATTAGTAGTAGAGTTCGTTGATAGAGTTCTTATTATTCATAATACAGGTTGTGCTAGTACACTCGACTATCCAACCCCAACTTCCACAATCTTACTCTACTCTACTGGTTTAATTGTTGACTATACCAAGATGAACAGAAGTTTGGTTTTAGCAGAGGATATTGTGTCTTTCTAGCTGCTTGTGTGCTTCGGGCGCCTAATCGCATCTCTCATGAATGTGTCCATATTCTGAAAATTTATTTGGCTTAATTAAATTCAACAGTGTTTCAAAACCATCAGGTGTCATTCTCAAGCTCATTTTATATTCTTCTTGGTCTTCCAGAGCCAGTTATCTCAAAATATCAGTAGATGGTTCGAATGTATCACGTCTCTTAATCCAATCCCCTACCCAAATTCTTTAAAACCTCTAGACTTCACGTCTGGTCCTTTCCCCATTTTTTCAGTAAACGATTCCACACCCCGCTTTAATAAAAAAAATGCTCCACCCACGTCAGGATTCCCAGGAGGATTCATCTCGCTAATTAATGACTCGCACAATTCAGGATTATTAAAATCTCTTAAACGAGCTCCATCATCCCTCGCAACTCCCACCCCTGCACCCGGCCGACGGTCGCTTACCCTTTCAACTCCCATCAAGTGGGATAATTTGGCTTGCTGAGTAAAACACACGTTGAAAGTGAGAGTCTGGTACGGTTGTGACACTTGAAGGGTTGGAAGAAAGGGGATGATTTTGGGTGATTACGGTTGAGTCGTTTCCTGAATTGTTAACTTTACGGTCCTGTTCAGGATATGTTTAGTTTAGTTCACAATTTCGAATGAGGGATCTTCGAAGTTGTTCCAACTCCTGCTGATTTTTTAACTCCTGCTGAATTATTTTGTTCCTGCTGGGATGATCTGGCTCCTGCGGAATTTATCATGACTCCTACTTAGTTCCTGCTGTAAATTTTCCTGTTCCTGCTAAAAATTTCTAGGATGCTGCTGGAATGTTTTCGACACCTGCTAAATATTTTTTTCTACTGAATTCCACGAACTCTTCTTTTGAAATTTGAAATTAATTCAGTTGCGACTTTAACTTTCAACCTATTCCGACCCAATCATCATTTTCTTATGACAGCCCAAAAAATATATAATCAAAATCTTATTCTCTTATCGATATATTCATTTCTATAAGTAGCGAATTGTACACAACACCTTTTTGAGCAAAATATTAGTCAAATTCGATCAGAATTATGTCCTTCAATGTAAATGATACATACAGGGTGGCCATTTGAAAACGAATCAGACGAGATTACAGACGAAATAAAGTTTTTCGATAGAAATGCTCGGACAGGTTGATTTCTGTTTCGAAGGGGACAACTTAAGATGTAGGTTACGGACTCATAGCGCTTCAACCCTTGCTGCTACAACCCCCACCCCCAATTTTTGAATAGGGAAGATGGGGTGAGTGATACCTCAATTTAAAGGTATTTTTATACTGATTTCAGCACAGTAATTGTTTTTTCATTTTATGCATTAGTTCTCGAAATATTCATACGTTAGTTAGTTAGGAAGGAAGCCACAGTCATGGTTGTTTTGAAGTTCAAAATGTCGATTTCTCACAAAACACTACAAGTGCCATAAAAACACCATTTCATTTTCAAATATTTAGTTAAGAATATTTCGAGAACTAATGCATAAAATGAAAAACAATTACTGTGCTGAAATCAGTATAAAAATACCTTTCAAATGAGGTATCACTCACCCCATCTTCCCTATTCAAAATTTGGGGGTGAGGGTTGTAGTAGCAAGGGTTGAAGCGCTATGCGTCCGTAACCTACATCTTAAGTTGTTTCCCTCGAAACAGAAATCGACCTGTCCGAGCATTTCTATCGAAAAACTTTATTTCGTCTGTAATCTCGTCTGTTTCGTTTTCAAATGGCCACCCTGTATATAAATAATACCTATTATATTATTTGATAAATTTCAAAAACCTGCACTGAAACAGTATTTTGCATAGAGTAAATAGGCAATAGATAAAACTTATGATTTTTGAAAAATGTTCAGTGGTGATTTGAAATTCTGAATATAGAACAGGTGGAGAACTCTACAGTGTAGGGGAAGAACTACAAGGTAGAGGTCCTGTGAACTAAAATGGTTGTTATAATCGTGAACGTTCTGAAAATCAATAACTCAGCTGGTGGTGGCATCTGATGGTGAAAAGTGTGAAGTTAGAGAGCTATAGAAAATGATATCTCTGAAAATTTGACAAACTTCTGTGCAATTTCTAGAGATGTCATTTGATCGACATATGTATTGTTCGAAAAGTAGAAAATTGAAATGGAAATTATCTCTGAACTCTTTCAGCGATTGTTTTCTACCGCAACTCAATAAACTAACTGTTGAAATCACGACAATTTTGTTAAATAGAAACAAAACAACTATTTTATGATACAATGAAAAAGTGAAAAAAGCACTGAGTATATGAAATAACATTAAGAATAGAAACTGTTTTTTGTTATATTCTTTCTGCTTCAATAAACTTATTTATTATTATAATAAACAACTCAGCAAACTCTCAAAATTGAATCTTCTAGAAATTTTGTAGAACCTTATTGATTGTATATTGTGAAAAATCTTCATTTCCAGATAATTACAGATATTAAAAAAGTTTTACCGGAATATTTATTTGCATAATCGTATCGATCATCTAATAATACTTTTTTTTGATTCAGAGGTCATTCACATCATGTCGTTAAGCAAATTACCTGGTTCAAGAGAGGGAGTAATGTGGAAGAAATTGATCTGTTAGCACGTCATCTCTACATTTCATGAGATGATTTATAGAAGGTGTATTGAGCCAGACAGGAACTCCAGAAAATTATATTTCAATGTCATCTCGATGCACGGTAAGATGGATCACCTTTTTTATGATTGTCTAGGTATACACTTGTGCTAATTGAAATGATCTTCATTACATGAGAATATTTATAGACTCTATCTTTCCTATTGAAAGATTCATGGAAAGAATGACTTTGGATATAATATTCTTCATTGAAACCAGTAGGTTGTTATGATGAGATAATATAAAAAATGTGCAACACTGCAATTCACACAAATAACAGGTGTTTTTTTAGCTGCGTGCTAGTTTCGATTGTTGTTGTCTATGATTAGACAGTTAAGATTTGAGAATGTCAAACACTGTTGATGGAACGTTTGACGCCAGAACGACGCTTCCAAGTTGTGGAAATTTACTTTACAAAAAATAAATCTGTTCATTAAATTCATAGAGCACTTCGTCCATTTTATGGTTAACATAATCGGCATAGAGAGCAAACAATTCTTTCAGTTATTGATCGTTTCCGCACTAATTTTACCCTTCTCGATTCAAAACCATCAACAAGACGAAGAAACGTCGATACGTCGCCGTTCTCAACTTGTTGGTCTTTGTCCTTTGACAACAGGGAATAATATACATGAGGGTCTTCGCTTACGTGACTATAAAATGCAATCTTCAACATCGCATTTTTGCTGATTGGGCTAATTTGAAACTGGTTGAAGATGAGCGTTGGTACCGAAGAATTGTGTTTGGTGATGGAGCTTATTTCTTGAAAAGGGCTTCGTCATTGAGTGAGATTGAAGTAGATACCTATATGGAGCATCACATCCATTAAAATTGTCTGTTTGGTGTGGTTTACACGCTGGTGGCATCATTGGTTCTTATTTTTTCGAAATGAGGAAGGAGCATCGGTTTTACGGTAAATGTTTAACGCTATCCAGCCATGCTGATTGATTATTTGTTTCTGTGAATTAATCAGCAGAATATTAACGACATTTGGTTCCAACAAGACGCCGCAACTTGCCATACAGCTCGTTCAACTAAGAATTTATTGCAAAATCAATTTGGTGGCAACTTTATTTCCAGAAGTGGTCCTGTCAAGGGACCCCCACGTTGTTGCAATGATACTATGTTAAGTAATAAAAATAATAAATTAAAAAAAGTAGTGAAAAATTGAACTGTAGAATGTACTATGTAACTCCTAGCCACGGCGGACATATGCCGGAAATAATATTGAAAAATTAAATCAAAAAAAATTAACAACCGGATTATAATAATGAAAAATCAATTCGAAAAATATTTTTATCTAGCAACAATTGATTGGAAGCCGAGGTGGAACTGAAAAAGCAATAAGATGATGAACATTCAAAATTAAATATCAACTAATTCAACTGAATAAACCCATCAAAACGAAACTAATCTAAAAGATTAACTAAAAACCATTGAATTAAATGTACTAAACTAAACTGGTTATGTTCCAGACAGATTAAGTGGTCTTTTACATCCTTAGCATGCTTATAAATATCTAATAATTACTCAAGAATATGGAGTTTATGATCCCAAATAGATTCTGAACAAAAAACTCCACAACCCCTTCAGTCATGGTCATAAACAAGCGTTTTATTACACAAACGAAAAACCCCTAAAATAATCCATTCCAAAATATAAAAAAATTCATCAATTCCGAAAAATGTCACCCACACACAGTTATTTTTTCCAGACCGTGACGTCATAATTCGGTAAATTTCCATAATACCAGGCGCGTGGCAAGGGGCATAATTTTTGTCGTGGAAATTCGCCTAATCTGCAGACCAAAACCTCCGAATTTCACTGAAAATTGGAGTGGCTATGTAATGACTTGTTATTCAGGGGGATAAGGGATTCCTAAAACTCTCGCATTCAGCTAATATTCAATGTTGATTAAAAATTAATATAACTCTTCCTAAATTTGAGGTGTCAATAGGAGATTCCTTGAATGAATTTGAAAAAAAAGTCCTATGAACATGGGCAGGTAAACGCTTTGTTGTCGAGATACATGGATTCATGTAGTCCAACTTTTTGTGACAATTATATCAGTACAAATGATCGTACCAAGGTTGACTATTTAGAGAACGCCAACTCTTGTTCCTTATATATCTGAAACAATAATTAAATTGTATGATCTGTTATAAGTATCCTATAAATCATAAAAATTACTGAAAAAAACTTCCGAAAATTTTTCGAATATTCCGAACAGAAACTAAGATATAGCGAAAAATTTTGAAGTAGTGGTGTACAGCTTTGCTTCCGCCGTTTAGCAATAGATGACTGCAACGGTAAGTGGTAGTCGAATAAATAAATCGTAGATGACTAGATGTCATACAATAAGCTTAGGTATTTGTAAACAACATGCCATAGCAATATTGGTCGATTTGTGTCTGCATCATAAAAGTATTCTCGATTAAACATGTCAACTTACGAGGAGGTTTTAATTTTCTGCTTCAATATGAAGAAATTTGTGACCGACGCTCATCGAATGCTCTCAAATACCTATTGGTGAGGCCACTATTAGTGAAATAACGTGCCGAGAGTGGTTTCAACGCTCCAAGAACGGTGATTTTGATGTCGAAGACCAGCATGGCGGTGAAAGAGATGCAGAATTGGAGACAATACTTAATCAAGACTCGTGTCAAACGCAACAAGAATTGACAGGATCATTGGGAGTGATGCAAAGAGCTGAATGTCATGGAAATGATTCAGAAACAAGGAAATTGGGTGCGAGTTGAAGCCGAGAGATGTTGAACGGCGATTGTTTGCTTGTGAACGGCTGCTTGCAAGGCAAAGACGAAAGGAATTTCTGCATCGCATTGTGACTGGAGGCTAAACATGGGTTCATTACGATAATCTCAAGCGCAGAAAAGCATGCTTATTATATGAAGAAGTAAAAAAATGAATCGATTCGTGTATCGCTACAAAAGATGACCAGATTTTCAACGCGGAATTCATACGCTTTCGGAAAAAACGACGTTGTACGCCCAAGTATATTCTAAGGACCTTTATTTTTAAAACGACCTTAAGAATCACACTCTGAAGTTTCGTACCGTAGTGATCACCATGTAAAAGCATTCGAAGTCGAAGCGTTAGCGGACCCTCTTTGGCACCAGTTTTTTTCTTGAAATCATTCAAGTAATCAAACCGTCATGAAACCTTCACTCCTTGAAAAGCTTAAGTTTTCATTTCGAGTGGTCAGAAGGATATACAGTTTAACAACTGGTCTTGTATACACGCCTTTCTTGATCTGAATTTTCTGATTTATTCGTGAAGAATTCCTTCAAACACCAGGTTTTTCATTTCAACTAACTTGTTGGTTATCTGGATATAAGCATCATTCCTTGTTTCAGGGATACTGCTGAAACCTTTTTCAGTTAATTGGACTTTCAGTCTCAAATAGTCTATACTAGTGATCGGACTTCAAATTGTCTATACTGGTGATCAGACTTCAAATTGTCTATACTGGTGATCGGACTTCAAAATGTCTATACTGGTGATCAAAACTTCAAATTGTCTATACTGGTGATCGGACTTCAATTTGTCTATACTGGTGATCTTACAGTACCTCCAATGGCTTGATCGGCCAACCAAAGTTAAGTCAATTATTTCCAAAAACTGCGCAAGTCCTCCTTTCGAATTTTCCCTCCACGCATGTACGGAACTCATCCGCAAACGGGTTGACATCGGCTAGAGTTTGCCGGTCCCGCGACAGTCGCGACTGGCAAGCCGCGCTTCTCCGATTCAACAGTCGAATCATCCTCGAGAGCGGACAGAGGCGCGAATAGTTCCGATAGATCGCAATTTTCCGCCCGTTTTCCGCCTATCGAGGAGACAGAAGGCGTTTTCCGCAAAGTGAAAATCGGAAATGTATGAAATCAAGGGATTTTCCGATTTTTTCGTGCGTGAAATCTAGCAATTCCGAAGTTTTTGAGAAGTTGCAGAGCGCGACTTTGAGGTTTTGATAGATTTGAGTGTGGTGGAAGTTTTTTTGGAGTTTGTTTTTGGTTGTTCGATTGACTCATGTGAGGGAATGTGCTGATTTTGAGGATAGTTTTTTCGTGTAAGTCAAATAATAATCACTTTGTCTCGCTTTTATTCATTAACATTCAAAGCAGTTTTTTGTTTTTTTTCAAAACTTTAAATTCTTCCAATTGTAATTTCTCCATTTCACTATGTATTTGGAGAGAGTTGTAACCAAAATCCAAATGAAAAGAAGAGCACTGGCGTGAAATAAAGCTCTTGAACGCTTCTTTCTTTATGCGCCAATTGTAACCTTGGCGAACATATAAAGGATGTTCACAAATTGAACTTACAAATGAAAATGACAGATTCCTTGGGTCACTTCAAGAAAAAACATTCCTTTAAGCATTGCCCCGAAAACACTTTGTTTTCGAGATACAGGGTGTTGTGGTTTTTTTCATATCACCTTTCTTTCATAAAATATTCAACTTAAATTTGGCATAGATATTTCAATTTGGAATTTAAATCATGTGATTTGCTGATGTTAAATGCAAGTCTACAGTGTGATATTTTTTCTGGAACAGTGACCGTTTCTTCAGAACCTTTTTTGGCGGGACACTAGAAGTTAAGGAAGATGTAAAAATAAATTTTGGTCCAGTACTACACTTTTTGGTTTCGTGTAGTTTTGTCGTATTTGTTACTGATTTCAAGAAAAAAATTTCAAACAATTATCTAGTAATCCACAGGAAAATTCGAATTATTTTGTAGATCCAGTTGGTAAGTTGTGATCAACAAACTAAATATGAATGTTGGTACTTATTTACCTTATATTTTTCGAAACTTAATGAAAATTGAATAAACTACTATAATATCACAAAAGTAGAACTACAAGAACACCCTGTATTCGAAAACAAAGCGTAATTTTTGTTTGTACCACCAGTTTAGGTACATCCTGTATATACCTATCCTATCTGATCTGTAATCACGGAAATATTTACTTACTAGGTTTTCCACTAAATGACCATTCTACGTCGAAATTTTCATCTGGATGGAGCCAGCAGCTTACGTATAAACTGGAAAACAAAATTTCGAACGGCCATATTCACGGAACCCTCAATTGGATTTTGTCCAAGATCCTTCCGTTGAAAAGTTATCATATATGCGTACGTCCATGCAGACTGACATTCGAATTTGACGAAAAATAATCGTGTGAGACCATTCCAAGCTTAAAATTTGAAAATAACAGACATTGTGTGTAAATGAGACCAAGCGGTTCGGAGAAGTGCGCTCGAGAACATTCTTCTGCCAACCAAATCTTTATTCGAGAAATATTTTCATGGAATTGGTTGCTTTACCACATTTTTCCTCCACTTCGAGAATACTTTCTGTTATTTTTTTTTCCGTATGATTTAATTGATGTATTCTATCTAAAATTCAAATTAATTAGACGAAGAAAATAATTTCATTCAAAAATTCTTCTTTCGAAATATTTGTCTTTGCCTTTTATCATCATAAGGTTTGAAGCTCCATACAATGTCCAAAATGATGGAGAACACTGGAAGATCAATAACATTTTCAATGGAAGAACACATCTGGTAACGCATCCTTTATATCAAAATTTACGATTTCAATCGAAATCTCGACCGAATCCAGATAGACGAATGAATTCAACAACATAGGAACATAAAAAAAGAATCTTACATCCTTCCGCCAACATTTCTACAATTCAATTTATGTAAGGACACAAAAAACGTTCACAGTGAATCGACATCATAAAGAACCTGCGAAAGCAGCATCACACATCAGAACGGCTGAGCACAAAGAACAGCGATACAAAATGAGTTCCGCAATTTCAGAGGTCTGAAGTCAAATAAAATGCAAAAGACATTAGCCTCACTCTGAATATCAGCCAGGCAGAAAGCTTATATTGCGTTTTCTACAGCCGGTGATGTCGCTCATCCAGAACAAAACAATTCTACGCAAACAAAACAGTACTTTGGTTGTAGGAAACAATAACCTTTGGGGATTAACCTCTGTTGCAGATAATGTCTGTCGATTTTGCGAGAAATGCAACCCCCCGAGGCATCCTCCCACATGCGAGATGAAAAGATATATTACTTTGCTTGTATCACAAAGGATAAATGCAATTTCGACATATCATAATGGAAAAATGTCACTACATTTATGTATGCCATACATCTAGAAATAATGTTTAGACGGGGAGTTCTCAACCAATATCATATATTGTCAATATCGCAACTCAGTGGTCCCTGCCTTATTCACCCTCTACTTCCATAACGGTGCGTGGTGATTCTGCCGTAGGTCATTTGGCTTTATATACCAAGCAGCGTACTTCTGCCTGGTTACACTGGTAACTTACTCACTTTTGAAAGATGTTCAATTAAAACTAGTGATCACCCTTTTTGGATTTTAGATGTACACACATATTGGTATGTCCACTCAGGACCAGCCCAGCATTAGGCCTAAAAGAGTGAGGTGATCATTTCAGGCGCTCATATTTTGAGAGGCGGCAATTCGGTCCAACTTTCTGACTGCCTTTCCATATTTTACCCTTGATTCTTGAAAACAGCATAGGGTTGTTCCGCTCCGCTACGTTTGTCAACATTCCTTGTAATAAAAATTTCCAACAGCCTAACTGAGTCACCTGTAGATAAATAATAAATACCTAATACATGGCAGCTCATGCAACATAAACAGAACTCCCGATAACCCTCATTGAAAGAGGGATTAAATCATTATGTTTTTCAAAAATACGAAAAACAACACTACCTTCGCTTTCGAATTATTTGAAAGCTGATGTTTACACATTCAACATACAAAAAATTCCTAAGATTGTGCATTCGAAACTAGTTACGGTTAAATTCCAAATGTTTTCAACGGAACACATGTTTTTAATCTCAATTAGTTTTCGAAGCAATACTGAAACTTTGCATGCCCTACCACCCTTTATATCTTGTGGTGTAATCATTCTTTGATCGTACCGTACGAAGTGTCATGTGGATGAGAAAATCAGATATAGTACTTACTCATTATTCGTCAGCGTCGTCTTATGTATTGTATTTGTTCCGTTTTGCTGGTTTATAATATCCAAAAAACTTGGAAACAGTGTGTGTACTATATATGCAAACATTTCATTTTTCGTCATTCGCTAGAATTTAATTTTCTTTATGCAAAATTCTTCATCGAAGAAGAAAGTTCTATCATCATCTATGTATCTATCATCAGAGCAAGTGCTGTTATGAGGAAGGTCATGTTGTTACTGATGCTTTTTCAGCAGGGGCGCCAAAAAAAATTTTGCTTCAGGAGCCAAAATTACTTGCTCCATTTCTGTTATGATGTTATGCATTATCCCAAATAGAGGCTATTCTATTCTATTCTATTCTGTGTCCACTCACTCTGGAAATAGTTTGAGATAAAACTGCTTACTTCCGAAAAGTCGAGCCCTCTTGGATTTCTGCATGTTTGCTATCATCAAATTCTGCTGTAATTGCCATGAAACAACATTTAGGAATTGTTAAATTGTTTCATCGAAATCAGAGCTCATCAATTTTCATCGCATTGTAGACAAATTTTGAAATGATAGCAAGAACATTTCCGAAACATTGGGAAATGATTGAATTGCAGAATATACTGACCACAAGAAAGAAAGAAAGAAAAGTTTATTCAGAAGTAGGTAACAACAATAACAAACTCTTATTAATTTTAAAATAAAATGACATATATCAAAAACTGACCACAGTGTTGCCATTAAAACCATTTTTATTTCTTTCTCATTAATGGGCACATTGTACTCTCACAAATCCGACATTTGTTTCGTTGGCACAATTGATAAACGCATGTCATCATCACAAATTTAAATTCAAGGGACTCCCATAATTAAATTTGCATTTTCATGCCATTATAATCATCACCTCCTTTCAAATGCAGAATAGCCTTTATGGGCCAATTGTAACGCCAACCTGTTTTATGATCGACAGCCAACATAGTAATGTCAATCTATATTCTGCAACCTAACATATATTATTACAGACCCATTACCTCTGAAGGATTACCCATCCTGACGTGTATACCTACTGATAATATTGCAGGACCTTCAATGTTGGCGATAAATTCTCAGGTTTCTAAGACTGTTTCAATCGACAAAGTATTGAGTAAAATTGTAACAATTTCCGGAAAACATCATATCTCCTCGATAGTATCCTCATTTCAATTCTAATTTTTTTGTTCTTGTGTTTACGGTAGCACAAACGAAAATAATTGATATTGACCTAAAAAAGTCCAACTCGAATGCTTAAAATTATTTTCTGTTCAAGATTGCAATTGAACAAACATTGTGCTGAACTGAAATAAACGCGCAAAAATACACTGTTTAAATATCAACGTATTTAAATATTTATTTAATAGGTGGGTAGGTGCCTTATTCTGGTTATTATAACGCCATATCAGTTGACATTTAAATTTTTAACTGGCTGCAGGACTAATACCATCGATGGCCAATTGGCCTTTGGTCAATCAATTGCGTTTGTTGTTAAATTTTTAATTGGAAACTGCATTCGCTAGATTTTTATTCAGTGAATACTGTTTTGTGTGAGAACCGTATTACCCAGATATTGCTCCATGTGTTTTATTTTTTCGATTCGAATCACCAATTCACGAACATGAGTGCAATTTAATTAAAACCATAAAAGGAACGCGCTAAAAAACTTGCAACGAATAGGAAACACAACAAAACGCGGCAATTTCTTATCTTGCAAGGCCAATGTCATGGAATACATTTCAGCTTTCATTTCCCTACAGATACACCAACATACCAAATAAATATACCGAAATTTATAACGCGCTATTTTTTGAAATATACTTCTTCGTTTCTCTTTGAACATTGCGGCATGTCAAACAAGTTATTTGCAAGTTTCACGAACTTCCTTTGAGGGTATTTATGAATGATAACTCGTCTCATTTTGAGCTATAGCCATAAGGCAGCTGCAATTCGCATTTATTTGATCTAGCATCATCAACTTCTTGAAAAACTCTAATGGAACATTCGAATGTATCTCCGTGAGAACTCCGCTCTATTACTTTAACAAAAATTGGGAAGATCAAGTGCTCTTCTCCTTCCTTTGATTATTAATTATTTATGTAAATATAGCCATATTGTTAATGCACTTATTATTCTGTAGCTTAGGAGAGGAATCCCTCCTCTGAATCGGCTTTTCATCTCATACTGCCCAAATCTTAGTTATGTTAGTCTTGGAGTATTAAGGTATTATCGCTGTGATTATGACGACAATGAGAAACTTCTCCACTTAAATTCGAGGTCTTTACAATTTGAAATCTTCTTCAGAACAGAAAAATCTTTTCGTTTCTGGAGATATTATTTGTGATAAGATTAATTTGTTCGATGATATAATATAGGTATAATCTTGGCTCATCTTTCAAACATCTCATATCCGAAAGCTCATTTCTTCTGTTACTTTCAATGTGGCTTCATAGAGTAGTCTTCTAGCAGATTGATATAGAAGTTATCCTCGAATTTATCACAGTAATAGTTTGAAACATGAAGTCTTTGAATCTAGAAGTTTCAGAATTTCATAGCTGAAATTCGATACACATGATAATATTTGATATAAAATTAAGTTGAATATAACATTAGTTCCATTATATACTTCTCTAGGTAAGTTAATAGCATTCAAAATTCAAATTTTCCAATATGGAAAAGAGAAAAACATTCAGAATGAATTCACCGAAAGGGAACTGACTGGAATATGGTTCCACATAAGAAACATTTATTGTTTAAGCTTCTAAATAATTGGTCAAACGATATGGAATAAACAAAACCAATCCAATCGATATCTACAAACAGAGATATTGACTATGTTGTCTGGACTATTGCCATTTACCAACAAACATTAAAATGATATCTAATGTAACAACTGCGAGTAATTATTTGGATAGGATTAATATACTGCTCAACAATTGAAGTGGATATCACCACGATATTTTAACATTCAGCGTCGATTTTTGAAATTATTATATTATATCCCTCAACATTGTTATTTCACAGTAGAAGCAATAGAAAGAGTCAAAATTATGAGTTGATCGAAGGACAGATATTAATGAAAATTAAGAAATCCAAGCAAAATATTAAGGAATTGTTGCTATAATCATTTTCACTGAAAAGACAGAGTAACAAAACCTACACAAAACGTTTTACAATCTTATAGGCTCTAAGGTTTCTGAAGATCTCCGGATGGTCAGGATATGGCACAATGTTTTTAAAAGTGATATACTTATGATTTTTCAGAGTATTTTCTCAGATTGGCCATATCGAGTCCATGTTCATAATATACGACATCTTATTATACAAACAACCGCATTTTGCCTTCCACATGTGTTCATAACTGCAAAGTCCCAATTCTTCAAATTTCCCTTTTTAATATATTCAATGGACTAGTTTTCATTTTTTTGTTAAGGATTAATTCTAAAAATTTAAGTAAAATGAAACAGAAATGTGGAAGAATCTCTCTAGAAATTTCTAGAAATGAAAAAGTTATGGGACTTTGAAGTTGCACTTGGAAAAATAATTTCATAGTCTAGTGTGTGACGTCACGCCACTTACACGAGGCGACTGGTATTCGCAGAGTTTTTACGAATTCATTGGTGTACAATCACTTGTGCCGTTCGTGTCGTGTTTTGTTCGTTACACGATGGCTGAAAAAAAAATCCTACAAATATTGTATTCTGCCTATGTGTGCAAGCACGACAATTAAAAACCCCAATAAATTGTTTTTTCATGTACCAAATGACATGAATCAGAGGACTTAATTGGACCTAAAACTACTTCATATGTGTGTGAAGATCATTTTGATGTAAGTACCTATCAGTACTAGCTGTCTATTTCTGATAATAAAAATACTAAGGTGTAAGTTGGTTTGAAATAAGTTATTCAGTAAAAATAACTTTGTCCTTTCACGAAGCCTTTTTCCATTATGGTGACATAAAAACAAAACTCGAGTTAAAACTACAATGTACAACTACAAACGGCGCGAAAGCCTTGGCGCGGCTAAGTAAACGTAATTTATGGTGTAGTGATCACAGGCAAGTGGCGTGACGTCACAGACGAGTCGGAGACCAAAGACGTTCCGCGCTAAAATACGTAAATTTATATAATCTATTTCTCAGTCATTTATTGATGAATTTTCAAAATTTTTTCGCTGATTTATCTGTTTTGCTCTATATTTTAATTCTATCGTGTCAAATATAGTATTATCAACATCACTAAACTAGTCCATTGACGCAAAAGTATACTATTGATGGAAATAAAAAATTTTCATTTCTTGAAAATTGTATGTTGCGGTCATATGAACAGTTTCTTCACAACATCGCTTTGAGAGAAAGGGGTACACGTAGGTATGTTCGAAATATATATGCACTGGAATTATTTATGAAATCGATATTTTCTGTGTAAAAATTTTAGTACCAGACAAATTCAAATAATGAGTAATGTGCATGTGCATTCTATCACTATAATCAATCAATTCAATGATTTTTGGTCAGTTTGATCTCTTACTTTTTTTGAGTAGTACCTTTTTTTTCTCGCTCATATGAATTTGAACTTCATTACATGGTATCATGTGTTATTCACCTAAGGATTTTTATCATTGAAAATGTATACAATGAAAGTGGAAATATTGAAGTGAAAATCGATTAATCGTATGATAATAGAGAATAAACATAGATGTGTCCTTTGTCCTTAGTTTCGGACCAATTATATCCAAACAATGGATCTTTGTTAACGTTCAGGTTCAAATAATGCTTCCCTTGTAAAGATAGATCTTGAAATGGAACAAAAACGAAATCTACCCACTCACGTTCTGGTCTCTCTGGTACCCTTTGGCTATAGAATTCTGAATCGATTCGTGGGGAAAAGGGGTTTTTACGAATACCTCTATCGTTATCGTCGTAGAAAATCTTTTTTTCTCTTCATTTTGCACTTTTGTGAGCTGCAGGTATATCAGTTCCAGCTTCCGTCAGGATTCGCCGATATAATCCTTTAGATTATTTCCTGGAAATAGAGAAGTTTCGTTGTACACCACCCCCTGAATCAATGTCGTATCGGATATTGCTGAAATGTGGGAGGAGGACGTCCAATTCCCTCAATATTGAAAGGACCCCTTGAAGCAGTTCAGCATACAGGGGATAAAAAGCATGTCCTAGATCATACAAATTGAAATAAAAAGTGTCGTTTGTGATACCCTTTACCATTCAACAGGATCGGTTACGTTTGGGTACATAGATGTATCTTATTACTTTGAAAATAATACCAGTTGAGAGGAATTACCACCACGTGGCATTTTTCATTGATATTTCATTTCGAATTCGTATAACTCATACAAGTTACCACTTCATATTGATCAACATAATTTCTAATAATCACTTAACTTCCATGTATAATTTAGCAATTTCAAATTAACCGAATAGTGTGGTAAAATTAGTGCAGAAACTCACTGCAGATGTGTTGAATTCGCATGTTATCATATTGCTCAGAATCATGCAGTATTTCAAACCTATTTGTTGAGATTAAACGGTATAATTTACTAGAATTACGTTGGATCGATTATGAAACGACTACAATGTAAACCCTGTGCTTGGGCATAATCTGATCTTGAAAAATTACCAGCTTGGAACAAAGTATTATTGGCGAGTTCCTGATTCCAATCTTTTTTCGGCTTATATTCCCTT
This sequence comes from Harmonia axyridis, assembly GCF_914767665.1. Classification (NCBI taxonomy): domain Eukaryota; kingdom Metazoa; phylum Arthropoda; class Insecta; order Coleoptera; family Coccinellidae; genus Harmonia; species Harmonia axyridis. The sequence continues at coordinate 82,176,184 of NC_059501.1, forward strand.
AAGATTAGCACTCACGACCGTAATATCCATATGGAATTTTAAATTAAGAAGTTGTCAAGTACAATAGAATCGGAATCTGCTTTACGCATTTCTGAACATTTCTTGTGTCATATCCAGCGTTAAATTTCTTGAAGGGTATTGTTTCTCCTTCGTGTATGTAAAAAAAAATCCCTCATGTAAATACAGTGTGTTTTGAGTGTTTTCCCGGAAAAAACTGAATTTTGAAGAAATCTTGTATCGAATATTGTTGCATCATTACACCACTCTGAATATAGCCATTGATTCATTAATTAGAATAAAATTCAAATAAGAAGCTTCTAAGAAAGAACATTGTAAAAATATTTCTGAAGATATATTCTTTATATTTACTTCCAGATCTTGCTGAGACAATATGTATTGGCATTAAGGCATAGACCACTACATCTTCATATCCTACATCTTCAGACTTTTCGAGAGGGTAAGTGGAAGTATCAAAATAATGAATATAAAAGTTATCCCTGAAAGAAATATATTGTGCAGAGAACTCATTTTTATAATTACTCAGAACCTGTTTCATTCCATAGTTGAATCTCATGTAAAAAACTGTTAATTGATGGTTATCATTTCAATCTACAAAACTGGACAACAGAATTGAATGTCATATGCAGTCGAATGAAATCCACATTTTCATTCCCACGTTTTTGAATTTGTAAAAAAAACATGTTCACGCTAACTGGTCATACTCGTACATTAATTGAATTTTATCATCCACTTCAAGTCTTTCTGTTCGTGTTTCTACGCAATATTTCTGTTTAAAATTATGGGACAGGGTGATTCTTCACAAGAATAGCGGAAAAGGGTTATACTTCACCTTAAGTTTGTTATTTTTACAATGTGGAATATTCAAATATTTCCCCTCATAGTCTTATAGTATACAAGTGTGGAAATTTTCACTGTAGTATTTGAATTATTTTCGAACTGAGCTAAAAAAATAATTATTTTTGTAGAGAATATAATAATATGAAAAATAAAGTTGAAAAAATTATTCCTACAGACTGAGGTAGTTGACTTCAAATTTTGACTAGACAAATTCACACTTAAGTATATTTCTTGTTATTTCACTAGTGTTGGTTATCTAACCAATTCTCATTCATGAAATCATGACTGGACACCCCTTCGTAATTTTGAAAATATTGGATACAAAATGGTTTAATATATACTGGTTTTTCTTCGATAAAACCACATCATTTTTTATTGAAATTTTGTAACCACAATAATTACTAAATGGACCATAGCTATCATAATTGACACTGTATTTGAATCAATTTGTACCATTTCAGTCTTCACATGACAAGCGCTCAACGAGCGTTTTGACAACGTTTACAAGTACATGAATTTTCTTCGAAGCGTACACATGCCAACGCGCGCTTTTATGGAGCGCGCGTTGAGCGCTGTTCCAGCGCTTGATCGTAGTAAGTACGCGTTGGCTCGCACTTTGAGATCATAGGTTTCTAATGTAACCGTTCAGATGAGCGCGCTTGCACGAGCTGATAGATGCCAGAGACGTATTTACGTATTTTCGTTCGATCCGTTCGGTCATAAATATTTCGAAATGGAATTATTCAGAGATGAAATTGAGAATTGTCCTGTGATATGCGACATGACAAGTAGTGTATATTCACATAGAACTCAAGGAGTAGTATTCAGAGTATCCGTTGGAGGAATTATTGATTTTCTATAGACATCGGGATATTTCAGCAACGTTTTTATTCAAATTATCATTTGTCTAATGGGAAAAATTCGTATCTCCGGAAATACTCGTCGGAGCATAACCATATTTAGCATGTAGATTAGTATAAGCGATGGTATAAACTGTGGAATAATTATTGACTTCCTTTGGTATCCAGGGGTAGTTTTTTCAACCCTTAATCTTCGAAAATTCGTATCTCCGGAAGTACGCGTCGGAGCATAACCATATTTGGAATGTAGATTTCTTTTAGCGATGTGAATAAACTGTGAAAAAAATCATTGACTTCCCTAGGAATCCAGGGGTAGTTTTTTCAACCCTTAATCTTCGAAAATTCGTATCTCCGGAAGTAGGTACGCTTCGGAGCATAACCATATTTGGAATGTAGATTTCTTTTAGCGATGAGAATAAACTGTGAAAAAAATCATTGACTTCCCTAGGAATCCAGGGGTTTTTTCCACCACCTTATAGGTTTTAATTCAGTAGTTGAACACTACGATACAAAGAAAGTCGACGAAGTTGCCAACGGATGCTGGAATTTCTCTGTCTTGAAAGATATGCTACTATGTAACTAGAAAAAATTACTCTAGTTCTATTTTCATAAAATGAATGTTTTGTTACTGAAATACATGTTTTCAATTGCTTTTCAAATAAGGCTCAGTAAAAAGCCAGTTCTTCAGTTTTAATTGATGAATAATAGAAACTATTCGATCTATAATTACCTATCAAAACTCAAAAAAGTTTAATTTTCATCTATATCTGATACTGAATCAAGAGTCAAACCAAAATGTAGAATTCAAACTGAATACGGTTGCGGCAACGCGCGTTCAGCGCTTGGCAAGCGCGTACCATGTGAACGGTATCCAATTATCCAGAGCTCATTCAACGCGCGTTGAGCGCTTGTCATGTGAACGTGCTCTTATTCATACTTAGTGGACTGAATTCAATCGAGTAATTCAAAAATAATGCATTCTCTTTTATTCCAATATCTATTCATAGATTTACCTACAGAACATCTTCTGCTGGAAATGTATTCTACCCTTTATCCCAGAACAAACCTCATCGTTCAAATTCAACAAAAGAATGAGCAGACTGTTCAAATATCCAACAAAGAGACCACATTTCTGTAACAATTCAAACGTTAATAACCAGGTCTTCAAGTTCAAGATTACTCGGCCTCCTGTATACATTCTAGTATTCTGTGTATTCAGTTCCTACTTGGTTGCCTTGACAAGACTTAATTCTGTTTGTATATTGGATTCATTCAGGTCATTGCGTTTTCGGTTGATTTGAGAAATCTTCTGCCTCATGTAATTGGTTTGAGAATACCCTGAAATTGGGTTCTTCTTGTTTTTACGAATATTCCTGAGTTCCCTAATCCAGATCAAAAATTGTAAGTAACATCGAACGGAAGTATACGAACGTAATTATTGGTGAATTTAATGATGTTGTTTTGGGTATGCCAAGAACATATATAATTGGTATCAGGAACTTGAAGAAATCGAATTGGAATAAAAATTTGATGTAGAGGAATGTCAGCGTGAGTTCGAAATTCGTTTTTAGCTTGATGGTGTGTTGTTGAGTTGATGGGATCAAAATGAAAATTTAAATTCAACACCTGAGGAAATATGGTAATTAATAGAAGTATCATTGACTTAGTTACTACCAATTAATCAAGAGTAAAAAATAAATATTAATTAGTTGAGAAATAATTAAATCGAAATGTGAACTATAAGTGTTTGCATCATTAAATATCAATAATGATTGAGATGAAAAATCGTTCGAAATTTACACATATTATTGTGATGAGATGAAAAATATAGAACCATAACAATCAGAAGATTAATTGCTTCAACTTGGATTTTTGACGGCTGCAGCAATATTATTATTGAAACATGCTCAGGTTGAAATATTACAGTCGCATCTTTATTAGTTTTCACAAGAAAATAGTAATTTACGTAACAAGTCCGGAAAATAGGGTTTTTTTGGACGAATAGACAGAATTCCAGGACGAGCGTAAGCGAGTCCTGGAAGTCTGTGAGTCCAAAAAAACATTTTCGGGCGTGTTGCGTACAATATTTTTTCGGCAACCATGTAAAATAACACTATCGCTATGCTGCTTTCCATATTTTATTGCGATTGCGATAAAAAAACATGCAAATTTTTGAAGTGAGCACTTCCCGGACGGTTGCCGAAAAAAAAGTTTTTTGGTATGTCACAGGATTATAAAAGCTGACCTAACCAGATATTTCGAATTGAAGCGTATTGAGTTTAGCAAGACTCGAGTTCGAAAACGAAAGAATTATTAACTCATAAGAAATTTTGAAATATGCCCTATAGAAATTTTGGCTTGCTTTATTTCAACTAAGGTGATGTTTGTTTGTCGTATGTGGGTATAAAACTTAAGACAAATACAAAGATCGCCTGGAATGAAAATATTGAGATGAAAGTATTCTAAAAATTCATTTAAAAAATAATAAAAATATCAATAAAACTGAAATTACAATAAGAACAACTTTTTCAAAATGTCTTTATGGGAGTAAAAGACCAATTATCTGGTGTTTTATATTTTCCTATGACTCCATCAGAAATAAATACAGTCCGTGAACCAGGATTTTCAAAGAAAAAAATACATTCCTCGAAGTTTTGATAACTATTTGAACGAGAAGAAAAATGTATCTGAATCAATCAATATTTCCTTGAGGAATATCACACTCAACTGAGCTGTCATAAAATCCCGTATTGAAAATTTTTACTGGTATTTTTTTAATTATGGACTATGTTGACTTTTTCGTTTCCTTCGCAGATAACAGACACACATAGATATAAAAAGTATGATCGAAATATTTATCGGATTGAAAAAAAGGAGTAGGTGCTCAATTCCCTGAAAATAATTTTTGTATCGAATTCTCGGCCAAAAATAAATCTTTGACTCATATTCAAGAGCTTTTTGCATCTCAGTCAAGCCAACATGTGGACGGTACCTTTATCAAAATAAAAATTGTTGGAATAATTATTCAATAGAACACTTTCAATTTGAGTAGTTTATACATAAAGGGTGTTTTTTATAGAGCTATAGAACTTTAAATTGCAATAAAACCACATATGGATTATTCGATTGACATGAATTTTATTTATCCGAAAGATAATCTAGTGGCATTGCATTTTAAATATGATTTCTGGCATATGACCGCCACGGCTCGCTCGGATGTAGTCCCATCTGGACGTCCAATTTTCGATGACTTTTTCCAACATTTGTGGTCGTATATCGGCAATAACACGGCGAATGTTGTCTTCCAAATGGTCAAGGGTTTGTGGCTTATCCACATAGACCAATGACATTACATAGCCCCACAGAAAGTAGTCTAGCGGTGTTAAATCACAAGATCTTGGAGGCCAATTCACAGGTCCAAAACGTGAAATTAAGCGGTCACCAAACGTGTCTTCCAATAAATCAATTGTGGCACGAGCTGTGTGATATGTTGCGCCGTCTTGTTGAAACCACAGCTCCTGGACATCATGATTGTTCGATTCAGGAATGAAAAAGCTAGTAATCATGGCTCTATACCGATCACCATTGACTGTAACGTTCTGGCCATCATCGTTTTGAAGACGTACGGACGAATGATTCCACCAGCCCATAAAGCGCACCAAACAGTCAGTTTTTCTGGATGAAACGGTGTTTCGACATACACTTGAGGATTAATTTCACTCCAAATACGGCAGTTTTGTTTGTTGACGTAGCCATTCAACCAGAAGTGCGCTTCATCGCTAAAGGACGTAGTGCGCGATACGTATTCCGCAAAGAACCATTATTTTCGAAATGGAATTTCACTATTTGCAAGCAATGTTCAAGCGTGAGTCTATTCATGATGAATTGCCAAACCAAACTGAGAGTAAATCAGTTAACAGCTGTTGAATCGGTCACCATCTTGAACAGAAATGCCAACTTAAAGTTATATACCTCGAAAAAAAACAACCGATAGTACCTTCATCAAAATGGGAATTATTCGAAGAAATACTCAATAGAACACTTGAGACATTTTTTTGCGAATTCAGTCAATAAGTTTACATTTCTGAAGATGACAACATGGTTGTCGATACTTTAGTTGAATGCTTTTAAAGATTATGTGAATAAGAGTGTGGTTGGTACAACTTCCTCCCAATGATACTATTGACGAATTAAATGTAAATATCACTGTCTTAGTATTACAAGAAAACGAAAAAAAATGTCTTGATATAGTCGGGCATGTCATTAATGAATATAATGAATGAAAGAGGTCCTAAGACAGAGCCCTGAAGCACACCTCATTTCATAGAATACCTAGCGGAGTTATGTTGTTGAATCCGAGAGATTAACAATCGATTAGTTATAAAGCTTTGATTCATTCAGAGAAAACACTTCTGAAACCTTACAATTTATCAACTTCTCTTCATAAGGAAAAGAGCAGCGTTTAGCTACGTTCATCGCTTGGATTTTTTTTATCTGGGTCAATTGCAAAAATCCGCTTGTCTGGTAATTCCGCAAATGTATCTCCCACAACCTGGCTACAACCACCGAAATGTCGTCAGTCGGAGTATTTCACGCATTGGAGGTTGTTAACAGGCCAGGCACAAGTAGTAAAAGCGGATGTGGAATTGAACGTAATAAGATCCCGGCAGATGAGCATTGACCTAGCGAACGTGCTCTCTTCATGTAGTTTTTTGCAACCATTTGCAAATTGAATTCCGTCGTTTTCATAAGAGAGATGGAATGCGAGCCGGTTTTTTTTTGTATACGGTGATGACTGAAATATTGAAAAAGAAGATGAAATATATTAGGTATACGCTTGGAATTTTTCTGCGAAATATCTCACTCCGTGGATTTTCGGCTAGACTGAAAAAAAAATTCAACACTGAAACGTTTTTTTCGTCACTTATCATGTTTTTCATTCTTCTATCATACTCCGATTTGTTATACACTGTGTCCATAAAGTATGGAACAAATTTATTTTCAGCTAAACACACCTTTTCAAGAAATAATCCTGAAACACGTCGATTTGTTATTCTTATTTACCGTATTTTAAAATAATAATCTACTATACAGGGTGAATTACTTTCGAGTAATGACGTCACCGTCATTTTTTTCTGAATCAAACAACTCCATTTTGTTTCAATTTTTGGATTACTCTAGCTGAGCTGATTCCAAAAATGTATCACATCTTGATTCCAATTGGTACAGGGTGGACAGAATTACAATAGTCTTGTGTGTGCTCATAAAGTGACGCGTAACATTCTTTATCAGTTGAATTAACTATATTATCAAAAATACTCATTGTCTAGCGGCAACAAACAAATGATGACATTTCACAAAAAACTAGTCGACTATGTTTTTGTAAATTGATAAGGAATAATTTATTTCATATTCTGTCTCCTAGACCACAAGTACCAAACATGTTTGGGAACAGCTCATTTCTATTAATCTAAAATGTAACAAACTACAGGGTGTTACATTCAAATCAATTACCGCTAGACAATAAGTATTTTTGATAATATTGTTAATTTAACTAATAAAGAATGTTACGCGTTACTTTATGAGCACACACAAAACTATTGTATTTTTATCCACCCTGTACCAATTGGAATCAACATGTGATACATTTTTGGAATCAACTCTGCTAAAGTAATCGAAAAATTGAGACAAAATGGGGGTGTTTCATTAAAAAAAAATGACGGTGACGTCATTACTCGAAAGTAATTCACCGTGTATATTAGATTAATATTTTAAAATACAGTAAATCAAAATAAAAAATCGACGTGTTGCAAGATTATTTCTTAAAATGATCTGTTTAGCTAAAAATAAATTTGTTCCATATTTTACGGACACAGTGTATATACCGAGGGATTATTTTAAGTGGAATCAGTGAAAAATCTCGAAAAAGAAACAAGATCTTGGGTAGAGTTATGCGGTACTGATGATCCCTAATAAGGGCGAAAGCGGTATCGCTATTCTCCCTCGATGACATGCATTCTCCTTGGGTTACTTTTGATTATGATTCCTACGTAATAGCGTGGAGATCTTCTGTCTGATAATGGTTATGTTGATGGCATTATGCTGATACATTAACCAGATAGATAAATCTATATAGTATGATATTATTACACCATTGGAAATTGTTTTTCTTTTAATATGCAAGTTTATTCAGCTGTTTTCCGCTGATTTGAAATTGAACTTACGTAAACTAAATATTGGCTATTTATCAAATTGGTTTCCGTCACCCTAATGACCTGTCAAGATTATTGTTGTAAAATTTCTTAGAGTAGCTTTCAGAATTTTCCTTCGAAGTGGTTCAAAGTTCGGTCATACCAAACATTGAAGAAAATGGTCGTTCTGCAAGATTATAATTAATTATTCATGTTCCAAAAAAAAGCAACATTGCACAGGTGTCGCCTAACACGGTTTTCGATTTATCGACTTGCAGTTTGAGCCATACCATATGATTACAGTGACGGTTCACCATTACTATAACTGGTGTCAGGAATTTTTCCTAAAGTCAAGAGTATCAATTACCAGTACCCCAAATGTGCGATAAATCATTGGCTTAATGTTTCGAGATCGATTTTCGTGCTGAAATACTAGGAATTTTCCACAATTGGTACCGAACATGCCAATTATTTGATGCTGTTATTGGAACGTACCAAAAGTGAGGAGTCAATTGAAAATCGATTGATGTGAATAGATTCGAAGAAATTGACGTTCTTTATTTCGTGGAATTGTATGGAATTAATTATATAAGTCGATGGTTTGAAATTTTTATACAGGCTGTTCCAGACTTGGTGGTCAATAATTTAAAATCGCATTGTAGATACCATTTTCGAGAATAACGAATTCGGGGAACTATCGCAATCAAGAAATGAAAGTGAATTGTAAAATTTCGGAAAAAGCAAACTAGGCAGTAGAAAACTTATTTCCAAAAGGGTTGCCAAACTTCCAAGACGAAGAATATCAAACTTTTGTAAAGTGGATGGCAGAAAACTGTGCTGCTCAGTGCTTGATGACAGTCGCTTCCATTTTTCCTTTTCACAAAGAAAAATATGTGGAACTGACACAAGTCCTCGACGCTTGAAAAAAGTTTTTTTATAACATTAAATCCCTACTGCTGTGCCCATAACCTTTAGTGGAAGATTTTTATAGCAATAATAGTAGCAATTTAATGAACAAAAAAATGTTTATTACATAACATGAGAAGTAAGAAGCAGGGTTGGCGTTAGGAGTGAAACAGTGAAGCTAATGTTTCAGGCGCCTCTTTTCGATGGGCGGCAATTTAGCCCAGTTTGTGGCCGCCCTTTCATATTTCTGAAAAAATATAGTCTTGATTCTTAAAAACATCACGAGGGTGGTCCGCTTTGCTGCGTTTATCAACATTCCCTGCAATGAAAATCTCCAAACCGTCTTCACTAAACCGCCGGTTCAATGAATAACACATGGTAAGAAGCATATTTCGCACGACTAGAAAGTTAATTCTAGTAATTTTAGGAGTGCGTAATTGTATTACTACTCGAGTTGTGTGCTATACTTTTTTACGACAGCAATATTTCCTATGAAGACATAGGCAAATCTATATGAGGATATTGAATCAGTTAGATTCAAACCTTTTGGCAAAACCATCGGATGTTATGCCATTCATCTTCGATTTTGAAAGGCCCTCTGAAACGTTCATAACTGATCGTCCTAGTGCAATAAGTTCCGTGAATCGTTTAGACGAAAAGTCATCCATATGGTTCACCGATGGATCAAAATCAAAGAGAGGTACTGGCATTGGGTTATATGGACATAAACTGAAGATCTCTAAAGCCCTGTGAAGTGAGCCCTTAATTTTACAGACCGAGGTACTGGCTGTTTACGTATGCGCTCAGTAGTGTCTTAAAATGAACCTCAAGGTAACGCATGTCTACATCACCACGGACAGCTAGACCACGCTGAGATCCCTGGTATCGTACTGCCAGGAGTCTCTGTTGACCTGGGAGAGCCTTAACACCATTAGGTAACTGCCAGAGGCAATAAAATGACTCTACTATGAGTACCAAGGCACTGTGGTGTTGAAGGATATAAAAAGCCGCTCAATACCTGCTGAACCTGAGTCTTTCTGTGGGCTAGGAACAGACCAATATGAGGCAGCGGTCCAGCAATGGAAGGTGAATAACAGAATAACTCTCTGGACAAACACTCTTGGTCAAGAAATTCGTGAAGATTTTACCTACCTACGTCAAAAAAGCTCTTGAAGCTGTCACGAGCCGATCTTCGGGTGATGATGAGACTGCTGACGGGGCACTATCGGTACAAACATCATTTGTACCGCATGGGAAAGTCAGCAGATGAGATTTGCAGGCTCCGTGGATCAGAAGCAGAAACAGCTGATCACAAGCTATGCAAGTGTCCAGAACTGGCTGGCCTAAGAAACATATTTATGGGGAAGCTGGTCCTGGATACCCGAGAGGTAACGACCAAGGCCCCTAGGGAGGTCGTTAGTTTTATCAAGGCCATTGACGAACTCCTTGGGTACCCATTAATGTGTAGAGTAGAGAACAAAAGATCTACATGGTCGCAGTTGCCGGAAGGCTTACCGAGCCATAACGACCCCATTTCAAATAATGATAGTAATAGGCAAATCCAAAAATTGGTGTGAAATTGAAGATAATTAAGAAACTTCAAAATGTTATCGGCTACGCAGGCTGTTATCGATTCGTTTCCGTGGCAACTATTAAATGATTTATCTTATTGGTTATTCGCCGTACGATTTACTTTCCTGTTGCTACCGTATTGGTTGTTGATCGAGCTTTCTGTTTACTGCAAAGTTTCACGTTGCAGTTACATAGTTGGCGAGATGTACAAATTTCGTCACTTTCTCTAGGGGAGTGAAAGAAGCATATTACGCACGACTAAAAAAGGCTACGTACGAGCCGCGAAGCGGCGAGTTTTTAATTCTAGAAGTGCGTTATTGTCTTACAACTCAAGTTGTGTACTATACTTTTTCTGCGACCACATTAATTTCCATATATACTTAGGCAGATACAAAAAATGCCATGGAAACTAATAACAGCCCGCGTAGCCGATAACCTTTTGACGTTTCGTAATTGTGTCGCGATTTGCACCAGTTTTTTTATTTACATGAGTTTTTATCGAAATGAATGCGGTCGTAGAAAAAGTATTGTACACAACTCGAGTTGTAAGACAATAACGCACTTCTAGAACTAACTTTTTCTAGTCGTGCGTAATGCTTCTTGCAACTCTTGTTGTAATACACTAATTATTACCTCAACATTTTTGATTTTTCAAAGAATATATCTTGAGAAAATTACGAAACCATTCACAATCTAGTATAGCAATTGGCATAGTTGAAACAATCAACTGCCATGCAGTAGAGGCTTTCTCTTCTACACCCCTTCTTTCAGACTCCAATTCTGAATATTCATAAAGGGTGTTTTGTTTAGAGCTATAAAACTTCAAATTGCAATGAAACAACGATGGATTATTCGATTGACATGAATTTTATTTATCCGCAAGATAATCTTGTGCCATTACATTTTAAATATGATTTCTGACATATGACCGCCACGGCTGGCTCGGATGTAGTCCAATCTGGACGTCCAATTTTCGATGACTTTTTACAACATTTGTGGCCGTATATCGGTAATAACACGGCGAATGTTGTCTTCCAAATGGTCAAGGGTTTGTGGCTTATCCGCATAGACCAATGACTTCACATAGCCCCACAGAAAGTAGTCTAGCGGTGTTAAATCACAAGATCTTGGAGGCCAATTCTCAGGTCCCAAACGTGGAATTAGGCGGTCACCAAACGTGTCTTTCAATAAATCGATTGTGGCACGAGCTGTGTGACATGATGCGCCGTCTTGTTGGACCCACAGCTCTTGGACATCATGGTTGTTCAATTCAGGAATGAAAAAGTTAGTCATCATGGCTCTATACCGATCACCATCGACTGTAACGTTCTGGCCAACAGCCCGTTTTTCTGGATGTAACGGTGTTTCGACATACACTTGAGGATCAGCTTCACTCCAAATGCGGCAGTTTTGTTTGTTGACGTAGCTATCCAACCAGAAGTGCGCTTCATCGCTAAACAAAATAAAATGGATGTAGTTCGTGATACATATTCCGCACAGAACCATTATTTTCGAAATAAAATTGCACTTTTTGCAAGCGTTGTTCATGCGTGAGTCTATTCATGATGAATTGCCAAACCAAACTGAGAATAAATCACTTAACAGCTGTTAAATCGGTCCACATCTTGAACAGTAATGCCAACTTAAAGTTATATACCTCGAAAAATAACACCCGCTACGATATAAATTCAATAAAAGTACAGAACTTTCAAATTAACATTTTACTTTATGTGTAATCGACTAGAACCTTCAAAAACAAATTGAATTAAATTTTTCTCCCAAATCATGTTTCATCTATTAGTTTATGAACAACCACCATAATGAATATGCAAAACCAAATCATAATGAAATAGCTTCATCCGAGATGAATAGAGAGCCAATTATACATAATGCTGTGAAAGCGAGTACCGAATTTGTGGTTGGGTCAATGGTTCTAAACTATCCATAAATCTGTATTTCTGCATGCACCGGCATAACCGTTGAATTAAATTTGCATTTTTATCAATTTTCGTTTTCCAATTTCCAAATGGAATAGTTGATTGGTATTCGGCCCTGAATAGAACTCGAAAACTGGAATTCGTTCGATGAAATATGTAAGTGCCACATTAATCTGGGGAAACCACGCTAGAGTCTGGTCATTTTTGGGTCAATGGAATCATTATGGATTAGTCATCTCTTGAATTTGATGGAAATTTTTGAAGATTTAGAGTTATATTCTATCTGTCATGAATTTCAATGTCAAATGTCATGAATGTCAATGTCAAACAACTCACTTTTTGTCACATATGAAGTTTCCAACTTTGAGTTGCAATTTGTTAATTGTTGAATTGAAAGCAATTTATTTAGAGATCAAGTAACGGGTGTTTTTTTCGAGGTATATAACTTTAAGTTGGCATTACTGTTCAAGATTGCGACCGATTCAACAGCTGTCAAGTGATTTATTCACATTTTTTGGTTTGGCAATTCATCATGAATAGACTCACGCCTGAACAACGCTTGCAAATAGTGCAATTTTATTTCGAAAATAATGGTTCTGTGCGGAATACGTATCGTGCAATACGTCGATTTCATTTTGTTTAGCGATGAAGCGCACTTCTGGTTGAATGGCTACGTCAACAAACAAAACTGTCGCATTTAGAGTGAAGCTAATCCTCAAGTGTATGTCGATACACCGTGACATCCAGAAAATCTGAGCCATGATTACTAACTTTTTCTTTCCTGAATTGAACAAACATGTTGTAAAGGAGCTGTGGTTCCAACAAGACGGCGCAACATGTCACACAGCTCGTGCCACAATCGATTTATTGAAAGACACGTTTGGTGACCGCCTAATTTCACGTTTTGGACCTGTGAATTGGCCTCCAAGATCTTGTGATTTAACACCGCTAGACTACTTTCTGTGGGGCTATGTAAAGTCACTGGTCTATGCGGATAAGCCACAAACCCTTGACCATTTGGAAGACAACATTCGCCGTGTTATTGCCGACATACGGCCACAAATGTTGGAAAAAGTAATCGAAAATTGGACGTCCAGATTGGACTACATCCGAGCCAGCCGTGGCGGTCATATGCCAGAAATCATATTTAAAATGTAATGCCACAAGATTATCTTGCGGATAAATAAAATTCATGTCAATCGAATAATCCATCGTTGTTTTATTGCAATTTAAAATTCTGTAGCCCTAAAAAAAACACCCTTTACGTTTCCTAGTAGACTAAAAGATCATAATCAATAACAGTCAATTCTCATATTGAAAAAAATTATAATAGAAACCCAATTCAACCTTAATCGTATTGAAAGCAAAGAGAAATATATGCAAATGATGCACTGTACCCTGACAACATACAATAATAAATGTCTCCAAATAGGTATTTAAATGAATTCATCGCTGTGTAATGAATGTCAACTTTATCAATGGAATTATGTTCATTTGAATACGCGATATAGCTATCTACCATTATGAGTGCAACGTTGATAGCCAGTAGCAATTAAATCGATTAGTGTTGATTGATGGAAAGTCAATTAGTTTAGAACACTTCTTCGAATGCAGAATCAGAAGGACGAAATTTTATTGGAGGATTTACTGAGACTTAAACGAAGATGTTGAACCTGTTTAGAGTCCCTGTTTATTGTAGGGACAACATTGTCGACACTCTCAATTATATTATTTTTCTGGTTTCTTGGTATTTATATTACACGGTTATAACATTACATAATGGGTTGTATAGTCTGTATGAAAATGAAAAATGGTAGAAGCTCCTTCAAAGTTCTTATCTCGGTTGAAATTATTTTCTTGCATCTAAATCCAACGTGAAATTTGAAAGGAAAATTTTATGCTTCGTTTCTAAAATGTCAGCAGTCTCAGGTATGTTTGTTATATTATTTCTTGAAACACTATTATCTCCCGAATTAATCTAAGTTGGGCATGCATAACAAGCATCAGAGAGAAAAGTGTATTGACTGCCATCGACCTGAGGCCCTTCAGCCTGAACAAGCATCATTTATTCAAAATAGCTGAAATGACTACAGGACTACTCACCTCAGCCAAATTTCATCAAAATCAGATATATTAGAGTTTCGTGAATTTCCAATTTACAAATGTGCAATGAGTAGGTACTGTATTTACGAAAAGGTTCACTTATGTATCAATCTGAATACGGAATATCATCGAAATTGAACTGAAATTTTGTGGTCCCTGAAATTTCACGTTTTTTTTATATTATGCAAATCTCACCGTAATTGTGAAGAGCTTGCATTTCTATGGTGGTATTTACAGTTTAATCCGAACATTCATACGAAATTTCGTCAACATCCTCTCAACAGAAAAGATGAAATTTCACGACAAAATGTTCAAATCAAATTTCATCAAAATTTAGAATTTGAAGACTATTATAGGGACTTAGGGGAATAAAGACAAACATGAAACATGGTATTTTTTAGAATTGACTGAATTTTCAAAGCTTATATGCCTTCAGTAGACAAGAAACATATATATGCATATCCGTCGAAAACTTACACTCAAAATTGTAGAATTGAAACTAGGAAAACTATAGAATGCTAGTAATAAGTGGCTTGCTACAATTTTTACAAGTACAATAGCATTTGATTATAAACACATGAAATGTGATCACCTATACAGATGCTGATCCTGCTCAATGATGCATAGCACCAGCAAAAACTTATTTTGTTTTCAATGACATAGCTGTCTGCGTTTTTTGGATCTGAATGAATCTAAAATTGAGTCAATTATTCAGTTGAAAACAATGACGAAAATTTCCAGAATTATAAATTCCCATAAATTATCCACTGGATTTTTTGTGCATATGAAATTCCATTGATTCAATTTCGGCGAAATGTACAATTGTTTTGAGCACTTGACTTTTCCATCCTACAAAACCAATGGATTAACGTTATAATAGAAAATTTTCGAAGCACCCATCTCAACACTCGTTCCCTGAACATATCTAACTATCATTTTGGTATAATATCTCTTCGAAAATTCTCGCAAAAACCCTAACCAAAACAGCCGAAAGCCCCAAGAGCTAGTAATATGATGGTACAACAAAATTCTCAATCTATGCCATCATCAAATTAACCGTAAAATTCCGAGTAAAATTCCCATAAAATTCAGAATGCAATTAGATATGATAAAGGTTAGGAACCAGTTTTGTTGAAATCAACACCTCTGAAGGTGATTCCCCAGATCAATGAGGAAGATAAAATGGAGGAATTCAATTAGGAACATAGAAAACCGACATTTGATCAGATATTTCGAGTGATCTTCAGAAATATTGGCCCTTGAAATCCATTTGGCTCTGGGTCAGAAACTTTACAATTTATTCGTATGAATTTTTAAGAATGTGTTAATGATTTATGGACAAAGTATTCGTGGCATACCACCGACGTAGATGTTGTGAATTTTTTATTCGGATGGGAAAAGTTGTTCGTTCTATTTTTATAAGCTCAGATTAAATATACGTATAAATCTTACCCTTGAAAAAAATATATTCTCGTAGTAAACAAGAAAAAGCCTTGAAATAACAAGAAGGATATCTGATCAAATATTTATTTCCTCTGGCATTTCAAGTTGGGGTCTACAAAATATTTACGTAACTCAAAATAAATATTGGGGAGAATTCAAATCGAATATTTTTCGTAGAAAACAATTTTCTTTGGTTTCAACCAACGAGCATATCAAAATCTTCTGAAGAATTTAGATTTTCTATAGGTATGTCGTGCAGGTGGTTCAAAACTTGAATAATGTGGCATTTTGGCTGTCGTACTGTTACATTGATTATTTTTTGATAGCTAAAACCATAAAAGCATTATTTTTGATATTTCTGCTGTCATTTGTATGCAGTTTAGATAACATCATTTAATATTGGAACGATGCACGTTTAGAAATTGTTTTTACAAAATAAGTGCTCACTTGTGAATACTGACAAGAATTCAAGAAGAAACCAAGGAGGGCATTATTCAATAATTCGATTCACTATTCGTCGTACTGTAGACCATTTGGACGATGGCATAAGTATGGATCAGTCTATGGTCTGGATTCTTGTTAAAAAAAATCACAAATTCGTTCTGTATTTCTTGTAGTTTTTTTGTGTAATTGGTGTTCGATGTATTACTCCAAATTCTATTTGCATACAAAAATGAAGGCCTAAATGAGAATCTCATAGCATAGCTCGGTATTTACACATTAACCAGCGGTCACGCCACGTCCACTTCATTCTTAATAATAGACAATGGTTCTAGTAAAGTCTTCATTTTACATTATCTCTCAAAGTATGCTCATTTTATATGTTCATTTTTATGGAAATACCTCTACGATTACGTAAATTTTATTAGTGAGGATTCAAACGCTTGTCTCATAATTATACTCGAAAATCACCTTTTAACTTCGCTTATTTGTTTTATTCAAAATGCCAAATTGTAACTTATTAATGTTCTTAGATTTACTCGTAACAATCATTTTTGTAGAACATTGTACTCACGCATAATCAACTAAAACTCCAACACACACGAGGAAGGAATTTCGATAGCACTTTTTTCACCGACTATCGGAATAAAACTTGGCCTATGTAGTAACATAGGCCAAGTTTCATCCAATAGCGATAGTGTACCTTTCTACAGGTGAATTTTTGATATTGATTCAGTAGTTATTGATCCCATTCACAACGAACATAAACAAACATTAAGACAAAAATTACCTCTTTATAATGTCAATATAGATAAAAATGACGGTTCGACAATTTCGTGAAACATCAACATGAAAACGAGTCAATACTTCACTCATTTTTTTCAAAAAGTTCAATCGGAAATGATAAGCTAAAAATTCAAGCGGATATTCGAAAATAATATACAATTAAATCAGTTTTTATTTCCACGTGACTAAGACAAAGGACGCGTCCGACATTGAACTGAAGATCCTGATTATACCAGAAAAAAAGCGATTAAGAGTAATAAACATTGGGGCCATATAACGTTTTCTCATCCTAATCTTACAAGAACAGGCTCCCCAATCTACCTGGCTGTGTTCTCAACAAGAGCCGAACATCTCGTATATCAAATTTTAGTATCATCTTCCATGGACTGGTTTTTAAACCATCTCTTGAACCCATGCGAAAAAAAACGCATAAAAATTCGTCCTTAAAAATTCGCATAATTGGTTTAATATTCCAGAACACACCATGACATTCAAACTGTTGATATTCATAAGGAAGAATAATCAAAGTCATTTCCTCCGTCAAACTTTTCAAATCAGACAGAAGCTGATTGGTTAGAAACAATTTGGTCTATCACGTGAATCTACGAAACATATAATCTATTATTTGATGCTTGGAATGTGTATAAATGGTGGTTCTGAATTATTGCCAATATAGGTTGAAGTTGATTTATTTACTGGATAGATTGATTCGTGTGTGGTTTGGTTTTTCGTTCCTCGTTTACGATGATAGCTAAGATATTCATTTATTCATGAAAATATTGACCACGACCTCGATCAGTGTCAATCAATTCTATTCAGGATTAATCTAATGAAGTGAAATATGCATTCACGCCTTTCAATATTGATCAATTGAAAATGAAGAGATTTAAAAAAGGATGCGTCTATGAATATAATACTTATACAGGGTGTCCCGGGAAGAATGCGACAAACAGATACCATGAATGGAGGTCATCATAGAGGAGTCGTATCAAGAGGTTCCAATCGCCGGAGTGCCTTAGTTTGGGATATACAGGGTGGTAAATTTCAATGAAGAGACCAATTTCATCCTAAACAGTTTTGACCCAAAATATAATTTTCCATGATTTAGTATCCCTATACAATTCCATATAAGAAAGAAGGAGAATCAAATCTTCTAACCATGCGTTCAATCTTTCAATATGATTTTTTTTTCCTAAGGAAAATACATAATTCCAAATGAGTAAGTCATAAATAACACTGTTGGAAATATTACGTCATTCTAAATTTTATATCATGAAGCTTTCTTGGAAATTTTAACTCCTTATTTGGACTCAATTGAGTATATTGAAGCAGAAATATACATTTCGACTATCGGAAGTTTCATCAATTCAATATATCAGGTAACAATAGCCACAAAAATGTATACAATGAAGCGAACAAATGAAATTCATTTTTTTTTCGATATAGAAATTATTCAACCTTGACTTCAACTCAAGAATGTGAATATTCAAATCCTTAATTGTACTACATGAAAAAGTTCCGAGTAATATCTACTTCCATTACTTTTTTCTATGAACCTTCTCAATTTGTGGAATTCAGTGCTATCGAAGAACAATGTTGTTTATTGACGATAGGCAGAATTAACATAGGAGATGTCAACAAATAGAAATGCGACGTATTTTGAGTGGATATACAGGGTGTTCTGATTTGTTTCCGACAAACTGAAATAGGTGATAGATCACATCATTTTAAGCAAAAAAGTTCCTATGAACATGGGTCCGGAAATGCTTCGTTTCCGAGATACATGGTGTTAAAGTTGAAAAAATCATTCGCGTTTTCTTTAATATGTTTTGACTGCTTCGAAATCCTTTCATGAAATTATTCCTATTCAAATATTAAATTTAAATTCATTTTGAAAATTTCTAAGGCGAAATGCATGCGGATTTTCTATTGCCCACTAATAAGTAGAAGTGGTATGCTATGTAGATAATTGTTGTTTTTAAGTGTTCTGAATATTCTGTTTCCTGAAATATTGCGTTGTTGGGATGCTTTACGAATACTGAGTTTTTATTTTCTTCGAAGGTCTATAAAATTCTATTTCTCTGTAGATGATTTCTTCTTTGTATGCTTCGTTCGGGCCTTTGGTAACCAATACCATTTTCCTGTATTTGTTGATAAGCTATTAACTTAGTTAACTATAATTATAATTAATGACATCTGAACCTAACACACTTTAAATCTGTCATTGTGTATAGCCATTTTAAATCTATTGCCGCAACAATTGTTGAATGTAAAACAATCAATCATTCGAAAATGTCATTTGTGCATTCAACAGAACGGTGGACATTTCGAACACCTTCTTTAAAAATTATTATGTTATTTTGTTTTGTTCTAAATTGTTACTTCTAAAAAATATTTAATTTAAAATTATTACAAATTTGTTTCTACATGTTTTAGAGATTACAAAAATATGGATTTGGCTTTAAATGCGTTTTTCTCTGAAACGGTTGCCCCTAGCAACTTGAATGAGTTATACCTTTTTTAACTAGAAAAGTCAGGGGAATCGATTTTTTAGTCCAGAATGACGTACAGGGTAGCACAGAAAAGTTGCTACGGTTTGAAAGGGACGAAATGATTGCCAGTGGCGCCCTCTAGAAAATACAACCAAATCGACCACAAATTTGAATTTCTCACCTCAAAAAACCCTATGTACCAACTTTCATGCAATAATTTGGAATCAGTCGAAAGATATTTAAGAAAATGCGAATTATTTCTTCAACTTCAACACCCTGTATCTCGGAAACGAAGCATTTCCGGACCCATGTTCATAGGAACTTTTTTGCTTAAAATGATGTGATGTATCACCCGTTTCAGTTTGTCGGAAACAAATCAGAACACCCTGTATTTGGATATCAATCACGATAAGACTGTGATTCTTTCAATTCAAACACGAAAAATATTCTGTTTTGAAGTTCATTTCGAATATAATAATAATAATTTTATTCGCTCCATTTAAAAATACAAAAAATCATTAATTTTACCTCTCGTTGAGTTATCGATATATAATCTGATCTGTGTGTATCGATTCCATGGCCACCTCACTCACCTGATCCGTCGTCTCCGGATTTTATCTTTGGTGGTCATAAAACAACTGGTATACTGTGATGAAATGAATGACAGAGTAAATTTCATGGAAAGAAGGCATCGCTTGAAATTTAGAACAATTCTACGGGGTTAACTCGATAGTTAGACGCTTAAAAATCAGGACGAAGTTTCGAGCAATTTTTGTGGGAATGTCTGAAACCTTTATTATAACTAATTATTTTTGGTTCAACAAATGAACTTTAACGCCCTGTAAATCCTAAACGATGCCCTTTTGACCCAGGCTATTGGCCAATCCTGTATGTTCACATTTCTGCGTAAACGCTCAACTTGTTCCAAGTGTGCATTGGGACAATGTTCTTATGTCATAAATTTATATAGGTATTAATTCATGGTGAAACTATAAATCATTGAGATGGCCATTAGCTAAGACCCTCAGTGGAATTAGGAAATAGTAATTCTAATTCTCATTCATAATTAATAGGAACCTTCAGTAACCAAATTCAACCTATGGTTAGAATGTAACGGAGATAAAAAATTTCAATAACTAAATTATGAATAAGCTATTCAAACTGTATACTGAAATGTGATATTTTAATGAAAAATGTTTATTCCACAAAATAGAATTCATTCTTGTAGATTTTTCAGAGTATTTGAGAATGTCCTCTTTCAGGCTAAAAGAGGCATTTGCGGTATGACTTGATTTTCGAGCTACTTGGCTTGAGCTTGACTTGATTATCCGATACAAAAAGAATGAAATTCGCTTTATTTCTGAGATTTGAGAGGAAATACTACCTGGAACAGTCAGCAATAAGGAGGAAAATTCTAACAGGAAAGGGACTCACCTGGTCTCCGTCGATTCTCTGACTTTCCACCTTTCAAACTTAAACTAAACAATCTTCTTCACTTAACTATGAGGTGTCCTCTCACGTAGCTGTTAACGAACTTAAAAACTAATTGAGTTTTTGTGCGAAACTGCGATTTTTTTCTTATTAAGGATTAGCGAAAAACCATTAAAAATGACAGTGCGTAACGTCCGTTGTGGATGCGGTAAACCAAGTGTGCTAAAATTGTGAAGGGGATGGGAAAGTCAAGATCTGAGAAAGGATTTCAATATGGAGATAATTCCTCTCAAATCCTCGTACTCCGTCAATTCAAAAACAACCCGCGAAAATGCTATTTAATATCGAACAACAAGTCAAGCTCAAGTCAAGTAGTAGTTTTTCAATCTCAAGTCAAGTGAAGTATTTATTTATCAAGTACCATATCAAGTTACTTGATGGTAAGCAGTTTTATTGTGTAGTGTCACATCAATAAAAAAATGATGAAATGAGAAGGAACCTTGCAAAAAACACTTTTATTTATTAAATATTATTATTGTATAAAAGAACTGAAAAAAAGATCAACTTCCTTGAAATAGAAACATAAATTGAATCACAATAAACCATAACAAAATAAAAAATAATAAAAAAATAAAGTTTCTTAATATTGAGAAACGTCCATGCTTTGTTTGATTTCATATTTCTCCATCCAGGATCCAAGACACATTAGGCATCTTATAAATTTGTCGCCTAACCTATTGCGGGTTTTTGTAACTGTAAGAGCAGCTCTGGAAAATTGTCTTTCAACAGAAGCTGAGGATGCTGTTGTTGATAAAAAATCCTTGACCAAGTTTGGAAAGATATTTCTGAAACTATCAAAATCTACTAAAAGATTTCATAAAAATGTGAGAAAACTACTAATAAAGTCACACTGGCGAATGCTTCAGTCTCTCGGAGCTCGAGGAATCCTCTCATTTAGTATAAGCGCGCACGAGATTGCAGAAATATATGCCGTGCGACGCGTGCATATCAAGCTCAACTAATATCAAGTAGCTTGATATCAAATCAAGAAATGAATATCTAAAATCAAGTCAAGTCAAGCTTAAGTATGTAATTTTTCACGAGCTTGATTTTCAAGTCAAGTAGTTGGTTGAAATGTCAAGCTACTTGGCTTGATGAATCCCTAGGCTAAAAAGATGTTGGAAAATATAATGCTCCCTAACTTAATCCAACCTGTAAAGGGTAGTATCAGCACTTAATGATCCGATCAGCTGCTGAATGTGCAGGTTAAAAATGAAGCATGCACATTTAGTCTATGATAGAGGTCACATTAATTCAAAGTAATGCCAGTAGTCTTATCGAATCGAAATCCTATTTCACATATGCTCTTTGGTTCCCTCCGAAAATCATTCTTAGTGTTTTTATCTGTTCTCTTGTATCATACGTTGAAATGTATGATGCCCCGTTACATTTCCTCTGCTAATACTGAGATTCATCGACACATATGCTTGATTGTTTGAAATTAATATTTTGTATTGCTCTTTCTCAAAAGAATATATATATATATATATATATATATATATATATATATATATATATATATATTTACTTTTGAGAAAGAGCAATACAAAATATTAATTTCAAACAATCAAGCATATGTGTCGATGAATCTCAGTATTAGCAGAGGAAATGTAACGGGGCATCATACATTTCAACGTATGATACAAGAGAACAGATAAAAACCTCAGCAAAAACTCTGTCTCCCCGTATCGGTGTAGTGACTGGTTTGTGTAATCGTTTACAGAATAAGCTGACATAATTTATATTGAAGGACTTCCTCTTCAACCAAAACAAAATTTCCTTTA
Source organism: Harmonia axyridis (assembly GCF_914767665.1). Taxonomy (NCBI): domain Eukaryota; kingdom Metazoa; phylum Arthropoda; class Insecta; order Coleoptera; family Coccinellidae; genus Harmonia; species Harmonia axyridis. Next base: position 82,199,048 of record NC_059501.1, read on the forward strand.
TCCTCTCTTTTCGGTTGACGACTCTATAATTTCCAATTGGATCCTAAAACAAAAAGAAAAGAAGCAGAAAGGAGTACTAAATATTAGTTTTCATTATATCGATTTGAAGTTAACTACCCATTCTAAAAAAGAATCTGAAACTGAATGGATAGCTTGGAAACCATCATGAAATTTATAAATCGGACAATCATTCACCAAGTGGTCAATGGTCTCTTCTACACCACACTCACATAGTGGGCTATCAATAGAACGCCATTTGAAGAGGGTACTATTACAACGACCATGACCATTTCTAAGTCTATTCAAAATACACCAAATTTTCCTAGGAAGATTGAAACCTAGAACTTTTTCTGAGGGATCAACAATAAGACTTTTGTTGAAAACGTTAGAAGAAGTCCATCCCGAACGCCAAATTTCCTTGTCGCTTTCATTGAATTCAAGGAAGGTGTTAGTCCATAAAGGTTTGCGTGATTTCAATCTAGCAGTTCTAGAATCTGGGAAATAGGATAAAATAGGAAATGAGTTCGGATAGAAATGAAATTTATCCCAAGATTTCTTGACTGCAACCTGTCTACGAATATGAGGTGGAACTATATGTGATAGCACCGGTAACCAAACTAAAGGAGTAGATCTAATAGTCCCACTAATAATTCTCATAGAAACATTAAGCTGTGCATCAATTTTATGAACATGATAAAAAACATGAAGTTAAAGGAACCTCTGAATCATGCCCATTATTATTATTTATTTTCATTTCGATTCAAAATAAATTCCAACAAGTGAGAACTTAATTTAAATACTCAACAGATGATATTTTAAGATATTCCATCAATATTCAATAATAAATATCAACAGTAAACGTTGAACCATACCATTACATGAGTTCATCCTTATTTCGGTTCAAAAACGAATTTCCATCGAGTGAGAATCAAATCAACCCAATCCCATCAAGTCTACACAGTCGAAAGCGTTGTTGCTTTTAAAGTAAACTCTCGGCAACCCTTGTTCGTTTCTACGAAGTTGAGTAACTCGAAAATTACATCCTGTATCTTCAAGCACTACTGCGAAAATACACTCTGAGTCAATGTAATAGACCGATGCTCCAAAGACCGAAAACCTACTTTCGATCCATTAAAACAATTCAATTTTCAGTTACAGTGTGCAGAGTCTAGATATGATGTCTCGAACTTTCAACAACGTTGTAAATTATCTCTTCCATAACTTTTCCACTCTAGCCTAGAAATTAACATTGCAGTTGCAGCAGCGTTGTAATATCTCAATTTGGTGTGGAGCGTCGACTGCAAAAGTACTGGTCCCAAAGCCCTCATTATCTGCATGTGATAATTACTCACGAATTCGTGTCAGAACTGGCTCTAGAAATTCAATTATTCCTTTTGTGGCAGAGATGTTCGGTACTGTGCTCCGTGGAATTGAGTTTTATGGCCGCAAACGTCCAAACAAGAACTTTTGATGATGAGGAACTCTGATTTGAATTTTGGGTTGAAGTTACCACCTCTAGTCCACAGAATTTTTATTTGCGTTCAACATCGTTGAACGTTGTCACCTCCGGAAGATTGATATGAAGGTTTGAATGAGAGTTTTCATGCAGAATTTTGAATCTTGATACGGGCAAGTTCGTATTGTCTCAGTGGATTTTTTGCTATAGTCTGATCCTACCAAGTTGTTTTTTTTTTCAATTCTTGGACAATTATTCACTAGTTCTACTAGATATTAGCTTCTCATTCGTTTATTCAAGTTTTCCTGTAGTTTCTGTAAATAGTAAATGAGTTCTGTCTATGTTGTATGAATCTGTAACTTCAGAATTTCCTATGTCTTGTAAGAACATATAGGCGTTAAATTCAAGATTTAATCAAGGAGGATTCCATTTCACTGTGATCTAATGGTCTATTTTAACCCCCATCAGAGCTGCTCGCCTTTCAATTACAGAATTATAATGACCTCCGGTATCTGGGATGGCTCCAAGGAGGCTAATTCCTCACTTCTACAAATTTCTTGTCCAAAGCAGATTTTGCATTGGATAGTGATGGCGAGGCATTCCGTCCGCAGTTGATCTGGAGTTTCTTCTTCCTCCCCACACTCCCTATTTTCTGCTAGACTCATCCTCATGAGGTGTTTCCTGAGGCGACAATGCACTGTGAGGAATCCAGTGAGGAGGTGAAGTATATTCTTGCTAAGATTCAGATACTTCTTGGATCTTGCAATGTTGAAGTTTCGATTGAATGATCCGAACTATGAAAATTCCATCAGAGTGTTTCTCTTTCAGTTTTTTGCTTCTCCTTAAACTCTTTCTTGTAGATAAAATTACTAATAATATATATAGAGTGTTGGAGGAATTATATCAATTAAATCTTCTGAAATGTAGGTGGAAGGTTGAGAGTAACTAACTGTTTCACAGTCGTAAACCATAGTTAACAATTCTTCATTATATACAAGAGCTTTTCGCAAATTTCAACGCAATATTTCTTCAACTTATCGAAAAATGATATCTCACTATTTTCATTACCATGGTAGATGCTGGACCTAAACTGAAGATCTCTAAAGCCCTGGGAATTGAGCCCTCTATTTTACAGACCGAGATACTGGATGTTTACGAATGCGCTCAGGAGTGGCTTAAAATGAACCTCAAGGGGGCGCATGTCTACATCACCACTGACAGCTAGACCACGCTGAGATTCCTGGAATCATACTGCCAGGAGTCTCTGTTGACCTGGGAGTGCCGTAACGCCATAAAGTAACTGGCCAGATGCAATAAAGTGACTCTACTATGGGCACCAGGGCACTTCGATGTTGAAGAAAACGAAAAAGCCAATGAACTTGCAAATAGTGCATCAAGGTTAACACCTGCTGGACCTGAGCCTTTCTGTGGCCTAGGAAAAGACCAATATAAGGCAATGGTCCAGCAATGGGAGTTGAATAACAAGAAAACCCAGTGGACAAATACTCCTGGACTTACTCAGGCCAAGAAATTCGTGGTAATTTCACCTTCCTATGCCAGAAAGCTCTTGAAGCTGTCACGAGCTGAGCTTCGGGTGATGGTGGGACTACTGACGAGGCACTGTTGGCACAAACATCATTTGTACCGCATGGGAAAGTCAGCAGATGAGATCTGCAGGCTCTGTGGATCAGAATCAGAAACAGCTGATCACAAGGTATGCAAGTGTCCAGAGCTGGCTGGCCTAAGAACCATTCATATGGGAAAGCCGGTCCTGGATACCTGAGAGTAACTCCCAAGGCCCCTGAGGAGGTTGTCAGTTCTATCAATGTCATTGACGACCTCCTTGGGTATTCCACGAATGAGTAGGGTAGAGAACAAATGATCTACATGGTCGCAGTTCCAGGAAGGCTTACCGAACCACAACGAGCTCAGTTGAAATAATAATAATAATAATGGTAGATGCGGATAGAGATGCATCTGATATTTTTACTCAACCTGAAGATACAAAAGTATCTTTCTTCTGAAAATATTTATGAGAATTTTCATACATTCAGTTCATTGTGGTTCATTTCAATTGATCTTCAAAAAAATTAGCATATTTTCAAGAAAGTGTTCAGTTTGTACTTCAAATTCAAGAGTTAAAATGCTTGAATTTTTTCATAAAAAGAGGTACAATGCCCTAAACCCATTGTTCGTATTTCAATCTAATTTTTTCACTAATCGTATTCGTTTTTGCAGTGAGTGTTTAACATAACCATCTCCATTTGCGATCGTATCGGATGACCTGCTTCCCTAAAATCGATTTCAAGGGTTTACCTTATTATTGTTGCTATAAATTAAGGAGGCAGGAGTGCTTGTGGTTGGGATGGCACGTGATTCCGTTAGTGCCGTAGAATCTGAAGGTTTATAATCGGTTGTCATACAGTGCGTCACATTGAGAAGGGTTCGAAAGTTTCGGAGAATCATTTAGACAGGCCAATTATGTTCTAGGGGGATCCGTAAGTCTTTTGTGATGAGAAACGTCATTAAAACATTTCAATTATTCAAACCTATCTCTACAAATTTGAAATGAGGAGGAAGGTCGTGAAATACATCGTGAAAAGATTTTCGTTTTGAGTAGGCGTTGGAAATTTCACACAATAGTTTATTACTACTACCCAGAAGATATACCAATCGCTAGCTTAGTTTTAGGGAATTCAGTTGCTATGGATCGTTTCTCGGGAGCGGATCTCGCGTTGTGCGTACGCGAATTTTACAAAAATACATAGGCGTGCATCTTTGCTTCCGCCGTTTTTTTCCGGAATTTGAGGCTTTATTGTGAAAAGCTGGTCATACATTTATGATTCAAAGTATTGTTCATCTTTCGGGAAGCATCCAAATCCAGCGTTGAAAAAACTGGTCATCTTTTGAAGCGATCCTCGAATAGATCCAATTTTTTACTTACTTCATGAGACTAGAAGTGTTAGTCAGCCAGGCCGTGTGCCATTGATCGAAATAAATGATATTCCGAGAGAGCAACCTACGGCGAGTGGGGTAATACATCCCATTTCAACGTTACCTAGTGTGTCTTGACCACTTTCGCAACATGGGGTCAAGCATTTCTATGCTGTAAAATCAATTTATCATGTCTCTCTTTGTATTGCGGCCGTTTGTCTCTCAATGCTCGGCGAACGTATTACTTGCGTTTAATAACGATCGCCTGTGATTGTTTAAGCCGATTTTAACAACTCTTAATACACTACGCCGAGCTGGTCCCACCAAATACTTAGCATGACCTTGGAACCGTGAATATTCGCTTTGATCGTTGAAGTGGAAGCATGGCCGGGATATACCCATGATTTCCTGAACTTGGGATTATCGTAATGAACCCATTTTTCGTCTCCAGTCACAATGCGATGCAGAAATCCCTTTCGTTTTTCACCTTGCAAACAGCTGTTCAGGAACAAACAAACGCCGTTCAACATATCTCGGCTTCAACTCGTACGGCACCCAATTTCCTTCTTTTCTAATCATTCCCACGACTTTCAGCCATTTTGAAATGGTTTGTCGTGTCACTCCCAATGACCACGTCAGTTCTTGTTGCGTTTGACACGAGTCATGATCAAGTAATGCCTCCAATTCCGCATCTTCGAAAACCTTTTCTCTTTCACCGACATGCTGCTCTTCGACGTCAAAATCATCGTACTTGAAACGTTGAAGCTACTCTTGGCACGTTCTTTCACTAATAGCGGCCTCACCATAGGTATTTGAGAACCATCGATGAGCCTTAGCCGTGAATTTCTTCATATGAATGCAGAAAATTGAAACCTTCCACAAATAAGGAGAATGTGGCTCGTCAGCTGACATGTTTAATCGAGAATGAGTTTATGATGCACACAAATCGAATAATATTTCGATGGCGTTATGTTTACTAAAAACTTAGCTTATTGTATGACATCTACGATCCACTTATTTCGACTAGCACTTACGGGTACAACCATCTTTTACAAAACGGCGAAAGCAAAGTTGTACATATACCATAGGTTCAACAGGATGGAGTAACTCCACACAAATTCAATGTATCTCTGCCACGAGTTCGTGAAATTTTTCCAGACAAAATAATCTCTAGAAGATATGGCATTCATTGGTCACCCGCAGCTAGCCTTAGATTGAATGAGTGTAGTAAACGAGAGGGTAGACATTTTGACGAAATTATTTTTAATAAGTGAGTTATATAGCAATATGGGATGTTACGAAAAGAAAATACTAGTATATTATTATAACAAATAAACAGCTTATTTTTGAAGTTGCTTTTCTAGATTCAATTTTTGTTTTGAGACACTTCATATAATTGATAAACTGTGGTAAACAATTTCGCAAACTTTATTTATAACACAATTCCTCTCTCGAATCCTCATAAGTTGAAAGTTCTCCATTATTGAATTTGAAACTGAACACCAACTGGGTTGAATAATGTTCAAATAAACTGTCATAGTTTCCAGGTCAGCCAACATCACAGATTGTGGTTTTTCCCTGAACTGATTTATCTGATTTTTAGTCGCTCCATCTTCTTCTTTATCTCATGCATGTCCACTAATGGATGTTTACGACAATTTTTTCGTCGGACAGGACAAAATAAATGACTAGGAAATAACAGATATATATATAGTCATTTCCAACGAAAACAATCATTCGAGAAACTACCATAAAATTTTCAATCTACGTACGGATTATAGATTAACCTAATTACTTCCGTGATCTCTAAATGTAGATTAATCAATTGCAATCCTAAATATACATATGTATTCTGAGAGGCTGTTTCCAGGATACCTATTTTGCCTTATTTATGATTTCTACACGCCGTTCTACCGCTCGAAGGATTCCAAATTAGCATAGAACTCAGGCACACAACTTCTGTTTGATATCGGTGTCCTTATCATAACACAAAGACTCCGACAAGATATCATGATTTATTCAGCCTCCAAACCGGACTGTTCAACCTGAGATTAACTTTTTTTTGCATCGATTACAGTCTACAAGGTGTCTATTATTTCGGTATCAGGTGAATTGGATTTGTATCTGGAATTGAAAAAAAAGAACACGGTGTAAAAAAAATTAATGAAAAAAGTGCCCTCTTGATGTATGGGTTTTGTTCGAGCAATGTAAAATGCATGTGATGTTGCGATGCTCTTGGAAAGAAATAAGGTTTATTATCTTCGTTGATATGAATTTTCATTCATTTTTATTTCACTTGAATATTATCCATTGTAGGAAAATGAATATATCATACTTGCTGATATAATTTCAACAATTATTCTTAAATTCACATAACTTTTTATCCATTTTCCTTTTATGAGACACTCGTTTCTGCGTGCATTTCATATGTGAAAATAAGGGTGTTTTTTGAATGCAGACCCCATCCACTCGAAGATACGAGCAATTCAAATATTCAATATTCATTTTCAAACACTGGCATTCAATCTCTCTCTTATAATTATGAATTATTCAGTTCAGGGGTGCTCTTACACACTAGAATTTTGCGTCGTCTTGATTTCAAGCTGTCAAGATTTTGTGAGATCTTTTCAATTTCCGCAGTTACTTAAGGTTGACAATTATCATCTGTTGACACCATAGAGTAATAAACATAGATAGAGGGAGTGTACGCAATTTTCACATGTCCCCAACATGGTTAGATTACGTTGTCGGATTGTGATTTTCAAATCCACATTTTTACTATATCGTTATTGATGTATATTATATTGAATGAAATATATTTATTTAAGTGATTCCCGATTAAATATATAAATTTAATTATTCGGAATTCGATGTTTTTCCTAATTGTCGAACCTATAATAAACAGAATATTTATTACTTTCTGTATCTACCTGCTGAAATCCAAGGTTTGGCAACTTTTGCTCTCCTTGTGTCATCCGTTGTTTCACGTCGTTTGGCGTGCTTGAAGTTTGTTTTTCAAATTTCTGATATATTTAGGTATTTATTTCAATATATTTTCAGTTAATATTAAACGTTGATCCACTATGGGACATAAGAAGTGCGTTCTTTGTTGAGAAATACGCGAATTGAGTGAAATATCGTATCACTAATATGTTTTCATTTCCGCGCGCTTCATGTCAAATTTGATAGTTCATTATTGGTATGATACTCAAATTTTAATGCGAACATGAATGAAATCTAGTAATCTAAAAATCTCACCAGTGATCACATCTGAATAATTTTCCAAATAAATATTATTCAAAGGCCTCAAAGATTGAACAAAATAGTTTCGAGCAACTTTCCGTGATCAACATAAAACTTGCCTCAAAAAACAAACTCAATTTACATTCAATCTTCATGGAGATTACTTCTAGATCAGCTCATCTCATAAGATTATGCTTGTGGTTGTCAGAATACTATGAACTTTAATCCGACACCTAATAGGAAAACATGTTTCATTAATAAACGATCAAAACAAAAGAGCTGTTATGAAATTGAATAGGAAGAGATAAAATATGTCACTTATCGATCTGGTGTCACATCAAGACTTCACTCAATATATCTCTGGCCTAACCAGTAGCACATATTTTTTCTTGGTAATTTTTATTTACTTTTCAACATAGTCACCTACATGTACTCAAAGGCGTCAATAGTTTTGCCAACACTGTCGAAATGTAACCTAAAGAAGTCACAGTGCTGACGAAACATTAAAATGTTGTGAAAATTACTTTGTTGTATCTCATATCTGATGAATTTCCATTAAATAAGGACGGAATCCATTAAATTCAAAAAGCTAATTCTCCCACTATCGTTACACAAAAAAAAAATAAAAACGAAGATGGAATACACTTGTAATTCGTGACATTCACACTCAATCAAATTATTGGTTTGGTCAAATCCTCTACGTGTTCGAGTATTTCAACCTTGCGAAGCAGTAATTCCTGCAAAAAAAAATAATGAACTTATAATTATAAGGAGAACATGCATGAAAATCGAGCACTCTACTTATCATACCCTAATCTCAGGCAATGAGTAAGCTAGTAAAGTTTAATGGCTCAATATAATACAGGCTGATTTATTAGCTCACCGACAAACTTTGCCATATGAAATTACATGTATTTTAACAAAAACAAAAAAAAAATTTATGGGAACATATGTCCTCTTTCAATTATTTAAGGAAATAAATAGCTTCAAAAGTTCTATTCCTATTGATATGATTTATGAATAACAAAAAAGTTAGCATAGCATCAAGGGTAAATGAAACTTCTGAAGCTATTCATTTCCTTGAATAATTTAAATCGGAGAAATAGTTCGACAATGTTTTCCTGTTAAAATCACATGACCTGTCATATGGCAAAGTTGTCAGTGAACTAATAAATATCCCTCTATAATATTTATCAACGGAAACCTTTGGGATTTTTGGAAGAAGAAGAATTCGTGTCCTTCAAAAATATCATGATTTTACCTTGCTGGAAATTGTAGAATGGTTCATTATTTCTTTCTGATTAATAGTTTGGCGAAAATTTCTAGAGCCAAATAACGTAGTTGCGCCCTCTCTTTATCCTGCTATATCTGCGCAAGACACTTCGTTATCCATCTCAAAACATCGTGGAGAGGTGACTCTCTACAAATTCGGAGATTCTTGATATACCCACCGATGTTTCACTAGAGAGTGGCGCGAAGCCAGCAGCGCCACCTTTCGGACATGCAGAGTCACTACACACTCCCCCACCAGGGGAGAGAAAGAACAATAGGAAAATGTATATTCTGAAGAATTTGAGAGGTTACTTATTCCGAATTGAATTTGCAAAATCACAGGTGTGTTGCCTATGTTATTGTAGGCTCTTAGATTTGTTTTTGATAATGTAATTAAATGTATTATTATTATGTTCAAATAAATATTATTATTATTATTATATATTTCATGAAATAGATAATAGGAAAACACTACAAATCTCTGCTTTTGAGATTTATCATAATCGTAACTAACTTCAAAATTTAGCCTTTTTTCAAGCTATAAAATTTGTATGAACCTTGCATCATTTTCTAGGAAAATTTGGAAAGGAAATTGGACCTTCTAAATTGAATTTTTCATTGTTCGCATCCAGTATTTTACAATCGTTCTTCTATTGTTCGAAAAAGGATTTTTTGTTGATTCAAGTCATGAACAGAAATTATGGAAAAGTATTCAATAGAATACCGATTCAAATTTACGGACACTGACGAGGCGATGTAGTACGTAATGGAAATTAACTGAATGCTCTCGTTGAAACTTCATTTCAAATACTTGACGGTTGATTAAAATTGGAACAAGCTATCAAGCATCCCTCATAATTTTGTTTCACTAATCTAATTATGGAAATAGCCGACAACCTCGTTCGTTCTTTAATACAGTAGAAAAAAAGGAAGTCAACAAAATTTGATTACTACGTTTTTGATGAAAGGTCAGGATATCAGGCACTTTTTTTGGTATGGTATTTCCAATAATGAATCGTCTAACTTTTTCGAGGAAAGAAAACTACAGTGTCTCTCGTTAGTTTTTTTCTCAGACATATACAGGGTGTAATATGAGTGGTTGGCTATGGCCAACCCCTTCATAGTTGCTAGGCTAGTGGCCTAGTGCCTAATGCAGGTCATCTAGGTCTTTCAGAAAAGTAGCTTGTTGTGAAGGTATCCTAAAACTATTTCGGAGATACAGGGTGATTCATTAAAAATGTGCCTAAATTTCTGATATCCATAACTTGATAATCAGCAGAGTGAATTTGTGTGAATTTTGTTCATTTGTTCACACACCTGCTTTCAAAACGTTTCAGGTATATTCGATATTTCCAGGCAGTAGGTACTCAGATTATTGAGTTTTATCACTTTAGTTTCCGAATTTTTTTGATACGTTTTAGAGGAATTTCGTTATTGCCATGAAAAAAAATACATAATTCAGTGTAATGAATTCAATTTTCACTTCGAATGGCACCCTTTCTTCAAAATAGTACCAAACAAAAGAATTAATGTTTAATGTAACATTTTTGAAAGACGGGCCTATTATCATTCCTCTAGTGATAATATTTGATTTTATCAGCTAAGATTTCGAAGTTTATGGCTTTCTTTTCAACTTTCCTTCGTTCTAAAACCCTTAGCATCTGCTGAGTGTTGTAACACGCTTCGTAAAATATTGATTAGAAATATTCATGATCAAACAGTGAATTCTTTCGAAACTGATATTAAATTCAATACAATATGACGTAACAATCTCGGATTTTGTGAATTGTGAGTCTATTTGGTTTACACCAAAAATAAAAATTGAGAATTGAATCTATGAGGAAATTTGAACCTATTGATTTACATATCTCGAAAGGTTGTATGGAGTGAACAAAGCCTCAAAATTTAAATGAAATCGGACTGCTTATTTTCAAGTTATGGATATCAGAAACCAAAGCCAATTTCCATGAATCACCCTGTATCTCCGAAATCAAAGTCTTAGCTACTTTTCTTAGAGGCCTAGATGACGTGCATTCACCAATAAGCTATAGCCAACCACTCATGTTATACTCTGAATAATACAAAAAAAAATTAGCAGGCAGACATTAGTCAACCATTTTTGGATATAAATTCAATACCCAATTCAACAAATTCACATACCTTCAATAATCCGCAGGAATAAATTGTAATGATACCTCATTAATGAAATTCTAAGGCTTAGCCACATGGGTCAATTATAAACACAAAAATGCCGAGCAGAGTGCTATAATTTTGTAATTGCAAACATCGAGGAGACTTTGAGACGTGTTTTTACAGAGTTTTTTCAGCATTATACGTTGAAACTACTCATTTTGGATTGATGAACATCTATCATGTACGGGAAAACTCAGTACTTTAAATGATAATGTGCTATTTCACGCAAATAAAAGCGAAGCGATAGTTACCTATCTTTCCAAATGATACAATTGTACAAACATGAAAACTTAGCACAACGAGACTGCCGAAATAGGAAAATGTCAGTTTTGAAGAATAGAAGGTAACTTAATTAACATTAATGAAGAATTCGAAGTTAAATTCAATCAATGTTCATCCATCCAAGTCAATTTTCGAAAGGGAGGTGCTAGAGACTTGAAATTTCAGGATAGATTAAGCGTCTGAATATATTATTTTGTTTCCCTAAAAATTTGAAATTGTTTAAATACTTCGAATCTGGGAAGAATATGGTTCAAGCTAAGCGCTACTCAAACTAACAGAAAATCAACTCTTTTTTTTCGAGGTATATAACTTTAAGTTGGCATTACTGTTCAAGATGGCGACCGATTTGACAGCTGTCAAGTGATTTATTCTCAGTTTGGTTTGGCAATTCATCATGAATAGACTAACGCCTGAACAACGCTTGCAAACAGTGCAATTTCATTTCGAAAATAATGGTTCTGCGCGAAATACGTATCGCGCACTACGTCCATTTTATCGTCGACAAAATCGTCCATCAGAGCAGTTAATTCGATTAACCATGGAACGTTTTCGCACCACGTTTACTCTTATTGATAACTCGCATCCCCAGAGACGCCGTACGGTACGTACAGATGAAGCTATTGCTGCTGTAGAGCTGTAAAGCTGAGGAAAACCCGAATGAGTCTATCCGCCATCAAGCACAAGAATTGGATCTGTGTTCATCCACTTCATAGAAGATTTTGCGGAAGGATCTTGGTTTGCGTGCTTACAAAATCCAACTCGTGCAAGAATTGAAGCCAAACAATCATCAAGTAAGGCGTAGATTCGTCGAATGGGCCCAAAATGAGATTGCCGTTGTTCCCGATTTTCATAAGCGAATTTTGTTTAGCGATGAAGCGCACTTCTGGTTGAATGGCTACGTCAACAAACAAAACTGCCGCATTTGGAGTGAAGCTAATCCTCAAGTGTATGTCGAAACACCGTTACATCCAGAAAAACTGACTGTTTGGTGCGCTTTCTGGGCTGATAGAATCATTGGTGCGTACTTCTTCAAAAACGATGATGGTCAGAACGTTACCGTCAATGGTGATCGGTATAGAGCCATGATTACTAACCTTTTCATTCCTGAATTGAACAACCATGATGTCCAGGAGCTGTGGTTCCAACAAGACGGCGCAACATATCACACAGCTCGTGCCACAATCGATTTATTGAAAGACACGTTTGGTGACCGCCTAATTTCACGTTTTGGACCTGTGAATTGGCCTCCAAGATCTTGTGATTTAACACCGCTAGACTACTTTCTGTGCTATGTCAAGTCATTAGTCAATGCGGATGAGCCACAAACCCTTGACCATTCAAAAGACAACATTCGCCGTGTTATTGCCGATATACGGCCACAAATGTTGGAAAAAGTCATCGAAAATTGGACGTCCAGATTGGACTACATCCGAGCCAGCCGTGGCGGTCGTATGCCAGAAATCATATTCAAAATGTAATGTCACAAGATTATCTTACGGATAAATAAAATTCATGGCAATTGAATAATCCATCGTTGTTTTATTGCAATTTAAAGTTCTATAGCTCTAAAAAAAAACACCCTCTAGAAGTTGGATTTTTTATAACGATACAATATTTCGATATTTTTACTTATGTATATGTATTTGTTCTGATTTGCAGTTTTATTTTATTCAAAAACATTGACGTTATTATAGGTACTTATATCGAAATATTTCTATATTCTTCAAATAACTCTCGCCGGCCTTGAACTGTTCAATTATCAAAGAAAAAAATTTCATAAGCAATAAGATGCCGAATCGTTATATTTCCTAAACTTATGATAATATTGTTCGCTATAAAGAAAATATATTTAATGTGAACCTCGTAATAGGTACGAGTTGAGGCAAATTCCCCATACAACTTTTGTTAGACAATTTACACTGTCCAGAAAAGTATCGCTTTCAGTACCAGATACACAATGAACTTCTAACTCAACAAGAGAATTATTATAGCTGATATGTGGAATATTGTTCCTATCAACTTAACGCTGATGCTTCAGGTAATGTCTTACCCATGATTACCAAGTTTACCCTCTGAAATTCATTAAGCAACTCGTTAGAGTTTAGAGATTGCAGTGTTTTCCACGCTAGCTTTGTTGATTCGTCCGTACAGATAACAATTAAATGAGTATTCAACCTTGAATCCTTCAATTATCTACACAATGGATGTGGTTCATATCGTTTATACTCTTCAGATTTATGACAGGAAAATAATATTCAGGAGTAAACAAAGAGGGAGGATGTTTATCAGAACCAAATGAAATTTCAATATCGCTCGTGTTCAAATTAGGGGACAGATGATGCAAACTTCACATAAGAGTTTTTTTTGCAAAATATTTCAACCAGAGTTCCGTAAAAAATGATTTTTAAAAAAAAAAAATTTTCTGCAGAAATATTCAAAAGAATGTGAGTCCTCGTCGTCACCATTTTTTTCATAAGATTCCCATCAACTCATGAACCGTTGAGTTTTTACCAAAGGTATGACATATAGCTGAAATTATCATCAATAATGATGCAATAATATACTGGGTGTGTCATTTTGATTAAGGAAGTAGTAGTCTGTTTCCTGTGTAACCGGGAGTTGTAGACATCTGAAAATATTTTTGGGAGAAAAATCATTGTCTCAAACCCCAACATACAAATTTCCAGCACAAAATTGTGATCAGTTTTCCATAAACTCCTAATAGATCATTACGGTGATTCACCCTGTATATTCGTAACTAGAAGTTTCTTACCGTAATAGGGAACCACCCTGTATTTACTTGAATTTAATTCCCTGTTTCTTCATTATGCGACCAAGGCAATTTGTTATATCCATATCTTGCATGGAAATTGCATGTATTATACATTGCTGAAGTTTGACCATTAAAAGATGAATATTCTACCAAGTGTTATCCTCTCATCTCGTAGTCCACTTGAACCCACAACAGTTTATTCACCTACCCCAAACGAAATTGCAAAAGAGAAAATTTGAATACACAAGGTATGCAAATACTACAGGAAACCCCAAAGCCAGCACCGTTATTTGAAACTGAAACGAGTCATCCAAAGCGAAGTTCCAAACAAATTTCGTATATCGCATTTCTCATTGCATCCAGTTGGTATCTTTCCCAACTTTATTTAAAACGAGAAAATAATATTTCACAACGTATCATATTAATACTTGGAGATTTTTGATGATGAGAAGTTTATGGACGCTTCTGAAGGGTGTTTTTTTAGAGCTATATAATTGCAATAAAACAACGATGGATTATTATTCGATTGACATGAATTTTATTTATCCGCAAGATAATCTTGTGGCATAACATTTTAAATATGATTTCTGGCATATGACCGCCACGGCTGGCTCGGATGTAGTCCAATCTGGACGTCCAATCTTCGATTACTTTTTCCAACATTTGTGGCCGTATAACGGCAATAACATGGCGAATGTTGCCCTCCAAATGGTCAAAGGTTTGTGGCTTATCCATAAAACGCATCAAACAGTCAGTTTTTCTGGATGTAACGGTGTTTCGACATACACAGGAGGATTAGCTTCACTCCAAATGCCGTCGTTTTGTTTGCTGACGTAGCTATTCAACCTGTAGTGCGCTTCATCGCTAAACAAAATTCGCTTATGAGAATCGGGAACAACGGCAATCTCATTTTGGGCCCATTCGACGAATCTACGCATTACTTGATGATCGTTTTGCTTCCATTCTTGCACGAGTTGAATTTTATAAGCACGCAAACCAAGATCCTTCCGCAAAATCTTCCATAAGGTGGATGGACACAAATCCAATTCCTGTGCTCGATGGCGGATAGACTCATTCGGGTCTTCCTCAATGCTACGCTCTACAGCAGCAATAGCTTCTTCTGTATGCACCGTAAGGCGTCTCTGGGGATGCGAGTTATCAATAAGAGTAAACGTGGTGCGAAAACGTTCCATGGTTAATCGAATTAACTGCTCTGATGGACGATTTTGTCGACTAATGGACGTAGTGCGCGATATTTATTCCGCACAGAATAATTATTTTCGAAATAAAATTGCACTATTTGCAAGCGTTGTTCAGGCGTGAGTCTATTCATGATGAATTGCCAAACCAAACTGAGAATGAATCACTTGACAGCTCGCCATCTCGAACAGTAATGCCAACTTAAAGTTATATATCTCAAAAGAAAACACCCTTTATTTGAGGGGCAGTAATTCGGCCCAATTTGCTGGTCCCCTTCCATATTCCATCTATAATTCTTAAAAACAATATAAGGTTGTACCGTTCCGCTGCTTTTGATGTCAACATTCCCTGCAATTAAAATCTCCAAACCGCCTTTACTGAGCTGCCTGTATAATGAATAACACAAAGCAACCAATATAAACAGAATTCCCTATTACCCCCATTGAAA
The DNA here is from genome assembly GCF_914767665.1 of Harmonia axyridis. NCBI lineage: Eukaryota > Metazoa > Arthropoda > Insecta > Coleoptera > Coccinellidae > Harmonia > Harmonia axyridis. The sequence continues at coordinate 82,214,849 of NC_059501.1, forward strand.
GTGATAGAAAATCAATATGTATTTCACAAATACTAAAACAACATCACCTTCGCTTCCGAAATATTTGGAAACCGATGTTTACAGATTCAACATACCTATTAGGAAAATTCCTAGGATTTTGCATTCGAAACTTGTTACTGATAAATGCGAAATGTTTTCAGCGGAAAACATGTTTCTAATCCTAATTTGTTTAAGGAACAATACTGAACACACTATTTTGGATGTTATGCTTACGATTTATACCTACTATTGTATTTCGATATTTTTGACTCATGCATATGGATTCGTTTTATTTTGCTGTTTTATTTTATTCGAAAACCTTCGAAAGACTTGGTGTAATATTATATTTTGAAACATCTTATTATTCTTCATTCGCTATATTACAATTTTCTTCACGCACAATTGCAGGTTCATAATCGGAGTAGGTGCTGTTCTTTTTCGTTTGTTATTGATGCTTTTTCAGCAGAAGTCCCGAAAAATACTCCGCTTCAGGCGCCAAAATTACTCACGCCGGTCCTGGATAGACTTAATATAAAAAGCCAGCATGTTATCCTAATCTAGAATGGAATACACGAAACATTGAACTCAAATAAAGAACTGTATTGGTTTTTTTTGTGATTCTCCAACTGGAAATTCAAACATGAACAATAAGACAGCAATAACATTTCGGGAGAAAGTATATAAACTCTTCGAATATTCGTAGCATAAAAACAAAATATCCAGTCGGGGATATATTAAAGGTTCTGTGAATTTTTCAGCGTGTTCACAATTCTTAAAAATGCTGAATACTGAAACGTCCACGCATAAATAAATTTTGTTTTTTATATACATAATATCGAAACTGATCAAAGACACTTCAAACTGATATGGATTCAAATCAGGAATATTACTTCAAAATTGAGATCTAAATTTCAAGAATTAATTAATAACTTTGAAATTATCTGTAGCTCGTGCATACAAATTGAAGTCCTGCTCATTAGTCCTTCCACTTTCTGAATTTAAATTGAGTAATTGAATTCTCATCCTGGAAAGAATTAATGATTATACCACTAAGGAATAATTAAAATATTATTCCCAAGGAATATTAGAGAATCAATCCCCATAAGCGGTGGAGGAGTTACATTTAGGGGTATTCGACTTACTTTTTTAAACATTTTCTCTAGAGAAAATGTTCCAAAAAGTAAGTGAAGCGTTGTATTTCTACAAATACATAAACGTACAACTTTGCTTCCGCCTTTTTTTTCGAATCTCGAGACTCTATTGTAAAAAACATTCATGATTCAAAGTATTGTCCATCGCTGGCCAGTACTTTCTCCCATCATTCGCTAGCGTACGAAGCCCGCGTTGAAAAAACTGGTCATTTTTTGAAGCGATCCAATTTTTTACTCTTCCATAAGACCGGAAGTGCTGGTCAGCCAGGCCGTGTGCCATTGATCAGACAAGTGATAGTCCGAGAGAGCAACGTCTAGAGTATACGGCGGTTGTGGTAGGTCTTCCCATTCCTACGTTGCCAAGAAGTTTTTCACCACTTTCACAACATGGGGTCGAGCATTGCCATGCTGTAAAATCACTTTATCATGTCTCTCGTTATATTACGGCCGTTTGTCTTTTATTACTCGGCTCAAACGGCTCAAATCTCACCTTCAACTCGTACGGCATCCAATTTCCTTCTTCCTGAATCATTCCAATTACTTTCAGGCGTTTTGAAATGTCTTTTCGCATCATTCTCAATGATCCTGCCAACTCTGTTTGCTTTTGACATAAGTCTTGAGCAAGTGATGCATCTAATTCTGCATCTTCGAAAAATTTCTCTCTTCCACCGCCATACTAGTCTTCGACGTCAAAACACAGTTCTTCCACTAATAGCGGCATCACCATAGGTATTTGAGAGCATTCGATGAGCCTCAGTCGCAGATTTCTTCATATTGAAGCAGAAAATTAAAACCTCCCGCAAATGAAGAGAATTTGGCTCGTAAGCTGACATATGTAATCGACTAATATTTCGAGGCGATCTATTCATTTCAACTACTACTTACCGCTACAGCCATCTATTGCAAAATGGCTGAAGCAAAGTTGTACACCAATAGACAGGGCCGGATTAGACTTATTTCCTCCCGTAGGCCAAAAACAATTTGCTGCCCCTCTGAGTAAAGTGAATTAAAAAAGAAAATTAACACGTGATTTTCGCAGGAGTTAATTAAGACAATTTACTATCTGGAAATGAACCAATCTATTGTTTCGGAATAGGCTTCAAACTAGGTAATCACTTCTTCTTTAGAGCCGAGTTTTTTCCAGTAGCCTTTTTTAACCATCGTTGTAGATAGAGTACAGTCTGAATAAAACTTATCCAGCTATTGCTTCGGATGCAGTTTTTTTTAATAAAAAACAGTGTTTATCAATACACGAAACTTTTCAGACAGCAACAAATGTAACGTTACTGAACCTTCAATATCTCGATCAGAACTCAACGATTCATCATGAATTGTTGACACGCATCTATTGAAGCGTGGTACTAATAAGAAAAAAGGTTAAAACGAACTAAAATCATTTCATTGTTGCATTGAATAGGTAATTAATAGAAATTCTCATAAATGTAGCAACATCTACAAAAAAAATAGTCAAGGTTGAGTACATCAATCAAACAATTCATTTGCATACAAATTAAAAAAAAAATAACCGTTATTCCTACCGCATTCTGAAATCGAAACGAATCCTCACAATTTTAATTGGTCTTTTCGGTGGCGGCACAGGGAATTTATGTCTATTCATAAAATTGTTGAATGGACGAAAATGATTGACTATAAACAACGCGGGTAAAAAACTTCATCGCGAACTTAATTATTTTTCTTAACGAGTTATACAAACTGACTTCAAGAGTTGGTAAATAATAAAGTCGGATTAGATTTGAATTTCACAAAGAGACAAAGTTGATGCTGGAAACAGCAAAAATTGCTCTCTGGGGATCCGACCCCAATTTAAATAATAAAGACCAACACGGCTATTTGCATCAGAAGAACCACAAGATGGAGATTACCTACGTTATGAAGCCAGAAGTGTGGCACAAAGTTTCAGATTCACTTTCTCACTTTGTTATGGAGAATGTTTTTCATACAACTCATTTGACCTTGATGAATATTCTTGAAATAATAAGAAAAAATATCATTATTCTTCAATAAGAGCTATTAGAAGAAGTATCTCAGATATCTAAGGTAGGTACTACATTTCAGATACTTTTTTCATTTTTTCAATGACCAAATTCGATCTAGTGTTGGTAGAATTCTTGATTTCTTCTTTAATAACAAAATCTATTAGGTGAACAACTTTGCTTCGGCATTTTTGCAATAGATGGCTGTAGATGTAAGTGGTAGTCGAAATAAATAGATTGTAGATGTCATCCAATAAGCTAAGGTATTTGTATACATAACGCTATCGAAATATTAGTCGATTTGTGTCTGCATCATAAAGTTATTCTTGATTAAACATGTCAGCTTATAAGACAAATTCTCGTCATTTACGAGAGGTTTTAATTTTCTGCTTCAATATGAATAAATCTGCGGCCGAGGCTCATCGAATGATCTCAAATACCAACGGTGAGGTCGCTTCAAGAACGGTGATTTTGACGTCGAAGATCAGCATGACGGTGTAAGAGAGAAGGCTTTCGAATATGCAGAATGGGGGCATTTGATCGAGACTCGTGTCAAATGCAACAAGAATTGACAGGATCATCGGTTTTGACGCAACAAGCCATTTCAACACACCTGAAAGTCAAGCGAATGATTCAGAAACAAGGAAATTGTTTCTTGCATGGCAAAGACGAAATGAATTTCTGCATCACATTCTGACTGGACACGAAAAATGGGTTCATTACGATAATCCCATGTATGACTTTCCCTGTATGTTTTTGAGGGTAATAAATGAAATATGAAAGACATGATAAAGTGGCAATGCTCGACCCCATGCTGCGAAAGTGATCAAGACATACTTGTAAACGTTGCAATGGGAAGTTCTATCCCACCTGTCGTATTCTCCAGTCATTGCTCCCTCGGACTATCACTTGTTCCGATAAATGGCACACAGCTTGACTGACCAACACTTTCAGTCTCATGAAGAAGTATCGCTTCAGATGATGACTAGTTTTTTCAACGCGGGATTTGTACACTGCCCGAAAGGTGGAAGAAAGTAGTGGCCATCGATGGACAATACTTTATGATGTTCAACCAGTTTACAATAAAGCCTATAGAATTTCGCAAAAAACGACGGAAGCAAAGTAATACGCCTATGTAATTAAAAGTATCTTATCAAGTATATGAAAAGGAGTCTCTAGATATTCAAGTATCTTCAGATATCTTGGCAACAAAGTATCTTATCTTGGTCATCTCTAATTATTTCTCAACAAACGCCATACAATCAACACACTTTTCAGAAATCATCTCTCTAACTATCATGGTTCAAATTTTGTGTTGGAACTTTTCTGTCGCGGTCGAGCCGGGAATTCTATTGTTATCTTGACAATTCTGGGTACGATTAAACTTGATTCAATATGCTCATCGTAATGTTTGGCCCATTGATGACGAATTCATCGAAAAATTCGATTCTGTCCGTCCAGCCATATACAAAATAACTTTCGACCAACTAACTTTCCAAGTTGCTTCTGGATCATCTAGAATGGCAATTTCAAGCCCTGTATTAAATTTCATATTGATTGCGTTTCCAGAGCCATGGAAAATTCAAACAGAATTCCCGGCTCGACCGCGACAGAAAAGTTCCAACACAAAATTTGAACCATGATAGTTAGAGAGATGATTTCTGAAAAGTGTGTTGATTGTATGGCGTGAGTTGAGAAATAATTAGAGATGACCGAGTTACTTCCGGAATCTATTTTTTTTTTCAATTTCTTCGTTTACTGAACTTCGGTGGCACGTATTTGGAAAATTAAGAAACCAGAAAGTATAAACTCCCAACTTGTGTTCAGAATACTGAATGGAATATATTGAAGCAGAAATCTACAATCTCTGAAAACGATGAGCATCCCTGAAATATCCTTATGAAAGTACGCATTGCATTGTGAACACAATCAAGCAGTTAGTTGAGTTAAGTTATTCTTGTGTTTGTGCAGAAAAATATTATATAATTCTAAATTTGAATACTCAAAAATTATTTCGAGTGACTAGAACACAGCCCACTTCTTTAAATTTTCAAAATAACTGATACATAATCATATCAATTGGCACCCCACGGTGGGCGCCAATTGATATGATCAGTTATTTTGAGTGACTAGAACCCAGACCAATTCTTAAAATTTTCAAAATAACTGATAGATTTTCATATCCCTTGGCGCCCCACGATGGGCGCCAATAGATATGATATCTATAGATAGATAGCCAATAGATAGATATCTATCAGCTATTTTGAGTGACTTGAACCCAGCCCAATTCTTAAGATTTTCAAAATAACTGATAGATAATCATATCAGTACCTAGTGAGATCATGGTTTGAAAGTTCATACTACACACACGGTAAAATTTCAGTATTTTGTTGGCAACTGGATCGAAGCATTACTGTCTGAGATAAAGCAATATAATTATATTTGTACACATCATAATATAACAGCAAGCAGTGCCAAGTAACTAAATAATTTTTTTCCGTTTTGCTTACTTTCGAGCAGTTCAACCAGAATAATTGCATCAAACTCCATCAACACGTGGTACATTCCATCGAATGAAGTAAAACAAAATTCGTACAAAATATAAATTTAGACATCGTGGGCAGTAATTTCGACTATTATGATAGCATTGACAACAAATATCGTAGACATGTCTATTAGGTGGAACGTTTATGCTACATCTTAATCAACTTGAGAAACACATGCTGTTAATTCCAAAGGTTGAAAAATGATCTTGAAAATTTCGTCAAGATGTTCGCACCAGTCCTGGATGTTGTCCAACATTTCCTATCTCTTCCTGTCGTTCAATTTCATTACTAGAGGCAGAAATAGAAACGTAGTGAGTGTAAAATTAGAGTAGTCGTCTCAGAATTTACTATCTGTTATTCGGAAGAAAACAAATTTGTTTATTTGGATTACCAGGAATCCTATTGGATTTCGTTTGTATGGAAACATGCTGTTTACAGGATATTCAGATTTGACTCTCATGATGATGAGAATTGAAGCCGTTAAAGAAGACTGCAAATTTAACTCTATGGTTCATTTGTTTTTTTTTTTTAACGCAAAATATCATGACACGAAAAATTAATCGAGAAAAACACTTACTTGCGTCAGAATGTTTTGGGCGCTAATTCTTCAATGCACATATTGTGCCGTTGGTGACCACAGAACTGTTCACACAATCATATTATGTGTAATTCATTACATTATTAATTTGTATATATTGACATGATTATTTGACATAAACTGAATTTCAACCTATACGGATCTGTTCATATTCACGGGCTGCTCAGGGCCGTCGCTAAATGGGAAGCAAGGAGGAGTATGGGCCATATATACATTGCAAATTGTTCATTCAGATAGTAAAAATGTAAAATATGACAAATTTCCTTCTTTGAAACCTCCATACAGCAATCTCAATAGTAAACTGAATTGAAGTTTCATACTCTACTCACGGTAGTCTACAACTGAATTGATATAACGCAATACTGAGATATTGAGGTTTATGTTTTATCTTCTTTTTTCCTCTATGCTTCTGGACACACGATCAACTTAGGCTTGAAATTGTTAATTCATGGATACATGCAGAATCTCAAATTGGTTGGATGGGTTGTTTCTGAAATATTGTGTTTTTTTTAATATGTTATTGAATTTTCTCTGATTCTAGCGTAACGATGATCATGAAATTGATCAACTTCTACAGGCACCTCAAAATTATAAAATTAAGACGTCGAAAAACAGAACGATCTGTATAAGGAAGACCATTCAAAAATCTATGCAAAAGAAGTCTCATGAAATATCCAGCATAGGGTCCGAATCAGGAATTGTTTGATCTGAAATTCGTATAACGATTTTAAATAGTTTTATAATTTTTATTTTATACATCTATCTACAGGCAGTATAAGGTATATTAAGATTTATCGTTCAGAAGATCATACAAAACTGATTCCAAATCCGATGAAAAAAGTTCAAAAAACAAAATTCTCATATTCTCGAAAAAAATAAGACCCCAATGTTTTGCAACACAAATTAAATACTTGACTTGCTCTCAAATATTCAAAGAATTATTATTCGAGTATATAAAGAAAAAAAGTGCATTCCAAGCTGAGTTCACTTCATTATGAAATTCTCTCCGAAGTAATAAATTATATTGGAATTTTTTCCACTTCGAGACATTCCAGTAATTTCAGGAAAAATCTATATGATGATTTTAATGAAGATAAAATATGGATCCCTAATATTCCTACAGAATATTTACTGTTTATTAAGTTTTGATTCCAGATTTCAGGTCGATAAAATTGTTTTCAATGGAATTAAACTATTGAGATTATTATTTCAGAACATGAAATGTGTGAACAAAAGAATGGAAGAGCTTTCAAGAAATTTATTTGAAAACTATACAAACTACCCTTTTTTTTTTCAACGTTTCAATCTAGGAATTCCAAAAATTGACAATCTAATTTCAGGTTCTTGGAATTTCAAAGATATTTAGATTTTAGAGTCAGTTTTGAAAGAATAAAATAAAGTTTATAAATTTTCTTTCACGAAATGAAAACCTTCATTATATTGAAGGTAGAATTGAATGAATTATCTAGATAATAATTGGTCCAAAGTCGGTATACAAATGGATCATCAAAAAAAGAATATTTCCACACCATCAAAGTAAAAAATTGATTGGAATAAAAAAAAATGCAATACATAATTCAATTCCATTCCCGAAATTAACTGTCTGGATGCAGGATGACTTCTTTTGAACTGAAAATAACACATTGCCTCTATTTGGAATGGTACACAAGCCCAATTTACTTCAAAGCGATTTTGTCTCTCTCCTATTTGTACAAGTGGAGCAATCAAGTTCCAAATCAAATCCCGTATAGTCCTAATTTTTACTGGCTCCTTTTTACTAATTAAAGCGTTCATTTGGAAGATCAATAGAAGCAGCACCAGCAATTTCGTTGATAATTATGGCAGAAAGAGATGACTTTATTCGTTACCGCAAATCTAATTAGTTCCGAAGTCATAAACATTAAACATGTCATGAAATAATTCAATTTCCATTTTGATATTCGCGTTCAACGATTTTAATGTGAATTCCCTTATAAATGATTGTATAACAAGAGAGGGAATAATGGAAACGTGTTAATGTATTTGTCCACATAGTTTCCATTTAACGTAGATATATTATTTGGATGAACCGAGAAAGAGCTAGGAATGGTGAAGGCGCTGGTTCCGCAATTTCACTCTGAACGCTCTAGGATTTTATCATGATGCTTGTAATTTTCGAATTTTGTGACAGGATAGTCCCAAATGATTTACGTTTAAGGTTTAATTTTTCAATATCTACAAAGGTAACCTGATAATTCTCATATTCTAAACGTACCTTATTTATGAAGTATGTAAAGGGTGTTTTTTTTAGAGCTATAGAACCGCAAATTGCAATAAAACAACGATGGATTATTCGATTGACATGAATTTTATTTATCCGCAAGATAATCTTGTGGCATTACATTTTAAATATGATTTCTGGCATATATAACAAAAAAAAAATATATATTATTTTTTAGATATATTCAACACCACCATATATTCACAAATCATTCAAATATGGGAAATAACGGGTGTGTACCATTTTATTGGTACACCCTATATACGAGATTATAAATAGACCAGAAAACCACCCTGCAACACGTTAGAACTTTTCTTGATTTTTTGTATTGGAAAAAATCATATTACTTCCACATATATTCTTCCCCCTCAACCCTAAAAAACAAATTATAACTACACATCCCCGCACGTGCTACGTCTCAATTCAACCCCTAATTCTTGCTCTTCTTTTCCAGACGCTCGTGACCGACCGAAGTCCTACATATGCTGCAGCATCCTAACATCACGATGAATGCATCCCTAGCGTCGAATAATTCTCTGTCGACGTCCCTGAGAACGGCGGACTTAACAGAGCCACCTACCGGGAGGGATGAACATCTGGCGCTGTTCGAGGTTGCCACACTTGCCGTCATTTTCGTAGTCACCGTAGTGGGTAACACCACTGTATTGCTGGCTTTGTGGGCTAGGAGGAGGTGAGTCAATGGCGGCTTGTCCTATGAGGCAGTGCCTCACTAAATAAATTTTGGAAATTACATCTATTAATCGAATATTTAATTGTTTTATCTCATCCTCAATTTCACATCATACGGTACGGCACTGGGTCTCTGTTCCATACTATCCATGCTTCATCTCACTTCCTCTCCAAGAAGTAAAGGGTTCGAGGCATGCCTCACGTGCTTCCTTGTCTTGCGCGTTATCTACATCGTCGCGACGAGAAATCGAGAATATTTCCACGCCTATGAAGGAGGTATCTAAAAATAAATCTGAGGCATGCCCCATGCCTCTGTGAGTGCAAAAAAACCATTTTCGGGCGTGTTGCGTACAATGTTTTTTCGCCGCTGCTTTCCATATTTTATTGCGATTGCGATCAAAAAAGATGTTTTTTGACAACTAATTTCATTTGAACTGTCAGCCGTTATCTCGGTTGCTATAGTAATGATCAACTGCATTTATTAAAAATATACCTACCAAGATTTTCATATTACCAATGACACGAACGACGTGATTCTTTTCCGGCCTAGTCCGGGAAGTACGTACTTTCCGGACTAGGCCGGGAAATGCTACTTTCAAAGAGAAAAAGCGTCCGGGAAGTGAGCACTTCCCGGACGGTTGCCGAAAATAGTAATTTACGTAACAAGTCCGGAAAATAGGGTTTTTTTGGACGAATAGACAAAATTCCAGGACGAGCGTTAGCGAGTCCTGGAAGTCTGTGAGTCCAAAAAAACCATTTTCGGGCGTGTTGCGTACAATATTTTTTCGGCAACCATGTAGAATAACACTATCGCTGCTGCTTTCCATATTTTATTGCGATTGCGATCAAAAAACATGCAAATTTTTGACAACTAATTTCATATGAACTGTCAGCCGTTATCTCGGTTGTTATGGATTCTATGATTCTTTTCCGGCCTAGTCCGGGAAGTACGTACTTTCCGGACTAGGCCGGGAAATGCTACTTTCTCAGAGAAAAAGCGTTCGGGAAGTGAGCACTTCCCGGACGGTTGCCGAAAAAATTAATTTTCGAAATATCGACTCCTTTTTTTGTAATGGGTGAAGCTTGCCATATGGTGTAAATTCACCATAATGTAGTCAATCGGATTGCATTTCAACTATCACTGGTAATTTTCTGAAAGACTGAAAGAATAATTGGATCCTTTCTCGGATTACAACGAAAAAGGAACAAATCAAGAGGAATAAAAACCCTTAACGACCACTACAAAATTCGAAACTAACACAATCCGAGTTTGCCCCGAAAAGTTTTATCGTGTTCTAATTGAACCGAACGAACGATCATTCTGGCCTACACCTGTGATAAAATGAAAGCATTTTTTATACGAGAAGTGAGGGTGTTATCCCCGGGGAACTTCCACAAACTAAATTAATTTGCTCATCCGCCAGCTCATGAGGTAACATCACGTCCTTTCATGGTCTTCAATCTCCTTTTTACCTTCGACTGGTGTCCTATCCGTCTTCATTATGGGGTTTAAAACTGTCTCGGATTGATATGGATTTGAAGAAAGATCCGTTTAAGCCTTATTGCCTAGAATTGGGGATTTTTCGTCAATGTCTAGTTGGAGAGCCACTTTAGCATGGAAAAGAGATATTTTTCTTCGTATGTCAGAGGATGAATACAAAGAGATACTCCTCAATAGATAATTTGATTCGTTATTCATATCTTGAATATGAATTTTACAGAGATGTAAGCCCTCTATAGCGGAAATACTCAAAAATTAGATGTACAACTTGGCTTCCGCCATTTTGCAATAAAAGGCTGTAGCGGTAAGTAGTAGTCGAAATGAATAGATCATAGATGTAATACAATATTTGTGAACTTAACGCCATCGAAATATTAGTCAATTTTTTCTGCGTCATAAAGTTATTCTCGATTGAACATGTCAGCTTACGAGCCAAATTCTTGTCATTCGCGGTAGGTTTTAATTTGCTGCTTTAATCTGGAGAATTCTGCGACTGGGGCTCATCGATTGCCTCAAATGGTGTGGCTGCTATTAGTGAAAGAACGTGCCGAGAGAGGTTTCAACGCTTCAAGAATGATAATTTTGACGTCGAAGGCAGGATGGCGGTGAAAGTGAGAAGGGTTTTCCAAGATGCAGAGTTGGAGGCATAAATTAACCAAGACTAGTGTCAAACGCAACAAGAATTGGCAAGATCATTGGGAGTGACGCAAGACAAGAGATGTTAAACGGCGTTTATTTGCTTGTGAACAGCAACTTTCAAGGCAAAGACGGAAGAGATTTCTGCATCGTATTGTAACTGGATACAAAAAATGGGTGCACTACGATAATCCCAAGCGCAGAAAAATCATGTTAATATCCCGGTCATGCTTCCGTCGACATCCAAACCGAATATTCACAGTTCCAAGGTCATGCTCAGTATTTGGTGAAACCAGCTCGGCGTAATGTGTTACGTGTTGTTAAAACTGACTGAAACCATCACAGGCTATCGTAATCGAACACATCTAATGCGTTTGAGCCGAGCATTGATAGACAAACAGCCGCAATACAACCTGTTGCGAAAGTGGTCAAGACATACTTGGAAACGTTAAATGGGAAGTCCTACCCCACCCGCCGTACGCCTATGTAGATAAATTTGAAATTGGTACCAGGAATGGCTCAGTAATTGAAACTGGTATTCCTGTATTTTATAAAGAAAATCTTCTTTCAAATTGTGTAAAATACGATGAATAGTGAATGAATTCATCTATGAACTCTTCTTAAATTTTTCTCAGTATTGATAAAGTACTGAACCCTATATAACAACCAAATTATTATGGATTTATCGAAAATAATTCGTCTAATTATTCACTATGCCTTCTGTTAAGCCAAATCTTCATTCACAAGATAGTAGTCTCACAGTTCCCGATTTGAATGTTTTGATTCATTCCAATAGTCGAGTCGATTTTTAACGAAATAATGAATGTTATTCTCCAAATTTCAGTGAAAATTAATAACAGCCAAAACCGCTGCCTTCACCTCTGAATGAGATAATAAATTTTAGTCAGCAAAACAAAATTCATTCATCTCGGGCGTCAGATTTATGGGAAAGAAGAGTTTGCCAGTTTTCTTATTCTTGCAGCTAATAGTTTTCGAGATTGTTTTTGTTCGGAGAAAAAGTCGGATATCCTGCAGTCTGGCAGTATCCGTGGAAATGATCCTGCAAATTTTCCCATTTGAAATCGTCGAGTATATTGCCAAGAAAGAGGAAAGTTTGAATTGTTATTCAATATTTCCTTGGAACATTCTGGAGAATATTCGTGGAATGTACTTTATTTTATTTTCAAGAACTTATATCGACTTATCATTGGGAAAATATACCCTCATACCAGTGACAGCTCGTCAGACGTGGTGAAAATTATAACTTTATCTTCAATTGACTTTGTTAGATTAAAATTATATACAGGTTATTATCAGATGGGTACAAAAGTTTCTATGAGTGAACCTTTGTCGAATATTCAAAGGATCTTCAATGCCAACAAAAACCTTGGAAATGAGAATCCGCAATGAGAAGAAATATTTTCAATTTTTCTCTTGAAATTATTGAAGTTGAAGGAATGTCATTTTTCTAATGGAAAGAGTTCCGTTGAATATTTTTCTAATTTCATTGCGATCATTTGAAGGAGTGAAACACATAGAGGTGCATCCTTAGATCTTTGTGCCAAAATCAAATAAATTGCATGATTCCAGGTGGAGAGGTCGGGATCATCACGAACAGACTAATTAACCCGTTCCACGTTTTCAATAACATTATGTGCAACATAAGAGTTTTGATTTATTTAGTGTTGAACCGGTCTCCTCATACTTTTTCACTCTTTTCCCAGTCAAAAGAATCTTGGGCGAATCATTTAAATGTCCAAGAGCCAGGCTACCGATTTAAATAATATCCCTTTGTCCTTTCAATTCGTTCATGCAACGTAGCAGTAAGCTATACAAATATGAACTTCTTTGGAGACAGCTTATACATATAAAATATAATCAATATAAAAATATTCTAGGGATCATGAAACACATTGTTGCTAGTTATTGATGAATCTTTATGAGGATCTGCAAAAAAATTATTGGGATATTTTGTTCCTCGTCATTCCTGAAAGGCTGTGAATTAATTTATTTTTGTTTTTGGCATATCACGTACCACGCACCTCAAATATCAATATTGTTCCATGGTTCATTCACATTGACTGTATATCCTTTTCCGTATCAACTACGTTGCAAAGATATTATCTTTTTTTTAGTGTTCCAAACTAATTACTTATATGAATGAAAAATAATTACTTATATGAATGAAAAATAATTACTTAAAGTGCCTATCCTCTATCCTCTATGGATGTTGGCTATCACATTGGACCACATTACTTTGTTCACTTCCGCTCTTAATAATTCTATCGATGTCATTCCAGTCCATGCTCGCAGGTTTCATAGCCTCGATATTTGTCTGCGTTCTAATGATCTTTTCCCCTCTATATATCCCTGAAAAATAAGTTGAAGTAGGTGTTATTTTCTGTGCCGTATGATGTGTCCAAAATACTCCAGTTTTTTGCTTTTGACAGTAGTGAGATATTCTCCGCCGATACGTTGTAAGATTTTTATGTACTCCTATTGAATTATATATTCATTATTCAATTGCTCTTGAGCAATTAATAGTATCTATTAACAAACAGCGTGAGTTATAATAACTCACTATATTAAATCGGAAAAGATGTATCTGTGCTTCTATACTTCTGTGCTTCCATTCGATTGGCCGAAAGGGAATATTCCATTATTGTTATTGAGTGGAGGAATGTCACTTTGATAATTTTGACGTTTATAGGTAAGTTTTGGAGTTTGTCAATAAAGTTCTTTCTCTATTCTTGTATTTTACTATTTATAGTAATAGTCATAGATAAAGTATAGAATTCAACTTGCGGTAATGGTTATAACTCACTTGATGAATTACAGCACTCGCCTGCGGCTCGTGCTGCAAACTTCATCTGCGTGAGTTATGACCTACATTACCGCTCGTTGAATAATATACTATTTCGTTTGTTACGTGGTGTATCCATGGGACTCTGAGCATGCGTCGGTAGCACCACATTTCAAATACGTCTATGCATTTACATGAAGCATCAGTAAGGGTCTATGCTCTGCCCCATATAGGAATACCGACAGCACATAACATTTCATGATCTTAATTCGAGTCTGGACATTGAGGGATAGGTTGCAGAGAACTTTAAGCATCTTATTGAATATATCCCTTGCTTTTTCGATTCGGCATCTTATTTCACGAGAGTGGTCTCAGACCTCATTCGAAGTGCAGCTAAGATATGTGACGGTTTCGGCCACTGTGAGCGTTACGTTGTTGACACTAAACTTTTGATTATCGCTGTATCTTTTACTGATAACTAATATCTTCGTTTTTTTACAATTTACCTCCATATCGTATCTGTCTCGGGCATACGACACAGGGTCTATAATCCTCTGAAGTTCGTCTGCAGTATGCTTAGGTTGTTTACTATTTCCTATATTATAGGAAGCAATTATTCCCTTGGAATCTCTCATCTCAATGCAATTGACCTTGATAACCTCAAGTTTCTTCTCTTTCAGATATGCCGGAAGAAAAAAACTATCCCGCATGTACTTCTTCATCCTGCACCTTAGCATCGCTGACCTCATCACAGCCATCTTCAGCGTCCTGCCTCAACTGGCCTGGGAGGTAACCTACAGGTTCTACGGCGAAAACATCCTCTGCAAGTTCATCAAATTCAGTCAGACCTTGGGACCTTACTTGAGTTCGTACATTCTGATGGCTACTGCGGTGGACAGACACCAGGCCATATGTCATCCATTAACGTATTGCTCGTGGACCAGCAGAAGGTCAAAGGTTATGGTGTATGGAGCTTGGATAACGAGCTTGATTTTCTGCTTGCCGCAGGTGAGTTGAAATGGGTTATCTCTGGAAATATTCCATTTAGAGTGTAATAGGGGGTGTATCGATATATCAGGGTCGTAATTCATACATTGAAACGAGTAGGTGTCATAGATTCTGTTTCCGTACGGGTATTCAGTGTTAATCATAATAGGAACTGATTGATATCTTTCTTTTGTTAGGGAATTATTCTCTGAGTGGAGGTGATATCATTGTATACGAAAATTTGAAAGAGAACTTAATCAGAATTGGATTCTTGAATGATGTATAACAGACTGCATTATACTTCTCCAATATAGGGTGTTTTAGAGTACCATTTTTCAATTTTTTTAGATAGACTGCTTCCACCGTTTTTTTTTCGATAATCGAGACTTTATTGTAACAGACTGGTTTTACATTTATGATTCAAAGTATTGTTCATCGCTAGCTACTACTTTCTCTCATATTTCGGGCACCGTACGAATCCCGCGTTGAAAAAATTGATCATCTTTTGAAGTGAATCACGAATAGATCCAATTTTTTACTTCTTTATAAAGTGCTGATCAGCTAGTTGCGAGACAAGTGATAGTCCGAGGTAGCAGTGTCTGGAGATTACCGCGGTTGGGCTTTTTTTTTCAACGTTTCCAAGTATGTTTTGACCACTTTCGCAACTTGGGGTCGAGCATTGTTATGCTGTATAATCTTCATCTTTTCTCTCGTTGTTTGGGTCTGTTTGTCTTTCAATGCTCGGCTCGAACGCATTCATTGCATTCAATTACGATCGCCTGCGATTGTTTCAGTCAATTTTAAAAACTAATAATGCACTAATCCGAACTGTACCCACCAAATACTGAGCATGACCTTGGAACCGTGAATATTCGGTTTGGCCGTCGGCGTGGAAGCATAACTGGGAGATCCGCGTGATTTTAGCGCTTGGGATTATTGTAATAAACTCATTTTTCGTCTCCAGTCACAATGCGATGCAGAATCCCTACCTTCTTTACCTTGTAAGCAGCTGTTCACAAGCAAAGAAACGCCGTTAAACATCTCTCGGCTTCAATTCGTACGGCACCCAATTTCCTTGTTTCTGAATCATTCTCATGACTTTCGGGTGTTTTGAAATAGCTTGTTGCGTCACTTCCAATGATCCTGCCAATTATTGTTGCGTTTGACACAAGTCTTGATCAAGTAATGTCTCCAATTCTGCATCTTTGAAAACCTTCTCTCTTTCAACGCCGCCATGCTGGTCTTCGACGTCGAAACTATTCTCGGCACGTTCTTTCACTAATAGTGGCCTCACCACATGTAGGTATTTGAGAGCATTCGATGAGCCTCAGACGCAGATTTTATCATATTGAGGCAGATAATTGAAACCTTCCGCAAATGACGATAATTTGGCTCGTAGGCTGACATTTTTGATCGAGAATAACTTCATGGTGCAGACACAAATCGACTGATATTTCGATGGCTTTCTGTTCACAAATACCTAAGCTTATTGTTTGATCTACGATCTATTTATTTCGGCTACCTATTACTGCTACAGCCATCTATCGCAAAACGACGCAAGCAAAATTGTACACCTAATATATTGGGTTGTAGGGTTGTTGGGTTGTAGGTATTTCTCATATCAATGAAAAGAAGTAAATACCACATTTATGATCAAATAATTTTGAAGGTAATTTTCACGTCTTGCATCACAGAAAAAAAGCATTGTCAATCCATAGTTTGCATAAACTTATTTTCTTTAATTTCTCCAGATCAATGTTATCATAGATTAGGTACAACGATTTCATTTTGAAATTACTTGTTTAACGTACTTTAATGAAACCGAAGACAAACTGTAAACAACGAACGAGTGTAATCCAATAAAGCGTTCTCCGAATTAGATATCGACTGAAAACAACCGAAATCCTCGTACGTTCAAAAAAATCCAATCAGATACTCCTCTGAGAAACATTGAAGATACTTCTACGATTAGATTTTGGCAAGCTTAACCATCGGCGAGTGCTTTTCCTTGTTTTTATGTTCTTGTCAGATCTGAAATAGATTTGTTTCCGTGTTCAATCTTGTCCTTACGTGTTAACACACCACATGCTATTTCACCACGCGATATATCTGTTCATTTCGGGTGACCTTGGACTCCTCAATTGATATATTGGGATCGTTTCAGTTGTCACAGAATATTGTAAGGTTGAATTCAGATTCGGAATATACAGCCTAAACATGAGGGATCTCGCTAATTTGAAGTCTGGATCTTTTGAGCGCTCGTTCATTCGTGTGGCGATTACATCTTCCAAAAGGGTGAAATTTATTTATTTATTTATTTATTTATTTATATAAGCAGGAATACATACAGGTGATGATCACCCAACACAGTATCCACTATTTGGAATCTCAAAGTGTGCTTAATTGCTTGATTAACTTAATTGCAAAACAAAAATATATAGATACACATATAATATAATGAAACAGTATGAATAAAAAAGGAAAACCAATTATTGTGAGACAATAATAAAAAAAAGAACAATGATATATATTGAAACAGCAATGAAAATGATCAAAAAAAAATCTCACTGACTCAAATACAACCTTTTGAGTCTCTGTTTGATTGAATTCTGACTCACATGGAATAAATCTATATCACCTAAATAGTTACAGCATCGCATCATCCTGCAGAGAGGTGAATTCATCGCGCTATTAGTTTTGCGAAAGGGAATATGGAACAATTCGCTATTTCTGAGGGGACGGCACGGAACATGGAGAGTTATGGAGGAAAGGAGGACAGGGGAATTATAGATATTATTAAGGAGCTTATATAGGAAAAGGACATCACTGATTTTTCTTCTATTTTCTAGGGAAATGAAACCAAATTGAATCAAACGAAGATTATAGTTTTCGGGATTTCTAGGTGTTAAACGAAAATTGTACTTGAAAGAAATAAACGTTAAGAATCTATTCTGAATTCTCTCGAGCCTGGTAATATATAGTGCATATTTTGGATTCCAAACTACAGATGCAAAGTTGAGCTTACTGAAAACATAGGAGTTATATAAAATGGTGAAGGTTTTCAAATTTATAAAGTGTCTACTGTTTCTTGTAACAAAGCCCAAAATTTTACAACAGGAACTTGCCAGTTGATCGATATGAAGGTCAAAAATTGGCGCATCAACGCTCAACGACCGAGAGAATCGTTATCCCCAATAGATATACAGGGTTAGAATTATTTAGTGGAGAACAACAGGGATATCGAGAACTCTAAGATATACAGGGTGGCTTAAATTACAAAAAAAAAGTTGCGTCATTTAGGGATTAGTGTGTTGGTGTTAACAGACCCAAAATATATCCAATGGTTCTCGAGATATCTCGAAAAAACTAAAAATCGAGATTTTCTTTTTTTCTGTATAACTCATTTGTTTCTGGAGATAACTTCCCGAAATTCGGTTTGTAGCCATTCAGCCCTATTCTGTAACTTCAAATCGAATAGAGATGGTATGGATCGAATAGAAATGCATAGAGATGAGCGATACCGTGATTTCAAGATCACGTTGTGAAACGTTCCTGTTCCTTTATGATATCAGTGAAATTAAAGCGTGACGTGATCACTGTTCAGGTATCGGGAGTGGGGTCATCCCACTCCCAGTGCCGCTAACCGAATCCGATACCTAAACAGTGATCACGTCACGCTTTAATTTCACTG
The DNA here is from genome assembly GCF_914767665.1 of Harmonia axyridis. Lineage (NCBI taxonomy): Eukaryota > Metazoa > Arthropoda > Insecta > Coleoptera > Coccinellidae > Harmonia > Harmonia axyridis. Next base: position 82,233,706 of record NC_059501.1, read on the forward strand.
ATATCATAAAGGAACAGGAACGTTTACGTTTCACAACGCAAAGCACGGACCGTGCTTGTTATTATAATTTGTATGAATCACCCAAACCTTAGCTCTTTTGTCTTTCTGTTGATTCTTTAGAGGTAACAGATTTGTGGAATATGGATATGAATAATTTTGGACATCGAAAAATAAATAACACCTACACATAAAATAATTCACATGTGAATATATATTGATAATATTAAGTGGCTGATACTGCATCAAATAAAATAAGAGAAAAACAGAAAAAGTAACAATCAGAAATGTACAAAAATATAGTAAAACCAGTTATTGAATAATTAAATTTCCTAAATATATTTGATATTTTCTATTAATTTCTGAGCTAATCAAAGAATTGTGAAATCTCTAAATGAAGGTATGATTTTTAGGACATCGAATAATAAATAATAAGCCATATGCATATATTCAGACGTTTATTTATTCATTTAATAATAATGATAAGTAATCAACCTCCAAACAAAATACACTCATTTTATAATTGTATATATCAAAATAGTTAAGGGGCTAATACTGTAACAAAAAAATAAGAGAAAAATTAAAAATTTCACAACAAAAAACTCAGAAATGGTAGTTAAAATAGTCCCTAAATAATCGAATTTCCTAACTATATTTGATAAATTTTTCGAGAAAAGAATACAATTATTTCTATTCATTCTCCACCAACGACATATTACAATTGAGGAAGAGAATCATTTGAGTTTTTTCATTAGTTAGCCTGCTTCGACGTTCTGTTTATATTTGTCCGGCTTTCGGAAACAATCGTTCGCACGGAACTTGTGTTGCTAGAGTGCATCAATAAGTGCCGACAAAGGTTCCGAAGCAATAAAAACATCAGGCTGGCAGGCTGGCTTCATAATTTACGATTGCACGGACGTTGATATGCCCTGAAAATATCTGTGAAATGTTCAAACAGTGATCCCATCACGCTCTGTATTCGTTTTTCGGAACCGTGACTGCCTGTGACAGTCTGATATCAGTGATTAAATCACAGTTCGTGAAATATCGCTCATCTCTAGAAATGCACCAGAATCATTTCGAATTTGTATACTTCAACTCAAGTGAAATTACTATGGATATCGATTACGAATTAGATTTGGCGTTAGAAGGAGAATTGGATATAGAATACCAAATTTGGACGCGATAAAAGTGAAACATCCCGATTTCTCCGATTACAATCCAATTCGTTCACTTCTATTTGAGTTACAGAATAGGGCCCATTATCTATTATAGAAATTATAATGGTGTCGTCAGATTTTTTTCTGTTTTCCATTGCTTCAGAGACGCGATAGTCAATTTTTTCTTATGGACGCCATATTAAATCTCCTTATAAGGCTCTACATGTCTGCAAGAATTTTTCTACATAAATTAGAAAACTTAAGTGGTAGTTTCAGATACTAACTGTAAACTTAACAATTAACAAGTTATTTGACAGTTCTAGAACCAGTCCAATACTTCAACAAAAAAATGGAAAGGAAGTTCGAATTTGCGTAGCTGGACTCGATATTTTTGTAACAGGTGTTTTTTTTCGAGATATATAACTTTTGTTGGCATTACTTTTCAAGATGGCGACTGATTTAACAGCTGTCAAATGATTCATTCTCAGTTTGGTTTGGCAATTCATCATGAATAGACTCACGCCTGAACAACGCTTGCAAATAGTGCAATTTTATTTCGAAAATAATGGTTCTGTGCGGAACACGTATTGCGCACTACGTCCATTTTATTTTGTTTAGCGATGAAGCGCACTTCTGGTTGAATGGCTACGTCAACAAACAAAACTGCCGCATTTGGAGTGAATCTAATCCTCAAGTGTATGTAGAAACACCGTTACATCCAGAAAAACTGACTGTTTGGTGCGCTTTATGGGCTCAAAAACGATGATGGCCAGAACGTAACAGTCAATGGTGATCGGTATAGAGCCATGATTACTAACTGTTTCATTCCTGAATTGAACAACCATGATGTCCAGGAGCTGTGGTTCCAACAAGACGGCGCAACATGTCACACAGCTCGTGCCACAATCGATTGAAAAACACGTTTGGTGACCGCCTAGTTTCACGTTTTGGACCTGTGAATTGGCCTCCAAGATCTTGTGATTTAACACCGCTAGACTACTTTCTGTGGGGCTATGTAAAGTCATTGGTCTATGCGGAAGAGCCACAAACCCTTGACCATTTGGAAGACAACATTCGCCGTGTTATTGCCGATATACGGCCACAAATATTGGAAAAAGTCATCGTTAATTGGACGTCCAGATTGGACTACATTCGAGCCAGCCGTGGTGGTCATATGCCAGAAATTATATTTAAAATGTAATGCCACTAGAATATCTTGCGGATAAATAAAATTCATGTTACTCGCATAATCCATCATTGTTTTATTGCAAAATAAAGTTCTATAGCTCTAAAAAAAACACCCTTTAGTGTTGAATTCTTAGTTCTTTTCTTTATCACCTTATAAGAAGATCCAATATGGCGTCCATAAGAAAAAACTGAAACAATAAAAAACAATAAAACTCTGATGACACCATCAGAATCTCTATATTGGATAATGAATGCAAACCGGATTTCGTGAAGTTATCTCCAGAAACAAATGAGTTATACAGAAAAAATAAAATCTCGATTTTTAGTTTTTTCGAGATATCTCGAGAACCATTGGAGATATTTTGGATCTGTTAACACCAACACACTCATCTCTAGATAACGTAATTTAAGCCACCCTGTATCTCTGACAGTTTCCGATATGTTGTGCCCTTCTAAATAGTTCTTACCCTGTATAGACCGAAAAATGCTTTCGATCTCCACTTAAAATCCATCTTTCCAATCTCCATAACTCAAGAGAATAAAAAAAATTTTTTAAGTGGAAAAATATTTCCCTGTTGTCCCAGCCCTCTAATTAATCAACTCCAATCCGAAAAAATAACCGAGTCGGATTCCGTCTGTCCTAATAATTAAACCTCTTGTCACTTCCGGTGAATACTAGTTGATTAAGGAAAGAACTTCCTGGCAGAGATCCTGCCTAATTCTAATTAATCCTGTCTTTCCCGCCGCCACGAGAACCCGCATAGAATTCAAATTAGGCTTTTTTTTTCACCGCGAAACGAATAGAAATCCAACATTGAACGAAATTGCGATCAACCGTGCTAGTTATGGATTTTTTTTCTATTATAAATGGACATTTGATGTTACTGCACTGAACAGTGACGGATGTGAACTTTTTTCCAATGACGAAAGCACAGACGTGTACTCAGTAGTTTTTGAATGCTCGCCATTCATTCGAAAATTGCTCTTTTGGAGAAAACATATTATTATTATTATTTGAACTGGGGTCGTTGAGGCTCGGTAAGCCTTCCGGGAACTGCGACCATGTAGATCTTTTGTTCTCTACCCTACTCATTCATGGAAACCCAAGGAGGTCGTCAATGTGGTTTTTTGTCTGGATTCCTGGCCAATCGGGAATCAGAGGGAATGAGGAGGCCAACATACTTGCCAGAAAAGGAGCACAAACTCCTTTCATCGGCCCGGAACCTTTCTGTGGTGTAGACAAATGCACCTACATGAAAGAGTTTCAGGAAAGGAGGTAAACGAAAGAGAAAAACTCTGGCGGAATCTTCCTGGTCTGGATTACTCCAAAAAATTTCTTCGAAAGTTTGACTCTACAAGATCCAAGAAATATCTGGATCTTAGTGAGAAGATGCTACACCTCCTCACTGGATTCCTCACAGGGCATTGCCGCCTTAGGAAACACCTTTTGAGAATGGGTCTAACAGAAAATGACTAGTGCAGATTCTGTGGAGAGCAGATCTCCTGGTGACGGAATGCCTCGCCATCGCTAGCCAACGCAAAACCTGCCTTGGACACGAAACTTATAGAAATTAGGAATTAGTCTCCTTGAAGCCATCCCAGATATTGGAGTTCTTCAGGAGTCTGGAACTGGAAGGCAAGCTGTAGATCACATTATGGAGAGAATAGCTCTTATAGGGGCACAATAGACCATAAGGTCGCAGTGAAACGTAACCTCCTTAATTAAATCTAATCTAATGACGTTGATAAAACTGACAACCTCCTTAGGGGCCTTGGCCGTTACCTCACGGGTATCCGGGACCGTCTTCCCCATATGAATTCAGCTGTTTCTGCTTCTGATCCACAGAGCCAGCAAATCTCATCTGCTGTCTTTCCCATACGGTACAAATGATGTTTGTACCGACAGTGCCCCGTCAGCAGTCCCACCATCACCCGAAGCTCAGCTCGTGACAACTTCAAGAGCTTTTTGGCTTAGGTAGGTGAAATCATCACTAATTTCTTGGCCTGAGTAAGTCCACTGGGTTATCCTGTTATTCAACTCCCATTGCTGAACCGCAGCCTTATATTGGTATTTTCTTAGCTCAGGTCCAGCAGGTGTTAACCTTGTTGCACTTTTTGCAAGTTCATCGGTTTTTCCATTTCCTCCATTATCACAGTGCTCTGGTACCCGTAGTAGTGTCACATTATTGCCTCTGCCTAGTTGTCTTAGGGTATTACGGCACATTCAGGTCAACAGAGCCCCCTGGCAGTACGATTCCATGGATCTCAGCGGGGTCCCAGAAGAGGGCCACATGTACAAAATTGTACAAGACCTGGTTCTATTGAAAGAGGAAAAGAAGAAGAGTAATGAATGTATCATCACCTAATCTTCAATATCTTATTTCAGGCTCATCTCATGTTCCGAAATTTTTACACGCACCTTTTGATGCTTGGTTCTAACGACATAAAAAGGAGTATGTCACTGGCATTGCTACGTAACGTAGGGGAGACTGGGGAGGGTTGATACAAGGGGAGGTTTGATACACGTTCAAGTTTCCCGCCTCGGTTCTTCGAAGAAGGTGTAATAGCGTGCAGTGCCTCTTTGAGTGTGAAAATAGTATCAGTTGGAATCTAGCAACAATCGCGTTACGAACATGAATTTTTAAGCTCAAAGTGTGTTTTTTACATATTCGATGTAAGAATTTGCATAACAAACGTAAGGCTTTCTCTCTTTATCAACAAAAGCTAAAGAAATTCATTACTGTATTCTTGATGCGCATTTCATTTAGAACATAGATGCCAGTAGAACAGATCTTCAATCGAATATCATAATGTTCACGTACTATATTTTCCAAAGTTGTGTTCTAGGGAGGTTTGATACAGTAAATCTCACCTCAAAAAAAAAGTTTTAAAATGTAAAACCAAAAAAAAAAGTGTGTTTGATGACTTGAATCCTGGGGAGCAAAATGAGAAAGATCCATTTTCTGATGAACGCCGAAAATAATGAATTGCAGTAGATGCAAGCTGGATCGTCATCTTCATCAAAAAATGGAGTGCCATTCAGCCTGTGCAAGTGTCAGAAGTAAAATAAAAATGTTTACTTGCGAATTATGTAGGAATTAGGTAGTGTTATGATGATAAAAGATTGATTATTGCTTGTACCTAATTCTTTATTGTATCAAACCTCCCTTTTAGTGTATCAAGCCTCCCATGTATAGGGAGGTTTGAGACTCTTTGCACTGAACATTTCAAGAACTCATAATCAACGTTGACATTTCCATTTACAGTAATTAAATACTGCTTAACGTTTAAGCAAAGTCCTAAAATTTCACTCTGACATTATTATTATTATTATTTGAACTGGGGTCGTTTTGCTTCGGTGAGCCTTCCGGAAACTGCGACCATGCAGATCTTTTGTTCACTACACTACTCATTCATAGAAACCCAGGGAGGTCGTCAACGACGTTGATAAAATTGACAACCTCCTTAGGGCCCTTGGCCGTTACCTCTCTGGTATCCAGGACCGGCTTACCCATGTGAATGGTTCTTAGGCCAGCCAGCTCTGGACACTTGCATAACAAGTGTTCAGCCGTTTCTACTTCCGATCCACAGAGCCTGCAAATCTCGTCTGCTAACTTTCCCATACGGTACAAATGATGTTTGTACCGACAGTGCCCCGTCAGCAGTCCCACCATCACCCGAAGCTCTGCTCGCGACAGCTTCAGGAGCTTTTTGGCGTAGGTAGGTGAAATCTTCACGAATTTCTTTGCCTGAGCAAGTCTAGGAGTGTCAGTCCAGTGGATTGTCCTACTGTTCAACTCCCATAGCTGGACCGCAGCTTTGTATTGGTCTTTTCCTATCCCACAGAAAGGCTCAGGTCCAGCAGGTCATAAACTTGATGCACTTTTTGCAAGTTCATTCGCTCTTTCATTTCCTTCAACCCCACAGTGCCCTGGTACCCATAGTAGAGTCACCTTATTTCCTCTAGCCAGTTGCTTTATGGTGTTACGGCACTCCCAAGTCAGCAGAGACCCATGATATTGACTCTGACATAAATGGATTAGTTAATGTTAAACACAAATTTTTTATTAATAAGTTTGTGAAAAATGTGTTAACCCTCCCAGTCTCCCCTATAATTCTCATAAATTATTAATCCAGAAAAAAATTGAGGAGGATTTAAGTCAAACTATCTCTAACATTCGCGATACCCGACAATCCATCCCTTAACTCCTTATTTTCTCATAACCTCCCCGATCGATACATAATTTATCGCTTGAGGAAGCTTATAATTTGGGGGATCTTCGCGTCACGGACGTTCACGGTTTCCTACAGCCATAAAACTCTTGTATCCCAACCGAAGAACATATCGGATTCCCCGCGGATGTTCCCCCGGATTTACCCCTTAACAAGCGGTTCCGAATTGCGTTACAAATTTGAAGCTAAGAGGCTCAGGAATCGACCGGAAATTGTTAGCGGTCCAGATATACGGCCGTATTGCCGATACGGCATCTTGAAACATGCATTTCTTGTTATCGTGCGAGAAGTGTTTATTACCGCACGGGGATCGGGTGGGGGAAGTTACCGCTTCGCGCACGCAGTGCGGGAAACGTATGATGGGAAGTAGAGGTCGAACCAAAGTCATCAATTTTTGTGTTTAAATTTTTAAGCGGTCGACGGTTGGTATTATTTGGTGCCGGCTGTCCGTCCAATCGTAAACACGATAACTTTCAACCGGAATAAACTAGAAACCAGGAATTTTTAGGAAAGGTTGAGTTCGTTAATAGACAATCTCTAAGTCTCCGTCAATTGGGCAGTCCGAAATTGTGTTTATGTTAATTTCGAAGCTGCAAACTCAATCCAGATGAAAATTTGCATCTGACTGTAGAATTCCATAAAAAATTTACTCAAAATTGCCATGATTATATCGTCGGTTTACTGCCAAAACAAGATGAGTACATTTTTTATCATTTTTGTATTGAGTGCATTTTCGTTACCAAATTTTCCTGATTTCTGGTATTATGTTCACAGTATCACAATCAATGCAATTTTTTCACTCACTGAAAGGTTTTCTTTCATGAAGTTATTTTATTGAAGGCAGAAGCTTTCAAACCTTATTTATACAACATTAACAAAATGTTACTTAACTGGTTTTGGCAGTAAGCCAAGGATATGTACCTATATAACAATTTTCTTCATGCAAAATTTTATGTCGATCACTTCATAAAAAACAAAAAAAATTGAAGAAGAATCTCAGAAGGAATATTTCAGTGATAACAGATACGGGCAGATCTTCACCTTCAAGCATTGTAAACAATGATTAAAATATGTACTCACCGAAAAAGTTGAGTAGAGCTATATCCGGTCATCATCGCGATCAAAAAATTTTTAGTTTAGGATTGAACGTGCATTTTGTGTAGAGGATCTATTCTATTTGCTGAAACCAAATTCCATCGTAATCATCATTCAAGTTTCGCACAGATGGTATATCGACATTTAGTAGCATATGCAAGTATTATCTCCCAAAATACCATGCCTTACGTTCAATTTTTCAGGATAGTATTCCTTCATCAGCATGATCATTCACTACATACATAATGTAACCGGATTTTTCAAAGCAATGAAAAATATAATAATTTATAATGATAATTCTTAATCTGCAAAAGGCTCTCACGATTGTGTAAATGAAACTACATCATGATTAGGATGCAGATAGAGATGAAGGTGTGCAGAGATAGAGGATTTACTCTCATCCGATACTGAGTCAGTGATTATCTTGAATATTTATGTGTTTTTTTTAATGAATACTTGGAATGAGTATACCTACTACTTTTTAAGAAATAGACGTGTATCCATGAAAGTACAAAATTTTCCTGGCATTTATTGAAGTTCTTCAAGAATTCAGCTGAAGGTTTGTTTGAGTTAAAAGTATCCACGTCAAATTAAAAAAGAATCATTCATTCACAATGAAATATCGAATAATAACTTAAATATCAGTTATAAAGGAAACATTTTATGCATTGAGTAAGGCGCTCAAATGCATCCTTTGAAGCACCTTTGATAAACATCATATACACTGTGTCTGTAAAGTATGGAACAAATTCATTTTTAGCTAAACAGACCATTTTCAGAAATAATCCTGAAACACGTCGATTTTTTAATTTATTATTATTATTATTTTAATTTACCGTATTTTAAAATAATAATCTAATATACATAAATGACGTCACCGTCATTTCTTTTTTGAATGGAACACCCCCATTTTGTTCCAATTTTCCAATTACTCTAGCTGAGCTGATTCCAAAAATGTACCACATGTTAATTCCAATTGGTACAGGGTGGACAAAAATACTATAGTTTTGTGTGTGCTCTTAAAGTAATGCATAACATTCTTTATTTGCTAAATTAACAATATTATCAAAAATACTTATTGTCTAGCAGCAATTGGTTTGAATGTAATAACCTGTAGTTTGTTATATTTTTAGATTAATAAAAATGTTTCCGAACATGTTTGGTCTAGCAGACAGAATATGAAAGGAATTATTTCTTATCAATTAAAAAAACCAAAATAGTCGTCTAGTTTTTTGTGAAATGTCTTTATTTGTTTAGTAATTTATTGGTGTACAATAACAGTTTAATACCACAATATTTTTGGTATTCGTGAATGTTTTAATTATTGCTTAGATTCAATTTATTATTTTTGTGCACCCTGTACCAATTGGAATCAACATGTGATACATTTTTGGAATCAGCTCAGCTAGAGTAATCGGAAAATTGAGACAAAATGGGGTTGTCCCATTTAAAGAAAGTAATTCACCCTGTATATAAGATTATTATTTCAAAATACGGTGAATTAAAATAAAAAATCGACGTGTTTCAGGATTATTTCTTAAAATGGTCTGTTTAGTTAAAAATGAATTTGTTCCATACTTTACGGACACAGTGTATGTGTGCTTTCAATTTCTTCATGTTAATTCTAGGAAATTTATGTAAGAAAAGTCTATCTAATTTAACTGCTCCACATGTTTTTAATTCATATAAATTCATTTATATTAATAACTGTAATTTTATTCCCGGTTTAAAATGATTATACATCAAGTGAAAAACGACTACATCCAATATTGATAAGAAAAATCATTCGAAATGAGTTAGTATAGATTTCCCAGCCTATCATCCAAAAATCCATCCATTAAAACTCCATATCCACAAATCTCCCGATTAGAGATCGATCCGTTTTTTCGCTTATGTCAGATTACATCGGAAATGGAAAAAATCATTATGATGGCTGGAAATTGAAAAGCTCATACTTGAGCGATTCTACTCTCGTATAGATTGCTCGTCTAACAAATGAGCCAGTGACGATTTGAGATATGGCTGGATAATACGAGAATGCATCCATGTCTGCGAATAAGTAGTTTACGTCGACGCTTCATGGCGTAGAAAAATCGTTCTTGTCGTTATGGAAATAAGACAGATTGATATCGGAAATGTACATACCCAGTTGACAATATTGTGTTCCTTGGTGCTTGATGTGTTGAATACAAACATTATGTAATTTATAATTCAGAAACAATAATTACTGAAGTTGACGAAATATATAGGGTGTTTCTTTTTCGAGGTATATAACTTTAAGTTGGCATTACTGTTCAAAATGGCTCCGATTTAACAGCTGTCAAGTGATTTATTCTCAGTGTGGTTTGGCAATTAATCATGTATAGACTCACGCTTGAACAACGCTTGCAAATAGAGAAATTTTATTTCGAAAATAATGGTTCTGTGCGGAATACGTATCGCGCACTACGTCCATTTTATTTTGTTTAGCGATGAAGCGCACTTCTGGTTGAATGGCTACGTCAACAAACAAAACTGCCGCATTTGGAGTGAAGCTAATCCTCAAGTGTATGTCGAAACACCGTTACATCCAGAAAAACTGTCTGTTTAGTGCGCTTTATGGGCTGGTGGAATCATTGGTCCGTACTTCTTCAAAAACGATGATGGCCAGAACGTTACAGTCAATGGTGATCGGTATAGAGCCATGATTACTAAATTTTTCATTTCTGAATTGAACAACCATGATGTCCAGGAGCTGTGGTTCCAACAAGACGGCGCAACATGTCACACAGCTCGTGCCACAATCGATTTATTGAAAGACACGTTTGGTGACCGCCTAATTTCACGTTTTGGACCTGTGAATTGGCCTCAAAGTTCTTGTGATTTAACACCGCTAGACTACTTTCTGTGGGGCTATGTAAAGTCATTGGTCTATGTGGATAAGCCACAAACCCTTGACCATTTGGAAGACAACATTCGCCGTGTTATTGCCGATATACGGCAACAAATGTTGGAAAAAGTCATCGAAAATTGGACGTCCAGATTGGACTACATCCGAGCCAGCCGTGGCGGTCATATGCCAGAAATCATATTTAAAATGTAATGCCACAAGATTATGCGGATTGCAGATAAATAAAATTCATGTCAATCGAATAATCCATCGTTGTTTTATGGAAAGTTCTATAGCTCAAAAAAAAACACCATTTATTAGCAAAATTAGTGCTCATTTATGAATAGGCACTGAGTACTGAGAAAAATTTAAAAAGAATTCATGAAAGGCATTATTTAGTTGATCGACTTAATTTCTTGATGTCGTAATAGATAATAATAATAATAATAATAATAAATGAGTTTATTCAAATATTCAGTACAATAAGTACAATTTCAAATTAAACTCAGAAAAAATAAACTGTGAGTTATCTCTAGAATAGCTGTTTACAGCTATTAAATAAAAATAGCAAAACGACAGCAAAAAAATAAAATACAGTTCTTTCCACCATTATGTTATGTTAATAATTGTAGCACAAATTCCTCACCAAAAAAGATTCGATATTGTCTTGTTGAGATTATATGAGGCAGCAGTTTAAATTATGAATGTTTCCCATGCTTACTAGGGAAATGAAAGATATCTAAAATTCTCAAGCAACATGGCTGCAATGAAATTTCACAAACCTATCGTTCCTTCTGAAAAACCTATTCTGCAGCTGCAACAGCATCTACCCATTCGATTTTCTCCATCCAGTGCATCAGAACCAACTCCTATTTTAACAAATCTTACAAAAGACTAAATCGATATCGTAATTCCGGCATCCAAGCCATCAATAAGTTAATACGTCTCCCGGAAGTGCATAGAATCGAACCAGAGAATTCGTTGGCTGGAAAAGTGGCAGTGCGGAATTTCCCATTTGCGTAGATTCTATCGGCGCAGATCGCAACTGGAAAATGCTTGTCCCAAAACCAATCACTTCCGGTTTATCTGCATGGGTTGAACAGCTCAACAAATAGGTTTTGGAGTATGTCATCGAACCGACGTGTTTGTGTTTGTTATTAGACTGATTAATCTATACCCTTATCATCCTGGAATATGTTGATTCGGTGGTTCATGCAAATAGGTTGTACGTTCCACGCCAACTGGTATTTAAAGCTTTTGTTTTGATGATTGGAGGTTTTAAGGTCAAATATTCTAGGAGGCAAAGGAACTGTTTGCAAATTCACTGTAAAGAATTCTTTCAAAAAACGAAGTCGAACTCATTTTTCTATCAATAATTTCGATAACTTTCGACAATGTTATGTCGAGATATTTGAAATTGTCAGGGTAGTTAAGGTTAAAGACATAATACAGTTAATATTTCAAACTTAACTCTACAGTATTATATAATTTATTTATGTATCTATGTTCTGAATAAACTCTCTTATTCCGACTTCTGCCTATACGCGTAGGATTTCTCCTCGCCGTCGGCTTCTCACTCCTCGCTAAGAGGAACATTCACTCAATCCCAGATATTTAAAATATCAGAAGGGCAGAGCTCGGTTGTGTCCGGTCCTTGTGGTCCCCCTGGTTCTAGTGGAACTTCTGGTCCTCTTACACGTGATCCTTGGACCTGTCCTTCGCTTCCTAGGAATTTTCTCACCGTCCTTGCAGTACCTAAAAGAAACAGCTTTTTGTAATATATTACATATATCTTATATCTTATTATTATTATTAAATTGATTTTGACGAATGAGAGAAGCATATTTTGTCCCCAAATTGAACTATCAAATTTGACATAAGGTGCGCGGAAATGAAAACATATCAGTCATACGATATTCCACTAAATTAGCGAGTTTCTCCTCAAAGAACGCACTTCCTATGTCCCTTAGTGAATTAATGTTTCATATCAACTTAAAATATATTCAAATGAATACCTAAATACATCAGAAATTCAGAGAACAAACTTAAAGCGCGCCAAATGACGTGAAACAAGCGATGACAATTGGAGATCAAAAGTTGCCAAACCTTGGATTTTAGCAGGTAGATACAGAAGATATTAAATATTCTGTTTAATATAAATTCGACAATTAGGAAAAATTTCGGATTCCAAATATTCAAATTTGCATATTTAATCGGAAATCACTCAAATAAATATATTTCATTTAATAGAACATATATTTATAATGATATAGTAAAATTGTGGATTTGAAACTACATCACAATCCGACAACGTAATCTAACCATCTATGTTTATTACTCTATGCATGCAAACAAAATTGATTGAAATGAAACTAAAACAAGTTTTATACTTTAAATATTTTTACTCCCTAAAATTTTGAGCAAGGGACTGAGTTTACTTGAAAAAGAGCACAAATTCTCACCAAATGTTATACAATTTTTTCAGAGACATAGAATCACTAGTTGCACTGAAAAATACTTGGGCTATTCAATAAGTTTTGATGTTCGATTAGAGACGGCGGTGCTACTAGCCTATGCCAATTCATTCTTTGATTATAAGCCATTTATTATCGACGTGTCACAGTATTTTTTACAATGGAAAAATTAAGTAGCGTGCAGTGATTTTCATTTTTGGAAGGTTTAAGAGCAAAGAAAATTCATGAACGAATGTAAAAAGTGTATAAAAACTCTTCGCCTTCAATTAGTATAGTAGAAAGATAGGTTGCTGAATTTAAGCGTGCATGCTTTGAAGACGATTCACATCAAGGAAGTCCCAAAACAGAAACAACACCAGAAATCATTGAAAAAATGCAATATATCCTGAGCATATTTTGAAATGTATTGGGTTTCAGAAAGCTGTATATGAAATGCGTGCTGTATATGCTAACAAGGGAGCAAAAACACATTCGAATGCGACTTTCCCAGTAACATTTAGAGCGTTTTCGAAATTATGAAGTGGATTTTGTACGTCGATTCATCTCTATGGATGAGATTTTAATCAAAACAAGAGGCTAATGAATGATGTGATCCTGATTTTCCGGTGTATTTACCAGAATTTGTTTCCAAGCCTAAAAAAATGTTTGCATGGAAAGCGTTTTTCATCAAATGATGATGTCATAACATCTGTAAAAGCGAATTTTGCAAGCCATCCTGGTACTCACGTCAGGGATGAAATTCATAAATTGGAATCTCATTGGAACAAATGTATTGATGTTCAGAGGGACTACACTGAATGATAAAGTGTATTTCAAACCATAAAAATTGTGTTTTTCTTAAGAAACCGCAAAAATTATTGAACAACCTTGAACTGACGATATAGATAAGATAATTCCAAAAAAAAAAAACCTCAGAAATTATAACTCAAAAATAGACACGAATAGATTAGACTCCACTGTTATCCTTCCATTCTTGAAAAACATTGAAAAAAGTGAACCATTTCATTGAAATACAAGAATTAACAGAAATCACCTTCAATCTAATAGATTAAATTGAGAAAAAAACAACCTCCTATTTTGCCCATCCCAAATGCCTATAAGAAATTAGACTAGAATAAGAATGGATTATTAAGTCAAGGTCGAAAATTTTTGAATAATTTTCTTAGAAAAGCTTTCTTCACCTGCGGTAGTCCCTGAAGCAGTAGTCTTCTTTTCAAGTGCGTTTTTACTCACTAGTTATAAATAAAACTATAAAATATGATAATATGAATAAAACCATAATGGTATACTCTAAAATAAACTGCAGAATGGGCTCCTATTGCAACACAAATGCGAGTTTTCGAACGCATGAGTGTTGGAATTGCCTTCTGCAACGAGTATTAGACGATATTTGCTCTATTTCAGTCAAGTTTAGTGAAATATTATCGAAATTCAACGAACAATTCAGATTATACGTCCTAGTGACTTTTGTATTGTATCTTGGCAGTTGGTGTGACTTACGAAATTGTCAGACGGAATTTGAATCGTATGTTTCGAATTTTGAAATAATTTATAATTACCAATTAAATTCTTAAAGTATGTTTGACGAAATCGATTCAACACCACCAGAGATAAGAGAAATTGCGGAGAATGTTGGAAATCATTTCACTATATCCAAATTATATTATATTGACAATCTTTAAGGATCGGAAGTCGGTGTAGGCAAGCACAAAACGAAAATTATAACTGAAAACAATGCTGTAATGAGTTCATTACAGCACTGTTTTTAGTACTGTAATGAACTCATTACGATACTGAAGTAGAAAAATAAAATCTTCTTCTTCAGCCCTCTTTCATCCAGTGTCGGACATAGACCTCTTCCAGTTTTTTCTCGAGGTCTCCAAAACGTCACTTTTTGTGACCATCTCTCCACACTCTGCCTTGTTACATGTGTCACCCACTGACACTTAAGTTTCGCTATTCTACTCATGATGTCAGTTACTCTGGTCTTTTTTCGTATTTCGGTGTTCGGAATTCTGTCCCTCAAGGTTATACCCAGCATAATCCTTTCCATGGCCCTTTGAGTTACACTCAGTTGTTCTGCCACTTTTTTCGTTATTGCCATAGTTTCTAGACCATATGTTGTCACTGGTAATATACAGCTGTCGTAGGTTTTGCGTTTTAAGTGTGGAGGAATATTTTTGTCCTTAAAGATGAAAAAATGAAATTATTCGATAAAATTCGATTTCAACGAAAAAATTCCAAAGACATCAAATCACATCATCTGGAAGGCCGTCATCACTCAAAACTTCAACATTCCGTCAAGCTTCAAACCGTAATCTAAACAACAATCAAAAACAGCGATTGTATGATGAACAGTCGACTAAACTCGTGAACAATGCTTCCAGCGTTCCAACAAACAAGTTCTCGAACAGCTCGTTGAAACGGAACTGATCCAATAAAGTCCGGATTTCAAATGGCGAATCGTTTACTTGAAGGCACTCGGCAACCGCGTCAGATGAGAAAAGTCCTTCTCGTGACCAATTGTCTGTAAACTCGAGCTTCCAGAACTAATTGAACATGCTTGCTTGATGAACTTCAACGGTAAGATAGGTAATTGATATTGTGGAAGTTTCGGAGTAAGTGACTGCTTTTGGGATTAACAAATGAAGAGGTAATTATATTAGGATTTCGATCTAAATGGGATTGAAATCTTCGAGTTTAAAGCAGATGAGCATAGGCGTATAACTTTGCTTCCGCCGTTTTTTTCTGAAATTCTAGGCTTTATTGTAAAAAAATTGGTTATACATGTATGATTCAAAGTATTGTCCATCGCTGGCCATTACTCCCATTATTCTAACAGAAACAGAAATCCCATCAAATTTATATGAAAAAACCAAAAGGTCGCAAAGCGATAGCTTCAGGCGTTCTGGAGTTATGGCCGAAAGAAGACACAATTTAGTTTTTCAGTGCATCAGTTGAAGAATATCTTTTTTCGTCCATAACTAGAGAACCCCTGAAGCTATCGCTTTGCGACCTTTTGGTTTTTTCATAGAAATTTGATGGGATTTCTGATTCTGTTAGAACTTGAAGACTCAATTTGGTTTTTCGCAGTGCATCAGTTGAAGAATATCTTCTTTCGGCCATAACTTCAGAACGCCTGAAATTATCGCTTTGCGACCTTGAGGTTTTTTCATGCAATTTCAATGAGATTTTTGTTTCTGTTAAGAAAATCCTATCATTACATTTGAAATTTCAGAGAAAAATGAACAAAACAATGAACTTCTGACTCAGCGCTCCCTATCGGAAGCAACTGAATCAAATTCATCATGAGTATATTTTTTCCTTAATCAACAAGATGTTGTCTGTCGAATAAGATCTAATTTGCTCAAAAATGTTGAGCCAAACTGAAGTTACAGACATTTCAATCAGTCAGATTTCTATCTTTCCCCCACCCTTATTTGATGTCGCAAAATCGAAAGTGACAATTCAAACAGATAGAGAATTTTCCAAGGTTTACAGTGATGATATTTTTTTTCCAACTTAATATGAAAATTTTTTGAGTAAAATGCATTTTTCTACTCGACGATAGCTATTACGTCCCCTAGCGGTGGAGGTATGAACTTCAAAACAATTTCCAGTGTTTTATTTTGTTTACTTTAGTGGTAAAATTTCTTACCGCAAGTCTCTACGATGAGTGGATCCTGAGATATAGCCGCTTACCTCGCTTATTTGCCCACCCTGTACACCTTATAATCGATGAAAAAATGAGAAGAGCATCAAAGTCAATTTGGGAGCTTTTAAGCACTGGTACATTTACGGACCAAGTTCACTCTTGAAGACTACATAACTGTATCTAACTATACAGGGTGGCCACTTTTTCAATGGGATTGTATTGGTAACTTTTAAACCATAAGAGTTAGAAGGTCGGTCAAATGGAGAAAAAGTTGCATGCATAGAAGCATTATCAAGCAGTTCAAACAAATCGAGATTATCAGGGCCGGTTTTCGAGATATAATAAGAAAATTAAATTATGTCATTTTGATTTTTCTTTTTTTCCCACTTCATTTCAAATATCATCAAAAAATGTTATAGGAATTTTTTATTTGACAGTAAATTATCCTCAATTTGACGTAATCAGATTTCGTATCCAACGTTTCGTACTCTCTGGGCCACCCTCAACCTCATTTTTTTCAATACGGACCTGCATATTTTATGACATTTTTCGAAATAACTTTTAACGCTGAATTCAACGATATATCATACAATGGCATTCAAAGTAGATTTTCAGGTGATTTTGACCCTTATCCAATTTTCTTTGGGTCGGATCTGTATAACCTTCATTTAGTTCAACTAACAACATGCAATATGCAATAAATTTCGATAAGAAAACCAACTTACCCATCTTGAACTAATAGGATCATATTAGAATCAAAACAAGAAACCAGTATACTGGTTTCTTGGTTCTTCTTTTATAATAATCATTTAAATATTTCAATTCATAATAATTTAACGAAAGTTTCAGTTGGTGAATGAAAAATCAAATGATTATTCGAAAGTAAATGAAAATTAATGGAGTAAGTGTTCGAAATGTCCACCTTTTTGTAAAATGCACTTTACGGTTCTGGAACCCATACTTCTTATACATTTGCTTGTTTGGTCTCCTTGAATACCTTCCAAAACATTCTCAATTTTCTCGCGAGGTATCACTTTTGTTGTATTTGTCATTTGTTCCGTTGAAACAAATTACAGAATCGAACTTTATTTTGAGATCATTACGATATAATTTTTGCAAGGCTTGGTATTCAAATTTAAAATCATTGTATAGGCGTCTCTTGACTATTTTATCAACAGCAGTTTTTGAAAAATTCCATTCACTGGCCCCAGTTCTCGATTTTTTTTTTGGGTTCGATTGAATTTGGGTCAGAACATTGATATCGTTAATAGACTTGTTTTTTTTACATACACACCATTAAATTTGGATGAGGGTCAAAATCACCTGAAAATCAACTTTGAATGACATTGTATGATATATCGTTGAATTCAGCGTTAAAAGTTATTTCGAAAAATGTCATAAAATATGCAGGTCCGTATTGAAAAAAATGAGGTTGAGGGTGGCCCAGAGAGTACGAAACGTTGGATACGAAATCTGATTACGTCAAATTGAGGATAATTTACTGTCGAATAAAAAATTCCTGTAACATTTTTTGATAATATTTGAAATGAAGTGGGAAAAAAAGAAAAATCAAAATGACATAATTTAATTTTCTTATGATATCTCGAAAACCGACCCTGATAATCTCGATTTGTTTGAACTGCTTGATAATGCTTCTATGCATGCAACTTTTTCTCCATTTGACCGACCTTCTAACTCTTATGGTTTAAAAGTTACCAATACAATCCCATTGAAAAAGTGGCCACCCTGTATATGCGATATGGGTGAAATTGACGCATGAATGAACGAACGCTCAAAAGCTCCTGATCTCATCCCAGTGATTCCATCATTTTCACTCGATATTTTACTTGTATTCTTGAGATTATGATGACGTAATCAACACCAAATTTCACATGAAGTTTGAGAGTGTTAGTTTATATTCACTGGCAAATTCTCAACTCAGTGGGATCTGTTATCACTGATATTAATCTTTTTTTCTGATGGTTCTGGTATTGCTATTCACACGAAATTTTGCACGGAACTTGAAATTATATTCTTAATATGTACGCAGAATCCCATCCCGGTATGATGTATTGAAATGATGGAGCAATCTGTGAATTAAATCTCATATACAGGGTGGCCATTTGAAAACGAAACAGACGAGATTACAGACGAAATAAAGTTTTTCGATAGAAATGCTCGGACAGGTCGATTTCTGTTTCGAGGGGGACAACTTAAGATGTAGGTTACGGACGCATAGTGCTTCAACCCTTGCTACTACAACCCTCACCCCCAAATTTTGAATAGGGAAGATGGGGTGAGTGATACCTCATTTGAAAGGTATTTTTATACTGATTTCAGCACAGTAATTGTTTTTTCATTTTATGCATTAGTTCTCGAAATATTCTTAACTAAGTATTTGAAAATGAAGTAGTGTTTTCATGGCACTTGTAGTGTTTTGTGAAAAATCGACATTTTGAGCTTCAAAACAACCATGACTGTGGCTTCCTTCCTAACTAACTAACGCATGAATATTTCGAGAACTAATGCATAAAATGAAAAAACAATTACTGTCCTGAAATCAGTATAAAAATACCTTTAATTTGAGGTATCACTCACCCCATCTTCCCTATTCAAAAATTGGGGGTGGGGGTTGTAGCAGCAAGGGTTGAAGCGCTATGCGTCCGTTACCTACATCTTAAGTTGTCCCCCTCGAAACAGAAATCGACCTGTCCGAGCATTTCTATCGAAAATCTTTATTTCGTCTGTAATCTCGTCTGTTTCGTTTTCAAATGGCCACTCTGTATATTTAGTTAGGTATACGGTTCTCTACTGATGGTACTGTTGGTCTCTAAAGCAACAATAGGAGCTTTAACGTGCGAGTGCTCAAAAACTCCTAAGTCAGTGCTCTAATTTTTAAGCGCTTTTTCCTCAAATAAATTGACAAAGTTTTGGGTCAATAGCGTCATCAAAACCATAGGAAATTCAACAGAGAATCTAAAAAAATATCAAAAAGCACTGACTTGAAATCAGAAGCTTTTGAGATATTGCTCATCCATGTGCCATTTACACCCTTGGATGTACAGTGTTCTCCGCATCAACAGGGACTCTAAAGATCCTAACCTCTCGTCCGTGATTTCCTAATTGTTCCAAAGATCAATTCTACTCACTACGTATGCAATTAAACTGCATATTTCACTCACGACAAATTAACAGATCAAGTCACATAGCTCAACACCATCAATCCTTGTCCCTCACGAAAAATAAATACTATAAATTCAGTCCTTGTCACTCCAACAACCGTTTCAATCTTCTAATTAAACTATCTTGCGCTTGCTTAACTGCGCCCCGTTTACACGATACAAAAACATAATTGGATTAGGTCGTTTATCTCCCCAGATACAAAACTAATCGAATCGACTGCACTGCGAGAGCTGGGGGAGACGTGTTGGAATTTTAAAGTGTTTTATTAAAAACGTCGAAGACGTGGAGCGTCTGGTTCTTGTAGATGGCACGGGGTTGCTGTTGCTACAGTATGGCTTCAATTGGTGTCATTAGGAGAAATTATTCCAAAATACGAATCAGCAGTTGGGGCGAATTCGAAGAAAATGGGAGGAACAGAATGAATTAAAGATAATGTCGGGCAATTTGGGGTTTGACGAATGATGGGGAATTATTCGGGTACAAATTTGAATATATCACATTCTGAATGAGATTATTTTGGTATATTTTTACTAGAGGAGCCGGTAGACGTTGTACAGCTAGACTTTCTGCTCTTGTTTATTTGGCACAATTAATCTCGAAAATAAATGTAAATGGTGTTTTTTTTAGAGCTATAGAACTTAAAATTGCAATAAAACAACGATGGATTATTCGATTGACATGAATTTTATTTATCCGCAAGATAATCTTGTGGCATTACATTTTAAATACGATTTCTGGCATATGACCGCCACGGCTGGCTCGGATGTAGTCCAATCTGGACGTCCAATTTTCGATGACTTTTTCCAACAATTGTGGCCGTATATCGGCAATAACACGGCGAATGTTGTCTTCCAAATGGTCAAGGGTTTGTGGCTTATCCGCATAGACCAATGACTTTACATAGCCCCACAGAAAGTAGTCTAGCGGTGTTAAATCACAAGATCTTGGAGGCCAATTCACATGTCCAAAACGTGAAATTAGGCAGTCACTAAACGTGTCTTTCAATAAATCGATTGTGGCACGAGGTGTGTGACATGTTGCGCCGTCTTGTTGGCACCACAGCTCCTGGACATCATGGTTGTTCAATTCAGGAATGAAAAAGTTAGTAATCATGGCTCTATACCGATCACCATTGACTGTAACGTTCTGGCCATCATCGTTTTTGAAGAAGTACGGACCAATGATTCCACCAGCCCATAAAGCGCACCAAACAGTCAGTTTTTCTGGATGTAACGGTGTTTCGACTTACACTTGAGGATTAGCTTCACTCCAAATGTGGCAGTTTTGTTTGTTGACGTAGCCATTCAACCAGAAGTGCGCTTCATCGCTAAACAAAATAAAATGGACGTAGTGCGCGATACGTATTCCGCACAGAACCATTATTTTCGAAATGGAATTGCACTATTTGCAAGCATTGTTCAGGTGTGAATCTATTCATTATAAATTGCCAAACCAAACTGAAAATAAATCACTTGACAGCTGTTGAATGGATCGCCATCTTGAACAGAAATGCTAATTTAAAGTTATATACCTCGAGAAAAAACACTCGTTATATGGAAAGGAACACACATTCAATTGCAATGGACTTCTGTTACATTTGCATTGTTGTACAAATTCATACGATGTTTATTTACGGTTCATATATAAGGTGTAGTAGAAAGAAATCCATTATTTTTGCATGAAAAACAAGGCTTCAATTACCATAGTTAGAATGCCCTGATTTAAGTCAAATATCTTATCTACCTAACGTCATCTAGTGCATAGTCCAGAGTAGTTTCAATGTAGTATTCTGTGGTGAAGGTCAGCAAAAAATAAAACTTAGAAAAAAAAGATTTAATGATTTGAAATTGTAATAAGACGTTTTGGGTTAAGTTCGTTAATGGACTTAATCCTCCTTTTCATTTCAATGCCTGAGAAATGAATGAACCAGAAATCATCTCAACATTGAACAGAAAAATTAACAAATGCCACCTGAGCAACTAACACATAAACGGAGTGGAAAAACAAAAACAATTGAATCATAGAATAACCGATTTTTCTGAAAATTTCATAATTCAGAAGATTATCGTATTCCTACTGGAATTCCTATTCTAGAATTTAATCCTATGGAAATTATTTGGTTTCATTTCATTTAATCATCTCTAGAAATTTTTGAATAATATACTAAGTTTTATATGAACCACCCAATAATTTATACGAAATACGAGTTCAGTAATGATTTTTTTTCTAGGTATTCATATTTTCGTACCAAGAACTATCAGAAGGAGAGTATGACTGTTGGGCAACATTTAGCTACAGTTGGGGAGAAAGAGCTTATGTTACATGGTAAGTACAAATAGAAAAGCTTCATTTCATATTCGGTGTCCCCGAATCAGTGGTCTATAATATACAGGGTGGCCATTTGAAAACGAAACAGACGAGATTACAGACGAAATAAAGTTTTTCGATAGAAATGCTCGGGCAGGTCGATTTCTGTTTCGAGGGGGACAACTTAAGATGTAGGTTACGGACGCATAGCGCTTCAACCCTTGCTACTACAACCCTCACCCCCAAATTTTGAATAGGGAAGATGGGGTGAGTGATACCTCATTTGAAAGGTATTTTTATACTGATTTCAGCACAGTAATTGTTTTTTCATTTTATGCATTAGTTCTCGAAATATTCTTAACTAAGTATTTGAAAATGAAGTAGTGTTTTCATGGCACTTGTAGTGTTTTGTGAAAAATCGACATTTTGAGCTTCAAAACAACCATGACTGTGGCTTCCTTCCTAACTAACTAACGCATGAATATTTCGAGAACTAATGCTTAAAATGAAAAAACAATTACTGTGCTGAAATCAGTATAAAAATACCTTTAAATTGAGGTATCACTCACCCCATCTTCCCTATTCAAAAATTGGGGGTGGGGGTTGTATCAGCAAGGGTTGAAGCGCTATGCGTCCGTAACTTACATCTTAAGTTGTCCCCCTCGAAACAGAAATCGACCTGTCCGAGCATTTTTATCGAAAAACTTTATTTCGTCTGTAATCTCGTCTGTTTCGTTTTCAAATGGCCACCCTGTATAATAATATATTCATTTCCGTTATCAAAAATATTGGGGATGTTACGACGGAGCATCAGCTCTTCAAAGTTACTACTGTTTCATGGTTATTCATCAATCACTATCAAAATTGAAGCTCAAAAAATGTCATACCTAAATACCAGAATTATTCACAACACTACCCACTCGATTTCATATAAATTCCACCTAATACAAGCTTATATCATCCCTAGTGTTTCGTCCCAGTAGGCGTGTGATGTATTACCTCCTATATTATTTATCGGACTTACCTTTTCCAACCAGCTCTCTTGAAAACTTCTGATTAAAAAACATTGCAGGACCTTAACACTCGACAGTTGAAAAATAGCACTATCCGATGCAGCATTCGAACGGAATTCTAGCAGATCCGATGTCAACTCGAGTAAATGAATTTTCCAATCTCTGAAGGGATATCACATGTAAAGGAATTTGGAAGTTAGTCTCTATGGAAATCACGGTCGTTAACTGAATCCTGAATATTGAAAACCGAACCTGGTGATAACCGGCACTTCCGCCAATTTGCAACCCTAAACATATTGAGTGTTGCAAATTGGTGGAGGGGCCGGTCTCCTAATATCGTTATTAGGGGTGTCCCTATTTTCCGGGTTCTTGGGGTTCTTGAACTCAGAATGTAAGAGAATTTTGATATGAATATTCGAATAAAGAAGAGAATTGTTTGAAATGGCACTTTTTTCAATCGGTGATCGGATTGAAACTCAAGTAGTAAAAATTGTAATGTTGAAGGCTTTCAAATTATTCATTCCTCGAAAATATTTTCAAGCATCTGCAACGCACGCCTATTAAAAAAAAGGCTTATATCCCTATATAATATTCAAGGTCAAAAAAGTAGAAGTAGGATAGAGTTGGCGTCTGCGATTCGCCATACGTGACTTCATGCCATTGCTGAGATAAATATATAGGTATACAACTTTGCTTCCGCCGTTTTGCAAAAGATGTCTGTAACGGTAAGTGATCGTCTAAAAAAATAGATCATACAATGAGCTAAGGTATTTGTGAACATAACGCCATCAAAATATCAGTCGATTTGTGTCTACATCATAATGTTATTCTCGATTAAAGATGCCAGCTTACGAGCCAAATTCTCTTTGCGAGAGGTTTTAATTTTCTGCTTTAATATGAAGAAATCTCGACTGAGGCTTATCGGATGCTCTTAAATACCTATGGTGAGGCCGATATTATTGAATGAACGCACCGCTAGTGGTTTCAACGCTTCAAAGACGGTGATTTTGACGTCGAAGACCAGCATGGCGGTGGAAGAGGAAAAATTTTCGAAGATTCAGAATTGAAGACATTACTTGATGAAGACTCGTGTCAAACGCAACAAGAATTAAGATCATTGGTGGAGAAGCAACGAGCCATTTCAAAACGCCTGAAAGTCATGGGAATGATTCAAAAACAAGGAAATTGGGTGCTCTACGAGTTGAAGCCAAGATATATTGAACGGCGTTTGTTTGCTTATGAGCAGCTGCTTGCAAAGCAAAGACGAAAGGGATTTTTGCATCGCATTGTGACTGGAGACGAAAAGAAGGTTCATTTTGATAATCCCAAGCGCAGAAAATCATGGGGATATCCCAGCTATGCTTCCACGTCGACGGCCAAACCGAATATTTACGGTTCCAAGGTCATGCTCAGTAGTTGGTGGGACCAGCTCGGCGTAGTGTATTATGAGTTGTTAAAACCGACGGAACAATCCCAGACAATTGTTATCGAACGCAATGAATGTGTTTGAGCCGAGCATTGAAAGACAAATGACCGCAATACAACGAGAGACAAGATAAAGTGATTTTACAGCATTACAACGCTCGACCCAATGTTGCGAAAGGGGTCGAGACATATTCGGAAACGTTGAAATGGAAAGTTCAACCGCACCCGCCGTTTTCTCCAGACGTTGTTCCCTCGGACTATCACTTATTTCAATCAATGGCATACGGCCTGGCTTACCGGTCTTATGAGAAAAGTGAAAATTTGGATCGATACATGGATCGCTTCAGAAGATGATTCATACACTACCAAAAATATGGGA
This sequence comes from Harmonia axyridis, assembly GCF_914767665.1. Taxonomy (NCBI): domain Eukaryota; kingdom Metazoa; phylum Arthropoda; class Insecta; order Coleoptera; family Coccinellidae; genus Harmonia; species Harmonia axyridis. The sequence continues at coordinate 82,258,684 of NC_059501.1, forward strand.
GAAAGTAGTGGCCAGCGGATGGAAACATGAATGTATAATCAGTTTTTGAAAATAAAGCCTCGAATTTCAGGAAAAAACTGTGAATACGAAGCAAATGATCGCTGGTTGATCTACAGCAATGAAAAACGTTCAAACATCAACAGGCTATCTATAAGAACCACCTGCCTGAATCGATGATAAGAGGAAAAGGACAATGTGGCAATAAGGTGCTTGAGAATTGCTTGAATATCAGGATGATTAATGGGACTCCAGCCGTTAAGACTACACAATTAATTATGGTGCCGTGTCGAGTTGAATCCTGGGTTAGTTTATCCCTCTGTCCTGATAAATCAGAATTATAAATTAGATGTGAGCTCGAGTGGAATCTGAGAAACTGCAAATGAATTTTCTGCAAAATTGTTTCAATTATTTATATTTCTGAACAAAAAAGAGGTCGAGGTGGATTGAATACCTTTCAGTTTGAATTATTTTTGAGCGCCCGTTCCCCGATAATACCGTTATACACTGTGTCCGTAAACAACAATTCATTTTCAGTTAAACAGACCATTTTAAGGAATAATCCTGAAACACATCGATTTTTTATTTTAATTTACCGTATTCTAAAATGATAATCTAATATACAGGGTGAATTACTTTCGAGTAAGACGTCACCGTCATTTTTTTTAAATGGAACACCCCCATTTTGTCAGAATTTTTCGATTACTCTAGCTGAGCTGATTCCAAAAATGTAACACATGTCGATTCCAATTGGTACAGGGTGGACAAAAATACAGTAGTTTTTTGTGTGCTCATAGAGTAACGCGTAACATTCTTTATAAGTTAAATTAGCAATGTTATCAAAAATACTTATTGTCTAGCGGCAATGAACAAATAATGACATTTCTCAAAAAACTAGACGACTATGTTTTTTTTTTAAACCGATGAGAAATAACTTCTTTCATATTCTGTCTGCTATACCCCAAGTAAAGGGTGTTTTTTTAGAGCTATAGAATTTTGAATAGCAATAGAATAACGATGGATTATTCGATTGACATGAATTTTGACATGGCATTACATTTTAAATATGATTTCTGGCATATGACCGCCACGGCTGGCTCGGATGTAGTCCAATCTGGACGTCCAATTTTCGATGACTTTTTCCAACATTTGTGGCCGTATATCGGCAATAACACGGCGAATGTTGTCTTCCAAATGGTCAAGAGTTTGTGAAAGTGTTAAATCACAAGATCTTGGAGGCCAATTCACAGGTCCAAAACGTGAAATTTGGCGGTCACCAAACGTGTCTTTCAATAAATCGATTGTGGCACGAGCTGTGTGACATGTTGCGTCGTCTGGTTAGAACCACAGCCTTTGGACATCATGGTTGTTCAATTCAGGAATGAAAAAGTTAGTAATCATGGCTCTATACCGATCACCATTGACTGTAACGTTCTGGCCATCATCGTTTTTGAAGAAGTGCGGACCAATGATTCCACCAGCCCATAAAGCGCACCAAACAGTCAGTTTTTCTGGATGTAACAGTGTTTCGACATACACTTGAGGATTAGCTTCACACCAAATGCGGCAGTTTTGTTTGTTGACGTAGCCATCCAACCAGAAGTGCGCTTCATCTCTAAACAAACTAAAACGGACGTAGTGCGCGATACGTATTCCGCACAGAAGCATTATTTTCGAAATAAAATTGCACTATTTGCAAGCGTTGTTCAAGCGTGAGTCTATTCATGATGAATTGCCAAACCAAACTGAGAATAAATCACTTGACAGCTGTTAAATCGGTCGCCATCTTGAACAGTAATGCCAACTTAAAGTTATATACTTCGAAAAAAACACCCGTTACCAAACATGTTTAGAAACAGCTCATTTTTATCAATCTAAAAATGTAACAAACTACAGGGTGTAACATTCAAACCAATTGCCGCTAGACAATAAGTATTTTTGATAATATAAATTCATTTTTCAGTGAATTCATCAAATATGTATACGATCTACTCCTACTATAGGGAGAAAATATCACTATTCATTACCTCTATAACTTAAATTTTCATTGGTTTACCTCTATACATATTTCACTACCTCTGTAAGTCGAATTTAACCAAGAATGACCTGAATAACTCGAACTACGCCTATGTCGAACTATACGTAACTCGACGAAAAATCTTGGTCCCGTGGTGTTTCGAGTTAACGAGAGTTCAATGTATATCTTTGTTTTCATTTGTAAGAAAATCCATTGAATTAAAAAGGAAATCAATTCGATAATTAAAATTTGTGAAATTATACACCATTCAATCTCATTTGGAGTGATTACCTTTTTCAGAACACCAACAAACTATAAACATGTAATTTAGTCCATTCAATCCTCATTAAATCTGGCCCCCCAGCCTTTCAGAATACGACTCCAAGCTCATCAATTTGGCACATAATTTATATTCCATCAGGAAGGGTCGAAGAACCCTCAGTCTCAGTTATCCAGCTCAACATCCAGTTATCTTGAGGATGCAGCTGCTGTTTGCCAGTTTCTAGGAACATCTCGTGAACCTTCTGAAACTATTCGATCCTAGTAGCGATATAAAATTCTTCCAGGTAATATAACTTCGATGTAATAAAATTCCAGTGTGTGCTCATTCCATTTTCAACGGGAAGTTTTTTATCGTACGGCTTGCTAGGATGAAGGTGAAACTATATAGGAGGAAATATGATACTTATTTCAATCGACACATTTCTTGTACATCTGACGATGGGTTAGTTACAAAAAAGCAATATCATATCGAATGTTAAAAAAACTACATTCTCGATTTCAGCACCTACAGAAGTAATAAAAGCAAACCAACAAGAATAACATTAGAAACAAGAAGGTTTCTGTGAAAAAAATACAAAATTCCCAGGGTCTTCAATATTTATGTTCATTTTATGTCTTTCGAAGCACATGCAGAATTATTATTATTATTATTTGAACCGGGCTCGGTAAGCCTTCCGGGAACTGCGACCATGTAGATCTTTTGTTCTCTACTCTACTCATTCATGGAAACTTAAGAAGGACGTCAATGACTGTAATAAAACTGACAACCTCCTTAAGGGGTCTTGGCCGTTACCTCTCGGGTATCCAGGACCGGCTTCCCCATATGAATGGTTCTTAGGCCAGCCATCTCTGGACACTTGCATACCATGTGTTCGGCTATTTCTGCTTCTGATCCACAGAGCCTGCAAATCACATCCGCTGACTTTTCCATACGGTACAAAAGATGTTTGCACCGACAGTGCCCCGTCAGAAGTCCCACCATCACCCGAAGCTCGGCTCGTGACAGCTTCAAGAGCTTTTTGACGTAGGTAGGTGAAATCGTCACGAATTTCTTGGCCTGAATAAGTCCAGGAGTGTTAATCCAGTGGGTTATCTAGTTATTTAACTCCCATTGCTAGACCGCAACCTAATATTGGTCTTTTCCTAGCTCACAGAAAGGCTCAGGTCTAACAGGTGTTAACCTTGACGTTGCAAGTTCATCGGCTTTTCCTTCAACACCACAGTGCCCTGGTACCCATAGTAGAGTCAACAGTACGATTCCAGGGATCTCAGCGTGGTCTTGCTGTCCGTGGTGTTATAGACATGCGCTCGCTCGAGGTTTGAGACACTCCTGAGCGCATACGTAAAGAGCAAGTATCTCGGTCTGTAAAATAGAGGGGCACTTCCCGGGGCTTTAGAGATCCTAAAATAAATTGCAGAATTTAAAATAAATAATTGGGAAAATAATTACAATTTGTAATCGTAAATTTATGGAAACTTATTTGAACAAAACAGTATAGTCACAGATGTAAACACATGAATGTAGGCTTGGTTAATCGATCGTCTAGATGTATGATTCGATTACCTGGTCTTTCGTCTTTTTCCCCGTGACTTTGTTCGGGTTTGCAATAATTTAACTCTTTTTAATCATTTACATATATTCACAAAGCCACACTTACAGTACAAACACAGTTTGTACGGTACTGAATTTCATCTTACTTGAGTGTTAATTACAGAACGTCTTCGATATGTTTCGTCTTCGTCTTTAATTCTAGTTTCGGCCGTCTCGTCTTTAACTCGTTCGCGAGTCGTCTCAATCTAGTCCGCGAACCGTCTTTACGTCGTACGTCTTAAGTTGACCGACCGAACTCTACTCGTCTCAAACTTGACTTCAACTGTCTACCGACCGCAACTTACTGACCTCCTCTGAATATCGACTTCCTTTCTTCCGACTTGGCCACACCCTTAGCATCACCCCGATATTGGGGTAAGTACCAAGTACCTCCCCTGGTTCAATAAGAGTTTTGCCATACCGCCCACAATCCTCTTCGAGGATTCCTGGGAATCGAATATTCTCGAAGGACTAGAACCTGATACACAGATGTGACACATCTGGTACAACCGTCTTGTTTCCGATCTTTCCTAACCCCAGTAAATCTCCTAAGATTTAGAATCGAGTAATCGACCCGACATTTCGAAGAATTAACACTTCCTTTCTAAGTTATATACAAAAGCAATTCGTTCCCTGTAAATTCCCCTCGACACTTGAAGAAACTAATAGGTCTCCAAGCATCCTGTGGACCATCTCAATTATTTACAGGGAACAATAACTGGATCCTACATGAATATGTGAAATTGATGAAACCACAGCAAGGCAAAACCCATAGTCCATATGCACACTATTCAATCGTTAAATTGATCTGTAAATCTGATTTAATTTTTTTTTTCTAGGTACAGCATCTCGATATTCATCGTACCCCTCATCATCCTCATTTTCACCTACACAGCAATCTGCAGGACCATCTGGCTCAGTTCTGAATCCAACTTGAGGCCCAGAAATTCACAGACCTACCAAAACAACGGGAAGAATAGGAGATTGCCTCTCATTTCAAGGGCCAAAATCAACACCATAAAGCAAACCATAGCGGTTATAGTAATGTACATAGTTTGCAGTTCACCCTTCATAGTAGCCCTGCTTTGGGCTTCTTGGGATCCTGATAACCCCTTCAAAGAAGGTAGGTCAATAAATTAGAGGTTGAAATTCAAGTTACTATGTTAATCCAAATTGCGCCTGATGGTCAGAATCCTTTAATTTGAAGTTTAGCATGTTAACTGAAAGACGTGAAAGTATCGGATCATAATAAATGAGGTTATATAGGGTCAGCAGTAGACGATCGTAAAAATAAATAGGATGCTCAAATGTCGGAATATGAGTCGAAATTCCGTGGATCGAAGGAATTTCCGGATTCTCGTTTAACACGAAAATATTGTCATTATCTGGAGAGAAATTAAGGCAAATAATGATAAATTAAGCTCAACATGCTGCAATAATCTTACATTTAACTCCATAAATCCCGGGCCTAATCAGTAAAAAAATTTTTTTCAAATGTACGGTTTTATTCGTCAACATAGTCACCTTCACTGTTGATGGTTTTATCTTTCGAGGTTAAATCAACAATAAACTACTTCTGACAGAATAAATGAAAATTTTGAAATTATGCTGTGCAATGGTTCATTTACAGTGACTTAACGAACCACAGTGACGACACGCGTTGTCTCGTTTTTGATTGTCTGAGCCTAAAAATGGCGGCTTTTTATTTACATTCTCTGTTTACCTGATTTTTGGGATTTATTCAAAATATAAGGCCCCAAGTCAGTGTAGTATTCTTCAGTTGAATAAATTTTTTCTATATACAATCAAATACTATCAGGCCCAATAATGTCAATTTCTACAAAGTGTCAGTTCAGTTCAGTCAATTGTATTCTTGAGTTTTATGGTTAAGCCATATGGTTCGCCATTTTTAGGCTCAATTTAAACGAATTGTCGCCATAGTGTTTTATTAAGTCACTGTAGGTTAATTCTTTGTATAGCGCCATCTCAAGGAAGAAGATGAAAAAGGGACCCACCCTAAGCTAAGTCGCCAAAATTATCTCAAAAAAAATCTAAACACTGTACACACCCGTATTTTAGACATCTATCGGTTCACATAAGTTCTTATCAATTCCCCAAATAACAACAAATGCCATTTAACCTTCAATATATAACGAGGAAGAAGAAAGTATTATAGAACTGGTAGTGCCATCTGTGCGCCAGTTCCAGAACTCATTCAATAACGTATTATACCTACCAGCTTTCTCCGAGCTATATAATAATAATCTTAATATAACATTGCCTGTAATTTATCCAGAAACGGGAGTTATTCTGCTTCAGAGATTAGCATTCCAGATCTCATTATGTTGGAAGAGGTGGATTCCTGATAAATTTCAGCAATTTGTGTGAATTCCTTGAATTAAGGAAGGGACTACCATCCACCTGAGAGGGAACAGTGACAATTATTCAATTTCTTCTTTAGGAATTCGATCGAATTTGGTTCATTCACTTCCGCTCCCCAAGGGGCTTGATCTGGAAAGCCATGAATAATACATCCCTCTCAAATTAACGATACTGTTGCGGGGTCATTTGAAGGGTTGAAGGAATCCTGATCTACCCCGTCTTTTATTATGCTGAGGGAGCAAAGTTTATAGTTTTATACCTCCTGAACGAATAGCATATGGAGGAAGCAGATGGCGCCATATTTATGGTCAGGAATTTCGGCGGTGGCTGTTTGGGGAAGTTCAAGGACACGACGTAGTTAAAAATAAATTTATTGACAGATAGACGAGATTCTTTCGATAGATAGGATAGTATCACGAAGGAAAGGTTGTTTTCGTTTAACATGACACAATATGTAATTTTGTGTGAGGACATATTGGACTCCATGACTGTTTAATATCATTTTTTTCTCTAATTCTGTAGCAAATCTGTTCATTCTATTATAAAGGATGTTTTTTTCGAGGTATATAACTTTAAGTTGGCATTACTGTTCAAGAGATGGCGACCGATTTAACAGCTGTTAAGTGATTTATTCTCAGTTTGGTTTGGCAATTCATCATGAATAGACTCACGCCTGAACAACGCTTGCAAATAGTGCAATTTTATTTCGAAAATAATGGTTCTGTGCGGAATACGTATCGCGCACTACGTCCAATTTATTTTGTTTAGCGATGAAGCGCACTTCTGGTTGAATTGCTACGTCTACAAACAAAACTGCCGCATTTGGAGTGAAGCTAATCCTCAAGTGCATGTCGAAACACCGTTACATTCAGAAAAACTGACTGTTTGGTGCGCTTTATGGGCTGGTGGAATCATTGGTCCGTACTTCTTCAAAAACGATGATGGCCAGAACGTTACAGTCAATGGTGATCGGTATGGAGCCATGATTACTAACTTTTTCATTTCCTTGATTATATACTGGATGTTACAATTGCCCATGAGACTCTAAAGACTAATTTCTAGGGGTGGTTTGGCTTATTTGGTAACAAAACTCCTACCCAGGTTTCAAAAAATTTAATAAAATTAAAATATACAAAGATCAATCCTTGTCACTCTAAACAAATAATGAAATAAAAACTTAACACAAATCGGTTTTAAATGAGTTACTCTGCTATTAGGATGGAACCTCTTCTGTAAATTATTCTCAGCCTTCTGAACACCAGATCTTATCAGGAAGCTATAGTACTCCAATCCCCATTCAACGAAGTTGATGTGATAATGCCAGGTATTCTTTCAGATTCAGGAACTAAAGTGGTTTAACATACGTACTATTCCAAATTCTGTATCTCAAGGAAGTACTTCTTGATATTTTTCAATCCGAAGAAAGGTTTCTGTTGTTCCAATTCCACGGGAGGGTCTTTGAGAAAATAAACAACGATATAAGAATATTTTAACTGAATTTACAACTCCTTCCCGGATTTCTTAACAAGAAATTATAAAGAAATCATAAATATCATAAAATAAACCCGAGAAGGAGTTTTGTTGAAATTGTTTGAGACAAAAAGAATCCTACCAAACATGAAATACTTTTCGACAAGATGAATGACTCTAAAAAAAAACTACTGTTTCAAATTAAATTAATTCTTTCTGGTGAGATTATTACTTGTTGAATACAAATATTTATGTTTACACTTACCGAGAATATCGACACAATTCTCGCCGATAAATTAGACTCAAAATCTCAAATTAAATTTATAATGACTAAAATCTAAATCTTAGGTACGTATCCTTGCTGAAGTCTTGACAACTATTGAAAATCTTTCAGAAGATTCTCTCTAGATCCGCGCATCCGCTCTGACCGATGGTACACGATCAACTGGCAAATCACCGCGTCTTCGAAAATTCCAGTAGCGTAACATGGACTGCAGCGTTGCAGAATTTTGTTCAAATTAAATAAATAAATTCTCAATTCACCTAATTAAATATTCACTGGATTTATAAGTTTGTGAGCTTCATTCATTTTTCAAACAAATCGACCGACGTGGGTAGAAATTCATCTCGAATACACCTAATTTCCTGTTCTGGTTCTCACTTTCCACGAGAAACGGTATCCAACATTCAATTCTGCCCTTCCTGCTCATCCAATCATCGTTTCAGACGATTGCGAAGCTTTTTTCCACAGCTGGAAGCAACAATAGAATTTCATCCTAGCTAGATGCTTCATTATTCAGTGAGGCTGAATATGCAAGCGATTCGGTTTTTGGATGGATCCCAGTAACAACGAAATTAATCCGAAAAACTCCACTTTCGACTGTTACCTACTTCTTTCACGTGGCTGGCAATGTGCGCTGGCGTTTGAGATTTGGGATGTACATACAGGGTGGGCAAATAAGCGAGGTGAGCGGCTAAATCTCAGGATCCACTCATCGTAGAGACTTGCGGTAAAAAATTTTATCACTAAAGTGTACAAGAAAACACACTGAAAATTATTTTGAAGTTCATACCTCTACCGCTAGGCGCGTGATAGCTATCGTCGAGTAGAAAAATTAATTTTACCCGAAAATGTTTCATATAGAATTGAAGAAAAAATATCATCACTGTAAACCTTGGAAAATTCTCTATCTTTGTGAATTGTCACTTTCGATTTTACGACATCAAATAAGGGTAGGGGAAAGGGAGAAATCTGACTGATTGAAATGCCTGTAACTTCAGTTTGGCTCAACATTTTTGAGCAAATTAGATCTCGTCTGAGGATAATATCTTATTGATTGAGGACAAAATATACTCATGGTAAATTTGTTTTTGCTGCTTTCGATAGGGGGTGCTAAGTCAGAAGTTCATTGTTTTGTTCATTTTACTCCAAAATTTCAAATGTAATGATAGGATTTTCTTAACAGAAACAGAAGTACCATCCAATTCACATAAAAAACCTGTAGGTCGCAAACCGATAGTTTCAGGCGTTCTGGAGTTATGGCCGAAAGAAGATATTCTTCAACTGATGCACTGAAAACCATATTGTGTCTTTAGGTTCTGACAGAAACAGAAATTCCATCAAATTTGTATGAAAAACCCAGAAGGTCGTAAAGCGATAGCCTCAGACGATCTGGAGTTATGGCCGAAAGAAGACACAATTTGGTTGTTAGTGCATCAGTTGAAGAATATATTATATTTTTTCGGCCATGACTCCAGAACGCCTGAAGCTATCGCTTTGCGACCTTTTGGTTTTTTCATACAAATTTGATGGGATTTTCTGTTGTGTGATATTTCACACGAAGAAATAGCAGGCACCTTATTGAACGCAAAGCAGTATGATTACTGTGATGCGTCACCCAGCGGACAAAAACCTAACTACTTCCTCCACGGGTACCTCGAAAAAGTAGACACGTTTGTTCGTCATCTTGGGTTGAGTTATGCGGTACTGATAATCCCTAACAAGGGTGAAACCGGTATATCGCTACTCTCCTCCGATGGAGTGCATTCTCCTTGGGTAACTTTCGATTTTGATTCCTACGTAATAGTGTAGAAATTTTCTGTTTGACAATGGTTATGTGGATGGCATTTTGCCGAAACATTAACCAGATAGGTAAGATATTTACACACTTGGAAATAGTATTTCTTTTTCTTTTCATCATTCATTACCAGTCAGCCATTTTTATTTATTCCAAATTTATATTGAGGAGATCCATATCAATGTGTAAGGCAAGTAACGGGTGTTTTTCGAGGTATATAACTTTAAGTTGGCATTACTGTTCAAGATGGCGACCGATTTAACAGCTGTCAAGTGATTTATTCTCAGTTTGGTTTGGCAATTCATCATGAATAGACTCATGCCTGAACAACGCTTGCAAATAGTGCAATTTTATTTCGAAAATAATGGTTCTGTGCGGAATACGTATCGCGCACTAAGTCCATTTTATTTTGTTTATCGATGAAGCGCACTTCTGGTTGAATGGCTACGTCAACAAACAAAACTGCCGCATTTGGAGTGAAGCTAATCCTCAAGTGTATGTCTAAACACCGTTACATCCAGAAAAACTGACTGTTTGGTGTGCATTGATTTTCTGTGCTTGGGATAATTGTAATGAATCCTTCTTTCGTCTCCAGTCACAATACGATGCAGTCATCGAAAATAGGACTACATCCGAGCCAGCCGTGGCGGTCATATGCCAGAAATCATATTTAAAATGTAATGCCACAAGATTATCTTGCGGATAAATAAAATTCATGGCAATCGAATAATCCATCATTGTTTAATTATAATAATAATAATAATCATGTTTATTCAGAAATCCACAGTATGAACAATACACAAACAATATCAAAGAACAAACATTAGTGTCTCGATAAGTGTAGAAACACTTGTTTCGAGATAATGAAAAAGGAAATAAAATATAGTATATAAAATATAGATACATGTATTAAGCATGGCAAGTAATCAGTCCAAAATTAATAACAACAATGACAATCCGGAACAACAAGACCCACAACCATCAAAAGCAGTTCACAGTCCACCAAAACCGCAGCATCGTCGAGAATAACCGATTTTTTCGATTACACACACGCACACACCTGGTCACACCTCAGCTCCGCATTTGAACCAGATCAGCAACCGCTTCACGATTCAGACCCATAATAAAAGACCTCAACTGCTTCCGGAACCGTGGCAACCCAGTGACAAGCTGAATCTCCCGAGGGATAGAATTGTACAGCCTCGGGGCAATGTACATGAATGAGCGCTGTCCAACACTCTTCTGCACTCTCGGCAGGGCGAATAGTCTTCTCCGAGTTCCATAAGAGTGAGAGGGCAAGAATGAGAATTTTTCGCCACAGTGGTACTTTATGGTGACATTGAAATAGTAAAGTTGGCGGACATCGAAAACACTCGCCTCCAAGTACAAGCCATCAGACGGGTACAGCAAATCCCGGGAAAGCATAATCCTCAGAAATCTTCTCTGCAAAACCTCAAGTGGACGAATGTGTGTCTTCAATGCGCCACCCCAAACAGAAACAGCATATCTCAAATGGCTCTCGACCAGGGTATGATATAGGACCTTCGCCTGACGGAATGAAAGTATGCTCTTCAGATATTTGAACACATAAAGAATCGTCCTCAATTTTTTACAAACAAATTTTATATGTTCACTCCATTTCAGGTTAGAATCCATCATAACACCCAAATATTTAACTTTTTTCTCTGGTAGTATAGTATGCTGCTCCCCCATCGTATGAACCTCAATGGAGTCGAATGTAGGAGTCCTAGATTTATTACAACTGAATGGCAGGTAGGATGTCTTCCTCAGGTTAACGGTTAATAGGTGATGCTCAAGCCAATTCTTCAACAGTGGCATACCCGATTCCACAACGGTCTTGAGCTCTTCCCAAGTATTTGCCTCATAAAAAACTGCAGTATCATCAGCAAATCCCAGAATCTCCCCTCCACAACGCACTGCAAACATTCCATTGACGTAGATATTGAATAGTATTGGGCCCAGGACTGTGCCCTGGGGGATCCCGAACTCGACTGACCTCCCATCGCTCATCTCGCCGCCGACCCTCACAGACTGGGTTCTACCAGCTAGGTAGCTCCTGAACAATTCCAAGGGACCGCCTCTCACACCGACATCCTTCAACGTCCGCAGCAGTAATTCATGGCTAACGGTATCGAACGCTTTGGACAGATCAACAAACATACACAGACTGGGCCTGCCCTCATCCAAAGCCTTGGAAACCATCGAAGTCAGAGCCATCAGAGCATCCTCCGTGGACACCCCCTCCCTGAAACCAAACTGTTTGTCGGACAAAATATTGTATTTGTTCACAAAAGCTGCTAATCTTTTTTGGAGAACCTTTTCCATTATTTTTGCAAGATGTGTTATTATAGTGATTGGTCTATAGTTTGTCACCTCTCTATCATTACCCCCCTTGTATATAGGCACAACTATAGCCTCCTTGAAGGCTCTCGGCCATACACCTTTCTCCAAGCACAAATTTATAATACAAGTCAAGGGTTTCTGAATAAATGGTGACAGGACCTTTAGGGTGTCCACCTGAATCTCGTCCACACCTGCGGTTTTTCCAGATTTCAGTGCTCTGATTAGATCACATACCTCGTTCTCATCGGTTGGTAGCAAAACAAACGATCCACATGTACTTGGTCTTTGCGGTGCATAATTTGGGTCCCTCTTTATATTGTCGGCCATCTTCTTTCCCATCCGCGAGTACACCGAGTTAAACTCATCAGCTATCTGCTTCTTATCGGTCAGGACCCCACCATCCTCACTGGTCACCACAGTTATTTCACGGCTTCTTTTCTTTGTCTTGGTGACTTCTTGCACTATTTTCCATAATTTCTTTGTGTCTGATGAATTTTCTTTAATTTGATTTTGATAGTACTCATATTTAGTTTTTTTTATCAAGTTTGTCAGTTTATTTCTATAGCCTTTATACTGTAATTTTAACTCAGTATTATCGGGTTGAGCTTTCAATTTCCTGAATAGGCAGTTCTTGATATGTATGGACTTCACCAGACCTCGAGTCATTGCAATTTGAAGTTCTATAGCTCTAAAAAAAACACCCTTTAGTTAAAATGTCAAGCTACTTGAAGATGCATGAATGGAGGAGCGCTCAAAAGCTCCGGAAGTCACGTTAGTGTTTTCCTATTTTTTCAATCTTCATCCCCCTCAAATCCCGAAGGATATCAATCTCAAGCAACCCCAACCTGTTCCACAAACGCCCCCAATCGGATATAAAACGTACCGCAATGAATATTGAATGCTTCCCTATTGGCCCCCCACATAAAACATTAACGCATCATCGCTTACGTATACCATCCCCACCCCTGTCCATTTGCAGTTTGAGATACGACGCGTAAACCCGTCAGTTTTCCACATGGAAAATTCGATTAAAATTCGGGAAATCCCGGCAAGACGTCCGTATCGTCTTTATTTTCGATTTTACTGCCTGAGCGACGACAGCGTCAATGCGTGGGATGTTTCGGATGTCAGGGCCTGCTTTGATAGTGGCCTGGACCGGGGAGCGTTTTTCCGTTCCCTTTGTGGCTATTATTATCAACCATGATTTCTGCGTACATGCAAAAAAATTTTTGCATATACACCTATATTGTTATATTTATGTTCAAAATGATTATTTAATTTGTTTTTCTTGAGATCAGGCTTATTTCAGTTGGGTTTTCATTTAATTTCTCAATTTAGCATTATATTTCTGCATTTATAATTCTTTACATCATTGGGTAGTTTATTTGTCCCCCCGATACATTGGCAACATAATTTAATTTTTTATTCTTCTATGAACAATTAGTTTATGTACCTTCATGAATATGAAAAATAATTATATATAACATGTTGGCTTGGTTAATCGATCGTCTAGAGGTATGATTCGATTACCTGGCCTTTCGTCTTTTTCTCCGTGACTTTGTTTGGATTTATAATAATTAAACTCTTTTGAATTATTTCTTATTATTATTCATTTATTTATTTACATCTATTTACAAAGCCACAATTATACAGTACAAACTCAGTATTAAGAAGATCCTAATAACGTCCTAATTACAAGTTTTCTCACTACGGTACTGAATTTCGTCTTTAACTCTAGTTTTAATTACTCCAAACGTCTTCGATTATCACGTCTTTGTCGTACTTCAAGTTTTCGGTCGTCTCGTCTTTGATTTGTTCGCGACTCTTCTCAATCTAGTCCGCGAACCATATTTTCGTCCTACGTCTTAAGTTTCAACTGACAGAACTTACTCTTACTTCGACTTAGACCGAACTTTACTCGTCTTCGTTTTAACTTGAACTATCTCTCTGCCAATTGGAACTACCCTGTCTCGAATATCGACCTCCCTTCTTTTGGCTTGACCACACCCTTAGGGAAAGTACCATCCCCTAGTCCAATAAGAGCTTTGCCGTACCGCCCACAAAGATCTTCGCGGATTCCTGGAAATCGAATATTCTCGAAGGACTAGAACCTGATGCACAGATGTGACACATCTGGTACGACCGTATTGTCTTCGAACTTTCACACCCCCCCAGTATATCTCTTCAAGATTTACAACTCTTGACATATCTTCGACACCTCGAAGAATAACACATTCTTTTTACATTATATGTACAATAACAATTCGTTTCCTGTAAATTCATTGAAAGTGTCACGCCCTCGACACTTGAAGAAACTAATAGGTCTCCAAGCATCCGGTTGACCATTTCAATTATTTACAGGGAACAATAACTGGATCCTACATTGTTATGTAGGACATGTTTGTCCCATCAAAAAATCAAGTAACAAACTCAATATTCCTAAAACGAGTAATATTTTTGAAAAACCGATGCTTTTCGAAAAATCTGGGGTAAAAAACGGCGCTAAAAAATATAGGTCTCCTATTTAAGAAACACCAACTCTCCTCTTTATCTGTTAAATGGTAATTGTTTTCTATTATCTATTGTATCATATAAATTTATTTATTCGCATGCGAAAAAACTGGGGTCATTTAAAGTTCTCGAGATGCTTTCAGTGCGCATCGAAGTTGGGACATCCTTTACATACGAAATAAACACCCCGATAAAGGTCATGACATAGGTACGGAAATGACCCATTTATCAAAAACATTAGGTCAAAAGTGTGCTTGCAACTTTACTTCAGTCGAAAGGTATTAGGTCTTATAATTGCACAATATAAGAAGGGATGCCAAATAGTTTTTATTCATTTGAACTGACTAATTCAAACGAATAAATAGCCAAAATTAACTGTAGTCTAAATAAGAAATTTTTATGGAGAAGAATTTTAAATTATTCAAAAAAAATTCTGTAGGTAGAGTGTAATAATCAGGACTGTTATTCTCAAAAATTAGATATTCAAATAACTTAGCACAGGTACCTTGTTTAGTATGAATGCCGGTTTTCATTTACATTTATACCTACAATTGAAATCGAGTGTTGTTGAAATCTCAATATCGAATACTATTTATTATTTGTCCATAAATCAACTATCCATAGAAGAATAAAAAATTAAATTGTGTTATCGTGAAGAGAAATAAACTACCCAATGATCTGAAGAATTATAAATGCAGAATCAATTAACTGAGAGAGCTAAATTGAGAAATTCAATTAAAAACCCAACTAAAATATGCCTGATCCCAAGAAAAAAAATTAAATTATGTAAAAAAATTTTGCATGTACGCAGAAATCATGGTCAATAAATGTGCGAGAGTCATCTAGGAACTTAGGAAACGGAAAAATGCGACCAGGAAATTCAACTGGTTCAGAGATATACTGGCACTCTGCAGATTGTTTTTTTTTTGTGCAGAGAGGTGGGTTTTCAAGTTACTATTTCCAATAAAATAAAGAGTCGAGGAAATGAGATCGAAATCAGTTGACCAAATTGGACTGGGCTTACGTTTCGTCTGAATATTTAAATTTTATCTGAATAAACAAAAGAGGTCTAGAACTTTAAATTGCAATAAAACAACGATGGATTATTCGATTGATATGAATTTTATTTATCCGCAAGATAATCTTTTGGCATTACATTTTAAATATGATTTCTGGCATATGACCGCCACGGCTGGCTCGGATGTAGTCCAATCTGGACGTCCAATTTTCGATGACTTTTTCCAACATTTGTGGCCGTATATCGGCAATAACACGGTGAATGTTGTCTTCCAAATGCTCAAGGGTTTGTGGCTTATCCGCATAGACCAATGACTTTATATAGCCCCACAGAAAGTAGCCTAGCGGTGTTAAATCACAAGATCTTGGAGGCCAATTCACAGATTCAAAACGTGAAATTAGGCGGTCACCAAACGTGTCTTTCAATAAATCGATTGTGGCACGAGCTGTGTGACATGTTGCGCCGTCTTGTTGGAACCACAGCTCCTGGACATCATGGTTGTTCAATTCAGGAATGAAAAAGTTAGTAATCATGGCACTATACCGATCACCATTGACTGTAACGTTCTGGCCATCATCGTTCTTGAAGAAGTACGGACCAATGATTCCACCAGCCCATAAAGCGCACCAAACAGTCAGTTTTTCTGGATGTTACGGTGTTTCGACATACACTTGGGGATTAGCTTCACTCCAAATGCGGCAGTTTTGTTTGTTGACATAGCCATTCAACCAGAAGTGCGCTTCATCGATAAACAAAATAAAATGGACGTAGTGCGCGATACGTATTCCGCACAGAACCATTATTTTCGAAATGAAATTGCACTATTTGCAAGCATTGGTCAGGCGTAAGTTTATTCATTATGAATTGCCAAACCAAACTGAGAATAAATAACCTGACAGCAGTTAAATCGGTCGCCATCTTGAACAGTAATGCCAACTTAAAGTTATATACCTCGAAAAAAAACACCCGTTATAATACTCTCCAATAGGCGCTCCTAACACCGAGTAAGAGCGTTTTTTTTTTAACATAATTACTCAATTCCGAAGGTCTGTACGATTCTCTTTTCATTTCATATTCAAAGCTTTCCGAATAAACGAAATTAAAACAGAACAAGAACCCCATCTTTCCTGCCAAAGCCATAAAGCACCCCAAGTCGACATCTCCATCGAAAAAGCACTGCATAAATATTCAACTCTTTAACATTAATACAACACTGAAGTAAACTCCTTCTTTTATCACACCAACTTTGTTGCAGGGGTGTCATTCGTCATCCTGACCCTGCTATACAGTCTGAATAGCTGTTTCAACCCCTGGATCTACTTGGCTTTCAACAGAGAACTTCCCAGATTACTTCTAAAACACTGTCTGACGTCCAGGACGAATTATAGCGCCGCCAATGGGGGAGGTATGTATTCTCTGATTGCAGCCACACTAACGAGCTCTCGAATAGAATAAATCGCTATTTGATGACACCAGAGATCACGAACCTAATATTCTCTTCTCTTTTGCTGAGATCAATACCAATGGTGAAGATTTTAAATGGTTTAGAACATTTACACTAGTGACTATAATTGTGTGGAGAACAACGTTTGTTTTGGCGTGCTCTTCGAAATTTAGATGAAGAGAGAGCTCACAATTAACACAATTAACAATCGTTTATTGGAGAATATAAGCATGTACAACGTGGGCAAATAAGCGAGGTAAGCGGCTACATCTCAGGATCCACTCATCGTAGAGACTTGCGGTAAAAATTTTCACTAATAAAGTGTACAAAAAAACACACTGGAAATTATTTTAAAGATCATACCTCTACAGCTAGGGGACGCAATAGCTATCTTCGAGTAGAAAAATGAATTTTACTCGAAATTGTTTCATATGAAGTGGAAGAAAAAAAATTATCACTGGGTTCCTTGGAAAATTCTCTATCTTTTTGAATTGTCACTTTCGATTTTACGACATCAAATAAGGGTAGGTGAAAGGGAGAAATCTGACTGATTGAAATGCCTATAACATCAGTTTGGCTTAACATTTTTGAGCAAATCAGATCTCGTCTGAAATATAATATCTTGTTGATCGAGGACAAAATATACTCATGATAAATTTGTTTTTGCTGCTTTCGAAAGGGGGCGCTAAGTCAGAAGTTCATTGTTTTGTTCATTTTACTCCGAAATTTCAAATGTAATGATAGGATTCTCTTAACAGAAACAGAAATTCCATCAAATTTGCATGAAAAAACCTGAAGGTCGCAAAGCGATAGTTTCAGGCGTTCTGAAGTTATGGCCGAAAAAAGATATTCTTCAACTGATGCACTGAAAAACTAAATTGTGTCTACCTTCTTTCGGCCATAACTCCAGAACGCCTGAAGCTATTGCTTTGCGACCTTATGGATTTTTCATACAAATTTGATAGGATTTCTATTTCTGTCAGAACCTAAAGACACAATTTGGTTTTTCAGTGCATCAGTTGAAGAATATCTTCTTTCGGCCATAACTCCAGAACGCCTGAAACTATCGCTTTGCGACCTTTAGGTTTTTTCATGAAAATTTGATGGAACTTCTGTTTCTGTTAAGAAAATCCTCTCATTACATGTGAAATTTCGGAGTAAAATGAATAAAACAATGAACTTCTGACTTAGCGCCCCCTATCGAAAGCAGCAAAAACAAATTTATTATAGAAATTTATATACGAAGTTTCCTAATTCAAATTATAGGAATATCTCCATTATTATTAGTGAAGCATTTCCAGTCCATAGTTTGCTGTCGCAACGATCAGAAATGTTTCCATTCCATTGGTTACTTTGCGTGAAATTTCCGAGACAAATCAACAAGTATCGAGAGTAAAACACATCCAATGACCTTTCTGAATGCCGACACATATTAATTAGAATACCAACGTAGCGAAGCGACATAGCGTAGCTACAAATAACATCATTCTGCGCTGGAATCATCAATCTCACGTATCCATATCTCATATTTGCGTTCAGATTATAATCATGAATAATGTTAAACGGCATCAGCTCGTGCGTGCACAATTAAGGCACCCCTACACACTAACAAAATATTCCGTTTATCAACAGTGCCATATTCCCAGAGACAGTTGAACAACTTGCTTACGCTAAAGCTTCTAAGCAGCTTCGAATTTGAGAGGTAAAATCAAGAATTTACCTCTCTACAGACGTGTTCATTTGAGGGCGAAATATAGATGTTGCTGTTAGTTATTCCATTGGTGCACTTCTGCATGGGAAGAATTGATTAATGTAGTCCCCCCTTAAGGATATCAGCATCAGGAAAGTTTTGAATTAAATTAAGAACGATATATGTGATTATTAAGATTTTACTCTGTTGAAATAACGTAAATTGGCCAACTTAACACATAATATAGTTCATTTCTATTGGCAGTGTCCTATTACCGATTAGGCCAACGTAAGCCATGGCCTAGAGGCGGAAAATTTTCGGTAAATTATAAAAAAAAATATTTCTTCAACTCTTCTACAAAAATGTAGAAAAAGACAACCTTGCAAATTTCACATATTTTCTCGTCATTACCACTCGTATATTTCTTTTGAATAGAAGACGGAAATCTGAAAATCAATGGAGCCGCCCTAAAACCGAACAACAGTTGGTAGTTACGCGCAGAATGTGGACAAACTATGGTAAATTGTAATTGCTAGTAATAAAAATGGAATACTGACAGGGAAATCACATCAGGAGAACTAGCATATTCAGAATATGAATGCGGCACCTTTGATGAGTATTTAAAAATAGAATTTTATTTTCATTGCATTTGATTAAGATTTAGGAGGTTGCCTTTCACTGCGACCTAATGGGCTATTGTGTCCCTTCTGTCGTCTTGGAAATACCAATATAAGGCAGTGGCTCAACAATGGGAGTGGGAGAATAGAAAAGCTCTCTGGAGGTCTCATTGACTCGAATATCTCGGGCATATTATCAGAAATAAAGAGAGCAGAATATAATAATAATAATAATAATAAACTTTATTTGCAGATAATATACAAAACAAAATAACGAAACAATCAAAAAAATATATAAATGTCCTATAATTTTACCTGCAAAAAGGAGACTGTTTATATGTAAGCTCCCAAAAGTTCACCAAGAATTAAAAAAAAATGGAATGATTCAGAAACAAAGCATTCGGTTACCGTACGAGTTGAAGCTGAGAGATGTCGAAGGGAGTTTGTTTGCTTGTGAACATCTGCTTGCAAGGCAAAGATGGAAGGGGTTTCTGCATCGCATTGTGACTGGAGACGAAAAATGGGTTCATTACGTTGATCCCAAGTGCATAAAATCATGGGGATATACCGGTCATACTTCCACGTATGCCCAAACCAAATATTCACGGTTCCAAGGTCATGCTCAGTATTTGGTGGGACCAGCTCGGCGTTGTGCATTATGAGTTGTTAAAACCGACTGAAACAATCACAGGCGATTGTTAACGAACGCAAATAATGCGTTTGGGCCATGCATTGAATGACAAATACAACGAGAGACAAGATAAAGTGATTTTACGACAAGACAATGCTCGACCCCATGTTGCGAAAGTGGCCAAGACATACTTCGAAACTTTGAAATGGGAAGTCCTATCCCACCCGCCGTATTTTCCAGACGTTGCTTCCTTGGACTATCACTTGTTTCGATCAATGGCACACGGCCTGGGTGACCAGCACTTCCGGTCTTATGGAGAAGAAAAAAATGAGATCGATTCGTGGATCGCTTCAAAATGCAATCAGTTTTTTCAACGCAGGATTTGTACGCTGCCAGAAAAATGGGAGAAAGTGGTGGCCAGCGATGAACAATACTTTGAATCATAAATGTAAAACCAGTTTTTCACAATAAAGCCTCGAATTTGGGAGAATTTCGGTCATTTCAACATCAGCGATAGAAAAAATAATAAACGTTTATCTGCAAAAATATTTTCGACAGTTGAAACAGATTCTCCAAATCAATCTGCGCAGCTAAAAAGAGATATTTCTTTACAAAATTCGATGCAAATATAAAGTTTGTTTTCATTGAATATTGCGTCCATTCATTCTATATTCATTGAGATATCTCCGTTAAAAGCAAAACGAAATACTTTTTATTATCATTTCATATCAGCTCCAAAGTTAGCAATTCATTCCTGCATAAATTTGAAACCAACTGTGAGAGTCCGGCATTAATTTTCAGTCAGAGCTGTTTACAGAGGTATCAATAAGAAAATGGAAATTCGAGACAGCGTAAGTACGCTGTCTTTAGCTTGACTAAGTAGTCAAGCTAAACATTCTTTCGGATGGAAGTTTGCTTCTAGTATAAAAAGAAAATTAATTCATAGCGGAAAACGCTCAACAAGAATATTTGATTAGGAGTTTCCACGAAGTTTGTTTCGTTCGATAAAATGAAATCAAGTACTTTGTCCGCTTACAATTCTTGTTCGCTTTCAATGGTTTTTGTTGTTGACTACCCATATTTCAACAATGATTAATGGGAATAAGCGTTGACAGGGCCGGCGTTAGGGGCGAAACAGTGAATCGATCGTTCCAGGCGCCTCTATTTGAGGGTCCGCAATTCGGCCCAGTTTGCTAGCCGTCTTTTCATAATTCATCCTTGATTCGTAAAAACAACATGAGGTTGTTCCGCTCCGCTGAATTTGCCAACATTTCCTGGAATGAAAATCTACAATCCGCCTTTTTGAACCGCCTGTATAATAACATGGCGGTCTAATGTAAACAGAATACTTTATTACCCTCATTGAGAGAGTGATCAAATCAATAGGTACTTCACAAAGTCGAAAAACAACACTATCATCGTCTACTTCCTACTTTGTTTTTGACGTAGGGAATCCAATTCCGCAAATGCGGGATCCCTTTGAAATTCTGCGAGATCAAAATTGGGGGATCTGCGAAATCCAATATTAAAATTGTGTATTACGCAATAAAAGCGCAAACGTCTTTTAAAACGTCCCAGAAAGCAATAAACCACTCATAAGTTGCGGACGAAGATGCAACACTAGTTTACCCGCGGTAAAACTTAACAGCTGTTGTCCTGAAATAAACACTCATACAATAGGTAGTATGTTTTTAATAGCATAAGACCTTTTTAAGAACATGTTTGAAGTCTGTTTTAGAGCTATAGAACTTTAAATTGCAAAAACAACGATGGATTATTCGATTGACATAAATTTTATTTATCCGCAAGATAATCTTGTGGCATTACGTGTTAAATATAATTTCTGGCATTTGACCGCCACGGCTGGCTCGGATGTAGTCCAATCTGGACGTCCAATTTTCGATTACTTTTTCCAACATTTGTGGCCGTATATCGGCAATAATACGGCGAATGTTGTCTTCCAAATGGTCAAGGGTTTGTGGCTTATCCGCATAGACCAATGACTTTACATAGCCCCACAGAAAGTAGTCTAGCGGTGTTAAATCACAAGATCTTGGAGGCCAATTCACAGGTCCAAAACGTGAAATTAGGCGGTCACCAAACGTATCTTTCAATAAATCGATTGTGGCACGAGCAGTGTGACATGTTGCGCCGTCTTGTTGGAACCACAGCTCCTGGACATCATGGTTGTTCAATTCAGGAATGAAAAAGTTAGTAATCATGGCTCTATACCGATCACCATTGACTGTAACGTTCTGGCCATCATCGTTTTTGAAGAACTACGGACCAATGATTCCACCAGCCCATAAAGCGCACCAAACAGTCAGTTTTTCGGGATGTAACGGCTTTTGGACATACACTTGAGAATTAGCTTCACTCCAAATACGGCAGTTCTGTTTGTTGACGTAGCCATTCAACCAGAAGTGCGCTTCATCGCTAAATAAAATAAAATGGACATAGTGCGCGATAGGTATTCCGCACAGAACCATTATTTTCGAAATAAAATTGCACTATTTGCAAGCGTTGTTCAGGCGTGAGTCTATTCATGATAAATTTCCAAACCAAACTGAGAATAAATCACTTGACAGCTATTAAATCGGTCGCCATTTTGAACAGTAATGCCTACTTAAAGTTATGTACCTCGAAAAAAAAACACCCGTTATATATTGTTAACAATCCCGAATTCTTGCGGATCGGCGGGATTGATAATTCTTATCCCGCTGATTTGCGGGATTGATATTTTGGTGCGGGATTGGATTCCCTACCTGTGTAGTTGACAACGTTTATTAGGATATTCATAAGACTCTGGTGCATCTACATTGGCCCCATACTGGCTATCATATTTTCCCTGAAGGGTTAACAAAAAAAGCAACCTTACCAAATATTCATCTCTTTTCAGGTCGTACCGGAAGCAATTCCTCTGGTATCCAGACAACCACACTCCGGTCCTTCTCCAGGTGGTCAATATGCAACAGCTCCAAGTCGTCCAAGATGCCACTCACCAACGGCAAGAACCTACCCCGCCCCTACCTAGCCAAGTACAAGGCACAGAGATGGGTGGTCACAACGCCCAACACTATGAGCACGGCCACCTGAAAATCGAGTGACGATGGCCTACTAGACTTCGGATCAGGCTGTCGATGCATGGACGACATCTCCAATTCTTCCCTGGTTGAGCTTAGCGAGCTAACTTCAGAGTTGACGGATTTTCTTGAGATAGATTTAACAGAGTCTGTGATTTAGGTTTAGACGAAATGTATTGCGTGGTCATAGAAAAACGATGGAAGGCTGAGTTCCAAAATTGCTCCTTCAAATCTCTTGCTATATACAGGGTGTTCTGATTTGTTTCCGACAAACTGAAATGGGTGATAGATCACATCATTTTAAGTAAAAAAGTTCCTATGAACATGGGTCCGGAAATGCTTCGTTTCCGAGATACAGGGTGTTAAAGTTGAAAAAATAATTCGCGTTTTCTTTAATATGTTTTGACTGCTTCGAAATCCTTTCATGAAATTATTCCTATTCAAATATTAAATTCAAATTCATTTTGAAAATGCCTAAGGCGAAATGCATGCGGATTTTCTATTGCCCACTAATAAGTAGAAGTGGTATGCTATGTAATTGTTGTTTTTAAGTGTTCTGAATATTCTGTTTCCTGAAATATTGCGTTGTTGGGATGCTTTACGAATACTGAGTTTTTATTTTCTTCGAAGGTCTGTAAAATCCTATTTCTCTGCAGATGATTTCTTCTTTGTATGCTTCGTTCGGGCGTTTGGTAACCAATACCATTTTCCTGTATTTGTTGATGAGCTATTAACTTAGTTAACTATAATTATAATTAATGACATCTGAACCTAACACACTTCAAATCTGTCATTGTGTATAGCCATTTTAAATCTATTGCCGCAACAATTGTTGAATGTAAAACAATCAATCATTCGAAGATGTCATTTGTGCATTCAACAGAACGGTGGACATTTCGAACACCTTCTTTAAAAATTATTATGTTATTTTGTTTTGTTCTAAATTGTTACTTCTAAAAAATATTTAATTTAAAATTATTACAAATTTGTTTCTACATGTTTTAGAGATTACAAAAATATGGATTTGGCTTTAAATGCGTTTTTCTCTGAAACGGTTGCCCCTAGCAACTTAAATGAGTTATACCTTTTTTAACTAGAAAAGTCAGGGGAATCGAGCCCAGAATGACGTACAGGGTAGCACAGAAAAGTTGCTACGGTTTAAAGGAGACGAAATGATTGCCAGTGGCGCCCTCTAGAAAATACAACCAAATCGACCACAAATTTGAATTTCTCACCTCAAAAAACCCTATGTACCAACTTTCATGCAATTATTTGGAATCAGTCGAAAGATATTTAAGAAAACGCGAATTATTTTTTCAACTTCAACACCCTGTATCTCGGAAACGAAGCATTTCCGGACCCATGTTCATAGGAACTTTTTTGCTTAAAATGATGTGATCTATCACCCGTTCCAGTTTGTCAGAAACAAATCAGAACACCCTGTATATGCCCGGTTTTATTCTCTGAAAAGGAGTCGTTTTCAAGTGAGATTCGAATCAAATCTGGAAATGTCCAGTCGCCGCATTAATTTTTCATTCTTTTTCAATTCATTTGTTTGAATTCTATTCTGGGTGTTTCTGAAAGACATGCCAATGTTTTAGTGAGTTATTATTGCGTCATTCCAAGAAAACACTTCAAATGAACGCCTTCCATGGACCTATGCAAGGGCGTAGACCTTTTTTGTTCATTTACTCATATCTGTAATGTGAGAAAGAAAGGTTTGATAACGAAGTTTGAACAACAAAATACTCGAAATAATAGCATTTTTTTGATTACCGATTCGATTGTTCTTACCTTATACAGGTTGTTCCTAAATTGGAAGAATGAAGAAAAATAATAGATTCTTGAATAATTTGAAGAATAAAATGTCTTATATATGGGCCCGCAAACGCTTTAATTGTTTTCGAGAATCAGAGTGTCTCTTGTAGTCCTACTTTTTGTGATGCTTATAGCAGATTATCAAATCTATTATAAGCTTCTTTACAGATTGTGTAAATAAGTACCAAATAGTTTAATCAATTTATTTATCACAGTTTACCGGATCTTATAATAATTTGAATCTTCCTAAGGATAATTGTTTCACAAGAACCGACAAAAATCCAAAATGTGTAGTACTGGACCAGAGTTTCTCTTTACAACTACCAGGTGTTCACCAAAATATAGTTCTGAAGGAAAGAATCGGGCACCCTTCCAGAAAAAATATCACCCTATGGATTTGCATTCAAAATCAGCATATTACATGATGAAAACTTTGAATTGGAATATCTATGGCTAATTCAAATTAAATATCTTGTGGAGGGAAGGTTCTATGAGAAAAAACTCAAATTTTTACACCTGTATCTCAAAAACAAAGTGTTTGGGGACTCATGTTATACGTTTTTTTTTCTTGAAATTATCCGAGAAACCTCTAATCTTCATTTATATCTACAATTTAGGTACACCCTGTAGATATAGTTAATTCAAAACTGATGTCTTCACAAATACAATTTCAATAAATAGTAAAACACAAACCAGACAATTTTTAATGCGAATTACTCAGTTCAGTTCTTTGAAAACTACATATTGAAATATTGTGACGAGAATGATACAAAAAACCTAAAACAACGGATAAGTGTATACCGATGAGGAATCCAAAAATTACAGATAGCAAATAAGGGGCGATGCCAGGAAAGCGGATATATAAAGGAAAATAATGAACCTCGGACATAGACGTGCTCGTAGTGCAATAAAAGTACTCATCTTGGAAGCGATAACAAACCCATAAAACGTAAAGGGGTGCGATTTTTTACTGACGTGTCGAATTCAAAGGAAAGTGAAATGATTCATTTTATGGAAAAATTTTCTTTCTTCGTGTTTGCGAGATCTCAAATTTCGTTTTTGTAAATCTTGAGGGGGATAATTACCCCCACTACCCCCCCATTTCTGCGCCCTTGTAACGAATTTTCATCAAGTAACGACCGAATCCATTAAATAGAAATAACACTGTATTTTTTCTCCAAAACAACGCGCGCTATGAACTATGGGTACATCTGAAAAGGTTGGTACAACTGTTGTGAACACTTAACATTCCATAACATTCGGATCAAGTAATAATTTCAATTGTAGATTTTTTTTCATTTTGAAATCGTGATAAATTTGTTTGAACCCAAAAAATGTTACAATTTCTAACATAAAGAATATCATTGAGTTTACTAAACCAACCGTTCAGAACAGATTTACCAAACTTTAAAAAAAACATTCATATCGATTTCCGTTTTCTGGGAAAATGCACACTATTTCGAATTTTCAGGAATTTCGAAAGATTCAGTTTACACCCAATTGTAGGAACGTTCATTAAAATATAATGCCACCATTAAAATTTTAATCCTTCAGCAGGAGGAGCCTATTTGCTACCTGCTACGTTTAATGGGGGATTAAATTTTTAATGTAGGATTTTAATGAACAATTTCTCATGATACCTATTATTAATGGTTTACCTGCTCATATACTTATATAATAATAAATCATTCCTAGATATCTGACAATAGTTCTGACAGAAATTTCAATTTTGGCAAATGAACCTTGCCATATTTTCATTCCCTTCGTATTTTCCCTGAAATTCAGGACTTCTTTTCTAGAATAAAACTAATACCTATTCAAAAAATATGGCATTATCAACAATTTATGAGGATCGAAAACCATGAACCAAAAGTAGAAGAGAGCATTGAAACAAGGTGTATACATATAAATAATACTATATAATGTTATTATTTGGCTAATTTTATCGAAACTATTTTCCTCAGCTTGGATATTGTGAAAATGAATGTGAGAAAGAATGTGATACGTAAGAATAAATATAAGTTATATTAACTGTAAATAAAATAAGAAAATATATTTATAAATAAGATAAGGAATATACATCGAATAAAAATTATATTTTGTACAAAATAATAATGTTATCAAATATCTTCCATTATTAAATGTCTCGTTCGATATTCCGATGAAAGTTATTCACAGCCAGAAAAAAACCATAATTTATTCATGAAAATCGATTGCTAAACTTGAGATGAACTTATTATAATATACCATCTTAAGACTTTTATATTGGACCATTAATCCTCAGAAAAAAAAAACTGTCAACGTTTTATTGACATATTCAACAGAGTTCTTAATAATGATTTATAACTTCATTCCTGCTGGCATTAATAAATAAATCATCTATTGAAACTCGAAACTTGTCATTATTTTGCTGAACTTGCAAGTGTGAAATTTGTAATAGAAAATCACCAATTAATCTGCATTGACAACTTATGTGATTCTTCTTTGAAACGAGTAATTTCCATAATAAAAATAAGGAAGAATTTGTACCTGAAGTCTTTTAATAAATTGTGGAACCTCAGCAAATGATATTCCTAAGGATTAATTATTCAAAATTAATAAAATGATAACATTTAGATTTTTTTTTTTCAATTAAAAAGAGTCATTTTTTGTCGAGCTCACAACGCCATTTCTCTGAAAATAAAGATTCCCTACACATCTTTTTCAACTATCGTATTTGATAAAATAGGAACTCATCTGTTCTTTGAAATTGGTGAAAATGTTAATGTACTGAAGCTATTTAGCCAATAAAGAATGAATTGAATGTATATTTTATATTGAATATTTTTCTTCAATAAAAAAATTACCAAGAAGAATTTTAAATACCACTTTACTCAATAACTCCCGGGCCTAACCCGTTTAATTTGACTATGGTTTTCATCAATTTTTTTTCTTTTGCATTTGAGGGCGTTTTTTCTTCATTTCTACGCTCAATCGATCCAATAAACGTTATGTAGTATTCACTATTGATGGTTTTACCTTTGTCAAGATAGCCAATGGACAATATACATATACCCGCCCCAAAATATGGATGCCATAGCCTTGCCAGTTGATGTTTAAGATTTTGGATGGCCTTCACATAATGCTTTACACTCAGCTAACGCTCTCTTTGACTCAGCAACACTATGATCTTGCAAATATACTCCCGTTTATCCTTACGCAGAGACTTTTAGAGGAAAACTCATTTATCAAAATAAACATGCGCAGCAGTTAGTGAAAGGAGAAAATTCTCGTACAACATATTCATCCATATAAATTCTCCGTTTGACCAGCAAGTGAAAAGGGATATTCAAACCTGTTCCTAAAGTATAATTAACAGGCCAATTGAAAAGTTCCCGGTCTGCCATAGTAAAACACTTTTTTTTGGCTAAATTCGATTTTATTATTCACCATAGTTGCCTTCGAGGGCGATACAGCGATCATAGCGATCTTCCAACTTTTCAATACCACTTTTGCTTCTTCATTGGCGCTAATTTCTTTCCAGCGAGCATTCTTTTCAGGTCTGAGAACAAGAAAAAGTCGCTTAGGGCCAGATTTGGCGAATACGGTGGATACAGAAGAAATTTGAAGTCCAATTAATGCAATTTTGCCATTGTTTTCATTGATTTGACACGGCGCATTGTCTTGATGAAACAGCACCAAATTCAGCTTTATTGCACTTAAACAGCTTCAAACACTTCTCAGAATCATTAACACGTTGTTGCTTTTGATCGATTGTGAGCTCGCCCGGCACCCATTTTGCACACAGCTTTCTCATGTATGAATATTCGTGAATTATATGATGTACACGATCAGATGATATCTTCACAATGACTGCTATCTCGATCAACTTCACTTTACGTTCATTCAAAATTTATTTTGTGAACTTTTTTGATTTTTTCGTCGGTGACAGCCTCTTTTGGGCGTCTCCTACGTTCGCCGTCTTCGGTGCTCATTTCACCACGTTTAAACTTAGCATACCAATTAATGATGGTTGATTTTCCAGGTGCAGACCCCGGAAACTCTTCATCAAGCCAAGATTTTGTTTCAACTCTATTTTTCCCCTTCAAAAAGCGATATTTTATCAGCACACGAAATTCTCTTTTTTCCATCTTTGTTCAAATAACCAAAGTAGCTACACTCACAACGCAATATCTCACAAAATAATGGTTAGACTGCTGTTTTGACACGTAACATTTGAAGGTTGGCACTAACTAAAAATCATATGGATTTAATACCAGCACCGCCATCTGTGCATCAGACCGGGGACTTTTCAATTGGCCTAATACTAAATTTCCTCCAAAGGCATGTTTTCTCTTGAACTTTTTATATTTTGAAAACTATTTTGGGTAATACAACAGTTTATTGAGTCAAATTATCTTTCCTAACTGAAATTCAATTCATGAAGCATTTAATTAATACCGCATTGATTTTAACAAGTGCTGAATCAGGTAATCTAAATTGATTTTCTCCAATTCTGTGGTTATTCCGTTCATTCTTCCACATCTTGTAGAACAAAATCGTGCGAGAATATATCAGAAACGCACAGTTTTCATGGTTATATTTTATTATTATATGTTGGTACTCCGAACTTTCCGCCACGGCTTTATCTGTCAATTCATCAATTTGCCTTAAAGAAATCAGTTCTGCCAACCAACATTTTTCAATGCAAAAATCACTAAATTATATTCATGGAAACATTTCATTAATTTCAATGAAAATGCAATGAATTAGAGAAAATAATGTATAATACTCGTACAGAAGGCTCATTCTACCACTCGTTCATTCCAAAACTCGCCACTTCGTGGCTCGTTTTTGAATTTTGAACTCGTGGAAGAATATCAATGCCTTCTGCACTTGTATTATAAATAACTAATCTCAACTGGGTAAAACAAATAATCTCATATTGAAATAATATTTTTATTTGAATAAAATCAATGTATAATTAACACATCGTGTAGACTAACACATGCCACATATTATCAGAAAAAAAAACAATTTAAGTGCCTAAACAAATTGAAGAACTGGACAGAACTGTATATTTTCGTGAAATAGCTAGATGTGGACATAAATAAATATACAAATATATATGATAAAACTTCAGCCAAATATGCAAAACTCTTAAACTAAGCTCAAGATTACATAATAATCGTAATAAGAAGCAATAACAAAATTAAATGAATAAATATTCACAAGATAATCAACATCATCTATCCATTTAGGTCCGATATAAATTGAAAATGGAGTAATGATAGATTTCTAGCATTTATGACCTAATTCTTATATTACTACAGTTCATAGTATCACATACTCTTTGTTCTATTTGAAAATATTGAGAACATTATTATTTCTATAATATAAGCTTATCAATCATCATTAAAATAGTACTTTCTATTACACTGAAAATTTTCATTTGGACAGGGTGTTTCATGTGTCAACAAAAAAAAAAAACTTCAAGGACACTTTGAGTTAAGAAGTGATAACTGTTGGCCTTTTATCTAGGTTGTTCAAAAGGAGACACATGGAAGAAATATAAAAAAAAGAAATAGAAAACAGAAGACACGCAAATATTTCATCAAAAAACCAATTTGAAATTGCGAGAAGTTATTTTGTTTGGCTAGAATCCTTCAAACACAAAAACACCCTGTTGTATAAAAAATATTTTCAAAATAGTATATACTCTCCACTTAAATATCAATCTCAATATACTCTCAATCATAAATTTCGTCATCTCGAAGCACATTAATAAAAAAACAGAAAAATTTTCAAACAATAATAGATAAATTCAAAACAACTTCACAAAAATTTAAAGCTTAGTAAACTCATTTGAAACCAATACAAACTTTGGGATAAATAATATTCATAATAAATTACAATTCAATTCAATCAGTTATAATTCTTCTATATCTGTAGCGTTTATGTAAAAACGATCGTCTAACCTCTTTTGAAAAATATGTTAGTTTACGACTATAATAATATCTCAAGTTACATATCTAATGTTTCAAATTAAAATTGAGTTTGTGTGAAAAATGTATAGGTATCTCTTAAGGGGCTGAAAATAGAAAGATCGAGGACTTGTGGAAATGGCACTACAGATTTTCAAACACCATATTTTCAGTCTTTTGTCATTGTTTAACTTAGAGAAGAAGGAATGAACGATTTTTAACAGGTAACGTTGGCATTAGTGTTTAATGATGGTATCGTCATAAGAGCGATGCTACATTTTGAATCTTACTAGTAAAAAGGAATTTGTTCAAAAAGTTACGAATAAAGTTACTGGGATTCGAAATAAAAAAGCAAAAGGAGAAGAAATCCCCTCGAACAACAGCCATTAACAATCTGCGGTGTCAAAGCAAACCGGATTTCAAGGAAACTTTTGCAACGGGTTAAAAATCGTCCAATAGAAAAAAAAAGGAACATCAACGGTTGTCAGTATCAGTTTCTCGACTCACATCAACGTCGCTTCCAACAACTCCAACTCATTCGATTCCTCTGGGACCATCTATGGGCATCGTATGGAGGACCTCGTCCAGCAATTGAAGTGCCCTGTGCAGGTGCACTTCGATCCAGCAAGGAGTCTCCTTGATCGACTGTCTTGGGTAGTCGGGGCCCCAACCTTTGACAAAACTCAGTCTCAGGATGCAGAGTTTCCTTAGGTCATCAACGCCAATTCCCGTAGCTGCAGATAAGCTGATAGCTGGTGCTATGCCGCCAACTGAGTGGGGACCTAGACAGAAATATTTCGTAAACCTGATGATCTCAATCGGCAAAAGTGAAACTTTGAAGGGTTAAGGTGAAGCTTGTAAGATATGAGCAATTTCGAAATTAAGGAAGACAATTACTGATTACGCAGTTCATAAACTGACAGGGTATTTTAAGCTCATAGCTTTTGTAGATCCAAATAACATGGTGGATCATTAATAACGGGTGTTTTTTTTCGAGGTATATAACTTTAAGTTGGCATTACCGTTCAAGATGGCGACCGATTTAACAGCTGTCAAGTGATTTATTCTCAGTTTGGTTTGGCAATTCATCGTGAATAAACTCACGCCTGAACAACGCTTGCAAATGGTGCAATTTTATTTCGAAAATAATGGTTCTGTGCGGAATACGTATCGCGCACTACGTCCATTAGCGATGAAGCGCACTTCTGGTTGAATGGCTACGTCAAAAAACAAAACTGCCGCATTTGGAGTGAAGCTAATCCTCAAGTGTATGTAGAAACACCGTTACATCCAGAAAAACTAACTGTTTGGTGCGCTTTATGGGCTGGTGGAATCATTGGTCCGTACTTCTTCAAAAACGATGATGGCCAGAACGTTACAGTCAATGGTGATCGGTATAGAGCCATGATTACTAACTTTTTCATTCCTGAATTGAACAACCATGATGTCCAGGAGCTGTGGTTCCAACAAAACGGCGCAACATGTCGCACAGCTCGTGCCACAATCGATTTATTGAAAGACACGTTTGGTAACCACCTAATTTCACGTTTTGGACCTGTGAATGGGCCTCCAAGATCTTGTGATTTAACACCGCTTGACTACTTTCTCTGGGGCTATGTAAAGTCGTTGGTCTATGCGGATAAGCCACAAACCCTTGACCATTTGGAAGACAACATCCGCCGTGTTGTTGCCGATATACGGCCACAAATGTAGGAAAAAGTCATCGAAAATTGGACGTCCAGATTGGACTACATCCGAGCCAGCCGTGGCGGTCATATGCCAGAAATCATATTTAAAATGTAATGCCCCAAGATTATCTTGCGGATAAATAAAATTCATGTCAATCGAATAATCCATCGTTGTTATTGCATTTTAAAGTTCTATAGCTCAATTTTCGTAACAGTCACACCAACTGCCTAGATACTGCCAAGAAATGTCACTAGAAATCGCCGTTCAGTTGAACCACAGTCAATATGAGTTGGAACAGCGCCCGTTCTTCTGGACTGGGATCACCAATAACTAAAGGTTCTGTTGATCTACAGATGAACGTTGTTTCGTACAACTCGACCTTAAGGTTATTTTACTCACCTGGTATATGTCCCGCCACTGCCGCTGCCTGCGCCGCAGCCGCCGCCCTAGCGGTCGCCGCCTGAGACGTCATCTGGTGATGGCACTGTCTCAAATCGAAGACCTTTATGTAGGCAGAGGGGAATATTTTATGGACGGCGTCTCCGGGCTGCCTGCCGGCCTCCCTATCCAGATAGTAGCTCTGAACGAACACCGGGTGGTCACTAAGACACCGCAACCAGACGTCGCCCTCTCCGCGCAGATCGAGCTGCACGCCCTTGCCGATGTGGAGTCGCGCCCGCTCGCTCTGCTCTGTCCTGTGCACGTTGCTGAGCGCCCCCAGGCAGAACCTGTTTCCGCCAGAGGGGTCCACGTAGCCGTCGGTCGTCACGCTCGGGCAGCTGGAGAGCACCTGGAAATATCGCGGGTGAAATTTAACAATATTCTATTCGATGGATCCAGAAGTGGTTCAAAGAAAACCGACCGTGTATGGTACCCTTTAATCTTTATACGGATTTTTCGTGTATGTTACCCTTTAGTCTTTATTCTGGATTTTCGTGTATGGTACTTACATTAATACACTTCGCAAAAAAATTAACGCACATTATGGAAATTTCAAATTTATTCCACAACTGAAGGTGTTCTCAATGATAATTATTTTTATCAGTATTATGCATGCATATGTTATCCACTTTCAACGTTTTTCTTCAATACAGATGTTTTTTCCCAGCAGGAATAAAAAAAGATGAGATTATCAGATTTTGAATGTATTGGCTCCATTCTGAAATCAGTTGTTCTCGATCAATTCTAGTGATCAATAGTTTTTCTTTCGTTTGATTTTCTACACTCGATCGCTATGCAACGCGAAACACGCAATTTGACCCAAGAGGAATGGGCCCAAGCGGTAGTTTTGCGAGAAGAAGGGTGGACATACACAAGACTTGCAGAAAGGTTTGGAGTTTCCCATACAAGTGTGTCCAGAATGTTGCAGCGATTCAGGTATGAATGTCCAAAGACCAGGACAGGGTAGACCATGGGTAACAACTGCCATTCAAGAACGTTACTTGAGAGTTTCTTCATTGAAACAACGGTTTGCAACCGCTCGCCTCCTTCAAAATCAGCTTGAGCAAACTCATGGGGTGCAAATTAGCACTCAGACAATAAGAAATCGCCTCAGAGAATATGATTTAAGGCCTCGTGTCGCGGCAAGAGACCCAGCTCTTACCCCAGCCCATCGAAGGGCACGTTTGGATTTTGCGAGAGTGCATATCCATTGGGAAGAGGCTGATTGGGAAAGAGTTCTCTTCACAGATGAGTCTAGATTCTGCCTCTACCATTGTGATCGACGTTCCCTTGTATACAGACGTCCACATGAAAGATATGCTCAGTGCAATTTCCTGAATACTACTGGTTTCGGGGGAGGATCGATTATGGTATGGGGGGGAATATCTTTGACTGCTCGCACAGACCTAGTGGTCGTTGATAATGGAGCTATGAATGCTGATAGGTATATAAGGAACATTCTTGAAGAGCATGTAGCGCCATTTGCCCCATACATTGGTGAAAATTTCATTTTTATGGACGATAATGCCAGACCCCATCGTGCGCGCATCGTTCAGGAGTACCTTGAAGAGGTTGAAGTCTCTCGAATGGAATGGCCAGCAAGAAGTCCAGATCTCAATCCGATTGAGCAGGTTTGGGACAACCTCAATAGAAGGCTGAGAAGTTCAGAAAATCATCCAGCTACTCTTAATTACTTAGGAATCCAACTCAGAGAAATCTGGGAAGGATTAGATCAGAACATTTTAAGATCACTCATTTTGAGTATGAACCGTCGTTGCCGAGCTGTAATTAACGCAAGGGGTGGAAATACCAAGTATTAAATCACTTAACAGCATTCCGGTATTTTGAAAATTGTTTATTTCTCTACTTTCACATAAGATTCGGTGAAATCCTGAATTTTTCTTCCATTTAATGTGTCTTGTTTCGTTCAAAACCTTCCCGAGAGAACATAAAAAATAAGTTATAAATTCAATGTAGAGTTAACTTTCATTAAAATTGAGATTTTCAGAATGTGCGTTAATTTTTTTGTGGAGTGTATATCCGTTAAGGAATCAAGTCAATATTTATTAATTTCAGATTTTAATCCCTGTAATATTTTCATACCTGATAAACATTTTTTTGACACACAGATTATTTTCTTTTAATCAATTTTTTAACTTTTGAACTTTCTTTTGACACACATCGGACATAAAATCCCCTATTTGAGACAACCTAGACAGACAGCTAGATAGATTCAGGGGACGTACTAGTTATTCCAGAAACCAAAACGTTAAACTGACCTTAAAAGTCTCTCCAACTTGAATGTCCAGCTCGAAATAAGCAACGGAACACCAATACTCTGGAGGAGGCTGGCTAGACAGGAGTCCGCCCATGTTGACTCCATTCTCCATCTGGCCGTTGCTCCAGAAGTTGGTTCTCTTGTCGGGCGGTTGCATAGACTGCGTATATATCAGTGTATTGGTGCCACTCCAATTGTTCTCTGTTCCTGTCATCGGCTGTGCCATCGATACATTCTGTTGCTGTTGGTTATCCTGGACGTTCCCTATACTACCCACCTGTAGGGTGGAATTATTAGAGTTACCATCATGGTTGATCCTAGAAGGAACGATTGGGGAATTGTTTCCTAGAAAAAAGCATAACAATGTCAACAGCAACAACAACAATATCAAGATTCTTTAGACGACCCCAATCATTGTCTGAGATTGGTATTAGCCCAATTGAAAAGTCCCTGGTCTGATGCACAGATGGTGGTGCTAGTATTTTATTTTTATTTTTGTCTTAGCGGCGTCGACTGGATGGTCATTTTGCCGCGATGCAATATATACAGGGTGGCCATTTGAAAACGAAACAGACGAGATTACAGACGAAATAAAGTTTTTCGATAGAAATGCTCGGACAGGTCGATTTCTGTTTCTGTTAAGATGTAGGTTACGGACGCATAGCGCTTCAACCCTTGCTACTACAACCCTCACCCCCAAATTTTGAATAGGGAAGATGGGGTGAGTGATACCTCATTTGAAAGGTATTTTTATACTGATTTCAGCACAGTAATTGTTTTTTCATTTTATGCATTAGTTCTCGAAATATTCTTAACTAAGTATTTGAAAATGAAGTGGTGTTTTCATGGCACTTGTAGTGTTTTGTGAAAAATCGACATTTTGAGCTTCAAAACAACCATGACTGTGGCTTCCTTCCTAACTAACTAACGCATGAATATTTCGAGAACTAATGCATAAAATGAAAAAACAATTACTGTGCTGAAATCAGTATGAAAATACCTTTAAATTGAGGTATCACTCACCCCATCTTCCCTATTCAAAAATTGGGGGTGGGGGTTGTAGCAGCAAGGGTTGAAGCGCTATGCGTCCGTAACCTACATCTTAAGTTGTCCCCCTCGAAACAGAAATCGACCTGTCCGAGCATTTCTATCGAAAAACTTTATTTCGTCTGTAATCTCGTCTGTTTCGTTTTCAAATGGCCACCCTGTATATTAAATCCATGATTTTTAGTTAATACCAACCTTCAAACTATATGTGTCAAAATTTGACAGCAGTCTAACCATTATTTTGTGAGATATTGCGTTGTGAGTGTAGCTACTTTTGTTATTTGAAAAAAGATGGAAAAAAGAGAATTTCGTGCGTTGATAAAATATTGCTTTTTGAAGGGAAAAAATAAAGTTGAAACAAAATCTTGGCTTGATGAAGAGTTTCCGAGGTCTGCATCTGGAAAATCAACCATCATTGATTGGTATGCTAAGTTTAAACGTGGTGAAATGAGCACCAAAGACGGCGACATAGTAGACGCCCAAAAGAGGCTGTCACCAACAAAAAAAATCAAAAAACTCCACTAAATAATTTTGAATGACCGTAAAGTGAAGTTGATCCAGATAGCAGACATCGTGAAGATATCATCTGGACGTGTACATCATATCATTCACGAATATTTCTCCATGAGAAAACTGTGTACAAAATGGGTGCCGGGCGAGCTCACAATCGATCAAAATCAACAACGTGTTAATGATTCTGAGCAGTGTTTGAAGCTGTTTAAGTGCAATAAACCTGAAATTTTGCGTCAATATGTGACAATTAGGAAATCCAATCCCGCAAATGCGGGATCCCTCTGAAATTCTGCGGGATCGAAATTGCGGGATTTGTCACATATCAATGAAAAGAATGGCAAAATTGCATAAATTGGGCTTCGAATTGCTTCTGCATCCACCGTATTCGCCATATCTGGCCCCCAGCAACTTTTTCCTGTTCTCAGACCTCAAAAGAATACTCGCTGGAAAGAAATTTAGCGCCAATGAAGAAGTAATCGCCGAAACTGAGGCCTATTTTGAAGCGAAAGACAAATCGTACTACAAAAATGGTATCGAAAAGTTGGAAGATCGCTATAAGCGATGTATCACCCTTGAAGGCAACTATGTTGAATCGAATCAAAGCTTATAGCTCATAAATTGATGGCCTTTTAGTGGATCAATAAAGAACTGCTATTATTATTATTTCAATTCAATTGACTGAACCCCTCAAATACTCGAAAACCGAGAAGACAAAGGTATCATTTTTCAATTTTTCATCGAATCAAAGCTTATAGCTCATAAATTGATGGCCTTTTACTGGATCAATAAAGAACTGCTATTATTATTATTATTATTTCAATTCAATTGACTGAACCCCTCAAATACTCGAAAACCGAGAAGACAAAGGTATCATTTTTCAATTTTTCATCGAATCAAAGCTTATAGCTCATAAATTGATGGCCTTTTAGTGGATCAATAAAGAACTGCTATTATTATTATTTCAATTCAATTGACTGAACCCCTCAAATACTCGAAAACCGAGAAGACAAAGGTATCATTTTTCAATTTTTCATCGAATCAAAGCTTATAGCTCATAAATTGATGGCCTTTTACTGGATCAATAAAGAACTGCTATTATTATTATTATTATTTCAATTCAATTGACTGAACCCCTCAAATACTCGAAAACCGAGAAGACAAAGGTATCATTTTTCAATTTTTCATCGAATCAAAGCTTATAGCTCATAAATTGATGGCCTTTTACTGGATCAATAAAGAACTGCTATTATTATTATTATTATTTCAATTCAATTGACTGAACCCCTCAAATACTCGAAAACCGAGAAGACAAAGGTATCATTTTTCAATTTTTCATCGAATCAAAGCTTATAGCTCATAAATTGATGGCCTTTTAGTGGATCAATAAAGAACTGCTATTATTATTATTTCAATTCAATTGACTGAACCCCTCAAATACTCGAAAACCGAGAAGACAAAGGTATCATTTTTCAATTTTTCATCGAATCAAAGCTTATAGCTCATAAATTGATGGCCTTTTACTGGATCAATAAAGAACTGCTATTATTATTATTATTATTTCAATTCAATTGACTGAACCCCTCAAATACTCGAAAACCGAGAAGACAAAGGTATCATTTTTCAATTTTTCATCGAATCAAAGCTTATAGCTCATAAATTGATGGCCTTTTACTGGATCAATAAAGAACTGCTATTATTATTATTATTATTTCAATTCAATTGACTGAACCCCTCAAATACTCGAAAACCGAGAAGACAAAGGTATCATTTTTCAATTTTTCATCGAATCAAAGCTTATAGCTCATAAATTGATGGCCTTTTAGTGGATCAATAAAGAACTGCTATTATTATTATTTCAATTCAATTGACTGAACCCCTCGAATACTCGAAAACCGAGAAGACAAAGGTATCATTTTTCAATTTTTCATCGAATCAAAGCTTATAGCTCATAAATTGATGGCCTTTTACTGGATCAATAAAGAACTGCTATTATTATTATTATTATTTCAATTCAATTGACTGAACCCCTCAAATACTCGAAAACCGAGAAGACAAAGGTATCATTTTTCAATTTTTCATCGAATCAAAGCTTATAGCTCATAAATTGATGGCCTTTTACTGGATCAATAAAGAACTGCTATTATTATTATTATTATTTCAATTCAATTGACTGAACCCCTCAAATACTCGAAAACCGAGAAGACAAAGGTATCATTTTTCAATTTTTCATCGAATCAAAGCTTATAGCTCATAAATTGATGGCCTTTTAGTGGATCAATAAAGAACTGCTATTATTATTATTTCAATTCAATTGACTGAACCCCTCAAATACTCGAAAACCGAGAAGACAAAGGTATCATTTTTCAATTTTTCATCGAATCAAAGCTTATAGCTCATAAATTGATGGCCTTTTACTGGATCAATAAAGAACTGCTATTATTATTATTATTATTTCAATTCAATTGACTGAACCCCTCAAATACTCGAAATCCGAGAAGACAAAGGTATCATTTTTCAATTTTTCATCAATTGATCACCATACCTGTCATCATAGGCTTATTCTCCGGGTTCTCCGCATTCGTGTAGATCTGGTGATTGTTATGTCCAGACACCATATGAAGCGTCGTAGAACCTGGGGAGTTTTGCTGCGAGGTGTTGATCTGTGTGAAAACCGTACCGCCCATATGTCCCATCTGCATATGAGGCAGCCATTGGGTATTTCTATTATCCGTATTTTTCTCCATTTTGTTTCCTTGCAAAGAACGTGTTGGTGAGTTGTAAATTTGATTTGTGTCCGATGCTGGAGGAGCTGGAAGAGCATTCATTTGGAAGTTCTGCTGGAATGGATGATGTTGAATAGTCTGTGGAGCGTTCTTGTTTATTTCATTGTCAACCTCCATGCTTGAACCAGGAACGGGACCAACTGTGTATTCATCCTTCACCATGCGAGGAGCTCCTGATGATTAAATAGAGAATGCATTTATTTCCAATTCCTATTACTTATTTGATATTGTATTATATAATTTCGGTACAAAAACCACAGTAGTGACTAACCTGATTGTAATGTGAGACCGCATAAATCTATTCCAGGGGACACGACCCTTTCATAGTGATAAGGATTCACGCACACTGAATCACATTTTAGGTCAAACGCAAACTGGCAATGTTTCACATGTTTCAATTCATTTTTATGCAAGTCGCTCCATCTCCATATCCTGGCATAAATTACATGGGGAAATCCTTTCCGTCCAGCCACCTGGAAAAATGTCAAATTTTGATAAGATATTCTGTTTTTAATCTTCTCATAAAGCACATATTGCTAACCTGAAGCCTTCCATCCAATGTTCTTTGAATGGTTACACATTTACTTGGATGAGCACCACTGGTTGTGATTGCTGTTATTAGGGAGTCAAGCTCATCCCGTTTCTCTTTCAACTTTTTAACAAGGGACTCCACGGCTCTCTTAGCGAAACCCTCATTTTCACCTCCCTGTCTGTGACACATTAAACTGTGGACAATGCTCAAACAAGCATCTGCTGAGGATGGTGCATTTGTTCCGATTCCTGACATGTTTGATGTTAAGGCAACCTAAATTATCGATGAAAAATATTTGTTGAAATTGAGATTTCCACGAAAAATTTATTTCGCAGTTGTTCCAAGTATCATTGTTTATTGAATCCACCAAGTCAACATTAAATCAGTAGCTTTAGTTGTGATAACTGATAAATACTGTTTTTTTTTCTTTCAAAAATCAAGCTACATATGCTTAAATACTTCACATTGTCAAATCCTTAAAGTCTGATTTGTAAACAAAATAAGCATTTGTTTGACAGAAGTATTACATATTTTCAAAGCATAATCAGTAATAAAAGATAACAACTTGAAACCAATAGAACACTGGTTAAGGATCTCGATGAGCTTAAATAAAAATAAAAAGATATTTTCTCAGGTGATCATTATAATTTATCAATACACCTTCTAAAAATGAAATCGAATGAAATAATAGCCTTTTTTGTAGAATAATATATTTTTAGCGGATTCTTCTGCTGGAAGGTCCATAGAGCGTATCAAATAATGAAAATATTATTATAATGAATAATGAATGAATGCACATCTTAGAAAAGAAACTTACACCTCTCTAGTTTTTCTTGAAGCATACAAGTTGCAGATCATATCATGTTAAGTTAATTCATAAACCAAATCGTATTTTTCCAGCAATTTTTAACTTCAACACATATTTACAATACAAACTGTCGTTAACGCCATTAAACTTTGCACACATAGAATTTTGTAAGAAATTTCTTAATTTCCTATTCTTCGAAGGAGTGTCTGATTATATTGTTTAGATTCTTCTGTTAAAAAAATCTAAAATTGCCACCAGATTCAGATTGGGGATTCAGCAGAGAAGGCGATAAGTAACACAGATAACAAAAAGTACTTGTTTCTATACAGGTAGCGTGATTCAAATCTATTTTTTATTTGTGTTTTGATGGAAAATCAATTGAAAAAATCCTTGATTAAAGTTGAATTAATAAAACGGCAACCCTAGTCTTAATTATCATTCTGAAGTTTTCAAATAAGCTTGGTATATTAGTGTTCTGTGCTTGGATCCCTAGTTTTTAACCTTCTAAATGCATGCATCAATTTTTATAATCAGGACGCCATCTCTCGGGCTAGCAAAGAGCTACCACGAATAAAACTAAATACATTGGTTTAAAAAATGTGGAAATGAAAAAGGGAAAAAAATTTCCATATTTCATTTTTCCCATCAATAATATAATCAGGAAATACTGCTATACAATCAATAAAAAAAGCTAATCAGTTCATACACCTGGTTTTTAGACATCTTAATCTCAGACTATTATTACTCTATGGTTTGGATCATAAGTTGTAAGTTGAGGTTACCTGGAGGCACTGAAGGACTGAAAAAATTGGTTACAAACAAACCAATGTTGAAAATATACTCAGAAATTCTATTTTTGCCTAGGAAATATTGTTATAATTTTAGTACCAGTCTTATTAAACAACAATTTACAGTGCAAAGTTCTATAATGCAGGAAGAAAACAAAGCAAAAAGATTAAAATATGATGGTAGACTCAAAAAAAGGCAATGGCAAGACAGAAGATCCGATAATAGAGATTCAAAAATAAGTAAAACCAATGAGAATTCCGAGCCCTTTGAGAGAATTAAACGGAGAAAATACGCAATGTTAATGGGTTATTGTGGTGTTGGTTATTTTGGTATGCAAAGGTGAAATTTGTGAAGAATCCATATTCTTTTATACAGAATATTTCATTTTTTAGGAATCCAACTATGAAAACAATTGAAGAAGATTTATTCAATGCACTATTCAAAACGAATCATATTAATCAAGAATGTTTTGATGTCGTCCAAAACATGCAATTTCAACGAGCTGCTAGAACAGACAAGGGTGTTTCAGCAGTAAGACAAGTCGTTTCTTTGAAATTACGTAATAATATTGTGGTTCTTGATTTACCATAGTGATTACCATTTCTTTTTCAGCTGACAAAGTGGACATTGAAAGTATAAATAAAGAGTTACCTGAAGTGATAAGAGTGTTTTGTGTAAACAAAGTTACTAAAGGTTTTAATTCTAAAACTAATTGTGACAGTAGGACTTATAGTTATACTCTACCAACAGTCGCATTTGCCGATAAGGATGCTCAGGTAGAACAACATGGTTTCAGGTTAGATGATGAAACTTTCGCCAGAGTCAATAGGGTGTTGAGTATGTATGTGGGTTCTAAAAATTTTCATAATTTCACATCTAAGAAGCACCATCAAGATCCAAGTGCTAATCGATATATAATATCATTTATATGTGAAAGGCCCTTTCTTAGGAATGATGTCGAATTTGCTGTTCTGAAAGTTCAAGGTAATTTTTTTTTTTTTTAATTAAGGTTTGAGTGTGGTTTTGGATTAATCTAAAATCAAATATTGTTACTTTATTATATTTCCAGGTCAAAGTTTTATGCTTCACCAAATAAGAAAAATGGTAGCTCTAATGCTGGCTGTTATTAGGAATCACACTAATGAAGCAACACTTCTTCAAGCATTGACAAATGAAAAGGTTAATGTTCCCAGAGCTCCGGGTTTAGGACTTCTTCTAGAGTTTGTTCATTACGACAGGTACAATTTGAGATATGGTGAAGATGGTATTCATCAAAAATTAGAATGGCAAGAGTGTGAAAATGACGTTGAAGCATTTAAAAATAAGTACATATTACCTGTTATTACTGAAACTGAAATATCTCAAAAAGAAATGTTGGTATGGTTGAGTAAACTCAGGGGCCACAGGTACGATATTTTTGAAGATACAGCTGACGATGATGAGGATGAGGAAAAATTAAATGATGAAAATATTGAAGTTTGCAAGGATGATGATAAAAATGATACAGAAAGTGTAAACTCTATGGAAGCAAAAGATCGGACTGGAGTAAAAGAAGAAAAGTTAGTTCAAAATGCTGAAAATATTAGTTGATGTAACTTTTAAAAATAAAGAGTTTTTTGCTATGAAATGTTTTGATAGATATACAGGACATACTATCAGTATGTCCTGAAGCAGGAGAGCAGGTGCCAATTATAAGTCATTAAAGCCAATAATAAATTATATAGAGATAAATATATTTGGAGATAATAGTTAAACATATAGAATAAATAATTTCTTAAAACTGAATTTTTTGGAGAATTCTAATTTAGATACAAGAATTGAATGATGACTTTTCAAAGAAACACTGCAAAGTTTTCAATAGGATTTATTGTTTACTCTTTATGCAAAATATTTTGACATTTGGAAAACGCCTATAACAATAAACAACAAAAGAATAATATTCTGCGGCTGGATTCAAATCCAGGGCCCACTCATTTTGAAATA
The DNA here is from genome assembly GCF_914767665.1 of Harmonia axyridis. Classification (NCBI taxonomy): domain Eukaryota; kingdom Metazoa; phylum Arthropoda; class Insecta; order Coleoptera; family Coccinellidae; genus Harmonia; species Harmonia axyridis. The sequence continues at coordinate 82,302,503 of NC_059501.1, forward strand.
AAAATATTCAGTTTCGGAAGATCTCGAGTCCCTTCAATTTTATTCTCATTTTTTTATATTTTGTGCTTGAATTTTCTATGGTTCTGAGATTGCTATCAACATGATAATCTGAAGGAAACAGTAAGAGCAGAATTATACACAGATTTTCAGTATTAACATTTAGCTTATATAAGTTTACTCTCCTATGCCCCCTTAATGTGTAACTGGATACGGTAAATGCCACACTGTATTATGCTATTGGTTGTTAATATATACCCAAAATATATCAGTTATATAAGGGGCTCTCCTGAGGTCAGCACAGAAGGTATTGGTAGAGGTCAGAACCGACTAGGCAGAGGCCCTAAAAGAAGGTGGAAAAAATTGACAGGTCCAGCAGTAGACACAAGAGGCCGAGAAGGAAGCAAGAAGATGCCAACATTTGGCTGTGAGTAGGTCGTAGAGCAGGGGCTACTACAGGGTTGGATCAGAAGTCTAGTTCTCGTAGAAGTTCATTGATGAACCTCTAGAAGGTCTGGAAAGCATTTCATAGTCCAAACGAACATAGCAAATGGCGTCCTGATGGCCGTCTTGCTGATTTCTTCTTTAGCTAAGAGGGTCTGGTTATAATATGCTTGCACTAGATTGACGTTTGATAACTATCTTTTTCCCTGGAGCACGTGATTATAGGCCTGGATGTCTCGCACAGGATACTGTAAATTTCTCTCGCTCTGGTTTCGAAGCAACTGGTCGTCCATGGGTCCTTTTTATATGATGTTTTGTTCTTGATTCATCCGGCTACTCCTTCTGATGTTCTGAGTTTTGACTTCTAGAATGAAACACTCGGCCACTTCTCCTTGGGTAATGAAGGCCGCCCTCGTTTCTCGAAGTGCTGATCAGCCAGGCCATGTGGCATTGATCGAAACAAGTGATAGCACGAGGAAGCAACGTCTGGAGAATACGGTGGGCGGAGTAGGACTTCCCATTTCAACGTTTCCAAGTATATCCTGACCACCTTCTCAACATGGGGTAAAATCACTTTATCATGCCTCTCGTTGTATTGCGGCCGTTTTTCTTTCAATGCTCGGCTCAAATGATATAATTGCGTTCGATAACGATCGCCTGCGATTGTTTCAGTCGGTTTTAAAAACTTATAATACACTACGCCGAGCTGGTCCCACCAAATACTGAGTATGAATATTCGGTTTTCCCCCCTTTTCACCCCCAGTCACAATGCGATGTAGAAATCCCTTCCGTCTTTGCCTTGCAAGCAGCTGGTCACAAGCAAATAAACACCATTCAACATCTCTCGGCTTCAACTCGTACGGTACCCAATTTCCTATGAATCATTCCCATGACTTTAAGGCATTTTGAAATGGCTTTTCGCGTCACTCCCAATGATCCTGCCAATTCCTGTTGCGTTTGACACGAGTCTTGGTCAAGTAATGCCCCCAATTCTGCATCTTCGAAAACCTTCTCTGTTCCACCGCCTTGCTGATCTTCGACGCCAAAAGGACTGTTCTTGAAGCGTTGAAACCAGTCTCGGCACGTTCTTTCACTTATTAGTGAAAGAACGTCAGGGAGTAGTTTCACCATGGGTATTTGAGAGCATTCGATTAGCCTCAGCCGAAGATGTCTTTATATCAAAGCAAAAAATTAAAACCTCCATCAAATGACAAGAATTTGGCTCGTAAGCTCACATTGCTCGTTGAATCGAGAATAACTTTATGATGCAGAAACAAATTGACTAATATTTCGATGGCGTTATGTTTACGAATATCTAAGCTTATTATATGATATCACAGCCGTCTTTATATACGGCTATGATGATATCTCTTATTCCTAATTCTCTCATTGCCGGTACCTTCCCTAGATAATCTTAGAGTGGCCTCATAGGCCACTCTCTCTATCACCTTTTCATCTGGGTTCCCAGGCACTCGGGAATCAGAGGAAATGAGGAGGCCAACACACTTGCCAGAAAAGGAGCACAAACTCCTTTCATCGGCCCGGAACCATTCTTTGGTGTAGACAAATGCATCTACAAGAACGAGTTTCAGGAAAAGGAGGTAACCGAAAGAGAAAAGCTCTGGCGGAATCTTCCTGTTCTGGATCACTCCAAAAAGTTTCTTCGAAACTTTGACCCTACAAGATTCAAGAAGTATTCAGATCTTACTAAGAATATGCTACACCTCCTCACTGGATTCCTCACAGGGCATTGCCGCCTTAGGAAACACCTCATGACAATGGGTCTGACAGCAAATGACGAGTGCAGATTCTGTGGGGAGGAGGAAAAAACTACGAATCACCTGGTGACGGAATGCCTCGCCATCGCTAACCAACGCCTTGGACACGAAACTTATAGAAGTGAGGAATTAGCCTCCTTGAAGCCATCCCAGATATTGGAGTTCATCCGAACTGTGGAACTGGAAGGCGAGCTGTAGATCACGTTATGGAGAGAATAGCTCTGATGGGGGGCACAATAGACCATTAGGTTACAATGAAACGTAACCTTCTTAATTAAATCTAAATGATGATATCTACGACCTATTTATGTTGACTACCTCTTACCGCTACAGCCATCGATTGCAAACCGGCGGAAGCAAAGTTGTACAGGGTGGGCAAATAAGCGAGGTGAGCGGCTATTTCTCAAGATCCACTCATCGTAGAGACTTGCGGTAATAGTTATTTATAATACAAGTGCAGAAGGCATTGATATTCTTCCACGAGTTCAAAATTCAAAAACGAGCCACGAAGTGGCGAGTTTTGGAATGAACGAGTGGTAGAATGAGCCTTCTGTACGAGTATTATACATTATTTTCTCTAATTCATTGCATTTTCATTGAAATTAATGAAATATTTCCATGAATATAATTTAGTGATTTATGCATTGAAAAATGTTGGTTGGCAGAACTAATTTCTTTAAGGCAATTTGATGAATTGACAGATAAAGCCGTAGCGGAAAGTTCGGAGTGCCAACATAGAATAATAAAATATAACCATGAAAACTGTGCGTTTCTGATATATTCTCGCACGATGTTGTTCTACAAGATGTGGAAGAATGAACGGAATAACAACAGAATTAGAGAAAAATATTTACCACTAAAGTGATAAAGAGAACACACTGGAAATTGTTTTGAAGTTCATACCTCTAGCGCTAGGGGGCGTAATAGCTACCGTCCAGTAGAAAAATGAATTTTACTCGAAAATGTTTCATATGAAGTTGAAGAAAAAATATCATCATTGTAATCCTTGGAAAATTCTCTATCTTATTGAATTGTCACTTTCGATTTAACGACATCAAATAAGAGTAGGTGAAAGGGAGAAATCTGACTGATTGAAACGCCTGTAACTTCAGTTTGGCTCAACATTTTTGAGTAAATTAGATCTCGTCTGAAAGATAATATCTTGTTGATTGAGGACAAAATATAGTCATGATGAATTTGTTTTTGCTGCTTTCGGTAGGGGGCGCTAAGTCAGAAGTTCATTGTTTCGTTCATTTTACTCCGAAATTTCAAATGTAATGATAGGATTCTCTTGACAGAAACAGAAATTCCATCAAAAATGCATAAAAAAACCTCAAGGTCGCAAAGCGATAATTTCAGGCGTTCTGAAGTTATGGCCGAAAAAAGATATTCTTCAACTGATGCACTGCGAAAAACCAAATTGTGTCTTTAAGTTCCAAGAGAAACAGAAATCCCATCAAATTTGTATGAAAAAACCAAAAGGTCGCAAAGCGATAGCTCTCTCAGGATAGATCCTGAGATATAACCGCTTACCTCGCTTATTTGCCCACCCTGTACTGTACACCTAATACATATTAGCATCGCTTCATGGAAGAACACAACGTAATTTTTTGTTAAGGTGGACCTGGATTTTCCTTGTTGTAATTAAGTTATTAATTTGAACATCAAATAAGAAATATGAATACAATATACAGGGTTGTTCGCTTGATATGACACCAGGAAGAAACAAGCCAAATTCATAACACCCCTTGAATCTCAGTAATAAATACAGTCCGAGCCAATAAATGTTGTAAAAGGTGTTTTTTTTAGAGCTATAGAACTTTAAATTGCAATAAAACAACGATGGATTATTCGATTGACATGAATTTTATTTATCAGCAAGATAATCTTGTGGCATTACATTTTAAATATGATTTCTGGCATATGACTGTCACGGCTGGCTCGGATGTAGTCCAATCTGGACGTCCAATTTTCGATGACTTTTTCCAACATTTGTGGCCGTATATCGGCAATAACAAGGCGAATGTTGTCTTCCAAATTGTCAAGGGTATGTGGCTTATCCGCATAGACCAATGACTTTACATAGCTCCACAGAAAATAGTCTAGCGGTGTTAAATCACAAGATCTTGGAGGCCAATACACAGGTCCAAAACGTGAAATTAGGCGGTCACCAAACGTGTCTTTCAATAAATCGATTGTGGCACGAGCTGTGTGAGATGTTGCGCCGTCTTGTTGGAACTACAGCTCCTGGACATCATGGTTGTTCAATTCAGGAATGAAAAAGTAAGTAATCATGGCTCTATACCGATCACCATTGACTGTAACGTTCTGGCCATCATCGTTTTTGAAGAAGTACGGACCAATGATTCCACCAGCCCATAAAGCGCACCAAACAGTCAGTTTTTCTGGATGTAACGGTGTTTCGACTTACACTTGAGGATTAGCTTCACTCCAAATGTGGCAGTTTTGTTTGTTGACGTAGCCATTCAACCAGAAGTGCGCTTCATCGCTAAACAAAATAAAATGGACGTAGTGCGCTATACGTATTCCGCACAGAACCATTATTTTCGAAATTAAATTGCACTATTTGCATGCATTGTTCAGGCGTAAGTCTAATCATGATGGATTGCCAAACTAAACTGAAAATAAATGACTTGACAGCTGTTAAATCGATCGCTATCTTAAACAGTAATGCCAACTTAAACGAAAAAAAAAACCCTACATATCCAGAACCATCTCGGTGCCATCCCGGGAAAACACTGATGTGAAATCATGCGTTAATTGCACCCCTGAAGACCACATAACTATACCTATATAGAAATACATATGGTATCTAAAAATCTATTGCTTCAAATGGAAATATCCAGTTGGTGTGGGATTGAACGCCATCAGATAACAAGTCAAACATAGTTTTCAACAAAATTCCATGAAAATATTCCACCGAAATAATCACTGACATCTACACAGCGCCCTCTGTGATAATTCCTAATCATACTTGTTAATTAACAACGCTTGTGGTTATCTCTTTCATGCGTTCCATGCTTTGTGGAATTTCAATGAAATTTTTTATATTCAACCCTGCAACGAATTCGTGTATGTTGTTGATTGATATATTGTTGAGATTCGTCCGTTTTTGAATGTACAGTTATTGTTTGCTCGTATGTATAGGTGGCTAGTTGGCTATGCATTCAAAAAGAAAGGAGAATTTTAAACACGCTCTGAAAAGGACCGTTGTTGAGTTTTTCCAGAACACCAGTATTCACGGTTTGAAATATACGATTGATGATGATTCCACTTTTTGCGAAAGGTACGTAAGTGAATATTTACATTGTTATTAAAGATATAGGCGTACAACTTTGCTTTCGCCGTTTTTTTTTCCGGAGTTTTAGGCTTTATGGTAAAAAACTGGTTATGCACATATGACTCAAAGTATTGTCCATCGGTGGCAGTTATTTTCTCCCATCTTTCGGGTAGCGTACGAATCTCGCGTTGAAAACAAATGGTCTTCTTTTGAAGCGATCCACGAATCGATCCAATTTTTTACTACTTCATAAGACCGGAAGTGGTGGTCAGGCAGGCCGTGTGTCATTGATCGATACAAGTGATAGTCCGAAGGAGCAATGTCTAGAGAATACGGCAGGTGGGGTAGGACTTCCCATTTCAACGTTTCCAAGTATATCTTGGCCACTTTCGCAACATGGGGTCGAGCATTGTCATGCTGTAAAATCACTTTATCATGTCTTTCGTTGTATTGCGGCCCTTTGTCTTTCAATGCTCGGCTCAAACGCATTGATTGCGTTAGATAACGATCGCCTGTGATTGTTTCAGTCGGTTAAAACAACTCATAATACACTACGCCTAGCTGGTCCCACCAAATACTGAGTGTGACCTTGCAACCATGAATATTCGATTTGGCCGTCGACGTGGAAGCATGGCCGGGATATCCCTATGATTTTCAGCACTTGGAATAATTGAAATGAACACATTTTTCGTCTGTTCTCACAATGCGATGCAGATATACCTTCCGTCTTTGCCTGGCATGCAGCTGTTCACAATCAAACAAACGCCTTTCCCCATCTTTCATACGGCACCCAATTTCCCTGTTTCTGAATCTTTCCCATGACTTTCAAGCGTCAATCCCAAGATTCTGCCAATTCTTGTTGCGTTTGACACGAGTCTTGATCAAGTAATGCCTCCAATTCTGCATCTTCGAAAACCTTTTCTCTTCCACCGCCATGCTGGTCTTCGACGCCAAAATCACCTTTCTTGAAGCGTTGAAACCGTCCTCGGCACGTTCTTCCACTAATAGCGGCCTGACTATAAGTATTTGAGAGCATTCGATAAGTCTCAGCCGAAGATGTCTTCATATTGAAGCAGAAAATTAAAACCTCCCGCAAATTACGAGGATTTGGCTCGTAAGCTGACATGTTTAATCGAGAATTACTTTATGATGCAGGCACAAATCGACAAATATTTCGATGGCATTATGTATACAAATACCTAAGCTCATCGATGAGCTTAGTCATACGATCGTATGACATCTACGATCTATTTATTTGAAATACAACTTACCGCTACAGCCACCTATTGCAAAACGGTGGAAGCAAAGTTGTACATCTAATATTAATATGAACTATTTTGATGAGAATATTCGTGTTATTGCTTGCTCTGTCGAAAATGGCACTACTTTGTTGAAAACGAGTCTTCTTCATCATCTTGCTGATAGAGCCACATTTTTTTCCTTTACCTATATGTGCTAAGTATTAATATAATAATAATAATAAATCAGTTTATTGTTCATCACAAATACACCTGTTAAGTAACATCTAAACATCTGTTTTTGCATGATCTTTAACAATAACGATTTTCGATAGGTCTCTGATTGAGTTTAGTGATATTTTCCTGCACACACCTGTTGTCCTTGATCTTTTTGAGTAGGTACTTTCCTTGCAACGCCTTTATTATATTTCTTTGCAACTTTCCTCTTACTTTTTGTTCGTAGCTTCTCTCATCTTTTTCTGTATTTGTGAATGTATATGCAAGTCTTTAGCTACATTTTTGTTTTTCGAAACTTTTCATTTCTCACCATGGAATTTATGGAATCCATACCTATCTAAAGGGTTCACCAGCTAGTCGAGCGCTTCATTATCACTAGAAATGATAATGATGCTTAAGTAGTCCTTTTTATGTAAATAAATAAAACACGAAACTATGAGCTACGAATGAAGAAGTTTCATATGCTCTATGCATTTCAAAGTTTGACGAAAAGATAACTTCTCCTGATGAATTTATTCGCTTGAAATATGACTGCAAGACGTCAATTCCACGGAAAACAATTAACGAAATTGAGGATATTCATCAGTCTATTATAATCCGTATATACAGCACTGAATCTGAGTATCTTTGTTCAATTTCAGAGCGTTTTGGGGATTAGTAATTTGTGCGATGGTTATACTAGCTGTCTATCTGAGCGTTTTGCATCTGAAGAGATTCATCGACAATCCAATGAGATCGACTATTATAACTTTTCATGGACCTGTTTATCTTGTTCCTTTTCCAGCAGTTACAATATGTAACTCCAACTTGATGTTATATTCCAAGATAAGTCCTTTTCTCGAATCATTGTAAGTATATTTTTGACTATAGATTTCAAAGAAAAGTAAAATGATAAAAGTAATTACTTCAGGTAGGTAGTTTAAATTTCTTTCTTGTTATTCTTGTGAACTAAATATACAAATTGACATTTAAAATTGAAATAACAATTTCAGGAATTTTAAATTTATCCTTTGGTTGGGAATGACTCTTAATCAATAAATGATTAGGTACTTCAAATTATAAAGGTTTAATGAGTCTACTTGATTAAGGATATTCAATATAAATATAAAATAATATATTTTTATGATATTTTTGGCTATTTTTGTCTTGGAATATAATTCCAATTCTAAAAATAAATAAATAAATATATGTTTATTCCCAAATAAGTCAACAATTACATATATAAATTAATAAATAAACATCCTAAAACCCACAAAAATCCATGGACTTGTGCGTGGGAATTTTTACATATAACACACTTTAACAACAAAAACAGGGAGAATAGACAATTTGAACACGTATCCACATTTTTAGATAAAATTTCGTCTCTTATGAAAAGTATGCCAAAAGAAAATTCAATATAACTGAAACTGTACAAATTGAGTACACGTTTAACAAAATGAATAACTAAATTAACATGAAAACAGACACAAATTTTTATATTTATTTGAACTTCTTTCATCAAGTAGACCTATTAAATCTTTATAATCTGAAATTTTATATTTTGGAAGTATCGGGGGGATATTACCCCTAGTATCCCCTCCATATATAAACCCTTATTTCTAGCTTTCAGCTATAGTTTACCAATTCTTTTGTATGTATTCAGAAATTTGAATGGAAATGAGAGACAATTTCTCAAGGAAAATATACCCCAGTTTCTTGGATTTTTCGAGGCAACCGACTATTACAACGAGACGAATCTTTTCAAAATGCAAATGATTTTTGAGAAGATTGGATATGATGACTCCTTAATGGTGTTCGATCGTATCGCACCATCTTGTGAGGAAATGTTGGTACAGTGCAGATGGAATGGAGAAAATGTTGATTGTTTGAAAATTTTCGAAAATAGTCTTACAAACGATGGACTGTGCTGTTCATTTAACTACTATGGCTCAAGGTAATAGTATATTTTTTCAGTGGGGCAAGAAATTGAAGGAAAACCAGGAAATTTCACTTCTCTTGCGAAAATATGTTATTTTTTTGTGTTGATGGAGCCATGTTTCATCCATCGTCACATATTGACGCAAAAATTCAGGTTTATTGCACTTGAACAGCTTCAAACACTGCTCAGAATCATTGACACATTGTTGGTTTTGATCAATTGTGAGCACGCGCGGCACTCATTTTGCACACAGCTTTCTCATGTACTAATATTCGTGAATGATATGATGTACACGTTCAGATGATAGCTTCACAATGTCTGCTTTCTCGATCAACTTCACCTCACGGTCATTCAAAGATTATTTTGTGAACTTTTTTTATTTTTTCTTCGGTGACAGCCTCCTTTGGGCGTTCACTGCGTTCGCCGTCTTCGATGTTCATTTAACCACGTTTAAACTTAGTATACCCATCAATGATGGTTGATTTTCCTGGTGCAGACCCCGGAAAATCTTCACCAAGCCAAGATTTCGCTTCACTGTATCTTTTCCCTTCAAAAAGCAATATTTCATCAGCACACGAAATTCTTTTTTTCCATCTTTCTTTGAATAACAAAAGTAGCTACACTCACAACGCAATATCTCACAAACTAATGGTCGGACTGCTATCAAATTCTGACACGTATCGTTTGAAGGTTGGTACTAACTAAAAATTATATGGATTTAATACTAGCACCGCCATCTGTGCATGAGACCGAGGACTTTTCAATTGGCCTAATAATACCGGATGAATTATGATGAATGACAAATAAGTTTTTCATTATGCTAAATTTCTTACATATCCCGATTTGATTTTTTTTTCGTGAGATGAGATTGAGATTCCTTCAATTCCGTGGAATTATGGTTTCATATCCCTGTGATTCAAATTTTTTTTCTCGAAGGGTCAATATCAAATCCACCATATTCCTCATAGATCAGAACGTATCTGGGTAGTCAGCATTATTGACATGAAATTATTGTTAATCTTATCTATTTGAATGGATGCACAAAGCATTCAGCGTTCTCTGTAATAGCCGTCAGACAGATAATGGAATATCATTTGTCTGAGCATGACATATAGTGGCCGATGTGGGTTTTGCCAATAATATTCTGTCCATTTCGTGCTTGAATGCAATATCACAGAGCTGAACCTGTTTTTGGGTTAGTATTAGATTATAAAGAGTTTTCCAATAAGAAGTTTCATTTTATATAAAAAAAACGAGTTATTCTAAGAGAAATCAATGGTTGTTTATTCCATTGCAAAGAGGAAGGTATAAGTATGCTATTGTAGGGAATCTGTCGATTCCCTTGAAAATATTCGAGTCGAAACGAAAACGGCCTGAATGCTCATAAAAATCGGCATTTCAGGGCGAATAATTCAATTGAGTTCAGTCCAGTCTACAACTACAACATATGTGCAACACTTGCACCGACAATGAGAAGAGTAAAGATTTTCACATCTGTTCCCGAGACCGGCGAAAAAGTACCTGCGACCGAGCCGACTCAAAAATTTTTCACAATTTTGTAGCGAATTTTAACAATATCAATGACGTAGTTTTCACTTGTCAAATGTCAAAAGATGTAGCTGCCGAGATAGAGGGTCATTCAAAATGCAACCTATCCAATGAGATGTTTCAAAACTTTTATGAATACCATAATTGTACTCCCTAAAATAAAAAAATCGATCTTATGTAAGAAAACTGAGATCGTTGATGATCTATTTCATTTCAGGTTTGACTTCAAGCCCGAGCATACAATTTTCACAGGTTCAAGCAGTGGTCTATCAGTAACCATCAATACTCTACGACAAAAAGTTGATTATTCTAAAGAAAAATCTGTGGGAATCAAGGTAAAGACGCATTAAAAATAATATGTTAACACGAAATAAAACATCAAACGATCAATTCGTAGATTTTAGTTTTGGCGTCTGTATTTGATGTTTCTCTGAATACTAAGAAACTTCCTTTTGAAATATTACTTCATTCAGTCCCTCCACAAGAACTTATTTCAGTGGATCTTTTAAGATAGACTACTCTGTATAACTCATTATTCCTAATACTTTTTTTTGCATTAGTAGTCATAGAAGCTCCAATTTCTATTGTTTTTCCTGATTTTTTTTCGTGATGCATTTCAGGTAACAATCCACAATTCCTTAGAATATCCAGGATTCGATAGAACATTCAGGACAGTTTCAGTTGGCAATTCTATTTTCTTTCAAATTACCGCAAATAAATTGACGAACACAGAGGACATTGTGTATTTGACCAGGAATCAGAGAAAATGCGTATTTTCTGGCGAAAAACCCTTGAAATATCATCACAGCTATTACTTCGCAAATTGTTTGGTGGAGAATTATTCTAGATTGATCTTCAAATTTTGCGGATGCGTACCGTTCTATTACACTTTTTCAGGTAGGAGGAGTACTTTTTCGAAACTATATTGGTCTATTTCATGGAAAAAATAATCAGCATGCTTTTACTATCATTGAGTAATATTATTAATCTGCTATTTCGTTTGTTCGTCAACTTATGTTATGCGGTACTGATGATCCCTAATAAGGGTGAAACCGGTATATCGCTACTCTGCCTTGATGACATACATTCTCCTTGGTTTACTTTCGATTATGATTCCTATGAAATAGCGTGGAAATCTTCTGTTTGACGATGGTTATGTTGATGGCATTTTTGTTGATACATTAACCAGATAGATAATTAATATCGTATGATATTACACACTTGGAAATCGTACTTCTTTTTCTTTTTGTATTTTCATCATTCATTACCAAGTGCGGGTGTTAGCCAATTATATATCATTCATTAAATATATTGCAGTTGAAATAGAGGAAAATATGCATCTCATTTCCTTAACATAGATTGTTTATTTCTTGAGAAACCTAGGGGGGTCAAGACTTTTGACGATGTGTTTATATTGTTTTATTCAAATATGATTTTCAGCAAAACCAAAATGCAGCATCAGTCAGATGGAATGTTTACAGAGATTTATAAGAGGTAAGATGTAATTCTTAGGATATACAGACTTTTATAAAACCATTGACATCGGGTCTAATGCGTTTGAGGGTTTCATGAGTAAAAGTTGAATACATTACACCGATTGAGTTAATAAAGAATACAATGACATTCTTGATTATAAATTTTCCAGAAAACATGGTTAGGTACTCTATGTTTTAATAGTGATGTTTTTCATACCAATTATGTGCTAACTGATGTCTGATTTGAATATGCTGCTCAGACTATCTAAATATACAGTAAAATTAAGTCTAAGTAGAATAATCTTAGGTCAGTGTCGTCGGTAGTGGGTAGGCAGGGAAGACACTCATTAGGTTTGTCGGGGTTTACTTTGATGTATTTTGCCCACTTTTATTCCGTTTTTGGGACGCCTTCTTTATGTTTCAGGAATAATTCTCAATTCTACAAGCAAAAAGAATATTGATTCCCCATTTTCATCTTATCATTCTCAAGAAATGTAAGAAGTGTTGTCATTTCATTACACATCAATTATAATATTCTTTTATCGTATGATAAAATTAATATTTTGTATTTGCTCTTTCTCAAAAGAATATATATATATATATATATCGTATGATATATTAATGTGTATCCTAAGTGAGTGTTCATATTCTCACTTTTTCAATTTACCTTTCGATTTGACGACTTCAAACTAAGTTAATGAAAATAAGCTCAACCATTTCGTCGGCACTGTAGTAAATCGGAAATTTGGAAATTTTTGAAATTATTGGAATCATTATTCAGAGGTGATATACGTTAAATTCAAAAGAGCGTTCGCGACTTGTGTAAACTGATCTTATTTCAGGAGTAGGATGTTTTATTTTTCAATTATTGTTTTTCTTAGTTATCGTCTCACTGCGTTGGTGAAATCGATATATTTTTCACAGATAAGAAAGAATAAACTAAATCTTAACTTATCGATACATGCGAAGAACCGTTATGGTCGTTCTCAGATGACACAGCAAAAAGTTCGTTAGGCAAAATCGAAGTATGGTTCTTGCTGAGACCGCAGAAAAATCTAGTTTGAACTGAGGTTGAAGGTGGGGTCTGTTGATGAAAAATTGAAGAAGGATAAAAAAATTTCTAACCAATGATTTAATTGGCATGGCATCTTGGGTAATTGTCGAGGCGATCTTGGATAAGTACGAGGTTACGATTTTGTTGAGGTTTAAGAAGGAAGTCAGTATTGCTTAGGGTCTCTTATTGAGAAGGGTTTAGAATTCGAACGTCGGTCGCGAAACCGGACTTAGATTAAAACAATTTCTTTTGAAGATCAGAGTAATTTTTAACAAGTTTGAGTCAAAAATAAAGAAAATTTAGTAGATGATAGAGAGTTGAAGGAATTTGAAGTTTTTAAGGAAGAAGGAATTGTTTTAACTCTAAGAAAGGTTGAGTTAGGTCAGAAATAGAGGAATTTTTTGGGATGAAGTTTTGAATTTGTATTGGTATAAATTAGATTAGCTCGGAGTGCGCGAATCGGGAGTGGAGTTATTGAAAAGGAATTACACGTTTCGAGTGGAATTTTTAAAGAAATTAAAACTAGGTTAAGACAGGGCCTAATATCTCACCTAGCACCGCGGGATAAGGGCAAGTTAACAATCTTTTGGCTATTTAATTTTTTTTCATTTTATGATTTTTGAATACTTTTTCGATGAAGATAAGTTTATTTGAGTAGTCCCGATTCTCCCAATTTCAAAGTTGAGTGAACAATTTTGGGTATTATGTTTCTCTCCCTCTCCCCTACTCTTATTTGATATCGTAAAATCGAAAGTAACAACTCAAGATGATGCAAAATTTTTCAAGTGATTACAGTGATGATATTTTTCCATCAACTTGATATGAAACATTCTCGAATAAAAATCATAATTCAACTCGACTAAGCTATTACGCCCACTAGCGGTAGAGGTATGAACTTCAAAATAATTTCCAGTGTATTTTCTTGCACACTTTATTGGTAAAATTTTTCACCGCAAGTCTCTACGATGAGTGGATCCTGAATTATAGCCGCTTACCTCGCTTATTTGCCCACCCTGTACATTAATTCTCTGAACGTCGGTACGCTTCTCATTTATAGACGTGTATTTCCATTTACTCATCCGCCATATTTGCTCCCGATTAACAACTTCCCAACTCCCCATTTATCTGTTTGACAGAACTCAATTTCTTGCCTCGATTGCACTGGCTTTGAACTTTCCCAAGACAAATATTCAAAAGTTGAAGTCCAACGAGTGACGTTACCGCCCTTCAGCCAACTCAAATTTGACGGGGGTTTTCCCAACAACCGTTCCATGGAGTCGAGCATTGTAACTTTTCGTTTGCTCTGCGCAGTTATGGAATCTTCTTTTTTTTTAGGTTAGCTTTCCCTCTCCCACGAGAATAAATATTTTGCTGCGGCATTTGAAACTTGTGGATCAAATATTCGGAGTGATTAGGAGTAGGGATTTGAGACAGATAATTTCGATAATGGGTCATTTGGAGACCATTGTTTCGTATTGTTCAATGAAAAGGCAGGGAGTTAGGTGAACATACAGAAAAAATCAAGAGGTTATTCCTTGGAATATTTTAAGGATATTTTATTATTATTCTTTAAAAAATGTTGCGAAGATATAGGTCGAAAAACATTTCATTTCAGGATTCATTTATTCCATGCATTATGAAATTCAATAAAAAACAGGATGATCGATAAGAACTCGACTATCTACACACTCCCCAACACGTCTCGGCATTGATGCAATAAGATTTTTTCTTCAGGGATACTATCCCAAGCTACCTGTACTTCATGTCTCAGGGCCGCCAAAGTCCGTAGGGGTTAGGGAAAATTTCCAAGCCTTCTACCCATGATGTCCCAAACTTGCCATGGCAAAAGATTTACATGTGTCGCTTTGAAAAAGTTAAAACTAACTCTGGCAATATGAGGTCGGGCATTGTCTTGCTGAAATATTAGATTCTCGAGCCGGTTTAGGTAAGGGAGAACATATGGCTTCACTATTTTTTGAAGGTAACGTAGCGCTGTCATGTTACCTCGAATAAAGACTGAAGGTGACCTACTTGCATGTGCAATAGCACCCCATACCATAACGCCTACTGTACCGTGTATATGACGCTCAACATCAAACTGAGGTTCACGTCTTTATTCCCTACGTTGTCTAACCCTTCTTCGGTCATCATGTGCACCCAAGGAGAATCGAGATTCATCAGAAAAGACGATCTGATGACATTCCACATTCCAATGTTGATGTTCTCTGCACCACTGAAATCGTTGCCGGCGATGTCTGTCGAAGGTGACACAAGATGGGGTCGATAATGCTGCAGTCCAAAAGACCTTATTGGCAGTAAACCGTTCGGACAGTTACAGGATGGCCTTTTTCTTCTAACCACTCATCAGCCATAGATCGAATTGTCGCAATTCAAATTCACTCAGCGTACACGTGCTCTAGGCATTTTAACAACAACTAAACATCGACTTTGTTTCTCCTCGAACAGCTGGGTTGTTGTAAAATTTAAAAAACTTGCAAAAAACTACTACAATATTCAAGTAACAAAAATTGTTTACTTGAAAAAACCTTCACGATTTATTCTGCAAAATTCAAACACTTACTCCTTGCTATACTATCTATGCTTTACCAAAAAAATTGAAAATTTAAACGGCTCCTTTCTGGGTTCAGTTTCTTTGTCAGTTAGAATATATCGTTCAACCTAGATGAAAAAATTCTAGATTTTTTCAACCTCGTTTAAAATGTACCTTTCCAGAACGTCGAGCAAGAGATACAACCGATATCAATTGTCCCCCCAGATGTGAGAATATCATCTACAAGGTATTCTCAAGTAGAGTACAGATGAACAATGTGTCAATTGCACTCAGTGAAGAGTGAGTATACCTTCTTAATAATTATTCGAACACTGTCCTAGATTCATTTCGGAAGAGGTTATTTTTCTCTTATTCCTTCCGCTTTGTTCACCTGGAGAACTAGCATGTAAAATTCCAAAACTGGGTATTTCGGTGAAATAAGCACATTATGTTCAAAAATGCATTGATTTACCTAATTTTTAAAGCATTGATTTACCTAATTGCATTGATTTACATAATTTTTAAAGCACTGAATGGCCTTTCATGGGTATAGGGGTTTAGTGATAAAAAGCTCTAAATATTGGATGTATTTTATTCTTCAACATTTTCTTGATTTTGTGGCGACAAAAAGCAATTAGACAAATTCCGGCTAGACACAGACATGTCTAGCCGGAATTTGTCGTCACAATACTTAATATAAATGTACCTGCATTAGTATTCTCATTCATATGTTTCTCAGAAAGATACAATAGAGACTATCTTTCCCCTACCCTAATAAGTGTGCAGGCACCATGCTAACATTGCGAAGCCATACAACTTAGAGAATAAGAAAAGGAAGAGGGAATTCAATATGATAGTATGTTTGTAACCTAGGTATAAACCTGGGAAAAGGAGAATTCAGTGGTGTAAGTTATAGGTAATGACCAGTAGATTGTTCAAGGTTATTTCCAAGTGCTGTACCACAATAAAATTGTGGTCTGTCATCCATGAGTGTTTTAAAAATCTCCACGAAAACGCGATAACCCAAAATTAGGTCACGTCAGTGCATTCCTCATTTTTTATTATTCTGTTTCAAAATTCCAAATATTCTTCCAGGAACAAACACAAAATATCAGAAGACCCCGGCGTGAGAATCAACGTCTTCTTCACCGGCACACACACCCTACTGTCCAGGGACGTAGTAGCCTCATCTCTGGGTCTACTGTGTAGGTAACCGAATACCGAAAAAAAAATAGCATTTCTAATTGCTGAACTCTTTTCAGCCTCCATCGGTGGTATATACGGATTATTTATGGGATGCAGCATCATAACAATTGTTGAAGTGATTTATCACGGCACGCTACGCTTTTTGGTGAATTTAGGCTGGCTGGTGAGGGCCAGAAGAGGACACAAAAAAAGGACGAATAATCCTGAAAGTGAATTTAGGAGCGGCTGGACCCAGAGAAGAGATGAAGCGGGGAGGATCTAAAGGCATTACTTTCGGTGGAATTGGTCAGCTTTGGCCACGGGCTCTGTGCATTCGAGTGACAGTGGCGGCTCGTTAAGGTGGACAGTGTCGATATATAAGAGGGGGGATGCTGTGAAAATTATAAATATCAATATCATGATGATATTCTGCTGAAATATTCATAATTTGGAGCAATCATCTATTGATAAGAGTCATTATCAGGTGAAAGATAAAATTAAATTCTCGAAAATTGTTATTTCAATTGTAAATTGATGATTTGCATATTATATTTCACAGAAGAGGAATGGTTCTAGATGTTGAGATCGCTTATTCTGTAAATTCTGTCAAAGTAGCGTCTTTTTCAGTTAGCCTACGGTGTTCATCCTCAAATGCAAAGTAATGAAATGGATACATAAAGTTCTGAATTCATTTTTCTGATCTATAAGATTAGATTTAACTTTTGATTGGATTTGATTTTTTGTCAGTTGCAATTGTATTTCCAGACAAAAAAAGTATATATAAAAACAAATGTCAGATAGGGATGGTTTTGGCATAATGATTGTCATAATTTTGATATTTATATTGAATTGTCTTCACCAAGTAGACTCATTTGATATTTAAAATGTGAAAATTATAAATTCAACTTCTAACGACTATCCCTGTTTTGAATATTGAATACATGAGGTTCTAACATGATGGAAATTCATCATAAATAAAAGGAAACGAAGAAATTTTTACAAATATTTCAAAGATGTATTCCCTGTTCTGAGAATTATTTCAATTTGTAATGTTTAGTCGTCTTCGTTTGATACGCCACTGAATGAACCTACTACGTCAGCAATCCAGTAATGTTTGAGCTATTTCTTCATGGTTGTGACGTAATCTAGTAAATTTGTCTTTTGAAATGCACTTGCTTCGTTTCGTTCGTCAGTGGCTTAGATTTCGCTTTGTAAGTAGTACCTAAATATATTGTGCCACCAATGTCCTAAAAAGAACCATATTTGTTTTCAATGGAAAAATGTGATCACATAATTATGAATGAGCTATGTGTACTTCTTTCTTGTTCTTGTATAATAAATTTGACATTAAATAGTTAAGCCAAGATGCCTTTCATTGATCGATTGTGATGGAAAACCTTTGCCATTATTTTAGTTATCACTAAAATTTTAGTTCAGGTATTTCAAAAAAAAATTATAATTTCACTCAGTTGGAAACTTGCATTTGGATGTAGTACAACATTCGTATTTGAATATACTGAGCGAAAATGTGATCATAGGTAATATTCCTAGCATAAGAGTGGTGTTGTGTTCGCCACGTTTCATTCAAAAAATAGAAGGTAACCAATTATAAAGTCATGAAAGCATCGCAAGCACCAGTTCGATTTCTCAACTATACATTAGGACTCAGGCGAGTGTTTTTAGAGCCAAATGTCGTAGATGCACCCTCTCTATAGGTATTAAGATGTCCTCAGTTGGGCTACCCAACGATGTGTGCTTAAGACAGCCTCTCACACCATCGTGGAAAGGTGATTCTGCTGCAACGAAGCGAGCCTCATAAACCTACTGGGGCCACTCTAGAGTATGTCATGACACCCATAACGCCACCTCTCGGGCAGACAGAGTCACTACACACTCCCCTGCCAGTACCAATGACCTTCCAGAGGAGAAGGAGCGCACTATACTTATTTGTTACATTTTTATATTAAACAAAATGTATAAAAGTAAGAAATAATTTCTTTCATATTCTGTCTGCTAGACCACAAGTACTGAACATGTTTGGAAACAGCTCATTTTTATTAATCTAAAAATGTAACAAACTACAGGGTGTTACATTCAAACCAATTGCCGCTAGACAATAAGTTTTTTTGATAATATTGTTGATTTAACTAATAAAGAACGTTACGCGTTACTTTATGAGCACATACAAAACTATTGTATTTTTGTCCACCCTGTACCAATTGGAATCAACATGTGATACACTTTTGGAATCAGCTCAGCTAGAGTAATCGGAAAATTGAGACAAAATGGTGGTGTTCCAATTAAAAAAAAAATGACAGTTACGTCATTACTCGAAAGTTATTCACCCTGTATATTAGATTATTATTTTGAAAAACAGAAAATTTAAATAAAAATCGACGTGTTTCAGGATTATTCCATCCATTGTTCCATACTTTACGGATACAGTGTAGATAGCTTATTGATTGGTTTCATCTATTTTTCTCTTATAAATGTATGTTACCCTGAAAGAAATATGCAAGCTCAAAGCCGTTTGTAAAATTCTATGTTTATTTCGTAACTAGAAGCTCTGCTTTCAGAAGATTTTTCCTATATCCCTATTACATTTCATTTTTAACTTTTACTGGGTGTTCTGTTAAATTCAAGAAAGAGGCAAATTAAACTGTTCAATACTCAGCAGAACTGCACAGCTTGGGGCAAAAACCCCACCGTTCTTTTTTTGCTATAGAGCTGGAAGGTGAATATGGCAGGGAACAATGAGTTGCCATACTGATGATTCCCTCAGCGGTCCCAGGGTGAAATATCGTAATCCCCTGGGAGAAGATGCATTTTTTTTATGTTCTGGTTCCCACGAAAGGAGATATCCTGTAATGTTCAAAGAACATCGTGATAACCATCATTGAAATAGGTTGAAAACTCCTCGCCGTTTTGATTGGCACTTCAATTTACGGATTAAACCACCGAATTTGATAATATTCTGAACAGTGAACTCTATGCATACACGATTATAGTTGTTATCTATGCCTCAGACAAAGAACATCGATAAATCAGGGTAAAGCGAAATGCTTGTACCTTTATCTAACATAATTTACATTCACAACAGGTAATCTCTTGAACGTCATAATTAACATTCTCTAACCCCTTGTGCAGAATAACTTCAGCGAGCCAATATAGGAGCCATTCTTCACTCCATCTGTAGGTACCGGGTTTTTCACCATAATTTGACCACCCTTTAACTTTGTTACTAAAAGAGGTAGAAAAAAATGATTTCTACAATAGTTTAATGAAATCGACTAGTGTTTTTTAAAATGATTTCACAAAATGAAATATATACAGAAGGGGCTACATATTGATTGCAACTTCATTTTTTCAAATGGAACACCCTGTATATTTTACAATATTTGACTAGCTCTTTTTCCCCTGATTTCAAATATATAACATATGTTTGGCCTATCGCTCTTATTCTGAGTACCACAGAGTTTCAAATTTTAAGAACCCCCTGGCATGCTCAGTAATTAGTTTTCAAGTGGAAGGCTGCGATAACTCAAAATGCCCTTTTTTGAGTTATTTCGTAGGTAACGATATGACATACGTTTTTCACTATAAATTGGAATTGGATGATTTGGATGCAACTCCATATATTCTCTCCTTGTAGCTTTCTTATTTTTATTGTTTTTCACATAAAGTGAAAATATTTCAAATTTTTCCGCTTCTGTCTAGTGCATATTCGATGAATAGTTTCATTCAATGACAAACGTATAACATATATTGTTGTCAACGAGATAACTCAAAAAAGAGCATTTTGAATTATCGCAGTCTTCCACTTGAAAACTGATTACTTAGCTTGCGAGGTTGTTCTTAAAATTTGAAACTCTGTGGTACTCAGAATAAGAGATAGGCCAAACATATGAAATATATTCGAAATAAGGGGAAAAAGAGCTAGTCAAATATAGACAAATATACAGGGTGTCATTTGAAAAAAGTTGCCATCAATATGTTGCCCACTGTGTATATTTTTCATTTTGTGAAATCATTTTAAAAAACACTAGTCGATTTCATTAGACTATTGTAAAAAACATTTTTTTGTACCTCTTTCAGGAACAAAGTTAAAGGGGGGGGGGGCTCAAATTATGGTGAAAAACCCGGTACTTACCATTTTAAAACGGAAAAAATTTTCATCGTTAAAACTGATGAATTGAAACCGCTGGCTATATTTTAATTCTGATTTATTTTTGGGGTTTTGGCGCAGCGTGAATTTTATGCCTGTCGCTATTTTGCTTTATTAGAAAATCGCTCGTTTGCGGAAATTCATATTGAACTTTAATATGATGCATAAATATTTTATCGAGAATCAATAGGCCGACTCATGAATAAATGAAATAGCCATCGTTTGTGTATTGAAATATTGGGCACTAAATGAATATATGGCCGACTTGGATTGATTAAGCTAACTGACCGATTCTGGTATAAATTTTTTTAGTATGTATCAGTTTTTACTACGCATTCATATACGAAATATTCATTTCGAATTTATAACATTCGTCTTTGCCTACATTCGAATGCATCACAGGTGAATTTGGTGATATTTGTTAACCTCAAAAAAGTTACTGTTAGCAAACATTCTCAGAGTATTACTCAAACTGAAATTTGAGCTGAGCTCTTTGCCACTGTTTCAGATGAAGAAATTTGGCGCTAATGCAACCTAAAACTTTCTACAAAAGAAAGATATTGAAGAATGAGAGGCGCCATATGTTCAGCTGTTTCTACTGCCTGCAAGATCTCATCTTCTGACTCACCTATGCTGTACAAAAGGTATTTGCACCGACAGTGTCCTGTCAGCAGTCCCACCATTACCCGAAGCTTAGTTCGTGGTAGCTTCAAAATCTTTCTGGTATAGGTCTGTGAAAGAACCACAAATTTCTTCGTCTGAGCAAGACCAGGACTGTTCCTCCAGAGTTTTATTCTATTGTCGCACTCCCATGGTTGGATAGCTGCCTTTTTCATGGTCTTTTCTAAGCCCATAGACTCGCTCAAGTCTAACAGGTATTAACCTTGATGCTCTTTTCGCATCATGTTTATTTGCTTGTTTATTTCCTTGAATATCAAAATGCCTCGATACCCATAGTTACTTTATTCCCTCTGGTCAGTCTAATTCCATAACCTCATTGCCTCATATGGAAGTGTAAGGGACCAAACATTACCTCAAGTGCTGCTGTGGGGAGTTTTATGCATAGTTGGCTAGACTTTGCAATCTCTGCAGTTGGTTGCATCTAGTGAACTCTTCGATCTTTGTCCACCATGCTGTAGATGACCATGGGGCGTATTACTGTTGTGTATGCCCATGTCTTTCCAAAGAGTCATTTGCAGGCCCACATGGCTGCAGTGGCTCTGATAAACTCCCCTTATATTCTATAGTATAATTTTCTTCGCGGTGAGGGTGCTTTCTACCTCTCCAAGGAGAAGACGAAAGAACATCTACAGTAGATCTATCCACTCTACAGGAAAACTGTTTGTTATGGAGATCTAGATTTCCCCCAAATGAAAAAGAAAATAATTCTCTTTCACCAAGAAAACGAACCTTATTACAAATCGATCAAAACTGTGTTCATTGAACTTTCAACTGCTTGGTCACCTAGCTTATTCACCAGATCTGGTCCACTTTGCAGACCTCAAAAAAATGCTCCAGGGAATGAAGAAATTATTGCCGAGATTGAAGCCTATTTCGAAAGCAAAGACGAATATTTTTACCTGAAAGGTTTTGAAATGAGTACTAAATGAGTATTAAACTTCAAGAGAACTATGTTAACTACTTATTGAGTGAAGTGAAAAGAACACATTTTTTTCATATTGTATGGAAATTAAAACCATCAATCTATATGTATATTTCAATTGATTCCATGTCGATCTTGATACAATGGAACCCAATTTTTTCGAAAAATTTCAACTAACAATACCAGTATGACGAATTTCATATGACTGTAACAAAACGAGAAGCAATTTTCTATCAATCCAACAGTTGTTCCAATTTCCAACTGGTGCCTATTAACTTTCCGAATATTCTGTACACTGCGTTCACATGGAAATGTCAATTTATTTTATGACGGTTACTATAAAACTCCCCTCCTCCATTTATCTGTTTCAATTTATTATTTGGATATGTGTATTCATAAACTATTCGCGTTTCTATGGATATCGGAATATAATGGAACGCAGTCGATCTGAATGTTGGCAAAAATGTATTCTACAATTATGCCAGATTTAGAATACCCTAAGGCCGGCCATCCACGTACAGTTGAAACTGTCAGTTTCGACTGAACAGTTAAAACTGTCAGTTTCAACTGTGAACTGAGATGTGCACACATGTGCAGTTCAAAGCTTCAGTTTGTTCCATGATGGATTCGAGAAGGTCCGACGATCTGGCGGTCCTCGGTTTAATTTTTGCAATTTTACCAAGAATAAAGAAGAGAAAGCATGAACAGTGGTGCAAGCAGTGGCTACAAATAAGAAATTTATCTTCACACATAAATTTATTGAGAGAATTAGGACAAGAACCATTAGATTTTCTCAATTATTTGCGCATGACTTTTCACTACTCTCTAAATTAGAATATGATACTCTCGGGGTGTCTTGGTCATTCAGAAAATCAAACAGGTCATAGTACCAAAGTACCGGCTTGTAAATGCTGTCCACAGATGCTCCAGATTTTTTCGAAGCCTCAACTTTTTTTTTTTCTTTGCGGTAAGCAGATCTCAAGCTGTTTATTTTTGACAGCACCGATTTCTTGGTCGTACCAGGTTCCATTTCTTCCAACTTTTTCGCCAGTCTGCTGTATGCCGCATCTTTTTTGGCGCGATCGTGATAATCAGCCGATGTCACTTGCCATAAACAAGGTTCCGACCTATATAGTTCGATAAAATCGACTATAACCTGGTTATGTTTACGCGACATTGTGATGCGCACCCTTGCTCGACACGAAATCAACTGAGAACTCCACAGTTGAACCCCCACACACTGTCAGTTCAGTTAAACCTTTCAGTTAAAAATATGAACAATTTCATTTCTCTCAGTTGAACTGTTCAGTTGAACTGAGACTGAAATACCCACTCACGTAGAGTTTCGACTGACAGTTTTAACTGTTCAGTCGAAACTGACAGTTTCAACTGTACGTGGATGGCCGGCCTAAGGAGAATGCTTGATCAGATTCGACAGTTCAATGTCTCCAACGATGTTAGGATCAATTTTTCGATAATTCTATAACACTCAACCTTTCCATCTGTTATTCGGTCAACCAACTAGTACTTAAATTTATTTTACTTCAAATTAACTAGCAGGATCCAAGTCCAGTTTTGTTTAGATGACTAAGAGTAAACTATAAAACTACTTCTAATAATCGTTAAGCAATAATGTTAAGCGCAAAAGAATTAGAATTACAAATATCAAGTAACAGCGGAAACTGAACTGATACCTCAACAAAAGTAGTGATGCGTATCTTGAGCTTAGGGGAAGCCAATAGCCAATTGAAAAGTCCCCGGTCTGCCATAGTAAAACACATCTTTTTGTCAAAATTCGATTTTATTATTCAACATAGTGGCCTTCGAGGTCTATACAGCGATTATAGCGATCTTCCAACTTTTCGTTGGCATTTTTGTTGTACGATTTGTCTTTCGCTGCAAAATAGGCCTCAGTTTCGGCAATTACTTCTTCATTGGCGCTGAATTTCTTTCCAGCGAACATTCTTTTGAGGTCTGAGAACAGGAAAAAGTCGCTGGGGGCCAGATCTGGCGAATACGGTGGATGCAGAAGCAATTCATGCAATTTTGCCATTGTCCTCATTGATATGTGATACGGCGCATTGTTTCGATGAAATAGCACCTTTTCCTTCTTCAAATGAGGCCGTTCTTTAACGATTTTCTCCTTTAAACGATCCAATAACGCTATATATAATAATTTCTGTTGATGGCCTGGCCCTTTTGGAGGTAATCAATGAATATTATACCTTGCGCATCCCAAATAGCTTCAAATAGCTCAGAATCATTAACACGTTGTTGCATCGATTGTGAGTTCGCGCGGCACCCATTTTGCCCACAGCTTTTTCATTAATGAAATGATGTACACGTTCAGATGATATTTTCACAATGTCTGCTATCTCGATCAACATGAATTTACGGTCATTCAAAATTATTTTGTGAACTTTTTGATTTTTTCTTCGGTGACTGCCTCTTTTGGTCGTCCCCTGCGTTCGCCGTCTTCGGTGCTAATTTCACCATCGTTTAAGCTCAGCATACCAATCAATGATGGTCGATTTTCCTGGTGCAGACCCTGGAAACACTTCATCAAGGCAAGATTTTGCTTCAACTGCATTTTTTCCCTACAAAAAGCAATATTTTATCAGCATACGAAATTCTTTTTTTCCATCTTGTTTCAAATAACAGAAGTAGCTACACTCACAACGCAATATCTTACAAACTAATGGTCGGACTGCTGTCAAATCTGTGCATCAGAATGGGGACTTGTTAATTGGCCTTATAAAGAGGTAACTTTTGTTTGTATCTTTGTTGTTAATAGGCTCAATGCTGAATCAATTTCAACAATTCTTTCATCTGTCGAAATGTATCTATCGCCGAATTACATAGGCCGATATTCCCACGGAATCGAGACGTGAGTTTGACTAGTCGGTGCAAAAAGTGCTATCGAATTTGTTTACACGTGTGTGTCGGAGTTTTGGACTTTGGTTGATTATACGTCAGGTATACAATATTCTACAAAAATGATTGTTTTGACTAGATCAGGAAAAACGCCGCGACACCAGAATCTTTCATAGATGAGTCATAATTAATATTGTGATGGAGACGATTCCATAGGCAATGAGATTGTAATAAAAAAATTCTTATTTATGATAATGTAGATTACGATTTGATGACCAATGCTACCTAAATACCCCTGTTATATCGCTTTCACTTTCAGATGCATATTTACATTACAATATGAAGATGATTATGGCATAATATTTACCGTGCATAATAACAAATGATTTCTAATGTAAAAATGGCTTATCATTTATCAATTATCTATTTGAACTTCTCATTGAATGTAAATGAAACTGAACGAAGTGAAAGCCACTTGAGATGTAGACAATCCGTGTTTATCAATTCCCTTTATCTTATCAAGTTGGGAATTATGTTTATCATCCTAGTCTGTTTCCTTCGGTAGATAATTCTACACGATTCGTGATCGAAACATCAACACCAACAAATTCAAGGTAAATTGTCTTCTATACCATTTAAGAACGAATTGAGAGTATTTTTGACCTTGATCCTCATTTATAACAACACTATCTGTCATCTCATCGCCAGTAGTAAGTTTTTAACGCCTAATTATGTCATTGTTATTTCACATGTTACATCAGGCAAATACCAATTCTACTGAATAAAGTGGCAACGATTTTCTTCAATTTGTGATAACGTTGTTGTGATAATTAAGTATATTATTGTTTAGAAGTGTTTAACCGATCATAAATTAGAGGATTCTTTTCAGGTATGAAGTTACCTCTTTTATTGGTGACTATTGCAGTCATCTATTTATCTCAAGGTGTAGGAGGTTCAAAAATCCTAGGAGTGTTTTGGACACCAAGCAAGAGTCATCACATCCTTGGCAGTGCTTTGCTTCAAGCATTGGCCAAAAAAGGACACAATGTAACGTTGCTAAGTCCATTCATTGACGATGTTGATATACCGAACTTCAAACAGATCAAATTGACAGGAATTGAGGGTAAGTTTCAATCAGATATCACAACTTCATCTATCATGCTTATCCAGTGTTATAACAATTGGTTGTGGGAGATTACTAAATTTATCATGAGAATTAACATAAACTTAACCGAGCTAATTTTATCATTTGACTGGGATATACATAACATGCGACTAAAATATATATACACGCAATTTTTTTTCAATTGAAGCTTCATTTATCAGGAGAACTGTTCAAATGTAATCCTCAGTTACTTCGTTTTTTGTTGTATACAGGAGAAAAAAAAGAATGGTGCATCGTTGTAAGACAACAATTTTCACGAACATTTAAATGTTGCCTCATCTTTTCTGAACATTTGCTCTTTTTAGGAATTACGATACTTTAATTTTGAGAGAAATCACAGCAAACCTGAATAAAAATTATCCATGGTATTGAATCATGACAATCATCTATGCACTTGATTTCATTGATACAATGTACTTTTTCATCAACATAATTCTTTCAGTGTTTTTGTTAACTCTTGGATATAACAGAAAAAGGCGTAAATGAGGACGTCATATGAACAGTAATGTTCCTAAGGAATTAGCTACAATTAAAAAATAATCGCTAAAATCGGCCAAACAGTTCAAGAGACAATGAACTATAATCTTCGTTGAGATATGGCATAAAGAAATAAAAACCTGATCTTCTGGAAATTCTCTCCGCCTGTTTTCAGAAACTTTTGCATGATGAATAAATCTTGGACTCTTCCTTGTTATATATAGTTCTACCCTCTATTCGTAATATGAAACTGTAGCATGAAATATAACCAATCAGCCTTGTTATTTGTCAAAGCGAATAACGTATTGACTCGATAGTACTGTATATAATCGAGCTGATAAGAATACATCTTAGGTAAACGTACGATGTTGCATGATCCACTGTCTCATTGTTACTGAAATATCCTTTCATTTTTACATTTTCACAAAATGTTGTTAAAATTCTGATCGAAAATGAAACGGAAAATGAATTTTCGTTTGAATTTTAAGGTATTGAAGAATTCAATTTGGATCTGAAAATGTATCTTGAGTTTTGGTTTATAAACTATATGAACTAACAGTGTCTGTAGAATAATTTGATTTATGTTGAACTAACAATTCGTATATTTTTTCAATAGTTTGCATAATATATACTAATCCCGCTACACTGAACAGAATGTAATGAGACTGTATTTTTGAGCTCTCCTTCTTTGATAGTTTGAGCTACCGCTGATATGAAATTTTTAGTTAGCAATTGTACCGTTTTTCGTATTTAAGGGAAAGTATTCTCAGTGATTAAATCGATTGAAATATTAAGAACTTAATTTTATCCATCGAGATGGCAGTGGTATTTAGTAGAGCAAAACCATGCTTTGTGAAGGAGGTCAAGAATAGTAAAGGGTTTTCCAATTGAATTGGTTATAACCTTATTCATGTAAAGGTGATATTTCTTAGCATTCGTAGAGAATGATTAATTATCTTTTCAACCTCCATATAAATGAAAATCTTGATATGGAAATTTCCAAAGCATTAGAGTAGAAATTGAATCTTTGAAACAATTTTAATTTCAATTTTTCGATCATCAGACTGCTCTATTCTAAAGATCACCGACGGCAATTTTCTTCCCAGAAAACGCTACATTTTCTAACCTAATCATATTAAGATGAAATTTCGTCAATTAGGGACCGAAACAATCAAAAATTTAATTGAATTCATGTCAAGGATAAAACCTACTAAATAGAAATATACTTCTGTTCACCGTGGCAAAACCATTGAGCCTTTGTCTTTAAGAAGTGAGCAACCTAATCCGTATTGTCTCTATCTTTGTACTCAAGTTGTTCTAAATGGAATGATTTTGTTTGGTAGATATGATGCGTAATATAGCGAATCCAAAAACCACATTCATCCAAGCAACCCTAACCTTCTTCGAATCTATACGGCCATTATCTGAGAAGTTCTGGCAGAACCAGGCAATCCAACAATTGATCTCATCTAAGGAGCATTTCGATGTCATTATTTCCATACCTGTAATCAACGATTCACTTCTGGGTTTGTACCATCACCTGGGGGCACCAGTTATAATTTTCAATCCTTCTGGGGCTAACTCTTTGGTGAATAAGTACGTTGCGAACCCCACACTCTCCTCCTCTGTCAATTTACACACGAACTCTGGATCTCCTGAAACCTTTCTCGGCAGATTACACGGGACATCAGTGGTTGTCTACATTGGTCTAATGGAGAGGTATGTCATGGGACCGGTGCAAGAAGAAATCATGTTGAGATATATTCCAGGTTCCCCCCCGATTTCTGAGCTCGTGAAGAATGTTTCTCTAGTTCTGGCGAATTCTCATCTGAGTATTGAGCCACCAAGGTGAGAAATGATTTGGAATTCCTATGAATTATAACGTATGAGAAAGAAGACGTTTTGGTCTTTCAGGAAATATTCTGTGGTTTTAATATTACGCACATATAATCAAATTCTTGTAATTGGTTACCTCTGTAACATGCTTCGTCTGTTTATTGTAGGAATTCACGGCTTGACTTGATAAGCTTCTTGACTTGAAATCAACTCAAGTCCAAGTCGAGTGGTAGTTTTTCAATGTCGAGTCAAATACTTGGTAAATAAATAATTGACTCAACATTGAAAAACAACATCTTGTCTTGAACTTGAACTGGTTTCAAGTCAAGCCCAAGTCAATTAGCTTAAATATCAAGTCAAGCCGTAAATCCCTACAATAAACAAAGTATGTATGTTACAAAGGTAAACTACAACTTGACTCAAAATGAACTCAATTTCAGGTCAACTTGTAGTTTTTCACTGTCAACTACTTGATAAATAAATACTTATTGACATTGAAAAACTACAACTTTACTTGAACTTGAGTCAAGCTACTTGATGGGCTTGACTTGAAATCAACTCAAGTTCAAGTCAAGTTGTAGTTTTTCAATGTCGATTTTAGTGTTTATATATCAAGTACTTGACTTGACATTGAAAAAACTACTACTCAACTTGAATTTGAGTTGATTTCAAGTCAAGCCCAAGTCAAGTAGCTTTAATATCAAGTCAAGTCCCTAGTTTATTGACTGTAAGAAAATAAAGTTCAATAATTCAATTTATTATACATATTATCTATTTCAACCGAAGATTCCTGAAGTTAATGGAATGGTATATTACTTCATAGGGAGGAGAAGTGTCACTTTTCATGGCGAGCCTGTATAATGAAAAAGTGAAATCCATAAAATCTGGAGATCCAACTTTGAATAAGATTTCTTTTAAAGATCGTTATAATTGATTGATCAATGAAAAATTTGCCTAGTCATGTTTCATTAATTTTGACATACATGAAGTATAATATTTGATAGTTATTATTGTTAGGCAATACTTTTCCCTACGGCAGAGGAA
This sequence comes from Harmonia axyridis, assembly GCF_914767665.1. NCBI lineage: Eukaryota > Metazoa > Arthropoda > Insecta > Coleoptera > Coccinellidae > Harmonia > Harmonia axyridis. The sequence continues at coordinate 82,332,396 of NC_059501.1, forward strand.
AAGTATAATCTTTCGATGATCCTGTCAGTAAAAATTGAACGTTCGAAAAAAAAAATAACAAAAAAAACAATTTTTTCTTTACCATTTCTTACGATTTGGCTTGGTTGAAAAGATACAGAATCATTTTCTGTTGAATTTCCAAATATGAAATCGACAATGTCAAAAGAAATTCCATAAGATACCTATTCTTGCCTATGGAAAAATCTATGAATCTGTAAATTCTTTCTGAGATGTTGCCAAATGGTGTGGAATTTTCTCGGAATTTATTGCTGTGTTGATGAGAAATAGTAAGTTTTTGTATTGATGAGTTTTTTGATAATCGAACCTTCATCTCTACTGTATGGAAATGGCATCGTTTCATGGATATAAAGAAGTAAAAAGTTCTGCCACAACAATGAAATATAATAAAAATACTACAAATATTATTGAAAATTGTTGGTGGGAAATACCAATTTTACAATTATCGAAAAAATACAACATTAAACTCCTGAATAAAATATATTCTATTGATCATAATTATAAAATTCATCAAACATTACCATTTGCATGATTACAGTATTAAGTATACAATTGCAAGTCATTGTTTCTGATAAAATATTTATTCGAAATCCTTTTCACTGAAATTTACACATCTTTGAGAGCGTAGGAAAAATGGAATAAAAATTCACCATCATAGGAGATATTTGCATGATTGTAGACGTAAGAGAACTCATTTTTGGGGAGTATCAGAAAAACATATTATTATGGAGAAGTTTTCGGAAATTTTTGGGCAGATTCTGATGAGAATTTTTACTAAAGGCCATATGAAAAAAGCAATAAAAAATTGAAACTATGCTTTTTCATGTGAATGAATATAAGCAGCATTTAACAGCTTCAGAATCTGTATGGGTTAAGCATTTTGATGGCCAAATGAAAGTCTTGAAATTTTAGACGGGATTTTAAAGTGTAGATGTGAAGGCGAACAAGCATTGCCTTCACGTCAATGCTTCATTCTTAAGATTTCTATTTGAATTGTAGGTCTGATGAAGGGTATGGCAAATCCGAAAAATTCCATCATTAAAACCCTCTTTGTATTCTTACAACATATGAGATCTAGCCAAGAGGATTTCTGGCTGGCAGAACCGATACAAGAACTGATAAAATCTAAGGAAGAATACGATGTTGCCATCGCTATACCAATGCTCTACGATGCCCAGTTAGCCTTGTACCATCACTTAGGACTACCAGTCATAGAGTTCTTCCCCGGAGCTTCTAACTTTATGGTCAACAAATACGTTGCCAATCCGAACATAGGTCCTGCAGCATCTTTTCCTGCTGTCGATGGCCAAGATGGTTCCTTCATCTCAAGACTGTTATTCGCGACAATCACGTTTGTGATGAGATCCATGGAGGTGCTTTTAGTTGACCCCCCACTACAAAAAGTTATGGACAAATACATTCCGGGCTGTCCACAGTTATGGGAGCTTCAGAAAAATATTTCTCTGATGTTCGTCAATTCACATTTGAGCATTGAGCCACCAAGGTTAGTAATTTTGATTGCTATCGAAATTGTGAGCAATTTCGACTTCTAAGCTTGGAGGGTAGAGCTTCAGCTTGTGTATATATTTATTTGCTGACCAAAAAAGGTCATGCGGTTATGATTATGAAATGAAATGAATAAATAAAAAGCAGCGAAAACTTTGCTTCTGCAGAAATATTATTCGATTTGTATCTGCGTCAGAAAGTTATTCTCGATAAAACATATCAGCTTATGAGCCAAATTCTCGTCATTTGCGGGGGTTTCCATTTTCTGCTTTATTATGGAGAAATCTTCGGCTGAGGCTCATCGAATACTCGCAAATACCTATGATGGGGCCGCTATTAGTGAAAAAACGTGCCGAGAGTGGTCTGAACACTTCAAGAACGGTGATTTTGAGGTCGAAGACCAGCATGGCGTTGAAAGAAAGAAGGTTTTCGAAGATGCAGAATTGGAGTCATTACTTGATCAAGACTCTTGTCAAACGCAACAAGAATTGGCAACATCATTGAGAGTGACGCAAAAAGCCCTTTCATAATGCCTAAAAGTCATGGGAATGATTCAGAAAAAAAATTGGGTGCCGTACGAGTTGAAGCCGAGAGATCCTGAACAGCGTTTGTTTGCTCGTGAACATCTACTTGCAAGGCAAAGACGGAATGGATTCCTGCATCGCATTGTGACTGTAGACAAAAAATGGGTTCATCACGATAATCCCAAGCGTAGAATATCATTGGGATATCCCGGCCATGCTTCCACGCCAACGGCCAAACCGAATATTACCATTTCCAAGCTCAATTCGAAGCCTCTGAGGCCGTTTATTCCTTCAATATTATTTTTCGGAATGTGGCAGCTTGCACATTCGCATCCGCTAGAGCCAACTATATTGTAATAATGAGTACTTCACAATCAATTGATTCATTTCATATACAGGGTATTTCAAATTAAGTCGGCACCATTGCTAACTCCGTTATTATTGATGCTACGATGTCGATTAAAGGGGCAAACTAGTAGCATTTTTAGTGGTCTTCTCGATGCCGAAAACAAACAAAAAATTGACAGTCGCGTTGTCAAAATATTTCATAAAATGATTTTTTTTTCAATGGAACACCCTATATTTTTTTCGATTTGTAATAACATTCTCAACAACGAAGCTCATTTGACTTTTTTTCGTGAAGGTGAAAATAGGCAGGGAACTGGTTTCAAGTCAAGCCCAAGTCAATTAGCATGAATATCAAGCCGTGAATCCCTTCAATAAACATAGTATGTATGTTGCAAAGGTAAACTACAACTTGACTCAAAATCAACTCAAATTCAGATCTACTTGTAGTTTTTCACTGTCAACTACTTGATTAATAAATACTTATTGACATTGAAAAACTACAACTTTACTTGAATTTGAGTCAAGCTACTTGAAGGGCTTGACTTGAAATCAACTCAAGTTCAAGTCAGGTTGTAGTTTTTCAATGTCGATTCAAGTATTTATATATCAAGTACTTGAATTGACATTGAAAAAACTACTACTCAACTTGAATTTGAGTTGATTTCAAGTCAAGCCCAAGTCAAATAGCTTTAATATGAAGTCAATTTCCTAGTTTATTAACTGTAAGAAAATATAGTTCAATAATTCAACTCATTCTACAGGGTGAGTCTTTGACTTGTACAAATATTTCAACCGAAGATTCCTGAAGTTAATGGAATAGTATATTATTTCATAGGGAGGAGAAGTGTCACTTTTCATGGCGAGCCTGTGTAATGAAAAGGTGAGCCATAAAAAGTCACTTGTCCTCTGAATGAAATATGTTATTTTCTTTGCAAACGTTTTGAAATCCATAAAATCTGGAGATCCAACTTTGAATAAGATTTCTTTTAAAGATCGTTATAATTGATTGATCAATGAAAAATTTGCCTAGTTATGTTTCATTAATTTTGACATACATGAAGTATAATATTTGATAGTTATTATTGTTAGTCAATACTTTTCCCTCCGGCAGAGGAAAAGTATAATCTTTCGATGATCCTGTCAGTAAAAATTGAACGTTCGAAAAAAAAAATAACAAAAAAAAACAATTTTTTCTTTACCATTTCTTACGATTTGGCTTGGTTGAAAAGATACAGAATCATTTTCTGTTGAATTTCCAAATATGAAATCGGCAATGTCAAAACAAATTTCATAATTCTAACCTATTCTTGCCTATGGAAAAATCTATGAATCTGTAAATTCTTTCTGAGATGTTGCCAAATGGTGTGGAATTTTCTCGGAATTTATTGCTGTGTTGATGAGAAATAGTAAGTTTTTGTATTGATGAGTTTTTTTGATAATCGAACCTTCATCTCTACTGTATGGAAATGGAAGTATCTACAGATGTCATCTATTGAGTTTCATTGTTTCATGGATATAAAGAAGTAAAAAGTTCTGCCACAACAATGAAATATAATAAAAATACTACAAATATTATTGAAAATTGCTGGTGGGAAATACCAATTTTACAATTATCGAAAAAATACAACATTAAACTCCTGAATAAAATATATTCTATTGATCATAATTATAAAATTCATCAAACATTACCATTTGCATGATTTTGTTCTTAACAGTATTAAGTATACATTTGCAAGTCATGGTTTCTGGTAAAATATTTATTGGAAATCCTTTTCACTGAAATTTACACATCTTTAAGAGAGCGTAGGAAAAATGGAATAAAAATTCACCATCATAGGAGATATTTGCATGATTGTAGACGTAAGAGAACTCATTCTTGGGGAGTATCAGAAAAGCATATTATTATGGAAAAGTTTTTGGAAATTATTGGGCAGATTCTGATGAGAATTTTAACTAAAGGCTATATGAAAAAAGCAATAAAAAAATCGAAACTATATTGCTTTTTTATGTGAATGAATATAAGCAGCATTCAACAGCTTCAGAATCTGGATGGGTTAAGCATTTTGATGGCCAAATGAAAGTCTTGAAATTTCAGACGGGATTTTAAGTGTAGATGTGAAGGCGAACAAGCATTGCCTTCACGTCAATGCTTCATTCTTAAGATTTCTATTTGAATTGTAGGTCTCATGAAGGGTATGGCAAATCCGAAAAATTCCATCATTCAAATGCTCTTTGTATTCTTACAACTTTTGAGATCTGGCCAAGAGGATTTCTGGCTGGCAGAACCGATACAAGAACTGATAAAATCTAAGGAAGAATACGATGTTGCCATCGCTATACCAATGCTCTACGATGCCCAGTTAGCCTTGTACCATCACTTAGGACTACCAGTCATAGAGTTCTTCCCCGGAGCTTCTAACTTTATGGTCAACAAATACGTTGCCAATCCGAACATAGGTCCTGCAGCATCTTTTCCTGCTGTCGATGGCCAAGATGGTTCCTTCATCTCAAGACTGTTATTCGCGACAATCACGTTTGTGATGAGATCCATGGAGGTGCTTTTAGTTGACCCCCCACTACAAAAAGTCATGGACAAATACATTCCGGGCTCTCCACAGTTATGGGAGCTTCAGAAAAATATTTCTCTGATGTTCGTCAATTCACATTTGAGCATTGAGCCACCAAGGTTAGTAATTTTGATTGCTATCGAAATTGTGAGCAATTTCGACTTCTAAGCTTGGAGGGTAGAGCTTCAGCTTGTGTATATATTTATTTGTTGACCAAAAAAGGTCATGCGGTTATGATTATGAAATGAAATGAATAAATAAAAAGCAGCGAAAACTTTGCTTCTGCAGAAATATTATTCGATTTGTATCTGCGTCAGAAAGTTATTCTCGATAAAACATATCAGCTTACGAGCCAAATTCTCGTCATTTGCGGGGGTTTCCATTTTCTGCTTTATTATGGAGAAATCTTCGGCTGAGGCTCATCGAATACTCGCAAATACCTATGATGGGGCCGCTATTAGTGAAAAAACGTGCCGAGAGTGGTCTGAACACTTCAAGAACGGTGATTTTGAGGTCGAAGACCAGCATGGCGGTGAAAGAAAGAAGGTTTTCGAAGATGCAGAATTGGAGTCATTACTTGATCAAGACTCTTGTCAAACGCAACAAGAATTGGCAACATCATTGAGAGTGACGCAAAAAGCCATTTCATAATGCCTAAAAGTCATGGGAATGATTCAGAAAAAAAATTGGGTGCCGTACGAGTTGAAGCCGAGAGATCCTGAACAGCGTTTGTTTGCTCGTGAACATCTACTTGCAAGGCAAAGACGGAATGGATTCCTGCATCGCATTGTGACTGTAGACGAAAAATGGGTTTATCACGATAATCCCAAGCGTAGAAAATCATTGGGATATCCCGGCCATGCTTCCACGCCAACGGCCAAACCGAATATTACCATTTCCAAGCTCAATTCGAAGCCTCTGAGGCCGTTTATTCCTTCAATATTATTTTTCGGAATGTGGCAGCTTGCACATTCGCATCCGCTAGAGCCAACTATATTGTAATAATGAGTACCCCACAATCAATTGATTCATTTCATATACAGGGTGTTTCAAATTAAGTCGGCACCATTGCTAACTCCGTTATTATTGATGCTACGATGTCGATTAAAGGGGCAAACTAGTAGCATTTTTAGTGGTCTTCTCGATGCCGAAAACAAACAAAAAATTGACAGTCGCGTTGTCAAAATATTTCATAAAATGATTTTTTTTTCAATGGAACACCCTATATTTTTTTCGATTTGTAATAACATTCTCAACAACGAAGCTCATTTGACTTTTTTTCGTGAAGGTGAAAATAGGCAGGGAACTGGTTTCAAGTCAAGCCCAAGTCAATTAGCTTGAATATCAAGCCGTGAATCCCTTCAATAAACATAGTTTGTATGTTGCAAAGGTAAACTACAACTTGACTCAAAATCAACTCAAATTCAGATCTACTTGTAGTTTTTCACTGTCAACTACTTGATTAATAAATACTTATTGACATTGAAAAACTACAACTTTACTTGAACTTGAGTCAAGCTACTTGAAGGGCTTGACTTGAAATCAACTCAAGTTCAAGTCAAGTTGTAGTTTTTCAATGTCGATTCAAGTATTTATATTGAATTGACATTGAAAAAACTACTACTCAACTTGAATTTGAGTTGATATCAAGTCAAGCCCAAGTCAAATAGCTTTAATATTAGGGCAATTTCCTAGTTTATTAACTGTAAGAAAATATAGTTCAATAATTCAACTCATTATACAGGGTGAGTCTTTGACTTGTACAAATATTTCAACCGAAGATTCCTGAAGTTAATGGAATAGTATATTATTTCATAGGGAGGAGAAGTGTCACTTTTCATGGCGAGCCTGTGTAATGAAAAGGTGAGCCATAAAAAGTCACTTGTCCTCTGAATGAAATATGTTATTTTCTTTGCAAACGTTTTGAAATCCATAAAATCTGGAGATCCAACTTTGAATAAGATTTCTTTTAAAGATCGTTATAATTGATTGATCAATGAAAAATTTGCCTAGTTATGTTTCATTAATTTTGACATACATGAAGTATAATATTTGATAGTTATTATTGTTAGGCAATACTTTTCCCTCCGGCAGAGGAAAAGTATTATCTTTCGATGATCCTGTCAGTAAAAATATGACGTTGTTATTGAACGTTCGAAAAAAAAAATAACAAAAAATAAACAATTTTTTCTTTACCATTTCTTACGATTTGGCTTGGTTGAAAAGATACAGAATCATTTTCTGTTGAATTTCCAAATATGAAATCGACAATGTCAAAACAAATTTCATAAGATACCTATTCTTGCCTATGGAAAAATCTCTGAATCTGTAAATTCTTTCTGAGATGTTGCCAAATGGTGTGGAATTTTCTCGGAATTTATTGCTGTGTTGATGATGAGAAATAGTAAGTTTTTGTATTGATGAGTTTTTTTGATAATCGAACCTTCATCTCTACTGTATGGAAATGGAAGTATCTACAGATGTCATCTATTGAGTTTCATTGTTTCATGGATATAAAGAAGTAAAAAGTTCTGCCACAACAATGAAATATAATAAAAATACTACAAATATTATTGAATATTTCCCTCCTGTCAAAAATTCTATGTATCTGGAGAACAATTATCGAAAATTACAGCGATAATTGCATTGTAGGAAGCGAAACTGCACTGCGATAATTGTTCTGTTCATAGATGCTTACTTTCTATGCATCTTACACAGTTCGAATCTATGGCAATTCCATTCTAAATCAGTTTGACAGGTAATGTAACAGTTTATTCGGGAAATATTCCCCCGAATTACACTCGTGCATCAAAATTACCGGATAATTTCGCATTCCAGCGTGTTTTCTTTGAAAAACTGCATTCGGTCATTTTCATTTTTGGAGAAAGAGCCCTCCACCTTCGGTGTCGGGCTCTTTCTCCAAAAATGAAAATGAACTCATGCAGTTTTTATGACAACACGCTGTCATGCAAAATTATCGGTAATTTTGATGCACTTGTGCAATTACTTATGAAAATTGCTGGTGGGAAATACCAATTTTACAATTATCGAAAAAATACAACATTAAACTCCTGAATAAAATATATTCTATTGATCATAATTATAAAATTCATCAAACATTACCATTTGCATGATTTTGTTCTTAACAGTATTAAGTATACATTTGCAAGTCATGGTTTCTGGTGAAATATTTATTGGAAATCCTTTTCACTGAAATTTACACATCTTTAAGAGAGCGTAGGAAAAATGGAATAAAAATTCACCATCATAGGAGATATTTGCATGATTGTAGACGTAAGAGAACTCATTCTTGGGGAGTATCAGAAAAACATATTATTATGGAAAAGTTTTTGGAAATTATTGGGCAGATTCTGATGAGAATTTTAACTAAAGGCTATATGAAAAAAGCAATGAAAAAATTGAAACTATATTGCTTTTTTATGTGAATGAATATAAGCAGCATTCAACAGCTTCAGAATCTGGATGGGTTAAGCATTTTGATGGCCAAATGAAAGTCTTGAAATTTTAGACGGGATTTTAAGTGTAGATGTGAAGGCGAACAAGCATTGCCTTCACGTCAATGCTTCATTCTTAAGATTTCTATTTAAATTGTAGGTCTCATGAAGGGTATGGCAAATCCGAAAAATTCCATCATTCAAATGCTCTTTGTATTCTTACAACTTTTGAGATCTGGCCAAGAGGATTTCTGGCTGGCGGAACCGATACAAGAACTGATAAAATCTAAGGAAGAATACGATGTTGCCATCGCTATACCAGTTCTTTACGATGCCCAGTTAGCCTTGTACCATCACCTAGGACTACCAGTCATAGAGTTCTTCCCCGGAGCTTCTAACTTCATGGTTAACAAATACGTTGCCAATCCGAACATAGGTCCTGCAGCATCTTTTCCTGCCCTCGATGGCCAAGATGGTTCCTTCATCTCAAGACTGTCATTCGCGACAATCACGTTTGTGATGAGATCTATGGAGGTGCTTTTTGTTGTCCCCCCACTACAAAAAGTCATGGACAAATACATTCCGGGCTCTCCACAGTTATGGGAGCTTCAGAAAAATATTTCTCTGATGTTCGTCAATTCACATTTGAGCATTGAGCCACCAAGGTTAGTAATTTTGATTGCTATCGAAATTGTGAGCAATTTCGACTTCTAAGTTTGGAGGGTAGAGCTTCAGCTTGTGTATATATTTATAGACCAAAAAAGGTCATGCGGTTATGATTATAAAATGAAAAAAAAAAAATAAAAAGCAGCGGAAAGTTTGCTTCTGTAGAAATATTAGTCGATTTGTATCTGCGTCAGAAAGTTATTTTCGATAAAACATATCAGCTTACGAACCAAATTCTCGTCATTTGCGGGAGGTTTCAATTTTCTGCTTTATTATGGAGAAATCTTCGGCTGAGGCTCATCGAATACTCGCAAATACCTATGATGGGGCCGCTATTAGTGAAAGAACGTGCCGAGAGTGGACTGAACACTTCAAGAACGGTGATTATGAGGTCGAAGACCAGCATGGCGGTGAAAGAAAGAAGGTTTTCGAAGATGCAGAATTGGAGTCATTACTTGATCAAGACTCTTGTCAACAAGAATTGGCAACATCATTCAGAGTGACGCAAAAAGCCATTTCATAATGCCCAAAAGTCATTGGAATGATTCAGAAAAAAAATTGGGTGCCGTACGAGTTGAAGCAGAGAGATGTTGAACAGCGTTTGTTTGCTTGTGAACATCTGCTTGCAAGGCAAAGACGGAAGGGATTCCTGCATCGCATTGTGACTGGAGACGAAAAATGGGTTCATCACGATAATCCCAAGCGTAGAAAATCATGGGGATATCCCGGCCATGCTTCCACGCTGACGGCCAAACCGAATATTACCATTTCCAAGCTCCATTCGAAGCCTCTGAGGCCGTTAGATCCTTCAATATTATTTTTCGGAATGTGGCAGCTTGCACATGCGCATCCGCTAGAGCCAACTATATTGTAATAATGAGTACCCCACAATCAATTGATTCATTTCATATACAGAGTGGCCACTTTTTTAATGTGATTGTATTGGTAACTTTTAAACCATAAGAGTTAGAAGGTCGGTCAAATGGAGAAAAAGTTGCATACATAGAAGCATTATCAAGCAGTTCAAACCAATCTTGATTATTAGGGCCGGTTATTGAGATATCATAAGAAAAATAAATTTTGTCATTTTGATTTTTCCTTTTTCCCCAATTCATTTCAAGTATTATCGAAGAATTTAACAGGAATTTTTCATTTGACAGTAAATTATCCGCAATTTGACGTTTTCAAATTTCGTAAACAACGTTTCGTACTCTCTGGGCCACCCCCAACCTCATTTTTTTTCAGTATGGACCTGCATATTTTATGACACTTTTCGAAATAACTTTTAACGCTGAATTCAACAATATATCATACAATGTCATTCAAAGTTGATTTTCAGGTGATTTTGACCCTTATCCAATTTTCTTTGGGTCGGATCTGTATTACATTCCGATACCTCTAGTTTAATCAACAACATGCAATCACCTGAAAATGAATGACATTGTATGATATATCGTTGAATTCAGCGTTAAAAGTTATTTCGAAAAGTGTCATGAAATATGCAGGTCCGTATTGAAAAAAATGAGGTTGAAGGTGGCTCAGAGAGTACGAAACGTTGGAAACGAAATCTGATCACGTCAAATTGAGGAAAATTCACTGTCGAATAAAAAATTTCTGTAACATTTTTCGATAATATTTGAAATAAAGTGGTAAAAAAAGAAAAATTGAAATGACAAAATTGACTTTTCTTATGATATCTCAATAACCGGCCCTGATAATCCCGATTTGTTTTTTTTTTTTTTTGCATGCAACTTTTTCTCAATTTGACCGACCTTCTAACTCTTATGGTTTTGAAGTTACCAATACAATCCTATTAAAAAAGTGGCCAATCTGTATATTGTGTCGAATCCAACAAATGAAAAATGCATTAAATACCACGTAACTGCTCAATAGGTTCCCTGACGCAATTGATTAACCCAAAAAGCAACATTCTGAAGAAAACAATCACCTTTGTCTCGTCCTTCGGCAAAAACACTGAGAAGTTTTGGAACAACAAACCCGTACAAGATCTGATCAAATCAAGAGATCACTATGACGTCGTCCTATCCCTGAATTTCTTCAATGATGGACTATTGGCACTTAACCATCATTTGGGAGCCCCTACCATCATTTTTCACCCTGCAGCTACTACGAGTGGGTCGAACAAATACGTGGCAAATCCAAATTTGCCTTACTATGATAATCCTTTCCTCATCAAGGTTGGTCCGCATACCAGTTTCTTTGCAAGGATGATGACAACTACGTTGACCGGGATTGTGGCTTTAATAGATATGTTTATAATGACTCCGGTACAACAAAGTATAACACAGTCTTACCTTCCGACATCTCCACCAATATTAGAGCTGAGGAAGAACATTTCTTTGCTGATGGTGAATGCACATACAAGTTTGGAACCTACAAGGTGAGAACCATCTTCCTTACCTACATATTTCCTACTCATTGTAATAGAAAAAATGTGGAAATCAATTATGTGTTTATACAAACACAGATGAATAAGTACCTTGTTCACTTTCCTGCTCTTTTGGGAGGTACATTGTTCGTCCGGTTCCTTTTTTACACTGCGCAAAAGAATTAACGCACATTATGAAAATATCAAATTTATTCTACAACTGAAGTTGTTCTCAATGATAATTATTTTTATCAGAATTATGCATGCATATGTTATCCACTTTCAACGTTTTTCTTCAATACAGATGTTTTTTCCCAGCAGGAATAAAAAAAGATAAGATTATCAGATTTTGAATGTATTGGCTCCATTCTGAAATCAGTTGTTCTCGATCAATTCTAATGATCAATAGTTTTTCTTTCGTTTGATTTTCTACACTCGATCGCTATGCAACGCGAAACACGCAATTTGACCCAAGAGGAATGTGCCCAAGCGGTAGTTTTGCGAGAAGAAGGGTGGACATACACAAGAATTGCAGAAAGTTTTGGAGTTTCCCATACAAGTGTGTCCAGAATGTTGCAGCGATTCAGGGAGACAGGTATGAATGTCCGAAGACCAAGACAGGGTAGACCACGGGTAACAACTGCCATTCAAGAACGCTACTTGAGAGTTCCTTCGTTGAGACAACGGTTTGCAACCGCTCGCCTCCTTCAAAATCAGCTTGAGCAAACTCATGGGGTGCGAATTGGCGCTCAGACAATAAGAAATCCCCTCATAGAATATGATTTAAGGCCTCGTGTCACGGCAAGAGGCCCAGCTCTTACCCCAGCCCATCGAAAGGCGCGTTTGGAGAGCATATCCATTGGGAAGAAGCTGATTGGGAAAGAGTGCACTGAGCATATCTTTCATGTGGACGTCTGTATACAAGGGAACGTCGATCACAATGGTAGAGGCAGAATCTAGACTCATCTGTGAAGAGAACTCTTTCCCAATCAGCCTCTCCCCAATGGATATGCTCTCTCGCAAAATCCAAACGCACCCTTCGATGGGCTGGGGTAAGAGCTGGGCCTCTTGCCGCGACACGAGGCCTTAAATCATATTCTCTGAGTAAATTTCTTATTGTCTGGGTGCTAATTTGCATCCCATGAGTTTGCTCAAGCTGATTTTGAAGGAGGCGAGAGGTTGTAAACCGTTGTCTCAACGAAGAAACTCTCAAGTAACGTTCTTGAATGGCAGTTGTTACCCGTGGTCTACCCTGTCCTGGTCTTCGGACATTCATACCTGTCTTCCTGAATCGCTGCAACATTTTGGACACACTTGTATGGGAAACTCCAAACCTTTCTGCAATTCCTGTGTATGTCCACTCTTCTTCTCGCAAAACCGTTTGGGCACATTCCTCTTGGGTCAAATTGCGTGTTTCGCGTTGCATAGCGATCGAGTGTAGAAAATCAAACGAAAGAAAAGCTATTGATCACTAGAATTGATCGAGGACAACTGATTTCAGAGTGGAGCCAATACATTCAAAATCTGATAATCTCATCTTTTTTTATTTCTGCTGGGAAAAAACATATGTATTGAAGAAAAACGTTGAAAGTGGATAACATATGCATGCAAAATTCTGATAAAAATAATTATCATTGAGAACACCTTCAGTTGTAGAATAAATTTGAGATTTCCATAATGTGCGTTTATTCTTTTGCGCAGTGTATATAGAGTGCCAACTGTCTCTCGCGAGGTATGTAGTCCCTTATAATCTTAGCCATCCTGTCTGTACTCATTCTATCAATGTGCTGGCCCCATTCCTTCCTTTTGCCAGTTATTCCATGTCTTCTTCTTTCTCTTTCAATAGTACTAGGTTCTGTTCAATCCTGTACATTTGACCCTTTTCTGGGATCTTCCTAAGATACTGAACTCCAGTTCTCATACCATTTTTTTGGTTGTCTACTATCGACTGCCAATTTGCATCTAATAGGATTTTTAGAGATGACTATTGATTGTGTCTTAATAACTGAAAAGCGCACATTAAATTTTTCTTCAGTTTCTAAAGTTTTCATCCTATATAGTAGACGTAAATCAGCTCCATTATCTTCAAAGGCCTGTTATCCATTATACAATATAATCTTTTGGACAATTTTCTCTAATGGCTGTGTTCTTCTTCCTATCGTTCAGTGCATATCGTATTATTGTCCTTGATGTCTTCAACTCGGTTGTTCTCTTTGTCACAACTAATTGTTACGTGGCAAAAATTAAGATAACATGCCAAATGAGCTATTCAATTATATAACAACACTACTCAAGAGAACGACGCAATGGCAAAGAACTATTTCAGCTTCAATAGTTCTTTCAGTGCAAGACTGTTTACTTTCATAAGAGTTGCATTAACGTATGTGGCAGTAATTGATAGATATAAAAATTATTCATCTATTTACATTATGCCTAAGGTCCATAAAGTATTTAGATTATGACCAAGTTCATAATGTACTCAATAATGTTATTGGTATGCCATTAATATGAATTATGTGATTATAACAAAAATTTGTGCAAAAATATAATGGAATTGGCACCTGCTACACTTTGCTCATTCGAAAAATAACTTTTGAAGAATGGTTAAGGATTTATGAGGTGGGATTTTGATTCCAAAATGTTCTTATTCCCTAATCCCTATGCTGGAATTTATTGAAGGAACAGAAAAGACTATTTTCATTGAACATAAAAAGAGTTATCTCAAGGAAACATGTGTGTCCTGATGATGAAAACAATATCAAAAATGATATGACGAAGAAAATCGATTCAAGATTTATGTGACACCTCTACAGGAATTAAGACTATTGAAAGAAGATACCTGCAAGGTAATCATTTTCACAAAGTTCACCCCTTATATCAGAGACTCCATTGTGCCCTCAGCCTCGTAATTATTCAATTCATTTCTTGAGATAATTTCACCATCAAATCAATAAAATAACCTATATTAAGGAAATGATTGAATTTATGGTTTCTCTTAGTGAAAGATTGAGAATCATTCTTGACTACAATTCTTCAATTGTAAAATTGTACTAGGATGATATACCTACTAGAACTAGAGGGTTTTGTGATTCTTCACTTGAAGCATTTTAAATACGAAATGATTTTCAAATAATATATTTGCTGAAAATAATTTCAGCAAAAAAAATTATCTTGATAATGAGATGAAGAATGAAATTTATAGAAGATTCACCTTATAAATATCAGATTAAAGAAATTTGGAGTTGAAGATACCTCAAACTGAACATTTTTTGGGACCAATTTGAACAGGCATAACAATCCTAAGAGCTGTACCTACTGGCACAATGCATACTAGAAATAGAGCAACAACTTGAAAAATTATATTCAAATAATAATGACAATCAAAGAACTATAACAAAAGAAAACATTTAGCAATAAATCGAACTGAAAAGGCTGGAAAGATCATAAACAGAAAGACATCATTTTTTGGAAAGCATAATACATGATTTGAGAAAATGAAATATTTTTCTTATTACATTGATCAGCTTGCCAACATCTAGCCAGTATATCGGAGACTGCATTTTGCCATCAGCAATCATTTCATCCATTTCATAAGAGATCTTCATAATCCAAACTATAGAAAGTGAATTAACGAATTGAATTTTGAATTGATAGGTTTCTTGGGAGCAGTGACAAATCCAAAAAACACCTTCTTGGAAAAAATCAGCAGCATTTTCTCATCTATAGAGATTAACACCGAGATATTCTGGAAAAACAAACCGATACAAGACGTCATCAAATCCAGAGAACAATATGACGTTATAATATCTCTAAATTTTTTCAATGATGGTCTCTTGGCTCTGAATCATCATTTGGGAGCTCCAACTGTAGTATTCATCGCTTCGGCTTCTTCGAATGCAGTCAATAAATATGTGGCAAATCCTAATCTTCCTTATACCGAGAGTCTTTTTTTGAAAGACGTGGGGTCTCGAACTAGTTTTCTTTCAAGGATGCTGACAACTACCGTGGTGTGCTTGTTCTCTTTGGTGGAGAGATATATAATAACACCAAGACAAGAACGTCCAACGCTGATTTACCTTCCAAATTCTCCTCCAGTTTCAGAACTCAGGAAAAATGTTTCTCTAGTGCTGGTCAATGCTCATACTAGTTTGGAGTCGATAAGGTAAGACCATTCTGTGAAGTTTAAAAATTTCAACCTAAATATTGGAAATTAAATAGTGTTCTCCTACAATCATCTTTGATCTGCAAAATTGAGTGAAAAGTGATTTATAAATACTTTAGTGAATGAGTTAGACAAGTGATCCTATGGAATATAAATCCAAATTCCATTTGATCATGAATTTCCATAAAATAAGTACTGGGTTTGTGGAATAGTTATTTAGGACTCCTTCACAAGCTTTTCTCAAAGAGTCTTCTTTGGTGGTTTCCAGGGGGTTAGATTGTTGTCCTAACATAATTTGTTAATCCACTAGCTAATCGTAACGCAATTGATCTATACTCCTACATTTTTGTTTTAATCTTAGCATTCTGTTAGCAATTGATCATTTGGAATAATAAACTCTGTTTGTACTTCTGTACCGAAGATGAAGATATAATTTTTATTTTGAGAATTGGATGAAAACAAATACATATCCTTAATGAGCTGTATGTTATTGGTTGCCCAACAAAATATCTCAAGGCTAGAGCAAGCTAAATCTTTTATGTCATCACTAAAAATAAGACCAAAAATGATGGAGAAATGACATGAAGACCTTGCTTGAATCGTGGGATAGATACTATGTGGTGTTTTCTTTGGAGTTTTCAGTATTCCGTCCATTGCTTTAAGCAACCATTTTCCAAAAAAAATTATCGCAACATTCCAATTTTTATTTTTACCTTGAAGCAAGTAGTGGCTTTGTGAAGAAAATTTATTGATTATACAAATAATGCTTAAGTCTCTAATATGCAAATTGGTATATGAGGCTAACCCAATTATTTCTATCGAGATAGGGCTGCACTAAAAAAAAAATATTGATAATTTATTCATTTCGTTTGGACCCAATGTTGGGTATAGGTCAAGTCATATAATTACAATTTATTAAAACATATAATTTTCACCAAAATATTCTACACACTATAAAATACCTGGTAAAATGAAGATGTTTCGAATTTCCTAGTTCTGTGAACAGGCAAAGAATTTGTTCATTGGGATTGACAAACTCTGTTCGTACTTCAATACCGACAATATAATTGTCATCTTGAGGATTTGTCATTTGTCAATTGGTATGAGGTTAACCAATGGTTTGATCGCATACCAATTGACAAATGACATATTAATACAATTAATTTCAATACAAACTAATGAGTTTGTATTGATATTAACCTTCACACAAGGGTTTGATTTTTCACGGTTTCGGAGAACATTTCGATGTATCCTATGAATAAATACGCGACAAAGCGTAACGTTAAGATGCTACTGAAAACAAATTCTAGGGAGTTTTGTGATTCTACGTTGGAAGAATTTTGAAAAAGAAATAATTTCGATTTGAGAACATTGTTCCTTATGCTAAAACTCATTGAAAACGAGGAAAGCCTTCAAGTTCTCCAATCTCAAAAATAGATCCAGCACAGAAAATGTATGTCCTGATAATGAAATGCAGGAAAATGATTAAAGGAGATTCACCTTATAAATATCGAATTCAAGGAATTCAGAGTTGAACATTCTCCATCTCGAGATACGTTTGAACCACTTCAAGGAGGATATGGAGATGTTACGGAATTGTAGCTACGAGATTATTACAAAAAATATAAATTTTGTAAAGACAAGCATAAGAATTTTACCTATAGGCACAATTATTTCCAGTATGTTATTATGAGAATTCGAAAAATATACCAGAAAAAAAATTTAGGAATATCTCGAAGCGAAAACTCAGTAAAGATCACAAATAGACATGATATTTTGAAAAGCATGATATATAACTTGAAAAAATGAAAATTTTTCATATTTTCTCACAATCCAGCCATCACATTGGAGACTGCATTTTGCCATAAGCCTCTTTAACCATTTCCTTTATATCATAAGGAATCAAACTAACCTGAACTAACTAAACCACTAACTAAATTGAAAGTAAGTTAACGAATTGAATTTTGGATTGCCAGGTTTTTTGGCGTCAGTGACAAATCCAAATAACACCTTTTTGGAAAAATTCAGCCCATTTCTTTCGTCTATAGAAACTTATAGCGTGAATTTTTGGAAGAACAAACCGATCCAAGACCTCATCAAATCCAGAGAACAATATGACGTTATAATCTCGCTGAATTTTCTCAACGATGGTCTTTTGGCTCTGAATCATCATTTGGGAGCGCCAACTATAATTTTCTTCCCTGGCGCTTCTTCCGGTGCTACCAACAAATATGTGGCCAATCCTGATTTACCCTATTATGAAAATCCATTTATGATGGACGTGGGGCCCCACACTAGCTTTTTTGCAAGGACGCTGACGACATCCGTCGTTTGCTTATTGTATTTGGTGGATAGATATGTCATAACACCAAGACAAGAACGTCCAATGCTGGCTTACCTTCCAAATTCACCTCCAGTTTTAGAACTCAAGAGGAATGTTTCTCTGGTGATGGTCAATGCTCATACTAGTTTGGAGTCTGCAAGGTAAGACCATTCTGTGAAGAGTAACAATTTCAACCTCAATATTGGAATATAATTAGTGTTTTCCTACAATCAGCACTAATATGCAAAATTCAGTGAATAGTGATTTATAAATACTTTACTAAATGACTCGGACAAGTGATCCTATAGAATATAAAATCTAAATTCCATTTGATTATGAATTTTCATCAATTAAGTACTGGATTCATTAATGAGTTATCTTGCACTCCTTCACAATATCATCTTTCATAAGTTTCGCAAGCTTTTTCTTGAAAATTCTTCATTGGTGATTTCCAGGGGGTTAGATTGTTGTCCTTACATAATTCGTTATTCCTCTAGCTAATTCTAACGCCTTCGATTTATACCCCTTCATTCTTGTATAAAATCTGGTTAGCATTATCTCTGAAATTGATCATTACGAATAATAAACTCTGTCCTTCTGTACCGAAGATGCACGAAATTCATGATGCTGAGCACGAAATTTCAATCTGGTGGCATTCACCGTTTAGAAGTTATGCGGACAAATTTTTTCGAATTTATCAACCTTGGAAGGATATTTCTTCCTTAATATGAATTTTGGACCATAAGTTTATTCATCAAACTCTACTCATTTTTCAATGTACTATCACCCTCAAAAAGCTTGATACACATTTTTGACTCACCCGGTATATCGAATTGAAGGACTTATTTCGAGCTACGTTTATAGTATTTCAAGGAGGAAGGAGATATGTTACGGAATTCTAGTTACAATATAATTGCTACACATTCAAGACAATCCTTAGAGTTTTACCTACCTGGACAATTTTGTAAATTATCGATAGAGTGAAAGGTTGGAAAATCTCCATTGTATAATCCTTCAAAAAATATACCAGAAGAAAACATTCAGGAATAACTCAGAGTAAAAAGGCAGTGAAGAAATACACAATTCTTCGAAAAGCGAGATATACGATTTGAAAGTATAATTTTTTTTATATTGAATCATTTCCTCACAACCCTGACGTTACATTGGAGACTGCATTTTGCCATCCTTAATCATTTCATTTATTTGTTGAGAGATCTTCAGAAACCAAACTGTAGAAAGTTAATTAACCAATTGAATTTTGAATCGATAGGTTTCTTGGCATCAGTGACAAATCCAAAAAGCACCTTCATGGAAAAATTCAGCTCCTTTCTTTCATCTATAGAAACTTATAGCGAGAATTTTTGGAGAAACAAACCTATCCAAGACCTCATCAAATCCAGAGAACAATATGACGTTATAATATCGTTGAATTTTCTCAACGATGGTCTCTTGGCTCTGAATCATCATTTGGGAGCGCCCACTATAATTTTCTTCCCTGCTGCTTCTTCCAGTGCAACCAATAGATATGTGGCAAATCCTAATTTACCCTATGTGGACAATCCATTCATGATAGATGTAGGGTCTCGTACTAGCTTTTTGGCGAGGACGCTGACGACATCCTTGGTTTGCTTGTCGTCTCTGGTAGATAGATATGTAATGACACCAAGGCAAGAACGTCCAATGCTGTCTTACCTTCCAAATTCACCTCCAGTTTTAGAACTCAAGAAGAATGTTTCTCTGGTGATGGTCAATGCTCATACTAGTTTGGAGTCGGCAAGGTAAGACCATTCTGTGAAGTTTGAGAATTTCATCCTCAATATTGGAAATTAATTAGTGTTTTCCTACAATCAGCACTCATATGCAAAATTGAGTGAATAGTGATTTATAAATACTAAATGACTTGGACAAGTGATCCTATAGGATATAAAATCTAAATTCTATTCGATTATGAATTTTCATCAATTAAGTACTGGATTTATCAATGAGTTATCTTGCACTCATTCACAATATCATCTTTCACAAGTTTCGTAAGCTTTTCCTCGAATAGTCGTCATTGGTGGTTTCCAAGGGGTTAGATTGGTGTCCTAACATATTTCTTTACTCAACTAGCTGATCTCAAAGCCTTTGATATTTACTCCTGCATTCTTGTATGAATCTATCGAGCATTCTTTTTTAAATTGGTCATCAGGAATAATAAACTCTGTTCGTACTTCTGTACCGAAGTTATAATTGCTAATTTGAGGATTGGTCAAAAACAACTACATATTTTTAAAAGCCGTATGTTATTGGTTGCCAAACCAATTCTAATCATCATCTAAGAGTAGGGCCAAAAAATAATGAGACTAGACGACGTGTTGAGCTTGCTTAAGTCATGAGATAGATACGATGACGTATGTGCTTTGGATTTTTTAGTTTTGGATCATTGCTTCAAGCCACCATTTGCATGTTCCAATCTTCATTTCTTCACCTTAATCTTTTTAGTGGCTTTGTTAAAGCTTAGTTTATTCTTCATTGAAAGGATTTTGAAAAACATATAATTTTGACTTGTGATTATTGCTCCTTATGCAAAAATTCATTGAAGAAAGAGGAAAGCCTTCACGTTCTCTAATTACAAAAATAGAATCAGCTAGAGAAAAGTTATGTCATGAAAATTGATAGAAGTTTTAACCTAATAAATATCGAATTGAAGGAAGTCGTGTTGGAGATTCCTTGAATCAGATTACGTTTAAGACCCATTGCAAAAAATATAAACACTTCAAGAGAATCCTAAGTACTGTCTCTATAGGCAAAATTATCTAAACCTGCGATATAGCAACAAGTTTGAAAATTTCCTTCATATGATGATAAAAATTCAAAACATATACCTACCTGAAGAAAATATTTAGGAACAACTCGTAGCGAAGAGGCCGTGAAGATCATAAAAAAAGAGACAATTATTTGAAAAGCATGACATATAATTCAACAAAATGAGAAATTTTGTTTATATTGAATCATTTTCTCATAACCTTGCCTTTACATCGCAGATTGCTTTTCATCATCAGCCTTTTTAATAATATCATTTATTTCATAAAGTCCAAACTATAGAAACTAAATTAAAGACTTGAATTTTGAATTGATAGGTTCCTTTTCGTCAGTGACAAATCCAAAAAGCACCTTTATAGATAAAGTCAGCACATTTCTTTCGTCTATAGAAACTACTAGCGAGAAATTCTGGAAAAACAAACCTATCCAAGACCTCATCGAATCTAGAGAACAATATGACGTCATAATATCTTTGAATTTTCTCAACGATGGTCTTTTGGCTTTGAATCATCATTTGGGAGCGCCAACTATAATTTTCTTTCCTGCCGCTTCTTCTAGTGCAATCAATAAATATGTGGCAAATCCAAATTTACCCTATTACGAAGATCCATTCATGATGGACGTAGGGTCTAGTAATAGCTTTTTGGCGAGGACGCTGACGACATCCGTGGTGTGCTTATTCTCTCTTACGGAGAGATATATAATGGCACCAAGACAAGAACGTCCAATGCTGTCTTACCTTCCAAATTCACCTCCAGTTTCAGAGCTCAAGAAGAATGTTTCTTTGGTGATGGTCAATGCTCATACTAGTTTGGAGTCGGCAAGGTAAGACCATTTTGTGGAGTTCAGCAATCCCGCCTTCAATATTCACCCTTAATCTTTCAAAAAATAGTTGGAAATAACTTGTGTTCACCCACAATCAGCTTTGTTTACGAAATGAATAAATAGTCATTAATTAATGAATTATGAATCTAAAGCCTCAGCAACTTGATTAGATGAGAATAATTGTATTGTATAACAATTTCCAAGGAGTTTACTAGACTGGCATATCTGCCATCGTCCAACGAACAGATAATAGAGACCTCAAGTGAGTAATCAATATTGTGGTGTCGTGCATAAGAACCATATATCGTCTTCTACTCTACATCGTGTCCTTTCGCGAGTTTTGAATGATTTGATCTTACGTTTCGTTTAAGGTATTCCACAAGGATGTATTCTAGTCCTGACATAATTCTTGACGCCACTAACTATTCACAACTATCATAATACTACCAAATTCTTGTATATCTGCCTAGCACTAACATTCTCTTGGAATAATAAATTAAAACAATATTCTACTTAACAAACTCTAATCCTACTTCTGTACCAAAAATTCAATTTTCATTGTGTGAATTTGTCAATAATGCTTGTTGCTCTTTGTTGAAATTCTCTGAGTAGAGTTAATTGTAACTTGAGCATATACTTAATAGGTAGCATGTTATCTGTAGCCAAACCAAACAGCACTCTATTCGACCAAGCCATGGCTTTCATAAAATCGACTAGGAGTAACGCTGAAAAATTCTGGAAAAATGAAGCAGTGAAGAATTTGATAGAATCAAGAGACATATACGATCTTGTAGTGTCTGTTGGATTTCTGAGCATTGGAATCCTTGCTCTAAGCCACCACTTGCATGCTCCAATAATAATTTTTTATCCTGGTGGTGGTAGCAGTTTTGTTAACAAATTTGTTGCCAATCCAAATCTCCCTTATGTTCCTAATTTGCAAATTGGTATGAGGTCACCACAATACTTTCTGTCGAGACTGGCCTTCGTTACGATGGTTTGCATTTATACGATTTTGGAAAAAAATTTCATCCATCCTATAGATAAAGAGGTGACGGATTTTTATTTGCCAAATTCTCCCACAATTTCTCAACTGAGGGATAACGTTTCGTTGGTTTTGGTGAATTCTCATCCTAGTATTGAACCCTCTAGGTGAGATTTCTGTGAGAAATATTACTTATAAAATTTAACTGATTACACTTGAAAAATATTAGACAATAGTAGCATGTAGGCAATTAAGATATTTAAAAAACATCATGGTTTTACAAGTGCATCTGATTACGTGAGAAGATTTAATGACATATTGCTGACTGATTTTTCAAATTTTTTTTTCACAAGAAAATAATTGTTCGCGAAAAATTTGATCATTTTCGTATTCAAATTATACCTATAGTTCTTCATTCGTTTCAACAAAAATGTAGAAGATCTAGAATATTTGTTTCAATAGCACCATCGTGTGATATTGAGGATATAGCTACTTTCAACCTACTCTTGAACAGTATTTTTTTATTCTGTAAACTATAACTGCGAATACCTAGAAAACTCTTATATTTTCATGTTATTTTGTTTTTTCAGGCCCTATGTACCCAATATGGTACAAATTGGAGGTTTCTATGCACAAACTACAAAGAAACTTCCAGACAACCTTCAGAAATATCTAGATTCGGCAAAAGATGGAGCTATTCTCTTTAGTTTTGGTACTAATATGAAGATTGCTGAAGTGGAAAAAGATAAGCTTGATGCCATTATGGAGGGTTTGAGGAAAATTGCCCCCATCAAGGTTTTGTTCAAATCAGAAATTGACTTGAAGGATGCCCCGAAGAATGTTTTGGTTTCCAAGTGGTTGCCACAAAATGATATATTAGGTCAGTATTTGTGTATCTTTGTCGGTATGAAATGATTGCAGCAATCATTTTTTTTTCTCCTTTATCAATCTTCATTAGTATTATCATAAGCAATCATTAGTGGTGGCTTGATTAAAACTTCTTGTTGCTCCAAGAAGAATGATTGATTTTAACTCCTAATAAATTTGCAGCACATCCAAATATAAAGGCTTTTATTACCCATGGTGGACTTGGAGGCAATACTGAGGCTGTCTACCATGGAGTACCAATGATAGGGATTCCTCTTTTCGCCGACCAGAAGACTAACATTGAAAACGCAGTCAAATCAGGTTACGCTGTCAGGATATTTTATGAAGACATAAACCAGAAAACGGTCGATGAAGCTTTGGAACAAATCCTGAAGAATCCTTCGTAAGTATTTCACCTTTTTTTTATTTTCAAAGGATTCTCTAACCAGTTCTCGTTGCAGGTACACTGAAAAGGCTAAGAAGCGATCTTCCTTGCTTAGGAAGCAACCTATGAATCCTATGGATAAGGCCATCTGGTGGGTGGAACACATTATTGAACACAAAGGAGGTGAACATTTGAGGAACTTGGGTATGGACTTGGAATGGTATCAGTTGTATATGGTGGATATTATGCTCTTCTATCTCGTTGTTATTGTGATAATGTTAACTACCTCTATACTATCGATGAGATGGATAATTAGAAAGCTATTTTTCAAGAATAAAAATAAGACTAAAAATAAGAAATCGAAGAAAGAGTGAGATATATAATTGTGAAGTATTGAATAAAACTTTAATTGATATCGAATAATGTTTTTTTCGTGTTTGAACTTTATTTCATTATTTCGAGTTATCCCAATAGAATATTACTGGTTTCATCTTAACATTGAAACACAACATACAGATTTGGAAAATTCACTCGGAACCTAGTATTTAGCGTACAAATCTGCAAGTCGTCGCTCTGGCTCCAATGGAACAGAGGAAGAATCGAAACATGAGTGCGATGCCATATAAAATGAAAGTATTTGGCTCTAATGAAAAAGTGATTGCCAAGGTTGAAGTCTATTTCGAAAGCAAAAACGAATCTTTCTATGAAAAAGGTATTGAAAAGGAGCGTTGGAGTAGATGTATCACTCTTGAGGTAAAATTTTTAAGAAAAATATATTTTTAATGGTTAAGCCCAGAACTTATTGAGTGAAGTGCTGAGAATATCCTTGCACTTACAATTGGATATATTTATTCCAATTATCAGAGGCTTCTTGTTCGTTGAAAATTTAACCTAATACTTTATATTCAATGTCCAATAGATAAATAAATAGTTGTTCATTGAGGGTTGGTGAATAAGGTTTCATCAATGAGAAAATACTCGGTTACATAGCTCGTGCATCTTTATTGCATTGAGGGTAGGTCTGCTCAATGATTTCTGCGGAGGAGTGTATTAATAAGGTTCTTATAGTTTTCAAGGAAAGTTGCTGACAAATTTCAATCGGAGAAAATAAAAAGTGCTGCTTTTCTCATTACTGATCAAAAGTTATTTCATTTCCAGGCCATCCTACACTCGTATGAAAAACTCGAAACACCCCCTCTCTGAAATACCCAAATCGAGACTGTAGTCAAGGAAACCACCCAAATTAAATTCGTAAACTTCGTGAGATACGCAACTGTACAAAAAGGTTGGTTTTTCGTCTGAAAACAACCGGAGGCTAGTTGCTCGGCCAGAAGAAGCTACTACGTTGTTAATGCAGGTTATCTTCAATCTCCTCCTGCTCTCGAAAGTAAATTCATTACACTCTTTGATCGTGTTTTCATTTCGAGCTTAAATTATGAGTTCTGGATATCTCGTCCAAGATATATTGCTTTCCTAGGGAGGGGGAGATATTAACAATTTGGCTTGCTCGAGGATATTTGCGCATAAATAAGGGCGTTATTACGGCATGAGATCTTCTTTGTGTTGTTGCCGCGGATGCGGTTAATGAATTTATTCGCACAATTGAGATTTTCAGGAATTCATTATTTCGTGAGATCGACAAGACCCTGTTCCTGCTTGTGAAAGTAATTAAATATCTAAAACATTGGAATATATGGCATTGAAGATTTTCAGTTCACAACTAAGAAGAAGAAATACAAAATTTCTTGTCATGTTTGAAATAAACTTGAAATTCGTCATTATTGTATATCGACTTGACTGTAAATTCAACTTGAGTATTTATCGGAAAAATGTATCAAATAAGTCCCTCAAATGAATCGCAGTTTTCTTTAGAACCGGTTTTTGTGGTTAAGTTGAGTGACTCCTATTCCTAGAGATATTATTCCAAATGAGGATTGGTACATTCATTGTTTGATTGATTTCTTGACCCGAATGATTCAGTTGACGTCTACATTCTTCGATTCAATCTTCCCATAACTACCGAAAGGTATAACCAGAAGTTGTGGTGGAACCTAACCTTATGGGCCCTTCGGATCCCTGGGCATTGGACGCCCACAAACGCGCCCAGTAGATCAAAGAATCAGGGATATAGCTATGCTGCGAAGAGAGTATGTCTCAAGCAAAAGGAGGCAATAAGAGCCTTATCTAGGGTCTGCAGAACAACAGGCTGCAAAAAACCTTTAAAAAAAAAGAATACTCACTCTACCATCTGTGCACCTATATACTGAGTAGCCTAGTATATACACTTGAGAATGGCCAAAGATGTTCTGCTCTAGGGGACTTCCATCAGTATGACATGAGGAAAAGAGGTGACTTATTCCACCTCACCGAACTCAGATAGTGACAAACTATATATTCATTAAATTATTCAACAAGATACCGAACTATCTGAAGATATTATCCAGTAATCAATTTGTGGAAGAGATGAAAGAGATCTCATTGAAAAAACCTTTTATTAAGTTGATGAGTATTTTGCATTGAAGTTTTAGAAATATTAATGTGCTATTGTGATTGCGGACTTTTCAATGTTCTAAGAGAATTTCCAAATTCCTCTTATATACATATGTCCATTTCGACTTACCATGTATTTTTTTTTTAAGTTTATAAACAATCACTGTTATAATTATAATTATTACTCAAATCGGGGTCGTTGCGGCTCTGTTAGCCTTCCGGGAACTGCGATCAATTTGATCTTTTGTTCTTAACCCTACCTATTCATAAAAATCCAGGGAGGCCATCGATACGGTTAACGAAACCGCCGACTCCCTTAGGAGCCTTGGCTATTACTTCGTGAGTATCCAGAACTTACTTTTCCATGTGAGTGGTTCTTAGGCCAGTCAGCCTCGAACATTTGCAGACTATGTGTTTGGCTGTTTCTACTTCATTTTCATTTCCATAGAGCCAACATATCTTATTTGCTAACTTACCCATGCGGTACAAAAGGTATATGACAGTATCCTGTCAGTAGCCTCAGCTCAGCTCATGGTAGCTTCAGAAGCTTCCTGGTATAGGTCGGTGAAAGCAACACAATTTTTTTGCCTGAGCAAGACCCAGAGTGTTTCTCTAGAAGGGTTTTCTCTTCTCCCACTCCCATTGTTGGACCGCTGTTGAAGATCTTTATTCAGGCAAACAGTGTGAATTACAAATAGTGCAAGCGTACAATTCAATGGTACATATAGGTAAGTATATCACAAGGTAACGAATGGAATGTAGGCAGTGAACAATGGTATAAGTGAAAATCAAAAATTATCTCTGATAACGCTCAACCGTTCACTCTCACACACTTAGAGCGAATAGGCCATAATCCCGAACACGAACACATGCAACACGCACAAAAGATCAATTACGTTTTGTGAAACTTGCCAGAGGTAGCAAACAATGAAATGCTAATACCACGCTCTGTGTCTGAGATCTTTGTGGATGGACCATCATCGTCGTAGAGTTGTCATCAGGAGGTCCCTTCTAATTTGCATGGTGTCTATTGTGAGGGCTTGAAGAAGCGCACTGCATTTTCGGCACTAAAACCCCCTTGCTCCGATAATGAAGAGTAGGACTCTGATGCTCTTGCCAGGATTACTTGCTGCCAACACCTCCAACAGCTCTGGCTGATCATATGTCGCTCTCATCAGATGATATGTTTCAGAGAGCGACCTAGGGGCCTCCCATGACACCCCCACGTCTGCAACTATCACATCTGTACCTTTAGTACAGACCATATCGGGCTTGTTGAGCCTGCTGTCCTTGATGTGAGGCTCCTCGACAACCTCCCACCCCTCCTTTCGGGCTACGTCGACGATCCTCCTCACGACAAAATTGTGTCTGTTCATCCGCTTGGTAAAGCCAAGTGGGCATTGTTGGAGCATGTGGAAAAGGGACTCCATCTTGCCGTAACCAACTCTGCACATCCTGGATTCACGGGGGCCATACGGCAGCCCTCTCGTGGGTAGCGATTTAGTTCTCAGCTTGATCGCTGAGATGTAGTCCTTCCCTGACCACACCATCGGCGGTGAATAAACGTAAAAATTTGAGGCACCGTCGTTCTCAGCTTGTCCTGTACCTCCTCCATAGAATGATTTCTCCAATATTTCTGCATTGTTCTTGTCGACCGCATGCTTGGTGTTGAGATGTGGCTTGATCATTTTTCTCACGCGGTCGGTCCAGGAAATATTAGATGTCATTACTCCATCAAAAAGTTCACAGGATCGTTTCGTTTTCTCTACTCTAGCCATTATGATTATTGGGATATTGGGATCTTCCTGGAGAAGGAGAACACACGAAGACCCCCCAGATGTACGGGGGTATACAGACTTTCATCGATTATGTGTACAGGCAGTCTTTCCCGAACTCACAGAAAGGCTCAGGACTAACAGGTGTTAATCTCGATATTTTTTCGCAAGTTCATCGTCATTTCTCCTTCAAACCCGCAATACCCAAAGTATAGTTACTTTATTCCAACCCCCACTGTTACAGTAGTCATAAATGTTTACAAGCAATATTTCAAACCTTTATATGGATGATATAAAGGAGACCAAAACTAAAATTTCCTTGGAAATTGAATTATCGTCCACAACTTCAAGATCTACAACTAGAACATTAACGCTTTACGATTCCGCATAAATATTCAAGCACCGAAGGAAAATTGTCGAAGCTGTCCCAGCCTCCTTGATCCCATAAATCCGCCGATATTTCCGAACTGCGACAATCGTTCGAATTTCACCTAACCTAACTGGATAGCATCAACTTAACCGCAATGGCAGCGTTATTTATACGTGACCTTTCAAGTCCTCAGTTAATTTTCTCGGTATTCCAAGCTCAGGCTGGACGTAAACCTGTAATGGAATTATTAGTTTCCTTTCTCAACGTAAATTTCAATTTCGCATATTTCATCCTCGACCCGTTTCGGGAGTCTGAGATGAAAATTTCAGGGGCGGTTTTGGGCGAGGAGGTAATCAGACTCAATTTTTGTCCGGGCTAAACCACCGCCAGATTTATGGTTCTTACCATCAGACGTAAATAAATTGAGGTAGCGTGGGGAGGTGATTTTAGAGCTGGGAGTTGTGGATTGATTAAGGACAGTGGTGGTGCATGAATATTGGGATTAATTATGCCTAAGGGGTATGTAGATGTGGATGCGGCATGAAAAAGCATACTTTTCCTATAATTTACTATTTTACTATTTATTTATGACATGTAGAGATACAAGCATAAAAATGCACCATCAATATTACGTGGTAAGTCACAACAGCAAAAATTTACAAATAGGTATATAACATAGGACGTATTTCAAACAAACTATTTCATGACATTTCAAGATGAAAATTCCCTCAAGTCGTAAATTGTTTCCTTGAGTAACAAATTTTTCACCTTCCCTTTAAATTGAGCGAATGGAAGCGTTTTGAATTCTTGGGGGAGTCTATTATAAAGTTTAACCGCAGTGTAGTTTGGACCTTGTTGGATCTTCTTTATCCTGGAGTGAGGTATCACCAGTGAGCTTTTTCCTCGAGTGTTATGTTCATGGTAATTTGAGCCCGCTGGATACTGCTTCAGATGTTGGTGCACATAGCTCACTGAGGCAAGTATATAGGCAGATGTTAAGGTGAGCAAGCCCTCCCTTTTAAATACCTCCCGACAGCTTTCTGTACTTTTCATACTGAAAAGTACTCAAATGGCCTTCTTTTGTTGTAGCAGGACTCTTGAAGCATCGCTGCACTGTCCCCAAATTATTATTCTATATAGGGTCTGAATATATTACTGACTAATTTAATACAAGGTTCCAATAATGTAACTGTGATCTTGGATGACGACCATAAGTAGATCCAAAGATCTGATAATATATTATTATTATATCTGATCTATCCTCGAATTTAGCCTATACGCATAGGATATAAACTCCTCTCGCCGTCGGCTTTCTTACTCCCCGTTAAGTGGAATATTCACTGAAACACAGATATTTAAAATATGATAAAGATAGAGCTCGGTCGTGTCCGGTCCTTGTAGTTCCCCTGGTCCTCGTGTAACTTCTGGTGCTCTTTCACATGACCTCGCCGATCCTTGGACCTGTCCGTCACCTCCTAGCAATTTTTCATCGTCCTTGCAGTACCTAAAAGAACATCTTTTTGCATTATATTACAAATATACTAACTAAGTCCTAATTTCTTGATATTCCTTTTAAGATTTTTTGGTACTATTCCAGTTGTTGAGATGATAATTGGAATAGTTTTTGTTGATACCATTCCCCATCGCCTCATCTGAAATTCGAGGTTCCTATATTTTGACATTTTTTCGAACTCCTTTTGACGCAGGTTGTTATTTGGTATTGCTACGTCGATGAGTATTACTGTCTTTCGATGTTTATCGACTAGTTATATATCTGGTCTATTGTGAGGGACTGTTTTATCAGTCAAAACTGTACGATCCCAGTACAGCTTATAGCGTTCGTTTTCCAGGATGGTCTCCGGTTGATACTTGTAGTATGGCATTTTTCCAAAATTAATTAGTTTTAATATGGTGGCCAATTCTTGGTGTAGTATCTTTTCTTCTGCATCGTGTCTGTCAAACATTGGACATCCTTCTGTGATATGTTGGAATAACTCTTTGCTTGGGCACCCATATCGGCATCAATCGTCAGTAATAGTTCGATCCTTTATGATATGCCTGCAGTAATTTCTCGTTGAGATCACTTGATCTTGGATGGCTAAAAGAAAACCTTCCGTTTTTGGATACATCGCACCTAATGTGAGCCAATAGTTCGACGCTTCAATGTCGACATGATCCTGGTTCACCTCGTTGAAATGTCTTCTATGCAGGGGCTTCTCTCACCATCTTTGCAGTTTTTCTTGGATTGTCTGGTGGTTGTATGACAATTGCTCCTTGTGCAGTTGTAAAGGTGTTGATTCGTCTGCTTCACACAGTACTTTGTAGATCTCTGACGTGCCTGATTTGTCTGTATGTTCGTAGGCATTCAATTTGACCATGGGCAAGTTCCATGATGTCTAGCAGACCTCTGCCTCCTTCATTCCTCGGCAGTGTCGTCCTCTCAATGCTGCTTTTCGGATGGTGCTTGTGTGCTTTCGTCATCAAGGTTCTCATTTTACTTGGGCTTGACTTGAAATTAACTCAAGTTCATGTCATGTAGTAGGTTATCAATGTCACATCGAGTACTTGATAAATAATTTAATCGCTAATAAATCACCTCAGATAGATCTTTGGATCTACTTCAACATAGTAGTCATTATTATGATAGCAATGTGAAGTACTGGAAAGTGTGTCATTTTCGTAGGTAATGATACACGGTTTGACTAGATATTCACGGAACTAACACACTTTCTACATTGCAATCATAAACCACAAATCGAATCACCCTTTATAACCGAATTATACAGGGTGGCCATTTGAAAACGAAACAGACGAGATTACAGACGAAATAAAGTTTTTCGATAGAAATGCTCGGACAGGTCGATTTCTGTTTCGAGGGGGACAACTTAAGATGTAGGTTACGGACGCATAGCGCTTCAACCCTTGCTGCTACAACCCCCACCCCCAATTTTTGAATAGGGAAGATGTGGTGAGTGATACCTCAATTTAAAGGTATTTTTATACTGATTTCAGCACAGTAATTGTTTTTTCATTTAATGCATTAGTTCTCGAAATATTCATGCGTTAGTTAGGAAGGAAGCCACAGTCATGGTTGTTTTGAAGCTCAAAATGTCGATTTTTCACAAAACACTACAAGTGCCATGAAAACACCACTTCATTTTCAAATACTTAGTTAAGAATATTTCGAGAACTAATGCATAAAATGAAAAAACAATTACTGTGCTGAAATCAGTATAAAAATACCTTTCAAATGAGGTATCACTCACCCCATCTTCCCTATTCAAAATTTGGGGGTGAGGGCTGTAGTAGCAAGGGTTGAAGCGCTATGCGTCCGTAACCTACATCTTGAGTTGACCCCCTCGAAACAGAAATCGACCTGTCCGAGCATTTCTATCGAAAAACTTTATTTCGTCTGTAATCTCGTCTGTTTCGTTTTCGAATGGCCACCCTGTATACGTAACAAAAAAAAAGTTAAACATGAACGCCGAATCCTTGGCTTCCCTAACCTACCCCGCCCCCTTCCAGCAACACCCATAATTGAATTTCGTGAACAGGAAATCGAACAAAAAAACCACCCCCTTCAAATCCCTCCAAAACATCCATCACCCGACACACTACAAACATCAACATCCGCAATGTTTTTACACAATCAGTTACACCTACTCCATCCAAACATTACCGAATCACGAAACCCGATAACTTATTCCGATTTCTAGACTTGAGTAAACAGAAAATCGAACGGAAACGTTAAATTATGCCATTAGCACCGCCACAAATTGTAGGAGGCCTGGAGAGCAGGGTTTTTCTGTTTTTCGTCGCGCTGAACGAGTAAACGACGTTGTGAAGTAGGTAGGTGAAATCCGGAAGGAGAGAAACCATGAGAAGAAAGGCGTCTTATCGAATATTGGCCGATACCTTCAGGGATTTCACCGAGCAGACTAGCATACACGGTCTCAAATACGTGTGTCAGAGAAACATAAGTTTGTCGGAAAGGTAGGTGCTTTGAAATGGAAAAACGATGCTAGGTTTGTCCAGACAGGGACCTTTGGGTGGTCTGTCTAGAAGATATCCAGAGTTTGTTTTGATGTAAAGGGCGTGACAATTTAATTTCGCCGTTGAAAATCGTGTATTTTGTTTGACATATTAGGCCAATTGAAGAGAACCCGGTATGATGCACAGATGGCGGTGCTAGTATTAAATCCATATGATTTTCAGTTAGTACCAACCTCCAAACGATACGTGCCAAATTTGACAGCAGTCTGACCATTAGTTTGTGAGATATTGCGTTGTGAGTGTAGCTACTTTTGTCATTTGAAAAAAGTTGGAAAAAAAAAGAATTTTGTGTGCTGATAAAATATTGCTTTTGAAGGAAAAAAATACAGTTGAAGCAAAATCTTGGCTTGATGGAGACTTTCCGGGGTCTGCACCAGGAAAATCAACAATCATATGCTAAGTTTAAACGTGGTGAAATGAGTACCGAAGACGGCGAACGCAGTGGACGCCCAAAAGAGGCTGTCACCGACGAAAAAATCAAAAAAGTTCACAAAATAATTTTGGATGACCGTAAAGTGAAGTTGATCGAGATAGCAGACATTGTGAAGATATCATCTGAACGTGTACATCATATCATTCACGAATATTTGTACATGAGAAAGCTGTATGCAAAATGGGTGCCGCGAGAGCTCACAATCGATGAAAACTAACAACGTGTTAATGATTCCGAGCAGTGTTTGAAGCTGTTTTAGTGCAATAAACCTGAATTTATGCGTCGATATGTGACAATGGATGAAACATGGTTCCATCATTTCGATCCAAAGTTCAATCGACAGTCAGCTGAGTGAACTGCACACGATGAAACGAATTCAAAGTGAGGAAAGTCAGTCAGCTGGCATGGTTATGGCAGCAGTATTCTGGGATGCACAAGGTATGATATTCATTGATTACCTCCAAAAGGCCAGACCATCAACAGCGATTATTATATAGCATTATCGGATAGTTTAAAGGATTGAATCGTTAAAATTTGAAGTCCCATTTGAAGAAATAAAAGTTGCTGTTTCATCAAGACAATGCACCATGTCACAAATCAATGAAAACAATATTAAAATTGCATGAATTGGGCCTCGAAATGCTTCTGCATACACCGTTTTCGCCAGATCTGGCCCCCAGCGACTTTTTCCTGCTCTCAGACCTCAAAAGAATCCTCGCTGGATAGAAATTTAGCGCCAATGAAGTAGTAATCGCCGAAACTAAGGCCTATTTTGAAACGAAAGACGAATCGTACTACAAAAATGGTATCGAATGGTTCGAAGATCGCTATAATCTCTGTATCGCCCTCGAAAGCAAGTATGTTGAATGATAAAAACGAATTTTGCCAAAAATAGTAATTTACGTAACAAGTCCGGAAAATAGGGTTTTTTTGGACGAATAGACAAAATTCCAGGACGAGCGTAAGCGAGTCCTGGAAGTCTGTGAGTCCAAAAAAACCATTTTCGGGCGTGTTGCGGACAATATTTTTTGGCAACCATGTAAAATAACACTATCGCTGCTGCTTTCCATATTTTATTGCGATTGCGATAAAAAAACATGCAAATTTTTGACAACTAATTTCATATGAACTGTCAGCCGTTACCTCGGTTGCTATGGATTCTATGATTCTTTTCCGGCCTAGTCCGGGAAGTACGTACTTTCCGGACTAGGCCGGGAAATGCTACTTTCTCAGAGAAAAAGCGTCCGGGAAGTGAGCACTTCCCGGACGGTTGCCGAAAAAAGTGTTTTACTATGGTAGACCGGGGACTTTTCAATAGGCCTGTTATGGCATTGCTTATCCGCGCTAAGTGCTTGTGAAAATCTTCCTTTTCTGTGTTGAAAGTGTTTTATCACCAGATGAATCTAATGATTTTTCTAGAATATTTTGGGCTCTGGTAACATTTTGTGGTGTAGCAATGGCAATCTTCATGACGACATTGTTCTGGAATAGATATACCAGTAACCCAACGAGGACAACAATAACCACCTTGCATGCACCAACACTTGCTATGCCTTTTCCTGCGGTAACAATCTGTAATGAAAACCTGGTTCTTGAATCCAAAGTGAGGACTTTTGTCAAAACCCTGTAAGTTCAGAGGCAAAATACAAAAAAGTTGAAGGAATTGTGTACTTCATTTTTGAATTTTAGTAATGTATAGGTGAATCAATAACAACAAAATTGAAAAAAAAATTGGGTCCATGAATCCATGAACTAATTTTTGATGCATTTAATGTGTTCAAAAACGCCACCGATATGTTTCTGTCAGCTTTAGTTTTTGAGAAATAAGTTGATCGATGTTAGTCCTGATACTAGCTAAAAATAAATTAATAAATATATCTCCGAAGGCCAAAATTGAAATTTACCGCTAAAAATTATAAAGTAACAGTTACTCAACCCATATAAGCAAAAATAAATTCGATAGAATGAATTCCAGACGATTAGCAGTTCCAAATGAAGGAGAAACATTTAACGATTGCACTAGTTTTGAAAAATCAAATACAAAGAACATCAATGGGCACTTTGTCATCAATTTCCTCAGAAGATTCCTATTTGCAGTCAATGTTCAAATGTCTTCAATGGAAAACCATTTTCCAAATCAAAATATCAATATAATTATATTTTTCTAATTTTCACCTATGAAGTGACAACTCTTTGAAGTTTTGAAACAATAACACAAATAACTGTTCTCTCACGTAGCAATAAAATAGAGTACCATCTCTGGATTGAATTAGCTTGCTCCAGAACGTTCAATGCAATTTATTTTGCGTGATTGGAATGACCCAACTTTAGAACTTCATCATAATTAAGTCAATACATTTCTGTTAAATTAGCACTGCACATTCATTGCATCAGACAGGAGAAAATTAGTTCATAGAGTTTGAGGCGTGAATGATACAGGCAATGAACGTTCAATTTTAAATGTTTTCTAAAAGCAGTTTTTCTATTTCTGGAAACGTCTTTTACCTAAAGAGAATATTTACACCAAAATCAATTAATATTAGATAAGAATTGTAGAAGTAAAGACTGTTAGGTGGATGGTGTATATGGCAGGGAACACTTAGTTGCCATACTGATGATTCCAACAGTGGTTCCTAGATTGAGATTGAATATGCCTTGCCAAAGTATTTTTCATTTTAGGAAATACGACAACATCAGTGAAGACGATTTAGTTGATTTGTTCTTTCAACTACAAGCTTTCACCAACTCCGATCAAGTGTACTGGAATTTACAGGACCTGAAGTCACTACATTTTTTAATGAGTGAGAACAAATACAACTTGGAGGATGTCTTGCGAGAAGTTGGACCGAATTGTAAAGAGATGTTAATGAGCTGCCAATGGAATTTCAGGATAGTGAATTGCGTAGAGGTTTTTAGGGATACTTACACAAAATTGGGATTATGCTGTACTTTCTATGGGCATTGGAGGTAAAAAGTGTCATCAAAAAATAAAAATACACACCAAATCGTCAAAAGTTTTGCCCCCCCAGGTTTCTAAAGAAATTAGAAATCTGTGTTTTAGAAATGAAATGAATACTCTCCTCTATTTCAACTGCAATTTATTTGTTAGAAAATCTTTGTTTTTTACTCTTTGCTTTATGCAGGATGTGACAAAATAGGAAAAATGAGAAAAAATCTAAATGTGTTGATTAATTATAGTAAATACATTTGATTAATTATAGTTATTTCACAATTGAATCTAAATTCAATAGTCCGTATTACCACCTCTATTTTCAATCAACTGCCCAATACGCCTATGCATCCCATGAATCAAGTCATCAAGTTATATCGTTCTATTCTTCCTGAAGGCTGAGCTCAATTCTTGAAAAGATGAAGGTGGGTTTTGGCGTTTGAATATTGCTCTCCCTAAGTAATCCCATACGTGCTCAATTGGATTCATGTCTTGTGAGATTGCTGGCCAGTTCATTCTCTGGATATTGGTCTCTCGAAGAAAGTTTTGAATTCTTCGTGTGCGGTGGGGGGCATTATCATCCTCATCAATGAAATTATCAATAATGTTTTGTACATATGGCACTAGTCATTGTTCGTTCAACGATAATAAGAGGGGTACGCCGACCGAACATTATATCCCCCCAGCATAATTTTGATCCGCCTTGAAAAGGCACAACTTTACGGGAGGAATTGAGTCACTCTAGTCGGCCTGGACCTCTCTAAACCCTTTCTCGTCGACTATCATTTTAAAAATCGAATCGTGACGGATCCGAAAAAAGTACGTTGCTCCATTGTGGTAAAAGCCAGTCTGGTGGTGTTCTGCCCGTTGCCGACGGGTAGCTCTATTTACAGGTGATAGCCGAGGTATTCTTAAAAGTCTTTTAGCCCTTGAATTTGAGAAATCTACCGTCTCCTTATGGTAATAGTTGAGACTACTTGTCTATAGGACCTCAAAAAATGACTTCTAAGGGCTGTTACAGCTACCGTTCGATTCCTTCGAGTAAAATTTATGAAATAATTGTCTTCCCTAGCAGATGTTATTCTGGATCGACCAGGCTCCGGTCTCCGGGTAACGCTTCCGGTTTCCAGGATAAGGGCCACCGTGCGCTTTAGTTCGTGGACTATTCAAATGTTGTGCCAACTGGTAATCGACGAAGCTTCTTGATATAGGACTACTCTATATTCTTGCCCGGTCAAACTGAGAAATTGGATGTCCCGGCATTTTCCACGGAATATTCTCAATATCACAACTCTCGATATTCGCTGACAACTGATCTACTTTAGAAAACACCTGGATTCTTCCGCACAAGAAACATTTTTTGCTGATTCATTGTTTTCATTTGAGTGATTTCAAGTAAAGATTTCACACAGAGAATTGTCATGTTGAGAGTTGATAAGGAGGGCCAAGACTTTTGACGATGTCAACAAGAGTCATCTTTGAATTTCAATTTCATTCGAGTGAACCGTTTGTTTTATTTCACTGTGATTATTTCTAAAAGTGTTTGTTTCTCAACAGGTTGAAGAATAAACGAACCTATACTGACAACTATGGAACTGAAGGAACATTGTCATTGGTCATAAATCCAAAAATTGAGAAAAATACCTATATCCAAGGCGCTGGCTTGAGGGTAATGAACACAATAGTTAGTTACTTTTCAACAAGTTGAATAAAATAACAAGAAAATAATGTATCTGTAGAGTGAGATCATTGAATCTTCATATGTCCAAGAGCGAGAAAAGAATCATCAATTGAATTTTTGATATCGATTATTGATTAAACTTTAGTGAAATTTTTCACTTTCTAATTAATTAATTGACTAGTAGATACGTTAATGAATATCTAACCTAGAACCTCTCTGAGGAAATGATTCTGTCAAAATATATTTTTACAGATTCTCTTCCACGATGCCCTCAGTTATCCAGATTTTCGAGCATTGAAGAAGATTATAACCACCGGTACCCAAACTCAGATACAGATCTTCGGAACCAAGATACTATGCAGTTCAGGAGTGTCAGAGCTATCTCTGGAACAAAGAGGCTGTGTATTTCCAGGAGAGGTGAAAGTGAAACACTTCTCCACATACTCTGATGCAAATTGTCTCATAGAAAAAGAAGCTTATGAACTCATGGATGCTTGTGGCTGTGTCCCATATTACTACGATTTTTCAGGTTAACGATTTCATTTTTGGAGTTGATGAGGGATTTGAATTAGAAGAAAAATCATTTTTCACTTTTGGAAAGAATGTAGCATCCTCATATCGAGGAACTTGCCAACTGAATTAGTTTAGTATGATGTGAAGATTTTCATTTTTGACAGTTTTCACTTGAAGTTTAGCTTTTTACCACAGTAAGCAAGCATTTTTGCAGGTTTTTAGGTTCTATTCATTAAAACTCAAAGCTGTATTTCGACGTAATGAATGATGGTTCTCTGCTGATGCGGTATTTATATTCTCTACACCGGAAAGGGCGGAGCTAAGAGGTTCATCCCCTCCTCATCTGAGAGATTCCGAAACCTTTTTACCCATGCCATACATAGTTCCAAAGCGCTGCGATCACATATTCATCTCCAATTACATTCAGTTGAATATGTAAATTTTCGAGTTTACTTAAGCGATTTTATATTTCAGAATTTCCCAAGTGTAACATCCTTCAGCTTCCCTGTTTCATCCAGGCTTCAACCAGTAAGTTTATTCAATAAACCTTCTCAAATTCTGATGAGCCTCATTCCCAGGAAACGGAAGCTGGCAAGATTTTAGTAATGATTGTCCGGCTTCATGCGAGGATACTCTGTATGAGGTGAAAACAACCCAGGTCAAGTTGGAGAAAGGAGATTTCTATTACATTCATTCTAGGTAATGGCCACATTCAAGAGTTAGTTCAAAATGTGAATTGAATAAACAAAATCGATAAGAGAATATGAATAACTTAACTTAAACTCTCAACTTGGTGACTTGGAACTGTGAAGAGTATTAGAAATCACAAGAATAAGGAAGAAGAAATACTCAATATTTCTGCGATTACAGATCAAATGGTATTGAGAGTTTGCGTGTGTATAAAGAGGAACCATTACAAGATTCTTGCAAAATTTCATTTGGATAACGTCATCAGAACCATAAAGAAACTTAAGCAGAATATATTACCACCCTAATCAACCTATGTACCTGGGAAGAGAGCTTTCTATCTTGCAAACCGGAACACTAGCTGTTTATACTTGTGCCCAAGAGTGTCTCAAACGAAACCTCAAAGAGGCTCATATTTACATCACTACGGACTGCGAGGCCACGCTGAGATACCTAGACTCATATAGCCAGGGGTCCCTACTGACAAGGGAGTGCCGTAATACCATAAAGCAACTGGCCAAAAGGAAAAAAGCAACTCTTCCATGGGTACCGGGGCATTGAAGTATTGAAGGAAACGAAATAGCCAATGAACTTGAAAAAATGGCATCAAGGTTAATACGTGTTGGTCCTGAACCCTTTTGTTGGATTGAAATAGACCAAAATTAGGCAGACCTCAAATATTGAGAGTGGGACAATAAAAGAAAACCATCTGGAGAAATACTCCGGGTCTTGCTCAGGCAAAGAAATTTGTGGTGCTTTCCCCGACCCATACCAGAAAGCTCCTGAAGCTACCACGAGCTGAGCTTCGGGTGAAGGTGGGACTGCTGACAGGACACTGTGGTTGCCTGTTGTTCCGCATGGGTTAGTCAGCAGATGAGATCTGCAGACTCTGTGGAAAGGAGGTAGAAACAGCCGAATACATAGTGTCCAAAAGCCTGAGGCTGACTGGCCTAGGAACCACTCACATGGGAAAGTCAATTTTAGAAACTCATAAAGTATGCTTCTAAAGATGTCGACGGCCTTCCTGGGTTCGTATGAAAGTAGGGTTAGGAACAAAAGATCAAATTGGTCGCAGTTCCCAAAAGACTAACAGAGCCGCAACGTCCCCGATTCAGAGAATAATAATAATAATGTACCTGATGTACATATGGCAAAGCCAGTAACATAATTTACAACTTTTAAGTGTGATAGAAGGACAATCGACATTGCCGAATCAATAGTGATTATCACATAACGTTATTAGAGCGATAGACATGAAAAACAAAGTCCAAAAGAAAATGAATTCTGTTTCAAACAGATAATGCAAATTAAACGGGTTAGGTCCGGGACATATCCAACTAGATTGAAATCTTGTCAGTGCATATAGCACAACAACGCTAGGCTTTGTACTGAATTTGTTGTCAAAATAATAGTCAGAACCATAGGAAATTCAAATGGAATACAAAAATAAGAAAATTTCTCACGAAAAATCAGGAGATTCTGAATGATCTTTTATTCATACGCTAAATGCGTCCTAAGAGATCATATATACCTATTTGTAACTCTGTGGTCCCTAAGAGCTCAGTTGTCGCTTGAACGAACGAGCGTCCAACCATCATTTTTTTGTTCTAATATCGGCACACCCTGTAACTCCGAAAGGCCGAAACATAATGTTCAATACCCGCTTAATTGGCAGATTAAAGAACATTGCATAATAATGATCGTAAATAGGAAAACAAACGTTTCGACGACAGAATACTGGTCTTAACGTTCATTGTATACCATTAGATGTTTGCGGGGTAATGTGTTGCACTAAATTCACTAATGGAGGGTAAACGCATTGGGTCCCCAGCGCGCTCCATAAATTGCTTCGTTAGATTTAAGCGTAGTTAACGTTCTCCCTAATGCTGGAAACACGGGAATCGAAGACAACTGGGATTTTTACGATAGAGAGGGAGTTCGATGTACGGGACTCTTGAAATTACTAAATATCTTTCGGATAATGCCAAGAGGAAAACTGCTCGACGGGTTTTTACGAAGGTAGAACTTTTATCTACGACTTATACAGGGTGGCCAAATTTCATTAGGTGATTTTACAGGAAATTTGGAGAGGGATTAAGCAACCTTATTATTCTCCTCTTCAATCAAAAAATTTCTTTTAATACAAAAACCTGTAATTGACGACCGCAAGGCATGCTTATGATGAAAGTCTTTTACTTTGAATCTCCACAACTGGCACCGGCAGTGCCATACCAGTTTTTTCTCGTAGGTACCAAAATCAACTGGTGACCTACTTGCTTAGGTCTCACATATATGGAACCTATCTATGGAGAAACTCTACCTACGAACTAGATATCCCCAGGGCATTAAATCGAGTTTGGCACCAGTGACTCCTCACCAAGCTTCCATCTTATGGTTGCCCCCACCATATTGTTATCTGCTGATAGCAGGTCTGTCCATATAGTGGTCAAAGGAGTTTCATCTGACTCTCTACCCAAAATGCAGGTGTTCCGCAGGGGTCTGTTCTGGCTCCACCTTTTTTCCTACTTCATATCAACAATATGAAGTAGTGATATGCTGAAAGCAACTTTGAACCCAGTATACAGCTTCGATGAATATAATACCCTCCATACCACGTTTTCCTCATGGGCTCCCATACCAGTCCACCATACAGAAACGAACGCAGAAGAAATGTCAACTACCTACATAAATAAAAACTTGGCAACAATTCTGGAATGGGGATCCAATAACTTGGTAGAGTTTTCAGGAGTAAACATACGATTGAAGTCATCGATATCAATGGTATCGGCAATAAAAGTAATGTGAAATCAATTGCAAAAAGTGCATCCCAAAAACTTGGTCTTCTATTTTGTGCCAGGAGCCATTTCACTCTGGGTCAGCTGCTTATGGTCTATAAGGCACAGATTTAACCAGTCTTGGAGTTGTGTTTCAATGTTTGGAGAGAAGTACCTAGAACTATTGGATTCAGTCCAAAATGGGCAATTCGTCTCGTCTGTGATGCCTCGCTTATAAATAAGTGGGCAATGTGGTTTTATTTTATGGTTATCTTTATGGGCGATGCTCTACTGAAATGTGAGCAATCATTTCTCTGGCTGCATATTTGAGATTGACCCATAGTGTTCAGTCTTCACACCACTTCGTGGTAACTTTGGAGACCTGCAAAACATCTCTAAAGACTCGTTCATCCAACGAACAGCGAGGCTTTGGAACACATTGCCTATGAAAATATTTTCCGAGGGTAAAACCTCCAAAAATTTTGGAACAACTCCCAACCTTTTTTCTTTTGGTTTTCACGATGTTCTTCGAAAATTACAGGATATCCCCTTTCTTGAGATGGAGAGCAAAAAAAAGCTACCAAAAGATACATGTCGAATTTTCTGAATGAAGAGTTGAATCTGCATCGAGAATATTAGAGGTGAAGTGACGTTGTATTCATTGTTGTTTAAAAAATGGATAAAACGAGTTTATCGAGCTTACACATACCTAAACTCGAACTGCCATATATTCAGGGGTTGATTTGAAATTTCTTCTACTTCGCGAATTCCAATATTCATCTTATTGATAACAATAAATCGAAGTTGCGAATATAGTCCACAGAATATTGAATTAATCTCCTTCCTTTCAGAGATTACATCGAAAACCTAGAAGAGCATACCACCCAGCTCAAGATATATTTCGTGAAATTCCAAAAAATCCTTCAACGGGACCTCTTATTCTCAACGGTGAGCCTGATTGGTGAGTTTCGACTCGAAACAGCCATTGCAAGCGACATGAATAGAATTCCTGTTTCAGCATCTTTCGGAGGCATATACAGTCTTTTCATAGGTTGCAGCGTAATAACAATTTGTGAAATAATCTACTACTGTACCCTGAGGTTGCTGGTTAAGAAACACATCTCGGAAAGGCAAATTGATTCGAGGAAATGAGGCCTTGCAACTTTTATTCTGTTATTTATTTATTGTATGCAGCAGGATAGAATTCGTTCTTTTTAATGTTCGAGACTTTATACACAGTTTTACGTTTTAGACTTGAAGAAGCTTCCCAATTTTTGCAGTTAACTGCCATTCCAGGGAAAAAAATTAGTTAATATCAATAATCAATTTTACTGAAATAATTATTATAGTGTATAATGATGGAAAAATCACTGTTTCAGATTTAGCATATTCTAATACTCCCAAAATATTTTACTGTAACTTCTATCACTTTGTCTAATATGCTTGAGATGTATATAGTAGGTAGATAAATATAGTAGGTATCATAATATTGTGATTAATTAGAATATGTAAGAATGCATACTCAATAGTCTTTCTCTGTTCACGATATGCCGTTAATATCTGGTGCCCCCCAGGGTTCTGTTCTTGGTTCTATATTATTTTTATTGTTCACTTCTGACTCCACCAGTTTACTCTATTCAGCCTGTTCTATGTTTGCAGATGATACTAAAATTTATAACTTTCCTCTGTCTAACTATGATAGCCTGCAACGTGACCGGCATGAAATTAGTGTTTGGTATGATAATTGGTTACTCCTCTTGACTGTAGATAAACACAGTGTACTTCATATCGGTATAAACCACCCAAGAAAGAAGTACAGCATCAGTGATATAACGCTGGGAAGTGTTTCAGGTCATTGTGACCTGGGTGTGACTATTACCGAAGATCTACACAGGTCTAACCATATATCCATTATCACTGCCAGAGCCAAACAGTTGACTTATGCTATTCATAAGTCATTTTGCGGATTTGACATTAACAATCTGAATCTTCTTCAAACCAGCTACATTAGACCATCTTTAGAGTATGCTGGTCCGGTTTGGTGGCCATTCACACCTACCGATAAACACCGTTTTGAGTCAGTGCAGCATTGGATTACTCGTAAACCATTTGGAATAACTCGTCCGTCCTATGAGGAAAGGCTC
Organism: Harmonia axyridis; assembly: GCF_914767665.1. Taxonomy (NCBI): domain Eukaryota; kingdom Metazoa; phylum Arthropoda; class Insecta; order Coleoptera; family Coccinellidae; genus Harmonia; species Harmonia axyridis. Next base: position 82,376,085 of record NC_059501.1, read on the forward strand.
AATCCTTTCCGACTGTCATCTTTTCTCTCACGACGTGAGAAAGGTGATCTGGTATTTTCCTTCCGATCACTCCGTGGTGACTTCGGTGATCGTGTTTGCGGCCTATATACCCTGAATAACAACGATTTGAGAGACAGTTCTAATTAGTTTAAAGCGCGAAGGAAAATTTAAAACCCCTCAATGCCACAGCTTTCTAACCAACACAATCTTCGAGAGATAGAACCATTTGTCGAGTGGATCTGTTCATGTAGTATATGTAAACTTTTTTTTTGTGTGTTTCTGTTTGAGTTTATAGGAATTATTTTCTCTACTCTTATATTTGAATTGATAATAAATAATAATGAAGTATAATATTAATTTTATGGCATTAAGACAAATTTTTCAATTCTGAAAAAAGTAGCCCCTCAAGCGGGACTCGAACCCACAACCTCCGAATTACTAGTCCGATGCTCCAGCCTTTGAGCTATCGGGGAAGCTGAATATTCTTCGCAATGAGGAACCACTAATCCCAGAATTGAATGTCAATATGCCTTACGAACTATATATATAATTCGCAAGGGTTGAGGAAAGTTGAAGTTAGAAAGAATATAATACCGTCAGTGATCATCGCGACTCAATTAACCTTTCCTCTTGCATCGCCGACATATAGCGACTTCAGCTTGATTCAGGTTTCTGAATCTTCCGACTTACCGATATTTCAAAGGCTGGAGCATCGGACTAGTAATTCGGAGGTTGCGGGTTCGAGTCCCGCTCGAGGAGGTACTCTTTTGCAGATTTGGAAAATTGTCTGAATGTCATAAAATTAATTTAATTTATTAACACAGATGTTAAACGATTTTTTTGTTATTTTCACCAGTAAAAGAGTAAAACTTCTTCTTCTGAAAAACTGTCACTTTAATACATAATTTTAGATTCATACTAATAATCGTGCCTCATTATTTTCGCGTAGGTGTGCATCTCTCCCGTTCCTGCTCCTGCAGTCGGTCTGTTCATACCTTTATGCAGAAACGTTTAAGACGAACAAAAGCCTATCTCATATTCAATCGTTTCGTTTTATAGTATCAATCAACTGCAAGAAAAACAATCCATAGTTTCTGAATGGACCTAATTGTAATGAAAAAAATGAAGGATTCACAATAACCGACCAAATGGCTCATCAATTAATCAAGTTGGCGTATTTCGACCTCTAACTTGAAATTTTAAACTCTCGAAGAGAAAGCGAAGAAACGAGAGTGTAAAAAAGCTTAGCATTATCACAGCTGTTTCTAATACTTTCCATTATCAAGAATTCAACACTCTACACCCTTGATGGTGCTTCAAATTACAAATGAACATTACGAATTGAAGACTGCAGCCCCTGATTTCGCTGCAGAGGAAGAACAACCAGCCGACTTCCGCACGCGTCCCAAACATGATCCAATGAATAATAAAAACTTATTCCGTCCCGTTTCCGCCGGAAACATCTCCGAGATACTTCCGAATTCTAACCTAACTTCGTTCCCTGACAACATGATCTCCAGTTTTTGCCACCTCTCAGGGGACAAGAAATATTTATATTCCTTGTACTCCTCGAATTCATTTCACCCAGCCCGCTTTAACTGTTTCTTGCAACGACGCAAGACTAAAATTAAATCCGTCCACAAGTATGGCGGTTTGCGCTTGATATGGCGGAGGGGATCAACTTTCTTGTAACATGACTTGAATTTACGGCAACATCGAGATGGCTGGTTTGCCGCAAAAAGTTCCCGGTATAAGAAAATTATTCGGGAGATGCTGCAGAGACAAAGAGAGGGTGGGTTATTCGAGTTCTTGAGCGGGTTGATGTCGAATCCAATCAACGCTTGTGGTTGTGATTTCTGAGATTAGGGGAAGAGAAGCTTGGCTTTATGAAATTTTGGATGGGAATCACAAGAAGGCAATTAGAGTGTTTGTAGCATAGTATTGTAACATTAATTGAATTGTTCAGTATGTGAATTAGTTCATACTTAATTTAGGAAAAGGGAGATCACTGAGCTACAAGAGGTGGAGTGTGGTGTGACCCATGTCTCAGTTCTCAGCCCAGTCATATTCATCTTGTTCATTGATAATATATTCGATAACATACCAGCTGACCCAACTTGTGCAAAAACAGACGATACATCTATCCTAAACAATCAATATCAAAATCCATTTTGTACGAGAAGATGAAATTTTTGAGCGAAATGGCAAGAAAGTGTGGAAACACTTTGTCTAAAAGAACTATTTTATAAATAACATATCGAAGGGTAGAAAGTTTAACCTGGAACGAGCACGTGAATAAATTATGCAAACATTTATCCATTTCTGTCACCATGATCAGGAGGATGAGGATAAATTTCAACGTCAATATCTACAGGCTGGTATACTTCTCATCCTTCCATAGACTGGCTTTATATAAAAATATGTTGCGGGAGCACAGTCATGATGTGAAAAAAGTTGTTCCGATGAAAAATAAAGCTATAAGAGTCTTATTTCAGCTGAAAAGTAGGTACATAAAACTACAGAGATGTCTTTAGTAATGAAACGGTACTAACTATAACAACAGAACTCAAGAGATAGAGACTAACAGTTTCTTGATGTAGGACAACTATTATTACCAGGTCAATTTGAGAAACTGGATAGACATCCAGACATATGCTGAGATCAGCATATTCCACGGAATATTTCCAATATCACAACTCTCGTTGTTCGCTGAGAACTGACTAACTTTAAATAAACCTGTTTTATTCCTGTTTTATTTATCGTTTTTTTTTAATTTATGGCATACATTGGTGTCACAGGAGCTATGCGTACAGCTCCCACAGCAGCGCTGGAGGTCATACTTGACTTGCCTCCCTTATATTTACATGTGAGGAAATGTAGATTGCTGGAAGCAATGAGAATTTCCCTCGATGGAAAGCTCCTACCTGGAAACTGGGTTGGACATATGAGGATATGATATGACGACGGTCATAAATGTCCTAGTGGAATAAGTTTCGTGAATTGCTTGGACAAAAAATCATCCATATGGTTTTGATGGATCAAAATCAAAGAGAGGTATTGGCATTGGGATATATGGACCTAAACTGAGGATCACTAAAGCCCTGGGAAGTGAGCGTGCTATTTTACAGAACGAGATACTGGTTGTTTACGTATGCGCTCAGGAGTGTCTTGAAATGAACCTCATGGTGGCGCATGTCTAATTCACCACGGGCAGCTAGACCACGCTGCGATTCCTGGAATCGTACTGCCAGGGGCCTCTGTTGACTTGGGAGTGCCGTAACACCATAAAGCAACTGGCCAGAGGCAATAAAGTGACTTTACTATGGGTACCAGAGCACTGTGGTGTTGAAGGAAATGAAATAGCTGATGAACTCGCAAAAAGTGCATCAAGGTAAACACCTGCTGGACCTGAGCCTTTCTGTGGGCCAGGAAAAGACCAATATAAGGCTGCGGTCTAGCAATGGGAGTTAAATAACTAGATAATCCACTGGATTAACACTCCTGGACTCACTCAGGCCAAGAAATTCGTGACGATTTCACTTACCTACCCCAAAAACCTCTTGAAGCTGTCACGAGCCAAGCTTCAGATGATGGTGATACTGCTGACGGGACACTGTCGGTACAAACATCATTTATACCGTAAGGGAAAGTCAGAAGATGAGATTAGAAGCAGAAACAGCCGAACACATGGTATGCAAGTGTCCAGAGCTGGCTGGCCTACCATTCATATGGGTAAGCCGGTACTGGATACCCGAGAGGTAACTGCCGAGGCCCCTAAGGAGGTTGTCAGTTTTATTAACGTCATTGCGACCTCCATGAATGAGAAAGTAGAGAACAGATGATCTACATGCTCGCAGTTCCCAGAAGGCTTACCGAGCCACAACGACCCCGGCTCAAGTAATAATAATAATAATATTGTTTTTATTTAAGCGATAGATTAAGTGAAGATTCCACACAGAAATAATTGTCAAGTTACATTCAACAAGTTGATAGTTGCTCATGGAAGAGGGAGCAAAGAAATGAAGAGACATACCTTTATTTTTACATAGATTGATTCAGATAAATATAAATATGTCGAGTTCACAGTGGAGAGTATAATACTGAAGTTGTAGTAACCACACTCTAATCTACATCTCATGATGATTACTTCAGTTAGTTAACTAAACGAATCTGTAAATTGGAGTCTGGTTTCAAAACCTTCCAAAATGAATATCCATCAAGTAAAACTCCGAGCAATTCAAGATTTATTACTTCTCCCCCACTAAATCTCCGTCCAAACGAATACACCCAAGAAACTCGAAACAACTTAAACTGATCCATGCCAACCCTAACAGAATTCCAGGTATTCCATAAACATTCCCGAATCCATCGTTATTCCGGAAACGGCTCGGGGGGAAACGGAAAAACTCAAGTTTGCCGAATTTGAATTCGAACTCCCCAAAAATTGAATATCCGACTGGGCATACCCTCATTCGGAAAGTTGCCTGCGAAAGGAAAAGTTCCATTCGGGACAGGATTCTAAACTTCTGACCGGGTTGGCGCATCCCCTTTCTGTTCGTTAGATCCCCGAATTTCACGGTTGGGGGAGGTACAACAATGATAAGCTGGAGTTATCTTTTTTTATCCGACTTTGAGAAAAAACGGGGTGGAAGTTGTCTGAAGCCAACTCTGAGATGGAGGGATGAGAGGAATCGTAAATATCACCTTTATTGAGGGTGGCGTTTGTTCTATTCTATTACCAGAGGTGGCTTGAATTTCTTTGCTCGAATCGCAAAATTAGGATAATTATCACTATTTCAGGGGTACTTTGCATCACGACTTTGAGGTCTTTTGTGGAAAGTCCTCCATATAGTATACCGATGGATCAAAAGCTGGGGCATCAAAATGGGGATCTCTAAAGCACCTAGGAAGTGAGCCTTCTATCTAACAACATCTAACATCAGTACACTGGCTGACTATACATGCGCTCAAAAGTGTCTTAAGAGAAATCTCTGAGGGGCACATCTTTATAACACTACGGACAGCCATGTCACGCTGAGGTACTATGGTGTACTATAGGTATGGAGGAATTAGAGGGAAAGAAGAGGCCAACACACTTGCCAGAAAAGAAGCACAAACTCCTTTCATCGGCCCGGAACCTGTCTGTGACGTAGACAAATGTACCTTCAAGAAAGTGGGTTCTGGAGGAGAAAAAACCGAAGGAGAAACACTCTCGCGGAAGCTTTCTAGTTTGGATCAATTGAAAAAGTTTATTCGAAACTTTGACTCTACGAGATCCAAGATCCACTGGATTTCTCATAGCGCATTGTCACCTTAGGAAACACTTCATGAGAATGGGTCTAACTGAAAATTATGAGTGTAGATTCTGTGGGGAGGAGGAAGAAACTCCGAATCATCTGGTGACGGAATACTTCGTCATCAAAACCTGTTTTGGACACGAAACTAGTAGAAGTGGAGAATTAGCCTCCTTGAAGTCATCCCAGATACTGGAGTTTATTAGAACTCTGGAACTGGAAGGCGAGCTTTAGATCACGTTATGGAGAAAATAGCTCTGATGAGGGACACAAGTGAAACGGAACCTCCTTAATTGAATCTAATCTAATCTAATAGGTACCTCGGCATTTCGGTATTGAAGGAAATGAAAAAGCCGATGAGATTGCGAAAAGAGCATCAAGGTTAATACCTGTTGACCCTGAGTCTTTCTGTGGGCTTGGAAAAGAACAGTATAAGGCTGCGGTCCAGCAATAGGAGTTGTATAATCTTCTGGGATAATACTTCAGGACTTGCTTAGGCAAATAAATTTGTGGTGTTTTTATTGACCAATATCAGAAAGTTCTTGAAGTTGCTACGAACAGAGCTTCGAGTAATGAGCAACTGCTGACAGGAAATAGTCAGTGCAATTATCTTTTGTACCGCATGGGTAAGTCAGCAGATGAGATTTGAAGACGATGTGGAACGGAAATAGAAACAGCTGAAAATATGGTGATATTCGAGGTTGACCACTCATATGGGAAAGACAGTCCTGGATGCCCGTGACCAATGCTCTTATGGATGTTGTCGGTTTCGTTGAAAGTATCGACTGCCTCCTTGGGTTCGTATGAATAGGTAGGGTTAAGAACAAAATATGTGATCACAGTTTCCGGAAGGCTAACTGAGCAGCAAAGGCCTCGATTCAAATAACAAATAACAGAACTATTTTGACCCTAGTCAAAGCTTCTCTCACCACAACACAATCTAAAGTTCGTTCTCCATTTCTAGTGTTCTAATGAGCTCTCCTTCAGAGCATTTTTGCATTGGCTTTACGTGGCGAGATATTGAAGGAAATGCAGAATCCAGGGAATTCCAGTGTTGAATCATTTCAAAAAGTTTCTTCGAAATATTGATACTGCGATATCTGAGAAGTATGTGGATCTTAGCAAAAATATACCTACTACATATCCTCACTGGATTCCTCACAGGGCATTGTCGCCTTAGGAAACACCTCATGAGGATTGTCTAGTAGAAAATGATTAGTTCAGACGGTGTGGGAAGGAGGAAATCCGGATCACCTGGTGTCGAAATGACTCCCCATCACTAGCCAACGCAAAATATACTTTGGATAAGAAACTTGAAGAAGTCTCCTTGAAACCATCCCAGATACTAAAGTTCATTTGAACGCTGGAACTGGAAGGCTGTAGATCACGACAGCTCTAGGGGGGCACAATATACCATTAGGTCACAGTCCAATGAAATTTTCTCAAATCTAGGCTGAACGTATTCTTAAGTGAATGCTTTTTCAGGTACCTTTTTTTCGACTAATAAATGAAAAAATAGAATTCTAAAGAACTCCAGTATCAAGGATTGCTTCAACAAGATAACGTTCTCACTTCTTCAAGTCACTTCTGAAGCATTTTTGAATAGGCTTGAAAGGAAGAGTGTTTCAGAAGGTGATCAGATGTTTCTTCCTCCTCTACACAGAATCTGCACTCGTGAGTTTCTGATAATCCTATTCCCATTGGATGTTCCCTCTTTAGGAAGCTCGAGAGTAGGTTTAGCATTTAGCAAAATTATATTTATCATTCTAGATACTCAGTATACTATTCTTCATACCAAAGCATTCAAATGTATGGATGGAAGAGCCTTTATACACAACTATCCTCTTTAACCCCATTAGCTCGAGTGCCGCCACTGCCAGTCGGGTAAACGACAGGGCATTCTCTTTAATCCGCGCCATCTATCCGCAGCAGCCTGTAACTAACGGTCCCGATTCTCTTTCCGCCCGTTTGGTCGTAACTCATTTCTCGCAGATTAGTCGGGAATTATAACTCCAATTAAGACTACTGCAAGGGGAGCGTTCCGTTCCATTCTTCGACGGATTGCCGCGAAGTTAGCAGAAGTTTCTCCATATCGTCTGTCGGGATGTGCGCTAGCGGGCTTTTATGATGTCGGATGTGGCGACATCTAGGTCCGGATTTGAATGCGTGTCGATATGGCGGATGGAGGGACGTCATGGCGCCGGGTCGAGCGGAAATGGACGGTTTGTCTGGTAGCTGTTTGTTAACAGGGTGGGTGTTTTAGTTGTACAGAGTGTCTCGTCATACACGGGGTTCGTCAATTGGAGGTACGAAGAAAAATGAGAGATTCCTTGGTTGGGTTTAAGAAAAAGAGTCCTATGGGCCTGCAAACGCTTTGTTCTCGAAATACAGGGTGTTTCTTGTATTCCTACTTTTTTGTGATTTTATCGAATCTCTCTTAATCTTGGCTACAGATCGATAAATAAGTACCAAAATTCATAATTCATTCAAATCATAGTTTGGATTTCTCTGACGATTACTAGGGAATTGTTTGAAAGTTTTTTTCTCGAAATCTGTAGCAGATACGACAAAACTACGGGTTACCAAAAGGTATAGTACTGGGCCAAAGTTTTTTTACATTTTTCAAACTACCGATGGTCCACCAAAAAGAAGTTTGGAGACAACTTCGGTCATTGCTCCAAAAATATCACCCTGTAGATTTGAACTCAAAAATAGCATATCACGCAATGAAAACTTTAAATTGAAATAGCAAGCCGAATTTCAGTTGAATATATTGTAAAGGAAAGGTAGGTACTATGAGAAAAAATTTGAAATAAACTAACACAAACACCCTGTATTTTAAAAAAAGAAGTGTTTGTGGGCCCATGTTTATAGGACTTTCTTAAAATGATACCTACGAGATATCTGTTTTTTTGTCAATCGGATTGTGAAAAGTAGCATATTTTTCTAATACGGGCCTGAATTTTTGGATTAGTTTGAATATGAATCCATAGACCTAATGAAGTAAATCATAGTTCAATCAAATCATACGTTTCAATCGAATGTACTGGTGATTCAAAAGTATGAAAAAAGAAAAAATTGGCAAATACTTACATAAAACACCCTGTATCTCGGCTATGTAGTTGATAAGTTTTTTGAACTCGTCTAGGGTAGTTTTATCTCGAATAACTGTATCTACATTTACCAATGAAACACCCCGAATACCTTAAGTGACATATATAAACATTTCGGCAAAATCTTTCGATTTATCAAATCTTTCTTGAATCAAATTAAATATGAGACGACTATTGACTGAAAAAGTTCCCAGTCATATCTAAATTCTTTTGCAAAAAGGCTTGCACACACTTGCAATTCCAGATATTTGATTCAAGTCTATTGCGATCTAGCAATTTGGTTACAGAAAACTTTAATTCGATAATTGTGTCATTCGATGAGAAAGCACAGAAATTCAACCATAGTTTTGTATGTTTTCGGATTTCCAATATTCGATTACCTACTCTTGATCATAGATTGAAGAAATTCCTAAACTCCGCCTACCAATCGATGATTGTTGGTGTAATGAATTATTGAAGTAGTCTATGAGACTGACTTGCAAAAATACGAGTTTCAGGGGAATCAATCAATTTTTGGTCGAGATAGTTATTTTCAAGGTATTTCATGCAAGTTTTTCATACAAGATATATTTGAAATTTAGTTTTATTGTATCTAATGATGTTGATGGTATTAAATATGATCTCTGTTATAGATTTATGATGTTATAAGTGAATTGCAAGCAGTAATGATGGAAATTAAAGATAACGAAGTTCCAAGAAAATAATGAATCGAAAGGAATCGAAGTTTCTAATGGTGAAAAGCTCTTTCATATTAAGGAATAAACCTAACGGTGAGTGCTCTGAACAATTACTGTAGGTAGTAAGTTCATTCAAGACAAACAATTTCTTCCAAATTTCAATTAAGTATAACAGATAAATTCAATAATGATAGAAGGAAAATCTCATTGTTTCTATTTTTTCATTAAATCTGGACCTACCAAAATTGTCGAATTGGAAGCATCAATCGATTGTTATTCGAAATTGAAGTTTATAATGACGAAAAGCCCTTTCACCTTAAGAAAAAAACTCATCAGTGAGTACTGAGAACAATAATTGTTAAATGCATTTTAGGATCTTTTTTCTGTGAAAAACACATCATATCACTCTGTTGTCAAATTTGATTCTGTCCTTCCGTAAACAGTATACCTCTTGAACCGAATAGCCTTGAAATTTTCATGGTAGGTTCATAGTTAAAAATGTTTTCAGTCTGATCATTCTCGTTCGAAAACTTGAAAATTTCAGACATTGTGATAAAATAATAAAATGATCTATATGGGGAACGACCGCTCAATTTAGGATTTACATAGGGAACTAATAAAATGGCTTTTAAATTTGGCGAATTAATAGCGTATTACATATAATACTAATGTTGAATTCATTGAAGGTACCGGGTTTTTCACCATAATTTGACCCCTCCTCTAACTTTGTTACTAGAAGAGGTACAAAAAAATGTTTTCTACAAATTTCCACCAAATCGACCAGTGTTTTTTCAAATGATTTCACAAAATGAAATATATACAGAGTGGGCAATATATTGATTGTAACTTCATTTTTTCAAAAAGAACACTCTGTATATTTTTCTATATTTGACTATCTCTTTTTTCCCTGATTTCGAATATATAACATAGGGGGGTCAAATTATGGTGAAAAACCCGGTACATTACATACATAGTCTAAAGAGAAATAATATTGAAGTAAATGCTTTCAAATCCTTACTCTACATCATCTAAAGATAATATAGTGAAAACTCCGATCCAGAATAGGATAACTATACATCTCAACAATTTTTGAACTCTTTCCTCTGCCCCTTCAGATTACCTTAGATTCACCCTAGTTGCCCTCTTAGTGCTTCCGCCCCTGCCGGTTGGTCCTTCGAGTCGTCTTATCCAGGCGTAATGAACGTCGTGCGCGTCGTTTTACGACAGCCGCGGAAATGCAAATTTTACTTGAGACCTTTAGGAGCCTTAATTGCAACTCTTCATCTTTGATGATGATGAGGCTGTCGGTGGGGATGATTTAATGTTTTTCGTGTGCTTGGAGTGTGTGGGGTAAGAGTTAGAGGGGTTGAGTTCGCGGGTTTTGTCGAGGAATGTCCCAAACTCGGTATACAGTGTCGTAAAGTAAAGTAGATGTGGAAGATTTTAAGATATGATATGCTTCTGAAGTCATTTTTGGGTTAATGGGGAATTGGAAATTTTTAACATACTTTGGACTGAAATTTTCATTAAACAATTTTAAAAATTGATGTATCTTTCAGAATCATGAAAATTTTATATACTTAAGTGCGTCTAAGCTGTGGGTTTGCTATGGGCGAATTTCTTCTTCTACGCACGTTCTCACAAAATCTGTAGTGGATGTTAAGGCCACAATAAATACAAAATAATTACAACATCCGAATCTGAAAGAGAGACACTGCTCATTAGAATTTTCAGACTTAGTTTTAAAATTTGAAAATTCTTATGTGATATATGTCTAAATGTTTCTTTATGGTCATGAAGAAACATTTGGACATATTTATTATTTATTTATTATTATTATTTTTACAACCAATCGAAACTATGTTGTCACCTCATTCAGCAAATGCAATCATCTTGTGTCTCAGTCTCATGTTGAAAAAGACTATGCTCTCTCTCTCTTCAAGCTTTATTTTCCATTTTGTTAGATCATTGTTGTGATCCAATTTCACTCTATGATTTGCATACATAATATAATCTGTCACACTGACATCCACCTGTATACAGCCATCTGACATCGATTTTTGCTGCATGACATTGGAAAAAGCACAATAACCTATTTTGACGTCCATTGTACCTTGAAAAAATAGTATATTATTCAACGAGCGGTAATGTAGGTCATAACTCACGCAGATGAAGTTTGCAGCACGAGCCGCAGGCGAGTGCTGTAATTCATCAAGTGAGTTATGACCATTACCGCAAGTTGAATACTATACTTTATCTACGACTATATCAATAAATACTAGGAAAAAAATACAGACTTAGAATACAGACATAAGGAACGGGAAATAAACATATGTGCTCGATCCCGACTACAAGAGAGATGGAAACTTAGTGTCACCAATCACAATCGGACTAGCTTCGGCTAGCTCGAATCCAGTACAGAGTACAGACATAGAACTATATTGAAAACACTTAATAGTTGCCTATAAAAATGCATTAAAATATACCAAAAAACATTTCCTGTAAACGACGACTTAATGACCTTACTGCTACAAACTCCTTTATATTTTTTTCGGGCAAGTAATTCTGTATGGTAACATTAGCTGTTTGTCTTTTGGAAATGTGTACCTATATAATATTTCATCTTCACTATCTGAATTAATCGTTTTCAGCAAAACATTCACAATAATTAGATATCAACCAAATTTGAAAACGTCAAAATTATTAAAGTGACATTCTCTCGGACATTCCTCCCCTCAATAACAATAATGGAATGTCCCCTTTCGGCCAATCGAATAGGAGCAGAGAAGTATAGAAGCACAGATCCATATTTTCCGATTTATTATAGTGAGTTATAGTACTGAGTTATTATAAATCACGCCGTTTGTTAATAGATACTATTAATTGCTCAAAAGCAGTTGAATAATGAGAATATAATTCAACAGGAGTAGATAAATTCTTTTACAACTGTGCCTAAATAACTACATCTCTGAAAGGTCCACTTTTTTCCAATAATCTGGGAAAACTGAAAACTAAATTTTTAATTTATAATAACTTCAACAAAAGATCAATTAATCGACCTATTTATATCTTTATTTAGATATTTATCCGTGTTAAAATAAATATTAATTTGAAACAGAAAGGTTATCGGGTATGTAGTCAAACTTGAACAATTTTAGCCACCAGATTATTAAAACATTTATATGAAACCGGACATACTATGATTATTCTCAGATGCTAGGTGCTCAAGAGCTGAGCGAAATAAATATAAACGAGAGTTTTTGGAGGCGGTTGAAATCATGAGCCATGAAACAAATTTAAATATCTATTCAGATTTTAATGGTATTAATTCCGTTTATTGCAACATCGTTCAATTCATTAATATGAGTTAAATTAGATGATTATGCATTACAGATGATTCCCTCACTATAAAACGCCTTATGATTCCTCATTTTGTGACGTCACTCGGCCTCTGTTGTCGTTCCTCTCTTTGTCTCTTGTCTTTGTGTTTTTTCTATGTTTTTAACCTTTGACATTATTCGTTCATATGTCTTTTAAGATTTGACTAGTTGTTTGATTCTATTGTTAAGATTGAGAAAAGTATAGTTATTCCTGGCAAGTTACATATTATATATGGACATTGAAGTAATTTTAACATTTAAGACTCACATTGATGTAAGTTCTGCTGTATTGATTTCTGTGTGTTTTTTACAACTTTATGTAATTTTCAGTAGCCCTGAAGAAGGACAAGTTATTGTCCGAAAGCTTGGCTGAAGCAATAAAGAGCTAAAATTGTTCAAGTTTGACTACATACCCGATAACCTTTCTGTTTCAAATTATAAATTGTTAGTCGAGATTTACAAGTAGTTAACTATTAATTTTTTGTTTTAAAATTATCGTATTTGCGAGAGAGAATTTGATGCCCTTCAAAAATCATGATTAACATTATGGATCTATGTTTTTATTTTTTTGTCATGGTCTATGATTTTTCTTTGCAAGTGATTAATCAATGTGTCAAAAAATATACTGAAGTTATTTCAATTTTTAGTTAACTGGTTTTTGAATATTGAACATATAAACAAGATTTTAAATGCATTTCTCTGATGAGAAGTCACCAGAATATATTTGGCAGCAGCTTATAGAACCAATATGGATCATTGCCTGAGAAATCTAAGAAAAGGTAAGAGCATTATGCTCATTTTTTTGCCTGGTGCAAAAATAAGGAAGTGAAAAGCTTCAAAGAGGAAGTAAATAGGGAAATGACTACTTTTTATTCGATTTTAAAGTTCTACATGTTTTTATCAGATGTAAACAGTAAAAGGGGTTGAAATTTCATCCTTGACTGATTAAAATATAAAAAAAATACGAGGAAATATTTGAAATAGTCATTTTTTAAAAACCTCCTGTAACTCGAAAACAAATCAATCTATCTGATATCTAATTATTTCGAAAAGGAGGTACGGCGGTCCTTGAAGATTTTTTTCTCTGAGTATTACAGTTGTTGATATGCTCTTAGTGAGCATTGTATTTGGGATACCCTGTACAACCGTGTTTATCCGGAAAACTGGCCAGAGTAAAGCCAATACTGTTTGACATTATAATAGTGTACGAACTAAGAGTAATAACAAAAAATTGGACGAGTATTTCAATTACAGGGTGAATTATGAACCAAACGAATTTCATTTCGAATAATGTTTGACTCACCTCCTATCTAACAATAATTTTTATTTAAAAACCAGAAATTAATACCTTATGGGTAAGCAATATTTGTCGCGCAAAAGTGTTTCATTGAGAATGTTTTCCTACTAGAAATGTTACTTTGAAAAAATACCATTTTTCGGCATCCGTCCGGGAAGTGCTCACTTCCCGAATGCTTTTTCTCTGAGAAAGTAGTATTTCTCGGCCTAGTCCGGAAAGTACGTACTTCCCGGACTAGGCCGGAAAAGAATCACGTCGTTTGTGTCATTGTGAATATGAAAATCTTGGTAGGTATATTGTTGATGAATGCAGTTGATCATTACCATAGCAACCGAGAAAACGGCTGACAGTTCATATGAAATTAGTTGTCAACAATTAACATGTTTTTTGATCGCAATTGCAATAAAATATGGAGAGCAGCAGCGATAGTGTTATTCTACACGGTTGCCGAAAAAATATTGTACGCAACACGCCCATGTTTTTGACTCACATTTTGTCTATTCGTCTAAAAAAACCCTATTTTCCGTTACGTAAATTACTATTTCCAACTTCTACCTACTAGTTCAATTTCGGAAACTAGTCAAAGAATTGAGTTGGACCCATATAATGTTTTTAGTTCAATTAAAGATACCAAATTTTTGAATTATTAATGACCCATTATGTTGTATTTTCAATTAGAGAATTTTTTTTTGAACAAGGTTGCCACTAGTAAATATATAAATATTGATATTTATATTTTTTTACGTAAACATAGACCTGAATATCTTGAATAAAAATCGGTCATACTATACACACCACAAACATTTAAGAGAAAAAATTGAACCGTTCGATATTGGACGAACAAGTGGAAAGCATCCATAACACAAAATTTCTGGATACTTGGCCTCTCGCTTGGCCTTGATCGTAGTGAGCTTTTCATTTCAATTCGAGTTAGGCAATTAATCGAAAGCTCCGCATAATGCTGACTTGTCTGAAATGGAAATCCGTGAATGGATCAGCCCCTCAATGAGAAAAACGTGAAAGGAATTATTTGAAGAGGAGATGAGTGGTTCTACTGAATTGGATTCAGAAAGTGAAGATGATCAAATTGGGGGAAATGAAGAGGGGCTCTTCTCTTCAACTTTACGAGATTCGTAAAAAGAACTACGCCGGACTAAATATAACGAAGGTGTATTTTTTTGAAATACTCGAGCTAGGTATGAATTTCGCGGTGTTTTATATTCATTCGATGCGCTAGTTTGTTTCAATGATAAATACCTGAGAGCAATGGAGGGGATATCAATTGAATTCGAAATCATTTCATTAAACCTTCAATTTTATAAATGCACAAATTATCTAAAAAAAAGAGATAACAGAAATACTTAATGCAATTTGTACTGACAAAAAAAAAACCGAAATAAAAAACTTATATAATAGAATACTACAGAAATATGTCATTCAGTTTTGATATGACTTTCATCTTGAATTGATTAATAATGTTTGCACAGGTAATTGAATAACTCCATTCATATTTCTTAGTTTCATGCTTCGGAATATATAGAGTATTCTCATGCCTAGTTTTGTTATTATGAAACTTTGTACTTCTTTTTAGCTTATCGAATTTCTAGTTAGCATAAATCTGTCCATTCAAAATGCATTCAGAGAGAAATTCAATTTCTTATTTCCCTTGAATAAAAGACGTTTTGAGGTTTGAACTGACATATAAGACGAAGAGTGTTTCTTATTTTTTTAAGCATGAGAATATTTATTTCTCTAATTCTGTGGTTATTCCGTTCATTCTTCCACATCTTGTAGAACAAAATCGTGCGAGAATATATCAGAAACGCACAGTTTTCATGGTTATATTTTATCATTCTATGTTGGTACTCCGAACTTTCCGCCACGGCTTTATCTGTCAATTCATCAATTTGCCTTAAAGAAATCAGTTCTGCCAACCAACATTTTTCAATGCAAAAATCACCGAATAATATTTATGGAAATATTTCATTAATTTCAATGAAAATGCAATGAATTAGAGAAAATAATGTATAATACTCGTACAGAAGGCTCATTCTACCACTCGTTCATTCCAAAACTCGCCACTTCGTGGCTCGTTTTTGAATTTTGAACTCGTGGAAGAATATCAATGCCTTCTGCACTTGTATTATAAATAAATTTTCAGTAGCTGGGAAGCTGTTCTCTGTGAGAACATCCGGTGATTTTGCAATCTTGAGGAGATATATCGCAATATAGGACGGATTTCATTGCATATGTGGTCGATGTGGAAGGACCATGTCAAGTCATTGTTAACTGGAACTTTCTGAGAACTGCCACACTCAGAAAAACTGAGGCATCATTTCGGAAGGTTCAAGGTGAGATCGAGACTGTCCCTAATCTGGAGTTTAATGAGCTTGGTTTATCCAACTTCATAATCAAGGAGTTCCTTGAATATTCACATATACTCTGCTACTCATCAATGCTGCTAGCTTTCAATGCAAGGACTGTAAGATCAGCAGAAATGATTATTTTGCAAGCCACAATATACTCAGGAATCTCGTTGTTGAACAAAAAAAAAAAATAAAAAAATAATAGCTGCCCCAAGACCTAATTCTTGATAACACATTCGGGAATATGAGTCACCCAACTCAACCATCATAGACTGGCTAGAGAGGAAACAGTGAATGAATTCTGGGAACACTCCTAAGAAAACTATTTGATATATTTTTTCGATGAAAACTCAGGTTGAAGGTGATCCAGTGGAAGAGTAACATCGAAAATTATTTTCGTGACTTGAGCTCCATGATTCAGCGTATAAGTGTATAAACAAATACCAGAAATTCGTCACAAGAACTTGATTCATTTAGGGGGTTTCATTGAACCATAACCATTTGGTTTATTGTGCCCCTCATCAGAGTTGTTCTCACCAGTAGCCTTCGTACTACAAGTCTTTTTTCTCGTTGGCTAGCGATGGCGCGGCATTTCATCACCAGGTGATCCAAAGTTTTTGCTCCTCCCTCTCAAAAAATCGACACTCATTTTCTTCTACACTCATTTTCATGAAGTGCCCTGTTAGGAATCCAGTGAGGAGGTGCAGCATATTTTTGCTACATTGTGACTTAGAGTGGATCTTTCTGCTCCAAAGCTATGCTGATATGTTGTCAGGATGAAAATTCATGAAATGTTATCTTACATTGAATGTTAGAAAATCTTTTCGAATACTTTCGATAGTTGACTCAATCATCAGATGAGTTTATAATTTTCCACGCTTACAACTGTTTTCATAAATTGGTGTGATTATTGCCAGCTTCAGTATTGTGGAAAATTCATCTGTAGAAAGAGAAATGGACAGAACAATTCTAAATCACAATATACTAAGTGAAGGGTATGAGAAATATAAGAAAAATAATATATTCCGAAAATTTTTTGACGAATACTTCTATAAGGAAGAAAGAAACATTTCGACAACCCTTGACAACATCTGTTCGAAACAAAATTCTAGTAAACAGAGTATAGAAATACTGCTTTCTGGTAGGTAAACATCAACCAAACTATTTAGCTAGGGCTAGGAGTGCCAGATAAAAGCTTCGGATGAGCATACTCATTAGATGGTTGCATTTTCACTGTGAAAAATGTAATATTTTATTGCAGATCTTCTTTCCCGGCGATTCCAAAGCTTCATCATCGCATATTACAACGTGAAATACGCGAGAACATCATCCCCTGGATTTCCCACTACCCCATTTTACGTATTCAACACGTAATCATCTGAAAACGCTGGCCATACGATAAAATATTGGAGCATATTTCACTGCGTGTTTTTTCTTCAAGAGAAAAATGGGACGGCTATACGTTCACGAATGCCGCCCTTGGGTGTACCATATCTATGTTATTATGCCCCATATTCTAGTCACAACTCATTCTCACAATTGTAACAATTCCCATGCGATTCGGAACACATTTTCCTATCGTTTCTAGTACTCCGATTTATAGATAGCAGATTGCCCCGTTATGGATAGACGAAGTGGGGGTTTGGGCATAACGATGATCAATAAGAATCATGATGTTTTTATGGACATATAGGGGAATTCCACAAGGCACTAGCGGCTGATGATCGAGAGCTGCAGACTCGGTTCTGAGAATGAGGGGGAAGGTTGAATTTTACATTATTCTGAGTAGATTAGTGTAAACTGTTCTGGAAATGACAATGTCCCATTAAAGTTAGTCCAACAACGTGCTTCTGTATGGACCTACGAGGCGTGTATTTAAAGTAAAGTCTCCATTCATTTTTTCACATTAAATAACATTTATTTACTAAATTTTGTACATTGCTGTAAAGCTTGAAATCTGAGCTATTTTTCTACGTAATCGCCATTCACTTCGATGAGCTTCCTCATTCGTACGACAAACTTTTGTATCCCCTCCTCGAACCACGATCCCGCCGCCTCGACTGATTAATAGTTTACATTTTTGATCTCAGGAGCTTAATATGTATAATATTCTTATCCTTAAAAAAACAATAAACTCCATTGTCGATGTATCATGTTAATGGTGCATCTATTATTATTATTTATTTACTGAATTGGAGTCGTCGCTGCTCTGTTAGTCTTCCGGGAACTGCGACCAAATTGATATTTTGTTCTCAACCCTACCTATTCACACAAACCCAGGGAGGCAGTCGATACGGTTAACGAAACCGACGACATCCTTAGAAGCCTAGGCTATTACTTTGTGAGTATCCAGAACTGACTTTCCCATGTGAGTGCTTCTTAGGCCAGTCAGCTCCAGATATTTGCAAACTATGTGTTCGGTTGTTTCTACCTTCTTTTCTCAGAGTCTGCAATTCTCATCTGGTGACTCACCTATGCTGTACAAACAAAAAATTGCACCGATAGTGTCCTGTCAGCCGTCCAATCATTACCCGAAGCTCAGCTCGTGGTAGCTTCAAGAGCTTCCTGGTATATGTCGGTGAATGCACCACAAATTCTTTTTATAAAAGTTTAATGAGTCTTCTTGATGAAGGATATTTAATATAAATCAAATAATTTGACAACTTTGTGTCTAATCCTTCACAATAATATATATGTATGATATATTTAGTTTATTTTTGTCTTGGAATATATTCCGAAACGTACGTCTGTCTTTATGTTAATTTAGTTGTTCAATTTATTAACCGTTTGCTCAATTTGTACAGTTTCAGTTATTTTGAATTTTTCTTTTGGTTGATTATTAAATTTGTCATTTTTAGAATTGGAATATATTCCAAGACAAAAATAAACTAAATATATCATACAGATATATTATTGTGAAGGATTAGACACAAAATTGTCAAATTATTTGATTTATACAAATTCTTTTACCTTAACAAGACTTGGAGTGTTCCTCCAGATGGTTTTTGTATTCTCCAAGAGTATTTAGCAGGCCCACATGGCTGCAGTAGCTCTGGAAAGAGTCTTGTCCATATTGGTGCACCTAAGTGCACTAATTTCATAATTAGATGATACTATAATTATATTGACGGCCAATTCTTCAGTAATTGTGATTTTTTTTTTTGTAGAAGAAACTGGACAAAGGAATTCATTGGAGATATTCATGGAGTATGAAAATGGATATGTGGTTCTTATATGTATAACAAATCGCTTAGAGTCTATGAAGAAAACTCCACGTGACATCAATGAATTTGAATGATTTCTAATTGAATGAGAACTAATTATCGAGAATCTGAAGAAGTTCGTGAAAATTCTCCCATACTAGGTAAGTGACATGTTGTACACAAATTTCGTGGAATTCATTCATTCATTCTGTTTTTTTGATATGACAATTATGAAAAGCAAATTTTGAATATTATTAGATGTTTCATTCACTATTTGAAATGAAGAGATATTTACTCATCGCTTGTGCATAAAAGTAGAACTAAGTTTATGAAAAAATTTCATTTTATGAGCGCTTCTTCCTCGGATGTTGGTTTTCTGAAAGTCAATAGGCGATAAATCACATGATTTTAGTGGCCAATACACATCGTCGAAACGAGAAATTATGCCTTCTGAGACTGTTTTTTTCAAAACAGGCAAGACGGTTTGTGTTGTATCGCTTGTTGCATGAATTATTTTTCTTGAATCACATATCTTTTAAATTCATGTTTAGTTCTGGGCAAAAAATTCAGACTATAGCGATCAAAATTCAAAGTTTGAGTGACACCATTCTTCATTCTCAAAAAAGTACAGCCTATCACTCTATACAGTGACGTTTTTTTTGGATGTAATGTTCTCTCAGTGGTCACATGACCCATATCTGGCAATTTTGCTTGATTACAAAGTCACCTAGTGAGAAATGTGCTTCGTCTCTGAAGAAAATTCGATGCGAAAATTCGTCATTTAAACATTGATGATCAAGCTCCCAATTGGCATATGCTCTACGCATTCCATAGTCAGCTAGCTTTAGTTATTGTGTCAACTAAATTTTATGAGTATGTAGGTGTAAATTACGGCATAGAGTGCCTTGATAGACCAAATGTTGTGGTTGCCAAGGAATGGATAGATTTGGATCTTCTTCAACAGTTTCTCTTACGACAGCAATATTTTCGGTACAGCATGCATTCCGATAATATATGGGCTTTAAGTCATCAGTAACAGATCCAGTACCTTCGAATTTTTTACTGTCTTACCAATTG
This sequence comes from Harmonia axyridis, assembly GCF_914767665.1. Taxonomy (NCBI): domain Eukaryota; kingdom Metazoa; phylum Arthropoda; class Insecta; order Coleoptera; family Coccinellidae; genus Harmonia; species Harmonia axyridis. The sequence goes on from NC_059501.1 coordinate 82,396,492, forward strand.
TAGGCTCAGCTGGGCGAATATGTCGGCCATAACCTGCCCGTAATGAACGAAACGTACTCACTTCATAATCATTTAAAAAAAAGATTAACGATCCAAGATTAACGATCCATATTGTTGATTGACCAACTTCAACTGAACATATGTTTGTATAATGAAGTGGATGACAGTTCTTTTTGAAATATGTCATTAAAACATAGCTGTGAAATCCGGACCAAGACATGGATAATCCAGTAGATATACTGAAATGGAGGATAATGGAAAATGATAATTATCAAAACAATCCTCTCCTTCAATTCTAGTATCCCTCACAATGCCTGGCTCTTTCAGATATACTTTTCGAGAACCTCTTACATCTATCGAACAATCCTCCTGAAAATACGTCCTGTGATCAAGCGATAATTATACTGTTGCATGCCCAAAACACACTTCTATAACATAATAGATGAGGCAAACACAAAGGCCATATTGGATTGAATAGATGTGGACGAAAGTTGATGGGAATCCATAATTAAACTGTTATTTGTGTACTGAATTACACGGTTTTCTGTAATTATGGCAGAGTACTGATTGGCCTGTATTGTCTCCATCAAAATCCGATGCTTTGGCTGGTTCATTCTATGTTGTGACAAGTACCATTGAATTAACTATCTTTCCAAACACTTACAGCATAGAGGGCAACTTGAAACATTGATGAGATGTGACATAATTGGGAAAACAAGTCTTGTTATAAATGAAGCAGTGGAATTTCTGTGAACTGTATTTGAAACATGAAATACACACTGGCCCAACTAAAAGTTTAATAATATCTCTTCGATCATAAGAAAATTTGTGGAATACCAATTATTGTCACATTAAGAAGAAAAATCAAATTCAAAGATTTCCAATTTCTAAATGAATATTACACATCCTGTTTGGAGGTTAGATTTTGATGGTCTTGAATCTTGATGGCCTACGGTATAGTTTGAGTGATGTATTTTTCGATTATTGATGCAACAGCGATTATAAGAGCAATCTTGGAGTTATTATCTGGTAGTTTTTTCAATTATTTTTTGGTCTCAAGTGGAAAATGGGTAAAGGGATATTGTGGGTTTGTACTAGTTTGGTTATGCGATACACACATTCAGTGTTTTTTCGGTAATTGTGTGAATTATTTTCGTTCTGAACTATTTGCTGTGATATGACAACGATTTCAATGACCACGAGCTGTAAATCCCGAACAATACAATATGTAATTATTTTTGTTATCCTAGAAGAAAGGTGGATTTCATGTGACATTTATTTGATTCCTTTTACCCTGATCTCAAGCGACGCGCCTTTAATTTGTTGAGGTATTCGTTGTTATTGAATGAAATATATATATTTTAGTGATTCCCGATTAAATATTCAAATTTGAATATTTGGAATCCGATATTTTTCCTAATTGTCGAATCTATAATGATCAGAATATTTATTATTTTCTGCATCTACCTGCTGAAATCCAAGGTTTGGCAACTTTTGCTCTCTTAGTGTCATCAGTTGTTTCACGTCGTTTGGAACGCTTGAAGTTTGTTTTCTAAATTTCTGAAATATTATGTATGCATTTCAATATTTATTTCAATATATTTTCAGTTAATATTAAAAGTTTATTCACTATGAGACATAAGAAGTGCGTCCTTTGTGGAGAAACTCGCGAATTGAGTGAAATATCGTGTCACTGATATGTTTTCATTTCCGCGCGTTTCATGTCGAATTTGATAGTTTTTGTAGGGTACAAAATTTGCTCACCTACTGAAAATGACATATGCTCCCTCAATGTTTATTACTCTGAGTTTGATATGCATACAGTGTTTATCCTGTAATTGAATATTTGGACAATTACAACTGAAATTTTGAGTGGGATCAAACAAACGCTATAAATGAAAAAATGTACAGTATGAAACTATAAGAAAATATATCTGCAAAGCGTAAATTATTTCCGTTTTAAACGATCTGCTGTTATATTATTGTATGAGGTGCAAGAACACGAGTTATAAATCCTGAAAAATACGGTATGTTTTTATTTTTGCCATCCTAGAAAGGATTACATGTGACATTTATTTGACTCCTGTTCCCCTAATCTCAAGCGACGCGTCACTAATTTGTTGAGGTATTCGTTGTAACTAACGTTTCGTAATATACAGGGTGTTCTGATTTGTTTCCGACAAACTGAAATGGGTGATAGATAACATAATTTTAAGCAAAAAAGTTCCTATTAACATGGGTTAACATGAAAATGCTTCGTTTCCGAGATACAGGGTGTTAAAGTTGAAAAAATAATTCGCGTTTTCTTTGATATGTTTTGACTGTTTCGAAATCCTTCATGAAATTATTCCTATTCAAATATTTAATTTAAATTCATTTTGAAAATTTCTAAGGCGAAATGCATGCGTATTTTCTATTGCCCACTAATAAGTAGAAGTGGTATGCTATGTAATTGTTGTTTTTAAGTGTTCTGAATATTCTGTTTCCTGAAATATTGAGCTGTTGGGATGTTTTACGAATACTGAGATTCTTATTTTCTTCGAAGGTCTGTTAAATCCTATTTCTCTGTAGATTATTTCTTCTTTGTATGCTTCGTTCGGGCCTTTGGTAACCAATACCATTTTCCTGTATTTGTTGATAAGCTATTAACTTAGTAAATTATAATTATAATTAATGACATCTAAACCTAACACACTTTAAATCTGTCATTGTGTATAGCCATTTCAAATCTATTGTGGTTGCCATGGAAAACCAGAATAATCATATCAGATTTAGATGTCATTAATTATAATTATAGTTAACTCATAACTTAATACAGTTTTACTAATTTAATACAATTTTTGAAATGCCTTTTGTGTATAGTAATGTAGAATATGCAGACATCATTTTTGTTTATGGGAATCGATTTTTTTAGTCCAGAATGACGTACAGGGTAGCACAGAAAAGTTGCAACGGTTTAAAGGAGACGAAATGATTGCCAGTGGCGCCCTCTAGAAAATACAACCAAATCGACCCCAAATTTGAATTTCTCACCTCAAACAACCCTATGTACCAACTTCCATGCAATTATTTGGAATCAGTCGAAAGATATTAAAGAAAACGCGAATTATTTTTTTAACTTTAACACCCTGTATTTCGGAAACGAAGCATTTCCGGACCCATGTTTATAGGAACTTTTTTGCTTCAAATGATGTGATCTATTACCCGTTTCAGTTTGTCGGAAACAAATCAGAACACCCTGTATATTTAATCGTCACATTTGGCACTACTAAAATCAGCTTTTATAAGAAATCATTAATTAACAGTTTTTAGTACATTCGTTTGGATGTTGTTAAACCTGAGATTAATTCTTTTCACGGCCCTTGATCCGATTTCGTCCCAAATCACTTGGAGCAGGTCCGTTTCTCCTGTGAGGTAGCCTCGTCAACAATTTGTGAAATATTCGTATTCCCCTCACTGGCGGGCTGAAATTCGCACGTAGATAACATAATTTTATGGCCGCCCTCGTAATCAGGAAAATAATAATAAATTTAGTTCTGTCGACGGCCCCCAACTCACAGTCGTGCCAACCGAGCAATGTCCCGACAATAATAGGAAGTAATTATATTCGCTGCATCGTTTTACTGTATAATTACATTCTGAAATATGCATATTTCAACGGTTTTATTAACTTTTCATAAACGTCGGATACCGTTCGACTCGTTTTACAATGTTGCGTGACTTTGATCTGCTGTTTCGTTGGGAATTTTTCGAGGTGTAATTAAAAATTTTTTTGGATTGATGATCGGTTTGTAGTGCGTGTTGTCATTGAAGGTTTCGATAAGGGAAAGTGGGTACATGTTTCTCTGATTGTTTATTTATAATACGAGGGTGATATTATGTGTGAATAGTTAAAAGGCATATCGTTTGATCTATATACAATTTTAAAATGTATTTGTTTTATTCTTAAGTCTTTTTTAATTCTTCGCCGTAATCATGATGACATCAATTTTATTCATTTCTTTCTACAGAATACTTTTATTTAGGACACGTTTCTGAATTGATTAAAATCAAACAAATACAATCTTATAAAAAATCAAAAATAATGAACACTATTATTATTTGATTGATTCAGTCCTCACTTGGTGGAAAATCTGTGGAAAGTAGTAAGCTGCCAATAAAATAAAGCTTGCCTTGTTGATTGCCATTGTCTGGAATGGATAAGACATGCCAAGAAAAAGAAGAAGAATAATAATAATTAATGAAATAACCTCATGCTTTTTCATTATGTCATAATATAAATTTTGGGGTTAAATCCAGATTCCATTCTTTTATCTATCTCCTATACTCGATAACCTTCAATGTGTCGGCAACTGGTTGAAAAATTTGATGTCACCATATCTACATAGGTGTTGCAATTTGAAAGTACGGTGCATTTGAATACAGAAAGTTTACTCATCGTCTCCTCTTGTATTCATGAAACTATTTATCAAGTGACAGAATGTTTCTACTTTTGCACAGCGAGAAGTTGAGAATATAAATACAAAAACACATCATTTCATTTCGTATACAAAAAGAGAGTCTTCATGACTCCCTAGATTTCATATTGGAGATTAGTTGGATCATCTTCCTCTGGGCACCCCTTACAATTACATACGTTATAAATAGTTGAGGTGGGAATACACAAGCGAGGAATAAATATACATATCCCAACCTCGAGTGCCGAAATGAAGAGGCCAACACACTTGCCAAAAGAACGAGTTGACGTTCTTGTGAAATCTTCCTGGGTTGGATCATTCCAAAAAGTTTCTTCGAGAAGAAGCCTTTGTTGTTATCTCGTGAGTGACCAGGACTGATTTTCTCATAAGAATGGTCAGTCAATCCCGGACATTTCCACACCAAATGTTCAGCTGTTTCAACCTCCGTTCTGCCTGCGAATCTCATCTGTTGACTTACCCATGCGGTACGAAAGATATTTGCATCGACAGTCTTCAGTCAGCAGTCCTATCATTATCCAAAGCTCAGCTCGTTGCTGCTTCAAGAGCTTCCTAGTTTAGGTCATTGAAAGCACCTTGGACCTTTGTTGGACCGCTACCTCATATTGGTCTATTCCAAGCCCACAGAAAGTTTCAGGATCTAGTATTAACCTTGATACCTTTTTTGCAAGTTCATTTTTTTTGTCCACAATGCCTGGCTACCCATAGTAGCCTACCCATTCCCTCTGGCCAGTTGCTTTATGGTATTACGGCACTACCATGTCAGTATTAACCTCTGTCTATTATTCCAGGGATCTCCACGTTGCCTTGCTGTTCGTAGTGGTATAAATATGCTCTGTTCGAGTTTTCTTTTGAGTCACTCTTGATATAGTCAGTTGAGTGATTATTGAACATAATGTATCGAAAAAGATCAAGGACTGAGCCCTGAAACTCACTTACTTCTTCAGATTTTCTACTCATCCGAGTTATGTTGTCGAACTCGAGTGATTAACAATTGATTGTTTGAAGAACTTTCCATACATCAAATAAGAAAGAATCTCCTGGAACCTGAATTGAACAATTTATTCACTATTAAGTTGAATAGGTCATTGAAAAAAAAATTCACACCAAAAGAGAATAATTCAAGAATAATGAGAATTAGACCACAACTTGGAAGATATGTTTATGACACAGATAAAAAATATATTTTTCGGCAACCGTCCGGGAAGTGCTCACTTCCCGGACGCTTTTTCTCTGAGAAAGTAGCATTTCCCGGCCTAGTCCGGAAAGTACGTACTTCCCGGACTAGGCCGGAAAAGAATCATAGAATCCATAGCAACCGAGATAACGGCTGACGTTCATATGAAATTAGTTGTCAAAAATTTGCATGTTTTTTGATCGCAATCGCAATAAAATATGGAAAGCAGCAGCGATAGTGTTATTCTACATGGTTGCCGAAAAAATATTGAACGCAACACGCCCGAAAATGGTTTTTTTGGACTCACAGACTTCCAGGACGAGCGTAAGCGAGTCCTGGAATTTTGTCTATTCGTCCAAAAAAACCCTATTTTCCGGACTTGTTACGTAAATTACTATTTCATGATTTTGAATTTTCCTTCATGTGTTATCGCTCAGATTGATAACTTTCGAAAAAAATCCGTTTGAATATTTTCAAGCGATAAACGACAAAGCTATTTAATTCAAACCTTCTTTTTCTGTCTTATCAAAAATCAACCAGTTCGTAGAACATAATTGAGAGAAAAAGTCTTCTTACCATGAAAAACCCAATTCTGAACTTCCGCTGGTCCAACTATGTAGATCAAAGAAACGAGATGAAGTGAAAATGATAAATTTTCATGTAGACATTTCAACGTTTCACTCGAGGAGCTCCGAAGCGCCACCTAGCGGGCTGTTTGAACAACGGCTACGTCCCACTTCTTCCACTGGAAATTACGCTCTAGTGAGGGTTTCCGTCAAGCGTGAAAGTAGGTTGTTGGAATCAGTTTTCGAACAAAAGCGGTGGTATTTAGATGACGTCTGGATCTGCTGGGATTAGTTTGGCAATCTGAGGAAAGAATTTCATTAAAATCAGCTCAGTAGCATGCACCTCTTGTGGACGACGATCTCACATCTTTCACGGATTCGAAATGAAGGCAGTTGAGAAGAAAAAATAGAAAAAACATTGTCCTGAAGTTAGGAGCTTCCTCTCTCTTGATCATGAATACGATTTGTAATTTACACTGGAATTTTCAGATCTTCACATTATTTTTGAAGAATTTCACATATATGTGAAACATAGTCGTCACTAATACGGTTACTGATGTCGATCTCCACTGCTCAGCCAGACATTTGGAAATCTTCATTTTTTTTGCTGAGATAGAAAATAAGCCATTGAATGAAGAGTGATTAATATGATGAGCCTTTGGAGTATTCATACGAGATAAATTTGTAGTTCTTAAAACTGGTAGATGCAGATGCGATAATTGATATAAGTGAATATGTTCACTTATGGAATATCATATACCAATTTGTCAACAGAAAACAGAGTTATCCAAGACAAAAAATTATATCATACCCTGCTTTGAGAAAAATGCTACGACTTCATAAGATGTCACAAAATGCCTGGTTATCAGTACTATCTGTTCAAAGGTCTAACTTACATCAGAAATGGTGTGAATCCATATTTGATTCAAATCAGCAAGGGACGATTAATAAACTAAGAGTAAGCAGCTCTCGCTAAACGATTCCCAAGAAAAAAGAGAGCTCAGTATTTCTCGAGAGTGACGATTTTTAAAAGTTTGGTTGTATGATGAAGATACACCAGATGGATTGCAAAAAAAATCTGAAAACAAAACAAAAGAACTAGAAGACAGTGATAGAAGTTGAAATTCCCATTATATTTATTCGCGATTAGTGATTTAGCGAACCATTCTAAAAAGAATCTGAAACTGGAGAGCTTGGAAACCAACATAGAATTTATAAATTGGACAGCTTTTCACCAAGTGGTCAATGGTTTTTTCTACTCCACACTCCCATAGTACAGGGTTTTCAATAGAATGCCATTTGAAGAGTATTGCAATGATCATTACCTGTCCTAGGTCGATTCAATGTGCCCCAAATTCTCCTAGGAATATTGAAACCTGAAACTTTCTCTCAAGGATGAACGATTAGATTTTTGTCGAAAACATTACAAGAACTCCATTCCGAACGCCAAATTTCCTCGTCACTTTTATTGGATTGAAGGAATGTATCAATCCATAAATGTTTATGTGACTTTAATCTGGCAGTTTTAGTATCTGGAAGGTAATTGAAATAGGTTCGGATAGAAATTAAATTTCTCTAAAGATTTCTTGACTGCAACCTGTCTTCGAATATGAGGCGGAAGTACATGTGATAGCACTGGTTACCAATTTAAAAGTATAGATCCTATAGTTGCATCGACAATTTTCATAGAAATGTGTATCAATTTTATTTACATTAGCACTATTCAACCAAAAAGAACAACATTATTCATGAGCTGGCTTTAGCACCACATGAAGAGCCAACTAAATTTTGAAGAATATTATTCCTCGACTGAAATTTAAAGAAGAATCAAGTTTAACTTCAACATATTTGGTAGTATAATTTTTCTTCAAAATTGAATTTTCTATATTTTTCTTGAATATTCGAATGAAAACATAAAACTTCTCTTTTGTTTGGATAAGAGCCCCCTAAAAACAATTTTCCCATCAATTTCAAATATTCATTGAAACTATTTTCAATAACTCTGAAATCAGAATAAGAAACACAAGAGTATTATCATCGGCATGGATGGATTCCTCAGATAAGGTAACAAGGATATCACACAAGTGTAAATCGAAAAATATGGGAGACCGATCTTTGCGAAAGACCATTATTCATCGATTTGAAACTACTACCTGTCAGATAACGGTTTTTCGATCAAACGAATCATTTTCCCACAAATCAAATGCACATGGAGTTTAGGAATCAAACCATCTTCCCACACTGTATCATGAGCTACACATAAATCCACGAAAGCAGTTCCTATTTTCAACTCATTTTTGAAACCTAATTCAATGGCAGTAATAAGACTAAGAACCTGATCAGAACAATTTCTATTTTACTAAAACCTCCCTTCAGAGCATCTTCAACATAATATGGTTCAATCCTGGATAGAGTCAACCTTTCCAAAATTATAGAAGGAACCCCCATAACACTTATAGGATGATCACTACTTGGATCGGAATCAAATAGCAAATTTGCTTCACAAAATTCATTTGGAAAATGATCTGAACTCAATATGTCATTATAGAAGTATAAAATACAAGATAATACTTTCTTCTCCAAATGTTTCATTTTCTTCTTCAGGTGCCATCTTCGTTCCGAAGTTTGGCTATCATCAAAGCTATGCCTATTCTCGATACAGCAGATCTAAACAATTGACATTTGTTGCAATTGTACCATTCTCTCAAGTTCTTCAACCGGGAGTTTTTTCTTCTTCCTATTGATATTTTGCCCATTATCTTTCCCTGGACAATAAGCTGCAGCAACTGGTATCTATCTCCCCTCATAATATGTCCCAGGTATTGCAGTTCGCAATAAAAAAAAAATAATAAATATAATATGCTAAGTATAGACTGGTTTCTACAAATTTCACTCGGCGCCGGCGTGTTATCATACAAAAATTGCATTTAACTACCTATTTTGATATGCCTCCTTCAGACTGCAGTTCTTTCGCTAAAATATGAAAACAACTTCAAGCATATTCTAGATAATTATTTGCATAATTATCGCCATATTTTACGTTTTGCTGCAATCATAACCGAAAATATAGCGGGAACAAGCGTTCAAATAAAAACGTAAAATTCTTTATGCCCAAATATCAAGGAGGTAAAATGATGCCATCTAGTCCAAACACTTCTGATGCTACTGCTGAGTACATCATATGGAAAAGAAGGAAGTGCATCGCTTCCTAGACACTTTACAAATCGTAGATCTCCCGAACTCTCCCACCCTTCGAACAAATTCGGCGACCCGAAACCATACAGCATTCCTGGGCCCCGACGATGTCGATAAAAAGACCTATCCGCCAGATGCTTAGCATCAACATATTACGTTTAAGAGCTCTCGACTCTACGCCCCTCTCTCGAACCGTTCAAGGCGTCAGGAACTCACGGCAACTCTGGCGTAACAGCCCGCTCTGCAGTTTCGAGTTCGAAGTGAGTATAGCAAGAAGGATTTCCAGCCGTTGCACCGCGCATTGTATCCTTCCCCTGTTTTGCAGAAAAAAAAAACGAAAACGGAATGTCGGTAAGTTTACAGAGAGCAGTTTGATATATTTCCCGTCCCGGAGTACTCTCCTTGGAGATCTAATCTGCCCCCGGATCGCACAGGAGAACCTCGTTAAGTGCATCTCTGGAGCGACTTTCATAAATGCTCCGATGTATTTTCTGGATGTTATTTGATGATGGCGGCATCAAAGAGGGCGGTGTACAATAGGGGGGAGGTGGGATGGTGGCTTAAACCAATTACTGCGATCTGTCTAACTTGAAGGTTTTGAGGATCTGAGATTTCTAGGATTTTGTGGTGGGATGGGGAAGGAGATGTTGTTGACGATTTGGAGGAAGATTAAGTAGGCTATGAGGTCGTATGGATGTTTTTTGCCAATATACGGTAAATAACATCTTATTTCTCCGAGGTCCGGAGTCACAAAGAGAGAAATAATTCATGGTTTATGGAGGCCACCTAACTATTAGGTCTATAGTTGATGATAAATGCGTGTAATATTTCAATTTTGAGCAATGAATGGTCTCAACCGATGAGGTTCGACTCACGGAAAAATTTTGTTCAAAAATTATGTGTACGAAATTTTTTTTTGGGAATTCAATATTTTCTAGAATTTTTTTTCTCCAAATTTCATTCCATTCGCCCGATAATATCTCTAGAAAAATTTCAAGGTCAGTTTACATTTTAAAGGTTTCATACCTAGGCTTTCAAAATTCATTGAATAATATTAATTTTTTGTTCACGCGAATATAACTTTTGGATGATGATAATTCCTACCCTGTAGAAGGTTCTCTAGAAAGGCTTAGTAGAAATAAAGTTATGCTACGATTATGATGCTGACAGAGATGAAAACTTTCATAGATTCGTACTGCTCTGAGGAAGATGGGATAGGGCCAAAGCAATTTGTTTCTGGTGGTAGAGCCATCCAGTAGGTAGCCTAAAAAGCGTGAAGCTACTAACCAGCTATGAGCTCCGTCGTTTCGTGGTTTCCCTCATAGCTCTGATTATGGAACTTAAGCTTGAAATAGTTTCCGAGAGGATTTGGTTGTCAGGTCTCCTCTCTTCGAATTTAATCTTCCACAAGGAGACGCTTCTTGACCCTGTTCTCGGCACAAGGGTCTTGCGACGACTAAGGCACATATTAGAGCATAGGTTTCACCTGGAGAGAAGAGTTCTTACCAGGAAGTTATAAGAGGGTAGTTGTCTAAATGTAGGCTTGCTTCCTTCTCGGCCATGGTTCTGTGCCTCTACTTTCTTCTTGATGGATCCAGCCGGCTGGCTGCTTTCCTTCTGCCTCGTCTTGCTAGCTACGCTTGAACCTGTCGCTTGAAGGAGTAGCCATTTGAGGATGTTTTTAGGGGTGGGTGAAGTATTGGCGAGAATGTGATGATTGGGGAAACATGGGATTGTTGAGCCACATTCTATAATCTTAGTTTCAGTGTCTACTCTACAAGCCCTCCCACCACGACAAGTGGCTGACCTCGAAAAATAACCTGAACTTAGCTTTTTTCCTCTTTGAAATGGAGGGAAATCAACCTTATGGACACCCAACAAATCTCGACAGCTTCTGTTGGATAGTGTGAACATACTCACTAAAAACCTCCATTGACACATCGTTGAGAAAGATTCCAAGGTCGCCAACCTTCTTCCGCGTGCTCAGTCTTGTTGTCGCTGGTTCACCAAGGGTTTGATATTCTAAGGCGCAATGTCCAGATTTTTTATACACTGTCCTGTCCTAATGGAGTATGAGATAGGGTAGAAGCAATCTGTTTCTGCTGGTAAAGTCATTCAGTAGGTAGCCTGAAAAATGTGGCATTTCCACTATAGCTCCAATTACGGAACTCGAGCCAGAGGTAGTTCTCCGCAGGGACTTGGTGGGCAAGCCTCCTTCCCTAGAATTAATTACAGGGAGAGGGAACGCCTCTTGACCCTGAGATCTGGCGACCTTTGCGAACTAGCAGGAATAAAACAAATCCCCAGTTCTCACAGCAAAGGATTCACCTTAGTTCGTGCCAGAAAATTATAAGCGTAGAGTTTTTTGAAGGGGTTTAGTGATTTTGATTTTGAGCAGTGGCGTTGAGCAGAGACCTAACATACTTTTTTGTTATCCTCGTTTCTTTAGAGGCATAAAAGACATAGTTACTCCTCGAATAGTGAACTGAGAATTACACTTCAGGTCCTAAATTGGAACCCGCAGAAACATAAGTAGCTCCTAATCTACGACATACTCACAGCCAAATGTTGACCTTTCCTGCTTCTTTCGTAGCCTCTTGTGTCTCGTTCTGCTAGACCTGTCAATGATTTTCACCTATCTTTATGGCCTCTGTCTGGTCGGTTCTGCGCCCCTATCTTCTCTCTGGTGAACCCAGCCGGCCGGCTGGCTGGCTGCTCTGCTTCTCTTCTCGTATTGCTCGTTTTGCTAGAACCTGTCGCTTGGAGGGGAAGAGATTTGAGGATGGTTTTAGGAGTGGGTGAGTTATTGGCAAGATTATTAGGTTATTGAGTCATGGGGAATGTAGCTAGCTGGGATTAGCCCCGCCACATTTTATACTCAGTCTTAGTTCAACTGTCTACTTTACAGCAGGCAGTTAGTACAAGCCCTTCCACTACGGTAAGGTGCTGAACTCGGGAGAGAAACTAACCAAACCTAAACTAACCTAACCTGAATAGCTTGTAACATTATGAATTATTATCCGAGAGGCTTTTTAAAAAGATAATATGTATATTTGACGTGAACCAGGTATCGAAAAATCTATACATGTATTGACCAGGAATGAAACATCCTATTTTCTAGCACCAGCGAGCAAAAATAGACGCTAAAGTCCGTCCGAAGCCCCAGAATGACCATAAACTCCATACGTCACCGAATTGAGAAAATAGTTGAGCGAGGAAAATGAGACGGACGCAACGAGCGACGAAATCGATATGACAAAGTTTTTCCCGAATCTGATGTATCCTCCGGAAGATTTCCCAAGACGGCCTTTCCGCGCCAGCGAGTGGATGTTTTTCCAGCGAACGGACGGGGCACGGCCCGCCTGATGAATAATTGGTAATATTGGAATAAATGCAGATTGCAAAATCGCGAACTTTCAGCTCTTTCGACGGCCTTTATCGACGAGAGGTTTTTCGGAGTTTTTCCTTATTAGTATGCCGGCGGAAACTCATTAGAAAGTTTGTTGTATAATCTGATTTCCGAAGGGTTTCTTGAGTGGCTATACGTCGAAGACTATACGTCGTGAATATCGGGAAGATTCGAGTTTGTGGGAGAGAAATCGAAGGAATTGTGGAAAACTCAATTTCGAAAGTAGTGGTAGTTTTAACTTCACCAAACCGATGCGGGTGATTGGTCGGATTGGAATGCGGATTTGAGAGCCAGATGTGGACTTTTCTCGTTGTCTCGGGAATTGAGTTTGGGTTATGTCAGCTGGAATCTTTATTCTTTTTTGAATGTTTAAGCAGCTACGGTTTTTCCGGTTTTGCCTGTTTAACTTTTCCCTGTCTTTCTCAACATTCATGCTTTCACTTTGAGCCAGTTCTTGTTCTTTCTTCCATCTCACTGTTGGAAATCTTTCACTGAATTATGTTTCATCTTGCAGGTTCTCTGCATTGTTGGTGTTAAAGGTTAATGGAGGAGGAGACGATTGATTACTGCTTGCTACTTGAAGGATAATAAGGAAGGATGAAGGAAATAATGAAATTTTGTATTTCTTCTTAAGGTCTTTCTGGTTCTATGGTGGTAAATGTTTATTCATTCGAAGATTTGCTCCTTACTTGATGAATGTACATTCGAAAAAAAAAATACTAATGGATTGTGTTAGATATTACTACTTCGAAGGCGATCATAATTCAGAAATTTGAAATTGGATTTGAGAGTGGTTCCATTACGTAGTCTACAGCTCGCCTTCCAGTTTCAGAGTTGTAATGAAGTCTAGTATCTGGGACACCTTCAAGAGGGCTCCGTCCCCACTTCTTATTTAGACATATAGGTATTTTTAATACTTTCCACTATATTTTCCATAGATCGTCTATGGTGATTATCGGTTTTACATCTGCTAAAAACATTCGTTGATCTTCAGTCATTGCAGCGAACCAATGAGAGAAAATGTTTTGTTCATTTTACTCCGAAATTTCAAATGTAATGATAGAATTTTCTTAACAGAAACAGAAATTCCATCATATTTGCATGAAAAAACCTGAAGGTCGCAAAGCGATAGCTTCAGGTGTTCTGAAGTTATAGCCGAAAAAAGATATACTTCAACTGATGCACTGAAAAACCAAATTGTGTCTTCTTTTGGCCATAACTTCAGAACGCCTGAAGCTATCGCTTTACGACCTTATGGCTTTTTTTTTAAATTTGTTGGGATTTCTGTTTCTGTCAGAACCTGAAGACACACTTTGGTTTTTCAGTGCATCAGTTGAAGCATATCTTCTTTCGGCCGTAACTTCAGAACGCCTAAAACTATCGCTTTGCGACATTCAGGTTTTTTCATGCAAATTTGATGGAACTTATGTTTCTGTTAAGTAAATCCTATCAATACATTTGAAATTTCGGAGTAAAATGAACAAAACAATGAATTTCTGACTTAGCGCCCCCTATCGAAAGCAGCAAAAACAAAATTTATCATGAGTATATTTTGTTCTCAATCAACAAGATATTTTCTCTCAGACGAGATCTAATTTGCTCAAAAATGTTGAGCCAAACTGAAGTCACAGGCATTTCAATCAGTCAGATTTCTCCTTTTCCCCTACCCTTATTTGATGTCGTTAAATCGAAAGTGACAATTCAAAAAGATAGAGAATTTTCCAAGTACTACAGTGATGATATTTTTTCTTCAACTTCAGATGAAACATTTTCGAGTAAATTTCATTTTTCTACTCTACGATAGCTAATTTCCAGTGTGTATTCTTGTACACTTTAGTGGTAAAAAAAAGTCTCTACGATGAGTGAATCTTGAGATATAGCCGCTTACCTTGCTTATTTGCCCACCCTGTACATAAAAGGAAATGCAATGAAATACAGGGGCAAAAAACTTTTTCGAGGTGTAAACTATTTTTGCTCGACCCAACTATGAAAGTATTAACAATTCGAATATCAAAAAATCTGCAATGAAATGAATCGAATGTCTATATCACAAATTTACAAAAATGAAATTTTGGATTTTAAACAAAACTAAATTTTATTATTTTGATGAATGAAAATTAAGGATAGCCATATATGCTTTTCAAATAATCGAAAAGTGTGCTTACATATCCTGAGTTTCCAAATAGATATTGCAAAAATGCGTGATGAAACTATTGAAGAAGCTGCTGGTAAAATGTGTTCCAAGGAAACTTGCAATCGAAAACGAGTCCAACGTTATCATTCAATACCGTTCCGGACTCACTTAATTACAGTCTTTGTGCTGAAAAAAAATAGAGCGATCTATCAGGAGAACAAACGCTCAAAAAAAAAAACGCGGTGCAAAATCCTTTCGGAATGATGAAATATCTCTTCTCGAAAATTCCTGTCTCCATCTACTTCCGATATCTGTAGCACAAAATCAAGATTCTTCCAATAATGCCCTTGAGACGCGAGACTGGAAGTTCATCAATTTGATGGCAGCAAACACAGAACAAGATCTCTCGGGGGGATCTCGTATAAATAAACGTTGCTCTTTCCTCGACAATCTATCCCGAGGAGAGGGACCAAAACGACCCCGCGAGGGGTATATTTAAACGGTAGCAAATAAATTGGAATTTCTGTTCAATTTTATTATCAGTTTTCGATCGGGATACGTCGGATGCAATGAGAACTTTGGATCCGGTAAGCCTCTGATAGATCTGTGTAGTTTTGTGGTTTGCTACTAATTGCCTCTTCGAAAATTGAAAATTGTCAGATCAAAGACTGAAGGGGTCAACGCCTTGGATATATTTCAGAACTATAGGGTTTTTCAATCGAATTGAGTCCAGTGTTCTGAATGTCAACGTGAAGTTATTTTAAAAGCGCGGGTACACAACGGGAGTAACTATGACTCTCTTAAAGAGCTAGAGAATAGATCGAACATCGAGGCACTGAGCTAGTCGATCGACTAATGCAGTTGACCGAAAGATCCAAGGATGCGATCAGAAAGAGGAGGAACATCCAGAATATCTTAAAATATTCGAAAGGTATAAACAGGAAAGGAATAATCGAGTTCTGTCCTCAGGTAACGTTAGTTCCACTCCACTACGTCCTGCTTCTGACTCTCAAGGAATAGACCTTGAAGATCCAGAAATTGCTGACGTTTCCTTTTAGGAAATTAACCTGGAAGAACTAGATCCAGTCAGACGCCATATCATATAAATCAGCCCACTGCTGGTGAGGGAAGACATTGAACTAGCCAAAACTGTCTGTTTGAGGACTCCAGGATACAAGACCTAAATTAATGAGTGGACCGCAAATCTGTTGTCCCAATTCTCGAAGCCACTCAGAAACCGAAGACGCATACTAAAGGATCAGCTGTCACCTAACTAGCCCAAAAAGAAAAAACGGGTCTACGATTATGCTCTAACCCAGAGGAAATACAACTCCAACCGTAGAGAACTAGCACAAGAGATCATCTTCTTCAACTCCCAGCGAGGGTGGTACTAAACAACTGAGACCATATGACGCTGAAATCAGAGAGGAATATGGGAGAATTTTGGGAGTCTCCTCGATCCCTGACGAGCATCCTATAGAGATAAAATCAGAGGGACATATTAACATATATGGACCCATTTCAGCGGAGGAAACTGCACGAATGATACTTAAGTGCCCACGAACATCACCTGGTCCTGACGGGATGACCAGAGATGACCAGAGAAAATACCGGGCATTCGAATTGAACTGCCTCATATATACCCAGTATATTCCTGACTGTATAAAGAAATCAAGAAATAGCCTGATTCCCAAGAATGCAGGAGATCCAACAAAGATAGATGGATGGAGACCTATCACCATATCGTCCATACTACTCAGGATGCTCAATCGCTTGATGGCAAGGCGATTGAAGGCTATCCCCCTCAATGAAAACCAAAGAGGGTTCTCCAAAATTGACGGCTGCTTTGCTAACAATCTTACCGTCCATACCATCATTAAACGGAAACGCAGGTCGGGCAGGAGCTTTTCGACCTACGAAAAGCCTTTGACACCGTTTCACATCACTCTGTGAAAAAAGCCCTACAGACATTCAGAGTTGATGATAAAACAACCAACTACGTCATGGAAAATCTGACTGGATGTGAGGTAACAATATCATCCTTGGGTCAAGAAGTTGCCACAGTTTCTGTGAAAAGAGGCCTAAAACAAGGCGATCATTTTTCTCCCGTCCTCTTCAATGCGGTGCTCGATGAATTGTTGGAAAAATTGACCGTTAAATGAGGGCTCACTCTCGGACAGTATAAAATATCAGCCCCTGACTATGCAGATGATAAATTACTTTTTGCAGACCAGATAGAGAGCGCACAAAGACTCCTCAAATGTTCCATCGACTTCTTTGAGAAGAAGGGACTCGCCCTAAACCCGACCAAGTGCGATAACTGTACGCACTCTCCCCTCCAAGAAAAAGTTTTTCGTGATCACCATTCCCTTTTTTTATATCAATGGCCAAACCATTAAACCGGTAGGAGTGGAAGATACCTTCAAGTCTTTACTCACTATCGTAAGTGTCTTTCAGGCAGAGATACTTGCAATAGAAATATGTGTGACAATTAAATGTAACATATGTGATATAGCATTACATTCTGATAGTCAGGTTGAAATCAGAGCACTGAGCTACCACATCTTCGATTTCAAGATGGTATTGAAGTGCTGGAGAGAACTCTACGAAATAGGCAAGAAGAACAAGATATTTTTCTACAATTGCTATGGAAAGTAGCGTATTCTTCATAGATTACTCAATTTCAAAACTATGTATTGCTCATAATGTGGGAAATATTATTCCCCACGGTACTTTGCCGACACCTTGTTTGGTAGAAATGAAATTGGGCTTTTGAGTCTTTTCTATGGAAACGCAATAAATTAGCACATACTGTCAACAAAGGTCATTTTGATTGAAATCAAGTCCATTACTTGAATTATTGAAACTTGTGCAGTTGTAGGAAAAGTATAGTGTGCAACATGTGGAGAAAGTCCTTTTCTCGCTCGTGTGTTTGCAGCACTCGCCTTTTAGGCTCGTGCCACAAACTTCCACACTCGCGAGAAAACTTGGACTTTTCCACTTGTTACACAATATACTAGTCTAGGTGTGTTGAACTCTCGAGATGAATTTGAAATTATTTCAAGACTTCATTTTATACTATCTTGTTTCATTCAATTTTCATCATCTCAATCTTTCTACCCTCTAGAGTGATACTAATTATTGCGGCTTCTGTCTTGGGCCAAGTGTATTGCCTCGTGTACCGAATGTCTGGTCATTTCCTTCAACTTGTCGGTTCATCTCATTGGAGATCTGCCTCTAGGTCTCGTTCCATCGACTTTACCCTCAACCACCAGATTTTCCATCTACCCTGTTTTTCTGGCAATGTGTCCGAAGTATCTGAGATACGCTTCGTTGATCCGGTCCATCAGATGTTTTTCGATTTTCAATTCTTGTAGAACAGAAATGTTTGTTCTATGTTCCACCCATGACACCCTAAGGATTCTTCTGTATACCCATAGTTCGAAGGCCTCAATTTTTTTCCGATTTATTCTCTTGAGCGTCCATATTTCACAAGAATAGACCGCAATTGGAAAGATCAAGTAGTTTGTCAGCATTACTTTCACAGCTTTTCTAATTGTTTGGTCTTTCCATATTTTTGTAGGTTAGGTTGTTGCAGGCCTGGCTATTGCCAATCTTCTTTTCATATCCCCTGAAAGTAACATCCGTGAAATCAAATTCAACTTAATTATGAACAGCGCTCACTATAAAGGACTAAGACAACCTTAAAACTATTACAACATCGATAAAATGCCTCACAGTCGGAGGAGCAGCGGAAGGTTTTGCTGGACCACTGTCGAAAATCAAATTCTTCACCCGG
Source organism: Harmonia axyridis (assembly GCF_914767665.1). Taxonomy (NCBI): domain Eukaryota; kingdom Metazoa; phylum Arthropoda; class Insecta; order Coleoptera; family Coccinellidae; genus Harmonia; species Harmonia axyridis. The sequence continues at coordinate 82,415,247 of NC_059501.1, forward strand.
ACCCTTCATTCGAAGTGAACTTCCGGGTCCTACACGAATTCAAGAGATTCCAACAATTCCATTCATACATTACCCTCGACAACGTCGGAAAGACATCTTCGGGAAACTCAATATATTGTAAACTTGAACAATACCGATGCCGCCCGCTGTTTACACCCCTTCCCATCGTCCTTCGGGGGACGATCAAGTTTACGCTTTGTAATTATTTCATTAAAGTCTCCCGACGCGATGGAGTTGTTGAAGTTTCACTTAATTTCATCGGGCAATAGCTGCCTTCCCCACTTAGTTTATTGTATGACACCGCTATGGCACTGCGGTCGCAATTACTACTAGACTTGAAAAAGGAGGTGTTTATTGTTGCTTGAAATTGCCGAGAATTCAATTATAAGTTCTGCCGTTGTCGCAGGACCCTCTATATTGTCTTATTCGTTTTCCTTTTTTCGTTTGATGTGTTTTAACATGACGTATAATGAGCCGGTAAGCTCTATCCATAGAAAAACCACATTCAACATTTCGAAAGATTTTTTTAGCTGATTTGGAATATTGTTTGACTTTATTTTCATTCTCCGTGTATATTCTGAATCTGATTTCAATTGAAGAACAATTTATGATTGTAATCATTTGTTCGTGAGGCGTCAGGGATTTTCGAGATTTTAACACTTCCTGGAATGAATTTGTTTGTGCCAGAGTTAGTTCGGAGCTTAGACTAATAAACATAGCTAGAGGGAGAATATGTCATTTTCAGTAAGCAAATTTTGTCCCCAACATGAAACATGAACTATCAAATATGACATGAAGCGCGCGAAAATGAAAACATATCAGTAATATGATATTCAACTCAATTTGCGAGTTTCTCCACAAAAATCGATTATGTCCCATATAATATCAACGTTTCATATGAACTCAAAATATATTGCTATAAATACCTTAATATATCAGAAATTTAGGAAACAACAACTTCAAGCGCGCCAAACGACGTGAAACAACCGATGAAACTAGGGGAGCAACAGCATCCAAATCTTGGATTTCAGCAGGTAGAAAATAATAAATATTCTGTTTATTATAAATTCAAGAATTAGGAAAAATAGCGTATTCCAAATATTTAAATTTACATATTTAATCGGTCAAATATTTATATTAATTTCATTCAATATAATACATATTCATAATGATATAGCAAAATTGTGGATTTGAAAATATATCATAATCCGACAAAGTAATCTAACTATGTTGGGTGCATGTGAAAATTGCGCATACTTTCTCTATCTATATTTATTACTCTATGGTTAGAAACATTGAATTCATTCGGTGTCTGTGTCAACTTGTTGGAATTCGATATTTATAATTTCGTCACTGTTTTATTTGGGTTCATTACTCAATTTGTATAGTTTTTTTTCGAAACTATTACTATCCTGTTTTGGAGTATTAATAGAAAATTTTTGCGGAAGAACTTGGAAGAAATTGGTGAGATGAGTTTTATGTTGAAAACTGAACAATAAAATAGAATACAGAATAAAGAATATATAACTGAGAGTTTGGGTGATTATTCTGTAATAATAAAATAATTTCAATATACAGGATGCGGCAGAGCCGATTGACGAGTTTTGACAGGTCATTTCTCGGGATGTGGTGGGGACAATTAGGTGCGGAAGGGGTCTCTGTGTTCCTTAGAGTCAGAAGTTTTCAGTCAGCACCATGGTTTGGACCGGAGTACATCAAGGCTTTGCCGTTCGCATGTTTTACGAAGATAACCGACCCAGCGGGTATTTCGGCGCCATTTCAGTATTTCTATCAACGTTTCAGTCTCCTCTGCAAACACTCCATTCATCTAAAGTCACAGTTTGGTGTGCTGTGTCGCAATTCGGAGTGATAGGCCCTTATTTCTTCGAGGAGGAAAATGTCACCGTCACAGTAACTCCATAGCGTTATGTGTCAATGCTGGAAACCTTCCTATAGCTTGAATTGGAAGAACTTGCTGAAGAACACCATCTGGATGACATCTGGTTCCAACAATATGGCGCTACAGCCCACACAGCTTGAACATCATTAGCTGTTTTGAGACAGATGTTCCCAGGTAGACTGGTCTCACTAAGAGGGGATGTGGGTTGGCCAGCGCGCTGACCAGATTTGAGATTTTCTTTGGAACCACCTTGAAGATAAGGTCTTCAAACATTGTCCACACACCCTCCAGAACTCAAGCAGCGAATAACCGAAGAAATCCGGCCATACCGCTCGAGATATGCCGAAAAGCTGTCGAAAACTTACAAAATCGACTACATCAGTATGTCGCTGCTGACGGCCGCCATCTTAGTGATATCGTTTTCAAAACTTGAGCAAAAAAACTTTATTCCTCACTGCTTCGAGAGAAAAAACTGTTTGTCTCTAATTTTCACCATTTTTTTTCAAATAGCCCTTTGAAACCCATCAGTCGGCTCTGCCGCACACCTATTCCACAATTTTTGAAAACTGATTCGAACATATCGTATGCATTTTTAAGAAACTCATTGGCAGTATTGGCTTTTGGGGAAAATATATCAATATCAAAACCCTCGAAACGTCGAAGATAATACTCATGTGATACCAATCAGTTATTGAAAATGAACTAAAGTTGTACATGATGCCGACGAATCCTTGTTAACTCCTCGTCCCGAACTGAAGTGATCAGTTTCACCTGTAATCCTCACAATAACTCCGAGGTAACGTCTAATTAACATCTCACCTAATCAAACGTTCAATCAACAACACTAAGCTTTCAAAATTCGATAGTCAAGATTCATCCACGTCAAACCCGTTGGTCTCGATCCTGCCGACAATTACTTCCCAGAGCTGTCGATATCACAACAACACGATCGGACACCTTCATCATGAATTAGGTCCAGGACCTTCAGCCCGATACTGTGTACATAATGCTCGGAGATTAGATTCGGCATTTGGGGATTCGATCTTGAGAATCCCAATTACAATCTGCGAAACAACGTCGTCCTGATTTTGGTGTCGAAGGATTGAGTTAGGTGCATGATTTCGTAAATAACAGAAAAATTAATGGAATCCACATCTTCTTGCGATGTTGTACCACGAAAGGTTAAAATGTGGTATTTATATCACTCTTTTTTTTTAAATCTATCGATAAAGTGAATTTCCTTCTTTTGGCAAAAAAATTTTCAAAATTGAAGGCGATTTATTTGTTATTCATTGCCAGGTATTCTCTTGTTTCATTGGTACTGATTTTAAAATATTCAGCACCCATGACTTGCAAGTTGCCACTTATTGTACTCTTCATGTAATACTGCATATTATGTGATTACCAAAATTGATCTGTTATCAACACACTCATCCTCATCATCATCATCATTCAGCCCTAAACCGTCCACTGCGGGACATAGGCCTCCCCAAGGCATTTTCATCTTTCTCTATTCTGTGCGGCTTCCATACAATTGGTGTGGATTCTTTTCAAGTCATCGGTGTATCTGGTTGGAGGTCGGCCTCGGCTTCGTTTGTCTGCTCTTGGTTGCCATTCCAGAATTTTCCTCGTCCACCTTCCGTCGTTAGATCATGCAACATGTCCTGCCCACCTCCACTTAGCTCTCACACACTAGTATTTGGCAAATTCCTTATCGAAACATCTCCGATCAGGATCTTCTACTCAGTTGTAATTTTTTTCGTCAGATTTTTTCCTAAATATCCTCTGAAAAGCCTACTTGACTCCCATCTCATACAGATCTGAGATATCTTTCCACCAGCGTTGACAAGGAATGTGGCTGACGATTTTCTGGTACAATGCCACACTAGCCACAAAATGGCTCTGGCCCGATGAAAGGGATTCCAGACACAAAAACTCACAGAAAAAGATATCCTGCAATTATATCCAATAGTAACATTTATTATGTAGTAAATGTTAAACTAGTAACATTTACTATGCAGCAAATGTTACTAGTGCATATAACTGCAAGATATCTTTTTTTGTTAGTTTTTGTGTCTGGAATCCTTTTCATCGGGCCAGAGCCATTTTGTAGCTTCCCTCCAGAAATCAAGCGATGGAAGTTAAGGAATGTAAACAAAAGAGGAAGCTTGATTTCTGCCGGACGTTCAATGATCAAAATCAGGCCACTTCTCTCCTACCCGACGAGATAGACTAGAAAAGGTCTTCCTGTCATGTGAGCTATCATCTGAAAAACATGGGAAAAGCGCTAGAAGACACATGCGCCCAAACCCTTGCTATGCGAATGTGAAACTTTTTACCGTGAAAAGGTTTCAACATCTTCGCTCTTGGTTTTTGAAGTCTTACAGAGAGATGAATGTAGCCCTCAGAAAGGTGATAAAGTTCATTGAGACACTATAGCCTGACTGTTAAGCAGGGAGGCCATGCACAATAAATCTTTAGGTCGGAGGATCTTTCGCCCCTCGTCTAATCTAATCTAGTCTTTTTATCTGAAATAATCAATTATCTTGTTGAATCATTAATTCTATAAGATCCGCAAGTTCCAATTAATAAAGCAACTCTGATCATCAAAAAATTCCTCTTCTAGGGATCTACAAATGAATTGATTAACTTTTTCTTCCGTGAATCTTTTACCTCTGTATCCAATTTTTTTTTTCTCTTCACGAATATTTTACATGCAGCTTATTTATCAATTTCCACAATTTCATTTGATTTCAAACAAGCTCGTTACACAGAATTTTTTAGCCATATAGATGAAGGTGCATATTTTTTGCCCTTCAGTGAAACGCGCTGAATTGAATTATCTTTTTCAGTCTTCTTTAGATCATTAAGATATGGAGAAGGGCTTCCGACCCTACCAGCGTTTCATCTGAATAATTCTCAGCAACCCATATAGAAACATCCTCGAGAAGGAAATAGCGACGATAAATTCTTAAGCCTCGTACCCACCAACTACCTTGAAAAAAAAATCGACAAATCCGTCTGAACGATTCCCTTCCTCCCGAACTTCAGATAGCTCATAATGAATTTTAATAATTCCATAGAGAGAGAGAGAACTCTGAAACACCTGCCTGCTCAGCGCTTATATGTGAACAAGGAACAATGTTTAATAAATGAACCTGAGTTTCCTCTTTGCTTTCGTTGCTCCCGTGGGAGCTTGGCTCTAAAACCTCAATTCTAGCCTGATATATCTCTCCGTATTTCGGACTATAATAAATGGCGGTATTTCATGCATCGGGATTATTGTAGAGCTTAACAGGCCTCGAGTGTTAGCTGTCTGCGTCCGACAATAACTTATGCGAGGCGTATATGCGAAAATCTGCATTTAAGACGAGGTCGAGTGAGCTTCGTGATAAGCACGGGTATTGGAATTCGAAATTTTGACTTCAAAGGTTGCTTTAAGGTATTCAGGTACTCGACAGGTGATGTGGCAGATTGAGGATTAGATGGGGAAGACAAAGACATTGCGAGTCAATGTCTCATGGTATATGAAGGATGCAACATAAGGAATTGGAAATATTTCAACTATAGATTATTGAGCATGATATATGAAAGTTAAAACTAAATCACTTGTTTGTGATGAAGGGTGTCTCATTTATCATCATTAAATTATAGGGAAAGTTTGAGGACACATCCTTCAAGGAGGAGAGCTAACCGAGAACACGTGTTTTGGGCAGAAGGTCCTCTTCAGAAACAGTGTTGGGATGAGTAACTTTTGGTGTAAAACAACAAACATATAGAGTCAGCAACAGAAGCCAACCGATCATTTATGGTTTTGATAGATAGACCCTACGGTCTACAGGGCAACAACCAACATCACCACGTAGGCAGCTATGGCTACCTGCGTAATATCTGAGTCCAGGAATGAACATAAAAAGCGAAAGGATGCGGGGAATTCAATTCTAAGAACAAGTTCAAGGACACATCCGCCAAGGAGAAGACTAGCCGTAGACACGTGTTTCAGGCCTTAAGCCCTCATCAATATGGTGAAAAAAATTTGGAATGAGCAACATAATGAGGGTCTAAAGCCCGAAACACGTGTCTTCGGTTAGCGCTTCTCCTTGAGGGATGTGTACTTAAACTTTTCTTTACTGCTTTTTGGATGATATTGATAAAAAGTGGAAAAAGCTAGAGCCATATTTCCTAAAATGAAAAAGATATTCTGTGGGCGAGATCTGAGCCTAAAACTTATAATTCGCCTTGTGAAATGTTACGTGCTGTCAATTCTTTTCTACGGAATGGAAGCGTGGACATTGAAGAAGATTGATATCAGAGAAGGATAGAAGCATTTGAGATGTGGATGTACCGTAGGATACTGAGAGTATCGTGGACGGAGAGAGTGACGAAAGTGTAGATCTTGCGGAGAATGCAGGAAGAGAAAGAATTGGTACTGACTATTAAAAAGCGCAAACTGCAATACCTGGGACATATTATGAGGGGAGATAGATACCAGTTGCTGCAGCTTATTGTCCAGGAAAAGATAATGGGCAAAAGATCCATAGGAAGAAGAAGAAACTCATGGTTGAAGATTTCGAGAGAATAAAACAATTGCAACAACTGCCAATTGTTTAGATCTGCAGTATCGAGAATAGGCATAGCTTTGATAATAGTCAAACTTCGGAACGAAGACGGCACTTGAAGAAGAAGAAGATAAATAGTATAAAGGGTTAGAACTGTTTAGAGGGGCACTACAAGGATATCGAAAACCGTTAGAGATACAGAGTAGCTAAAATTGAAGAAAAATTGCGTTATTTAAGGATTAGTGTGGTTGTGTTAACAGATCCAAAATATCTCCAATGGTTCTCGAGATATCTCGGAAAAAATGAGAATCTAGATTTTTTTTCTGTATAACTCATTTGTTTCTGGAGATAACTCCACGAAATTTGGTTTGTAGTCATTATTCAATATAGAGATTCTAATGGTGTCGTCAGATTTCACTGTTTTCAATTGTTCCAGAGACGCGGTAGTGAACGACGCAAACTTCAATTCGTTTATCGAACAACAGAAATATATTTAATTGAAAAAAATAATACCAATTTTATCTATCGCAACTATTCGTCTCAACCAATACTAGACTTGGACTCTGGATCTCGAAATATAAAATATCATCAGCGGTAATATCCCATCCTGTTTTTCTCTCTTCTCCGATCGAACCGCAATTTCTTTGACGACGCCAACCTAGACTTGGAAGCTAAATCCGGAAAATTCTGTTGTTATTCTAGGATTGATCCTCGTGAAACGGCAAACGGAAGAAAACGGTGGAGTTTTTGATTAAGACAGCCCCAGGGAAATCTTGCCCGAAGTCGACTTTCATAATTAACGTTCATTTCTGTGGACAATGTCGAGAAATGAGTGGGGGGGGAAATGTTTCGAGACTCCCACAGATTCGAGTCTTATACGTGAAGAGGTATCGAATGAAGAATAGGAGACCCTACATTTGAGTGCGATTTTATAGAAGAGAAATGAGGATAGCGTTGACGTGAAATTGGGAGCTTTTGAGCGTTCGATCATTCAGTTTGAAATTTCGCATGGAGCTTGAAATTGCTCTTTCAAAACAACATCCAAAATCTCAACACCGTTGGTTTCATGGTCACGGATATTTTAGTTAGTTTTTCTTCCAAAAACATATCAATTTTTTATTTGGCTCAGATTGAACGATCAACATGTAATTTTGAAAGTGGCTCAAAATTCCAAACTTGAGACATTGTGACGATGGTAGTAGGGTTGTCGATTGGGAGAATGAGTGCTCGAAAAATTTTTCAGGTGCGATCGAAATTCGGCTAATCGGGGATCGTCAATTCTGGCACCGCTCACCGATTCTTCGTAGAGCTCCTTGTTTCGAGGAAATTCGAACTCGAAATTTGGGAAAAAATTGATTTTCCATACAGAAATCGTTATTTCTCCCTAATTATTCGTCAGGGACCCCTCAAATACAAACGTTTTTTGAACATCTAGTTCTGATCTAGAATATGGTAAGGTTTCAAGGGCGTAGCTTACGTCCAGAAGAAGTTGCAGCCTCGGGAATTTCATCCATTTTTTTTTCGAAAATTTCAGATTTTTTCTCTTATTTTCTGAAATAATGTACTTATCGCCAAACTGCAAGCATTTTCCAGATTTACATAGTCGAATCAATCAATAAAAAGGTACAATTGTCCCATGAAAGAATATGAAAAGGGTTAGGTATGGGAAATTTTACGAAAATTTTTCGATACAAAATTTTTCAGGTGAAATAGAAATTCGGCTAATTAGGGATCGTCAATTATGGCACCGCTCACCTATTTTGCGTAGAGCCCACAGTTTTGAAATATTTCGAACTCGAAATTAGGGAGAAAACTGAAAAAATTGAATTTCCACCCAAAAATCGTTATATCTCCTGAATTATCCGTCACAGACACCTCAAATACGAACGTTTTTTGAAAATCTAGTTCTGATCTAAAATATAGTGAAGTTTCAAAGTAGTAGCTTACGTCCTGGAGAAGTTGCAGCCTCAGGAATTTCAGATTTTATCCATACTGTTTCAAATAATATAATAGAAATAATAATGAAAAGAAAAGCAGGAGAACTACTATTAACTGAGAGTTGAAAAACTAATATTTCTGGATATATGATAGAGCTTGAGATGGAATATTGTAAATAATCTTACTGGGAGATCAAGTGGTGGCCAAAATGATGTCACCTTACATCTAAATGGGATTATGTGTAGCGATTCAAGTCAGTTAGCTAGTATTTTTGCTGAACATTTTTCCACAATTGCTGCTTCGAAATTGATGGTTCGTTATGGAGATCAGTTATCACAATCTTGCACATTGACTCCTTTGGTGAACAGTAGTTTTTTTTTCAATCCTGTTTCTAAAATCGAAGTTGAGGATGCCATTAAAGTTTTAAAAAATAAAAAAAGCGTCGGTATCGATTTCATATCTGCTAAAGTTTTGAAGGTCGCAAGCCAAATTATTAGTGAATACTTCGCATATCTCATCAATGCTTCAATCACAACGGGAAGGTTCCCAAATGTTCTTAAGAAATCCATAGTGATCCCAGTATTAAAAAAGAGCAATCTGAATGACATAATGAATTTTAGACCAATATCCATTTTGAGCGTGTTTTCCAAAGTATTCGAAAAAATAGTTTTCACCAGGATGATGTGTTTTCTGAATAGATTTAACATAATCCATCCTGCTCAGCACGGTTTCAGGAGCGGTCATTCAACCCAATCAGCTGCTGTAAATTTTTTCGAATCCGTTTACGAGTGTTTGGATAGGAACCTGTCCGTGGCAGGTCTATTTTTTGACTTATCTTCGGCTTTTGATACACTTTCTTTCGAGTTCATACTCGAAAAGTGCTATAATTTGGGCTTTAGGGGCGTATTCCTGGACTGGTTGCATAGTTACCTAAATGAAAGAACTATGACTGTTAAAGTAGGATCTACTCATTCTGAAAGTCACGATATTGGTCTTGGAGTTCCTCAGAGATCCGTGCTAGGACCCCTTTTATTTATATTATTTATAAATGATTTGCCTATAAAATTAGCTTCTTTCTTAATAACGCTATTTGCTGATGATGCGTCTGTAGTGGTTTCTGGCGGGAATCCTGAGGAACTTCGGAGTACCTGTGAATGTATTATGTGGGAATTTGTAAACTGGTGCCGCTCAAACAATTTGATGGTGAACGTTGATAAAACTGTATGCGTTTACTTCTCTATAAAAAATAATGAAGTTAGTACCTTTAGTTTGAAATGTGGGGATAACACTATCACAACATCAGAAACAACTAAATTTCTTGGAATCCATGTGGACAGAAATTTAAGATGGACTACTCATATTGACGTGTTATGTAAAAAATTAAACAGTTCAGTGTTTGCAATCGCTAGAATTAGGAATGTTTTACCTAGGTCCTCTGTAATGAGTGTATACTACAGCCTGGTATATAGCCATCTGTCTTATAACATTTTGCTCTGGGGAAGTAGCCCCGACTTCTCCAGAGTTTTTGTAGCTCAGAAACGAGTATTACGTACAATATTCAACCTCAATATGTTAGCGTCTTGTAAGCCAGTCTTTATTGGGAATGGAATCTTAACCCTACCCTCGATATACATTTTCAAATGCTTACTATACGCAAAGGAAAATGAAGACAAATGGATGAAATTATCAAGTCATCATAATTATGTAACTAGAAATACGCAAATTTTTCTATTACCTAAACATAGGACTCATAAATTTGAATGCTCTCCATTGTACCGAAGTATTAAGTTATACAATCATTTGCCACCATCTGTGAAGTCTTTGAATTTAAAATTGTTCAAAAAAGAAATCAAGAACCTCCTCTTAAAAAAAGGTTTCTATTCTGTAAATGAGTATTTATGTGACTTCTTAGTTGTTTAGTTTTCTTATTGTGACCTGTCCTATACACCATGTAGTGTCTTAAAGGATTAAATAAAATATTATTATTATTATTATTAGCTTTGACTCCACTTAATATGTCCCAGGACTAACAAGGGCTTTTTTTTTGAGAACTCAACTTCATTAGTCAACATTATCACCTTCGAAAATGATACATTTACTCCAATGCTTCTCTAATTTTTTAATACCTTTTCTTCAGAAGGATTCATCTTTTCTTTCGAACTTCGACAATCACTTCTTCATTAGAGTCAAATTCCTTTTTCTGGAGCAACTGTATTATATTACAGCAAACAATCGAGAGTCCCCAAGCCAATATAGTTAGTTCAATTCATTTTGGGAAGTTAAAGTTTTGACAAAAATACAGACGCATATTAGACAAAAAATAGATCAACATTTGAAAAGATCATGCTAGATTGCTTCAAAAATATTTCGTGGAAAACAGATCATGAGCCTATTCAATATTCAATATCTATTCGGGAATAATCTTCTCGGGATCCTCATCAATGTATCCCTCTGGTTGGAATCGAAGCAGCAACACCCGAAAAGCCGACAATAGTGAGGATATTGAGCATGGTAGTTTAGAAGGATTATGGAGGTGAATTAAGAGGATCGCTTATTGCAATATCGACCCCTAGAAACGATACAGATTATAATTACTGCTGAATACAAAAGAGGGACTCTATTCTTCTTCAACGATATTAGGGTATACCGTGATTCTTCAGTTCCAGAAACGGACTAAGAATTACTCCAGTAGAATGGTTTGAAGCGTTTCAAATGAACTTGGAACGACGAAGGTTATTATTTTTTTATGCTAGTTGTTGATTCCAGCTTGAAGTAGACTTGTTTGAAGCTATGAAATGTCACGATGTGAATGGTATCGATTTTGAAGAATATACTCCTTTGTTGCAATTTTCTAAAGTGGAATCCCAACGACTGTTTAACCTTGTTTTATTCAATTAGGATTTCCTATCGGACCGAAGTGAATAATTAGATTCTGGACAAGAAATTTAATTAGATTTTACTCCCAGTAAGCATCCAAATAGAAAGCCGAAGATTCAACACTGAAGATAGGGAAAATATGCGGAGCAATAATTAAATGCTTCTTTCCTGAGCAAGATGGAAAGACATTCTTAAAAAAATAGTATCTGCTTTAGTTTTGACTCCTTTATGTTTCCTGGATATTGGACCAGTTTAGTGATGTTGATAATACTATATTTGACACGAAAGAATTAAAATATAGAGCAAAACTGATAAATCAGTGAAAAAATCCATCAATAAATGACTGAGAAATAGATTATTTAAATTTACGTATTTTAGCGCGGAACGTCTTTGGTCTGTGACGTCACGGCACTTGCCTGTGATCGCTACACCATAAATTACGTTTGAATACTTAGCCGCGCCAAGGCTCTCGCGCCGTTTGTAGTTGTACACTGTAGTTTTAACTCGAGTTTTGTTTTTATGTCACCATAATGAAAGAAGGTTTCGTGAAAGGACAAAGTGACAATTTGCCTAAAATAGATATATTCACAGTGATGGAGTTTTTTTCTTCAAATCCATCTTATGTCAGTGCTGAAATAAAAGGAGTTAAACTTTTCAAGTAAGTATCTACTTTTGAGTTTGCTTAGTCATGGTTCAACTCATAACGATGATTTACTAAAAAAACGTTTCAGTTTGTAGTTGAGTACTGGTTGTTGAAGTCTATCAATGGCAAAACATATTTATGTGGGGAGTGAAAAGTAAAAAGAAAAAAAAGTAATTTATATGTTTGTATATAGTAAGTTATTTCAGTCATCGTGTAATGAACAGAACACGACACGAACGGCACAAGTGATTGTACACCAATGAATACTTAAGCATTCTGCGAATACCAGTCGTCTAGTGTGTGACGTCACGCCACTTACAAGTACTATGAAATTATTCTTCCAAGCGCAACTTCAAAGTCCCATAACTTTTTCATTTCTAGAGATATTTCAATGATTCTTCCACATTTTTGTTTCATTTTACTTAAATTTTTAGAATTAATCCTTAACAAAAAAATGAAAACTAGTCCATTTTGGAGAATACTCAATATTTCAAAAGTTAAAAATGCGGTTGGGTTGATATTTTTGTGAATGACAAGGTCAACTTTCATCTTCAGAAAAGGTGCAATTGGCGCATGAATGAACAAGCGCTTGAAAGCTCCTGACTTCACGTCAGGGGTTTTTTTATCTTTGTATTTTAGTAAATTATATCGGTAGTTTCTGATGATGATGATTATGCGAGAGGAGCGTCTCGACGGACGACTCGAAAAAAAACACCGGAAACCGCGAAAATTGCAGTTTCGCCCAAGTCTATGGCCGATGCGGGAATGCAACTGTTCCCGAAGACGGGGGCGCAGGTGCGGGCGGCGCCGCGACGTTCGGCGTCGTCCCGGGATCCACTGTCGCGGCCACAGTCATCCCGATCGCTTCTTCCGTCGTCGGAACCAGAGGCGTCGAATTCCGTCATCCGAGAGGAGATCGCGCGCAACGTCCGAACTTGCGGTTTCGACGTCCCGTCGCGACGTTGGTGACGAGTGAGTAAAGTTCAGGTGTGGGTTAGGTAGACACAGTGGCACAGTTGGTGGATGCCGATGGATTAACGTTTCTCGAGGTTTTCCGGTGTTATCGAAGGTAGAATTGAAGTTTTTTTTATGTCTAGCGTTTTGAATGGGTTTAATTGTTGGAAACTTCGTCCACCGACAAAAATGAAAAAAGAAAGAATTGAGCTTTATTGAAGTTGTTTTTTTTTGTGCCGGAATAGTTTTTAATTACTCAAGTGAAGAAGGCATTGATATTCTTCTAAGAGTTCAAAATCCAAAAACAGGCCTTGAAGTGACGGATGTTAGAAAGAGCTTTCTCTAATTCTGTGGTTATTCCGTTCATTCTTCCACATCTTGTAGAACAAAATCGTGCGAGAATATTTCAGAAACGAACAGTTTTCATGGTTATATTTTATCATTATATGTTGGTACTCCGAACTTTCCGCCACGGCTTTATGTGTCAATTCATCAATTTGCCTTAAAGAAATTAGTTTTGCCAAACATTATTTTTTAATGCAAAAATCACTAAATAATATTTATGGAAATATTTCATTAATTTCAATAAAAATGCAATGAATTCGAGAAAATGATGTATAATACTCGTACAGAAGGCTCAATCTACCACTCGTTCATTCAAAAACTCGCCACTTCGTGGCTCGTTTTTGAATTTTAAACTCGTGGAAGAATATCGATGCCTTCTGCACTTGTATTATAAAGAACTATTTATTATTCAAGTGAAGAAGGCATTGATATTCTTCTACGAGTTCAAAATCCAAAAACAGGCCATGAAGTGACGGGTGTAAGAAAGAGCTTTCTCTACTAGTATTACACATTATTTTCTCTGATTCATTGAAATTAATAGGTTTTTTCCATAAATATCGTTTAGTAATTTTTGCATTAAAAAACGTTGGTTGGCAGAAATGTTTTATTATCACAAATTAGCCAGACAATAGATGAATCCGTGACACAAGAGTTCTCAACCAACTTTTAATAATGAAACCTGTGTGAAAATGAGATATTTCCGTACAATTTTGTTCTACAAGTTATGGCAGAATTATGGCATAATGAACGGATTTGTCATATGATTAAAGAATATTTCTCATGTCCTATTCGCCTTCATTTTTTATGAAAATCCTCAGGATCTATAAGTTTTATCGACCTAGGCGGATCTGTCTGCTGCTTTGACCTATCGGCTCTATAAATCTTTTATTTAGGTAGATCTAGTATGAGCATTAGACAATAGCGAACACCTATCTACTAAATAAATAAATAAATAAATAAATAAAATTATTATTTATTTAGTAGACTATTGTCTAATGCTCATTCATATAGACTGGATCTTATTTTGAAGGTATTAGAGCGAGTGAAATTTGATGCAGATTTGTTTTTTTTCGCTTTGATCTTTACACCTTGAAAATTTGTGTTACTTTTTATAGGTTTGAGAATCATATAAAAGTCGATTCTAAAAAATGCACTACGAAATGAAGAGTTTTCCAATAAGCGAAAGGTTTCATTTTGAAATTGAAAAAAAACCTACATTTTAGAAAAAATCAAAGGATGTTCATTTCATTGTGAAGAGGAAGGTACGCCATTAATGATGAAAATGATATCAGGCAAATAGATGCCATGGCTACGGTTCCAGCAACGTATCCCATTTATGACCCATTGGCACACTATCCTTGATAACACGAATTTCGTTTTTTGGGTAATTGAATCGATTGTGGAGCATTAGAATGGATCTTATCTTTCGAGTTTTCCCAAAAATGTCTAGAGCTTTCAAATAACAAGATCGGGGTGGCCAATTGTGATCAACTCTTCCAGAAATAACACGGCCAGGAAATATTTCTTTCAATATTACTACCGTGTCATTGCTTGTGTCACACTTAAGCGCTGTATTGTTGATAATAAACAATGTTTGCATCAATAGCCTCCACTTTCAGTAGAAAAATCATTTATCATTGCGTAATACATTTACTGTAACCTCTGCAGCAGCCTCATTTTCGAATAAGTGAAGTCCAATCGCATCACCAGCCCAAAAACCTGACCAAAGAGTGGCACGTTAAGGATGGAAAGGGTTTTCAACAAGCATTCTTGGATTTTCCGAGCCCCAAATGATGATCATTTTTAAGAACCTCAAGGACCCAATCAGCAAAGATACGACATTACTGGTGACCAACTGGATTCAGTTCTTGTGTTATCTGAACTTCGAAAGCCTTAAGACCTAAGTCTTTATTGCAAAATACGGTATGATGTCGTTTATGGAATACCTTATTTCTAAGATAGACAGGGAATAGACCAATCTGGGTTTTTGTCAACACTACATTCTAGAGCAGCAATATTCTCATTAGTTTATGAGAGACACACGGTTTCGACTGTCCACATCACTAACTTGTCCCAAAAACTTAATTTTTTCCACCAGTTCCTCTATTGCCGAGAAGGTGCTTCAAAACGACCAGAAAGTCCTCAAGAATTGCGACTGATACTTTTTGTGGTGAACTGAAATGATTTCATTACATTATAGGAACATGTATCGTTCCATTTTTAGTAATGGGGTAGTTTCTACTTGTCAAATGTCAAAAGATGAAAGTTTCGAAAGTGACAGCTGCCCAAATAGAGGTCAATTCATAGAGGAGAATTTTATAGCAAGATGTGATTATATGACAATGGAAGGATTTTTGAGTTTTACTGATTTAGATTCGACGAAATAGATGAAAATTTTCATAATTTGTTCAACTTTTTTTCATTAAATCTTCTTCAGAAGGTTTTCTGTTTATTGTATTTGAACAATACAATGTCTAAAAAAGAGTAACAGGAGTCAATACATTCTCTCATATTTTTTTAGGAAAGCTTACAATTCGGATTAAAGGAAACCAATCTAATAGTGTTGCATGTTAGTTGTGATCATTTGAAGAAGAAAATTCTCAATCTTGCCACTGGTTTGTGTCAAAATGAAAGGTGAGCAATTTTTTATAGTGATATATTATATACAGGGTGTTCTGATTTGTTTCCGACAAACTGAAACGGGTGATAGATCACATCATTTTAAGCAAAAAAGTTCCTATGAACATGGGTCCGGAAATGCTTCGGTTCCGAGATACAGGGTGTTAAAGTTGAAAAAATAATTCGCGTTTTCTTAAATATCTTTCGACTGATTCCAAATAATTGCATGAAAGTTGGTACATAGGGTTTTTTGAGGTGAGAAATTCAAATTTCTGGTCGATTTGGTTGTATTTTCTAGAGGGCGCACTGGCAATCATTTCGTCCCCTTTAAACCGTAGCAACTTTTCTGTGCAGTCATTCAGAACTGAAAAAATCGATTCCCCTGACTTTTCTAGTTAAAAAAGGTATAACTCATTTAAGTTGCTAAGGGCAACCGTTTCAGAGAAAAACGCATTTGAAGCCAAATCCATATTTTTGTAATCTCTAAAACATGTAGAAACAAATTTGTAATAATTTTAACTTAAATATTTTTTAGAAGTAACAATTTAGAACAAAACAAAATAACATAATAATTTTTAAAGAAGGTGTTCGAAATGTCCACCGTTCTGTTGAATGCACAAATGACATCTTCGAATGATTGATTGTTTTACATTCAACAATTGTTGCGGCAATAGTGTGTTAGGTTCAGATGTCATTAATTATAATTATAGTTAACTAAGTTAATAGCTTATCAACAAATACAGGAAAATGGTATTGGTTACCAAAGGCCCGAACGAAGCATACAAAGAAGAAATCATCTACAGAGGAATAGGATTTTACAGACCTTCGAAGAAAATAAAAACTCAGTATTCGTAAAGCATCCCAACAACGCAATATTTCAGGAAACAGAATATTCAGAACACTTAAAAACAACAATAACATAGCATACCACTTCTACTTATTAGTGGGCAATAGAAAATCCGCATGCATTTCGCCTTAGAAATTTTCAAAATTAATTTAAATTTAATATTTGAATAGGAATAATTTCATGAAAAGATTTCGAAGCAGTCAAAACATATTAAAGAAAACGCGAATTATTTTTTCAACTTTAACACCCTGTATCTCGGAAACGAAGCATTTCCGGACCCATGTTCATAGGAACTTTTTTGCTTAAAATGATGTGATCTATCACCCATTTCAGTTTGTCGGAAACAAATCAGAACACCCTGTATATTCAATATAACTCATCAAAATCTCTAAAAGTACCACTTATCGGGATGTTTGTTCACGAGATGGAATAATGAGGAATTATTCTAACCCTAACGAGCTGGCGCACTGTTCTAAACCCTATTTACTAAGTTTCATCATCCGACACGATGTTGGGAACGCAGTTCAGCTGATCATTGGTGCTTGTTCATGCTCTAATTGAAAATGTATGTTAACACCTGATGAGAATTTAACAACGTCTGTACAAGGTGCACACTCGGTGACATTGTCATGACAATACGCATCCTTCGAATTAATTAGAACCAATAAATATAGTAGGTATGTCATATTGCACCCACGTATGTTCACATCAGAGGATGGAATAATTTTAGTACATCAGGGAGATTATGAGAAGCATTTATTGATTTGGGTAACAGTTAAAGAATGAATGGATGTGGTGGGAACAAAAGCTTTGAGATAATGGATTTGAATTTAAAATTCACAATATTGAATAGGTACATATAAATCATTCTGCATATACATACTTCATCATCATCATCATTCAGCCCTAAACCGTCCACTGCTGGACATAGGCCTCCCCAAGGCATTTTCATCTTTCTCTATTCTGTGCGGCTTCCATCCAATTGGTGTGGATTCTTTTCAAGTCATCGGTACATCTGGTTGGAGGTCGGCCTCGGCTTCGCTTGTCTGCTCTTGGTCGCCATTCCAGAATTTTCCTCGTCCACCTTCCGTCGTTAGATCTTGCAACATGTCCTGCCCACCTCCCACCTCCACATACCTAGAAATGAAAATTTGCGAGTCAATGTTTCTGGGTTCTTCACCTAGGGTGTCTATATTGTTTCATTTGTTATTCGACTGTCAGCTGAAGAAATTGGTATATGTTCACTTTCTTTCTTGATGAGTCTCAGAGGTCTCAGAAGGAGTAGACCTTCCTGAAAGATATTGAGGTGAACAATTCCAAGTTTCGGTGGCTCTGAGTTGAGTATCATTCTTACCCTGTAATCCATCGGAAGTACTCGACAGTAGGATTATTCTGCATCAGGCGGTTTCCTGAAAATGAGATGGATGTTGACCGTAGAAAAATAGGCTTTGTGATTGAATGTGACTATGTGTTGTGAAAGTGAATCTAAATGAAAACCATTGAGTGACAAAATAGTATTTTTTTGACCGTTCAACAGTAAAGAGTTTTCCATAATAAATTTACTTCTCGCTTGAAAGACCTTTCAATCATTGATTTCAACATACTAGGCAAACGGTCATTATCAGAGTAGCTGTCAGAGCTGTCATTGAAAATATTTTTTTTTTCATGTTTGAGGCACCAGCTGACGTTTAATCCACCATGCTATAGACAGCTGATTGTATTTTTTCGTCTAGATATTGGGTTAGCTACAATTTAAAAAATTTTCAGTTGGGAGGAAATGACTGAATTTATTTTTTTTTTCTTCGTGTTTGGGGGGCTGCCGCCACTCTCCCTCCCAAGCGAGTCGTAGCTGACGTTCACGAGGCTTTTTATTACTATTATCTGATGCATTCTACTAATTACCGTTTGAGAGGAACTTGGTCATGTATATCTGTTACTGGCTCCCGGACTATAAGATGCGATATAATTTTCAAACTTTAATGATGCGAGTGATTCAAATGATTATATATTCGAATGAAGCCAAAAAAACTGTTTACAGCTTCGTGATGTTTGTGCATCTTTTAACATCAAAATCCCGAAGCGTCAATCGAATCCCCTTTCAAAGTCGGCCCGCTCCAATTTCCCAATCAACACAAAAGATGGCGCTGAACCGGAAAAACATAACCACAAAGTTTCTCCACCAAAGCCCGTCAAGGAACGGGAATCCCGAATGTACTCCAGCTTCGAAGCTCTGTAAAAAGATTAAACATCGGATGTACATCACTCGAAATTACCAGATTTATCGACGGACGCGCCACATTTTGCTCGGAAGAGAGGTTTCATTGAACGAAACGACTCAATCAAGCTGAGTGGTCCCTCCGAAACTTTTTTCTCCCGAACGGACGATGAATCCGGAGCAGCGTAGGCCGTTCTGGGTTATCCAACTAGGAAAATATGGCACCGAAAAGGTCCAATTTACATGCTGAGAGAGGAGATTCTCCGATTCTGCTCCGGAGAATATCTCCTAGACTGGATTGATGGCGAAGTCAGGGCACAATGTTGTCGTAGGTTTATTCAGCACTAAATTTCATTAGATCCAAGGACGGAGATGAATGAAGTGGGTATAGAAATTATGTAAGTCTGTCGAGGTTCCGTTAGGTTCTCTTTATTGTGAAATGCAACCATAACTGGATGAACTTTTCGGTTACATTTCCATAAAAATCCTGATCAATTGACTTTCTCGGTAGCTCGATTGGTTAGAGCATCGGACTAGTGATTCGAAGGTTGCGGGTTCGAGTCCCGCTCGAGGAGTTACTTTTTCAGAATTGAAAAATTCTCTGTATATTAACACACAAACGTTGAACCATTTCTTCCGTCCTATTATCATGACATTTTCGTTTAAAATAAACTTGAATACAATAGATGTTGATATGTATGAATGAACCTATCTGTTTTGAATGTTGGCAGTAATAATAACTCATTATCCACGTTGTCTCCTTCTTATGAGGTCTGCCTCCTCTC
The DNA here is from genome assembly GCF_914767665.1 of Harmonia axyridis. Lineage (NCBI taxonomy): Eukaryota > Metazoa > Arthropoda > Insecta > Coleoptera > Coccinellidae > Harmonia > Harmonia axyridis. Next base: position 82,434,929 of record NC_059501.1, read on the forward strand.
TCGAGCATTTTCTCTCTTGCATAGTCGATGAATAGTGAGAATGTCAAACTCCGGAAATATGGCTTGAAAAAGTCCACTTTGCAGGCTGATAAGCGAGGGATGGCAGAATGACGGCAGAAATATCACTGTTTGTTCTCTTTTTATGATTATAATTACAGAGAACTCCAATCTATTGTTATCTTTAGGAAATAATTGGAATATTGAAAAAAATATAATTTTTATTTTCGTTTCAATCTGATATGGAGCTCGAAGGTGAACTGATTTCCGAATTCTTGTGCAAGATGTCTTTTGCGCATTTTACCTATGCCTTTGCATTTTTTCAGAAAAATAAGCATTGCCTTATGAAAATATTTTTTGGGTTACATCAATTTTCGTGTGTTGTCCCAACTTTATTCTTCTAGGAAGATATAAGCTGTTTTGAGAAAAAACCAGAGGATTCCACCTTATGATGTACTAAAATTTTTTTGCGCAGTTTATGGATTTACTATGTTCAAATTGAAATCGGGATTTTTTGGAAAATTTATTACCTACGTAGTGCTCAAGCATTTTGATTACCTCATAAAAAATAAGATTTTTCTCTTTACTCCAATTATAGATACGGAGCACAGCGCCACTGTTGCAGGACCATGTATATAATTCTAGCGAGGCTAGATGTTGATGAAGATTTCCACAACAACAACCTCTGGAGTCCTTTATGTCTCTCAACAGTGATGCTTGTTTGTGTTAGGGTCGTTAAAACTCTCGCTTCGTAATTTATTTTTTGTAGGGTCGTTAGTATGTGAAATATTCAAATGTACACGTTGACCGTTAAACATCAAAGGGAAGTCTAAGTAGTAATTTTCGAAGAATAATCGCAGTTGCCAATTATAAGTTTGTTTTCAGATACAGGATGATTCTTCCGAAAACGTAAAATATTGATTTCATCAAATAAAGATCATAATGTTGATACCACATGGTCTGATAAAAACTGACGTGAGAGTCAATGTAGATATCGGTACGAAAATTATTAAAGGTAAACACAGGATACACAGGAAAATTTGATACATACAATATATCCCTCATTTCTCATTATAAAAACATTAATTTCGAGATTGTGATCTCACAACAACATAACTATAAAATTCAAAATGTAATTGAAATCATCGATAGCAGGTGAAATACAAGGTGATCGGATCAAGTTTCTTGTATCGTCAGCAAACAGTCTTAATTGAATTTTTCCACCTTTACATAAATTATAATAAATAGAAGGGTGCCTATAGTGCTACCCTGGGGAACACCCATTTTCATTTCTGCATCATTCTTTGGATAAACTTCACCTTCAAACTCCAGGACGACTTTTTGTTTTATTGATATCAAGCAAGTTTAACCGTTTGTTCCTTATTTTACTTACTTCAATTGTCAAATGTTTTTTATCATCACCATAGTCACAGATTTGGTAAGATCCAAAATTTTATAAATCCCTAGAAATGAAGTGCAGGTCGCAAATTCTTTCGAAGCTGATTGTGATGTTTTTCCATTGCTCCAAGTATTCAGATTTGAACGATTCTGACAATTAATTGTTGAATGGATGAATATTTCCTCTTGATACTCAAAATAATAATATTTCACAATAAAGAAGAGAAAACTTTGCTCTTATGAATGTTGGTGATCATAATATTATCTGTAGTTGTGTGAGTTTTTTTAAGTCAGTTTGTCTACATTCCAAAGAAAACACATATTTTTACACTTTCAGATGTGCGAAACGTTGTTTGCTATCATTCGTTTCTTCTAAGACTATTTCCTTTCTGAATAGCGAGCCTAGGCCATCTTCAGGGTCCAACTCGAGAATGGCTTTCAAAGGCTTAATTCCCATGCTGAAACTCTGAGGGATTCTACAATTCCCCTCACGAAAATATCCTAGTCGGAATAGATGACCGTCTCTGGTACAGTAATGTTCTAGGTTTATTCCGTGATAAATTTCATTAAATTCACGAACATAGACAAATTAAGTGAGAGTAGAAATTATATCACCCTCTCGAGGTTAGGTTAATTTAGGTCTACTATGAAATTCATTGAACGCGTTGACAAGAACAAATAAAATGGGATAAAAAACCATGACACCATCTTGAGGTTGGTTCAAGAAAGGTCCAGTGTAAATTTCATTAAATTAGTTGACGAAGACAAATGGATTTGGGAGAGAGATCATAACACAATCTTGAGGTCGGGTTGGGTAAGGTTAGAACCTTTTAATTGAATCTGAGGACAGGAGTGGATAAAGTGAGGTGGCAGTTTATGATGTCATCTTGAGGTTGGATTAGGGAAGATAGAGTTCCATATAAATTTAATTCATTTTATTGGTAGAAACGTATAGGGTTGAAAAGGACACATTATATTCTCTTGGAGTTCAAGAAATGCATTGACTTTGTGACAGAAGCTTTTGATTATAGAACCGTAATAATGAGATAATGATTTATTGCGGTGTTCTCCTTTTACGCTATGCTATCTAGATATGGAGATCTGATGATAACAGGCCAATTGAAAAGTCCACGGTCTTCCATATTAAAATAAATTTTTTTGACAAAATTCGATTTTATTATTCAACATAGTTGCCTTCGAAGGCGATACAGCGATTATAGCGATTTTCCAACTTTTCGATACCATTTTTGTAGTATGATTTGTCTTTCTCTTCAAAGTAGACCTCAGTTTCGGCAATTACTTCTTTATTGGTGCTGAATTTCTTTCCAGCGAGCATTCTTTTGAGGTCTGAATACAGGAAAAAGTCGCTGAGGGAAGATCTTGCGAATACGGTGGATGCAGTAGCAATTCGAAGCCCAATTAATGCAATTTTGCCATTGTTTTCATTGATTTGTGACAAGGCTTGATGAAACTGCACCTTTTTTTCCTCAAATGTGGCTGTTTTTTAACGATTTCATATGTTATGACATATAACGGGTGTTTTTTTTTGAGGTATATAACTTTAAAATGGCATTACTGTTCAAGATGTCGACAGATTCAATAGCAATCAAGTGATTTATTCTCAGTTTGGTTTGGCAATTCATCATAAATAGACTCACACCTGAAGGATGCTTGCAAATAGTGCAATTTCATTTCGAAAATAATGGTTCGGAATACGTATCGCGCACTACGTCCATTTTATTTTGTTTAGCGATGAAGCGCACTTCTGGTTGAATGGCTACGTCAACAAACAAAACTGCTGCATTTGGAGTGAAGCTAATCCTCAAGTGTATGTCGAAACACCGTTACATCCAGAAAAACTGACTGTTTGGTGCGCTTTATGGGCTGGTAGAATCATTGGTCCGTACTTCTTCAAAAACGATGATGGCCAGAACGTTACAGTCAATGGTGATCGGTATAGATCCATGATTACTTACTTTTTCATTCCTGAATTGAACAACCATGGTGTCCAGGAGCTGTGGTTTCAACAAGACGGCGCAACATGTCACACAGCTCGTCCCACAATCGATTTATTGCAAGACACGTTTGGTGACCGCCTAATTTCACGTTTTGGACCTGTGAATTGGCCTCCAAGATCTTTTGATTTGACACCGCTAGACTACTTTCTGTGGGGCTATGTGAAGTCATTGGTCTATGCGGATAAGCCACAAACCCTTGACCATTTGGAAGACAACATTCGCCGTGTTATTGCCGATATACGGCCACAAATGTTGGAAAAAGTCATCGAAAATTGGACGTCCAGATTGGACTACATCCGAGCCAGCCGTGGCGGTCATATGCCAGAAATCATATTTAAAATGTAATGCCACAAGATTATCTTGCGGATAAATAAAATTCATGTCAATCGAATAATCCATCGTTGTTTTATTGCAATTTAAAGTTTTATAGCTTTAAAAAAAAACACCCTTTACAATCCTCCTGAAATTCAGTATGAACATCCGAATGATTATTTTACCTCGAAAACTGAATTTCAATCTAGTCGGATCTGCTGTTGCAGGCTACCAATTAGGTCACGGCTAAAAAGCCCCGAATTTTCTGATTATGTTGAACAATCCGTCCGTGAAAGCTCTCAGCACTTGCTTCTCTTGTATCTCTGAGATTAATTTTGCTAGTTTCCCATTACTTGGACTTCCTTGTGTATTTCGAATCGGACTTGTATCCTCAAAATTAGCTTTTATCGCTTGAAGTTATGCAGGGCTTTCCATTGTTCTCCCTCACGCATCCCAGGATTTCTTTCTAAGTGGTATCTCCGAAACTTTTTTCTCTTAAACAGTCGATAAATATCCAGAGTAGCTCGTTTGGGACGTCCAGCTACAAAAATATGGCTCAGAAGAGATCCAATTTACATGTTGAAACGTGAACAGCTTCCCCAATTCTGCTCCACAAATTGATGAGCGTTTCTGAGGAAGCATTGTAGAAGGTTCGTTTTATTCAATTAGAATTGAGGTGTGAGAGGAATTGTTACACTTCTTTAAGATAAAGTTGAAGAAAGCATACTATATAATCAAGGAAATTTTTGTTGATTACGAGCTATACAACTAAAAAGCAATTCATTGCTTGGAAGCAGTTGTTATGATTAAGATATTGACAACAGTAGTTTCAAAGGAGAACAAATAAAAGAAATAAACGAATCTGATTCTCATCATCAACAAGAATGAATAGGAAGTGTTAACAAGAGAGGAAAAAAAAGAAACAAGTAAACTAGAAGGAGTGACAGAAAAAAACAGGAATAAGAATGAGGAAATATATAATTAGGTAAAAGATTAATAGAAAATACAAAAGAGAAGAATCTCATTTCGATGTTAAGTGAGCTGAGATTGAATTTACTATGACATTCTTCGATTTGTTGGGCATGGAATCTTTGACAGTTGGCATTTTTGATGAATTGAAACACTACCATGGTTTCCTTCATACTCACTCAAAACTGTGAGTTGAAATCTGCCCTCTAAGTGGTTTCTTGAATTCCCTTGGATCAATACTATGCCGTTAGATTATCTCAATTGCAGGCTGTAAAAATTTGCAAGTAATACTTCTGGTTTCATGCCTGTGAGATTTTTAAATTACAGTGTAACTCGTACACGTAATACACACATTTATCGACAATATTTCATTTTTTTTCCAACTGAGAAATAAATAATTACTACCTTGAGTTAAGTGCTACTCCAAGATTGATGTGCTTCGTTATAAATCACGGAAATCTGAAAGAAATTTGTTGTTATGGAGAATTTTATTCATTTTCGATATATTGAATATTGAGAAAGCGAAGTTTTAGGTGATTCACCTGAATAAAAAGCCCATCAATAGTAAAAAATTGCCTTCTAAATTCATCAAGGGAAATGAAAAAATATCTACTGAAGGGGCATTGCTCGAGCTTCTGGACATCGATGAAACAGGGCTTTGGAAATGGTGCCATAAATGTTAGATTAGATCATGAAGCAAGGCAAGGCAAGGCAAGTTGAAATCCAGAAGAGAAAGTAACGATGCTGAATTAATTATATTATTGATATTGATTTTTCGTTCTTTACCCTACCTATTTGTACAAACTCAGAGAGGTCGTCGAAACTGAAGACATCCTCAGGAACCTTGCTGATATGCTCCGAGTATCCAGAGCTGACTTTCTCATGTAAGTGGTTCTTAGGCCAGTCCGCCCCAGGCAGATGCCTGCAGATCTCATCTGCTGACTCAACTATGCGGTAAATAGGAACCGACAGTGCCCTGTCAGCAGTATAACCATTACCTGAAGCTCAGTTGGTGGTAGCTTCAAGAGCTTCCTGGTATAGGTTAGTGAAACCACTACAACTTTCGAGCTAGACTCAAAGAAGTCCTCCAAACGGTTTTTCTAGTGTCCTACTTCCATTGTCCGCTGTCTTGAATTCTCCAAACCCACAGAAGGACTCGAGACCAACAGGTGTCAACCTTGTTGCCTATTTTGCAAGTTCATGGGCTTTTTCGTTTCTTTCAATACCAAAATGCCCTGGTACCTATGGTAGAGTTTCTTTATTGCATCTGGCAAGTTGCTTCATGGTATTACGACTCTCCCATGTCAATAGAGACCCCTGGCTATATTATTCCAGGGAGCTCAGCCTGACCAGGCTGTCTGTGATGTAAATAAGTGCTCATTTGAGGACACTCTTGGACGCAAGTATAGACAGCTAAAGTCTTGGCTTGCAGATGGAGGTCTACCTAACCAAGGATCTAGAGAACCTCGTTCTAGGCCCATATAACCCAATAACTGTGCCTTTCTCTCATTTTGATCCATATGGAGGACTTTTTGTAGAAACGATTTAAAAAGTTCATTGCACTGAGATGGTCTTCAATGGATAACTTCATGTAGAAGTATTTTCATCGAATTCATCTTTTGAAAGATAAGTCTTAAGAAAACCTTCCTGCTCTATTTGATGGGTTGCAAATCCTTAGAAGCATCGGTGCAGAATTAAACATATAAAATAAAAAGTTGTCTGATCATAAAATACGAATTACTCTAAAATCACTTGCGGTGCTACATTTTAAAAATCTAGACATTCTAGACACCCAGGAAGAACGGAGAAAATGATGAGATAGAAAGAAGAATACAAATTCTGTCGATAAAGAACGAGCATCTTCTCCCCTAGAACTTATAAGAGTTCATCTGACGCTTTATAATCAAATTACCGATAAAAGGTATAAAATTCGCTCTCGTAAAACCCTCTCAAGTTTGAGAATAAATTACGATTTCACGTCAGAGTGAAATCTAATCAATCTATCCAATCTCTCGTATTTTCGACTTAATCTAGAGTTCGCTGAACCAACATCATCCGAATTTCCCTCATAAAGCTGAAGAACAAAAGTCCCATATTCCGGTATATGATATATATTTATATACAGCCCCGTTTATGCTTTTAGCTGGATTGGTGCTTGCAAGTCGAAGAACTTCTTGTGTTTTCAAATCGCGAACTCTCTAGCTTTCAGAATATATTACGGAGAATATTAAGTTCAATCAGTGTCGGTGAAATTTAAGAGGAAACTTTCGCAGTGGAGAACATACCGTTAAATTTTTTCTTCGTTTAGTCAAGTTCCTGGTATGCAGTAGTAGAGCTTAACGGTGTAAGAGTATTATGTTATTGGATTGTGTCTCCGGTAATATCTGAGTATTAGGTTTTCCATTAGGAAAGATAAAATGTTTCTAATGGCCATACTACGTATTATTTTATGTCAGTCGTTTTTAGTAGTTTATGTCGATCGTGGAAAGATACACACTTCGACAACGTTTAGAAATTGATTCATTAATATCAGTGCTCATTTGTGAATGAAAACAATTCATGGACGATGTTATTCAGTTAATTGACTTAATATTTTATTCTAGTCGAATGTAAGAGTGAATTTTCTTTTACTTCAACCAACCGTTCTTTATGCCAGTTTCAAATGACCCCAAGTAAAATAGGGCTGAAGGTGTTAAATGAAAAGACCTTGGTGGCCAATTCAGATCACCTCTCCGAGAAATAACAGGACCAGGATAAGTTTCTTGCAAAATTTCGAAGCTTGTGTAGCACGTAGCGTCGTCTTGTTTAAGATAATCTTCGTCCACATCAATATATTTCAGCTCTTGCCATAAAAATCATTGATGATAGCTCGGTAGTGCAACCCATTTACCCTAATAGTTGAACCAGCCTCATTTTCGATTAAGTATGGTCCCATCACATCACCAGCCCAAAAACCGCATCAGACAGTGACACGTTCAGGATGCAGAGGCAATGAAATAGGCAAGAATAACAAGGCCTCTTCAATATTTAATCACTTAGTAATTAGAGGGAATGAAGAGGCCAGCACACTAGCAAGAGAAGGAGCACAAACTCCTTTCATCGGTGAGGAACCTGTCTGTGGCGTAGATAAATGTACCTACAAGAAAGAGTTTCAGGAGAAGGAAGAAACCGAAAGGAAAACACTCTGGCTGAATCTTCCTCGTTTGGATCACTCCCAGTGTTTCTTCGAAACTTTGACTCTTCGAGATCCAAGAAGTATCTGGATCTTAGTAAAAATAACCTACACCTCCTCACTGGACTCCTCACAGGGCACTGTCGCCTCAGGAAACACCTCATGAGAATGGGTCTAATAGAAAATGACGAGTGCTGATTCTGCTCTGCTCGTCATCACTAACCAACGCAAAATCTACTTTAGACAAGAAACTTGTAGAAGTGAGGAATTAGCCTTCTTGAAGCCATTCCAGATATTGGAGTTCATTAGACCTCTGTAACTGGAAGGCGAGCTGTAGATCACGTTATGGGGAGAATAGCTCTGATGGAGGGATGGAGGTCGCAGTGGAACTGATCCTCCTAAAGGAGAGAATTTTCAACAACCATTTTTGGATTTTCTGTGCATAAAACGCGACAACTCTGCTTATTCATCTAACATCTGAGGTTGAAAAGAGCATGAAGATGATTTTTCGATGAGAACCTAGATCATTTTGAGCATTTCTAGGACCTAATGATACGATGTTGCTGGTGATCGACCGGCTTGAGTTCTTGTATCAACTGATGCTTCACCTTAAGACCTGAGTCTTTATGGGAAATACGGTGTAGTGTCGTTTGTTGAATGACTAACCCGCAAGTTTGACGACAAATCGTAAGACTTGGGATTTCGTCAATACTACGAACTACAGCAACTACAGCAACATTCTCAATTGTTTTTGAACGATAGTTTCCATTCTTCACATAACGAACTTGTCCCAACAGCTCCAATGTTTCCATCAGTTGCACTATTGCCGGTCGAGAAGATGCTTCACGACGAACCAGAAGTATTGTGAACACAATTTTTGTATTGAATTTCAACAATTTTCAAGGCGTTGTTGAAACTTTGAAGCGTCCCATTTTAAGTACTGGTGTAGTTTTCATATGTCAAATGTGAGAAGATGACACCTTCAAAAGTGCTCAGATAGCGGTCTATTCAAAATGACACCTTTTGTTCGAAAAAACCTTTGTGTTCTTCATGGTCTCTGCCCCAGTGATTCTCAATTTTTTTTTGCTATATGCTTGACATACAGCAATGCTGGGAAGACACGAATAACATAAAATATTCTATACGATATGTTTATTTCATCCTCACGTGATCTTCGCGATAAAACTTCCTCTGATATTCATAATATCCACAAGAACAATCGCGAGTTGTGAAATAACACCGCAGAGTCGATTTCCGATCTCGCAAAAACCCCGAATTCAATTCGAAAACAGATCGTTCACCTCCGCGCGGCGGCCCTCAATGGGACAAATGAAATTATTTGCCCTTCGGATCTATGACGGGTGAAACAGGCGAAAAGGGGACGCGGAGGAGAGCGTGGATTATTCCCTTTGTGAGGGGAGAATTTGTGTGTCACCGAACACCGTGCTGGAGTGTTTGAAATCGTTTCCAATACAAACGCGTCACCTGCCTCTCGTATCATATTGGATCGTAGATCAAGTGGTTGCTCACGTTGAGCCCGAAAAAGGAATCTGATCTGCCATTCATGGGAGGAGGTTCGAGATTGATTGTTTTCTTTTAGATGGCGCCGGTGTTTTTAGATATGTATGTAACAGGGGATCAAAAAGAGTGCCAAGATTGTTTGAAGTAGGAATTTAATCTATTTTTGATTCTCTATGCCATTTTGTTGAGCGATAGGACTTCCACGTCGTCTTCTTTCAATGTATGTCATTTTTTAAGGCTCTTCTATGAACAGATCGCTCTATTATCTCTTGTATGATATTGATCCGTAGATCAAGTGGTTGCTCACGTTGAGCCCGAAAAAGGAATCTGATCTTCCATTCATGGAAGGAGGCTCGAGATTGATTGTTTCCTTTTAGATGGCGACGGTTTTTTTTAGATATGTATGAGACAGGAGATCAAATAGAGTGTCCAGATTATTTAGAGTGGGAATATAATCTACTCATGCAACTCTATGCCATTCTGTTGAGCTATAGGACTTCCACGTCGTCTTCTTTCAATGTCTGACATTTTTTAGGGCTCTTCTATGAACAGATCGCTCTCTTATTCCTCGTATCATCTTGGATCGTAGATCCAATGCTCACGTTGGGCCCGAAAAAGGAATCTGATCTTCCATTCATGGAAGGAGGTTCGAGATTGATTGTTTTATTTAGATGGCGACGTTTTTTTTTAGATATGCTTGAGACAGGGGATCATAGTGTGCCAAGATTGTTTAGAGTAGGAATCTAATCTACTCATGTTACTCTATGTCATTTTGGTGAGACTTCCACGTCGTCTTCTTTCAATGTATGACATTTTTGAGGGCTCGTTCTCTGAACAGATCGCTTAAGGTTTTCTCGTATCATCTTGGATACGTAGATCCAATGCTCATGTTGAGCCCGAGAAAGGAATCTGATCTTTCATTCATGGGAGGAGGTTCGAGATTGATTGTTTTCTTTTAGATGGCGACGGTTTTTTTAGATATGTATGGAGAGGGGATCGAATAGAGCATCAAGATCATTTAGAGAAGGAATCCAATCAACTCATGCTAGTCTTTGACATTGAGTTGGGTTATGATTTCCACTTCGTCTTCTTCTTATTTACGATATTTTTGAGGTCTCGCTCTATAAACAGATTGCTCTATTATTTCGGGTATCATATTGGATCGTGAATCCAATGCTCATGTTGAGCCCGAAAAAGGAATCTGATCTTCTATTCGAGGAAGTTGTTTCGAGATTGATTGTTTTCTTTTAGATGGCGACGTTTTTTTGGATAAGTATGAGAAAGGAGATCAAATAGAGCTTCAAGATCATTCAGAGCAGGAATCTAATCATCCCATGCTAGTCTATGACATTAAGTTGAGCCAGGACTTCCACGTCTTTTTCTTTTGAGGTACGACATTTTTGAGGACTCGGTCTATCATTTAATAGCAGGGACCAGCTCGTTCTAGTGTATTATGAGTTGTTAAAACTGACTGAAACAATCACAGACGATTTTATCGAACGCAATTGATGCGTTTGAGCCGAACATCGAAAGACAAACGGCCGCCATACAACGAGAGACATGAAAAGTGATTTTACAGCATGACAATGCTCGACCCCATGTTGCGGAAGTGGGCAAGACATACTTCGGAACGTTGAAATGGAAAGTCCTACCCCACCCACTGTATTCTCTAGACGTTGATCCCTCGGACTATCACTCGTTTCGATCAACGGCATACGGCCTGATTGACCAGCACTTCCGGTCCCGAAAGATGGAAGAAAGTAGTTGCCAGCGATAGACAATACTTTGAATCATGAATGTGTAATCAGTTTTCTACAATAAAGCCCCGAATCTAGGAAAAAATCGGCTGAAGTAAAGTTGTACACCTATATAGATTATGACGTTATTGAAAAAGAATATAACTGACAATATTTTTCCAATAACTCTGGAAAGAACTAAATATACTGTATTCCTAATAAATCACAAAATGCAATGAGTCGAGGAGTTCCTGAATGCAGCCAATTCAATCTCTATTGTTAACAGGTCGTTCAACAAGACTAATTGAAAGTAGAAGCCTTTTGGAGATCCCAATCGAAAAATTCCATTCATTCCATTCAAATGTCACTTGTCTAAATGAGCACAGTTTCTACTGTGCATTTGAACTACCCTCTATTCAACGGAATTGTTTCCAGTCAGTATCACGCGTGAAAATTTCCACCGGTTGTTAATCTCCTTTCCAGGTTTTCCTTTGACGTCAAACGGAGCCTGTCGCATTCCAATACATGAAAAAAAATCGACGAAAAGGGCGCCGTTTTTAATTACCGCCATTCTTTTCGAACGGGGCGCAAAAATACAAGAACAAACAGAATTAAGAAATTAAAGATTTCTTTTCATTCGCGGCGAAACGGGCGTACCTACAAAGTGAAAACCTATTCGTTCGCAATGTTGGAAAATATTTTCTGTAGCTTTGAAAATTAAACGGCTGAATGGAGTTAATGAAGAACTCGCTCGCATCGGAGTGGCAGTAGTCAGTTATTCTGGAGTTATTCAACGTTATTCGTGTTTATTTTCTGTTGTTAATTGGGCGAAACACTGACTTTAATTTAGAACATAGTGATTTCGTTTGAAAGTGACGTTATTACGTTATTTTCGAGGTGTATTCTGTTGAAATGAAAGAAGAGTGGCTAAAGAAAATTCCGAATTGAATTCCAGTGAATAAGGTTCAGAAAATTCTGTTGAAATGCTGACTGTGAGTTTTCAGCCTTTGAATGAATAAAACGAATCGCAATTATAATTTAAGAAACCCATTCACAGAGATTGTCAAAAATCGTTATGAATATAAATTATTACATAATCTTGTATAGGTAGAGAATGTTACAATGCCTATGAGACGTTTCTGGAAAAATTTCTCTCATTTCATATGATCAAGAAGGAAACCACCACGTGACTCTGTTCAATTCAGAACGAAATAAGAGTTATTTCTCCTTACAAATCTCCGATTTTTATGGCGTTTTCACATAATTTTTCAAACAATACACTACATCGTACTATCTCAATGTTTTCGAATTGCGAATGCTAAAAAAAAATAGTAGTTTCGATAACTTTTCTATTTCCATTAGGAAGTTGATGAAATTATGGTGTTCCTACAAAGCACGGATGTATTTTGAAAATATTTGTAGAGAATTCTACAAAAAATTATGAGCTTTGAGAATCAAACGGCTGAATAGAGTTAATGAAGAACTCGCTCGCATCGGAGTAACAGTTTTTCCGGAGTTATTCAACGTTATTCGTGTTTATTTTCTGTTGTTAATTGGGAGAAACACTGACTTTAATTTAGAACATAGTGATTTCGTTTGGAAGTGACGTTATTATGTTATTTTCGAGGTATATTCTGTTGTAATGAAAGAGGAGTGGCTAAAGAAAATTCCGAATTGAATCGCAGTGAATAAGGTTTGAAGAATTCTGTTGAAATGCTGACTGTGAGTTTTCAGCCTTAGAATGAATAGAACGGATCGCAATTATCATTTAAGAATTCTGAGATTGCCAAAAATATTTCTGAATATAAATTAAAACAGAATCTCGTTGATAGAATGTTGAAATGCCTATGAGACGTTTCTGGAAAAATTTCTCTCATTTTCTCTTAACTGATGATTGAGAGGGACTGCTCAATTGGAAGCGAAATTATAAGGAATTATTTCTTCTTACTAATCATCGATTTTCATGACGTTTTCACATAATTTCTTCTAACAATAATCTACATTGTAGTATCTCAATGTTTTCGAATCGCGAATGCTAAAAAAATAGCAATTTTGTTAAGTTTTCGATTTCCACAGAAGGATTGATGATATTATAGTCTCCCTACAAAGCACTGATGTATTTTGAAAATATTTGTGAAAAGTAGGTACAACAAAAAACCATTAGCTTTTGAAATTAAACAACTAAATGGAGTTGAGGAAGAACTCGCTCGCATCGAAGTGAAAGTAGTCAGTTATTCTGGAGTTATTCAACGTTATTCCTGTTGTTGATTGAGCGATACACTGACTTTAATTTAGAACATAGTGATTTCGTTTGGAAGTGACGTTATTACGTTATTTTCGAGGAATGAAAGTCCCTCTTCCTCTGGAATGGGAGAGGAGTGGCTAAAGAAAATTCCGAAATGAATTCCAGTGAATGAGGTTTGGAAAATTCTGTTGAAATGCCGACCATGAGTTTTCAACCTCAGTATGGATGGAACGAATCTCAATCATCATTTAGAAACCCGTTTACAGAGATTGCCAAAATTCTTTTCGAATATAAATTATTACATAATCTTGTATTCAGAATGTTTGAATGCCTATTTGACGTTTCTGGGAAAATTTCTCTCATTTTCTCTTATTTGATATGTTTAAGGAGGAACATAATCACGTCACTGCTCAATTCAGAACGAAATAAGAAATATTTCTTCTTTCAAATCCCAAATTTTTATGGGTTTTCACATAATTTATTCAAATATTAATCAAAATTGTGGTATTAGAATATTTTCGAATTGCGAATGCTAAAAAAAGTGATTCTGGTAGGAATATATTTTCTTCATATTTGTCAAATATGAAGAAAATATACCGGGTCGTTCGTTTGATATGGCCTCAGAAAGAAACGGGCAAAATTCATAAATCACCCTGTATCTCGGCTACGAAGAGAGTAAGTACCAATAAATGGGGTATCTCCAGAACCGCCATGGTGACACCTATGCACCTGTGAAGTATTTCCGTATTCCAATGAAACACCCTGTATAAAAGCGCCAAAACTCATGAACGTTCTCTCCCAGAATGTTCCACCGATCAAAACAAACAAGGACGCAATTAGAATCGCCGAAAAAACAACTAATCGAAGAGAAACTTTTCGACATCGCAATCGCCAATGAGCCTCCCCATTCATCTTCCGAAAGGGGGGCAACAACAACCTCTCCGACCAGAAGAAAAGAACATCGAGAATGCCCGGAATTCTCATTCCCCGTTCCACCATACCCCCCCCCCCTACCACCCCGCTACATTCCTTTGTTTTCCCCCAAACCGTTACATAACTAATTGGTATCACTTTTCGATATTCTGTTCACGGATCGCGTCGTCGTTGGATATTACCACCGCTCGATCACCCTGTTGCGAAATAAAGACCTCGTTCCCGATTGGATAACGCGTCTGAATGAACGCCCCGACCTGAATGTAGATGCTGGTGTTTTGTCGGCCCTGCCGAAACATCCACGTAGGGAAAATATGAATTTTAATTAGTTCCCTGCGTTTCAGTCGGTTTGGGTATCGGTTATTTCTATTCGGTTTTGGACCTTGGGTGTGGTTTTTAAGAATATAGTATGGAATTTCAACGGAAATAATTCTTTTGGTGATTATACAACTCATGTTCTGATGAATCAATAGAATCAGTAAATTTCGCATGCAGTGCTTTGGTTATAGTTACTGAAATTATTCGTTATATGATCGTAACGATTACCAGTCGAGCATATACAATATACAATTTCGTTTATACGAACCTCTTCACTCGATTTTATTCGCGAAACACCTCTCGAGCTGCGCTCTCGTGATGTTTCTCGAATTACGTCTCGTGAATCGGTGTGTAATCGAATATTGGCTATGCTCTTGTGATATTATAACTGAATATATGGTTGATTGGAATAGACTTGTAGATATTTGATTTGAAATTATTCAAAAACATACAATACGGCGAGTTAGGTTGGATATTGATGTTTGAGCAGATTTATGGATAGCAAACCAGGTCACAAGCCACTTGCGATTACCTGGCCTCCTATCGATGTGGTATCAGAGATCTTCTTCTATTGGTTGTATTACTTTTGTACTAGTTGTTGTTGGTAGAAAAGTCGATAGAGTTCACTAAAACCATTGTGTGTCTGTTTTGTTGACAACAACAGAGCGATGAGCTCACAGAGCAAGACCAGAATCTACAAAGCGTGAGTGAGACACCTATTCTCATAATATGCATCAGACAACAGAGCCGAGACATCAACAAAGAAAGAATATTGAGAACCACAGAGATAAAACTGTTGCCAACCGTCAAGGGGGTCACACTCAGTGACCAAGTAAGGAGTATTGACATAATAGAAAAATATGGCGTATAGGATGTAGTGCGATGGGTCAGAACAAGAAAAATATTCTGAAGGTTACGTAGAAAGGAAGAATGCCAGAACACAGGTGGGGAAAGTGAGCTAAAATTCAGAGATCGAAAATAAGCAGACCGGTAGGCAGACCACCGAAAAGGTGGTACGAGAGCTGGAGTTCGGTATCTCAGGAAGATCCCAGACGAGGGTAAAAGATTGAACAGGAACTCTTGCTATTCAGAGAGGAAGAAGAAGACATGAATAAAATACTGAGTAAGTCCCAGGACAGACCAGTTGAAACACCTCTTTTTTCAAATTAGACCTTTTTTGTGAGGAGATTCGTCTTTGGTGTCTATATAGGCTGCAATTTCGACAATCACTGTTTGATTAGAGCTTTTTTTTTTCTGAAGCATTTTTTTGAGGCCTGAATAAAGCCGTTTATCATCGGGGGTCTGATTTGGGAAATTAGCTATTGGAAGATGAATTTGTTCAATTCGATATTGTTTTCATCGATTCGTGACTAGGAGCATTGTCTTGGTGAAATAGAATTCTTTTTTTTAGCATTTGAAGATATTCTTTCTGGAAATTTGCACTCAAATGATTCATTGATGTTCTGTTCTATTCACTGTGAACGGGTTTACCTTTGATACATTTCATTGAGAAACCTGCAGGCACTGTTTTTACATCCATGATCTAAGGCACATGAGGCAACTTATGGATTTTTCGCCTGAGCTTCTGCTTGGTTTTTGTAACTTTCAGAGTAGCACTGGAAAATTGTCTTACAACACGAGCTGAAGATGTGAGCGTTATCAAAAATCTTTGGCCATTTTAGCCAAGTTTGGAAAAACGTTTTCGTGTTTCATCCACCTTTCTTCATAATTGTCAGCATGAGGTTCAATTGAGAATTTGTCTATGTCATACAGCCAAGCCATTTCATTCGATCGATTTAGAGAATATTTCTTGGATAAACTCCAGAGATTGATGTCAAAATCACTGTATTTTTGTTTGAACATGATTATTTTGTCCGAGCGCGTACAAGATTGTGGGAATATATGCTGTACGATCCATGCATATCAATTAGCATGATATCAAGTCAAGTATTTAATTTATCACGAGCTTGATTTCCCAGTCAATCAGTTGGTTACAATATCAAGCTACCAGACCTGATGAATCCCTATTACAGACATACTCCAAGACAACATCACCAATTCAAAGCGAACATTTAAAACCCACTTTTTCCCCCACCAAAAGTCACCCGAGAAGCTCCTTCTCTCTCCCCGCTCCCCCAATTCAATTACCCAATTACCCACCGACTACCAAAAAACAGTCTAATCCGAAAAAAAAAATTCAATTCTCGTTTTCGCCCGTCCCGGTCCTTGCCAGTAAATAAATTAGAATTCAATTACCGAAGTTATTTGGCGGCGATGTCTCGCTAATTGCTCCTCGCTACGCCCGGTCGCTTCGGAAAATTCGAAACGCGACCTTGTCACGGAAATTATCGAAAATGGCACGAGACTCCACCCGATGGACCGTGGCCTGCATACCGTGCACACGGGGATGCGTTCCGTTGAGTGCGGATTACGGGTTGTCTGGTCCATCGACGGCGTTTGGATAGTTTGTCGTTGTGGTTTGGACGTTTCCGGAAGTGGTTTTGGTAGTATTGGAGGTGGATGAGACGTGCGGACCGCCGTTGAGCTTGAAGTGTACCTATCGGGAAAGGTTTAACCCAAAATTCGTTAACTGTGGTTTTCGAAGAAATTAGAGTGAAATAATGGAGATTGAACATGACTGCCTCAGAAAGAGATGTTTGCCATGTAATCTACATAGGCGTACAACTTTGCTTCCAACGTTTTTTTCCCGAAATTCGGGGCTTTATTGTGGGAAACTGGTTGTAGATTCATGATTTGAAATATTGTCCATCACTGGCGATTACTTTCTCCCATATTTCGGGTAGCAGACGAATCCCTCGTCGAAAAAATGATCATCTTTCGAAGCCATCCAATTTTTTACTTCTTCATTAGACCAGAAGTGCTGGTCCGAGGGAGCAACGTCTGGAAAATACGGCGGGTGGGGTAAGACTTTCCATTTCAACGTTTTCAAGTATGTCTTCACCATTTTCGCAACATGAAGTCAGGCATTGTCATGCTGTAAAATCAATTTATCATGTCTATCGTTGTATTGCGGCCATTTGTCATTCAAAACTCGGCTCAAACGCATTTATGGCCATCAATAACGATCGCCTCTGATTGTTTCAGTTGGTTTCATAAACTTATAATACACTACGCCGAGCTGGTCTCACCAAATATTGAGCATGACCTTGGAACCGTGAATATTCGGTTTCGCCGTTGACATGATAGCAAGATCAGGATATTCCCATGATTTTCTGCGCTGAGAATAATCGTAATCAACCCATTTTTTGTCTCTTGTCACAATGCGATGCAGAATTCCCTTCCGTCCTTGCCTTACCAGTAGCTATTCAAAAGCAAATAAACGCCGTTCAATATCTCTCGGCTTTAACTCGTACGGCACTCAATTTCCTCGTTTTTGAATCATTTCCATGACTTTCAGGCGTTTTGAAATGGCCTGTTGCGTCACTCCCACTGATCCTGCCAATTCGTGTTACGTTTGACAAGAGTATTTATTAAGTAAGCGTCCAATTCTGCATCTTCGAAAACCTTCTTTCTTCCACCGCTGGTATGCGGAGTCAAAACCACCTTCTTGGCACTTTCTTTCACTAACAGTGGCCTCACCATAAGTATTTGAAAGCATTCGATGAACATCAGCCGCATATTTCTTTATATTAAAGCAGAAAATTACAACCTCCCGCGAATGACCAGAATTCGGTTCGTTAGCTGACATGTTTAATCGAGAATAACTTTATGATGCAGACACCAATCGTCTAATATTTCGATGACGTTATGTTTACAAATACTTATTGTATGACATCAACCATCTATTTATTCCGTCTACCACTTACCGCTACAGCCATCTATTGCAAAACGACGGAAATAAAGTTGTAAACCTAATACATATACTGGCTTCTTCTTGATAGTATATATATAATCTATATCCATTTCACCTTTCAGTGTTTGTATTCTTCTTGATAATGCCAATCAATTTTCGGATATTGGAGATATTTATAGCTATTTTGACCGCTGCCCGGCATGTCCAACTGTTGCTGTTGAGAACCGAACTTTTAAATTTCTAAGCCATTGAATTCTTCTCCTATTTGAACTTCTTTTTCCCCCGACCTTGCCCTGTATGATTAGCTGGAGTAGGCCATATTTTGACTCATTCCGCATGATGTGGGCAAAATACCCCATATTTCTTCTCCTCGTGTTATTGATAATTTATTAAGTTCCTGTTCATCAAAATTAACAACATTCCATTAGTTATGACGTATTCTATCCAACTGATTCGTAACATTTTTCTGTCGAGCCTCTGAAAGACTCCACTCCATACAGTTAAAAAAGGCTTTACACTTCAGTCGTCGTCTTCATCTTCATTATTTGGAACAAGTTATTTTGTTACGTTTAAAACTGGAAAACAGAAACACAATTTCGAATAAATAAGTGTATGTAGTAGTCTGCAAGATTTATAAAAAAATAAATTTGAAATACTCTTTCCGCAAAAAACTATCAAAGATGAGATGGATTCCACATACTCATATAGTTGCTAGAAAACCTAGTTGAAGTTTATAGTTTTCCTGGTTATTGCACTTGCCTTGTCACTAACTCTTTTATATCCTCCCTCAACAATGGCCAATGTGAAAATTTACGGCTTTTCAATAACCCACCACCGAAGTGTCGGAAGTCATCTAGACTATCGACACTCAATTTTTTAAAGGATCATGAAGGCGCTGCCGCTCCCTGACGTTGACGTAAAAGATTTATTACCAGCGAGAAAAGAATTCACTACCTCCACCACAATTTCCATTCAGGCTCATTGTGGAAGGCATATCATGATATATCATTGAATTAGCGAGTGTTCTCGAAAAAAAACTAGACTGAATCGCCATCACGCTGCAATATTGGACAATATACATCACATAAAACGTGAAATTTGCCAATATCAGTAATTTCCTGCCATAATAAAATGAAATGTATATGATGGCGTCACTGGTTCTCCATTATCTGGAAAGTTCCTCAATTCTGACTGACCTCAAAGCATGTTTTCATCCGCGATGTTCGTATTTTATACAGCTCATATTTTGAATCGTATTTGGAACCAAATTATTAACTCCGAAAGATATGGGGATATTGGATCAATTAGTTTCAACCCTGTTGGCAAAAACATCAGATTAAATGCCAACTATCTTTGTTTTCGAAGCAGTTTTCTGAACCGTTTTTTGACCGTTTCAGTGTACCTCCGTGAATCGATTGTACAAAAAGGCCTTCATATAGTATACCGATCGATCAAAATCAAAGAGAAGCCCAGGTATTGAGATATACGGACCTGAAATGAAGATCTCTAGATCCCTGGAAAGTGAGCTCTCATTGTTACAAACCGAGACACTAGCTATCTAAATGTACACTAAAGATTGTCTTAAAAGAAACCTTAAAAGATCGCATATTTACATCATTACGGACAGCCAGGTCACGGTGAGGTTTCTGGAATTATATAGCCAGGGGTCTCTGCTGACATGGGAGTGAGGTCGTAATACAATGAAGCAAATGACCAGAGGCAATAATTTAAGTTTACTATGAGAAATGGAGCATTATGGTATTGAAGGTAATTAAAACGCCTATGAACTTGCAAAAAGAACTGCAATGCCAAAGAGCTTAGAAGAGACCAATATAATACACGGGTCCAAGAGACCTCTGGAGGAACTCTCCTGGTCTTGCTCAGGTGAAGGAATTTGTGTTGTTTTAACCGACCTGTATTAGGAAGCTCTTGAAGCTGCCACGAGCTAAGCTTCGGGTAATGCTGTAACTGCTGACAAGACAAGGTGGGTGCAAATATCTTTTTCACCGCAAGGGGTGGGTCAGCAGATGAGATTTGCAGGCTCTGAGGAAAGGACGTTGAAACAGCCGGACACATAATGTGCAAATAGGGTTGACTTGCTTGACAACCATTCATATGGGAAAGTCAGTTCTGGATACCTACTCAGGAAGTAACAGCTAAGGCTCCTAAGGATGTCGTCGGCTTCGTTAACAGTATCGACGTCCTTTTTGAGATTGTATGAAAAGGTATAGGGCTAAGAATGAAAGAACTATGTGGCCGCAGATCCTGAAAGACTTACCGATTCAATAATGATGTGTATTTATCTTCGGAACCTACAATTCAAGGACTCCATCAGTGAAATTGTGTTTCAACTTGCAAAATTTCTCACAAATTGATCCTGAATGATGTACTACGCAATTCAGGACTGTTCAGGGTCAATGTGAAATACATGTTGCTAGGAACATCCATATCGAAGAAGATTGACTTGAAGGTTGAAAGGGAATACACTTAACAACTAACTAAATGTTTTATTATATGTTCAATCTGAACTGTCCAAAAAAGTGATTTTCCAGTAATACAACTCTCACAAGTAGAAAAATTCACCCGTCTGTAAGACAACTGGTCTTGATTAAATTATCTTATGCAATTATTTGATAGCTTTCAGATTTCAAATCTGAACCGAATAAATACACAAAAAGCGAATCGACAGATGCAGAAAAGAAGTTGAAGAAGGTGTGTTGAACAGCTAAGTGAGCATTCTCTTCAGTTATTCACAGGAGGTTGACATTTGAATAGATTTGGTCATCCAACGAAAAATTTCCTCAACTTTTTCATTGATATATTGGTGCATTGAAATCATAAAAGCTGATCGAGATTATAATTATTATGAACATCATGAAATACAATGGAACATCCTGTTCAAAACGACCTCAGAAAACTGTAATAAAACTCTACCATACTGCAATATGAGACAATCTGCAACGCATAAACTCCGAAATTCGCCAATTGCAGACCTCCAGGCACTAAAAAATGAAATGTGTATACGGAAACGTCAGTGCTTCACCATTATTTCGGCAGTTCCTTCACTAACGGACTTTACAGCATACATTCATTCCCGACTTTCGTGTTTTACCTCGTCTGTTTTTTGAATCGTATCCAGGACTCCGGAAACCTTATATTTACTAGATGCATCCTTTATTGGCCCGCATTCTTCGTTAGCCGGAGGCGTTGGGGGCAGTATTCCGAAATTAGAATTCAGGGATGGTTCGTAAGTCCGCGTTATAATTTCGTCTGTACGTCTCGCTAAAAAGGTCTGGGAGAATATTCACGTTTCTCTATTCCGAACACGAAATCCGGAATGTTAGATATAATCAAGTCCAAATGAAACGAAATGTCGTTATTTATATTAATGTAGCCCCTGCAATACTCAGTAGTTGAAATTTCGTGTTCTGGGACTAATACAAACCAGAATTTTACATATATGTTCTTTGGAGAAGGAGGAATAAAAAAAAATGTTAACTTTAAATGATGAAACATGTGTAGATAAATCTCAGTATTAGCAGAGGAAATGTAAACCGGGACTTCAACGATAAATACCTCGTAAAAACTCTGTCTTCTCCTCTGGGTGTAGTGATAGGTTCATGTTTGTGTTTGAAGAATCAGCTGACATAGCTATATTGAAGGGTTTCTTCTTCGACCAAACAAAATCTTTGCGATCCTTCTATTCAAACGTTGAGGACACAATAGAGCGACTCAGGGACACCACATGGCGAAATTAGTACATGTTAATAGCAAACAAAATGAAGATATATAAGGTATGCATGGGACCAGTACTAACATGTGCTGCGGAGATGAGAGCAGCAGAACGAGCTACTTAAGACAATCGAGATATGAACTTTACGATACATAACGGATAAATAACTGAGTTCCAAAACAACAGAAATGGAAGAATGGAACTAAAGGATGAAGAATAGTAACTTCTCAAAATCGTCAAATACGGAAAACCGAATACCAAGAGACAAACCAGAAGATCACCCAAATGCTGGTAACAAAGCTGGATGTCATCGTCCATAGAGTCGCCATCTAGAAACTAGAGAAACAGGTGCACAATATTCAGCAGCAGACAAAACAAGTCCTAAGCTGCCGTACGAAGGGTGCTGACATCAGCACCCCATGAAGAACCAGCTAAACTTTGAAGAATATTATTTCTCGACTTCAATTTCATGAATAAATTTTACTTTGAAATTCAAAAGAGAATCAATTATCTATGATAATTGATATAGTATAATATTATGATTCAAGACGGAACTATTGAAAGTTACTCTCATGAAATAATATAACATGAGGAATGAGAGAGTACTGACGTAAAGTAGAGAGCTCTATTTATGCGCCAATTACGCCCTTGAAGACCACAGAATCTCTTTTTCGTGAACTTCCTTTGCTGAACTGTTACTTGTAGTAATTTTTCAGAGCCCACAAAAAGGTTCAGGTACAGCTGGTGTTACTCTTGATGCTTTTTTGCCAGTTTATTGGCTTGTCCAGTAACTCCTACAATGAATAGTCTTACCTTCATCTTCTTCAAATCCTAAATAAAGAACACGATCTACATTTCATATCGAACGAAAAAAACAAAAACATTCTCGTTATGAAGACTACCAAATTAATTTATTAAATAGGTTCACTGAAATAAAGCACCTTAATTCAAGTGCCAAATCAAATTTGAGTATCTATTCAGCTCTTTTAGAGGGCAAAGTTATTTCATTACGCCATTAAGGCAATTTATTTTTTATTGGTTATATAAAATTCTATGTTCATTCTCGTTAACCTATTCCCCTCATTCCAAAGTTTCACTGGCACAGGTGAGTAGGCCTATTTAGACACAATTATAACATTTCAGAACTCGTTGTCCTAATCAGCTTTTATACTTTTCGGTATAAGACTACGGTATTCAGAGGGTGAAATAACCTAAGAATTCACCATAACAAAAGTGTTCCTTGCATCGTACAGATTTCAGAGGGAGGCATATTTCGATTCATAGGAAGGATAATATAGAATTCAGATACAGAAACGATAGCTTATCCTAGGTTGAACAGTGTTTCAAAAAAGATATTGTTATCATCATGAACTAAAAGTTTCACTATATTCTTAAGTACAATAATGTCTGTTGTCAATGTGTTACTGGTAATAAACTAGTTGTGTAATGTTGAATTAATGCATTAAATAATTATATGATGAAGAGAAATCAAGTCAAATTAAAATATTAAAAATATATGAAAAAAAATCTGAAAGTGAAAGTTATAACATATCCATCAGACAGTGCCACAGGATTAATTGATTGAAATAAGTTCACCCCCATTATGACTGGAGACGAAAAATGGGTTCATTACGATAATTCCAAGTGCAGACAATCATGGGGATATACCGGCCATGATTCCACGTCAACAGCCAAACGGCCAAAGAATATTCATAGTTTCAAGGTCATGCTCAGTATTTGGTGGACCAGTATGGCGTAGTGTATTATGAACTGTTGAAACCGACTGAAACAATCACAGGCGATTGTTATTGAAAGCAATTAATGCGTTTGAACCGAGCATTGAAAGACAAACGGCCGCAATACAACGAGAGATATGATGAAGTGATTTGACAGCATGACAACACTCTACCCCATGTTGCGAGGGTGGTCAAGACATACTTGGTAACGTTGAAATCAGAAGTTCTACCCCCACTCCCCTGCGATGGACAATACTTTGAATCTTAAATGTATAACCAGTTTTTATGATAAAAAGGGCAGTTTTACTGTGCAGTTGAAATAATTCATATCCTCGTTGTTTTCCCCCCAAGTATTTTAGGGAAATGAATAATAATTCGCGAAATCAATGAAAACATTTCATCCTGCTGCGTTTTCAGAAAGCTTTCAGCCGAATCATTCTGCCCTTCCCATGAGGAATAAATTGGTATTTAGTGGCTGTATGGGTCATTTTTCATGGGCGAAATTGAAAAGTTAAGTGGAGTTAGCAAATTAATTTTGGCAATAGTCGAGATGGGAATCCCCTGAATAATTCAAAAGTTGCGGAAAAACCCGCATCTGGCTTTTTTTGCCTCTCTTTCTCTGCGGATTATATGAATTTCAAATTGGGGAATTATTTCTCGGAGAAATGAAGTGAATGCTGATCAAAACTGCGAAAAAAATCCGCGAGATGGAGATTTATGGGGCTTCGAGCACGCCTCTGGCGCTTTCGATGGGACTATTCAAATCAGAATCTTCGTAATTGTGAATTGAAACGTTGGCAAAGCTACTTGGCGTAATGTTGGATGTCTTATTTTGCCGGTTGTGAATAGAAATAATTTCGAAATAAGGTATTCATGAACAACTTTGGATTGACCAAGCCTCTAACTTCAGGACCGGCGCGAGTAATTTTGGCGCCCGAAGCAAAGAATTTTTCGGCGCACTTGCAGCAAAAGTACTGAAAACAATATTACTTTCCTTCTACCATAACTTGAATATGAAAAGGCGGCCAGCCAACTGAGCCGAATTGCCACTCCTCAAATAGAGGCGCTTGAAACGGTCGCTTTACTGTTTTACCCTCAGCGCCAGCCCTTTCTATATTTGAAACCTCATTGCGGAATCTGAAAAGAATTACTTCGCAAATTTCAATCCATGAAGGAATTAACTATCTTTTAACGAAGCTTGCCAAGATATCACACTTTTAAAAAACAAGTCAGTGTGAGTGTTAAGTCTTTGTACACAAGTCCCCCAGATCGACGCTCATAGTGCGCAAACTCGAAGCCGTACATAGTAAACGGACAGGGTGAATTTAGTACTCTATTACATTACATCGCAAATAACTGCCCAGACTACAAGGGTAGACAACGACAAGCTGTAAATATTAGTGTAGTTTAATATAAATACAGTCCACTATACGAAGTGAGTTTTGTTTTTTTCCACAAATACTGTGCAATAGTATACAAGGTCAAAGGAACTCCCAACATCGAGACACAACATTACAGTGAGATCTTTGCTAGCATCATTAAAATCATTAAAAGATGGTTAATTCCTTTGTGAATTGAATTTTGCGAAGTAATTCTTTTCAGATTTGTCAGCGAGGTTTTAGAGAAAGAGACTTGGTGTCATTGTTGTTTCCAATACAGTGAATGTTCCTCTCCTTTTGAAGAAGCCATTTTTCAACATTTCAGATATACATTCACCGACAAAAAATCTCGGCCTCTTGAAATTTTGATTCGTTTACCGAGAACTTTCGTAAATTTTCGTCAATTTCAATTTTTTTTAAACTTAATTGAAGATTTAATGGATTCGGTCCTTACTTGGCGGAAATTCATTATAAATAAAATAAAACGAAGTAATTCGAAAAGGTATCATAAATTACAAAGTTATGATACCCTTTCGAATATTTTTCTGTCAATTTTGCTCCTATATAAGATTCCGAAAACCTCTGTACTCTTATCAGTTCAGAAATGTAGCCTGATGAAGCCACAGTGTGGCGAAACAATTGTTGCTAACAATTAAATAATATAGTGGAATTACTTCGTTTTATTTTATTTTTAATTGAAGATGAATTCTTTGTTGTAAAAACAAACTCCAGAAAAGTGTTTCAAAAAAGTTGATAGTTTATTTACACCAAATGAAAAAACATGTATTTTTAGTTTAACTTTTTAACAACTTCTGGAACAGTTCAGAAAATTTGTAGAATTTACGCTTAGTTCATTACAAAGAACATTGCTTTAACCATCTTTCAGTTTTCATTTCACCTTGATCTCTTGATTTCTTTTAAAGATACATGAATTCAAATTAAAGCCAGGAATTGTTTTAGGCAAAACATTTAATTGACGATGTTTCAATATTTAACGAAAATTTTAACAAAAAGAAAATCAAAATAGGAATTTTTCAAAATTCTGTATGCCCACCTCTAGAGCCGGAACATCGAACTGATTAGTCGAATAATGGGATCTTAGGGAATTACCCCATTTTCAGATTCCAGATGCAAAACGCAGCTCGTCAAGTGTTTCGGGTAGTATAGGAAGACGACGAATGTTTCTTTGAATTTCATTCCAGAAATGTTCAATCGGATTCAGATCCGGACTACATGCAGATCATTCTAATCGGTGGATATCAACCTCATCCAAATCTTTTTCTTCGTCAGCCTTTCCTTATCCAGTCCATGATGTAGGCCTCTTTCATCCTCCTCCATCCTGTCCTGGTCCTGAGATATTTGAAAACATCTATTTCCCTCATATTATCTTATATCATCAAGCCATCTTCTTTCTCTCTGGTCGACCTACACTGCGTTTCGTCATTCTTGTCGCCAGTGTTGCACAATTGAAGTGGCAGTAGGTTAGGACACGTGTCTCGACAAGATATCCCAATAATGGTTAACAATATTTGCTATATGTGGTCTTGCATTGTCGTGCATTCAAATGAAGTAATCTCCAACAAATGGAGCATAGGGAACTTTAGCTTCCTGAAGTACGTCTTGTTTGTAAGGTTGAGCATTTGGAGCTTCGTTTTCAATAAATATTGATTCAATACGTGCTGCTATTGCTATATCAAAATCAATCAATCAATCAATCAATTTATTCAGGAAAGTAATATACAAACAAAGTTCAATATTTGGACGAGACACCTAAGCCAAGCTTGTGTTGTGTAACTTCGTCCAAGTGTACCTTATAATATGAACTCACAAAAAAATTACACTAGGCAAGTTCAATTGCGAGAAAAAAAAATTTAAATTCATAAAATAGTGAAAACATACAAAAATCGGAATGAGAAATCAAGAAGCAGGTGATGCAGGGGATGTCGGAAATTAATTTAAAACAAATCCATAAAAACTGCGATATTCTCCACTAAAAATAATTTTAATCTCTCAACTTTTTTTTTAGTACTTACATCTCTCAATGAAGTAGGCAATATATTGATGAATTTTGGTCCTAGATACGAAATGTAATGTTGTGTATAATATCGGTCTGTTTCTTGATAGAACTTGGCGTGCTCATAAAATTCCAGGCGTTTATTCGAAAACGCGCATCTTCAAAATGAATCGAGATATAAAGATGGAATAAAAACTGAAAGTTGGCCAAAAAATTGGTCTCTGTGTTACACTCAACGTAAACTCTACAAATATTTAGAACTGTTTCATAGGGCGTTAATAAATCGATGTTCTTGAATTGCAGACTTCCGAGTTTTTCTGCAGGTGAGTGTAGGTACTCTGAGTCCATTCCCAGTTCGAAAATCGAAAATCACAACATGGGGTTATATTTTCAGGGAACGAGTACTCAAAAACATCGAAAACAAATATTTCATTCAGCCTCATCAGTTTTCGCTAAAAGGTGTATTAAATCTCCCATCAGATGGAGCGCTCTCAAAACATCCAATTTATCCCAGATACCTCCCCCCTCTTATTTTCCGCCATTAACCAAGGCCATCAGCAGGCTGAAGTCAGCATCAAAACAAGTAACATCGCTGCATTATTCACCGATCCCCTTCCTATCTATATCCGATCATTTCCATCAAGCAGCCCATTAGAACTCCATTCCTTCTCCATTTTCGCCCACTTCGATCATCCCGGTGCAGAATCATCGACGATCACGCCTAGTTGCCGGATAAAGCGACGCATAAATCCGAGTTGATCGGTCTTCACTCGGGAAATTCCGACCAGCTATCCTAACGGCGCGTTCAGAATTGATATTTTCGCAAGTATCTATGGAATATTTGCTACCCAAAGAGTGTGGTTGATCTGTCAGAATTCTTTTATTTTTAAGCTCATTCATATTTGCCTAGGAATATAAATCTAATCATTTGGTGGATTCGGTGCTTCTTCTTCTTCTTCTTTAGCCTCTAGATATCCACACCTGGACATAGGTCTCTTCCAAAGACTTCCATGTCAACCTTTGCTGGGCGGTTTGAATCCAGTTTTTTTCCCGCATGTCGTTGGATGTCATCTCTTCATCTAGCCTGTGGACGTCCGACGCTTCTTTTTGACATTCTCGGACGCCACTAAACAGTACTTTGGCCAATCGTCTTAGGGTATTCTTTCAGATTCAGGAACTAAAGTGGTTTAACATACGTACTATTCCGAATTCTGTATCTAAAGGAAGTACTTCTCGGATTTCTAACCAAGAAATTACAAAGAAATCATTATATTTATCATCAAATAAACCTGAGAAGAAGTTTTGTTGAAATTGTTTGACACAAAAAGAATCCTACCAAACCTGAAATACGTTTCGACAAGATGGATAACTCTTAAAAAAAAACGACTGTTTCAAATTATATTAATTCGTTCTGGTGAGATTATTACTTGTTGAATACAAATATTCATGTCAACACTTACCAAGAATCCCGACACAATTCTCGCCGATAAATTAGATTCCAAACTCTAAATAAATTAAGAATGACTGAAATCTAAATCTTAGGTACGTAT
Organism: Harmonia axyridis; assembly: GCF_914767665.1. Taxonomy (NCBI): domain Eukaryota; kingdom Metazoa; phylum Arthropoda; class Insecta; order Coleoptera; family Coccinellidae; genus Harmonia; species Harmonia axyridis. The sequence goes on from NC_059501.1 coordinate 82,463,774, forward strand.
CCTTGCTGAAGTCTCGACAACTATTGAAAATCTCTCAGAAGATTCTCTCTAGATCCGCGCATCCGCGCTCCGACCGATGGTACACGATCAACTGAAAAATTACCGCGTCTTCGAAAATTCCAGTAGCGTAACATTGACCGAAGCGTGCAAAATCGTTGCAAGTTTCACGATAGTTTATTCTGAAATAAGTTGCAGAATTGGCTCCTATACCAACATGAATCCGAAAGACGAAAATTTTCGAACGCATGAGTGTTGGAATTGCCTCCTGCAACGAGTATTAGACAGTAGTTCTTTATTTCACTCAAGTTTTGTGAAATATTGTCGAAATTCAATGAACATTTCAGATTATACATTTTAGTGACTTTTGTATTTTATCTTGGTAGTTGGTGTGACTTCCACGATAATTGACACATAACGGAATTTGAATTTGAATCGTACGTTTCGAATTTTCAAATAATTTTTAATTACGCATTAAATTCGTGAATTATGTCTGACGAAGTCGATTTCACATTACCAGAGTTTAGAGAAATTGCGAATAGTGTTGCAAATCATTTCATTTCATCTAAATTATATTATATTGACAATTGGAGTGTGTTGAAATTTGATAGGATCAGAAGTCAGTGTAGACAACCACAATACGAGAAATATAACTGAAAAAACTGTTGTAATGAGTTCAGTACAGCACTGCTTTTAGAACAGTAATGAACTCATTACGATACTGAAATAGAGAAATATAATTTCAACCATAGGGGATTCGGTCCTCACTGATGAAAATTCATTATTAAATGAAATGACACAAAATTTAATCATAGCCAAAATAATAATATTGAATTTTACAACTAATTACGATGACCTGTGACCTGTACTAGAGCTCCAATCATTTATTATATACTTGATGAATCAGAGAAGCAATTCACAGTTTTCCTTTTTTTGTGTAAGCGCCAACGCCATATTCTTCCAAGAAGGTGAAGAAAACTTAATAACTAATTCAATTATATTCACTTCAACACAAAACCGTTCATGAAATGAAACCACATGTAGATTTTTTCATTCGATGTATTAGCTGTTTCATTGGATTGTACAGCTCTGCATCGTTTCGTTTTTTTTTTCGCTGGATACAAACTTTGGCAGTGGAATGAAGGTTTAACACAAGAATGTGAGGATTAGTTATTCATTTTGAATACTTTATCAAGTAAAATCCTTCGACGTTTAAATCTAGTCAGTTGCTTATCGATATTAGTAACAGTTCGTTCTGGTTACAAAATTGTTTGATTCAATTTTTTTCCATGACATAATTAGTTTCGCAGTAATGGTGAGTTGATCTTCTTTAACTTGTTCAAACATCTCTTTTTCAATTTGCTGATGTAGTCGATTTTCTGTATTAACTTAATGATTCAATTAGTTCTCTCATTATAATCCGAACAACGTCTTGAAATTTCAACTCGGTCTTGTCTTTCCTATGACAGATTATGAAGTTTTCAATTCAGCATAAATCTCAATATGGAAACTTGAGCCGTACAAGCTACGAAATTATAGACTTGAGCAAGAGGGTTAACTAATAGAAGCGATTAATTCAGCTTCCAGCTTCTTCGCAAACTAGTTTTTTCATGGTTCGTTAGCTAGGAAACTGACTGATGATCTCTAGTTGGCAAACTGTAACTAGCTCTCCTTGAATTTACGATGCGATGAATTGAACTTCATGCAAGGAAGAGAAGATAGTCTATTTCACGTTCGTTAAGTCAAGATGCATGGATGTTGGAGCAAAAAAGCAAAAATTAGTGTAATTCGTTTTTATTGTTCCTTAGAGGATCCTGAATGCAAATTCAACAAAATCATTAAAGCAATTGAAACGACAATCATGGAATTTTATAGAGTTTTCCCCCTATCTGGGCAGCTGTCATCTTTAGACATTTGATGAGTAAAACAACGTCATACCTTGAAATTGAAAGATACACGATCCAAAAACGCATTGATATTGACAAAATTCACTACAAAAATACTGAAAATGTTGGAGTTACAGTCGCAAAACTAGAGCTCTTTTGGGTCGCCCTAAAGCACTTTTTCGAGGGCGTTAGTGAAAATGGTGAAAGAATTTGAGCTGATGGGACGAGTTGATATTGGGAAGAATCGAAACAATGTGCATCGCTGAAAATCAACTGTAGTTGCTACTGATACTGTAGTTCGTAGTGTTGACGGAAATCTACAGAGTGCGGCAGAGCCGACTGACGAGTTTCAAAGGGCTATTAAAAAAATGGTGAAATTCAGAGAAAAAGGTGTTATTCATTCGAAGCAGTAGGAAATATAGTTTTTCTACTCAAGTTTTGGAAACGATATCACTAAGATGGCAGCCGTCAACAGCCACATACTGATGTAGTCGATTTTGGAAGTATTCGACCACTTTTCGGCATATATCGAGTGGTATGGCCCGGATTTCTTCGGTTATTCGCTGCTTGAGTTCTGACAGGGTTTGAAGAACTTATCTTTGAGGTGGCCCCAAAGGAAGAGGTCACAGATGCTCAATTCTGGTTTGCGCGCTGGCCAACCTACGTCCCCTCCCAGTGAGACCAGTTGTCCTGGGAACATTTGTCTCAAAACAGCTAATTCGAACCGTGTGGGCTTTAGCGCCATCCTGTTGAAACCAGATGGCATCCAGATCGTGTTCTCCAGCAAATTCATCCAATTCAGGCTGTAGAAAGGTTTCCAACATTGACACATAACGCTGGGAAGTTACTGTGACGGTGACATTTTCCACCTCGGAGAAATAAGGGCCTATCACTCCGACTTGAGACACAGCGTATCAAACTGTGACTTCAGGTGAATTGAGTGGTCTTTCATGGAGTTGAAGAGGATTACATGCTGCCCAGTACCGAAAATTTTGCTTATTTAGTGTTCCAGAAGGGTGGAAATGTGCCTCATCGTTACTGAAAAAGTTTTCATTTCCTTACAACGATTTTTGAGGTCCACCTATTCAGCAGCACTCTACTCTTGAACAAGCATGATTTTATACGACTGCTCGAATGATAAATCCTCATGCAGAATCCCCTTCAAAGATCGGTCTGACATTTCCGAAGCTATCGTATGCCTCCGTGCAGCCACATGTCCAGCTCCACTTGAGCTGTAAGATAGCTTCAACTGCGTCTCTTACTCTGGTTCGGTTTCTTATGGTTTGGTTAGGTATTCTATCTCTGAGGGTAACTCCCATAGTGTTCCTTTTTGTTAATGTAAGTGTTTCAGCTCTATACGTGAGAACAGGCAAAATACACTGATTGAAGACTCTCCTCTTCAAGCACATTGGGATATCAGTTGTTTTCAGTACATGTCGGAGTTTACCAAAGGCCGCCCACGTCAAACATATTCTTCTTTCGATTTCGTGAGTTTGATTATCTCTTCTAATGCCGATCTCATGGCCCAAATACGTGTATATATGCACTTGTTCTAAGTTGATGTTGTTAACTTTTATCAAAAACTCAGTACATGACAAACTTGATACTAAAAGTCTCAATATCAAAACGAAACCGAAAGTTAACACAGACACTGTCACCATGATAAACTATATTGACATTCTTCCACTAAGCCCATTTCCACTTAAAAACTGAAACATCTAAAGAACATGAATTAAACTTTTGGAGTAGTGAAACTGATAAAACCACAAAGTGAATAAACTAATGAACTAGCGAACTACCAATCAAACTAACTAAAAATGGATATAATAAAGCGAAACTTTTCATAACTCACTTCGTTCCAAATCCGAATTCTAAAAAAAAAGCATGGTTCAGCAGACATCTCGCAAAAGTACCTAATCTGGCCATATTCCAGTTAAATCGCGTCGTAAACTCGAATTGATCGTCTTCCACTCGAGCACTTCCCAACAACAATCAAAACGTTCGAAGTTGATATTCCTGACAAATTCGGAATGAAATCTTTCCCGGTTATTCCGAAAGTTGAGTGTTAAAGTTGCCTGTATCGGCCCTTTCTGAGCGTTCCGAGGCGCCGAGGCCGATATCAGACGAGGTGAGCAATTCGCGAAGTGCAACCGGGATGTTTCCATCCTTTAAAAAGTTTCAACACTTGAGATATCTTCCGAGAACATCAAAGTGTACGTAACTCGGGGTAAGTTAGACGTTGATATAACTTCCCAACTTAATGTTCTATCGAATTCTTGTAGACGGGCGCCGTTCGTTATACATACCGTGAATTCGAAGCGTTTGGCAAGAAAGAATCTTGGGAATTTCTGCTGGAAATTTTCGATTCGAAGAGATAAGTCTATTGGGGTCGGAAAAAGCAACAAAACTTAATTTTACGAAATTTTTTCCTTGAAATTCTGTATAGAAGATATTGGATTTATAGCGAAGTTACTGAAATTAACTGACAGAGTGAAATTAGCTGTTGGCTGTCTCCATCAAAATTATCATTAATCAGTTTATATTCGGCATTAATATGAAGAGTTTGGAATGTCCCGAAATCCTCTGGAGATGCTTCAGAGGATTTCAAGTTCATTGAAACTATTCATACAAAACCAAGAAGGCCGTTGATACTGTTAACGAAGTCGACAACATCCGTAGGAGCCTTCGTTGTTACATCCAAGACTGAGTAGTTTTCAAGCAAGTCAACCCCAGACATTTGCAAATTATGTATTCAGCTGTTTCAACCTCCTTTCTACATAACTTGCAATTTCATCTGCTGACTTATTCATGCGGTACAAAAGGTTTTTCCACCGACAGTGTCCTGTCAGCAGTCCCACCATTACCCGATGCTCAGCTCGTGGTAGCTTCAAGAGCTTCCTGGTATAGGTCAGTGATAGCTCCACGAATTTCTTTGCCTAAGCAAGACCTGGAGTATTTCTCTAGAGGGTTTATTTTATTGTACCACTCCCATTGTTGGACCTTATATTGGTATTTTCGAAGCCCTCCGAAATCCTCAGGTCCAACAGGTAATGACCTCAATGCTTTTTTCGCAAGTTCTTTGGAATATCAATTTTTTTCAGTACCACAATGCCCTGGTATAGTATATCCGAAGTCACTTGAACTGGTCTATAAAAACGTCCCTTCGAAGTGGAAACCGCGATCTGCTAAATACCAGGGTTTATTTCATTCACTTGCAAATTGATCTCTTCGAGGCTACATATATTGGTACCCATATATCCCAAATATTTATGGAACCCTTAGTTAGATTAGAAGTATTAACTTTATTGCGGCATTTGAGATATGAACATCGTTGATCTTCTATAACATGTGGTTATTTGGCCATCTTCGGAATTTGTTACTCCTAATTTAATCAAACCACAACAACACAAAATTATCTGTCAATATATGTATATCCCATAAGTTCTTGTTCCTGGAGGAAATTTCCAACAATGAAACTCTTCTGAAAACATTCCTTTTTACAGAATTGAGTTATTGCTCATTTAAGCCTAGAGGCAGTTCTTGTTTCTTTTTCATGTCTTAGCTGATGACAACACTGAAAACATTCAGCAAGAGTTCTTCTGTGTTGCTCCAAATAGTGTTACGCTTGACAAAATTGATATTTCATTGGAGAATTACCTCGAGTATCTCAATGAGGAGCAGGTGGAAATATTTCTTCATTAGTCATGGAATTAATTAATATGATGGTTCAACAATGTCTGCTCACTAATTAGTGAACACGTAATTAATAAATACGTAAATAGAGGTATAGATCAGATCAAAATTAGAGAATGCTTTGATATTTATTCGTATCTAGGAGCGTTAGATATTCTGATTATTGGCTTATCAAATTAGAAATGGCAATTAGTACTTTAATTCCAATCTAACATTATAATTAATCATCTTGTTTTCTATTCACTCCATCCCTCTAATGAAGTTAATCAATTATCGAGTTGAGTTTGTTGTATCAATACTAATTTGTAATATCAGATTAGAAGTTTGCTACTTCTCTTTCATTATTATGAGCGTTGATCAGAGGAGTATAATTGAAATGACAGAGGTGTTTATTGCTCTGTGAATGGGAGTTTTAGACATTGGCTTTCCTAACAGAATAATCCAAAATTTATAATAGTATATTCTCGAACAAGTTGCAGAATGAGCTCTTATTCCAACACAAATGATTCATGCATGAGTGTTGGAATTGCTCTTTGCAACGAGTGTTAGACGAAATTTTCTATATTTATGTCAAGGGTTCTGAAATATGAAATTCAATGAAAAATTCTGATCAAACATCCTAATGACTTTTGTATTGTATCTTGGACGTTGGTGTAACGATGTTGCAAATCAATTCACTATATATAAATTATATCATATTGACAATTGATATGAGTTCAAATTTGATAGGATCGGAAGTCAGCGTTGACAACCACAGAATGAAAAATATTACTGAAAACAATACTGTAATGAACCCATTACGATACTGAAAAAAAAATGTATTTTCATTCATTGATATTTAATGTTTTATTTATTTCATTGAGTTTCAATCGATTCATTCATCTCAATATCTTTAACAGATCTTAGCAATTGAAGTTCATTTGATACCGATATAATTAAGGAGATTTGATCAGTTCGACAATCCTCTATCAACTAAGGAATCAAAATCGAAACTGAATTTCATCCGAGATCCTTGATTTGAACAATCAAATAGTATGCTATTCGAATCTGTAAATGGTGGTTTCGATAAACAGATTCAAATCTCACAATGATGGTGAAATGAGATTCTGAATATACGAGTAGAATTCGTCATTGTCATTTCATAATTTAATATGGAAATCTTTGTTTCTGGGCACGAAGAGTATTAAATTATTATACACATTATTCAATTATTATTGTGATCAATTGTTACATTTGAATCATAATCGTGCCTGGCTTGTCCTTCCACTATCTCATTTTCGATTCAGTTACCGATGCACAATGGATCAGAAATACAATAGGCTAAACAACTATAATGACATATTACACCGGTATGTATTATATATATGTGCGACTATTTGTCTCTGAATACTAACGTGCTGCAGCAATCTATAGCTGCATTGGCTCCATATGCGTTATTCAAGATGATTTATTCAACATTTATGGCTACAGAAAAGCCATTAACCTCCTTCTATTGAAAGCAGTTGAAAAATTGTCGTTCGATCAGAATTGGAAAACTATTGCGGAAACAATTTGGCAGACTATGCAGATTTTCTGAGTGCATTCAATATTTGAACTTTCCGAATTGAATATCTGAAAACTTCACATATTGTTTCTACGGAAAACGTCTGTAAAATATCATAACAAACTCATCATTTTATTGGTCTCATGAAAGTTATTGTATTGTATTTGAACTTAAGTCCAGTAGACAGAGCAAAAAAAGTGAAAAAAATTAGGAACTTAATGAACCTTCAATGAATGTTGTTCGGAGGTTTTGTGGGATGAATCTGTCAAGTTATTCAACACGAGGTCCCTGTACTAATTCGAGGATGGCCAAAGTACCTCTACATTTCAGGACTTTTATCGTTTTTTTTCTCATAAGATCTAAACTTAGAAGTATATGACCATCAAATTTTTCCTGAACCCAATATCAACTGAGGAACATCTAATCAAAATTAGAGCAATTTTTTCAAAATGGCATATTGGAGCCAAGCGAAGCAACATTCCAGGTAGTCTGCCAAAACTACGTGGACTATATCAAAAATCACTTTGGGAGCAATGACATAGTGGTTTTTGATGGTTATACTAGAGCACCAAGGTAGTAGAATGTTATTTACGTTCCTTGCTGATCCCCTCTTTTAAATTTGTGTTTTCCAAAAGACAACCTCAGTTAGCACCGTCACGCAGGCAAAATTTAGCTCCAAAGACACAAACAAGATAAATTTTATAACGATGCTGAAGTGTGGACTGGAAAACAAGGGTATCTAAGTCAAGCAGGTAGTAGAAGACGCTGATGTTCTGATTGTACAGACTGATGCTGTTTCAGTTTCCGAGGAGTATGACAGTGTAGTCCGTACGGGGGAAAACATTGATCTTGTAGTGCTGAAGCATGTTTTAGGGAAGTCAAAGGAAAAAGTCTATTAACAGAAAAGATGATCCTTTATTCTTTCCACTCTTTTAAACACGGTCCCCAGGACATGCTTTTCCTGTACGCTGTAAGTGGATGAACACCTCGTCAGCACCCCTTGTAATTGGGAAACAGAAGGTGATAGAGATGTATCAGAAGGACCTCTGCCTCTCCGCAATGTTGGAGATTTCAAGGATCCTTAGGTAGCTTCACCTCAAATTGTTGACGCTGAAGATAAGATCTTGCTGGCTGCAGCTGTAAAAAGACTGGTCTGTTGTGTTCCACACTATGCAAGCACTGCATGGGCACACCATACCCAAACAACCTTCAGCCTGACCAACGAAGTTGATAGTGATGACAAGACTAAGAAAAATCTCCCACTTTAACCTATACCTACCAGACATGTCCATGTCTAAAATATGGACTAAGACGACGACGAAGATGGTGCAGCAACCCCAAAACGCTCCAAATTGTTATTGGCTTCGTTAAGGTTTTGTATATAAATTGTAAACCTATGCTTGCGTTATTGTATAATACTCGTATACAGGGTGATTCACCGGGATGGCCTATTAGACGTTTATGGAAAACTAATCATAATTTTGAGCTGAAAATTTACATATCGGGGTTTGAGACAATGATCTTTCGCCCAAAAATATAATTTTAGATATCTACAACTTCCGGTTATACCGGAAACAGACTACTACTTCCTAATTTCAAATGGCACACCCAGTATATTATTGCATCATTAGATAGCTTTTTTGATGTCAATTTCGCCAATATGCCATACCTTGGGTAAAAACTCAACGGTTCATGAGTTATTGGGATTTTTCTGTACATAGAATCGACTGAAATAATGAAAAATATAGGTTCTTATTTGAAAATCTTGAGATTTGATGAATTTGAGTTGTCCAAGTTCAGTATCCTCTTATAAACACCCTGTACATTTTTGGTTCAAGCCGCACACAATCTTATAATACTATGTATTTGCGAAATCGAAAACAAAAAAAATTTCGAAAAAAGCTTTTTCTGCTGAAATATTAAAAAAAATGTGAGTGCTCATCGCCAACATTTTTTTATAAGAATCCCAATAACTCATGAACTGTTGAATTTTTACCCAAGGTATGGCATATTGCCGAAATTGGCATCGAAAAAGCTATCTAATGATGCAATAATATACTGGGTGTGCCATTTGAAATAAGGAAGTAGAAGTATGTTTCCTGTATAACCGGCAGTTGTAGAGATCTGAAAATATTTTGGGGTGAAAGATCATTGTCTCAAACCCCGATATGCAAATTTTCAGCTCAAAATTATGATTAGTTTTCATTAAAGGTCTAATAGGCCATCCCGGTGAATCACCCTGTATTACCATTATTCTTATGGCAATTATATTCTTCAATTAATTCTTGGTTATTACTCATTGATTCTACAAGCTTATCTTCATTAGATAGATTGACACCTTTGTTTTTTGCCTACTTTTACCATTTCGAGACAATTCATCTAATTTTGATCAGCTGTATCTCGATTGATATTAGGTTTAAGAAAAAGTTCATTGAAACAAAATTTTAGCAAATTCAATGTTCTACAGCTTTGAACATGAATGTTTCGATCGGAAACCGCTTACTGTAGAAATTATGAGCAAAATACCGGAAAAATTCCGAAAATGTTGAGCTCCTTCGGCCATCCGCAAGTTAGCACAGAGCGTTGGATACCTTGACAGACTCATCCTACAGCACTCCCAAAAAACCTGTTCAGAATTTTTTTCAGGTATAATGTTCATATCTACTGGACTTCTTGGGAAAAACGCGGAAATTAAACAAGAATCTGACAATCGACATATTCATAAAATATTTTTATGTCGAAAAATACTCTCACATAATATCTTAAATACATCTGGGGTATGAATATCAAGATGATATGGAATAATATACATATTAAAAAATGATTTCCTTGCCAAGTCCATTACAACATGAATTTCCTAATGGAATAAATGCGTAACGTGATGATGTCTGAAACATGAAAATGCTTTCAACATTTTTATTGTATATATTTTTATAATATCCGAAAACATACCGCGAACAGATGAACTAATTCTCGAACAGGAGTATATTGTGTTTATTATATCCTTTTTCGTATACCTACAGCTACTTGCATGTTAATACGAATGGTATGAATTGAATTAGGAGGGAAAGGGTTCGTCCTGGAGTTGAATTAGGTATTAAAAGGGGAATTTTCTAACTAAGTAGATTTACGGTTGGGTTGCAAACCTTTGTGGAGCCTGAAAATTTTTCGTGCTAATGAGTAAATGTAGTCTTTTCATAATAATTGGGATTACCATATTCCTATTAAGAGATGTTACAGAGCTGCTAAAGAAGAGAAAAATAGAACATAATCTCATTCGGATCCTAATCTGAAAAATAGAGGAAAGCACTCGATGTAGCATCTTTCTTGTGCTATTTCATTTACCCATGTAATTTGAATCAATAAGTACCATCAACCAAAAAAAATATAGAAAATTTGTCAGGACTTGAAGTTTGACTTCTTTTTGCTTGAATAGAGGCAGAAACTAAAGGATTTTGGAGAACTTATACAATGCCTCATCAAGGTAATTCAAATCAATAGATTGAATACATTGAATAAAATGAACCGAAGAAGAATGTAGGAAATTTGTCAACGAAACACAGGAGATAACTTTCAATTCTTTCGAGTTGAATGGAAGAAAATAAATAGGGAAATGGAAAATTCAATCGATTCCCCATTATTTAAATGACCCTGAAAATTTATAAGCTATGTCTTCGAAACAAACATATTTTTCGAGAAAGAGCAATACAAATATTTATAACTTCAAACAATGAAGTATGTGTCGATGAATCTCAGTATTAGCAGTGGAAATGTGAACAGGACATCAGACATTTCTACGTATGCTACAAGAGCACAAATAACAACCTCAGCAAAAACTCTATCTCCCCGTATAGGTGTAGTGACTGGTTTATGTATTTGTTTACAAAATATGCCGACATATTTATTTTGAAGGGCTTCTTCTTCATTCAAACAAAATCCTTTCATCCTCCATCCTCCAATTGACGACGCATATATTATCAAATCTGAAAACGAATAAAAAAAAAACCAGAGAGTAGTAATAAATGTTATAGTCCTCATTTCATACTACATTGAATGATGACAATTGAAATCACCACAATGAATTGAAGGATAAGGAAGAATCATATTGAAATTCATAGACTAAAGGGGGTTTGTACATATTGATGGCGAAAATATTACGAAATTTCAAAGTAATACAAAATACTCCGTCAACTTCACTTTTCTGGACCAATTCAATACCACTTATAAATGATTTCTCAACCTAACAATCCAGACCACAAAAATACTTCAATGGGCAATCCTTCAATACATAATCTGCTGAAAATTCTCTTTCACGGAGTTGTTCTTCATTTGACATGCGGGTATATTGAGAAGGATCACAATCGCGTCACTATCTATGACCAATATCCGCTCCTGTCCTCAGAAATCTCTTCAATATCCAAGTAAATAAAAAGAAGTACAATTTCCAATAGTGTAATAATATCATACGATATTAATTATCTATCTGTTTAATGTATTAGCAAAATGCCATCAACATAACCATTGTCAGACAGAAGATCTCCACACCATTAAGTAGGAATCATAATCGAAAGTAACCCAAGGAGAATGCATGTCATCGAGGGAGAGTAGCGATATACCGGTTTCACCCTTATTAGGGATCATCAGATGCTATTTCGTTTGTCATCTTGGGTAGAGTTATGCGGTACTGATAATCCCTAATAAGGGTGGAACCGGTATATCGCTATTCTCCCTCGATGACATGCATTCTCTTTGGGTTACTTTCGATTATGATTCCTACGTAATGGCGTGGAGATCTTCTGTCTGACAATGGTTATGTTGATGGCATTTTGCGGATACATTAACCAGATAGATAATTAATATCATATGATATTATTACACTATTGGAAATTGTACTTCTTTCTTTTTTCATCATTCATTTCCAAATATCTGCCGTTTTATTCATTAAATAACACCAAATCTTCTCCAAAATGTGGAAGAGTCTCTTCAATCAGGACCGATTCTCCAAGCGATGATTATTCGAATCCTCAGGTGTACTAGGATCACAATGAGCCTCTTATATTGGATAATCATTTCCCATAGCTTTACAATAATAATAATGAGGTATTCATTCGATTAATTTGATGAAAAACAAACAAAACTTTTACAGCTATAGAAATAATTGAAAGGGCGAGATCCAGCACACTGATGCTTTTCAAATGTGTGATATGCACCATCAATTCAAACAGAATCAAACACAATCAACAATCAAATAGTGCGAACAGACAATAATCGAAGAGAATCCAAATCAAATCATCAAATGAGCGGAAGATCTAAAGGGAACTCTCAAACATCCATCAAAGTTCTATCCTCCTGGATAGTTTCCTTTCCGATGCACCCAAATGGGAGTTTGTTCCCTGGATTCTTCGAATTATAAGTTGGCGAGAGATGCCTCTCTCTCTGCAGAACCCACGAACAATGCGTTGCTAATGGGCCATTCAAGGCCCAACGTTATCGATCAGTGTTCCCATGTCGAGAGTTTGAAATGCTCCACTAACTCGTCGTTGAAACTTGCTCCAGCTGATCCAAACTTGGCGTTTTGCAATATCGACAGGGTATCCTATTGAACTCCAGATCTGGAGCTTCTACGGATTCAGATGTGGGTTTTGCGGTAGTTTCGAAATGATTACGGATGTACACGATATTAACCGAACGGTATTTTTCATAGAGAAATTATCTTCAGCTTTTTACCGTTCATTTTGATGTTCAGATTTCGTTGGTGGTTGATTTTGGCTCAAATATTCTATATTTAGATTTACATTTTTTCATGGAATTGTTTTTAGGATCATTATTTAGTTTGTGAGTGTGGTGATAGTCATTACTCAGAAAAGAGTCTATCTTTAATTCCTCCACGTGTTGCCTTCTTGTCATTTGTTCCTTAATAAGCTCCACCAACCTGATTCTTTCCTGGTTATAGGAATTGTCTTTGTGTATATATAGGTTCCCGAACGAAGGCCACATAAAGACCATAAAGAATCACTACTTGCACAGGGTGACCCAAGTTAGATGGTCACTGAAAGCCTCTCGAGAACTATGAGATTCAGAGAAAAAATCCTCAAGGACCCCAATCTCTTTTTTCGAAATAATAAGATATCCAGAAATCAAATCATACACATCTTGATTTGCTCTAGAAAAATGACTATATCTTGGTTTTTGTTTGGGATAATCAAAGAATTCTACACCTTTTTTCAGTAATTTTATGGTTTATATGGTACTCATAACAGTCATAACAGATGAAAAGATGATAGAAAAAAATTATAAACGTTTCAGAGATGAAGAGGAAAACTGGAACACCCTATATTTTTCTACACTGTTTTTGACCAGCAGATTTGTCGAAAAGCATACCGTTATCGGTTTTCCGAAATGTCTTGATAAATATTGAGTTTTCGAGTTTTTTTTTTTTTTGATGGGTACAAATTACCACTTTACAGCAATAGAGCTGTAAAAACCCAATTAAGACAATAAATCCAGTAACGTACTATTTGGAATTGTCTATTGGTAGTAGGTGGAATAATGGTATCAATTTTCATTGTAGGTAGAGTTTTATGAACGTAATTTCATAGTGAATCCTCTTTAACTTATTTCCTGTCACGATATTACGAATAAAGTTTGAAAACGATCTCGAAGGTTGCTTGTAATGACTTTATTATTGGTGTTTTCACGACAAGAATGGCGGCGATAAAATGAACACCTTCTTACCTTACAGTATTATGAGAAAATAATAGCATATTATGATACAATAAGTGAACCTTTGAAGTACGGGCAACGAGTTTGAATGTTTGACGCGAAGCGTTGTTCTACTCATGTAATTGCGCTATTTTAGCTGCATTATAACTTTAAATATTGCTGAAATTAATTTAAGATCAGGATAATGTTTCTTCCAATTTAATGTATAAAGCTAACTTCAAAATGTTGGAAAATCAAAGAGCAGGTTGATGCAATGAATTGGGAAGGGATTGAATGAAAAGTGAGATTTCCTGGTTACCTAGCAATATTTGAAACAAAGCGTATTTTGAAATTGTAGGAATCGAATACCTTCAAAAGTTAATAACCTTTGGATAGGAGCTCGAAACCTTGCAAGGAAATAAATTCTCAAAGAATAAATATAGCATTCATCAAAGGTAAATACAACGGCCTTTCGGGTCCGGTCATTCGCACACTATGTGTTCGATTGTTTCTACCTTCCTTCCATACAGCCTGCAGATCTCATCTGCTTACTTACCCATGCGGTACAAAAACTATTGGCACCGACTGTGTCCTGTTAGCAGTCCCACCATTACCTGAAGTTCAGCTCGTGGCAGCTTTAACAGCTTTCTGGTATAAGTCAGTGAAAGCAATACAAATGTCTCTGCCTCTGCAAGATCCGGTGTATTTCCAGAAAGTTTTTATATTGTCCCTCTCTCATTGTTGGTCCGCCTTCTTGTGTTGGTATTTTCCAAGCCCACAGAAGGGTTCAGGACCAGAAGGTGTTAACCTTGATGCCCTTTTTGCAAATTCATTGACTTTTTCATTTTCTATAATGCCACAATGCCTTGGTACCCATAATAGAGTCCTGGTCTTGGCACAGAGATAAAACTGTCAGTGCCATACTACTGGTTTTCTTGTTTAAATGAAGATTCACAAGTTCCGGGTATTGACAATGCTCCTTGTCACAAATCGATGAGGTTCATGGTCAAACTGAAGGAACTGAGCTTCCAACTGCTTGATCATTGAATCTACTCTTCAAATCTGACCCCACAGTGATTTTTCGATATGAAAAATATACTCCATGGAAAGAAACAGGGATCTTATGGATGCAGAAAAGAATCTTTTTCCAGGAAAGTTATTGAAACATCGTTGTGCAGGTATCACGTTGACGAATAAAGTCGAATTATCAAGAAAAAAATGTGTTCTTACTGGTTAGTGCAGGAACTCATTGAAAGAAGTATTATGTTGTGAAAGGTTACATATGTACCTTGTACCATTCGAAAGTTGATGCATTATCACAGCCGATGACAAAAACCAGTTTTCCTCAGCAAGAGCTCAAAGTGCAGTCCAATCGTATCAAATGAAGAGCACCATTATTGAATGGCAAATTGGTTGATTAAAAAAGAAGAAGTGCTCCAGTCAGTTCTTTATTTTTTCTTCTTGAGAAGATGCAATGAGGACAAAACTTTAGAGAATTCCACTACGTCCAGATCCTATCCAGAATTAGACCTCAAGAACAACAATCGTTCCAACGAACGAGGCGACTCCAATCTTCCAGTCCTGCACATCCCAATCGAAAGCTAATCAAGCCAACGTCCTCCGGCTAATATCTGGGTCAATCCAGCCAACACAGCAGCACGAAAATCACAGCTGAAATGCTTCCAGATAATGAAGTGAATCAAATCCTCACAGAGAAAGGTAACATATGTATCTTGTACCATTCGAACGTTGATGCATTATCACAGCTGATGATACAAACCAGTTTTTCTCAGCAAGAGCTAAAAGTGCAGTCCAATCGTATCAAATGAAGAGCGCCATTATTGAATGGCAAATTGGTAGATTAAAAACGAAGAAGTTCTCCTCTCAGCTCTTTATTTTTTGTTCTTGAGAGGATGCAATGAGGATAAAACTATAGAGACGTCCAGATCCTATCCAGAATTAGACCTCAAGAACAACAATCGTTCCAACGAACGAGGCGACTCCAATCTTCCAGTCCTGCACATCCCAATCGAAAGCTAATCAAGCCAACGTCCTCCGGCTAATATCTGGGTCAATCCAGCCAACACAGCAGCACGAAAATCACAGCTGAAATGCTTCCAGATAATGAAGTGAATCAAATCCTCACAGAGAAAGGTAACATATGTATCTTGTACCATTCGAACGTTGATGCATTATCACAGCTGATGATACAAACCAGTTTTTCTCAGCAAGAGCTAAAAGTGCAGTCCAATCGTATCAAATGAAGAGCGCCATTATTGAATGGCAAATTGGTAGATTAAAAACGAAGAAGTTCTCCTCTCAGCTCTTTATTTTTTGTTCTTGAGAGGATGCAATGAGGATAAAACTATAGAGACGTCCAGATCCTATCCAGAATTAGACCTCAAGAACAACAATCGTTCCAACGAACGAGGCGACTCCAATCTTCCAGTCCTGCACATCCCAATCGAAAGCTAATCAAGCCAACGTCCTCCGGCTAATATCTGGGTCAATCCAGCCAACACAGCAGCACGAAAATCACAGCTGAAATGCTTCCAGATAATGAAGTGAATCAAATCCTCACAGAGAAAGGTAACATATGTATCTTGTACCATTCGAACGTTGATGCATTATCACAGCTGATGATACAAACCAGTTTTTCTCAGCAAGAGCTAAAAGTGCAGTCCAATCGTATCGAATAAAGAGCACCATCATTGAATGGCAAATTGCTTGATTAAAAAAGAAGAAGTGCTCCAGTCAGTTCTTTATTTTTTGTTCTTGAGAGGATGCAATGAGGACAAAACTATAGAGACTTCCACTTCGTCCAGATCCTATCCAGAATTCGACCTCAAGAACAACAATCGTTCCAACGAACGAGGCGACTCCAATCTTCCAGTCCTGCACATCCCAATTGAAAGCTAATCAAGCCAACGTCCTCCGGCTAATATCTGGGTCAATCCAGCCAACACAGCAGCACGAAAATCACAGCTGAAATGCTTCCAGATAATGAAGTGAATCTAATCCTCAGAGAGAAAGGTTACATATGTACCTTGTACCATTCGAACGTTGATGCATTATCACAGCCGATGACAAAAACCAGTTTTTCTCAGCAAGAGCTAAAAGTGCAGTCCAATCGTATCGAATAAAGAGCACCATCATTGAATGGCAAATTGCTTGATTAAAAAAGAAGAAGTGCTCCAGTCAGTTCTTTATTTTTTCTCCTTGAGAGGATGCAATGAGGACAAAACTATAGAGAATTCCACTCCGTCCAGATCCTATCCAGAATTCGACCTCAAGAACAACAATCGTTCCAACGAACGAGGCGACTCCAATCTTCCAGTCCTGCACATCCCAATCGAAAGCTAATCAAGCCAACGTCCTCCGGCTAATATCTGGGTCAATCCAGCCAACACAGCAGCACGAAAATCACAGCTGAAACGCTTCCAGATAATGAAGTAAAGGCGAAAATTCCACTTTGCCCCCCTCAGATGGGACTGTGTAGACGGCGACGGGGATTTCAACTTTTTATCTTCCGCTTCGCGTAATTTTCATTTCTAATTCTCCTTCCGACCCCCGAACTCTACACCCCGTCTCTACCCTCTCCTACCTCCCCGACGCCACTTCTGCTAAATGGGACCTTGTTTTGGGATAAAACGGTGGCGCGTTCAGACTGACATGTTTGTCATGCTGGTAAACGGTGCAATCATTTCCGGTGGAGGGATATCTTTGTTCGGGGAGGTGGTGGAGTTGGGAGATGTGCGTGGAGACGCGACAATGGGGAGGGGCGTGCTCGAGGAGTTGGACGGTCTTTGTGCGGAGATGTTGTGGAGAGGAGATATGGAATGAAGTGCCTTCGAATGGGAAAAACTCGAAAGGGATGGTTGGTTGTGTTGATTGGCTATTATTATGGGTAGATGTGAAGGATGTGAGGGAAAGGAGTGCTAGAGAGAATGGAAAAAGGCCTGGAAATCGTTTTTTCCTATAACTGCACAAATTCAAATAATTCAAGTGATGTTCCAAATTCAATTCAAAATAGCCTCCGTTGACAGTATCTGTTCATTTATTGCGTCTCCAATTGTATCCAATGACTTCTCAAAAATCCAATTTCATTGGTCAACCAAGCGAGGTGTCGGCAAAGTGCCGTGTGGAATAATATTTCTCCCAATATGAGCAATACATAATTTTGAAATTGAGGAAGCTATGGAGAATACGCTATTTTTCGTAGCAGTTGTAGGAAATATTATATTCTGCAATGAATAAAGTCCAACTTTACTCACGAGTCTGGAAGTTTGTGGCACGAACCCGAAAGGCGAGTGCCGAAAATACACGAGTGTGAAGAGGACTTTCTCCTCGTGTTACACACTATACTTTTCCTACAACTGCAAAAATTCAAATAATTCAAGAAATGCACCCAACTCAATCCAAAATGGCCATCGTTGGTAGTTTCAGTTCATTTCTTGCTTTTCCATAGACACGACTTTCATTGGTCTACCAAGCGAGGTGTGAGCAAAGTGCCGTGTGGAATAATATTTTCACAGTATGAGCAATAAATAGTTTTGAAATTGAGTAAGCTATGAGGAATACGCTATTTTCCTTAGCAGTTGTAGGAAATGTCCTTTTCTCACTCATGTGTTGGCGGCAAGAGCCTGAAAGGCGACACTCGTGAGAAAAGTTGGCCCCTACTTGTTCCACAATGTACTTCTTCAGCTAAGAGAAGAAAGTTTGAATACCTGGGGCGTATATATGAAATAATTCAACGGAGAGAAGCTGGTAATAGAGGATTCGAAAGGTATCATTGTTGGGGAACCTGAGAACCTGTTTTGGGAAGAGATAAGCACAACTATTTCGTGCTGCTACCAACAAAATTATGATTGCCAACATTCGAATCGGATATATATTTGTGGAAGAAGAATATGTGAAGAGGCAGAGGGTTTAAACACTATTTACAATTTACCACACCACTATTGATAAAATTGCATGCAATAAATTACAATAATAACAAGTTTCAAGTTGCGATTCCACACCATCATGTTACCATTGAAATCGGCGCTTTCACGTCCTTGAATGAATATAATGCAGTCAAAATTACAGGGTTTTGGAATTCCGAACGGTCGCCTCATTTCAATTCTCCTAAGTTTGAAGTTCATTATGTTATTTTTGCTATTTTCTGTATGTTCGATTTGACTTCTGGAAAGATAAATGGATGTTTCACCAGAATTTGTGACATAACTTTTCAAAAATGAGCGCCCTTCAGTCGGTTGATGTCATAGAGGAGAGCTATTGGCTCCGTTCCTGACAGTTCAGTCGCCATAATACTCTGGAACAATGAAGAGCGTATCTACATTTTGCGTTTAGACTTAATTTTTCGAGTGGATGTTCTGAGATCTCAACCCAGCTGCACCCTTTAAATTCGCTTCAATTTAGCCTCTGTCCTCCGAAAATCAATTATTACTGTGATCACTACGTTCAAACACACTACAAGTACAAGACGAAGAATTGGTGTCCTTTAGCTGATGCAGTGAGAGCTTAAGAGTTGCAATCACCTATTGTTTTGCGCGCAAACTGCTTCTCAAAGATGATCTTTCATGATGATCTTCATATCATTAATGATTTTCACAAAATTAATGATGATTGTGCAGAGTTATGAGTATGCAGTTCGAGTGAAAGCCATTCTTGAGTACGCTATTCTTTATTTTCAATGATAACGTCCATAAAGCCCATCATTTTATGGAACCATCAAAAACTAAAACATAGGCTACTGGCTTGATACCATTCCTCGAGAATTGCATCAGATGCTTTACATTCACAGGTAATCGCATTGTGATGTGCGGTTTCTTTTAGTTTAATTATTGGTGGCTGGTTCTTTGGGTCACAGTGACACTTAATTGGGATCGATATGTTGACATGAATTTTTTTCCCAACGGCTAGATGAGTTTGGAAGACAGATGAGACTGATGAGATAAGACTAGATGGTTTCAACAAGACGGTGTAATCGCATAAAATGCAAATTGCATCAATAGTTGTTTTGCTACCAAACTAACAGTGATATCTATGAAATTAAAACAACTATCATGAATATATTGTAAAATAACAAATTATGAAAATTACCCATAGTAATCTTTTTGAAGAAGTGTACGCAAAGGGACCGAGGTTGGAGTTAGTACCTCAGTTTGGATGTTGACCCACAAATAAGTAACTTCGCTGCAGTCAGGTTTCCAAATTATCGTTCGAGCATAAGCTTTGCTGATAAATCTTGTAGTGACTCTAAGTCAAATAGTTGCTCAAGCAGCTCAATCCAAAATATCATGGAAAATCAATCTGAAAATCATGAAGGACTAATTTCAGTCTCAAATGATGATTATTTGAAAATCTATTCTTTCGTGTAGACCCATAATTGATAAGAATAATTCAATTGGCAGCATGCCCGCGATCAACCTCCTTGTCTCGATCACGTGATAATAACCGTTATTTCAATTCAATAACAGAACACGGAAAGGACAACCACGCTTTGTATTAACGTTGTATTCTATCAAAACCACGTACACCCCGAAGGCAACACCTGTTATTCATCTCCGATTCGAGGTTAGTCCGGAATTGGTTCCCAACCCCGAAACATTCCATTCTCAATCGAAGCGATCTCCTTCGATAATATCCCCATACAGAAATTTCCATTTTGACGAGGAAATCATCGGGTCTGATTTCGACTCCGGGCCAGCACGATCCGATATGTCTGTCTATCTCCGATAACGGGGGATCAGTGGTGGCACGTGAACATTCGACATGGGTATAGTATTATAGTTTAATGAGGTTTCCACATTAACATCCACTATTAATTACGAGGCGTGTATTTAAAGTAAGGTCTCCTAGGCCGTTGTATCGCCGCAAATAGCGCTAGATGAAATCCGGCAACACTGTTGTATACGTTAGGCCCCCCTCCATCAATCGACAACTGGTGGAGCTCATTAGGACGCTCAGTCTTGACGTAGCAGCTATTTGCAATGGAATTGCCGGTTGTCGCTCCCGCCAGGTGCGAGTTACGTTCAGTCATAAAGTTTTTGCACTAAAAAAAAACTCCACCTATAGAAATTCATCGTCAATTGGAAGAAGTGTATGGTGGGAAATGTATGGACGTGAAAAACGTTCGAAAATGGTGTAGAGAATTTTCTGCTGGCCGACTAAACGTTCATGACGAGGAGCGCAGCGGCAGGCCGTCACACTCGGACGAAACAGTGCGGAAAGTTGAGGTGTTTGTGCTGAAAGACCGCAGGTTGACTCTCAATGAGTTGGCCGGAAAAATCCAAGATGTGTGCAGTAGAGACTCTATTCATTCAATTTTGTTGAAATGAAATTTGCGAACGATGAAGAAGTTCATGAAGCGGTCATTTCGTTCTTGCGCGAGGCGGCGGGATCGTGTTTTGAGGAGGGGATACAAAAGTTTGTCGTACGAATGAGGAAGCTCATCGAAGTGAATGGCGATTAAGTAGAAAAATAGCTTAGATTTCAAGCTTTACAGCAATGTAAAAAACTTAGTAAATAAATGTTATTCAATGTGAAAAAAAATAAATGGAGACCTTACTTTAAATACACGCTTCGTAGAATCGATGGGATCTGATATCAAGTTTTTTTTTTATTAATTTTCATCAGCAATCAGATCATACATTATAAATGAGCTAATTATTAACATTTAGGAAATAGCGTGGCAAGTCCCCTCCATTGAGAGAATCTTCTAGTTCTTCAGTAAGTCAGCTGGCCTATTCTTCTCAATCTTCTTGGCTGGTAGTCTGAAAGAAGTGATTGCAGAAGCATGATTGCGTGCCCTTCCAACCTTGTGTTTTGTGCTTTTGTTTTTTATGACTTCAATAACGTATGGTATTCTTAGATCTTGTAGCGTTTGATTACTTACGTACCAAGGTGCATTGACCATCATTCGAAGAGCTTTTGATTGAGGTCTTTGCATAATAGCTACGTTCGATTTGCTAGCACATCCCCAAATTTTTATTCCATAGGACCACATTGGTATAATAACAGTTTTGTACAGCAAAAACTCATTTTCTAATGACAGTGTGGACTGATGGGCAAGATTCCCTTCTCAAAGTGAAATCAACTTGTTTAGATTTCTCGTCATTTATCTTAATCGATGTGCAAAAAATTATATTGATTTCGTAAAGCTCTGATGTGTTATTTCGCTTGTTTTCCTCTGTGAATTATTAGGTGTACAACTTTGCTTCCGCCGTTTTGCAATGGATGGCAGTAGCGGTAAGGGGTAGTCGAAATAAATAGATCAGAGGTGTCATAGAATAAGCTTCAGTTATCATGAAGTTATTCTCGATTAAACATGTCAGCTTACGAGCCAAATTCTCGTCATTTCCGAGAGGTCTTGATATTCTGCTTCAATATGGAGAAATCTGCGGCTGAGGCTCATCGAATACTCTCAAATACCTATGGTGAGGCCACTATTAGTGGAACAAAGTGGTTTCAACGCTCCAAGAACGATGATTTCGATGTCAAAGACCAGCATAGCGGGGAAAAAGAGAAGGTTTTTGAAGATGCAAAGTTGGAGGCATTACATGATCAAGACTCGTGTCAAATGCAACAACAATTGGCAGGATCATTGGGATTGACGCAACAAGTCATTTCAAAATTGAACTATTGACCTAAAAAATGTACTGAATTTGTGTGTTGCATTTTTTTTTCATAATTGTAACTTTATCGTTGATTATATTCGAGAGTTGAAGTAATATTTACTTTTCCTATTGAATATTTATAACGTCAAAGTGAACGTAAATAGAAGTTCTCTTTTGTGAAGCTGGACGGAAACTGACGTCTTTAATAAATTTTTTACTGACGTTGATAAAGTCGATTTTTTATTTTTGCTGAAAAGTTACGTGAGCTCCAGTTCCAAGAGGGAAATGCATCAAGCGTAGCGGGCCAATTGCGTACGAGCCGCCACTGCCCGGAATACAAACGAGACTGGCAGAATTGGGCTTTTCATCTAGTACAGCATCCCTTCCAGGCCCTCGGGAAAGTTGTACTCCCGGGGCGCAGCTGTTCTTCAAATTCATGTTTTTCATAACAAAAGGGGGGGTAATCATTTCCATAGAACGAGGTACGCTGTCGAACTCGAATCCCGAGATAACTATCTATTTATTGGGGGATTGAATAAAACATGAGAATTGTATGTTTTCATTGAATTTGCAGAGGGGTGGGGGACGTCGTTACATATGGAAAAAATTCACGTCGAAGGGCTCGGAGATGAAGGTTTGTTTCGTCAGATGCGGAATATAAAATCAGGAACAATTTCCTTAAATTTTTGGGGGGGACTCATACGTTCCACTATGGTGAATTAGAGGGTGAATTTGAAACGTTTCCACAACAAGAAGATATACTAGTTCTGTCAAATTTCATTGGACTGGATGAAACTATAGGAAAAATCCACTGCAGAGTGAAAATTGAATCGCGAAAATATTCTGTTGCTGATGAAGTAATTAACAAAATTGAAATATATCAAATAAACTTCGAAATGTAGCATTTGGTGAATGCTGGATCCAATTGATCAAGACAAATATAGGTGAAATGAACCGAAAAAACCGAACTCAACACGTAGCTGGTATATATGGCGACAGTTCATTGATTTTTGTGAGGCCAAAGGATATTTCCTTGACAAAGAGACGTCCATAAGCATCCTCGCAAAAATATTGATCGACAGGACTGAGAATTTGAGGACATCTCAGTGAAGACTATTTGGAATGTGATTTCGAATGTAATAATGGTTTGGCGAGTCGTTTTCGAGCCAAGTCTGTGTAAGTGCACCCTCTTTCGAGGAATTACGGTGTTTCGTCCCAAGATCGCTGGTGTTAATCTATCCAGCGATCTCTGCCCAAGACACCCCATCGTGAATAGGTGACTCTGGACAATTTCGAGGATTCTTTATGAATAAAACCTTCTGGAGAAATACTTCGGGTCTTGCTCAGGCAAAGAAATTTGTGGTGCATTCACCCCGACGTATAACAGGAAGCTTCTGAAGCTACCACGAGCTGAGCTTTGGGTAATGGTGGGACTGCTGAAACGACACTATCGGTGCAAATACCTTGAGTATCACATGGGTAAGTCAGCAGATGAGATATGCAGGATGTAGAAACAACCGAACATATAGTGTGCAAATGTCCTGGGCTCACTGGCCTAAGAACCACTCACATGTGAACGTCAGTTTTGGATACTCAACAAATAATAGCCGAGGCTTCTGAGGATGTCGTCAGTTTTGTTAACCGTATCGTCGGCCTCTCTGGGTTCGTATGAATAGGTAGGGTTAAGATCAAATTGGAAGACTAACAGAGTCGCAACGACCCGAATTCAGTATATAATATTATTATTATTCAAATAATGCATTATTCCCAATAATGCATGCTCTTCTTGACCTGTATTATTACAGGTCAATTATTACATTATTCAGAATCCAAGAGGGAACAATTATGTATCTGATATCTTGCTATCTGCAATTGAAATTTTCAGAAGATAGAATCAGAACATTCATCAAATCTGATTCCGTCTGCTGTAACGTGGAGAAATGATTTCCAAATTATCAATCAGAAAAATTTCAATTGATACTTTGGAAATTAATGAAAAATCATTATGTTACAATATTATACTTCAAAACTTTTTTGGTTTCTCAAACATTATCATATTACTTTTTGAGTAATTTTCTCGTGACATAGTCATATCTAACAATACCCGAGAGGAAATTTGAGACAGCAAAATTTCACCCCTACTGGTATTGCATAAGATACCCAATTACGACAAAATAAATGCGTTTCGAGACAACCTAGAATTTTTCTTGCACATTGAGGATTTGAAATACCCCTGAAACACCAACCCCAAATCTTCCTACTAAACAATTCACTTCATGCATTCCACACTCCTTGATCAGATAATCCAACCCCTCATTCAAGACAACACGACTCAAACCACCCACACCCCCCTTACTGAAGAAATTACCCTAATGATGTCTCAGACAAACCTTCACCGAGAATCGCACAGTTACCTTAATCGCAATCAGGGTAACAACTGTCGAGTACACGAATGAGCGATGACATTGAAACTTCAACCCCTCGCCCCGAACTTCCTCGCCCGCAGAATATCAATGGCGCGAACGTGTCCCATTTCGTATGTTTGTATACGTCATCGAAGACGAGGGTGGTTCTGCCCCACCGTAACTGTCAGACGTGTGCCGTGCAAATTGTTTGACTTCTACACGCTCATCTGCATAAACAGTCGATGTTGGTCGGGCCACCTTCGGGTTTAATTACTCGTAGGACTTTGTTGTTGTTGTTTCTGTAGTTTGGCGGTTGTTGCAAGGAATAGCCTAGAGTGGTGGGATGTGGTCTTCTTCTTTGTTGGCGAGATGGTGGCTTGAAAGGTTGTATTTTAGTTGGCGGGTCTTGAAGCAAGGACTGAGTGCTTTTGGAATTGTGATGCACAAAAAATTGAAGTGGGATTCAGCTGATTTGTATCGGAGGGATTTGAAAAGAAGCCAAATATGTGAGGTTCTTCTGTTGCACGTTGGTACGACTTATGTTGCCATATATTTGGGAAAAATGCCTGTTACATTCATGAATTGATAGATTTCTCAGGTACTAATTTGATTTCATCGATGAATTATATGACAAGATTTGTGGAATCATGATTTTTTGACACTTCAACAATGGTTTATGGTTCTATAAAGAGTATCTTCAGGAGACAAACAAATCTTTAATTTTGTTTCTACTGGAAAAACTGAATAATCGAATATAAATATTGCAACGATTTTGCACGCTTCAGTTCATGTTGCGCTGCTGGAGTTTTCAAGGACGCGGGGTTTGTCAATTCGTCGTGTGTGATTGGTCGGGATGCGGATGCGCGAGTTTGGAGACGGAAGCGGATGGGATTTTCTGAGAGATTTTCAATAATTATCGAGACTTTAGGAGAGATACGTACCTTGTTTTAGATTTCGGTCATTACTAGTTCAATTTGAGATTTAGAATTCAATCTATCAAGAATTGCGTCGGGATTCTCGCACCTACCGTGGAATTGGAACAACAGAAACCTCTCTTGGGATTGAAAAATATCAAGAAATACTTCTTTGAGATATAGAAGTTGGAATAGCACGTACGTCAAACCACTTTAGTTCCTGAAATTGAGAGAATACCTGCGTAATACCTGTGGTTATTACATCAACTTCGCTGAAAGGAAGTTGGAGTACTATAGCTTCCTGCGAAGATCTGGTGTTAAGAAGGCTGAAAATAATCTAAAGAAGGGGTTTCATCCTAATAGCACAGTAATTCATAAAAAACCGATTTAATTTGAATTTTTATTTCAATATTATTTGTTTAGAGAGAAGGGGGTCGATCTTTGTATATTTTAATCTTATTGAATTTGTAAAGAACTGGATGGGAGTTTTGTTGCCAAATATGCCAAATCACCCCCAAAAATCAGGTTTTAGAGTCTCATGGGCCATTGTAACGTTCTAATATTCCCCACCATTTTCAGAGACGAGCGACGAAGTAGCGAGTTGAGTGTTGAAATTGCATTCTGTTATGAGTATTTAACGATATTTTCTCTATTTCAGTCAAGTTTTGTGAAATATTGTCGCAATTCAATGAAAAATTCAGATAATACTACCTAGTGATTTTTGTATTGTATCTTGGTAGTTGGTGTGACTGTTTCGAAATCGACACATTACGGAATATGAATTAGAATCGCACGTGTTTAATTTTGAAATAATTTTTGATTACGCATTAAATTCGTGAATTATGTTCGAAGAAATTGAATTAAGACTACCAGAATTAAGAGAAATTGCAAATAATCTTGCAAATCATTTCGCTATATCCAAATTATAATACATTGACAATTGACGTGTGTTGAAATTTGACAGGATCGGAAGTCAGTGTCGACAACCACAAAATACAGCACTGTTTTAGTACTGTAATGAAGTCATTACGATACTGAAATTGAGAAAAAATTTTTACGCTTTTTCAGTTCTCATTGTAACAACCGACCCCAAAACAATCCCTTTACCCAAGATAACGACGTCGCATTACTCGCCAGCGGTGGCGCCCTCTAGACCCTAACCCAACCAACCCCACTCTTCTTCTTCTTTTTTCGACGGACCTCGTCAAACCGACTAGGGAAATTCCAGTCACGAACCGACGAAAATACGCAAAAACGTATTACGGCCGCATTAGCAGCGGCGGCGGAGGGGCGGGGGGCGAAGTAGAGCGCGATATACCGAGGAAATAATGAAGGACAATTCCCGGAGAAAATGGGAAAAAGCTCCCGGCTTAATTACGCCGGCCAGACCGCCGAATTTGTCGGAGTATCCGCGGGTGGTCCGGCCGGATGCAGGCGTGGGAGGATATTGTCGCAGAGTCGACGGTTTTACAGCCGGACGCCGGGCCGTAATGAGAACCCGCCGGATTGGAATTTTTTTCGGGGGGGTATCGTTGGTGAAATTTTGTAGGGGTTATTTCGGTTCGAGTGGAGAGACAGGAGCTTGCAGAAGGGGTGCTTGGGAATGCGAATTGCTGGCGATGGACTTTTTATTGTTCAGTTGAAAGAGATTGGATGGACAGAAAAAGTTCATATGGATGTGAGATATTTCGAGTTTTCATTGCGAGGGGAAGAGTCCTTAGAATTTCGTATACAGGTTTGGAAAATTCACTCGGAAACATAGGATTTAGGATTTATTCGGTATGGAATCGCACTCATGTTTCGATCCTTCCACTGTTCCATTGGAGCCAGAGCGACTTGGAAATTGGCACGCTAAATCCTATGTTTCCGAGTGAATTTTCCAAAACTGTATATACTCTAAGTATGCAGCACCTAGAAGACTAATTTTTCTACCAAACTTCGCCAAAATAAACATAGACGTACAACTTTGCTTCCGCCGTTTTGTTCCTCAATTCAAGGCTTTATTGTAAAAAAAACTCGTTTAACATTTAAGATTCAGACGGTCTGTTTCTGAAATGCCAATCAACGTAAAAATTAACTTAACAGCTGTCAATTCTATGGTTAAGCGTCATTTGGGTTGCTGAAAGTAACCAGTTAACACAGTGGTCAAATATTCTACGTAAATTGTACGTCAAGCGTCATTTTGGTTTTCTGATATTGTAGCAGAGTAGACGGTTTTACAGCCGGACGTCGGGCTGTAATGAGAACCCGTCGGATTGGAATTTTTTCCGAGGGGGTTTTGATACGGGCGTTGGCGAAATTTTGTAGGGGTTATTTCGGTTCGAGTGGAGAGACAGGAGTTTGCAGAAGGAGTGCTTGGGAATGCGAATTACTGGCGATGGACTTTTTATCGTTTAACTGAGTGAGATTGGATGGACAGAAAAAAGTTCATATGGATGTGAGATATTTCGAGTTTTCATTGCGAGGAGAAGAGTCCTTAGGAATTTTTTATGTATGCAGCACCAAGAAGGTTTTCCAACAAACTTCGCAATAATATACTTCTTCTTCTAAAGATACCATCTCCACTCAATGAAGGTTGGACACAATCTCAGCAAATCTGTCTCGGTCTTTAGCAATCTGAAACAGGGAGCACTTGTTCATACCAGTCCAATCAAGAATATTCTTCAGTCAGGAGTATTTTCTTCTTCCTACGCCTCGACGACCTTCAATTTTACCTTCCATATATAATAATATATACATCTTTAATAAATTATACTTAGACGTACCAAAAACGTGCTTCCGCCGTTTTTTTCAGAAATTCGAGGCATTATTGCAAAAAACTGGTTATACTTTTATGATTCAAACGGCCACTTTCTGATAAACCAATCAACGTACGAATGAACTTAACAGCTGTCAATTCTATGGTCAAGCCTCATTTGGTTTGCTGAAAGTGAGGTCAACTCCTTCTATTTAAACATTCTGTCAGTTAACACAGTGGTCAAATATTCCACGTAAATTGTACGTCAAACGTCATTTTGGGTTTCTGAATCGCATTTCAAATTTTCCTTACAAGTTGGAAGCTGCAGACACTGTACAACATTCCAGGAACCCAAATGGATTTGACATCGCTGTTAAATTCTATGTTTTATTCGTTGAACACAGATTTGATCAGTCTTTCAGAAACCGAGGGAAAGTATTGTCCGACGCTGGCCACTATTTTCTCTCATTTTTCGGGCAGTGTTCTAATCCTTCGTTGAATAATCTGATCATCTATTGAAGCGATCCACGAATCGATCCAATATGATACTTCTTCATAAGACCGGATGTGCTGGTCAGCCAGGCCGTGTCTCATTGATCGCAACAAGTGATAGACCGAGGGAGCAACGTCTGTAGATAACGGCGGTTGGGGTAGAACTTCCCATTTCAACGTTTCCAAGTATGCCTTGATCTCTTTCGCAACATGGGGTCGAGCATTATCATGCTGTAAAATCACTTTGTCATGTCTCTCGTTGTATTGCGGCCATTTTTGTTCTCAAAGCTTGGCCCAAAGGCAATATTTGCATTCGATAACGAGCGCCTGTGATTGTTTTAGTCGAATTTAACAACTCATAATACAGTACGCCGAGCTACCGTGAATATTCGGTTTGACCATCGACGTGGAAGCATGCCCGGGATATCCCCATGATTTTCTGCGCTTCGGACTATCGTAATGAATCCATTTTTAGTCTCCAGTCATAATGATATGCAGAAATTCCTTCCGTCTATGCGCTGCAAGCAGCTGTTCACAAGCAAACAATCGCCGTTCAATATATCTCCACTTCAACTCGTACGGCACCCAATTTCCTTGTTTCTGAATCATTCTCATGACTTTCAGGCTTTTGAAAAGAGTCTTGATTAAGTAATGCCTCCTTCATCTTCGGTACGTTCTCTGTTCCACCGTCATGCTGGTCTTCAAACATCAAATTTTAGTTTCCTTCTGTGTTTTCCGTCACAGTCACAGATTATTTCACACAGAAATTGCAGTTTCCTCCTCATTTAAAGCTCTTTCTGGATATCTCTTGAACTATTCATTTTAGATCTAGGGTTTGTTTTAGTGAACCCCCTCCATATATACTTAGAACTGACCGCATTAAAAAAAAATATAGGTTCTAATTTGAATATCTTGAGTTTTGATGAATTTTAGTTGTCCAACTTCATGATCTTCTGATAAATACCCTGTAATTTTTGATCCAAACAGCAAACAGTCTCATAATAGTACGTATTTGCACAAACGAAAATGAAAAACATGGTTAGTTTTCCATAAACGTCTTATAGGTCATCACTCTGTATAAGAACCTTGGGGGACTTAACGAAGTCGATTTCACTTAGCAAGCCATTCAATTCCAGCAACTCAAATCAGCGGAAAGTTCATTCGAGTGGAGAAATTAAAAAAACTTCTGCGAGATTCATCGACTTTAATTGTCATTCGAACTCTTCCGATCTCAATAGACGCGGATCCCAGTTGGAAGAAGAGCCAACTTTAGTAATTTCAACAGCGGACTAAGTGGAAGATAGTTCGTTTCATTAACTTAGACAATTGTAATTTGTACTAAGTATTAAAAACTTTTCGGAAAAATGAAAAAGTCTGAGCTCAGTCGAAGACGCTTCTTCTCTTATTCTTTGACGATAATGGGATGTGTGGTCCATTTCAGTACAATTCTTTCTGGAATGTTAGAAGCCGACTGGGTAATTATTAGAATATTATCAATTTTGGGTGAGTTTCAGTAAATTTTCTTAACTTAATATAGCCCAAAATTGGTTCATATTTCTCTAGTTTCATTCATTATAATTAACTGCTGGAATATCACATCAAACTTCTACTTCTACATTTCCATGAATTGATATACGTTGCTCAACTTGCATCGGGCAACGAGAAACCAACTTCACACTGTCAGATGAAATTATTACACCGGAGGTGGAAATATCGCACCTTGGAAAGTTTAAAAATAATGTCATATTAGGGTCTGACATCTGATTATCTTAGCTTGATAGTTAACCGTCAAGCTTGTGGCATTGATCTGAAGCTCAATACTTTCCCCTCCAGTCAACTAAATTTATCTATCGGTGTGAAATTAGTTGCCAGCTGTTAATCACCGAAGGTAATCTATGTTTGTGGTCAGCGGTTTGTATCGAAGTTTAATTTCAACATATGTAAAAATAATTACGAGTGGAGAATGATTGCATCTTTCAATGAAAAAATGAACCCTATTGAATTTAATGCCAACTTCTAACATAATTTCAATACATTCATTGCACATCGATAAAAGTTGTTTAATAGAAGTACTCTGGTACTTTCATCAATTCTGTTAGCTAATAGCCAATTTTGCACTTAAAGATAACTTTATTCAATCGAGATGGAAGTACCCGTCTCAGAGAAGTTTGAAATACAATGCATACTTGCCAATCTGAATTGTGCTGCTTAGTAATCTGAGTGGACGAATAAAATAAACAGCAACTTAAATCCTTTTTAAACGTGATTCAAATTCTTCCTATCTGAACAGATACTTCTAGCTCGAGGAACAGCCAACTTGAACAATATCAACGGTGGACTAAGAGGCTGATAGTTCGTTTCATTAACTCGGAAGATGTGTAATTTCACAAAGTTTCGTGGAAAAAGGAAAAAGTCCGCTCTCTGCGTTTCCCCATTCGCTACCGATATTGGAGGATCTAGTTCGGTCTGCAACCCTGTCTGGAATGCAAGTTGCTGACTCGATATTAAGTTTCCATAATCCCGGAGTTTTCATCCGGACCAGCAACAGACGTGACGAGGATAGGGGATGAACCGAATTTAATTTCTCGAATTTAATATTATTTTTTCCCATTGCGGATTGCCACGACTCGCTCACTTTGATCAACGTCGTTATTAAAGCGAGTTGGGAGCTTTCAATAATAAACGTATCAATTTTTACAGAAAATAAAACTAGGGAAATATTGAGGCTTCTGTGAGGTTTCAGATTCGACTTCATTATTAGACTCGGAATTACTCCACAGCTATACAGTGGCGGCTAGTGACAGTATAAGATGGTGGGGCAGATCAGAAAAAAAAATTATTATTATTGTAATTACATTTCTCTATTTTAGTGTCGTAATGAGTTCATTACAATACTAAAAACAGTGCTGTAATGAGTTCATTACAGTACTAAAAACAGTGCTGTAATGAACTCATTACTGCATTGTTCTCAATATTATTTTTCGTTTTGTGGTTGTCTACACTGACTTTCGATCCTAGCAAATTTCAACACAGGTCAATTGTCAATATAATATAATTTCGATATTTTCTCTTGATTCTGGTGGTGTTAAATCACGTAATCATTAATTATTTAGGGATTCGAAACGTACAATTCAAATTCAGTAATCTGTTAATTTTCGTAACAGTCATGGCACCAACTGCCATGATAAAATACAAAAGTCACTTGGATGCATAATCTGTATTTTCCATTGAGTTTCAACAATATTTCACAAGCCTTGACTGAAATAGAGAAAATATCGTCTAATACTCGTTGCAGCAGGCAATTCCAACACCTATGCATGAATTCTGCATTCGTGTTGGAATAGGAGCCTATTCTGCAACTTGTTTTAGAATATACATATATATTTCACGTTTACAGAGAAAGTTTATCTAGTGAAGTTCACTATGTCAGTTGCATAATAAACATTATAATGAAATTTATTACTAATAATCAGTGACGACGCCAGCTTTCAAAAATAGGAGTGGCCAAGAGGGGGCCCGATTTTTTTTTGGGGGCCAAAGTAACGTGAAACTATAGTTCTGCTAATATTTTAGCCTTAGTATGTCAAATTTTAGGGGGGGGCCGGGCGCCCCCCGCTAGCGTCGCCAATGCTAATAATTGATGATAATTTTAAAAAAATCTTGAAAATCTTGAAAGATAACTTCAACTTGTTGAATTGAACTGTACGCATTAGTTAAAACCTGATTCAATACATGTATATGGCAATGAGTATGTAAACATCGCTATTGGTGTTGTAAATTTGATTTTTGCCGGTAAACCGTTTACTTCTCTCGACATTACACTAACCCCATCGTACGTTTGAGCCACTAATCTTGAATGCAAGTCAAATCCAATTCCAAATTGAATATTCAATAAGTAAAGACCGAGGTTATCTTATATTATGGTCAGAGAATACAAAACTTTATTCATATAAATTTCGATTGATAGTAAAAATTTCATGACATGAAACTCCAAGTTTTGGCTGTTAGTGTTGAGAATACAGTTTTATTCTACTCTATGTATTCCATGTTTTATGATTCATTTAAAATCTTGAAATTTTTATGTATAATGTGCTCCGAAACCATCTTGCTTTCGAATGTTTGAATACGGAATACCGTAAAGAGTAATAGATCTATATTGGATGAATAATTCTCCTCATGCCACCTAAATATTTTGTGAAGAATGTGAGCGGAAATGTTAAATTGAGATTATTGTTTGAAGGTTTGTTAGAATTATTTTCATTGCTAAATAAATTTTTTTCGGAGCAAATAAGTAGAGGGAAGCACTAAATATGAATTATAATTTTACCTCTTTTCTAATGATTTTTGGTAGTTTTTTTCTCACGAATTTTCAAAAAATATATCAGTGCTTGGAACAAAGTAAATATCTAGAATAGAAGAAATATCTCTAATTTCGTTTCGAACTGAACCACGTATTCGTGTTCCCTCTTGATATACTAAAAGAGCTAATTGATGAACTGAGTATATGCCCTAGCTGTTTCTCAACAATGTAGATAACTAGTATTAAAGTACTGAATTTTTACAGGATGAACTATTCTATAGACCTAGTGGTGTTAAATGTGATGTGAGTACCAACGAACAGAAAAAATATGGTAGCCGACGATATAATCCTGAAACTAGTGTTCCTCACAGCTTGCGCAGCATCAGGTGAGTTAATTTCAACAACTGTATACCTGATGTAAGAATTTCTTATTTGCTCGTCTCTGATGGGTGAATAATTTATCCACAGGGACTCACTCAATTCAATCAAAATTAATTCAAGGTCTACAACACTCTGCATCGATTCTGTTGGTCCCTTCCTTTCATAAATCATTTATCTGATCATATTCATCATGCTATCATAAACATCCACAAGGCTCTTTGGCTTGAAACATCAATATATTTCAAAAGTCATTTTTAATTTTTTTGACAGAGGAAAGGCTTTTATCGAGAACTTTCAAACAAAAACTCTATCTTTTCTTTCATAATAAGATGTAAAAATTATATGACGCAAATTGAATATTTTGTGAATATTTATTGAATTGAAGACCTGAACATGAAAAATGGAGGTCTACGCAATTCAACTGTCTCATCTGCTTTTTTGTCATGTGTGCCTAAAGGAATCAAAGATTTATTATCATCAGTAATTTATTGATCAGCAATAATGGTATGCATAAATCAGATCGATAGGGATGGAAACGAAATGAACCAAAGCGTATAGAATTCATCCAACCGAGAAATAAATCATGGGTGAAAAAGATAAAAAAAAGGGGAAATATATGGTAGGGTGAAGATCCGTTCGGGAAGAAATATGTTTTAATAATTATTTCATGTTCCCTTTTTCGCTTCGAGCGCACAATCGCGTTCGAAACGACACGAGATTTTGCGGTGTGTGAATACCGGAACCATTCGTAAACAATAAATATTATCCGATATGATTTGATGTTTTCAGAATGTAAATATTTTCGTTGCCTGATGAAATGGCTTTGAATATGATGGGTAAATTCAGATAGAATGAATGCTTTCATGTTGCTTTATGTTTCTCGATTAGCATTTGGATTGAGTACATCCGGTATCTTCATCAGAAATAATTTTATATGAAAAGATGTTCTGATGTCACTTATGATGTACATTTCACATTTATTTCTTATTACCAAAATAGGCAATATAACAAAACTACTCTGATGTATTGGATTATTCTAATTTCTAAAAATCGAAATTGGGAGCTTATGAATTCATTTGTGACATCTGCATTGGGATAACAAGGAAGTTCACGATCTATGTACTTTTTTTTTATTCCTCTACAAGATTATACATATTTGAACCTAACTACTTTCTCAAGTAGTAATGCTATTTTTTTATACCCCTTATAACAGGCTGCGGCAGAGCCGATTGACGAGTTTTGACAGGTCATTGCTTGATATATGGTGGGGACAGGTAGGTGCTTATTTGGACCGGAGAGTATCGAGGCTTTGCCGTTCGCACGTTTTACGAAAATAACCGTTCTGTGTTCGCGAAATTTTCTGGAGCAGTGAATGAGCTAAATTGCCGGTACTGGGCTGCATGTTATCCTCTTAAACTCCATGATAGACCACTCCATTCACTTAAAGTCACAGTTTGTTGTGCTGTGTCTCAATTCGTAGTGATAGGCCGCTAATGTTACCGTCACAGTAAGTTCCCAGCGTTATGTGTCAATTTTGGAAACCTTCTTTCAGCCTGAATCGAAAGAAATTGCTGAAGAACACGATCTAGGTGACATCTGGTTCCAGCAAGAAGGCGCTGGAGCCCACACAGCTCGAACTTCATTCGCTGTTTTGAGACAGATGTTCCCAAACAGACTGCTCTCTCTCTCTGAGAGGAGACGTGGGTAGGGCAGCGCGCTCACCAAATTTGAGCATCTGCGACTTCTTCCTTTGGAGCCACCTCAAAAATTAGGTCTTCAAACATCCTTCATACACCCGGCCAGAACTCAAGCAGTGCCTTAGTGAAGAAATCCTCGTCATATGCCGACGAGTGGATAAAAACTTTCAAAATCCACTACAGCAGTGTGTCGCTGCTGATGGCCTCCATCTTAGTGATGTCGTTTTCAAAACCCGAGCAAAAAAATTGTATTTCCTACTGCTACTAATGAATGAAACCGTTTTTCCCTAACGTTTACAATTTTTTAAATAGTCATTTGAAACTCGCCTTCCTTATCGATTATTATATTTCCTAGTTCTGTAGGCGTATTTGTGATGTAGGCTGTCAGCTGTCTCACCATCGTTTGAAAGGACGTCCCGATAGTCTTCTGCCTATTGGTTTCACATTCCAGTTATTAATCTCAACGTTTTCATTTCTGTTGTTCTTAGAATCCTCTTCGTTTCTGCTGCATCGTCTCTCGCTTCGATGGCATAATATGTCATAATCGGTCTCACAGATGACTTATATATGCTCACTTCTCCGTCCATTCTCAGATCTTTATCCCAATAACATTCCGTGGGAACACCGATATATAAGCTTTGTGTTCATACCGTTGCTTTTATGTTTTCTAACTAAATATTTCTATTTTCTCCAAATCCCCTTCCCTTGATATCATTCTCTAAATGTGGTAAAAACACACCTACGCCTTGTTTGTGACTAAAACTGCTTTTATACTCTCAAGGAACTAAAGATTACTGAAAAGTTCATAATAATTTTTACCTTATTAGATTCAAATCCACTGCTGTAAAAAGGCTAATAAGTTATATTGTTGATAATCTATAGTCTCACTCCGAACGAAATGCATTGATGTTCTTTGGTCTACCCACCTCCTCTGGGTACACCGGTGTAGCCTCTAAACAGTATCAGGGATGTAACCAGTACCGTCCTAACCATGTTGAACCTTTCGCTAATCCCGCTTGGCAAAATAGCACAGTTCCAAGGAGAAAGGGTATTAAAGACCCTATTTACATTATTTATAGTTTACATAATCGAGATCCAACATATTCATTCTCAAAACTTCAAATATTATTCAATGTTGTTTGAGACCTACCAAGAAAATGTTTTCGAAAGTATTTTCTATCCCTTGCATAATAATAATAATAATATTTATTCATCTCAATATCACAGATGGTGTCAAAATCAATCCAATATATGACATTAATATATACTATCAGTACATCAGATAATATTACAATATAGCACAATCACACAATAATTATCAGACAAACAAGAAAAAAAAATCACAAGTGATCGACTAAATATTTAGGGAAAAAAACTCGTCCATGGAATAAAGTGCATTCTCCCTGAGCAGTGCTTTGATTCTTCCCTTGAAGACATTTGAATAGAGGGAGGTTACGCTCTCCGGCAGTTTGTTGTATAGTTTCAAACTGTTGTATATAAACATCTTTCGTGTTTTCTCCAGACGATGTAAAGGAGTCACATATTTGTCCTTGAATCGCGTATGATGATCATGGACGCTCAAGTGTTTTTGAAATTTGTTTTTGTTCTTATGGACATATAAGAGGCACTCCAGGATGTAACAGCATGTGAAAGTAAGTATTCCATACTTTTTGAAGAGCGGCCTAGAGCTCGTCATTCGATCAACTCCAGCCACAGTTCTTACAGCATTCTTCAGCTTCAAGAAGATCCTGCCAGCCTCCGTAGAAGCACCCCAAAGGATAATGCCGTATGTCATTCTTCCATGAAATTGAGCATGGTACACCATGAGAGCCTCTTTTTCTGTGAGTGAGTTTTTAATTTTCCTTATTGCGAACTGTGCTGTTGAGAGTTTTTCACTCAATTCATCTATGTGTTGAGCCCAACCTAGGTTTCCACTGATTGTCAAGCCGAGAAGGGAGATACTTTCCTTGTTAGGTACTTCGCTTTGTAGTTATTAATAGTTCTTTTGTTTTTTCAGTGTTGACTTTCATGCTGTTATTCTCGAACCAATCAACAGCACTCTCAATTGAATTGTTTGTTTTTACTTTCAATAAACTTTCACTCTTTGCTCTGTTGAGAAAAGATGCGTCATCTGCGTACAGAACTTCTTCATCTGCTTCAACGTTGTGCACCAAGTCATCTATATATATAGCAAATAAAATGGGTCCAAGTACGGATCCCTGAGGTACTCCTACGGAAATTTTCCTCTCAGAAGATCTCTTCCCATCAAGGTCTACGATTTGGGAATGATCATGTAAATAAGATCTCAGCAGATTCAGTGCTGTCCCACGAATGCCACAATATTCCAGCTTGGTTAGTAATTTCATATGAATATAAAATAAAAATTCTCCATATGAAGAAGATGCCGCTTGACTAAAAGAGATAGTTAGTTTCACATTGATAATTCAAATGGACTCCTAAAGCTTACCACACACGGCTGTACTTCATCCGGAATTAATCACTTTCCGTTGATCAACGAAAACTTTCCTCTCCATTTTCACAAATTCGAATCCGCCGCCCCAAAAGACTCTAAACTCGACGGAACAAGGAGGGAGCAACTCGTCGTTCGCTCCATATTTATCCGGATTGCATATTCACCGATTCACCCCATCTGGGAATCGTTTCTCAGCTGTCACTTCCTCAACCTTCCCCCTAGAAACTCGTCGTTATTGTCAGGCCGGATCCCACCCGATTTGCCGACTCCGAGGATGATGCCCCCTTCCGATGGAAGCCTCCGGATGAAAGGATATTCTGTGTCGCGAGTTTGGAAGCGCCGGGGCGTAGTCTGAGGTATGGGGGAATTCGTAGATAACGAGTGTTCCGTTCGACGCGCTCACCTCGGAGGTCGGATTGTTGTTTCGACAGTTCTGGTGTGGATGTAGTTGATGTAGAGGTAAAAGGGGTGACGTTTCGTTCGGAGATGAGCGGGATTGGGTCAGGGTGGCGTTGATTTTAGCTTTGCTTTATCTGAGGTAGAGGTAAAGGGATGAATGGTTCACTGGTTTTATATTGAAAATTAT
Source organism: Harmonia axyridis (assembly GCF_914767665.1). Classification (NCBI taxonomy): domain Eukaryota; kingdom Metazoa; phylum Arthropoda; class Insecta; order Coleoptera; family Coccinellidae; genus Harmonia; species Harmonia axyridis. The sequence continues at coordinate 82,502,201 of NC_059501.1, forward strand.
GAATTGAACTCCGAACGCAATCTATTGATTTTGGGCTCAGAAGTTAGATAATAGTTAATATTTATTATTCACTCGTCGTTGGGCTTTGGTTAGCCTTCCGGAAACTGCGACTAATTTGATCTTTTGTTCTCAACCCTACTTCTTCATACTAACCCAAGGCAGCCGTCGATACGGTTAACGAAACCGAAGACATCCTTAGGAGCCTTGGCTATCACTTCGTGAGTATCCAGAACTGACTTTCCCATATGAGTGATTCTTAGACCCGTCAGCCCCAAGCATTTGCACACTATGCGTTTGGCTGCTTCTACCTCATTTCCACACAGTATCCAGTTCTCATCACCTGACTTACCCATGCGGTACAAAAGGCATATGTACCAACAGTGTCCCTCAGCATGCTCTCCATTATCCGAAGTTCAGCTCATGGTAACTTCAGAAGCTTCCTGGTATATGTTGGAGAAAGCATTTCAAGTTTCTTTGCATTGGCAAGATCCGGAGTGTTTTTTTAGAGGGTTTTTCCATTGTCTCACTTCCATTGTTGGATCACTACCTTATATTGGTCTAACAAGTGATTCCAGGGACTTCAGCGTGGCCTGGCTGTCCGTAGTGAAATAAATGCGCTCTCCTTTGAGGTTTCTTTCGAAACATTCTTGGGATCAGTTATGAACAGCTAGTGTCCCGGTTGATAAGATAGAGGATTCCCTTCTCAGGAATCTAGAGATTTTTTTTAGGCCCATATACCCTTTCTGATTTTGATCTTCCGGTTTACTATGTGGGAGACTTGTTCTCCAAGCGATTCACTAAGACGCTCATCAATGACCGGCTCAAGAATAAGCAGTCCTGCCCTATAAAAAGCTGGTTCTCGTCGACATCTATCGTTGCTAGATTTTATACATCTGTAAAAGATATCGAATGATTTACTTATGTTTTCTGTACTCATGCCGGTTTTTGCTGGATACTGAGCCAATCTAGAGCCCATTGGTTTTTTCCTATATAAATATTCTCATACCATACTTTGACTGATTTCCAAGAGTGATTCACAGATATAAATAGTAGATTTTAGGCAGTTCCCATCCGCTTCTTCATGAATTTTTGGTACAATCTTATAGGACAAAAATCAGGATTCGTTTCATTTTTAATTGCCTATCTGATGGAATTGAGTAATGCTTTATACCCAAATTGAGTTGTTTTTGAGAAAATGGGATTATTACTTATTTTTTTCGATTTTCTTACTACTCTTCACATGGATAATGAGGTTAATTTCCTACTTCTTTCTCTACCACGCCAAGCTGTCTCAAAAGCGAAACCAAAACAGCTTTTTATGCAATCCATCTGGTCATCCTCACAATTCAGAACCTATCTTTTGTATTTGTTCATTCTGAGAAACACTGAACTCTCCCTCCTTTTCTAGGGAATCGTTTGGAACTTATTTGTTTAGCGTTGCTTGCTTATTTGACTTCCTAATTTCAAATTGATCGCATCACCAGAATCATAAAAACTTGTGGCAAAAAGAGAATTGGCCAATATTTCCGTGATAACATATTAGATCACTGAGAGATTTGAAGTGTATATTTAGGATAACCATTACATTCGATCGCATCATCAGAATTATAAACAATCCAAGAAGAAAATTAAAAAAAGGCCTTAATATTTCTGCATATATCCAGGTCTTTATGTGTCCAATTGGCACATCAATGAGCTCAAAACCTCCACATAATTTCGCTCCATTTTTTTAATTGTCATTATCTCTATCGAATCCTAACTCTACTCCGTCCCAACCCTGTCCAAACTTCTAATACCCCTTTCCCCTCCTTACCCACTCCAACTCGAGGACGTTTTCACGGTGAAAACTTTCTCCCTGTCCGTTCCCCTTTCCCCTCTCTGGCCGATCCACACCGAAAACAAAAACAGACGATGCACAGTTCCGCGTTTGTTCAGCGCCATTCCCCCGCCATTGTCAGCAGGAAGCCGGCGAAATTTCGCAGCAATTATCGCCGTACAAATAGGTGCCGTCGGAACGGTCACAAACAGAGGCGTCGGGCCCGCGCGAGAAGAAGAAGAAGAACCGCGCCGAACTCTGTTCGGCCCGACTACGGTCCATTCTCGTAACGGTAACGAAAACGAGTTGCGATACACGCCGGTCTTTGTTTCTCTCCGGTCGTGATTCCCGCGACAACGCCGATAAATCAGCAGGAGTGAGTCCTGCCGGCACACCGGGTGCCAGAAGAAGGAACAACGGGGCGGATTTTGTAGCCGGCGATAGCCGTGAAAGAGGAGGGGGAGTCATTGTTTTCGATGATTTAATGTGTTGTTGCTTAGGTGCACTTTATTTCGAGATGAGGTGAAATGGAGCGGAGTGGAACGATTTGGAGTAATTGGATTGTGTTTGGAGTTTTGTTAGTTGGGTAACTTGGACTTCAACTCGAGGAATTATTGCGTAAAGTGTTTTCTTCAGGATTGAGATGTAGTACCTGTAAAACTTCACAACTATAAACCACAATTTTAACGATAATTCAGCTACCCTTTCGGATAAAATGCAAAGACGTCGATTCTTAGCTATGTATAATACTTCACTTAATAAACCCCATCCATAACTTCTTCAGAATATTGACATTTTCCAATATAGACACATCCAAGAGTGCTACATATACTGAAACGGTGCCTCAAGTTTTATTACCTTGCCAGTTTCTGTTTGAGATTTTGGTCGCTTTGGACGGCTTTCATGGACTGCTCCAGACCTATTTGATGCTCTTTTTGACTCTCGAGTGGAGTGATGGGTCCAAGTTTCATCCAACTTACCTGATTGATCTGCTCAAACTGATACGAAAAGCGATTGAAATCTGTTGCTCTTGATCAGCGGTGAGAAGAACCAAGGTGGTTGATATAATCGAACGTGTAATCAGACAAAAATGGAAATAGTTGGGACATGTCGCAAGATTCATAGATGGAAGATGAACGAAGGAACTTATTGAGCGAAGACCTAGAGCAGCTAAGAAAGCCGAAGAATACCCTCAACTCGCTAGCTGACGACTCAAAGTGAATTTCAAATAATTTATTCAAAGCACGACTTATTAGAACTAGCTCCAAGTGGAGAACAGTTAGCTCAAGTTAACTTCAATTCACAGTGAATCTCAATGCTTGCTTGACAGCGATACTCTCTCCTTAGATAGTCGCTAGCTTGACAGAGCTGTACAGAGCTGAAGAATCCTGTATGGTATCTTTTTCACAGGTGATCGCTTACTTGACAAAGCTGAAGAATCACAAATGGTACTACTTTCTCAGATGATAGCTAATGAGACTCCATCACTGATCATGCTAGAACATTGAATTCTGAAGATGAAGATGATATGAATAAGACATATTGGCTGAAAACATAGTGATTAAACAGGGTCAACAAAAAATGTACCGTCTTTTAACCTTCATCATCTCGATCCATACTCAATTCTATATCACGAAATGTTAACACGCATCTTTTAAACTCGATACTAACGAAAACAAAAAGGTGTATACCTCTGGCGGTGTCATCTTTGTGCCCAGTTCGGGACTAATAGCAGAATGTTTTTATTCCATAATTCAGTTCACGTTGTTGAGAGATGCGAATTGATTAATTTCAATCTATACGAATTAAGAACTGATATCAAGTGATACTTGCTACGTTTGATGTGGGATTTACTCCATTTTTGTTGCCAGCGACTACTATCAAGTAGACGCAACCAATTTGCCAAAACATCGTCAATGCATTTTATATCTGCCTGGTTTCCTACTTTTCATGCAGTTACTACTATCAGCAAACGGTTTGCCATTCGTCTGGCAGCCAATCGTCTAGAAAACATCACGAGACTGTAAGCTGAAATGACGCCGGCTTAGAAAACGGACCCGAAGAAATTGTTTGTCGCTTCTAACTGCTGCAAAAACTTGTGAAAGTGGAGAATTCGCCTCTACATTTATAAAATTCATTGATCACTCTACGTTATAGTTCCTTTCTTCAATTGTTATATGAAGGCAAATTAGAGACATAGTTACGGCTACTTTTGTTTTGAAAATTATTAATCTTCGTAGTTGAGACAAAAGTTTTCATTGATTCATTTTAACTCTTTCCAGTATATCAGCTATCAATCATTAACACATCTAATAAAATACTGAACGCTCTCGCGGTTGGACAGAATCATACAATTTGGGCATCATCTCCAGCGGAAGTTTTGCCAACTTTCCATTAATCCTGCTCAAACACCCTAATCCATAGACGAATATATTCGTGAAAAATTTCCACCTGAGGAATTACCTCACGCCAAATTACATTCCAACCCCAAACTTCCACACCAATACTTCAGCATACATCGCGGAGACGACGGAATCCGTTTCCAGCAAATGCGATATTAATCCCAAATCCCGAAGTAACATAATTCGTTCTCCCTCCCAGGTATTGCCATCTTCATATCCATCGAGATGAATGCCTGATGCGACGCAGCCTCTGACAAGTCGTATCCTACATGCTGACTCATTTCTGTGAGCCTTACAACGGAAAGCACTCAGCTACTTTGCGTTATCGGCCCAAATGATCAATTAACTTGCGATGAAGTGGTGGAGGTTGGAATGGGATTTGGTTAACCTTGTTTGATCACGTTTAAGGTGGCTTCGACTATTTGGAAGGAAGTATTAGAATTAGATTGGGGGTTGTAGACTTTTTGGGGGAGTTTGAGGCATCTTTGGAACAGATGTCTAGCAAATTGACAGACTGAGCTAATTGAAAATGAATCATGCTGAAGGCTATCACGGTTTGTTTGCTACAACCAGTTTGCTTATTGAGGAAATTTTTTCAGTGCTCAAACTATTTCTCTGAGAGTTAGCCAGTTAGGGTTGTCGGTTTGACACCAATTTTCGAACTAGTATTTGAGTTTTTGATTCTCTAGGAATAGTATTATTGCTTTATTTGGAGTGAAGATCTGACTATTCGTGGCTAGAATGAATAACAATTTCAGTCGAATGCACGATTTTTTCCGAGAAGTGTTTTTAGTTCGAGACCAAAGCTGGAGGACGACTGAATTGCAATGAGACGAAGCTACTTTCGATTTAACGACATCAAATAAGGGTAGGGGAACGGAAGAAATCTGACTAATTGAAATGCTTGTAACTTCAGTTTGGCTCAACATTTTTGAGCAAATTAGATCTCGTCTGAAAGATAATATCTTGTTGATTGTGGACAAAATATACATATATAAATATATATATATGATAAATTTGTTGTTGCTGCTTTCGATAAGGGGCGCTAAGTCATAAGTTCATTGTTTTGTTCATTTTACTCCGAATTTTCAAAAGAATGATAAAATTTTCTCAACAGAAATAAAAGTTCCATAAAATTTGCATGAAAAAACCTGAAGGTCGCAAAGCGATAGTTTCAGGCGATCTGCAGTTATGGCCCAAAGAAGATATTCTTCAACTGATGCACGGCGAAAAATCAAATTGTGTCTAAAGGTTGTGACAATCAATCAAATCCCTTTCACTTTACCTTATTTGATGTCGTAAAATCGAAAGAGCCAATTCGAAAGGATAGAGAATTTCACAAGGATTACAGTGATGATATTTTTTCTTCAACTTCATATTGAACATTTTCGAGTAAAATTCATTTTTCTACTCGACGATAGCTATTACGCCCCCTAACGGTGGAGGTATGAACTTCAAAACAATTTCCGTTGTGTTTTCTTGTACACTTTAGTGGTAAAATTTTTTACCGCAAGTCTCTACGATGAGTGGATCCTGAGATATAGCCGCTCACCTCGCTTATTTGCTCACCCTGTACAAACCAGACAGTGTGAGCATTTCATTCTTCCTGAAAAAGCCTGAACCACCATTTTCTGCAATTTGAAAACTGATTCCGCATGTATACTACCACCCCAGAAAATCAATCCATATGACAGGATGGACTGAAAGTTGACGTAATAAACAGCCATCAAAAAGGGTCATTCTTCAATACCCTTAGATCATTAATCATAGATCTAAGTCTGACAATTACATTCTTTGTGAAAGGCTGCCAACTTAGCTGTGACTCAAGAGTTAGGCCCAAAAACTTAGTAAGTGCCCCAGAGGAAAAAGTAGACATGTCAACAGATCGAGAACAGCAATGAGAAAACAAAATTTGGTTGGTCTTTGTAATATTGATCTGCAAATTATAAGCTCAACACCACTCATCAATAGAGAAAATGATATCTTGGGTAAGAATTTCCAATGAATCTGAAGATTTGGCCTTTATCAAGATATAAGTGTCGTCTGCAAAATTGTTGGAGAATTCTTGCCAACAGGGAATGACATTAGGCAGATCATTGACATATCTTAAAAACAAAAGGGGTCCTAGAATGCTTCCCTGCAGTGATTTCCACTAATATCTTCAGTGGAAAATACCTTGGCTTATTTCTGTCTTTAATGACTTTCCATCAAGTAAGAACCGAATCCATTAAATATTCATTGCCGTCCAAGAATGATTTCCTTTGATTTCAAGATACTCAACGTACTATCGAACTATATTTTCCATTAACAGAAGCCAACAATATGAGCACAAGAGTTCATGGTCGAATACTCGATTAAAACCATAATTTCCACGAAAGTAATCGCACCTACTTCACACCGACCGGCACTCTGGCCGACTTGCACACACTAATCACTAGTGTAATCCAGCCATAACGACTCGGCCGCTTCAAATCCAATATTCACAAATTATTCCGAGTTTACACAGGGTTCATCCACGTTCTAATAAAGGGGGATACGTGTGCTTCCGTTGCACCCGGACGAATTTACATACGAAGTCCGGTCCGCCGCGATCCCGGATCGATGGACCAGGGCGATATCCTCCTTGCAGGACCATTTTTAGGGCTCAGCATAGTGTCTGGCCCGGTCACGAAATTGTATATCAAGGGGATTCGGGGGCGTTATCTGGCGGAATCCAGTGCCTCGTTACCTGAAATCTATAACGGGGGCTAGTCGTGACGGCCGAGGCTTGGTCGGAGGTGACTTTTTCGAGTTTGGAGGCGATAAAGTAGGGATAAACCTATCGGCGATATTATGCAGTTTTATTTGGAGGATGTAGAATTGAGGGATCAACCGATGAAGACAAAAGGGTAGGAAATGAAATAAAACAGAATTAACTGTCCCAACTGTTTTATATTCACCTTTATTTCTATGTGGCTTTTTCGGGTATTATTACAACTGATACAAAACTAAAAAAGATAACAAGATTTGATATTAGACTGGAAATCGATGAAAACTGAAAACCACTTAAAAAACTTCACAGATACGTTGGACGTTTGACACCAATGTGTAAAATTATGACATCATTGTTGCAAAACCTTCACGATCTGATTTTTCCTCTCAAATATATACCTTTTGGTCAAGAAACACAATTTCAACAAAACACATGTTTTTTTATAAAGGTTTAATGAGTTAACTTGATGATGAATATTCAATATAAGTATGAAAAATTGCCAATTTTGTATATATGTTTATGATATATTTGGTTTATTTTTGTCTTGGAATATAATTCAAATTCGTAAATTCAAAATTAATAATCAACCAAAAGAAAATTCGAAATAACTGAACTGTAGAAATAGAGTGAACTGTTAACAAATTGAATAACTGAATTAACATGAAGAGAGACGCACGTTACAGAATTTTTGTATTTAATGATACAATTTTTTCGCATCAGTGCCTTATAGTTCAACAAAATTACTGAATTTACCAACTCACCACTTGTACATCTACTTCATAAAAATTGCAATTGAGGAACTTCGAACTAACTCAATGTTTGTAAATTGTAAACGTTGGTGAATTCATTAATTTAGTTGAACTATAAGGCACTGATGAGGAAAAATTGTATAATTAAATACAAAAATTCCGAAACGTCTGTCTCTATGTTAATTTAGTCATTCAATTTGTTAACCATTTACTCTATATGTACAGTTTTAATTATTTTGAATTTTCTTTTAGTTGAATATTTATTTTGTCATTGTTTGAATTGGAATTATATTCCAAGACAAAAATCAACCAAATCTATCATGAAGATATATTGTTGTGAAGGCATAGACACAAAGTGGTCAATTTTTATATTTATGACAAATATAAAAATTGAACAACTGAAATGACTCAATTGTTCATTTTTCCTTATATTGGTTTCAATATTTGTTATGTTTGAATCATTTTCTTAGACAAAAAATATATCAAAAACTTATATCAAATATAAACGTTTTGGCACAATGGTTTCATATGAAAATTGATATTTATATTAGATTATCTTCATCAAGTTGACTAGAATTCAGAGTTATCACATAATTATCACAGTCACCATCAACCGAAGGATAAAATTGAATTCTGGAAAATTCTGATTTAAATTGTAAATTATGAGTTGCATATCCTTTTCACAGAAGAGTAAGAGATATGACATTACCAGATGAGAATCCACTACGATATTCTTATATGCTTGCATATAAGAATATCAGTGAAATGAATATACAAGTTATAAGTTTGACAATTCAATTCAATTGTTTCGAACTATGAACTGATGAAGAAAAATTAGATTGAAAAAACACAAACTCCTAGAACCTCCGTCTGTGTTTTGTTAATTCTGGTTATTTAATTTATTGGACGTTAACTAAATTATGTAGTTTTGGATAATTATTTTTCTATTAGTTGTTCGGAATATTTGTCATGTTGAATTTGTAATTTTAAACAACATTTTGTATTCCAATTTGTTTATTTCGAAGCATACTGATCTCCGCAGCCATAAAAAGTCTACCTTCCATAGAGAAGATTGGGAAAAACTCATATAACTAAATAAGGATCACAGCAGGTGTTATCTACCGAAATCCGCTGTCGCATAACCTAGAAACTATAACGGTGCCGTCGCGACGCCAGACGACTTTACACATTTATTGGCCATAAAACGACGTTTAGAACACCTGTCTACAATACCGACGCCCCCCAGGAAATCGACGAAGTTGCGTCTGTTTCGGGGTTGTTGGAGGGTTGGGGGTAGGGGTAGAGAAGGGCCCCGCAATATCTGGTCTAGGAGCAATTAACAGGCTGGACGGTGGGGTTGATCGAGATTGGGGTGGTGGTTGGAGGTTCATTATGGGGTTGGAACGTCATTGGTTGACGTTCAAGGTCACCGGAAAGATTGTCGATATAGATTGAAAGATGGCTATCTGTGGTGGGATTCTTTTGATTGGTGAATTAGGGGTCGGAGAGTGTTTTTTTTTCACGAAATGAAGAATTCATTAATTCCATTCTTTTTTTATACTGTTTGACTTTATTGATTCATTTTAGTTAATTTTGATGAAAAATTGTGTTGCATCTTGTTGTTGTATAAGTCTCATGAAATTTTGCGAAGAACAAACTTGGATGTTTCAATCCAATCGAACTCCTATAACTGAAATTGGTGTTCACATCAATTTCATATTAGGAGTTCGATTGGATTGAAAAGTGTCAAAATTTGACAGCAGTCCGACCATTAGTTTGTGAAATATTGCGTTGTGAGTGTAGGTTGTTTTTATCATTTGAAAAAAGATGAAACAAAAAGAATTTCAGGTACTGATAAAATATTGCTTTTTGAAGGGAAAAATACAGTTGAAGCAAAATCATGGCTTGAAGAAGAGTTTCCTGGGTCTGCACCAGGAGAATCAACCATCATTGATTAATATGCTAAGTTCAAACGTGGTGAAATGAACACCGAAGACGGCGAACGCAGTGGACGCCCAAAAGAGGCTGTCACCGAGCAAAAAATCAAAAAAGTTCACAAGATGATTTTGAATGACCGTACAGTGAAGTTGATCGAGATAGCAGACTTTGTGAAGATATCATCTGAACGTGTACATCATATCATTCACGAATATTTGTACATGAGAAGACTGTGTGCAAAATGGGTGTCGCGCGAGCTCACAATCGATCAAAACCAACAACATGTTGATGATTCTGAGAAGTGTTTGAAGCTGTTTAAGTGCGATAAACCTAAATTTTTGCGTCAATATGTGACGATGGATGAAACATGGCTCCATCATTTCACTCCGGACTCCAATCGACAGTCAGCTGAGTGGACTGCACACGATGAACCGAATCCAAAACGACGAAAAACAAAACAGTTAGCTGGCAAAGTCATGGCATCAGTACCCTGGGATGCGCAAGGTATAAGATTCATTGATTACCTCAAAAAGGGCCAGACCATCAACAGAGATTAATATATATCGTTATTGGATCTTTTAAAGAATGAAATCTTTAAACGGACCCATTTGAAAAAAAAAAAGGTGCTGTTTCATCAAGACAATGCGCCGTGTCACACGAATCAATAAAAACAATGGCAAAATTGCATGAATTGGGCTTCGAATTGCTTTTGCATCCACCGTATTCGCCAGGTCTGGCCCCCAGCGACTTTTTTCTGTTCTCAGAACTCAATAGAATGCTCACTGGAAAGAAATTTAGCGTCAATGAAGAAGTAATCGCCGAAACTGAAGCCCATTTTGAAGCGACAGACAAATCATACTACAAAAATGGTATCGAAAAGTTGGAAGATCGCCATTATCGCTGCATCGTTGTTGAATAATAAAATCGAATTTTGCCAAAAAAAATGTGTTTTACTATGGTCAACCGGGGACTTTTCAATAGAACTGTTATAGGACACATTCAGTTCATTAACAAACTTTAGACCTAACAATAAAAATTTCAAGTTTCTTGGTCTTTCTTTCAGGAGTTATCTTGATGAGTGACAGGATTCCGGTAGCGCAGAATCATAAAGTCGCGTTGCATATAAATGATCTCGACAAAATACGTTCTATCTGCTCGGATATCGTGTTTTCAACCAGTTCCCAACACCGTATACCAACCGACAGAATCCACAGGGTGGAATTCGTGGCCACTCTGCCTCCACCGCCGAAACAATCCAATTTGTTCTCGAGTAATATCGATAAATGGTCAACTGTAAATGCGACCCTTAATGTCCCCCAACGAGTATCAAAGGAACCATCCATAACCGGCGGTGTTTGTTACCGACATCCCTTTGTGAACCTGTTCCCAATTTCCTCTGCTTATTTACGACACGGCCAAAGTCCACATTCAATGTTTGACCATGACTACGGGACCGTAACGTTTATGGGGACCTTTCACCGTTCACCCGAGTTTGCGTTAGTGATATCGGGCCCGTTGAATTCAATTTGCGGACTTTCGTAGTTGCATCGGGCCACCTTACTTAGTCACGGGTTGACGGAGCATCGGGTCGCAGTAGAATAGAATAGTTTAATTCATCCTGAAAGACATTTTACAATGTAGTAGGTCGGGCAATGTTACGTCTACAATTTTTATGATTCAGGGTTTAGTTGATTTCTGACTCAGAAGACGATCTACAGAGAATACTTCACGCTTCAACCAGGAAGCCAAATCATTGAATATGCTCATAAACACAACCAAAACAAAGGGTATGGTAACATCTAAAGAACCTGTAAGATGTAAACTGGAGATTGATGGAAAGATGGTGGGACAGGTGAGAGAGTTCACATACTAAGGAGCAGACATCACTAGCGACGGAGACTTAAATCGGGAAGTAATAAATCAGACAATGAAAGCGTCGAGGATATCAGGTTGTCTTAAGGATATTATATGGCGCAACAAATATCCTAACATAAACAGCAAAGTAAGAATATATAAGACAGCTATCCGACCCATCATTACTTATACTGCGGAGACAAAACCAGATACGACAACGACAACACAAATGATGAGAACGACAGATATGAGGATAATAAGAAGAATACATGGAAAGACTCTACTGGACAGGGTGAGAAACGAGGAACTGAGAGAACGAAGTGGGATTCAGGACGTGGAAAAGTTTGTGAGGCAGAGGAGAAAATATTGGAATAAGCACATAGACAGGATGCCTGACAACAGACTGGTAAAAGGAGCAAGGCAGAACAAACCCACGAGGAAGAGAACCCAGGGAAGACCACCGAAACGTTGGAAAGAATGATGGACGTCTACGTCGGAAGAGGCTGACTAATTATTAACAGGCAGATGCCTACCTATATGAACTACCAGCTCATATAAGAAAGAAAAAGAAGAAGAAAGTTCAATGCAGGTTTGCATGCAAATTTTATTCCTTCCATGTTATGGTGCCTTTTGATACAAATTAATAATTTTCAAGAAGACAATTTGAACTCTTCAAACTAGAATTTATAAGGATTTATATGTTTATCCGTTTTCTCAAGAGAATTATTTCAATGAAACGATTAATCACATAGTGTTGAAAAAATCGGTCGATCTATGTTTTATTGGCATTTCACAGGCCAGTAAGTTTCGATATCAGATTCGTGTTCAGAAGATTCGATTAAGTTGAGTGTTTTCTAATGACAGGTTCCATTTTGATATTGAAATCAATAGATATTTATATTAATGTGAAGAGAAAGGTATACCATTAGCGATAGAAAACTATATTAGCCAAACTGCCGCCACAGCTAAGGTTGCAGCACCATTTTCATGGAATTTTTCTAGATGAATTCGCACATTTGTGGCTGTATGACCTCGATGACTTCACGAATTCCCTCTTTAGGATCTTGCATCGATTGTGGATATTTGGCATATACCTCATCTTTCACGTGGTTCCAAAGAAAAAGTCTAAAGTTGTTAAATCACAAGATCTCGCTGGCCAATTGCGTCACGTCTTCGAGAAATAATACGACTAGTAAAATTTCCTCGCAAAATTACGGTTGTTTTTTGGTTGTGTGGCAAGTAGCATAGTCTTTTAGAAAATAAACGACTTTTACATCAATGTCTTTCAAATCCGACAATAAAATAACATTAATCATAGTTAGGTAGACAATTTATTCATCGTAATGGTTGCACGAGCAATCTAGGAGCAATCACTTCATCAGCCCAAAAACTGCACAAACAGTTGAGATGATACTCGTAGTTTCAAAAATGACTGCTGTCTAGAAAGCGTCCTATTCAAAATGAAACCTTTCATTGGGAAACCCTGTAGAAAATTCTAAATGAGAAGTTGGATGAAAAATAATGAATTGAAATGAGCAAGTTAGCTTATTTCACTGATGATAAACCAATGGGTCACTTTGACACGAAATGTGACAATTGAAGAACACTTATATCAGATTGAGCAAATCGAAAAAACGCCATCCCGTATGTAAGATTCTTCAGAAGTTTGAATAAATGTCGTGTTCCTGTAAGTAAACCATATTCAAGGATTGTTATTTTTCCCATAACCCACTGAATTATCAAACACCCCTTTTACACCAAAAGTTTCAATTGCTTCAGCTCAAAATGACGATCCTCAGCCGTAATGTTAACCTTCCGAATTAGTTCCAACATATGCAAAACTAATAACGAAGTTTCATGCTCAAGTATTCTGAAGTAGCGACGGATATTCAATTAGAAAAGTCAATTTTCCATGGAAATTTTATCGAGCGGAACATTTGGCTGAAAGTTCGCATGTAAGAGAACAGACTTGGAATTGATGATTGAATGTAATTTATTCAAACGTTGAAATTTGAGTTCGTTGTAAGATGAAAGAACTATTTATGTGATATTGGAGAGAAGAAAATGATTTTCCAGGGGATTTCCGTGTAAGTTCATTGGTTAAATGCTTTCAATTTCTTGCAGGAAATTGGGATCTTGAAGTAAACCTCTTATGAAGTTCTGGTAACTTAAAAGGAAGTTCATACTTGATGAACGTAGGCTTCAATTTATGACTTTGAAGGTATCCTATGAAATTTTAGTACTAATATATTTTGCTTTCAATTTACCAAAGGTGAATTCTCTCAAATTATTCAGTGATGTTGACTGAAAACATAAGAACTGCTTATTTTCAAACGAAATGAATAATACCCAAAAAAACGAGGAAAGGACTGATGAGAAGTCAGGAGCTTTCTACCTTTTTATTTTTCTATTCAACAAATTATTAAAAACAAGAGGCATTACTTCAGAGTCAATATATAGAAATATTCATAATTGTGAATTGAAAAAAGAAAAATTTTAATAAAATAACATAACAATAAGGACAAAATGAACATAAACAAATGATAACATTGAATGCACTGAATCAATCACAGTCATTCAAAGGTAGAATTCATCGAAGCTATATAATATAATGAACTCAAATATAATAAACTAAACTAAACGAAATACAGTTATGGGATCCTCAATGATACAATCGCCGCATAAAATAACAAATGCTATAAAGCACATGAAGCTTATTAATATTCTTTATTTTTGATGTTTAAAAGTTCCTTCTTCGATCTGTTCCTAATATGAATCACGAAAATAATAATTACAAAGTAAGCAAAACTGAAAGCTTTCGATAATCGTAAATCAAACATTCCAAATATGAACATGAAATTATATCAGAACGCTGCCATCAGTCAATATTTATTATTATTGTTGATGCTATTCCAAGCTTCGGATCCAATATATAAACAGCCCATGTAATTGGGACTAGATGTTAATGAAAACAGAAATCCACCGAAGATTTATCAACACCGCAAATGTTCAATAAATCTGCAATCTATCGTGTAAGACCGCTTTGTCTGGGTAAACGGCCTTTGTTGGTTAGGTCTGACAATTATATTCGACCTCTGTTCGATATCAACATAATGCGTGAATTGATATTTGACAAGGATATCAATCCTTGATTACTGGACGCTTAGTGAATGAACGGTCATGGAATTTGATCATAATCAAGGCTCGATTAGATGGAGCATATTATCACTATTGTATATGTAATTGAATCCATATATTCGTTTGTGAGAAGGATCAACTATTTTTACTATTGACGCATTCACCATTTTGTACATTATTATTCGAACGAAATTTTATCAAATGAATCAATTGAAACAAGTCTAAAAAAACTGATGTTAAGTGATCATTCAGTACGTATTAGAGGGTTTTTGAATTTAATGTTCCATCTTGATAAAAAAAAGTATATTTTGAGAGGAATCGAGAGACTTTTATCCCATTGTGAAAAGAAATCAGCCACATGGTGTCCACGGATAAACAGTTGCTTTACTATATGATGAATCCTTAAATTTTTCGAAATAGTGGTTCTATAACGTCTGTGAATTAATTACAAGGACACGATTTTGAGGCATGCAGACAATACTTAGATTCCGGAAAAAGAACCTCCTTGAGCGGGACTCGAACCCGCGAACTCCGAATCACTAATCCAGTGCTTTGTCATATGAGCTACCGAGGAATTCGAAAGTTCCAACCGCATAGGATTCTGGCAGAAGCGGTTCCTGGTATGCGGTTGGAATTTTCAACTTCCTAGGTAGCACAGATGGTAGATCACCAGACTAGTGATTCGGAGGTTGCGTGTTCTAGTCCCGCTCTAGGAGGTACCTTTTCCGAAATTGAAAAATTGTCTGTATGCCACGAAATTGAAGAGTGTCCAAAAGCTCCCGACATAGTGTGATCTAAGCAGAGATAGAGAAAAAATATTTGAACAAAGATTATTGGACAACCCACAGAAATTCGTTGTACAGGGTTGGCAAGATTCCATGTTTTAGGAATACAACTTTTACACCAGAGGAGATAACATTGTTAACAATTGATAACAATTGTTCAGTAATATCTTTAAGTGAGGATCAAGTTTTTCTGAGCTCATCAACAGTTGAATATAGAAATATTGAGGCTCTCAAATGAAAAGGGTTTTCTACGGAAAAAATTGAGTCCTGTATATTGTTTTAATTTCAGACCTCTATCGTTAGTATTAGCGAAAATATACAATTTTTCTATATTGTTGTTTTTCCTATTATCGCTTATAACTCGAAAACAAAAGAAGGTGGCCAAAAATGAATACTACTCTTGTTAGTTTCTCAGAAAAAAGGAACAAGAATGGGGTATCAGATCTTGTCAATCTTCTCTGATTAAATTGTAGTGCCAAAACATCGAAATTTGCCCACCCTGTACAAACCTTGACACATATTGAAAAAAATTGATGTTGCCAACAGTTCTAACGAAATGGTTAGTTTGATCCGGTTTGTCTAGGTCATTTTTGAGCGTACACTCGTGTGTGAATTCCATCTTAAATACAGAGTTGCTGCTTCGTCTCAAAGAAATGTGTAGCAAGAAGTGACATCTTCCGACTCAACTCCACAACCACCTAACGTTAAGATCAAACTATACAAGCCTTGACCTCGAATCAACTTCTACCTACCCCATCATTCCAGCAGGTTGAAACTCAAACTTCATCAAATGATCGATTCGACGGAATCTGCGTTCCAACCAACCACAGAATCGTACTCCTACTATACCTACTCCCACTATACCTATCGGAAGAAAATTCCCCGTTTAATGCGATTTGGCCCGGCCCACGAATCCTCTCTCTCCGTCCATGGGGAACACCACCCCGATGGACTTATTCAATTCGAAATGCGATCGGGGCCGAAATCTGGATAAGTTCCAGAGTTCACGTGTTGATGTTGTTGCAGCAGCAGCAGCAGCGCCGCTCCCGGTTTAATCAGGCACGAAATTACGTAAATTGTTTGTAATTTCTGTAGGGGGGCGAAGTTAACGTCTCGGCCGGTTCGCCGGTCCATAAATCTGTTTTGATAAACCCGATTTAACCGACGGGTCTGTTTTGAGAGGGGGGGGGTCGAACTTCGGGTCCGAAACTTCGGCCGGTTGTTTTCTTGCCTATCGGAACGGATAATAACGGATTCGTATTCGGGTAAAATGTTGGCGGTATGTTTTGGGAATTGACGGGGGTTGGTGGATGATTTATTTTCATTCGTTTGGTTATTCAACCCTTAGGGCCAGTTGCACCGTTCGAAAAATAAACATTGTTCCCATAATTAATGTTCAGTATTAACCGATGTTTATAATTTTCACCGAGTGCATCGTTGGCAGATTCCTGATGTTTAGCTAAGCAGGAGGTATGTTTGGCAACATTGTGAAATGACGACGGTGTTCGTAGAGTTATCAAGAATTTCAGTTTTCTAATATAATTTTCTGAGCTTTTGTATCTATCAGGTGTACAACTTTGCTTCCGCCGTTTTGCAATAGAGGGCTGTAGCGGTCAGTGGTAGTCGAAATAAATAGATCTTAAATGTCATACAATAAGCTTAGTTATTTGTAAACATAACGCCATCGAAATATTAGTCGATTTTTAACTGCATCATTAAGTTATTCTCGATCGGACATGTCAGCTTACGAGCCAAATTCTCGTCATTTGCGAGAAGTTTTGATTTTCTGCTTTAATAAGGCTAAGGCTCATCGAGTGCTCTCAAAAACTTAAATTGCGGCCATAACTAGTGAAAGAACGTGCCGAGAGTGGTTTCAACGCTTCAAGAACGATGATTTCGGCGTCGAAGACCAGCATGGCGGTGGTGGAGAGAAGGTTTTCGAAGATGCAAAATTGCAGGCATTACTTGATCAAGACTCGTCTCAAACGCAACAAGAATTGGCCGGATCATTGAGAAAGACGCAACAAGACATTTCAAAAGTCCTCAAATTGTATTATTACAAACATATTTTTCGTTATCGATTTCAAAGATAAAGGTCTGTTATTTATGAGCAGTATTAGCTATCAATCAGAGAACAGAGATGAAATCCCATTTTAGTTGAATAGAGATGAAATGATGCTCTCATTTGAACAACTCCATTTCCAACATAACTTTGAGGGAAGGGAGGTACACGTAGGCTTGTTCGTTCTTAGTTTTTATTTTGTAGGCAAGGAGAAAATTTCCATATTTTGTCGCCGACAGGACGTCTTGAACGACCATGTTGCATTCAAGGAAACGATATTAAATCAGTTTGATATCGATTTTTTTGAACCTATGATTGAATCGGAAAAAATTAAGGATGAAATTAAAATTTCATTATCTAGGAAACTGAAGAAAAAATAGAACGTTCCATGGATATTCTGACAATTTCAGAAACCAGGAAATTTCGAGCAAGATGACTATACTATCTAACACTAGAAGTTCAGGTAGATAGTAATTTCGGAGGATATAAGATTTTGACAATAAATATCAAACTGCAAAAAAATTGGTTGAAGTCATTATGCCTCAGATGTGTGGTTGGCGATCATAAATAGATATTGCAATGGACCTACAAAGGTCTTAAGGAATTTCATGGAATACATTCCCATCACGACATGATTTCATTATCAACTCCTGGATTTCGATCTGTTTGAAATAAATTGCAGATATTTCTTGTGTTGATTTGTGATTGAGCTGCTCTCGATTTCAAGGAACTATTTCATCGAAATATCAGAATATTCAACTTCTTCTCATGATAACCTTATGAACTAACCTAACCCAACTTTGTATATCCGCAAAATAAGAAGTATATCGAGTTAATATTTTCCCTTCGAATTGCATGGATGATACAATGAAGCAAAGCTATTATGAAATGGATAATGAACTCTAGAGGCACCGTACGCAATTAAGCTTCGAATAGCTTTCCTGCATTTAAATCAAGGAGAGTAAAGCGGAAAGAAGCAGTTGGGTACACAGCTCGTTAAGATAAGACGATAGTTGATGATGGATAACAATGAATTTGGGCTGTGCTGCAGATCCCAGGACCCAGCGTTTCGTACACATCAGACTGTAATTACAAACGCTCATTTGTTTCATTGCAGATCAGAAGACTATTATCTTCTTTATTCTTCAAAGATTCTGAAATAATTAGAAATTAAGAATGTATTAGAGAGATGGTGCTAATCTCCTTCGTGGAATTGAGAGCTCACTCACAGAACTTAAGTTCAATAAAATTATTAATATGTAGAATGGTTAATAAGGGGATTGTTCATAAAACAAGGAATAAGAATAAAAACATACCCTCAAGGAGAAGTGCTAACCGTAGACAAGTGTTTCGTGCTTTCGGTCCTCTTCAGTATGGTGAAAAAGTGTTAAGATTAGCAACACTTGAAAGCAAACAATAAACAAACGGAGTCAACAACAGAAGCCTGCCATCCATTTGTAGTTTTAGCAGGAAGCTTTCCTGCTGAAACTAGCAGCAAGAAGACTTCCTGCTGACGGTCGTCCATTTGGGGTTTCAGCAGGAAGTCTTCCTGCTGTTAATTTTAGCAGAAAAACTTCCTGCTGAAACCACAAATGGACGTCTGGCTTCTGTTGTTGACTCCGTTTGTAGTTGTTTTCTTTCAAATGTTGCTCATCCTCACACTTTTTCACCGTACTGATGAGGCCCAAAACAGGTTTTTACGGTTAGCATTCCTGCTTGAGGTTATGTACTTATTCTTTTTATCTGTACTTTTAATATGTATAGAAGGTTGAAGTGTAGAAATAATTCAAAACAAAGACATGTACTAGAGATATTGTGCTTATCTCCCACATCTGATGTAGAACTGACTCACAGAACTTGAGTTCAACAACATTATTAATATGTATGTTAGCAATTCATAATTTAATACTAAGCCCATGTAATACTGAGACCATAAAATCCCAAGCACATCATGCTGAGGCCATTGTTATACAATCAATCAGGCGCATGCTATGATTGAACCCAATCTTCAGGGCTGGTACCAAGATACCGTCGCTCTAACACAAACTTTCGATATGGCCCTCACTGGTATCACTTCGACTTAGATCCTGTATAGTAAGCTAGTTCTATTCTGTTTGTTATAATTAACTCTGCATCTTGTGTGATAGTATTTTTTTCACATAAGCAACTTCAGATAATTAAACATGTATAAACGGATGGAGCCTCCAGATCAAAATTTCAGGATCATACCCTATTGAAACTCTAGTATTTTGGTCAGGGATCAAAACCTGCATCCCCAACCTCCCTACCTTTAGATATACAAGCTACGCTCCCCCTCTCATAGGAATCCCCAAAATATCAACACCACAAGGGTTTCGAAATGATACAGACGATACAAGAATTCCTTCAGCTGCCTTTGAGCTTCATATTACACGCATAGCTGCTCGGTGTTCCATATTAATTAATTAATTCCACGCGACAGCTAATTGATATCAACCCCCCTCTCCTTCGTTTCTACTTGTGTGTACTGTATCAGGCAAGTCTTCTTCCGATAACAGAAAGGGGCGCTTTGAAAATCTAGAAATAGCAGTATCAGGGGGGAGGTTGAGTTATCTTCGTAGAGCCAAGTCGAGCGATATACCTTTGTCGGGCGATCGGTATGAGGTTTAACGACGCTGCTGGTTGAAGTTTCGAAGCAATTATCGGCTGATATTCAACTTGCTCGTGTTGTTGAACCCTTACACGGCAGGAATTATCATTGGCGCTTGTGAGAAATGGGAGTTCTATTCGGAGAATTTATGGATAGTTGAGGAATGGATGTTGGCGTCGAAAACTAATAATAGCAGTTTTACAGAGGATTTTCTTTCCTTTCTAAGATTGCTTTATTAATTATAATGATTTTCGAATTTTTTTGGTCTGAGTTGACAAGGCAGTTTTTCATCTCTACACGGAATCAGTGAGACTCATGTTGTCTCAGTTTAATGAATGTTTTTCGATTCTGAAGATTGACAAAAGTAACCACAAGATAATCTATATTGAGTTATGAGTTGCTGATTCGTTGGTGCGCTGAAGTGCGAAAAGTTCCATGAAGCATTATAAAGCGTACGATAGATTGATTTCATTGTGAATAAATTGAATAATTATTGATTTCTCTTTAATCAATATCGAACAGGAAGTCAGAAGATCATCGGTTGATTCTTGGAGAACTGTAGCAAATGAGTCAGCAAGCTTCGGATTTGCTCTTGTTGGAAAGAAATAAATATGCCAAGAACTATCAATGTTCAATTTTGTGAAGACTTTTAGGGAGATTATTGTCGTGTGGTTTGAATGATCAATAAGTCAAAAATGAAATTTATTAACTGCAAAGTGTTTTCCTCTTGTTTGAGATTTTTTATGAATTTTGTATCTAAGCACAATGGAAATCACTACTAATGTCTTTAAGAATGAATGGAGTTCTTCTTGAATTATTTTTAATCATTTCTTTGATATTTCACTTCCTTATCTGAATACTCTCAAGATATCCTTTTGTCTCCTCCAAATGTAACAAACCAAACATTTGTCAGCCGGTATATAAATCACCCCTTCTCGTTCTACCTGCAAGTCTATCAGAGCCGTCCCCTTACACCTCCCACTCCTCCGCCATGAGTCCCCCCTCGTAAAAGATCTCCGGGATCGTTTTCCACTTAACTCCACGTTCTGAAACAGATTAACATTAAAGACAAAGGCTTTAATTGTCCGTGTAGCGCAAGGACGTCCGTCCTGCGGACTAATCGCAGCAGGAAACGGCCGTTTGCGCCCCGACTTAACAAGTAGCGAAAAGTCACATTAGGTGGAAGCCGAACGATCCATTTTTTGAAGTAATTACGCCACTTATAGCCCCCCCTCCCTCACCTCCGCAGGACCGGTATAATTACTCCGCAGCAGGAGTGAGGATCGCTCCGCAGGACGGCCGCAGGAGTTTTGCGCCGCTTATCAAAACGGGCGTTTCCGCTTTTTGCGCGTCCCGAGATTCCTTTCAATCGGGCATAATAAATTGCGTTTGCAATTATGTCGTCATTACCGGGGGTTCCCCTTTGTCTTTCCGGTTATCTACGGGACGTTATTGCTGTCCGTTTGAGTTACGAGACGATGGCGATCTGTATTCTTTGGGAATTTGGGCCGTTTTCGTTTATATCGGATTGTGTTGTTTTCTTTAAGAAGCTATTCGCCGCGATGAATTGCTTTCGATTAACCTTGACTGCTCTTGACTGATTCTTCTTGGTATTTTGTCTTCTAGAATGTGTCAATAATATTGAGAAGTTATTTATTATTCTATATATTATTCTTTTCTCCTCTAATACTGATCCATTGCTTCGATGCGCTAGTCATCTAATTGAAAAGAAGATTCAGTATGCTTCTCATTACACTCCTCCACTTAACAGAAAAATTTGTTTGCGATGCAAACAAATCAACTTCCCAAAACATCTGGAAATGAAGACAGAACACACATAGAATCACAAATACCAGGACCTGAGTAAATAGTAGTCTTAGTTACTGAAAAACGAATTGACCAAGAATCCTGTTGGGTTGTAATCCGGCTCGAAGGACCAATGTTGGGGTTGCGTCACAACGTACCTAGAATTTTAAGATAGTGGATTTGTTAAGGACTCAAGGGTTATGACTGAAAGGCAGATCGTGTGTAAATGCACTTTATTCCTAAAACTAACAAGTATTTATAATATGATTCTAGGGACGTCAAGACCAATGAAAATATGATGACAATAGATTTATCGATGCGATATAACTTCCACAGTTCACCGGAAATATGAAAGTAACTTGGTATTTCTCTGGTTAACGTACTCCGAACGGAAATGAAAATGCTAATTTTATAAACAAATTGAAGACGCACATCCTTCAATCTACGTTTGATCAAGAAATATGAAATACTAGTTACGACAAACATTATTGTACGATTATTAAAATCATTAAGACAATCTTCAAGGAATCGAAATTGTCTTAATGATTTTAATAAACGTACAATATTGTTTGTCGTAACTAGCCTTGAAAAAAAAAGAAATGTTTCGAAACGTCGGCGTTGTTACAATTTAAACAATAGAATAAAATTATGTCCGATATTCCCAATATTTTCTTATTCATTAAATAACAATGTATGATAACCAAGTAATAATATGAAATACCTTCTGAAATTATTTTGTGTGAATATTATTAGAAGATTATGATATGAATAAGATTTCCTGTACGTTTCGTACAATCCTCAACGGAATATATAATTGAAATGGGATGAAAAGCTTCGTATTGTGATTTTAATGTTTCAAATTAGTAACATTAACGTCCACAGATTCAACAGTCTCAAATAAAAGTCACGGTAGATAACATTCGATTGGAGGGGGTTCCTCTGCACTGTGACCTTATGGTCTATTGTGCCCCTATCAGATCCATTCTGGCCATTACGAGATCTACATCTCGCCTTCTAGTTCCAGAGTTCTAATGAATTCCAACATCTGAAATGGCTTCACTTTTATAAGTTTCTGTTCCAGAGCAGATTTTGCTTTGGCTAGTGATAGCCAGGTATTCCGCCACCAGAAGATCCAGAGTATCTTTCTCTTCTCCACATAATCTTCATTCGTCGTTTTTTGCTAGACCCTTTTTTGTGGGTTGCTTCCTTAGGCGACAATAGCCTGTAAGGAATCCAGCGAGAGGATGTAGAATATTCTTAATCCAGATACTTCTCAGATCTCGCAGTGTCAAAGATTCAACCCAGGAAGATTCCGCCAGAGTGTTTCTCTTTCGGTTTTTTTTTCTCCTATAATTCTTTCTTGTAGGTACATTTGCCTATACCCCAGGTAGTTTCAGACCATGATGAAAGTTTGTGCTTCTTTTCCTGCGAGTGTGTTGGCCTCTGGAGTACGAGTATTACTCTTGAAGTTCACTACGTTGACGAGTAAAGTCGAATCTGTATGAAAATATATATTTTTACTGGTTAGAACCCAAACTAATTGAGTGAGAAGTTCTGTGCATGATGGATACTAATCGTGAAATTCTCTCATTGTTATTTTAAACACACCTTTGATTTTTTTTCCTCTTTTGAAAACGAGAGAAGTTTCAGAAAACTTCTCCACAAAAAATTCGAGAATCACGAAAATTATTTCAGATTCAAAATTGCTAGTACTATACAGTAATAACAGAAGTCCTCAGTTCTGGATGGTTGCAGATGGAATATAATTCGAAGACTGCTTTTGCATTAGAAGACACTCTTGATTTATATGCCATTATTAAATTCATGCTGTGATCCAATTCATGCTTTCTCATGAGGACTGACAATATATCATTTCCATATAATCATATCTTTCATCAATTCAGTCAAAGCTTTTTCAGTGAAACTCAAATCTCATTCCTTCCCAGCAGTTACAACAAAGGTTCATTATCGAAAATAACTAAAGAAAATTCGGGTTCGTTTCTCGATTCCAAAATGAACCCGATTCGGGACGGCAAAACGCCAAGTTGCTGCTGTAAACAACCTTTTCGCTCCTGTTTCTCGAGACAGTTAATTTGGAGGCACAAAATGAGATCAAAGTGGCTGAATCCTCTTAGAGCAGCTCCCCGTTGGAGGAAAGTAGGTAGGGAAGCGTGATTGACATTTATTTCATTTCGGTACCGCCTCTTTAGGCTGCGAAATGACAAAAACATGTCTCGAGAATTCCTGTTTTCACGCTTGAAACGTCGGGTATGCTTTTGCGAATATTTGAATGGGATCACTCGTACTGGGAGGAATATGTGATGGATCTCATGCAATGTTTCGCTATTTTCGAGTCTCTTATAGAATATTTCAGCGCATGGGGAAAATATCATTTTGTTTAAGTAGAAATACATGTATGAATTTTGTGTAGAACGATTGTTTTTGAGGCAAATGAGTGAGTTGGGAGAATATTCTCGTGAAAAATTCTAACTGAATGTAAAACTACATTTGTATTGTCAATAATTTTGTCGTTGGACAGGTGAGAATTCAATTAGACAATTCAAAATCCAATTCAAAGAATCAGTCAAAAACTGGCAAAAACCTATTCGTTCGTCAGTGCTAGTAACTAGTACAATAATACAAACTATTCTGAAAATCTAGCAATTGCTAGTTCTATGAATAGGCAACTGATTAAAAATGTTGGTCCCAACATGAATCACATGTGAGCATTAATATTTATAAGGTTCATAGAAATAAAAAAAAGCTGAGAATGATGATGATAGAAAACCTAAGGGTATGATTCTCTAACCTGTTTGAATTTGTGTGAGGTCGAATTAATTCAACATTCTTTGATTATCTACAAATCTATTATCAATATCTCCCAAATCTAGTTCACAATGTAACAAGCTGTTCAGGTTTTAGTACACTCGATAATTGCTACTAAATACTGCTCGATTAACTCTGATCGAATGACTAAAATATATAAATTCGTGATGTGTTAATCTGGTCTGTCACCCTCTCTGAGGCATACCCCTTTAGTACCTATTCAGTCTCAAAAATGGTTCACGTACCGCTAAATTCGCTCAGTAAAATTGCTCAGTGCCAAGAGGAGTGAGTATCTTCACATGTTTCCTGTTAATATTTTCTAGGTTAGCCTTTTTATTAGTAACATGTGATTACCAGTATATAAAAATCTTCAAAAGTTTTGGCCCCCCTAGGATTCTCAAGAGATAGCATTCCATCTTCTGGAAATGAGATGACCATTTTCCTCTATTTTAAGTGCAATATCATTATTATTATGATTATCGATACAAACATAAGAGGAGAGGAAATAATTCCTATAAACTCAAACCGTAATACAAAAAAAAATGTCAAACATTAGTAAATCTTGCTATAAAATACCAAGAGTGGTGCTTCCACCGCATCTGGATTGAATGCTTCTGTTCAACGGAAATATCTTCTATTGCCACCAAGAGAGGTGCTTCCGCCGCCTCTTGATTGAACGCTTCTGATCAACGGAAATGTCTTCTATTGCCACCAAGAGAGGTGCTTCCGCCGCATCTGGATTGAATGCTTCTGTTCAACGGAAATACCTTCTATTGCCACCAAGGGAAGTTGCTTCCGCAATCCGCTGCCTCTTCATCGAACGCTTCTGTTCAACGGAAAAATCTTCTATTGCCCCTAAGAGAGGTGCTTCCGCCGCTGAAAACTGATTCACTTCAAATAAACCTGTAGTCTTCCGAATAAGAAACATGTTTCGCTTATTGTTTTCATTCAATTGAGAAGATAATGAAGATTCCACTCTCAAAAAATTGTCGTGTTGCATTCAACAAGTTTAGATTTGATGAGGGGGTGGCAAAGACTTTTGACGATGTGTGTATAAGGGTGAACCAGCATTGATCCTTTCATGATAATGTGACGTTTTTCGGTTGAATAAATCGGCGATTCTTACTAACACTAATTTATTTAGATACACATCCATATACAACTATTCGCATATACTACTACAATAATTAATTTCCACTATTACCTCAATTCATTTCCACAACTTATATCTACTTGATTTTACGGCACTGACCGCCGCTTACGTCGACACTTCTCTCCTCTGCGGCTTCCATTGTTTATATACCGCTCGATATACCGCTGGCATCTCTCTCTAGAATGGACTTGATCTCTATCTCTAACGAGCTCTCGGTGCGTCCGGTACCTTCTAGAAAGAAGCAGTGGCGTAGGGCTTGCTAGTTCCTCACAATAGGACTATGATTCAGAAAGGAGATTGTAATGAGTTTTTTTGAAATTGAGCAAGTAGAGTAAAAGAAAAACAGTATTTCTAGTCAATGGACCGCTGCCATTATAACATCAAGAAGTCAATTCTTCAAAAATATTTCAAAATGACATAATAATTTCCACTGCATAAAAACGCGAATAACAAGTGCAGCTCCTATCGCAGTCATTCAGGAAGAATCGATTACCACTTAAAATCCACGAAAACGTCTCATCCTTGGACCGTCTCCAATTCATTTACACGAGTCTCATCCGGCAATTGATTTTTATGGATAACACTGCAGCGATTCGATTCAGCGCCATTGCACACGTCCAAAACATTCACCAGTTGTTGTTATTTCTTTTTTCCGATACGTATGTTGGCACCACTTCTGGAACCTATGCGACTTTATTTTTATGTTTCCGTTTATGGATCCGAGGATGTTCTCAGTTCCTACTTTATGGAAATCGGGATGGGGTCTATTGACTCCATCGATTTCGCCTGCCGGTGTTTCCTCCTCGGGTTCCGTATCCGGGATTCAAATTTCACATGAGTTTAATGGGACGGAATTCATCATGAATATTCTAATTGGTTTCGATCATGGCCGGATGACTTTTTGATGAGTCTAATATTTGAGATTGTTTTCATTTGGGGGTCGATTTGAATTTTATGATCGGGGGAATTATGCACTTCAGGATATATGGCTCCTGAGGGATGGTTCAGTGCTTATTCTATTTTTTTTTCAATAAAAATGAACCTTAGAATATAGATAGAAGGAACGGAAAGTAAACAATTGATCGATCCTGAATACAAGAGAGATGGAAGTTAAGTGTCACCAATTACAATCGAGCTAGCCGATTTCGTGTCCGAGCTATAGACGCAGAGAATCCTGATTTGATTGTTGAATGCTTTATCAGAAATCCTTTTTTCATAACTTCACTATAGCTACTTCATTGAACTGAGAAAAACATTGACCGTTTTGAAGCACGAAAGAATCTTTATGAATAAATCACTTTGTAAGCTATTTTTGAGCATCAATTGATAATTTTGAAATTAATCAAATTATGTTTCGCTACTGCTATAGAGCATCATCAGATAAAGAGTGACGAATTCATCAGTTTCAAGGCGATTTTCGTTCCTCTTATTGATATTCAAAAAGTTAAACATTCTGTTAGTCAGAATTGGTGGGTAAATGATAATTCGTTATGAATAACATCAGATTTGGAAGGGCTGTAGAGCTTTAGGTTTATTTGTTCACAATATTTAACTTCAAAGCTTTATATGAAAGAGTTCTGCAATTTCAACGGAAGTTCCAAATGTCTTCCTTTGGATATATAACAAAATATATCTGCACCATATCATGCAAGGATATTTTGTCGTGTTTTCATTACTCTCGCATATTTTGCATGTGGCCGGATCTGATCCAATAATTTCTTCCTCTTGTTATATTCACTGTGGATATTTTCACATCACTCTTGACTGGTAAGGTTGTGGCATCTCTATAAAAAGGTCAATGAATCATAGGGAAACAACTGTTTTAGTGTCGAGATTTTTTGAGTTGATTCTATATCAATTTGATATCCTGAATTCAAATAACGTATTCATTTTCACCTATCAGCTCGAATTCGTAAGATATACAATTTGAGATAAATATAAGTTACATTATTTTAACTCAAAGCCGTAAGTATAGTAAACGAAAGTAGATACGAAATTTCTATTTTAATTGAACAAATTACAATATAATGTCGTATTTACAAGCAAAAAAACATTGAAAAAATCAAATGGACAACACTTCAGAAGCTTTTTTCTGCGACATTCTTGGATGTTTTTTGGAACAGTCTCTTTTTGAACTCCAGGAGTAATCTGCCATTATGTGCATGTCCCCTCTTTCTTGGTTCCATAACTTCAATATCTTGGTGAAATCTTTAACCTTGTTCCTCACTCATGTCTCCTGAATTTTCTGGAAAACGGTCTGAGTGGCTGTGTAAAAAGTTTATTTTCATACTCATTTTGCACCCTGAGGATCTGAAACTATTGAGCATCTTGTCAACCATTTCAACATAGTTTTGAGCTTCATGTTTACCTAGAAATTTTTTTACAAATGCAACAAATGATGCCCAAGCTTCTCGTTCAACTTGATTCATTGAGTTTATGGAAGCAGGATCCTTGATTTATTGTCTTATTTGTGGACTCTCGAATATCGCTGCTTTGAGTTTTTCTGTGCTCAACTGATGCAATTTTGCCCCTAAATATGTAAAGCATGACCCATCGAGAGCCTTTACACATTGCAAATTTTATATCGATTGAATCATGTAGTTTTGAAATATCAGGAATGAAATATTTGGGACGTCAAAATTTTAAAAACTTTTAGTGGGATTCTGCCCATTAAAGAACTGAATCTACCAATCTACTCTGAAAATTTTCTTGAACTCTCTTCGTCATTTCGATCAGGAGTTATCGTGTTTGGAGCAACAAATTCTTTATTAGTATAATAATAATAATATTCACTTCATTTAGCATAAGCTATTAAATACAATACAACATAATTATCAAATCAGAGAAAATTCTATCCTATTGATTTCCTATTTATATCACTCCACAACCACTTCAGCACATAGACGTTTAGTGAGTTAAGTTTCAGACATTGCGACGAAATACTCCCATCAACTAAAGACACAATCAACAAATATAACACACATTAGGGACAACACACTTCTCGAACTACATTCCCAAACCCAAACAATCAACAACTATCCACTAATGACACAATTTACCAACTCCGTCATAACCAAACAAAACAACAACGACGCACGAATCCATTACACGGGTCGATGTTATCTCTCACTCCTTATCGTCTACCCCCCCCCCCACCCCATACCATCCCAACAGAAACCGCTTAACAGCCCCGGGACGCTGCAATAAATCAGTACCCCATTCATCCAGAACCTGGAGATCGAAGAACATCTCTTCCTATCGGCCTCTCGGATCTTCACTTCTGCTCCCGTTTCCCGCGTCGTCTTCAGACGCGTAAACTTTCCGGCATTCACGAATTGGACCGTTCCGGCAGTTTGCCACCCATTTGCATATTCATTCGCGGTTTTTCTTTCATCAAAGTTACGGCCCGAACGAATAGAGGGCCAAATTAAACCAATCTCGCCGATTGTATCGTCATGAATGATATTCATTTGGCGCCCGTGCAATTATACCAGATTGGCAGTGCGCGTTTTTGCCAGAGGGGTTGATTGACCGGGAAGTGTTGGGAATTTGAGGAATCCGTCTGGCGAGGGGGAGATCGGTCTATTAGGATGATGAATTACCATCCGAAAGGGGGGAGTCTTATCCAGTTTTCTGGCGAAATTGGATAGGAGAGATGTTGGGTGTGTTTTATTAACTGGGAGCAAGGTAGAATTTCTCGGGAACTAGAGGGAGTGAAGACAGCTCAACACACTTGCCAGAAAAAAAGCATAAACTGTTTTCATCATCCCGGAACCTTTCTGTGGTATAGCCGAATGTACCTACAAACCTACAGAGTTTCAGGAGAAGGAAAAACAGAAAGAGAAACACTCTGACGGAATCTTCCTGGGTTGGATCATTTCAATAAGTTTCGATGAAACTTTGAATCTGGATCTTCGCAAGAATATGCTACACCTCCTCACTGGATTCCTCATAGGGAGTTGTCGTCTTAGGAAACTCCTCATGAGATGGGTATAGCAGAAAATGACGAGTGCAGATTCTGTGGGGAGGAGGAAGAAACTCCGGATCACCTGGTGACAGAATGCCTGGACATCACTAGCCAACGCAATAAGTGTTTTGGACAAGAAACTCGTAGAAATGAGGAATTTGCCTCCTTGAAGCCATATCAGGTACTGTAGTTCATTAGAACTCTGGAACTGGAAGGCGAGTTGTAGATCACTTCATGGAGAGAATTGATGAGGTCACAATATTTCAACAGGTCGCAGTGAAAGGGAATCTTTTCAATTACATCTTAATCTTGAAGATAGGTATTCTAGGTCGTAGATTGTAACTTGACACTGCATTTCTCCGATATGAATGATGCTTCTCTCTTGATGCGGTATTTATACTCTCTCCACTTTAGGTAGGCGAAGCTATGAGACTCATCCCTTTCACTTCTGGTAGATCTCGAGTTAAGACCTAATGCTGGTTACCAGGCTGTGTGCACTATTGAAAAGAATACTCTATTGAATGTCAGCTTCAACAAGTTTTGATCATCCACAGCATCTTCAATCAGCTTAATATGAAATGTCTACGTTTGACTATTTCACTTGGAGATTGATACTTCTGATCCGAAAACATAATCGAATATTCAATTCAACGAAGTCATGTTAGTACCATAACACAAGAAAGTCTGAAAAAATAAACTTAATATTTCGATTGAAAACGTTCGAATTCGAATCGTTTTAACTGATCCAGCCCTAGTCTCGAAGAACCAGATTAAAAATTTCAAATCAATATTCTTTTAGATGATGTTCTGGCTTCTTGAAGTGAATAGTGATAATAAATTATTTTTAAGCACGAATCTGAGATTCAATAACAATGATTTCAAGGAAAGATTAGCACTGGATTAGTGTTGTGATCACCATGTTTCCATTAATTTCAATTTGCAAGAATAGTTAGGACGATTTCTTGCCTCTTGGAAGCACCAGTTCAATTTAATGAATTCACCAAGTTGATAAATTCAGTAATTTTGTTGAACTATAAGGCACTGACGAGGAAAAATTGTATTATTGAATACAAAAATTCCGAAACGTACGTCTCTTTATATCAATTCAGTTATTCAATTTGTTAACCGTTTACTCAATCAGTACAGTTTTAGTTATTTTGAATTTTCTTTTGGTTGATTAATTATTTGGTCCTTTTTAGAATTGAAATTAGATTCCAAGACAAGAATAAACCGAATATATCATGAATATAGATATTATGTATTGTGAAGGAATAGACACAAAGTTGTCAATTTTTTTATATTTATATTGAATATCCTTCATGGAGTAGACTCACTAAACCTATTTTATTGATGAATATCATCATGTTGTTAAATCCTCAGGAGTGAAGATAGAGAAATAATTCATTTACGAGTTCCTTTCATTATCATTCAATTCCGTACTTTGGTAGAAGTAATTCTCTGATGAAATACTCGAAATGAGAATAAAAAGAATGAAATATTGTTTTCATCCAAAATCTAAAGATGGTCCTGCCGTAATCGTAACAACTGAATATTCAGGAATTTGAACCTGAAATATCAATTGAAAAATCTCTTCAAAATACCTCAAGTTGTCACCATTGAAAACTCCCCATAACATATGGAGAAATTTACACAAATGATGATAGAGAAAAAAATTACAGTCGTTAGAATTCTATGAAAAAAGTTTGTACGAGTATCGGAAAAGTTTCGAATAATTGAATTATACATTATTCCTCATAAAAATGGCAAGATTGATCAACGTAGATACAGAACGAATACGGAGAAATAACATCCCGAAGGCTTTCTCCCAAAAATATTTCACTGCCATCTGTCATGGGGATTCCAAGTTGAGATGAATGTGGAGCTCGTCTCGTGTTCCGTCTCTAACTTGGAAAAGAAAATATACCCAGACGAGGTCATTATACTTTCAGAATAATTTTTTATTGGCGAAGTTGGGAAACTCCAAATACATTATATCTATGCAGAGTTTTTTTCCTGTTTTTCCGCACTCTAGTTTCGAGATATATCATTTTAGTTCCGCGACCATTTGGATTATTGAAACAACCCGGAGTTTTTAGCTAACAGTGAAATACTGTAGTCACTTATATTCAGAAGTATCGAATTATGAGATTACTAGAGATTTATTTCGGAGAGGATAAGGACTATAATCTGGGTTTATAATGCAAGACTCAAGTTAAAAAAAGAATTATAATTCATTGTACCCTCAAATTATGGAATCTAATTTAGTAAAGTTAGCAATATGATGCTTGAGTGGCTTCATTTCTTCAGCATTAATCCTTAAAGCTTTTCCGCAACCCTTGAGAAATGTTGATATTGTTGTCAGTTCATGATGTTGAAGGTCACCTTTTTACTTGATCCTTTGTCTAGGAGAAATCTTAGCTCGAAATGCTATTGTTAATCCCTGATCAAAAGCAATAACGCATCGTTGATTCTGAACTTTGATTGGAAGTGTTGAAGCGGAATATACGCGTTGATATGTGACAGTGGAAGAAATATGGATTCCTCACAATGCTCCACAGTCGAAGACCGTCAGCTGAACAGAAAGCAGTCGGTGAAAACCATCCAAAGCGACAAAATTCCCAAACATCAACTGGCATTGTTATAGCATTCATATTTGGGACGTACCAACTTGCTTCCATTCCAAATGTTGCAAGAGGAAGAACTCAGAACGTCTCAGCTTTATTTCTCATTACAAACGAAATTTCGGATGATTCCTAAAAAATTCAATTGCTTGAATGGGTGATGGATAAAGCCATGCTTGGCATTACGAAAGAAAAAATCCTCAACTGAATCAAAGTCATGACTATAATGGAGAAGATGCCAGAGTTGAAGTGGCATCAGGTGGGTCATGTAGCAGGACTGAAGGACTAGAGGAGATGTCAGAAGACGCAGGATACAAAGCATTGCAAGGACTTTGTCCAGGAGTGTCTCAGGAGTGGACAAATGGAGACTGACAAAGAAGATGATATATTGTTCATTGGCTATCTTCACGAGAGTAAATACATCAACATTAAATATTATATAACGTTATAAAGTCGGCTGTGTACAAAAATTAAGAAGAAATGTTTTCAAATGGAAAAAAAACATTATTTTTTACCAAGACAACGAAATTTGCTGCAAATCGATGA
Source organism: Harmonia axyridis (assembly GCF_914767665.1). NCBI lineage: Eukaryota > Metazoa > Arthropoda > Insecta > Coleoptera > Coccinellidae > Harmonia > Harmonia axyridis. Next base: position 82,535,245 of record NC_059501.1, read on the forward strand.
CTATGGTTCATTTGTAAGAACTGCGCTGCAAACTGCTTGACCATCCAGTGCATTATTCAGATCTGACCCTCAAGTATTACTTACTTTTTTCAGACCACATAAAAATGCTCCAGAGAATGAAATCTGACTTCAATAAAGGAGTGATTGCTGAGGTTGAAGCTTTCTCTGAAAGCAACGACAAATCTTCCCGACGAAAAAGGATTGAGAAGATAGAAGAGGATTGAAGTATATCTTGAAGATAACTAAGTTGACGAATAAAGTCCAGATTTTAAGAAAAAAAATATGTTTTACAGATTAGGCTCGTTTCTTCATGAATCAACTGCTTTTTCCGATTATTATATTCATGACCAAATAAGGAGAAACTTTTGAATTAACAATTTTTCGTGAAGTAGTTGTAACTCACAAGTTTAACCGGTTACACAAAGAGTCTACCAGACACCAATCATAATATTTCCCACGGTCTCCAAACACTGAAAAGAGCAAGTTCGTCAAAATTATTACATAGCAAAATACATAGTCGTCAGAGTCGAGGAGACTCCCTGTCACCAGTTACGTATGTATCATAATTTAGATTCGAGTAAGTCTGATTCGCATAACATTTTGGATCTTCCAAGGAAAGGTATTTAAGATGGTTCGTCAAGTGAAAGAAAGTTTATATGGTTCGACAAAATATCTCACTCTCCAATAAACAGCAGTTGTACTGCTGTCATCTATGCACCACACCATAGCAATAAGTGAACAAACCAAAATACCTGAAAACATTGCTTGGAATAATTAAACGAAGAAGAAGATTGGTACATCAGACGAGAAGACTGCAAAATACAAAACCAATTTGCTTATAATGTTGCTGTGAATATTCTTCAACTGCTGTGTTGGTAGAAATGTGGAACCATGAATTCCTTCTGAACGAATGTTTGATATTTTCTTGTTTTTTTTTTTGTACTTTAAAATTTTATGTTTTCATGGAACTGACATCCTTTCCCTACAACTATTAATCGTTAAATACAAATTCTGTTCAAATTATGTTAAACTCACAAGTTTAAGCAAATTTTATGTTTAACTGAGCGATTAATCAACATACTCATACGACGAAGTGCCTCTTCAACCAACAATTTCGGCAGCTCATTATCCTACAGAATACGATAAAAACGTTACATAATAGAGACCTAATCCATCTCTCTCGCGACAGCATTAGCGTAATCGCGCCAGACAGAACGCCAACTACGATAGACGGCGTACCGTAAACACGATCGCGATCGTAAACTATGTTGCAGAGTAATCAGCATTAGCGTGTACACAAAGTTATGCACCATCAACTCTCTCTCGCAATCACCTCTCAGAGCCTTTGTCGACTCAAAGACGGCGAGATTTTACGTCCCCGGCCAGGTTTATTAACCGAGGGAATTATTTTTGAGCGGGCATAATTTCATCAAATAAACGCCGCGTCGTGATTAAGGCCGGACTGGCTGACGACGTCCCTTTTGGAAAATTTACTGCGAGTCGGCAGGGCCGGCGGAGTTCATCATGGCATCGTTTTTACGACGGCGACGACGTCATCGCCGTCATATTAAATTTCATGGAGTGCAGCTTAAGGAGGCGGCTAGACGAGAGGACTTGGGTCTTGCGGAAACTGTTGACTCGGCTTGAAATATTGATGAGGGATAGGTTGACAAATCGTTGGAGGTGTTGACGTGGCGTTGGATCGTGATGAAGCAGTTCCGAGAGATTGGTTTTTTCAGATAGTGAAAGGATCAAGATCGTTCTGATTTTTCTTTGAGAATCTTTGAATTTTCATATATTGGAATTTGATAAATATTATAAGGAAAATGTGAAAATGATATTAGGCCAGAAATTGTGTTTAATATAGCGAAAACCCAAGTTTTTTTGTTGATAATACAACTATCTTCGTCAACAGAGTCCCCTTCAAGGGTAACACATGTACTTCAACGCAACATTTACTTTTGAATATCTTTTCTCTAGAAAGATTGGTATTCGATTGAAGAATGGGCTTAAAAACCCGCAATCACTTCTCCATTAGAGCCGAATTTATTTACCCAGATTATTCCTCAGAGGCCAACAGATAATCAGTAATCAGAGCCAGATCTGGAGAATAACTTGGTTGTCATGTATTTGGTAGCGTGAAACTCGTTTGACACTTATACTGTTCGATTCGGTTAGGTGCGTATTCGATTCATTTTCGGTAGCGCCTGAAACGAATGAAAACTCTCCACAGACACTCGGTTAGTATAAGGATTGGTTTCACGACTGGACTTATGTAATCAGCCGCTCAATATCAATGTCAAGTGAATAAGACATTTCCAAATGTAAATTACAAAATTTAAAATGAGAAAATGAATATTAAATAATATTTTCCCTTGCCGAAAACGTGACCGAACCGAAACTAAACCGTATGTTTGTAAACGACCAATTGCTTTTGTGAACTGTGGACCCGAAAGGAAACCGAACTAAACCGATTCGTGTCGAGGGGGCTTTCGGTTCTATCAGTTATCTATTAGGTACCGAACACACATTGTATTACCGTTTCACACTTTTACGGCGGCTACCGAAAACGAATCGAATACGCACCGAACCGAATCGAACAGTATAAGTGTGAAACGAGTATAATTCTTTTCATTTTATTCTGTCTTTCTTCGATTTGCGATGAGGTTGTCCTGCTGGATGTGTATTCTGAAGCTTGGTAAAAAAAGTGGCATGACACCGGCATTTGTGCCAGGCTTCGGCATTAAAAGACGTTGAGGACACATTTCAAATATGACTAATTTCAATTCGAACTAGCTTTGAGTTGTAAACAGGTAGTATTAATGAATGGTAAATCAATTTCATATATAACTTGACAATGCTGAGGAATCCCCTCAATAGGTGATCGCTAGCTGGACAGAGCTGGAGAGTCACATATGATACTACTTCCTTGAATTACAATGAATGAAATATTCTTCACAGATAATGCTATAGACTACCCTGTGGTTTTTAATTCTCAAGAAGAAATAAATAAGCTTCTGAATAAAGTAGTTGAAAATATAGTGGTAATACGTGGTCTACCTATGTTGTACTGATATTATTGGATAAATGAACATCATGGTATCGAGAAATTTTGTGGTATTGATCTTTATTTTCTGAGAAACGAAAGCCATGAATATGGAGAAATAATATTCCAAAAAGTCGTCAGACCTCATTCATTCTTTTTGAAAAAACACTGTTAGGTTTCAAGAAGATCATCATGATTCGTGATCGAATCTGGTGTATAGAAATCCTCAATAGATTATTATGGAAATTTGAGGAGCTTTTAACGACTCGAGTCATAAAATACGACATTAAAATCAATTCTGAATTGGTTATTCAAATTGGGTAGCTTGAAGATAGCTCACTCTACTAACTCCATTCCATATCACTATGAAAATATCGCAGGCTGTCAGTATATCGACCGCATCCCTGAGAGTGCCACTATCAGTTTGCAATTCCAGCGAACATTCCGATGTTTATGTCTATCAATATGCCACCTGTTGCCGATCTCACGGATAGCCTGGAAGTATCGGCATTTGTGTCAATATCGGAGTCGAGCCTGAACTCTAGAATATGCCGTAATGATCTGTCAGTTTTGGAGATATGAATATGCATCAAGAAGGTTTTTTCTTACTGATGGATGTGAAATTATCCTCGGTTCTGAGAGGTTATTCTTGGAAGGAAGCATCGCTACTAGAAGAAGAACGATTGTTCAACGTCATTAGTTAAGAAGATGTTAAAGACTTAATGTAGATATAAATGAATCATTATTGCATTCCTTTCAACGCGAAATAAAATTTTTGGCATGCTAATTCCAGTGGAACAGAATTTTGTCCAAAGGTGTCATTGCCAAGGTTGAAGCTTCCTTCGAAAGCAATGAGGAATTTTTCTCTAGAAAAGTTACAGAACAGTTGGAGAAGCTTTGGAGTACATATTCATATATCCTCTTGAAGGAGACTATGATGACAAATAAGGTAGAATTTTGTGTTTTTGTGGCTTGAGCGTGGTATTGAAGAAAATAATAAATTCATTTAACTTGTAAAAAGAGCATGAAATTAACACCTGTTGGCTCCGAGTATTTCTGTGAGCTTGGAGAAGACCAATTTAAGGTAACGGTTGACTAATAGGAGTGCGACAATAGAATAAACCTTCTCGAGAAACATTTCTGTCTTGTTCAGACGGAGAAATCTGTGATGTTTTCTCCGAGCTATATCAGGATTCTCTTGAAACTGGCACGACCTGAGCTGATGGTGGAACTGCTGATAGGCCACTATCGATGCAAATATCTTTTGTACCGCATAAGTAAGTCATCTCATGAGATTTGCAGACTCTGTAGAGTGAAGGTAGAAACAGCCGGACATTTTTTGGTGTGCAGATGTCCGGGATTGACTGGCCTAAGAACCACTTACATTGAAAAGTCATTCCTTGATCTCACGAGGCAACAGCCAAGGTTCTTAGGGATGCTGCCGATTTCGTTAACACCATCGACAGCCTCCTCAGGTATATATGAATTGGTAGGAAAGAAAACTTAAGATTCCTATGATTACCTTTTCCCAGCCGCAATTACCCCGATTCAAAATATATATATATAGCTACCCATAATGTGGGTTAAAAAAAAAGCTTGTGTGTCTTTATATCCCATTTTCATGTATTCAAGTTGATATTTCAATCATTTACTTCGTCATTATCAAACACAACACGAAGTTTAGAGTCCGTCTTCTACTTCTGTCAAAAACCAACGGTTTCAAGTTACTGTGTTCTGATTGGACACGTCTTTTTACAAATTAGTGCACCCTCAACGCTGAAAGAAACGGTCAACGCCCAGCCGGACTTGTTAGGTCGCCGCGGGAGGCAAAACGTCATTAGCAGTCGAAACCCCCAGAGGGCCTTGGGTAAAAACACGGGATCCGTAAGTGAACGAAATTTTGGCCATTAGGGAAGTTTTGCGGCCGTCAAATCTCAGGACTCCGAGGCCGATGGCCGGTGGCGGCCGGCGGAACTGCCCCTCCGAGGCCCAAGACCCTACCTGGCAGGGAAAACGACGGCTCGACCCTGGGAACTGAAGTTTTTTACGTTCTTGTTCGGGGTGGAAACTGACGCGAACAAAAGTTGTTCTGTTTTCTTGGGACTATGGGGTTTTTGGTCGATACAAAAACCAATTGAAGTTGGGCGATGGAAAGTTCGTCTTTTCATTGGGGCTGATTCGTCGAATCCAGTTTGTCAATGGTTAATGAAAAACTTGGAGAGAAAGTGCAAAACAAGTTATTTTTAAGAACTTAGCCGTTTTTTGATTAATTGCATTCTTTTTCATTCTCCCATGAACTCTTCGTGGTAGTTACGCAGATTCTGAGAAATTTCCTTAACAAGAATATTTTCTATTGTTCAATTGGGTGTCTATTAAGTTAAGTCGAGTCGTATCAGTATTTTTTTTTGTTATTCGGCTGAAATATTTCAGGGTTCCACATAAACATGAAATTTTGCATTTTACTCAGAAATGTTACTTATCTTTATGTAGAATGTCAACACGATCGCATCTGTTCTTTTCAATTCTCGATACGCGATCATTATAAAATTCTGCAGGGAGTTTCAAAATGTTCTTAATCTAAAAGAAAAATTTCAAATTGAAATCATATGAATATCAAAGTTATTCTTATGATATTCCTCCTTAATTTTCAATTTGTTAACGTTATAATCATTCAGATATCTAAACTGTATTTTTTGCTCAGACTGACTAGCAAGTGGTTTTTATTATTAGTGTTCCTTGAACGATACCTGATTTTAAATTAATCATCTGTAACGTTACCCAATTTGGATTGGATTTCATTTGATATTTGTCCAAGAAACATATTTAAATTTTAACTCTTTATGTTTCGATGTTATTGGGTCTCAATTTTTACATCTCTGTTACTCCCTATCACCTGAATTGTTCAGGGATTATTCCTTTAGGGTTTTTCAATAAGAGTTTAATTTTGAATGGCGCGCTATCTAAGCAGCTGTCACATTTGAAGCTGCCATCTTCTGACTCTTGAAGCTGTCACGTGCTGAGCTTCGGGTGATGGTCGGGCTGCTGACGAGGCACTGTCGGTACAAACATTTCATTGGTTTCTCCCAAAATATAAGTTTTTTTAATATCAACATGAAATCTCTTATGGAAAACCCTTGTAACGTTACAATTGCTCATCAGACTCTATAGATTATTTTCAGCCTTCTAAACACCAGATCTTAGCTGGAAGCTATAATACTCCAATACCCATTCAGCGAATTCGATGTATTGAAGGCAGGTATTACGCAGGTATTCTTTCAGTTTCAGGAACTAAAGTGATTTAACGTATGTACTTGTCCAACTTCTATATAACAAGGAATTACTTCTTCATATTTTTCAATCCCAAGAGAGGTTTCTGTAAGTAGTTAAAATCCCACGGGAGGTGCTAGAATCTCGACACACAGTTCTCGGCGATAAATCAAATTATTATTATTATTATTATTAAGCAAAATTACACAGTTGAAGTACATTAAACCTATAAACTCTAACTGAAAATTATCCATATTAAATTAAAATTTTTCAATATTAAATTAAACTAGTAATGTGTGAAATCTAAAACAAGGTACGTATCTTTCCTAAAGTCTGGAATTATTGAGAATCTTTCAGAAAATTCCCTCTTTTTCCTTCTCTAGATACGCGCATCCTTTGGCGCTTCTTCGGCGACCAATTGCATACGATGAATTGACAAATTACCGCGTCTTTGAAAATTCCAGTAGCGTAACATGAATTGAAGCCTGCAAAATCGTTGCACCCTTCACTTCTGTCGTTCACTCAGTCGTAGACTGAAAGCATTGACAAAGTTATTGCATAAAAGAATACAGGCATATTTTCAGGACATCGCTCCGGAATCGAAAACATTTCCTCTATACTGCGCGCTTCAAACACATACCGGACCTACAAAAAAGCGGATACGATACGCAAACATCAAACCGTGTCGTTCTATCGCAACTGCAATTTCGCATTCCCACTTTTCGGGACGCTCGCGTCGTCTGAACGAACGACAAGTCAATTCGCAAAGTACACAATCGAAAAATTTCCACCTGCTTCTACGGCGAACGAGAAATGCAAAATACGTGTGCGGTTGTCAGTTCGTTCTGTTCCGACCCCGAATGTTTTCTCTCTCCGGGACGTGAGTCGGTTTTTACCGTGTTGCGATTCGATACGAGGACGTCGTTCGGTTTACGCTTTTGCCGGCGCCGGTGGCATCGCGACGTATCAAATTGGGATTTGACGGCGTATAAAGAGTCACGTAGTGGACGCGGTCAATATAATGGGATGAGGTTGTATGAATGGGGATCTGCGAAACTATACGAGATAGGATTTCGCGAATGTTTCAGAATATTGACTGTGTTAGAGGCTTAACCCTAGATACTCAGAAACTTTCTATTCGATATATTTTTCGTACCAAAAATAATGTTTGGGATTTTCGAATATAGTGTGCGAACTATATTGTACTGACTCTGTCTGCTCACAGATGGCGCTACGCGATTTTCGCGCCACACTATTTCGGCCCCGGCGGATAAAAAAGGGGTTGTTGCAACGCAACAGGGTCACCTCTCCACGATGATGTGAGAGGGTGTGTCTTAGGCAGAGATCGTTGAATAATTTACCAGCGATCTCGGGACGAAATACCAAACTCTCGAGAGAGGACGCACCTCGTACTTGACTCGAGAAAAACTTGCCAAAGGTACAAAGGAAAATGAGAGATTCCTTGGATAATTTTAGGAATAAGAAGTCTTTCAAGTATCGGCCTGCAAACGCTTGCAAACCTTGCAGTCCTTTTTTGTGATTGATCCCCGTTAATCTGAAGAAAATTTCTGGAGAAAAGTAACAACTGAAAAATAAGAAAGAGGGCACGTGCTCGTATAAAGAAACACAGTTCATAAATATATTCTCTACGGCAATTTTGCGTTTAATTGCAATATAATTGATTCTTCACTTGTTGGATATACATTGCAACAGGAACTACGTGACAGTTATTCCATTGCCACTTTCAATTATTCTATAAAACAATTGCTTCACTACACAATAGCTTCTTTGAATATTAACATTTCTAATAACTGAAAATATCAGTTTTTCAAGAATGCTGAATATCTGAAGAAGCTACTGTGTAGCGAAACAATTGTTATATTGAATAAAACGAAAAGAAAATTTCAATCACAATCTGCTGAAACAAAACTAGTGCATGCATTCTAACGAAAACTTTTTTAGGGAATGAAAAAGGAATCGGGCAAGTTCTCAAGAAATTTTGTCATACATTATGTGGATGTTGCAGGCAAATTTATATGAGAAATTCACTTTACTTCTCTTCATATACCAACATTCAAATCATACTTATTCTCTCTTCTACAAATTCTAATACCGAATAGTTCTGCATTCTTTATACCTATTATAAATTTTCTCCTCTGATGAAAATAATCTTAAATTAGATCAACCCTGGTCAATGTAGGAAATATTTACGAAAAATTAAGAAAGATGAGAACAGAAGAATTGAAATATCTCGGAGACTGTTGATTTTCGTTCATGAATAAATATAGCTCAATCGACAGCATATGAGCGATACTAACACCTCCTTCAAGGTCCATGTCTGATTGGGAAACATGCTGTATATATTGCTTAAATCTCAGCAAATCTCATCTTATCTTGTTTTGTTACATAATCTACATACTCTACACCTCCGATCAGTTTTACCAGTACAAAATCTCCCCCCCCCTTTTCCAGAACAGAAGCACATTGATCCCAACCAATTTCACAAATCCCCACCCCTCCATAAATCCGATTCTGACGGTAACCGACCGGAAAAATTATCCCAATCGCAGCATTATGCATTAACTCGATCAGAAAGTGGATTAAACCCAGCAACATGTTAATCGATCCCCTCTCTTTCCTTCCTTGAACCCCCCCTCATCCCACATCCTCCATTATTTACGATCCCGAACAAGTTCCGACTGGATATCGACAAACCGGCCGCGACATGACGGAGGTCGTTTTCTGGAGTTGGGTCCCAATTTTTCCCGTTTTTTTTCCGACGTTTGAAGCCCTATTATTCCCGATGGCAGTGACGTAATCTGCGGCCAATCGGCCCCGTCGAAGAGTCTCGATGGTAACGCTGACGTTACACCGGTTTTGCGGACGTAATTGGTTCTAACCTGTATCTTGATGCCGCGCGGGATATATGGAGGTGGTTAATTGTTTCGGGTCTCCCGATTGGATTTTGATCGGCGGGGGGTGAGTAACGGCGATCTGATGGCAGGGGAGGAAGGTGAGTGTATACAGGTTGTCGGGAAACACGGATTGAGCGTAACTGAAGCGCTTGAACATATAACTTTGGTGAAACAACTGTGATCTTCGAATTTCGATCCGACTGAGCAATTTGGCTCGAGTCGCTGATGAATTATTCTAGGTCAGAATTGTTCAAAAATTCCTCTACCAAAATTTGCCTGCTTAAGGGTGTTGTTTTTCGAAGCTATAGAACTATAGCTATCAGCAAGATAATCTTGTGGCATTACATTTTAAATATGATTTCTGGCATATAACCGCCACGGCTGGCTCGGATGTAATCCAATCTGGACGTCCAATTTTCGGTGAATTTCTCCAACATTGGTGGCCGTATATCGGCAATAGCACGGCGAATGTTGTCTTTCAGATGGTCAAAGGTTTGTGGCTCATCCGCATAGACCAATGACTTTACATAGCCCCACAGAAAGTAGTCTAGCGGTGTTAAATCATAAGATCTTGAAGTCCAATTAACAGGTCCAAAACGTAAAATTAGGTGGTCACCAAACGTGTCTTTGAATAAATCGATTGTGGCACGAGCTGTGTGACATGTTGCGCCGTCTTATCGGAACTACAGCTCCCGGATATCATGGTTGTTCAATTCAGGAATGAAAAAGTTAGTAATCATGGCTCTTTACCGATCACCATTGACTGTAACGTTCTGGCCATCATCGTTTTTGAAGAAGTACGGACCAATGATTCCACCAGCCCATAAAACGCACCAAACAGTCAGTTTTTCTGGATGAAACGGTGTTTCGATATACACTTGAGGATAAGCTTCGCTACAAATGCGGCAGTTTTGTCTGTTGACGTAGCCATTCAACCAGAAGTGCGCTTTATCGCTAATGGACGTAGTGCGCGATACGTATTCCGCACAGAACCATTATTTTCGGAATGAAATTGCCCTATTTGCAAGCGTTGTTCAGGCGTAAGTCTATTCATGATTAATTGCCAAACCAAACTGAGAATAAATCATTCGAGAGCTGTTAAATTAGTCGCCATCTTGAACAGTAATACCAACTTAAAGTTATATACCTCGAAAAAAAAAACACCAGTTACATATGGAAAATGAAGATGGCTAATTTGTTTACCCTTAAACAGGGTCCGATGAAATCTCTGAATTATCTTTTATGACCTTCGAATCCTAATTCTTCATTCCAAAGAAAATAACTGTTTATAGTTTTGCTCAGTAAACATTTTATTCTAAATCACCTTATAGAGTAGTACCACATCGGACTCTTCAGTGCAGTCAAGTGATCATTGAAATATTTATCATTTTAGTAATCAGAAAGGGTTTTTTTCATTGAATAATCTGGATTTTACGTTGGATGTGGTTCGTAATTTGTGATTTCTCAGGATGAATAAGGAATTATATTATATTTCAGATGAGTCTGTTGATGCGAAAAACCAAAAGAATGACCATCTGCTTGTTTTATGGAGGAGAAATCAGTCGCAAATAATGAATTATATATTATGTTCATCATGATTATTCCAAATTGCGAGAGAATTGTACCATGAGTAGAATTTCTTTGAACGATTCGGTTTTTTGAACTACTTACGATTCCGGTTGAATAGACGGTACTTTTTGTTTACCAGTTGCAAGGCCAAAGGCATCAGTAAATGGTTTTTTCGACGCCGACATTACTCATCGATGTCTGCGCAACGATTAATTCAGTAGAACCGAAATAAAAAAATATTGTTATATTTATCAGAAGAATTAATTATGACTCGAGTTGATACTTATAGTGATTAAAATTGATTGGTGTTTTATTTTGTATATTAGTGGATTCCATTGAAGCAGAAACATTTTTTGCTACGAATGTAAAATATTATTATCGTTGTATAACTCAATATCTCATTTTGTGTGATAGCCGATGGGGTGAGTTATCTAAAATTCAAATATTTAGCTCTCACTCGAACGAAATCTTCTGATCTGAAAGTCATTATTCGTTTCAGATAACGAGAGGTTTTAGGATTATTATTAAAAAAATTTATTCCATATCCTCCTCACATTGAAGGTTAGGAACAAAAGCATGACGTCAAAGTTATAGAGTCGATAAACAACTTTTATAACCTTGTGAAATGCTGTCTCCACTTCCACGTATTCGTTGAGTGCATTTTGAGCAATAAAAATCAATCACTCGTATCAGAAATTCTAGCTGAGCACTGAGTAATGCAGAATTTTATTTTCCGTTAGTTCATCTGAATACAAAGTAAACAGGAAGAAATTTGATAGATGGCCGCCTGGGTTATTCGATCTGTGGATATCACTGACGGTCTCGAATCCGTATAAAAGTAGGGAGTTGAAACGAGATGCTATTAGCTTCTATTTCGTGAAAAAAAATACCTGCTAAAATTTCGATGTAATGCTTCGAAATCATGATGCAGATAAAAGAGCACGACTGGATGAGAATAAAGTTTCTGAAGCATTGAAGAATATACTTATGTTTCAATCAAAGTCAAAAACTGATGTACCACGAAAATAAACATTCGAATTTAGATCGAAGAATAAAGGAAACCGTAAGCAGGCAACAACTTTGTTAAAAAATGTCAAAAAAAAAGGCAGAAGAAACCAATGGTAGCATTTGAGATGAGAAGAATTAGCGAGTACTTTTTTTCCTTGTCACATATTAACGTTAACTGAAAGGAGCATGACTTATATGTGCATTACATTATACAACAGAATATAACACGTTTCGTAAGAGACTTTATGCACTTATTACCGAATCAGAACCTTATGATTTACTGGAATTCAAGGAAGCATGCCAAAGATCTCATTAATGTTTGAAATAATTTTCAGATCTGTCTGACTTAGTTTCGTTTTTCTGCCATGTTGATGATAATTCTGAAATAGTTATTTATAATACACGTGCATAAGGCATTGATATTCTTCCACGAGTCCAAAATTCAAAAACGAGCCACGAAGTGGCGAGTTTTTGAATGAACAAGTGGTAGAATGAGCCTTCTGTACGAGTATACTACATATTTCCTTTAATTCATTGCATTCTTATTGAAATTAATGAAATATTTCCATAAATATCATTCAGTGATTTTTGCATTGAAAAATGTTGGTTGGCAGAACTGATTTCTTTAAGGCAAATTGATGAATTGACAGATAAAGCCGTGGCGGGAAGTTCAGAGTACCAACATATAATAATAAAAAATAACCATGAAAACTGTGCGTTCCTGATATATTTTCGCACGATTTTGTTCTACAAGATGTGGAAGAATGAACGGAATAACCACAGAATTAGAGAAATGAATATTTTTGTTGACCCGAATCTACTTTGAAAATTTCATGTTTCTGTTATTTTTTATTCAAGAGTTGACGTATTTACAGTCCTATTAACATACATAATAAATTTTCTCTAATTCTGTGGTTATTCCGTTCATTCTTCCACATCTTGTAGAATAAAATCGTGCGAGAATATATCAGAAACGCACAGTTTTCATGGTTATATTTTATTATTATATGTTGGTACTCCGAACTTTCCGCAACGGCTTTATCTGTCAATTCATCAATTTGCCTTAAAGAAATCAGTTCTGCCAACCAACATTTTTCAATGCAAAAATCACTAAATTATATTCATGGAAATATTTCATTAATTTTAATGAGAATGCAATGAATTAGAGAAAATAATGTATAATACTTGTACAGAAGGCTCATTCTACCACTCGTTCATTCTAAAACTCGCCATTTCGTGGCTCGTTTTCGAATTTTGAACTCTTGGAAGAATATCAATGCCTTCTGCACTTGTATTATAAATAACTATTATAATACAAGTGCAGAAGGCATGATATTCTTCCACGAGTTCAAAATTCAAAAACGAGCCACGAAGTGGCGAGTTTTTGAATGAACGAGTGGTAGAATGAACCTTCTGTACGAGTATCATACATTATTTTCTCTGATTCATTGCATTCTTAATGAAATTAATGAAATATTTCCATAAATATCATTTAGTGATTTTTGCATTGAAAAATATTGGTTGGCAGAACTGATTTCTTTAAGTCAAATTGATGAATTGACAGATGAAGCCGTGGCGGAAAGTTCGGAGTACCAACATATAATAATAAAATATAACCATGAAAACTATGCGTTCCTGATATATTCTCGCACGATTTTGTTCTACAAGATGCGGAAGAATTTTGTATTCGAGAGTTGACGTATTTACAGTCCTATTAACATACATAATAAATTTTTCAGAGTAGATTTTCATTTCTTCGGGCTATTTAAGGGAGAAAACAGAAAACGATCGTCAAAAAAAAGTGACGTTTTTTTTTTCTCCGAATTCTGAGAACACAATAGTAATTTACGTAACAAGTCCGGAAAATATGGTTTTTTTGGACGAATAGACAAAATTCCAGGACGAGCGTGAGCGAGTCCTGGAAGTCTGTGAGTCCAAAAAAACCATTTTCGGGCGTGTTGCGTACAATATTTTTTCGGCAACCATGTAAAATAACACTATCGCTGCTGCTTTCCATATTTTATTGCGATTGCGATCAAAAAACATGCAAATTTTTGACAACTAATTTCATATGAACTGTCAGCCGTTATCTCGGTTGCTATGGATTCTATGATTCTTTTCCGGCCTAGTCCGGGAAGTACGTACTTTCCGGACTAGGCCGGGAAATGCTACTTTCTCAGAGAAGAAGCGTCCGGGAAGTGAGCACTTCCCGGACGGTTGCCGAAAAAAGAATTTACTACAAAAGCTTCTAATATTCTCATGACTGAAGCCTTAGCTATGAGCTTTGAGTTCTCAACACGGACACTTAGATTCCAAATGGACCGTCAGGACCGTCTCATTAATGTCACCAACAGTAACATCTGCACATTCCTCCCGACTAAATTGTAACAGTTTCCTCTATAAATCTTCGTCCTTCACACTAGTTAATTTCGTTCCGAAATTAATAATTGTGAATGTTCCGCAGTAGCAGTTCCTTTAATGAGAAATCCGGAGGAGAAATATCCTCTGCGCCACGTTCGTTGTCCTAATAGAGGTCCGAAGTTTACCCAGGGCGAAGTCTCCTAATTGGAAACAATCCTGGGAGGCGCAGAAATTCGAAGATTCGGCCGCCAAAATGCGGATTTAATAATTGCGAGAGATCTGGTCTGTGCGATGGACCGGAACATTCGATAAGATCACGAAACAAATGCCTGATTCATTGCGCAGCATCCGCCATTTCGCGTTAATTATAGTTGGAGAATGGTTTTCACTGGTGGCGATTTACGTTCGTTATATAATGGGGCGTTGTGATTAGGAACTGGAGATTCTGATCACTGGAAGTAACTGTGGAAAATAACGATTACTTCATTTCAATGTGGAACACTGCAAATTTGACATCGTATTTTTCTCGAAGGTAATCTAAAATCAATAGAAAAAAAAGGTTTATGAAGGAATTATTTCACGGTGGGCATGAACCCAGGTCCTCACCGTCAAAAATCAGTACGCTATTCCCTGAAGAATCAATAATGAATTCAAAAATTCATAACTTCTAAAACATAATGCAATAGGATTTCATGATAATGATTTAATATCATCGTAGCAATGTATAATCTCAATTTATATTATTGAGAAGTTAAGACATGAAATAACCTGTCACTCAATAAGTCCCAGGACTGGCGCATAGAGAAAGGTGCTAGCGAAATAATGGCATAATAAGTGTTAATCAGACTTCGCCCCATCGACAACAACGGTTAAATGTGCTCCAGGGAAATGATTCTGGCCCCAATGAACAAATAATTGCCAATATTGAAGATTATGTTAGAAGTGGAGAAAGTGAAATCTCTCTACAAAAATTGTAGTGGAAAGGTTATATGAGTGTAGGAGTATAGGTATAACTATTGAAGCTTACCTCATTGGTCAATACATTTTTATGATTGAAATGAGGTTAAGAATAAAGGTCTTCTAGATCAGCATTTGAGCGAATGAAGAAAGAAAAATCATATCCTTTGACATTGAGCTACGTCATCGAGGGATTAAATGCTATCTATAAAAACTGTGTTTTTTTATATAGGATGAAAACATAGATACCGAAGTTGGTGAATCGAAGCATTTGAAATGTCAGTCTTTCGAAGAATTCCCAAGATGTCTTGGACAGATGATGTGTCGAATAAGAGGGTGCTGGACAATGTTGATGCAAATAGAAAGCTATTAACATCTATTGACAAGTATTAATTGCTTTATATTATCATAAAGAGGAAAAAGGGAAAACAAATATGAACAGTATAGGAGACTGGAAAAATAGGAATGTCCGAACGAAAGTTCACAATGGCCGAAAGGGCGGAAAATTTGCAATTTGGTCGCCAATCTACTCAAGAAGGGACAAAAAAAAGTTTTAACAGTCGAGGTCTGGGACTCATTTCTAATTGTAATTTATAATTTACATATTATGGAAGAGTAATACAATATTGCCTTTAAGGAAATCGAAAAGCATATAGCATATAAAAATAATGACAACATGCTTGAAAGCCATTATCTTATGAATACCGAATCATGAAAGCACATAATCAGGAAAAGTTCATTGCATAGCAATGGATCAGAATGAAGGAATATCGTTTTTTTGTGGACTGAATCCACTCCGAGAAAGTAGTAATTCTTGAAGGATTTCAGAAAAGCGGATTCCAATGCTCACTTGACAGCGCTGAAGAGTTCGATATGGTACTACTATCTGAGGTGTATGTTGTTGGATATTATTATATGGATAATAGGGTACCGATCTATATACAATTACTGTTACATCTTAAATTGAACTATTCAGGAAAAGTGAAGGTGAAGATGATAGATGATCAGATCACTATATTAACATCTACATTTCAGTTCAGGGTTATTTCAGTATATCAGATATCTCATGAGCTCTACTCCAAGAGTCTGACCCTGAATAGTTTCAGAGAGCCGTACAGAATAATCTCCGGAATAGTTTCACTTTCAGCAAATACCTTCCATCCCAAACATCAAAAAGTTTCGAAATTAATTTCAATCATGTTTGATTATATCCAACGTTGGGCGTTGAAGACGACATCGCCTACGTCCTGGAAATGAATTCATCTCGAACTTGAAACCATTCAAAATCATATTTCACGGTTGAAATATCAATTATTCCACCCGTCTCGTAAGAACTTGTCCCAAAATACGTAACTGATATGGGGCCTAGATGAAAGTTATAACGAGTTTTATCTTGCTCGCCAAAACCGAGGTCGTCATCCAGGTGAACTTTATGATCGATATCTACCCACGCGATCCCTAGTCGTCGTTTCGATAAAACAAGGCATGCTTTTGGCTGTTTTCCGATGGAAAAATGCCGGAAAAATGCTTTTTCGTCGACGTATGCGGAATCCTGTTTTCGATGGAACAATACCTGGAATGCGGGAATACCTACGCATAAAGGGGAGTAATGTGTATTATTGTCTTCGAGGAGAAATGAAAGTGGAAACGTGCGAGTGACAGTAGCTTTCGTTGTACTACAGCTTTGCTTTTAGACCTATGTTTCGGGAGGAAATATCTTATTTTCTATCCGACTTTTTTTACACTTATTGGAAATTATATGCCTACCGATTCAATCTGTTGATATTTTCTTCGAATGAAATATGTTTCATGAATCAACGAAAAAAATTAATATAGAGATGAACGTTGATTTGAGACAACATGTTAAGAAAACGCTATTTTGAAAATAAAGGGTTTTACAACAAAATTTTCATTTTGAAATTGAAAAAAATTCTAGTATATTTCCAGAGTAATAAATGAATGTTTATTTGATTGTAAAAGAAAAAGGTTTGCCATCAATGATGGTAAACAATATCAGACAAATGGTTGCCACAGCTACGGTTGCAGCAACGTATATATTCTATGACCAATTCGCACATTCACAAATTGCATCTCTGAGATCTTGCATCAATTGTAGAGCATTGTGATTTGATACGCATCTCGATGATCAAATAAATGTCAATTAGAGAAATTTCACATTCAGAAAATTTTCCTTGCCAGATTGCAATTAATTGTTTCATTAATTTTGCGGCACATAGCGCCGTCTATTTGAAAAATAACGTTGTTCACATCAATATCCTCTAATTGGCTGAAGCCTGTAGTGTAGGTACGCGAAAACCCAGGTTGGTCGATTCTTTGTGGATCTTGGGTATTAGGCATTCTACAATCAACATTCCACCGTATTTTGAATGAAGATTTGGTTCTAAAGACTTCAAAAGTTCAGTAAACACAAGCTGTCATCTTGTAACATTAGATTATCAAAAACTACGCTATTACGTGAAATGCAACGACATACGTTTGAACAACGCTTTCAAATGATTAAAATTCACTTCAAATTTTTGTAGTAACAGTTCACAAAACAAAAACACTTTTGGGTCGTCGTAAAGCCAACTAAGTGACCAGAATTGTCGTGTTTGGGCTCATAAAATCGAAGAATGATTATTGAAAACACCCTACATCCTCAACGTGTCACTGTTTGTTACCTTTTTGGGCTGATGGTGCAAGTGTCACGATAAATGGATTGCGCTACCAAGCTATGAATAATAATATCTAATATAATAAGAAGAACCAAAAAAAATAATAAATGTTATATTTTCTATTCTATACCACATTGAATCATCACAATAAATTGAACGATAAAAAAGAATCAAATCGAAATTTTTAAGCCAAAGAGTACGTATTAGTCGTTTGTACATATTATAGAGAAAAACCTTACAAAATTTTAATATAATAGAAAAATACTCTTCCGAACCAATTCAAAACCACTAACTAATGATTTTTCAACACAACGAGTGATGAAAATTCATACAATTCACCTGTGTTTCTTTGATCTAGCATTTTTGAAGCGATCGATAAATTCCAACGAAAATAATTGAATGGTACATCCCAGTAATTAATTTATAGTCCTGTGTCCTCGCTCACAATTATTCCAACAACACGTATCCAATTCGGATTGGTACAATTTTGAAATATATGGAATACATTTCAGTGCCTTGATAATCACTGAAAATGCATAAGGTTTCGCCTCAATGAACACCATAATGAATATTGAAAATGTTCCATTCGATGATTGGAGCGATAATTAGTGAGGGAAAGAGGAAAAAATGAATTTCATTTTGGTCACAGCGTGCCTGATCGTAAATAAAATGGAATCGATGATACCGAAATAACCGTTGCATGAATTTGGGTGAAATATTCGAATGGATTGTGATGGCAACGAACGAAATTCTAGATAGAATTGAATTAATCATAAATGTAACAGATGAATTAAGAGGGCGTTTCGATGTTAAAAATCTTGATTGAAGCTACTAAAAAGCGAGTGCAAACGTATAAATCGATTGTGTGTCATGGAAAAGTCGAATTTCAATGTTAGCTATGAATAATATAATCCTGATGCCAAAAATTATATTGAGCTGAATTCCTAGATAAAACAATTTTACGTACGTACAGTTTGCTATCCCTGGACCTGATTGTATAGACCATATACCTTCTAAGATATGCACATAAGTACAACTCTATGTAAGTTAATGATGATACGCGTTGCACGTATCCTTATATTTCATTGCGTTAAGAAAACACACCGAATTCATGATTAATACTAGTTTTATACTTTCTATGTTTTTACATTCAATAAAATTGGATATTGTAAACTTGAGGATTGAATTTGTAAAAGAGTTTTGTTTGTTCATTCGTAATTTTTAAATCATTTCTGTTCACCGAATGGTGATGTACCCAGCTAGGGTAGGTCAATCGTTATACAGTAGAAGGAATGGTCAATTAATATTCTGTAGACTCATCAAAGGATATTTATTTCTTACCCCACACTGAACTGATCACAGATGATATCTCACATGATTTAATTCAAGAGTGTAAGCATCGAATGAATGAATCACAGAATACTACTGAATAAGATTTTTATTACTACTTCATGTGTCAAAATTATAAAGTTCATTCGATTTTCAAGAGTTGAGAGTCTTGCCTTTACATTTCAAATGTATAATTGTCATTTTGTCAATTGTAGGGAAAGGGTTATCATAATCTTTGTTTTTGCAAAGGTAGATAATCGCTTATTTTTGGTAAAATCCGTTCGATGTTCGTTGAATCTAGTTCTGAATGAATGTCCTGTCAATCTTATGTTGGTATTCTTCATTCTTCTTGTGTTCCATATCCGTGGGGTCAGAGGGTCGGCAAAAATCTAGGATATCCTGAATTCTGAGGCAGCCAAGGCCGTCAAGGTCTCCAGATTCAACTCCAGTCTACTTTTTTTGGTGTGGTTGCATGCCCCAAAAAATTTACATCCAGAACCTGAAAATTCAGAACAGCTAAGAATGAAAATATTCAACATAGAATGCTCGGTTATTGCATGGTTCAAGGAGCATATATTTTAGTTTATTGATTTCAATTTAATTTTTATATAGTTTTTGAATGATTTGCTTAGTTTTGAGAATAACAATTTTAATTTCTTCTTTAGGCTGAAATCTTATCAATATTCCAAATAATCGAATCTATGTTCAATCGTACCCTCGAATATAATAATGATCAACATAGTCGAATCTTTTTTTTTATTTTTTAGGTATTACAAATGAAGTTTGCCTTTATAGATTCAATTCTTAATTCCCTTCTTTCACTCAATCCGCAAGATGTCGAACTTCTAGTCGTGTGTTCATTGTCTAATTTCCTATATTCTTTAAACAAAGCAGTATGATCTGTGTGTCCACCATTTTCTTTTGTACATTGTATTGATCTTAATCACATGAGTAGATGAAATTGCACAAAAAACTCCTGCAACGAGCGCTCTTATTCATTTCGCAGATTGTAATCCAAATGGAATCATGTTCTTTTTTGTATTCTTTAACAGCTTTTTAATATTTCTTGAAAATACTATAGTTATTCCGAATATTATAAAAATACTATATTCATTGATTAAAACAAAATTCACTCTCATTTTCAACAGAATACTGACTCAAAATTTGAATAACCTATACCGAATCATTTAGAACACGTATACTCGTACCCCCTTCCCTCATAGCGATGTTGGAAAGGAAATTGTTGAAATGACCACAACATACTGAATTTTTAAACGAATAAAATCTTAGATTCGTTTCCTATATAAAAAAATTTCTCAAATCGATAGGTATCTTTGACACTTCTACATAACACTCCTCCTATCTCGACCGGCGCCTCCACCAATTTGCAAAATCTATTCATCATACTCACAGCTCCGAATAAAAAATCCCGTTGACTCCAAACTTCCGACGTGATAAATTAATCTTCTCGCCTATTGCATTCTCTCCGAGGAAAAAATGCAGCGTTGCATAATCCCCGACCTTTCCCGGTCCAATTCTGGAGGCGTCGAAGTTTTCTATGGCCCTCCGCAAGGTTCATTCAGTGGATCAGGGGAACTTTCGGATATCATATAACCGTTAAATAAATATCTCGATCCGGTTATACAAGTCCTGAGCTGCCCAGCAGACGTGACAGTAACTGGCGCTGCCGAATTTATGTCGGGAGATTTTATCGACTGTTCGGAAAATGCGAAAAGTTTGTTATGGAAGCTCGTTCATCATCCTCCCCCCGAATTAAGGTTTCCACGCGGAAATTGGAAAAGCCATATTCATGAATCGGGTATGCCGATGCCGATGTTTTCGGTTTTCTGACAGGTAGGTAACCGGAAAATTGTACTCGGTTTTTTTTGCGCACTACGTCATGGCTCTTTCTCTCGGTATTTATTAACATTTCAGTTGAATGAATACTGGGTGTTCATTTACTTAATTGCCATTCGATACTTTACGAACTCGGAAGCTTGAAAAATACATTGGATTGGATTGTTTTTTTTTGGAGCGAATGAAAAACAGGGAATTAATTTGCTGAAAAATAATTTCAGTATTATCAGAGGAAATGTAATACATTAGCATGAAGTAATAAACATAGATAGAGGGAGTAAATGTAATTTTTACATTTCCCTAACATGGTTAGATTACGTTGTCGGATTGTGATATATTTTCGAATCCACAATTTTACTATATCGTTATGCATGTATATTATATTGAATGAAATATATTTATTTTAGTGATTTTCGATCAAATACGCAAATTTGAATATTTAGAACCCGATATTTTTCCTAATTGTCGAATTGATAATAAGCAGAATATTCATTATTTTCTGTATCTACCTGCTTAAATCCAAGGTTTGGCAACTTTTGCTCTCCTAGTGTTAACGGTTGTTTCACGTCGTCTGGCCCGGTTAAAGTATGTTTTTTGAATTTCCGATATATTTAGGTGTCTATTTCGATATATTTTGAGTGAGAATGAAACGTTGATTCACTATGAGACATAAGAAGTGCGTTCTTTGTGAAGAAACGCGCGAATTGAGTGAAATATTGCATCACTGATATGTTTTCATTTCCGCGCGCTTCATGTCGAATTTGATAGTTCGGTTGGAAATAGAATTAGCTAACGGGGCATATGTTCCACCTATCTATGTTTATTACTCTGAGATTTCAAAGTATGAGTACCTGAAGATAAAAACCTCAGCAAAAACCCCATGTCCTCGTATAGGTTCACTGTTTGGTTTGTGTATCTGTTTACAGAATAATGATGGACGTTATTATGAACTGGGTTATCCATGTCATTGTTCGGTTCAGATTTAACAGTCCTGTTTCAATGACATTTGTCAAACGAAAATGTCGTTTATCTAATTTCATCTAGTGTGAAAATTGTGGTAATTTAGTAGTAGTAGTAGTAAGTTAGTGCATTACAGTATACGCTCAGGTCAATCCGAACGTATAATTGGTAAGACAGTGAAAAATTTAAACAAACTAGATCTGTTACTGATGTCTTAAAGCCCATACATCATCGTAATGCCCACTCAACCGAAAATATTGCTAAGAGCTTTTATTCATTCCTCGGCGCGTACAACATTTGGACCCCTTCTACGGCACGCTAAGGTGTATTTTGCACATGAATTTGCATCTACATCGCTATAAGGTTCAATTTCCACAAGAACAAGAGCAAGGTAACCATGGAATGCATTACATACAGCACATTTTACACTAGGTAGATTGAAAAAAAGGATAATTGTCACATACAGGCAGTAAAAATGCTCATGTCACGGATGAGACTATAACATACACAAAAATCTCTGTATGGTATGTATTTCGATCTAGTGGACTGATTAGCCTATAAATCTTTGAAAATGAAGAACGTATCAATCAAATAGTGAATTCTAGTCGCTATAGCTATATCAATGTTGATTTTTTTTTAAATCACAAAGTAGGAACCCCTTATAACTATTCTTTTTCCAATAACTTTGATTGAAAACACTGTCTAGTTCAATTGTCATCATTACGCAGAGCAAACTTTAGGTAAATACCTAATAAAATTTTCAGAAGAGGTTGCTGATTGTCGATGAAATTTTATCGCTAACAATTCTGAAAAGACGCTAATGAAATATCGAATTGAAGTTCAATCGTATAGTCCAGTAGAATCACGCCATTGTGTTGATCTCTCTGAGATTTAATGCAGTTTTTACGCTCAAATAGAGCAGCAAAAACGTGAAAGCGTACAATGCTCCTGTGTTCCATTTGATCTCGCATTTTCGAACCGATCGATGAATTCCAGGGGATTTAATTGAATGATATTGAAATGGCAATAAAGGGCCATTAGGCTATTAGGCAGGTAACCGTGTAACAGGTTACACGATGTTCCCATACACTACGGCAAAGCTATTTCTTTCATTTTTCGTCAACACTATGAGGAAATACATACATAAAGGGTGTTCCTTGGAGTCATGATAATATTTAGGGGATCGAGTTTTATACCTATTTCAATGAAAGAACCTTCGTTGTTTTTTTGAGTGTTTTTTTTTTGAAAATTCTAGTTAATTGCCTATAATCTCTGAAATAATCGGCCAACTGCAGTCATTTTCGTGATATTCAATCACGATATATCGAATCAATTGACCGAATACTATCAAATACTCATGTAGATTTTATTGATTTTTCGTATTTTTTAAGGTCTAGGTATCGCAAATTTGAGCAATATTTTTCGATATGAAAATTTTCGAATGAGTTGAAAATCAGGCTGATTAAAGATCGTTGAGTCCAACTCCGCTCACCGATTTCAAGTCCGTATCTTGAGCCCAAGAGATGTAGCAGCCCCAAGAAAATTAATAATTTTTTTTTTGAAAATTTCAGCTTATTGCCTATTATTTCTGAAATAATGGACAAATCGGCCAGCTATTTCGACATGAGAATTTTCGGATGAGTTCAAAATCAGGCTAATTGAGGATCGATAATTCCAACTCCGCTCATCGATTTTGCGTAGACCTCGAAGTTCAAGAAATTTGCAACTCGAAATTTTGGAAAATTCAAAAAAAATTTTAATTTCTATACAAGAATCGTTAGAAATTTTTGGATGAGTTCAAAATCAGGCTGATTAGGGATCATGAAGATCAACTCCGCTTTCCGCTATTTCGTTGACCTCAAAGTTTAAGTATTTTTCAACTGGAAATTTTGGAAAAATCAGTAAATATTTGAATTTCAATACAAGAATCGTTATATCTCCTGAAATATTTGTCACACACCCCTCAAATAACCACGTTTTTTATTGAACGAGCTATGACCTAAAACATGTTGAGATTTCAAGTCTGTATCTTGAGCCCATGATGTGCCAGCCTCAAGAGAATTGATACATTTTTTTTTTGAAAATTTTTGTTTATTGCCTGTAATTTCTGAAAAAATGTAATAATCGGCCAACAGCAAGCATTTCCGTGATTTTCGTCATCGAATCAATTGACAAGATACCATGGAATTCTCATGTAGGTTTTTTAAAATTTTTCTTGCAGGGCTCCTTTTCTTGCCCTGTTAATCTGAGAAATTGGTTGTTCTGGTATTTTCCACGGAATATTTTCAATTTTACAACTATCGTTATTCGCTAAAAACTGATTCACTTCTCGCGAACAAGAAGCATTTTCTTCTAATTTATTGTTTTCATTCAAGTTATAAGATACTAAGGATTCCACACACCAAAAATTGTCATGTTACATTCAACAAGTTGGAAGTTGATAGGGTGGGCCAAGACTTGGACGATGTGTGTTTTCAATCAGATTTCAATCGTAATG
The DNA here is from genome assembly GCF_914767665.1 of Harmonia axyridis. NCBI lineage: Eukaryota > Metazoa > Arthropoda > Insecta > Coleoptera > Coccinellidae > Harmonia > Harmonia axyridis. The sequence goes on from NC_059501.1 coordinate 82,559,686, forward strand.
TATTCACTCATCGAAGGAAAATTATTATACCATAAAGCACCCAATCAAAATGAATTGACAAAGAACGAAGAATCGATTGACACAATTCACAATGTAATATTTCTTGAAAACTGTTTCAGAGTAAGATATAATACCTTAAAGTGCTTGAGTACCGAAAGTTAACCGATTGGAAATCATGCCTACAAACTCGATTAGCCCTTCAAAAACACCATCGCATAAATCCAATCGTTAGCAATCGTTCATCAGATTATCGGTGTGGATATCACTGGATTTCATGCTCCCTCGAATTTTAAATGGGCAAATTATCAAAGCGTAGAGACATAAATAATGATTTCACCATTTGCGCCCAGCATATAATTTAAGCAATGTTTAATCCGACAATAAAACAGATATCCGATAATGGGATGTGACAAATTGATGACGTTATTGGTTACCCGCGGGGATTCAACAGTTTCGATATTGCGTCGAAGCTTGATATGCGGTTGGTTTCGGCTGAATAAGGTTATAACTGTCATGTGGCGTCATCTACCGGGTTATTGGAATATTAAATTTAACAAATAATTTAATGTTGATTGTTTGTGAGAGAGAATTTGGAATAATATTGATGCAATTTGATTTAATGAACTTCATTTTCAAGGTCCAAGTCGTTCAAGTATTTACCCAGAAATTGTGTGTTTTTTTTAAGGAAGGGGAAGATTAGATTTGTCTTCCTGGATCTGTAATAACGAAAATATTATCATTTCTTTTCGAATATTCTCCTTGAATTTTGTATGGTTCTAACTTGCGAAAAAATGTAGATTTTGCTCTAGTGAATTCTATTGTCGACCCTCAACTCGCTCAAATATTCATCCAAAACTTGTGTGGTTTTTTCAAGGCGAAGGAAGATTCAATGTGTCTTCCTGGATCTGTAACAATTGTAACGTTACAATTGCCCATGTGACTCTGAGACTGATTTCTAGGGGTGGTTTGGCTTATTTGGCAACGAAACTCCTACCTAGGTTTCTACAAATTCAATTAAATTAAAATATACAAAGATCGATCTTCTTTACTCTGAACAAATAATATTGAAATAAAAACTTAACTTAAACCAGTTTTTAATCAATTACGGTGCTATAAGGAAGGAACCTCTTCTGAAGATTATTTTCAGCCTTCTTAACACCAGATCTCAGCAGGAAACTATAGTAATTCCCATTCAGCGAAGTTGATGTAATAACTCCAGGTATTACGCAGGTATTCTCTTAGTTTCAGCAACTAAAGGGGTTTTACGTTCGTACTATTCCAATTTCTATATCAAGGAAGTTCTTCTTTACAATATTTCAAACCTAATAGAGATTTCAATTGTTTAATCCCAAGGGAGGTTTTACTTCTTGATATTTTTCAATCCCAATAGAGGTTTATGTTGTTCCAATCCCACGGGAGGTGCTTTGGGAAAATGGACAACGATATTAGAATATGTTAACCTGAATTTGCAACTCCTTCTCGGATTTCTCAACAAGAAATTATAAAGAAATAATAAAATTCATCATGAAATAAACCTGAGAAGGAGTTTCGTTGAAATTATTCCAGACAAAAAGAATTCTAAAAAACTCTAAAAAAAACCTATTGTTTTGAAATTAATCAATTCCTTCTGGTGAGATTATTACTTGCTGAACGAAAATATTCATGCCAACACTTACCGAGAATTTCGATACAATTCTTGCCGATAAATTGAATTCTAAATCTCAAATCAAACTAGTAATGGCTGAGATCTAAAACAAGGCACCTATATTTCCTGAAGTCTCGATAATAATTGAAAATGTTTAAGAAAATCCTCTCTGTTTTTTTCTACGTGCATCCGTTGGCGTTTCATTGGTGACCAATCACACACGACGAATCGACAAATTACCGCGTAGCGTAACATGAATTGAAGCATGCAGAATCGTTGCAAAATGGAAATATTCTTATTATTTTGAATTGTTAACCTATCTTCTGGTATTTATGTCGGATCGATTAAAATTGTTAATTTTTTGTTGCAGGAATGTGCAAATCCCAGATGGAAGACGACAATTCCAACGATGTAGACAACGAAGCAGATGTGGAACCGATGATAATCGATAGGGGACCTTATTTCGAAAGAAGTGTCACGAAAAATGTGACGGCTCTAGTTGGGAAAAGTGCTTATTTGTACTGTAGAGTTAGAAATTTGGGAAACAGAACGGTAAGTACGTTCAGCGGCTTAACACAGGGTCGCCATAAAAAGTAGCACTTCTCCTTATGAATTATACAGTGTGTAACTGAATAAGTGTAAAACATATGAGGAGGTGATTCCTCATCGAAAAAACGATAGGATCTTTCATATAAATAAATTTCCTGGAGCATCCCTTATTAAGATACAGCCCCCTAAAGGGAGTACATAAAATTTGTATAACAATTTTTTTCACAAGCACTAAAAAAGTTACAGTATTGAAATCAACCTGACGTTTTATACCACAAAGAAATCACTTAGCCACTAATTTATTTGTTCTACACCATGGTTGTAAGGGGTGGAAAACGCAACCCCTAAAATTCATTTCCAATGTAACTTTTTGTCTTATTATTTGTTCAACATTTAAGAAATTTTTTCTGATAGCGTTTTTAATTCTAAACAGAAAATGTCCTTTGAGTTTCTTGCCCAAAATAAATCAGTTCATTATTTTACGAACAACTACATTGTCACTATCGCTAATAGCGACCTACTAGATAGATTAGTTTCGTATTTTCGCATTAATGACGATGTATCTCTCTAGTTGTTAGTAAAATAATTTTTTGCTGCGAACTGGTTTATTTTGGGCAAAAAAACCCGAGAAACATTTTTTGTTCAGAATGAAACAGGCTATCGGAAATGAATTTTTAAATGGTGAACAAATAATAAGACGAAAAGTTGAATTGAAATAAATTTTAGGTGTTGCGTTTTCCACTCCTTACAACCATGGGGTGAACCGAATTAATTACTGGCTGAGTGTCTTTTTGTGTGGTTGTTGAATTGACTTTTAAACTTTGATGAAAACGATGTGATAGCTTTGTTTTATTTGTAATGATCACAAATAAATGTATCAATTTCTCTTTATATTCGCGATCTCAACTGTGGCGTTCTAGATGCAAACTTGAATTTTGTAGCTCATTTTTTTCGGCAATTATAATGTTCACATTTGAATGGACAAAACGAAGAAAATACGACAAAGAATTCTTCATCAGTAAGTCAAACCATATCGTTGGAATACAGACATCTCAAAAAAACGATTCGACGATTTTTTCGGCGAACGAGCGTACAAAAAACACACCCACACCCCCTAAAAATATACCGTATCACGAAACAATAACGCGAATTCGTCAGCGTCCCCCATTCGCACAATATCGACTCGTAATTGACAAAACGTCTCAATCATAGCCGACGCAAGAATCGAACCCCTGCTTACGCCACCCTCCCCGCCTCCCCCGTCCGATCAACCGGAGAGAAACGTAGAAAAGAGATTTTTTCCGCCCGTATCTCCGAAGATTCAATGGAAGGCCCGTTAAGTGCTGGCCTTTGTACGCTGAAAAGCAATCCGAAAAAACACACTTCGCACGTCAATGGATCCGTTCGAAAACGAATCGAACAACCGAATCGGACTGAAAGAAACCGAACGATAAATTCCCCCGTTTTTTTTCTCTTCTGCCGGGCTATTGTGGACGAACGAGGCGAGAAGGAGCGTTTCCAGAGCCACTTCGTCTGAAACAATCAACGGGGAACGGGGAGGATAATAGAAATTGACATCGGAGAAATTACCGCCAGTGCATGTAAGAAGGATCCGGTTCTGCTCAGAGGGTCCATTGTTTTGTGCGCGGAGATGATTGGGACGAGGTTTGGTTTCTGAGGATGGAGTGTGTTGTTTGTAGTTTTGTGGGATGCAATTTGGTGGCGATAATTGTAGAGGTTTCGGGTTTACAAATTGAAAAGAAGGCGTATATCGAAAATACGAGGCGAGTATTTAAAGTAAGGTCTCCAAGGCCATTGTATCGCCGCAAGTAGCGCTAAATAAAATCCGGAAATAATGTTGTATACGTAAGGCCCCTCTCCACCAATCGACACCTGACGGAGCTCATTAGGACGCTCAGTCTTGACGTAGCAGTCATTTACAATGGAAGTGCCAGTTGTCGCTCCCACCAGGTGCGAGTTACGTTCAGTTATTAAATTTTTGCACTAAAAAAAACTCCACATATAGAAATTCATCGTCAATTGGAAGAAATGTATGGTGAGAAATGTATGGACGTGAAAAACGTTCGAAAATGGTGTAAAGAATTTTCTGCTGGCCGACTAAACGTTCACGACGAGGAGCGCAGCGGCAGGCCGTCACACTCGGACGAAACAGTGCGGAAAGTTTTGAGGCGCTTGTGCTGAAGGATCGCAGGTTGACTCTCAATGAGTTGGCCGAAAAACTCCAAGAAATGTGCAGTAGAGACTCTGTTCATTCACTTTTGGTGAATAACCTGCAATACCAAGCGAGCGGTCATCTCGTTCTTGCGCGAGGCTGCGGGATCGTGGTTCGAGGAGGGGATACAGAAGTTTGTCGTACGAATGAGGAGGCTTATTGATGTGAATGGCGATTACGTCGACAAAAAGCTTAGATTTCAAGATTTACAGCAATGTACAAAACTTAGTAAATAAATGTTATTTAATGTGAAAAAATAAATTAAGGCCTTACTTTAAATACACTCCTCGTACTATGTCACTCGATAAGTTACGGATCTAGCGCACAAATGTCCACACATCGTAAAAAAGCTTGACCTCCCTTATCAACTCTCAACCTGTTGAATGTAACATGCAGACTTTTTGTGAGTGGAATCTTCACTATCTCATCACTTAAACGAGGAAAATGAACCAGCAAAAAATGTTTCTTGTTAGGGAGAATTCAGTAGTACTCGGATTTGATCAGTGTTCAGCGAATAACGAGAGTTGTAACATCAACATCATTTTCCTTGGAAAATGCCGGACATCCAATTTCAAGGTTTGACTGGGCAAGAATAGTAGCCCTTCATCAACTAGCTTTTTCAAACTACCAGATTGCGCAACGTTTGAATACTGCGCGGACTTTAGTGAGGCTCATAGTGGCCCACTTCCTGGAAACCGGCAGAAGTGTTGCCCGGAAATAGGTGTCTGGTCGACCCAGAGCAACATCTGCAAAGGAAGACTATTATATCGCAAATTTTACTCGAAGGAATCGAATGGTATCTATAACAGCCCTTTGAAGTCGTTTTTGGAAGATCTATAGATAGGTAGTCTCAACTAGTACCATGAAGAGATGGAGACCTTTAAGAGTACCTAGGCTATTACCTGGACACAGAGCTACCCATCGGCAATGGGCAGAACACCAAGACTGGCTCTTACCAAAATGGCGCAACGTACTTTTTTCGGACGAGTCACGATTCGGTTTACAAAATGATAGTTGACGAGAAAGGGTTTGAAGAGGTCCAGGCAGACTAGAGCGGCTCAATTTTGCCCTGAAAGTTGTGCCCTTTCAAGACGTTTCAATAATGTGCTGAAGGGGTACGATGTTTGGTCATATTATCCCTAGTATTATCGTTGAACGAACAATAACTAGAGTCATCTACGTAGAAAACATCACCGAACCAATCAATTTTTCTCTTGTCAACGAATTTGGGGATGATTTTATTTATCTGGATAATAACTCACCACCCCACCATACACGAAGGGTTCAAAACATACTTCAAGAGAACAATATCCTGAGAATAAATTGGCTAGCAAACTCACCACCAATTCTAATTGAGCTACCTATGGGATTATTTAGAGATGGCAATATCTAATCGGTAAAACCCACTTGTCAGGAATTGAGTTTAGCCCTTCAGAAAGAATGGAACGATATGCCTGAAAATTTCACTAATGATTTTACTCGTGGATGCCTGGGCTTACTGAGCTGTTGAATGGAAGAAGTGGTGGTCATACGGACTATTGAATTTGGATTTAGTTGTGGAATAACTAAAATTAATCGGAAATAAATAATCGATAAATTTATAGTTTTTATTATTCTTATTTTGACTCATAATGCATAACGCAAAAAGTAACAAACAAAGATTTTTCTATCAAATATATTGCAGTTGAAATACAGGAAAATATTCAACTCATTTCAAAAACATAGATAGTTCATTTCTTGGGAAACCTATGGTGGCCAAGACTTTTGAAGATGTGAGGTTTTATATAATATATTTTTTTGAGATAGAGCCATACGAAATATTATCAACTTCGAAAAGTGAAGCATGTTTAGATGAAATCTCAGTATTATGATAAAAAATGATAATAACAGGTCAAATAACCATTTTACATTAGCGGAGGAAATATATAAATATATTTCACTGTATGATACAAGAGTACAATTTAGACTCTGACTCCCCGTATAGATGTAGTGATTGGTTTGTGAGTTTATTTTATCAGCTGACAGAAATGTAAGGTTGTTTGAACTTTGAACTCGAAAGAAATAAAGTTGATATTGATATTGCATACATTACTGAAATGGCTGCTGAAAGTGCAACAAATAATGTTGCAGGTTGAATATTAGGTTTCATTGTTCCACGAAGATGATTGAGATGAGTTTTAGGTTTCGAAATATAGAAGTGTTGAAGTTATTGATCTGATCTAGCGGAACTTCTCCTAGAAAAAGTAGTTTCAACTAAAAATGCGCTAAGCGAACATTACATTGAAAAGCATCCGATACTCGGCATTTTTTCATTCTACTACAAAGGGTGTTGAGTGGTAAAAAAAAAAATTTGTGTCAAGAAGTATTTTATCCAATGACTTTGCACCCCTACAATTTCGCACCCTGAAAAGTGTCCGGTTTGCCGATCCTGGCGGCAGTTCTTTTTGTAGAAAGAATTGATAATAATGAACAAGTTTTTCGAAAATTTCGCTTATTGATGAATAATGAATTCGATTCAAAATAATACCGAGCTACAAACTCTTCAAAATGAGCAGAATACGGGGTACAATTATTGTAAATAATTTCAAGGGAACTTTTCATACCGTTTTCCACCAACTACAAATTCAAATATAATGCGGAACGGTTTTCAACTTGCTCAAATTCTCGCTCCAGTTCTTCATTCCATCTCTGCCGCTTGAAAGCCGAATAAATTATTCATTCAACACTTCATTATAACTCCAACAGTATCAAAAAATCTTGTTGTACTTTCGAAACCGAGCAGTCTCGTTCTCTTACCCAACTATTTGCTCGACTTGACAATAAGAAAGGCAAAATTTCTCTTTCGGAACTCCCTTCCTACACACCAGGACCAATCTTTTGTTTGACTTTGGCAACTTTTTTAATTTTTTCGCCAGCCCTGTCGACTCACAGTCAGCCAATGGAAGTTCAATCGGGATGCCAACATTGCGAAATCTGGGGTCGTGTCTCTTTGAATTATTCTTCTTCTTCCCCTAATTCACTCAGCATTCGGATATTTGAGGAGATGTGGACGAGGTGGAGATAAGAATATGCAGGATGCTGACACCGCCTGCTCTCGTTGGAAATTTTGGTGATGTGATGGAGGGATGAAGGGTTGAACGTCAGAGGTCTGAGGAATATTTGGGGTAGAATGTTGAGAGGGATACGATGATAACGGTCGATGAAATATTTGGAGCTTATCGTCCTATTTCGTTGAGAAATATTCGCTTTGTGGAGTGGATTGACTGAAACATGATGCGAAAATCAGTGAGGGATTTTGAAATGCCAATATTGATAGTGACAAATTTTTGTATACCTTTTCGATAATAATGAAATACTTGTCACTGATAACGAGTTGAAGAATATCCCTTTTTAATTTTTCTCTCTATTACTATCTCCCCTTAGTAAGGGGTGTTTTTTTAAGAGCTATAGAACATTAAATTGCAATGGAACAAGGATTATTCGATTGACAAGAATTTTATTTATCCGCAAGATAATCTTGTGGCATTACATTTCAAATATGATTTCTGGCATATGACCGCCACGGCTGGCTCGAATGTAGTCCAATCTGGACGTCCAATTTTCGATGACTTTTTCCAACATTTGTGGCGTATATCGGCAATAACACGGCGAATGTTGTCTTCCAAATGATCAAGGGTTTGTGGCTTATCCGCATAGACCAATGACTTCACATAGCCCCACAGAAAGTAGCATAGCGGTGTTAAATCACAAGATCTTGGAGGCCAATTCACAGGTCCAGAACGTGAAATTAGGCGGTCACCAAACGTGTCTTTCAATAAATCGATTGTGGCACGAGCTGTGTGACATGTTGCGCCGTCTTGTTGGAACCACAGCTCCTGGACATCATGGTTGTTCGATTCAGGAATGAAAAAGTTAGTAATCATGGCTCTATACCGATCACCATTGACTCTAACGTTCTGGAGATCATCGTTTTTGATGAAGTACGTACCAATGATTCCACCAGCCCATAAAGCGCACCAAACAGTCAGTTTTTCTGGATACAACGGTGTTTCGACATATACTTGAGGATTAGCTTCACTCCGAATGCGGCAGTTTTCTTTGTTGACGTAGCCATTCAACCAGAAGTACGCTTCATCGCTAAACAAAATAAAATGGACGTAGTGCGCGATACGTATTCCGCACAGAACCATTATTTTCGAAATAAAATTGCACTATTTGCAAGCGTTGTCCAGGAGTGAGTCTATTCATGTTAAATTGCCAAACCAAACTGAGAATAAACCACTTGACAGCTGTTAAATCGGTAGCCATCTTGAACAGTAATGCCAACTTAAAATTATATACCTCGAAAAAACACACCCGTTACTTCGGAAGCTGGCGTTGGAAGTATCCATTCCCTACACCCCTTCAAAGCAATCAATTCAGCTTCAGAGTTGGATCAAAAAATTCCAGATGACTGACGTAAACAATGTATTATGTATTCATGTAAAAAGTTTGCACAATTTGAGGAAATTTGCCAACCTGATGTATTCCACTAGTTCCCTACAACAAATCCTATTTAAATATTAAAGGAAATAGCGCCAACTTTCAAAATGTTGTGGACGGCATTCAACATATTTCCGTAAAGTTGTTGTTTCGTATTTTATCTTTGATCTAGGCTTGTTCATATTCACATCTGTTTCTGAATCAAGAATTTATATTCAAAATCTTCAATATCATTCAAATTTTCTATATACTAACTGACAAAGAAACGGCAACACCCAAAAGGAGCTGTTATGGTAAAACATAGATAGTATAGTAAGGAGTATATGATTGACATTTGGAGAAAAAAACGAAGGGTTTTTTTCAATGAATTTATTAATAATGTGTTTGTCCACCGCGATTATTTATACACTCCCCAACACGCCCGGTGTTGATAAGATGGTCTATTTCTTCTTGAAAGAAACTATCCCAAGATATCTCTACTCCATGTCTCGGAGTCGCCAGAGTCCATGAGGGCTGAAGTAAATTTCCAAGCCTTCTAACCATGATGTCCCAAACATGCTCTATGGGCGAAGGTTGGGGGATCTAGGCGGCCATGGCAAAATATTCACATAGTTCGCTCCGAAAAAGTTCAAAACTAACTCTGGCATCGAGTTTGGAGCTCCTCGAACAGTTGGTTTGTTGTAAAATTTGAAAAACTTGCAAAACCGGCTACAATATTTAAGTACCAAAAATTGTTCACATGAAAAAAACCTTCGCGATATTTTTCTTCAAATTCAATCATTTACTGCCGGCCATACCATCTATGTTTTACCAGAAAAAAATTGAAATTTAAACATCTCCTTCTGGGTGTTGCATTTTCTTTGTCAGTTGTATACAGTCAGTTGTATAACTAATCACGGTAACATTCTTAGAATTCGCAAATGCTAATTGAACGTATCTTATTAATCAATATTGAGTGATTGGTTGATAAATGTTGTGATTTGTGCATTAGTGAATAATTTCTTTATTTTTTATAATTATTTACTCTTCTGAAGATTCAAAAAGCATTTAATTGAGATTATTTTAAGAAATCAACCTCAATTTTTATACTGAATGTAGCTTTTATCATAGAGCCATCACGTAAATTCTTCGTAGATAATCGAAAGAAGTGGGCAATCATCATATTCTCAGATCTTGGCAATCTATGAAACATTTGTAAGCGTATTATCAATTTTCCTTGGCACCAAATTCAAGGTAACATTCTCAGCAGCATTCGCCAACTCCGATGGTGTTCAAAAAGTCTGGTATATCCTATTATTTTGCGAATACTAATATCTTAAAATCATATGGAGCCCAATTCAAACGATGGGAAGTAAAAATGAGTTAGGAAGGGTGAGCACAAATACTCATTAGTGGATTAGCATTGCAAGAAGAAAAAGTACCTTCTTGAAATGGTGTGCTGAGAGCAAGACGAAAAAGGCGTTTTATCTATAGGCAAGATTTGGACTAACAAATCATCGCTCCAAATAACAAATGAGATATTATCTCCGTTTCTGGCATTAGATACGTTCCCTATCCAGACGTATCTTCAACCATACTGTATGATATCGTGATTCAAATATTGTGCAGAGTCGAAAACACAAACAGTTTACATTGAAGATGATCATAAATGAATAGCACTTAGTCTTAATATTTGGTCTTCCGAATTCTGACAAAAAAGCCTATTCGCACCTCGTCAACTTCCATCACACAATTCAGAGCACAAGGAAATCATGATTAAAGATCAAATCCCCCTGTTGTTTCAGCACTCTTAGGATAGGAAAGAACATGGGATGAAGTTATAACGCGTGTCGTAAAAATCCTGTGGAAATGGATTCAATCCTCTGTGGGAAAATTCTGTTACCCTCCACTTTTCAGATTGCCTCATAAAAAGTCTATTAACGCGGCAGATCTGGTACTTTGCGGATCACCTAAAGGAAACACCTTTCAAGGAAACACTTCAGGAATGCCGAACGTCCATTTTCTTTGCCTGTATTATCTCGGCGAGGAGATGTAGTCGGGTGTTCACAGATGGGACCGTTCTCGGATGAAATATTTCCTTTGAATGACGCTAGAGCTAATTTTCTAATTCTAATTCTTTATTGACATTACAAAGAATGTATGGAACAAGTCATATATAATGAAGTACAAAAGAATAAGCTATTTCTAAGAAAGAATTCACACAAACATATAATTTTAATAATAAAATAATAAATTTCAATACTGATATGGGATTGAAAGGGAGTTACAACAGGTTTTAAGATCGAAATAATATTTTTCAAATTTGGGAAGGCACTGAGGTGAAGTCAGGAGCTTTTGAGCACTCATTCATCGATTGACCAATGGTGGTGAAACGCACGCAATTCCAAAAAAACAGAAAAGTCATTTTACCTAATGAATAAAGTACATATGCGTACGTACAAGTTTGCTTGCGCCGTTTTTTTCCGAAATTCGAGGCTGTATTGTAGATAACTGGTCATACATTTATGATTCTAAGTATTGTTCATCGCTGGCCACTATTTTCTTCCATCTTTCCGGCAGAATTCGAATCTCGCATTGAAAAAACAGGTAATCTTCTTGAAGCGATTCACGAATCTATCCAATTTTTCACATCTTCATAAGATCGCAGGTGCTGGTCAGTAGGGCCGTGTGCCATTAATCGAAACAAGTGATAGTCCGAGGGAGCAAAGTTTGGAGAATACAACGGGTGGGGTAGGACTTCCCATTTCAACGTTTCCAAGTATGTCTTTAGACCTTCACAACATGGGATCGAGGATAGTCATGCTGTTAAATCACTTTACCATGTCTCTCGTTGTATTGTAGCCATTTGTCTGTCAATGCTAAGCTTGAACGCATCAGTTGCGTTCATAACGATCGCCTGTGATTGTTTTAGTCGGTTTAAACAACGCCGAGCTGGTCTCGCCAAATACTGAGCATGACTTTGGAACCGTGAATATTCAGTTTGGTCGTCGACGTGGAAGCATGGCCGGGATATTCCCATGATTTTCTGCACTTGGGATCATCGTAATGAATCCATTTCGCGTCTTTAGTCACAATGCGATGCAAAAATCCCTTCTGTCTTTGCTTTGCAAGCAGCTGTTCACAAGCAAACAAACGCCGTTCAACATCTCCCGACTTCAACTCGTACAGCACCCAATTTCCTTGTTTCTGTATCATTCCTATGAATTTCAGGCGTTTTGAAATGTCTTGTTGCGTCACTCCTAATGATTCTGCCAATTCTTGTTGCGTTCGACACGAGTCTTGATCAAGTAATGCCTCCAATTTTGCATCTTCGAAAACCTTCTGTCTACCACCTGGTCTACGACGTTAAATTCACCGTTCGTGAAGCGTTGAAACCACTCATGGCACGTTTTTTCACTAATAGCGGCCTCACCATAGGTATTTGAGAGCATTCGATGAGCCTCAGCCGCAGTTTTCTTCATACTGAAGCAGAAAATTGAAACCTCCCACAAATGACGCTGACATGTTTAATCGAGAATTACGTAATGATGCAGACATGAATCGATTAATATTTCGATGGCGTTATGTTCACAAATACTCAAGTGTATTGTATGACTTCTTCGATCTATTTATTACGACTACCACCTACCGCTACAACCATCAATTGCAAAACCGCGGAAGCAAAGTTGTACACTCAATTTAATACTGTTGTTGATGTTTCTGTTTTTCTATTCTGACTCACCTAGGACTCTGGAAGACATCTCAGGAACTTTGAACTTGTATGTGCTAGGAAAACCAGTTTTGCCTCGTGTAGGCTTTTTTACTTGTATCCCATCGCCACTTCAAGTATAAAACTCTTAATTTTTTCCAACAGTAGTTGGTCTCCTGTAACAACAAAGAGAAAATATTTTTCCCAGTCTTAGACTCGAACTCCTGACTTTCGGAATAGGAGCAATCGGTTCTGGCCATTGAACCAACAGCCCGTAATTAATTCTGTAGTTGGAAACAAACAGGTCGGAGAAATCTAGTCTCGAGTTTTAATCTTGAACGAGAAATCTCTGGAGATGCCTACATAACTTGTAGGCTAACTTGAGGTGGAAATCCGACTATGACACTACATTTTCGAACTCTTTCAAATCGATCATTTTTTTCCATTCTAATATTCATATCTGTCAAATAAAAGAACCAGCACATCGTGAAAAACTGCTTATTCCACGGAACGTCCGATAGAAAAAACTAATTGAAACGGTCCAAAGTCCACGTCCAGTTTTCATCCCAGGCGCAACCGTTCAATCCAGATCATGACCGGATGCTGTCGCAGTGTCAACATTCCCAACAACACTTTGTCATCGGCGTTGACTGTTTGGACGCTCCAATAGGACGAGCGGAGGGGGTAAATAAACGAACGAGTTAAGGACCACGCGATGGAATTTTAAAAATTCCGCAGTACATTCGAAATAGAAGTTTGAAATTGGACGGATAGGTGATTTTTTTTCTATTTGATGTCATCGCTACGTACTTGATTGTTATGCCGTTTTGAACGGTGACCGCTCCATTATATTCCTATCTCTATGCGAAACTGAATTGAAAGTCAACATGGATAACGAGAAAAAGAACGATTGTTTACCTTGGAAAATAATCCTATCAGGTGGAATTTCGAATTCCATATCGCTGGGAAAGAATTAACGTAGGCATGCGGAATGTTTGCTGTGTCGTAGGCTGTTTTCGGAGTTCAAACATTCCCTTTATTGTTCGTCATTTTCAATTATCTATTCGTTATTTTTGTTTGTGCGCTCGATTCAAGTCGGCTTACATTCTATAAGAATATTCTATGATGTCGCTAACAGATTTTCCTTACAAAGAGAAGACTTGAAATATTTAGGGTTTGAGGTCCAAATACTCCAAATGCGCCGATTTTATCATTTATAAATAGAGGAAATCTAGAATGCGTTTCCGAGTTCAAAGCCATCTGTTTTATTTTGTTTTCCAGTAGACTTTCTGTGATATTCTGCCATAGTTGAATTTGAGAGTGATAAATACATATCTATTCGTTAGATATTGAGAAATTTTATTTCCATTTCACAATCAAAACGTTTAGAGCTGAATAAAATAGCCTTGAAAAAGATTATTGCAAACAAACAAAACGCGCTCAATTGATTGATCTGTTTTTGTGGGTTTGTCACTGTTTCAACCCAATTATCTTTCCAGAAACACTTCATATAGTGATTTAGGTTTTGGAAACGAAAGAATGTCGTCAGGGCCATATCTGGAATAGAAGACATCTGTTCTAAGAGAATTATTGAGTTTCTGACGAGGATTTCATAATTGTGTGTTATAATGGTGTAGATTAGATTTATATTCAAGGGGGCTTTTATTGTACCGTCATCTTATGGTCTACTGGAGAGCTGTTCTCGTTATTAAAAGTCGTAGTCAATAGCTTGCCTCACAGTTCTAGAACTCTAATGAACTACAGTATCTGTTATGGCTTCAAAAAGGTTACTTTTTCACTTCGAGTGTCTTGTCTGAAACATTCTCTTCGTTTGCGAGGCATTCTGTGATCTGGAGTTCCTTTCTCCTCTCTGCAGAATAAACAGTCATCGTTTTCTGCTAGACTAATGCTCGAAAGGTGCTTTATGAAGCGGTAATTCCCTTCAAAGAATCCATTCAGGAGGTGTAGCATTTTCTTGCTAAGATCCAGATACTTCTCGAATCTTGCATATTGTTCAACGACCAAGTGGACGCAAACAATTCGACGCTGTTGAATATTCTTCTGCAACCATTTCTTGCTGTAATTTCCAAGATCCAGTGTCAATACCTCCTATCTATCTAAACGTATTATTGTTCATCTATATGTATGAGGAATAATATCACTTAAACAAGTAAGTTACTCAAAGATGTGAAATATCTGAAGATACTATGTAGCGAAATAATTTTTATATCGAATAACTGAAAGTGGAAAAATAATGAATATCATTAAATTTTTATTGAAGGCCGAATCAATCCAATACTTGCAGTATTCAATGCATGAAGAAACTCTTCGGGATGCTCCAACCCAGAAAGATTGCGCAAGAGTATTACTATTTTGGTGTTTTAGTTCTCCTGAAACTCTTTTGTGTACTAGATACAATCACCTATACCACATATACTGCAGTAGAAAGAAAAAATTAAAAGGAGTGAAGATGCCAACACACTTGCCAGAAAAGGAGCACAACTCATTTCATTGGCCCGGAACCGTTGTGTCATATAGGCAATTGTACCAACAAGAAAGAGTTTCAGGAGAAGAAAAAACCAAAAGAAGAACACGGTGGAATCTTCCTAGGTTGGCTCATTCCAAAAAAGTTTTTTCGAAACTCAGGCACTACGAGATCCACAAAGTACCTGAATCTTAGTGAGAATATACTACACCTTCCCACTGGATTCCTCACAGGGCATTGTCGCCTTAAGAAACACTTCATGAGAATGGGTCTAACAGAAAACGACGAGTGCAGATTCTGTGGGGAGGAGGAAGAAACTCCAGATCACCTGGTGACGGAATGCCTCGCCATCGCTAACCAACGCCTTGGACACGAAACTTATAGAAGTGAGGAATTAGCGTCCTTGAAGCCATCCTAGATAATGGAGTTCGTTAGAACTTTGGAACTGGAAGGCGAGCTGTAGATCACGTTATGGAGATGAAAGCTCTGATGGGGGACACAATAGACCATTAGGTCGCAGTGAAACAGAATATTTTTGATTAGGTCTTCATTTTTTAATTTTACAACTGTAAAGTCCTGAATTTTGCAATTCTGTCGATCTTGACGGATCTCCAGCAAGATCTTGAAATCGAATACAGTATGACGGCATCATCTGAGGTTTGTTGTTAACCTAAAGATGGAAATTCTTCAATTATTGAAGTAGAATTAATATTTCACATAACTTCAAAGAAAGAAAGCAATAGAATTGAACCTCTCAATAACCCTATGATGTGTTTCGTATTGGGGCACAGAGCACCTTCCTTTGGCAACCGATGAGGGTCACGTTTTTTCGTCCTGTTACAATTAGAACAGTTCATCATCCCTACCAAAAATCTACCACCAAACAACCAAAAAGTATTCAAACTGAAAATCCATCAATCATACAAACAAAACTCGTGTGATACAATCTTCCCAGACTCGAATTGATCATGCACACTCTCCGCGCCAACATAGTTCCTACGCCGCATATACATAGTCTGTAACATCTATCACGAGATGGTCGACAGCGATAATGACACTAGAGATACGTCTACGGTACTCATGTTGACCCCGTTTTATCAAATTATGCTGGCAAATAAACCGAACCCGTCCCTCCGGCTGGAATTATTCAATTACAGAGAGGATAGTTCTGGAGCAAAACAACCCTAGCTCCCGTTCCTGATGCAAATGCACGTATGATAACTGTCGGATAACGCAGAAAGAAGCGACGTTGTTTGGTTAGGTTGAAAGAGATGCGGATTGACATGATTATTCAATAATTATGTCTGATGGGAATGCAGATCTGATGGAGTCGGAGTGTGGGGAAATAATTCTTGTTTTAATTTCAGTTTTGTTCACCAGTTTTTGTATGCCTGTCATTCCAACATGATGTTATAAGTCTATGGTGCTTTTCGTCCAGCAGTAAAAATATCAACTTTTGTAATAAGGAGACTTGGAAACATTTAATTCTCATGGTACGTTTATGGTCCTTCATTAGGCCAAGTCTAAAAGCTTCTTCTGTCAATAATCTCATAGCCTGTGTTTCATCTCATGAATTGAGTTGCTTAGAAACATTTCTCATTCAGCGGACTCATTTTGTATTTTTCAAGCAACTCAGTTGAGTTATGGAATGAAACGCAGACTCTTTTTATAAAAACCAATCAGGACTTTCAGTCAAGTTCTGAATATCGATTATCCAAACTACCAGCTTGTCAAGTTTTATGTTTATATGTGACTGTTTTACGATAAATATCAACAATCGTGCCGTCATTTTAGATTTTAAGCATTTCATTTTGTTAAAGAGTCCTTCAAATTATCAGGTGTACAACTTTGTTTCTGCCGTTTTATGATATATGGCTGAAGCAATAAGTGGTAATCGAAATAAATAGATCAAAGATGTCCCTAAATGAGCACAGGTCATTGTGAACAGAACACCATCGAAATATTAGTCGATTTTCGTCTGCATCATAAAGTTGTTCCCGATTCACCATGTAGGCTTACGAGCCGAATTCTCCTCATTTGCAAGATGTTTTGATTTTCTGCTTTAATAATAAGAAATCTGCGGCTGAGGCTTATCAAAACTCTCAAATACCTATTCTGCTATTAGTGAAACAACGTGATGAGAGTAGTTTCAACGCTTCTAGAACGGTGATTTGACATCGAAGACCAGCATGGCGGTGGAAGAGAGAAGGTTTTCGAAAATGCAGAATTGGAAGCATTACTTGATCAAGACTCGTTTCAAACGCAACAAGAATTGGCAAGATCATTGGGATTGGCCCAACAAGCCATTTCAAAACGCCTGAAAGTCATGAGAATGATTCAGAAACAAGGGAATTGGGTGCCGTACGAGTTGAAGCCGAGAGATGTTGAACGGCGTTTGCTGGCTTGTGAAAAGCTGTTTGCAAATCAAAGACGGACGGGATATCTGCATCGCATTGTGACCGAAGACGGAAAATGGATTCATTATGATAATTTCAAGAGTAAAAAATCATGGGTATATCCTGGCCATGCTTCCACCTCGACAGGCAAACCGAAGATTCACGGTTCCAAAGTCATACTTAATATTTGGAGGGGCCAGCTTGACGTAGTGTATTTCGAGTTCTTAAAACGGACTGAAACAATCACAGGCGATCGGTATCGATGCAATTAAGGCGTTTGAACCGAGCATTGAAAGGCAAATGGCAGCAATACAACGATAGACTTGATAAAGTGTTTTTACAGCATGACAATGCTCTACCCCATTTCGCGAAAGTGGTCATGACATACTTGGAAACGTTGAAATGGGAAGTTCTACCCCACCTGCCGTATTTTCCAGAGGTAACTCTTTCGGACTATCACTTGTTTCGATCGTAAAAACTTTCATCAATTCGTGGATCGATTCAAAAGATGAGTTTTTTCAACGTGAGATTCGTATGCTGCCCGAAAGATGGAAGAAAGTAAAGACCATCTATGACCATACTTCGAATCATAAATGTTTTACCTGTTCGTCACAATAAAGCCTCACATTTTAAAAAAAGAGGGCGGGAGCAAAATTCTACGCCTATATAATATATAAACGTCCTGAGTACTTTTATGATGCAAAGCAGCACATGTGGTAACACCGCTTTTGACTTTTAGTCACCAGGGCCACCAATTGCCTGAACAAAAAAGCCAACCCTCGCACCCTATCGATTTCCACCCCTCTCTACGCTATCGCTTTCCAAACCTTTCCACCGTAACCATCGCCGATAGACCGTGCAAGAATCTCGATCCCTCCACCGACATCATATCCATTCCGCACGATCGCAGATCCAGTCGGCTAATTGCTTTCATCTCCAGATTAACGAAGGGCCGTCAGAAGGGCCCTCTTCACTCTCGCTAATGGTTTCCGATGGCCGCCGCGGTCAGCGGGGAGGGCGCTCCGAAGCCCGCTCCAAATTGAAAAAGTTTCCGAGTGTGCAGTTGAGGGGGTGTAAGGCGGAGAGGGGGGGCGCGGTCATCTCTCGATATTCCGTCAACTGCCTCAGTTTTATCAGGCTCTCCGGAGGCTGGATGAGGTTATAAATATCAGCGCCGCGGGAGCTGTTCGTATTGGAGGAGTTCATGGAAGTGGGAGATGGACTTTGGATGAGGTTGATCGTGTGGGGGGAATTGCGTTTGATGATGGGGGTTGGAGAGAGCAGTTGGCTTTTTATGGAGGCCACATAGGGGTGATGGATATCGAGAATTTTTTACTGATTTTTATTATTCGCTCATTCGTCATTAGGGAGTTTTTTTGTCATTAGCATTTGGATAGAAGGAGAGTGATCAATAGATCTAATGTAATTATTCAATCAAGTGTTTCTCTTAGGGTCTCTAGCCCCATTAATGGATTTGATAACTATAGTTTTCAGTTTCGAGTTAACTTACGAATAACTTCATTTTCAAGAAGCTAGTTATTCATGCAGCCTACTATCGCTATCATAATTATGTTGCAGCAATCCCTTCAAAAACGAAAGCAGAACTGCCAGAGCAAGGCTAGAGTAATCAAAGATGAACCAAGACTCCTTCAATGTGGAATTCCTCTTGAGAAAGCCCTTTTATCAATACAAAACTATGGGTCTACATTACAAGCGAGTATGAAGAAGCAGAATATCTTGAAATTACAAAGTATTGATTCTATCAAAGAGGTGGAACGTTTCCATTGTCACCTGCGTTCATGATTTGGATTTTTTTTTCATTCGTGACATCCCTGCAAGTAATCCATCTATACTGCCGACACATTAAACATCTCAGTGCCCACACTTCAGCACCATAATTAAGAGTTGACTCCATCAAAGCTCGATGGGAACGTTTTTTTGGTTTTATTTAAAATTTGCTTGTCCGCAAAACATTTTTGAGACAGACACCACTGTCTTCCTGTTTCTATATATGTATTTCAACACGTTTCTAACTCTTCAATAGCTTTTTTGTGGAGAGATTCATCTTTGCTTTCAAAATAGAATTCAACTATGGCAATTACAGCTTCATAAGAGCCAAATTTTTCCTCCGGAGAAATCTTTTGATGTCTGCAAAAAACCAGTGAACACTACGGCCAAGATCTGTAAAATGAACTGGGAGGTTAAGCAGTTGAAGGTACAATCCGATCAATTCAACCATGAATTTCATCGATTTGTGCGAAGAAGCATGTTGGCGAAAGGAAATGAAAATTCTATGTCATTTGAGGAAGTTTCTTCTCAATTTTTGAACACAATTGATACGATACGTTATAAAATATTCACTGTTGATAGTTTGACTCCAGTTAGATATACCAAACACATCACAAAATATAAAAACCATTGCTTCGCCAGCTGATATTTGATATTTTGGACGCTATCTACAGCCGCTGCAATTCTGCGATTTTCTCTATTATATAACTAATTTTGGTTCTTCTAATGATTTCATGACTTATATACTTTGTCTCTTAAACAATGCTAAGCATTGCTCTATCCATAACCCATTCCATTATTCGAAATTCACTCAGAATGATTTGGAATTTTGAAAACAATAGAAACAATTGCGATCACACAATGAATCATGCACGTCTCAAAATATGAATTCCATCATCATTCCAGCTGATGTTTAGATTTTATTCCCTTTGGACTGCCGTATTTCATCATTACATGAATCTCTTCTTCGTCAATTTTTTAATAACAACCAATTCACCGTCATTAAAACTTCAATATCTCAACTCCATGTTCGAAAATTTTGACATCCATCTTTTGGGTACTAACGAGGAAAAACTGAATTGGCAGTGGCGGTGCAATCTGGGCATCGGTCCTTGGATTTAGATTTAGATTTGAGGAGGGGGGTTTATTGCACCGCGACCTTATGGTCTATTGTGCCTCTATCAGAGTTGTTCTCGCTAATTAGTCTTCTAGGTCTATAGCTCGCCTTCAAGTTCCAGAGTTCTAATGGACTCTAATATCTGGGATGGCTTTAAGGAGGTTATTTCCTCACTTCTTTAGGTTTTTTTGGTCCAAACCAGTTATTGCGTTGGCTATCGATGGCAGGACACTTCATCATCAGGTGGTTTAGAATTTCTTCGTCCTCCGTGCTGAATCTCAACACTCGTCGTTTTGTGCTGGACTCATTCTCATGAGGTGCTTCCTGAGGCGGCAATGTCCTGTTAGGAATCCAGTGAGGAGGTGTAGCATATTCTTGCTGAGATTCGGATATGTCTTAGACCTGACAGTATTCAAAGTATCAAAGGAACTTTCTGGAAAGATCCAACGAAGGAACATTCCTACAGATATGTCTCTTTCGATCTTTTTCCTCATGAAACTCCTGGGACATATTGAGTACCGTGTTATGAGTCCTCACTTTCCCTTCAAGAAAACACCTACACACAATCAATACCTCCAACCGTCCGTGAAATCCCAAACGACCCCTACGCCTCAACCTTCAAACCGGTTAATTCTTATTTTTGTCCCACCTGCTGTTTCTCAGCACCGATCCAAATGGACCGGAAACTGGTCTCGCTCTCCCATCTGGCCGGCCGGCCGTTGGAAACGAAGATCACGCAGTTTTTCCGACCCGGCGATCCCGGGGCCGGAGCCTAGCAGATAAGCCTCGTGTTATACGGGACTTTTTGCCGTCTTGTTTTTCCCGGCCTTGTCATTCGCGCGCGGCAAGATGGATGCCGCCTATTTAGATAGCGGGATGCGTCGCCGGACAGATAACGGTTATCGTTTTCTTGTTACGGCCGGCCCGGACGACTGCCAGATTACACGGTACGTGTTTCGGGATTTGTCCAGGCGTGATTGGGTCCCTGGATCGGTGGGCGTTTCATCCCGGTTCCGGAGTTGTCTGGTCAGGGATTTTTTTTTCTTCGATTGAGGATTGTGAGGTTGGTTTAGGGTTGGGGAGTTGAATTGTAGATTTGGTCTAAAAGAAATTGAAGGTTATAGGTGTAAAAAGTAAGACTATAGACCGATATAGTTGACGGATCAACGTTGCCGATAGATCAATTGCGCTGATAGATTTATATGGCTGCTAGATCCACAGGGCCGATAAATCAATATTAATATTCATTTACATGGCAATTTTTGTTTTTGGTGCCTGGGATTTTAAAGCTGATTTGAAATATATTTGGGACTCTAAATCTGTACATGCAATCTGTTGTTCTCTATCAGCTCTACTCTTTTAGATACATCAACTCATCTACCAATTTTGGTTACCTTCAGTATATTCATTTATTAGATTTCTAAAATTAGGTTTTATATATTCATTGAAGTAGGTAGGTACAATGGTTTTTTTGTTAGTCTGTAATTGAGTAAATTTCAGATGCATCTATAAATGGAATCATTGCCTACCAGGTACCTGACCCTCTTAATCCTCTAACTTGGGCAAGTAGGAGAAGAAATCATACTTCTTTCGTTTCATATAGAGTTGGACTTATTGAAGCAGATTGAAAAGGCTCTTGATGAGAATGGGTCATGTTTTGCATATAAAGGGTTAATAATGCATCAGTTGAGCACAGAAAAACTCACAACTATTAGATGGCCCAAAAATAAAACGATTAATTAAGGATCCTGCTATAAAATTGAATATTGCAAAGGTAGAATTCGTAAACGAGACAATGGAGCGTTTACCAATATCTTGTTCAGATGGTTAAACTCCACACACACCAGATCTGTGTCTGCCACTATTTCGTGAAATTTTTATTCCAAGCAAGTTCTCCAGTGGAGGTGATATTCGAAAGGCCATAGAAAAAATGCATGAGATAAAAAAAAATTATTCGGACGAAGTAATAAAATGTTGTTTTCTCAAAGATGTGTTTTGAAAATTCCATCTACCGAAATGATGTCCTCAGCAAGCCTCATATTGAGCTTTCTGGTGAAGTTGACTCTAAAGTGGTGAGGGTTATTTGTTTGATCATTCCTCAGTTACGATCTTCAGGTCGTCCAGAGTTCTTGGACGATGATTAACTTCGACTTTGAGAAATACAACACATGAAAAAAATCACAGGAATACAGATCTGAAGAGTTGAAAGCCACTGGAGCTTCTCGTGCCAAGAGACCTGTTTCGGAAATTTCATCTGGAGAGTATCACGTGAACGATAAGATATGTGTGCTGTAGCATCCAAATCTGTATGGATCATGATTTCATCTGAATTACTATATTTTAGGGCAAAAAATTCGACACAGTACTATTTAGAATTCTCTGTAACGTTGATGCTGTCCTCATGATGACATTGGTCAATCTTTCTTGGGTTTTAGTTGGCCAGTTTCGATAATTCAGTTGGGCTCATCAACACACTCTAATAGATGGAAGTGAGATTCATTGTTCGTTCACCTAATCACACTCGGAAAATTCAATTTACGGAAGTTCATAGAGCCGATAGCCTACAAGGACATATCGGTGTAATGAACCTTGTGACCTTAAGACCTGCAGAAATCACTATCCACTATTCCAAACGAGAAAAATATATCCCTCTGCGACTGACTCTTTCATTGAAGCCATTTCCTACGTTGTTTCACTTCTAGAAAACTATTGAAACATTTCTGTTAAAACATACTGTGGAACTTTTCATAGCTGACAATTATCAACCCGAACTGCATGCGAATTGGCTCAGATAAATTCACATCAAACAGAGAACTCATAATACCGTTTTCCCCCAAACAAACAAACAACTCCGCTGAAAAATATCCCAAACTATACCACGCGAGATTTCCACACACACACAAATAACATCTATTTTCCTCCACCATATCTCAGCGGTATCCCATATATTTCTCTAATTGGAACACTGCGCTCTGGGGTTTCCTTAAACAATTCATTATGTCAATTCCCGAGACGCAGATGTTTAGTATCCGGCATATTCTGCATATATTTCACACGATGGTAACACGTCGTGCGTGAACTTAAAATGCCTCCCATATTATATATGTCGGGATACCGTTTATCCAGAAAACGTAAAGCTTTTCCGGAAGAGAAAGGACTCTTCCAGTTCCCGGCGTCGCCGGCGGCCCTCTTTGATCTCCTTTGCCTCTTTCAATTCGACTTTGTCTTTTCGTTTCGAGTGATGAGTTGGAATGCGTGGTGGGAGAGTGAAGTTTGTGTTTGTGGTTCCGGTATTGATCTGGGTCGTTTTGTTTTAATTCGTTTCATATGGATAATGGCTTTGTCCGATGGGTTTCGAAGAAGGTCATTTGAAGAGAGCTCAGTGAAAGATCGAGCAGGAAAATGAATAAAATACTTGAGCAAATTGACTGAGCAGATTTAACGACTTCGATTGAACTTTAGATTTAGATCTAGGGGTTTCTTTGCTCCTTGATCTGATTGTCTATTGTGCCCTCATCCACATCATTCCTCATCATACCTGTTCTCACAATTAGTCGTCTTGGTTTCCAGCTCGCACTCCAGTTTCTGAGTTCTATTAAACTCCAGTATCTGGGATAACTTCGAAGGGGTTACTTCCCTACGTTCTAAAGAAATTATAGTTTTCAACAGAATAATTTAATAATTGTCAGGATATATTTGTCTTGTACAGATACTACAATTGATACGAAAGATACTACTAGATTGAGAGTAACTCAAAAGGCCATGGAAAGGATTATGCTGGGTATAAGCTTCAGGGACAGATTTCCGAACACCGAAATACGAAAAAAGACCAGAGTAACTGACATCATGAGAACAATAGCGAAACTTAAGTGGCAGTGGGTGGCACATGTTACAAGGCAAAGTATGAAGAGATGGTCACACAAAGTGAAGATGGATAGACGACATAGTGGATGTAGCCACAAGCAATGGGTGAGAGTAGCAAAAGACAGAGAAGCATGGAAAAAACTGGAATAGGCCTATGTCCGACACTGGATGAAAGAGGGCTGAAGAAGGATAAGAAGAGGAGAGATACTAAAGTGATGACATGAGTACTCCTTCATATTATTATATTACTATTTATTATTTTATTGAAATGAGGCGGACTTATCTTCTGTGCCTCGAAATCAGTGATATTTTTCTACTGGAAATATTATTTCATCAATTGAACACGATTCACAACCAAAAACCCATGCAGACCACGATAAATCACAATATAATCCCCTCTGTCTCGTCTATCCTCAAAGGTTTGCAGATTGAAAAAAATGATAGTCTTATCCTACGAAAGGGAATCTTTGCATTTCAACGCTGTATAGACTCTAGAAGAAGTTGATCTCTCCCGAGAGAAGGCACCACACATGTCCGGCATACTCCATCAAAAGCCATTTGACACTGTGTGATTCTGAAATCCTTTTTTGCCAGTTGGAAAGCACATGCACGGAGTTGGGTGCTGCTTCTCATGTAGTGGTGATCCAGATTCACACCGAAGAACCGATGCAGAACCCGATGAGTCATAATAAGATCACCTCTATCTCGTTGATCCCTAAAGGTTTTTAGATTTTATAGTCTCAAACGAGCGTGATAGCCTGGTCTTATCCTCCCAAAGTGAATCCCTGTATGTCAACACTGTATAGACTTGAAGAGAAGTTGGTCGCTCTTGAGAGAAGGGCACCATACCGGTATACTTCGTCGAAGGACGTACATAGCTGCAAAAAAGTGTTCGACACTTTGCCAGACTGCAACCTCTAAACGATCTCTAAGTCATGTAGGTCATTTGGCTGTCCTATGCTGCCACTTAGTGAAACCAGGTCTAATCATAAGACACTATAAGCCCAAATCATTATGATGGTCAACAGGAGTCAGGCAGTGACCGTCGATTGCATATCGGTCTTATTTCTGCCTAGGTGTAGATCGTGGTATCTATTTAGAGACAACAACCATTTGAAGATGGAGACTGCCGAATGAAGAAGTACAATCTTGCAATGTTTTCCAATTTTCTGGATTTGAAATTTTGAAATTTATTAACTCGATGAAGAACACTATACATTTGTATACCACGTGTTTCAAGAAAGGCCCAGGACAATAATTGGAATACAATCATCCTAAATTTCTTATTAGTGGAAGCTTGATCAATACCTGCTGATGAGATAAACACAAAGCTAGTAGTTATTCTCATTGTACTGTGATCTAAACACTATTGTCAAAGGTCAGCTTAAGCGTTAAGTTTCAACTCGAAAATTGTCTTGGTTTTCATGCCAGATAGAGCTCGAACGAACATTCTGCAAAAGGCACCTATTACAAAAATGTGTGGATACTTCAACTCCTTTTGTGTTGGCCAAGATTTATTCTCCTCATCAACGGGAAATTTGGTCAAGTCGGCAATTCATTATTTTTCACGGAATGTATCCTAGATCATGTGAAATTTTTGTTTTTCATTTTTTGTTTCAATGCTATCTTTTGTTATTTTTTGTATTTCATGTTCACATTGTACTGTAAATCATATTAATATATTTTATCTGAAACTCCTCATATGAAAGTGAAACTTCAAAACTTAAAGTGAGTCAGATTATGCTTATCTGTTCAGACTGCCCCCTGTTCATTTCTGTCCGATTTCACCAAATACAACCTGACTGCAATCAACTGAACAATGACTGTGAAACCGACCAGTTGGCTTCGTACGGACCCCATCATCAGATAAGCGCGCCATTCGGACAAGCGTCCGTCGATTTCCCACATTAAAACCCCCTCGCAACATAATTCAGAGCGTAGATATCATAATGGGAAAGTCCAGCATTCCGATATTTCTTCATAAATCAAAAACTAATGGTGGCGGCCGGGTTTCCCGAAAGCGAAGAAAGAATAGAATGAGGAATTGTCGGCATTCACGCCACGAATGGGGGGACATTCATCGACCGACAATGGTAGCGACTAATGTCTACGTCAATGAAGCATTGTGGGGTTCAGAACTAGGCATAATAAAATTTATTCCACGGATAAATGCCCGTTCTAGTTTTTCGGTTAGTTATTTTTTTCGTGAGGATGGGTGCTCACGGAAAAACACTGTTTGTATGTCGTATTGTGAGGTTTTTTCTTTGTGGGTTTAGTTGTTTATGGAGTTGTTATGTTCGCAGATCGGTGCGGATATGCGAAGAAATCTGGAATGGTCGTAGATTATAAAATTTTGTTAGGGTCTGTTCTGGTTCACAGATTGATGAAAAACAGAGAAGGGCACCGGCATTGGAATATATGGACCTAAACTGAGGATCTCTAAAGCCCAGGGAAGTGAGCCCTCGATTCTACAGACCGAGGTAATGGCTGTTTATGTATGCGCCCAGGAGTGTCTCAAAATGAATCTCAAGGGGGCGCATATCTACATCACCACGGTCAGCCAAACTACGCTGAGATTCCTGGAATCATGTTGCCAGGGGTCTCTGCTGACTTGGGAGTGCCGTAACACCCTAAAGCAACTGGCCAGATGAAATAAGGTGACTCTACTATGGGTACCAGGGCACTGTGGGGTTGAAGGAAATGAAAGAGCTGATGAACTTGCAAAAAGTGCATCAAAGTTAACACCTGCTGGACCTGAGCCTTTCTATGGTGTAGGAAAAGACCAATATAAAGCTGCGGTCCAGCTATGGGAGTTGTACAGCAAAACAATCCACTGGACTAACACTCCTAGACTTGTTCAGGCAAAGAAATTCGTGAAGATTTCACCTACCTACGCCGAAAAGCTCCTGAGGCTGTCGCGAGCCGAGCTTCGGGTGATGGTGGAACTGCTGACGGGGCACTGTCGGTACAAACATCATTTGTACCGTATGGAAAAGTCAGCAGACGAGATTTGCAGGCTCTGTGGATCGGAAGCAGAAACAGCCGAACACTTGGTATGCAAGTGTCCGGAGCTGGCTGGCCTAAGAACCATTCACATGTGTAAGCCGGTCCTGGATACCAGAGAGTTAACGGCCAAGGCCCCTAAGGAGGTTGTCAATTTCATTTGCGTCATTGACGACCTCCCTTGGTTTCTTTGAATGAGTAGGGTAAAGAACAGAAGATCTGCATGGCCGCAGTTCCCGGAAGGCTTACCGAACCGAAACGACCCCAGTTCAAATGATAAATAATAATAATACTACAGTTTCTATGAATACCCAACCAAAATAGCTGAAATGAGTTACTTATCTATTATTTCCGAGTTGAATAAACTATGTAAATCCTACAAAACCATATGGTTGTACAATCTGCCACACAATAGGTTCTCTGTCACAAATATAAGGTGAACGTTTATGAACAGTAGAATTCCCATTGTTGATATAAGCTATCTGGACCTTATCTGTTACTCCCAAATTATTCTTTATAATATTTCAATAGTATTATAGTAGTTGATGACATTTAGTGAATGAAATCTGTTCTTTATGTCAGTCGGTAAATAGTTTGCACTTGCGCTAAGTGGATCGTCTAACTGTATTGGCATGCGGAAAAGTAGCACTTTGCGTTCCTGCTAGGAAGAAAACTATTTCAAATTTCAGGAAATGATTTGTTCAAAGAAAAAAGTATACCTACGTTTTGTGGAGAACTACGGGATGTTAATATTTTATAGTTATAGTGAGCAGCCCTCAATTATTATTGTTCATGAGAACTCCACTGAAAAAAAATCAGATCTGTTATTCCACTGACGCAATTCAATACAGTTGAATGAGGATTTAATGAAGCCATTCACAAAAATTAGAATTTTTCGAATACGGTGAATTTGGTTATTTCGTATATACGGCTTCTGCGAAAAGCCAATTTTTGAGTCTGCTCGAATTGGTTTCATCATTAAGAGCTGAGGATTAAAGCGAAATATTCAAATCTGGCCAGAACGTTCGTGCTTTCGGAATGAAAAACACTGATTGGGTTTTATGAATTGAGCTTATTTGCTTTATGGGCGAATGGAAGAAAATTCTCCATTGATGGATACTGTGCATCATTAACTTTGTCCAAAAATTTCGCGTGTTATGCAGAATAAACGAGCTGTCGATACAGGGTGCTTTAACTTTTGATCTGAATATTCATCGAATTTTGAGGAAAAACTTTGAACATTTTTCTGCCTCATGATGTGGATACAAATCGATCAATTTCAAAGAGAATGTACAGAACTAGTTGAAACTTTTTTTGAATCAATATTTTGTGACATTTTATTGAAAAAAGTAAATCGAGATGGATTGTCAACCGTTCAGATATTTTCTCGGAAACGACAAATGATTTTCAAATCGAATTTGCTGCAAAAATTAGTAGCTATACTGCTTTGGTCCTCCTGAATTGAGAAAACGAAATATGAACGTATAAGCCGAACATCAAGGAAACAATATTAACAGTGTTTTCCACATTTGCGTGAAATTGAAAATATAATGCTACGCTGATACTGAACTGACTACAATATTTTCTTACCGCAAGTTACCAAAACTTATAGTATTGGAGTTATAAAGTATATTCTTTTCCATTACTTATTTTGAAATCAGGCAGCCTTGTCGTCTTTTAATAATTACATGCCATCAGCAGACCTTTCCAGTAGCGAGATGATAAAGAAAATTAGCATCGAGATAACTGATTTTAGGTTAAAAGGAAAATCATCAAATGGTACACAATTGGTACTAAAACCACGCCAGGTACTGGCGCTGGAGTATTCTCGGTCTGGCACCAAATGTGAACTATCGTAGGGCCACTGTCTAAGTGTCTTTCAGGCAGAGATACTTGCAATAGAAAGATGTATTGAAATTAACCTAGTGAGAAACTATCGTAAATGTGATTTAGTGATATATTTTGACCGGCTGCAATCAAAGCACTGTGCTCACATATCAATTCTAAGATGGTGTTGGTGTGCCGAAGGCACCTCAACGAAATAGGCAAAAAGAACAAGGTCTATTTAGTCTGGGCTCCCGGTCACTCAAGAAGTAAAAGGCAAACTTGCCTGAAAAGGAGCACAAACTCTTTTCAATACCCCAGAACCTTTCTGTGGTATAAATACATGTACCTTCAATGAATTGTTTCATAAAAAAACCGAAAGAGAAACACTCTTCCTGGGTTGAATCATTCCAAAAAGTCTCTTCAAAAATTTGATACTGTGAGATCTAAGAAGAAACTGGATCTCAGCGAAATATGATACACCTCCTCACTGGATCCCTTATAGGGCATTGCCTTTTCATGGAGCATGTCATGAGAATGAGTCTAGCAGAAAACGAAGAATGCAGATTGTGTGGTGAAGAGTTAGAAACTCCTGATACTTGTAGAAGTGAGGAGGTAAATTTAATCTCATGAAATCCCATTTTGAAGTGTTGAGTATAAAATTGAAGGAAAAGTCTATAAAACACTTCTGTTGTTGGAACCTTGTATATTAAATCATCCGGTTACATGTTTCGGCGTATTCGCCATTATCAAACCAAAGATTCTGAAAAAGATTATACTCTTAGGTACAATATATGAAGTTGAGCAAAAAACTTAAAGAAAAGGTGAAAAAAGGTGGAAACATAATTTTTAGGAGGTAACCTGCTTGAAACCATTCCAGATCTTGAAGTTCATTACAAATTTGGGATTGAGGAACAAGCTGTAGACTACGACGACCAAAGGCAAGAACTGCTCTGATGAGGGCCAAAATAGACCATATATAGCGTTGCAATGAAATCCCCCTTGAATCTACATAACCTATATCATAAGCATCAGTACTCACCTAGGAACTTTTTCCATAAACTACCGTGATTCGTGGTTATATCATTTCGTCAATTGCTTTTTTAACTGATTTGGCAATCACCAAAGTGTGAAATTCGTGGTATTTTGCAACCTGGAATGTGCGACAGGAACCTAGCGCCATATAATTACAGCTGAAACCACCTTTCAAGACGCAACCGCAATAACGCGGTGAAAATTCTATCATTCCACCTAGTGCCGCCTGTATTTACTGTATTTACCGATAACAATTGTGTTCCCGTTAAATATACTCCCTTTAATGAGAAACTTAACTCATTACCACCCCGAACAACTCTGCTGAATAATTAGACAGCGTTCTGCAATTTTGGGGTTGCACGTTTCGCATGATGAAAGGTAGCGAAACGAAATATATGCGTCGGTGAAACCGTGAAATGTGCCTTATGTGTGCCGGCTAGGGTTTTAAGTATGAAATTAATTATGGTTTCCTTCGGTTTTATACAATGCCGGAGGAGTAATCGCTTACTACTTGAGGAAGTGGATTACTTGATATTAACACATGCTGCCGGGTGTAGGAAGATGTGTTTATGTTGAGTAGACGTTTTCTAAGATTCAGTAGAATTGGATGAGGATTCTTAGTATTCAGGATTTTAATGTGATGAGTTAAGTCAAAGATTTTCACCTGCTTATTCTTGAGAATCAGCTAGCTACTTTTAAGCCTAACACTAAATATTTCATTGACTATTTCCTTCCTTTCATTTCTAGTGAAGAAACTTCCTTGGCGACGCTCCTTTTACATTAATAAAACAGACAAGACGATGAGACTGACAAGTTTGTTCGATTCGAATATTTCTCAAACTCAAAATAGCTTTGGGAATGACTATACTAACTGACAAAAGATCGGAGGATACGGGCGGCCATGGCAAAATATTCACATGGGTCGCATCGAAAAAGTTCAAACTAACTCTGGCAACATGAAGTCTGGCGAAATATGGAATTCTCGAGCCGGTTAAGGTAAGAGAGAATATATGGCACCAATATTTCTTGAAGGTAACACAATGCTGTTATGCTACCTCAAATTAAGACTAAAGGTGACATACTTGCATGTGCTATAGCACACCATATCATAACGCCCACTGTCGTGTGTACATGACGCTCAACATCAAACTGAGGTTCACGTCTTTCTCCCCGACGTCGTCTAGTTCTTCTTCGGTCATCATGTGCATCCAAGGATAATCGAGATTCATCAGAAAAGACGAACTAAAGCCCTTTCACATTCCAATGTTGACGTTCTCTGCACCATTGTAATCGTTGCCGGTGATGCTCAACCGTCAGACAAAAGATGGGGTTGATAATGTTGCGGTCCAAAGACGTTATCCGGCAGTAAACCGTTCGGACAGTTACATGATAGTTTTGTTCTCCTAACCACTCATCAACCTAAGATCGAGTTGTTGCATATCGGTCTCTAATGGCCATAGGTCTTAGACGTCGATTTTGAACTTTATCTGTGCCCCTTCAACGTCCGGTGCCTACTCTTCTTCAATTTTGGGCATTATCAAACCAGTGTAGGCAACATCTCATAACAGTAGTTGGATTTCTGTTGGCACGGTTAGCGATTTCTCGAAATGACAACCCCGCCTCCCGTAGACCAATAATTTGACCTCTTTCAAAGTCAGTTAGCTGGCGATAAATTCCGCGTAACGTGCTCTAAGCATTTTAACAACTTAACATCGACTTTGGATCTCTTCGAACAGCTGGTTTGTTGTAAAATTTGAAAAACTTGCTGAAAACGACTACAATATTTAAGTTACAAAAATTGTTCACATAAAAGAACCTTGACGATTTTTTTTTTCGAATTCAATCATTTTCTTCTTGCTATATTATCTTTGTTTCATCAAAAAACAATTAAAATTTAAACACCACTTTCCGAGTGTTGCAGTTTCTTTGTCGGTTAGTTTATTTGAATCAAAAATTGGAAAAATGACATATTATGCGTAGATAATAAAAGAAGAGTAGAAGGCATACAGATTCATGCTCCTTTAGTTACCGCAGGGGGATAGTTTTAGTTTCGAACGCCATGTTGCGCATTGACACTTATAATATTAATGCTTTAAATTTCTTCTATTTTCACTTGGTTGTCATTGTGGTACTGATGTGTTCTAAAAGGGGTGAAACTGGACTATCGATATCAACTTCCGATGGAGGCATGCTTTGTTGTGGTTAACTACTGTCCCAGACTCTTGTCAGTCCGATGTTTGGTTTATTTACCTTCAGCCGTTCTCCGTTACAGCGTTAGTTTTTCTTCATATTATAAATCTTAAGTACGACGAGAAATATACTAAGTGACATACAAAACTTGAACATCCAGATCAACTATTCCATTCGATCTCTGGTCGCTACCCATTACTAGTCCTAATCCTCTTTATAAGGTTTACATTCTCTTTCATTTCACCATCACTTTGACTTCCACAGGAATTTTTTTGTTAACGTTAACTGTTTGCTTAGTAACAGTTCAATATTTCTGGAAATTGTGGTTTCACTCAAAAACGAAAGATATGTTTTACTTCCGCTCCAAGTCCTTCATGCCCCCACCCTCGGCAACTCTTCCTGCCGGACGCAAAATGCAAATTAGAAAACCGGCGGCAGGACGCACGTACCCGGACTTTCCGCGTATTTAATTCCTGCACGACTTATTAACCTTCAGCAGCATAATTCAGAAAATCAGATTAGGATCGTCCTGCTTGAAATGAAAATCTCATAAATGTGAGTCCATGTTATTCGTTCCCTTGTACGTTCAAGGGTCGGGGGGAATAAATTGGGATATAAATCCTGCCGGAATTCATTCCGTCGAGATTAATATGGAACTATGGAATGTATATGATATTGCTCGGAGTCGGATTCTTCTTGTTTCGGTCGGATGGTGTACAAGATTTTCAAGGGTTTATCCAATAACGGTCGGGATCAGTCTTAATGGGATTAATTTTAGCCATCACAGTGTGTTTCGAGTTGGGTAGCTTTCGATTCAGGGGATATTGGAATGCTTGAAGGCAAATTAGTGTGCCAATTTGAAAAGGAACCACTGCCTCCATGCAGATTGAAAAAAAGCAGAAAGGGGTGAACTCTAATTCGAGGGGAACATTAAATACGGTCGGTTTCATTTAGATTGTATCAACCCTGCGAGCTGATACCTCATTTTCAAGGAAATTTGATTGCTTCCTCAAAAATGCCTTACACTTTTTTGTTAGTACTTACGATAAATAAAAAAAAAAGTCAAGATGTGAGCAATGGCCAAAGAAAAATGCACAGAGTTGAAGAGAGCCAATTGAATATCAACTACGCTCTCAAGACTCAGAATTTTCTCCTCTGGAGACATTTTAAGTCGGTTGTATATGTAAGGTCCATGAAAGTTTACCTCTTTCGGATTTTTTCTGATTTTGCATGATGGCCGAATTATTAATGGTGGCTTTTCAAAGCGTTGATGCCAACAAAGATGAAATATAACATAACGTTAATGTAACTGTTGGTACAGTTTTCATTTTGTTGGTCAGCGATGTTTGGGTTTGCGAAACTGGTTAGATCTAAAATGAGCGAAATCAGTCTGTATCTACTAACTTTCGACGTTAGCATGTTTCCAGATGGTTTTTATGATATAGCTTAACGACTGAGTTCATGTAATTATTATTATTTCACTGAATCAAGGTCGTTATGGCTCTGTTTGATTTCCGGAAACTGCGACGAAATTGATCTTTTGTTACTAATCCTACCTATTCATACAAACCCAGGGAGGCCGTCAACACTGTTAGCGAAACCGACGACATTCTTAGGAGCCTTGGCCATCACTTCGTGAGTTCCCAGAACTGATTCTCCCTTGTGAGTGGTTCTTAGGACTGTCAGTCCCGGAAATTTGCACGCTACGTGTTCCGCTGTTTCTACCTACTTTCCACATAGCCCGCAGATCTCATCTGCCTACTTACCCATGCGGTACAACAGGTATTTGCACCAACAAAGTCCTGTCAGCCGTCATATTCACCCGAAGCTCAGCTCGTGGTAGATTCAAGAGCTTTCTGGAATAAGTCGGTGAAGTTTCTTCGCCTGAGCAAAATCTGAAATATTCCTCCAGAGAGTTCTTCTATTGTCCCATTTTTGGACCGCTGCCTTGTATTGGTACTTTCCAAACTCACAAAAGGGCTCAGAACCAATAGGTGTTAACCTTGATGCCCCCTTCATAAGTGCGTCGACTTTTCAATTTCCTTCAAATACCACAATGCCCCGGTTCCCATACAAGAGGTACTTAATTGCCACTAGCTAGTTGCTTTATGGTATTACGAGATCTGGATGTCAATAGGACATAGCTTTATGACTCAAGGAATCTCAGGAATATCTGGCTGTCCGTAATGATATAAATACGCGTTTCTTTGAGATTTAATTTATGATACTCTTGGGCGCAAGAATAGACAGCTAGTCTCGGTTTGCAAAGGTAGATGGTTCACTTTCCAGAGATCTAGAGATCCTTCTATGTTCTTCTCTCAGCCAAGATTCA
Source organism: Harmonia axyridis (assembly GCF_914767665.1). NCBI lineage: Eukaryota > Metazoa > Arthropoda > Insecta > Coleoptera > Coccinellidae > Harmonia > Harmonia axyridis. Next base: position 82,594,317 of record NC_059501.1, read on the forward strand.
AATTTATAACAATCTATTCTCACCGAAAAAAATTTAGTTTTTGTCTGATAACAGAAAAGAAGTTGCACATTGAATCATAAAGAAATAAACTCCTAAAGATTTCGCGGAAAATGTATCTACAAATTCAGAACCCAAGCTCTTATTTTCTGCTTTAATTTGCCACTAGCTAGTTGCTTTATGGTATTACGGGACTCTGATGTCAATATGACATAGTTTTATGACTCCAGGAACCTCATTAAAATCTCTTATTTTCTGCTTTAATTTCAGCATCACAACATTCCTCAGCCGAATACAAAACCATCAGTTATACAGCAGAGAAGAACCTGATGAAAACTGAGTGGATCAATCATCGTTTTCCAAACTTCGTTATTGATGCTATTCAAGGCACAGCTCCAAAGTCTCTCAATATCGCTCTAAACATATAACTGCCGCTCTGGATACACATCACGTAAAGGCATGCCATAACCCGATGATTATTTTTTTATTACGAAGTTCCGTGTCCACGGCAAGTGAAGGAACGCAAAGTGAACGATTGTTTGAATGACCTCATGCTCGAATGACCCCATGCTGAAAATGGAATAAATATCGGTTATGGTGTTGAGCCTAAGAACCATAAAATCGTCCAGGGACTGCGTGACCTATAAACTTGGATGGTCCTTCCCCTGTAATAGATATGTTGTAGCTAGCTGGAATGTTATCTTAATGGTACCCTTTTAAAAATTCAGCATGACCTCAGTGGCGTAGAGGGAATTTATGCGTCTTGTAAAGGGTGTTTTTTTTAGAGCTATAGAACTTCAAATTGCAATAAAAAAAACGATGGATTCTTGGATTCACATGAATTTTTTTTATCCGCAAGATAATCTTGTGGCATTACATTTTGAATATGATTTCTGGCATATAACCGCCACGGCTGGCTCGGATGTAGTCCAATCTGGACGTCCAATTTTCGATGACTTTTTCCAACATTTGTGGCCGTATATCGGCAATAACACGGCGAATGTTGTCTTCCAAAAGGTCAAGGGTTTGTGGCTTATCTGCATAGACCAATGACTCTACATAGCCCCACAAAGAGAGTTGCGGTTTTAAATCACAAGATCTTGGAGGCCAATTCACAGATCCAAAATTAAAAATTAGGCGGTCACCAAACGTTTCAATCAATAAATCGATTGTGGCACGAGCTGTGTGACATGTTGCGCCATCTTGTTGGAACCACAGCTCCTGGACATGATAGTTCAATTCAGGAATGAAAAAGTTAGTAATCATCGCTCTATACCGATCACCATTGACTGTAACGTTCTGGCCATCATCGTTTCTGAAGAAGTACGGACCAATGATTCCACCAGCCCATAAAGCGCACCAAACAGTCAGTTTTTCTGGATGTAACGGTGTTTCGACATACACTTGCTTAGCTTCACTCCAAATGCGGCAGTTTTGTTTGTTGACGTAGCCATTCAACCAGAAGTGCGCTTCATCGCTAAACAAAATAAAATGGACGTAGTGCGCAATACGTATTCCGCAGAGAACCATTATTTTCGAAATAAAATTGCACTATTTGCAAGCGTTTTTCAGGCGTGAGTCTATTCATGATGAATTGCCAAACCAAACTGACAATAAATCACTTAACAGCTGTTGAATCGGTCGTCATCTTGAACAGTAATGCCAACTTAAAGTTATATACCTCGAAAAAAACACCCGTTAGCAGAACAAATATTGCCACCCTCTCAAGTGCCCCAAAGAATTGCTAACCGCACTGTGGAGATTTATACATTATTAAAAGACTCAACACTGACCTTACCTATATATCATAAATAGCCTATAGTGCCCTGAGGACAATCATCTGATGCCATTGGAATTGAAAATTGTATTCTTTCATTTTATTTTCTAGTTCATATGGTAATTCTTTGTGTCTCCTACTATTCATTGATAATTTTCATTCAATTTATTAAGTTTAATGAGTGGAAAAAGGCTCCTTCAGATTATATTAAACCGTTCACAAGAAAAATAGTGAACTATATATTTAGAAACAGTTTTTTTTTCGCCTTCTTGAAAATGTAGTTTCATTTGAAAAGTAAATTTTCAATTTGTGATCTACATTTGCCTATTTTGGAATGTTCGAAACATATCACCGACGAAACACTACATGTTTCTTTGATGTTATTTTGCATCAAATCATAGTGGGAGACAATTTGATATTTAGGGGATTGAAAACAACTAAGAAAAAACATATAATACAATAGTCACTGCACTCTTTCCCAGAAACATGGGGGTTGAAATTTTTTACTTGAATGTTATATTGTCATAGCAAAATAAAATGCTTATTTCTTATAACCACAAGACTTCCTACGTCCTCTAGCACGTTCAAACTTGGGTCCCTTTGACCTTACGAATGGCTTAGTGTGAGAGTGGGGAACACCTGGAGCTGGGCCGAAGTGTTTCACAGATTCTCTAGCGTTTCTACGCCCTTGCATTAAGACTGTCTTTTGTCCAAGTGGAGATCTCAGAGCAAGTTGATCGAAAGTAATAACTTCACCACCTGCTTTCACAATTCTGGCACGAACTTTGTCAGATACTTTCAAAGCACAAATGGTCAATTTGGGAAGCTCCCAAATGCGAGAATCATCAGTAACGTTACCAACAATTACTGCTGTAAGGTTTTCACGACCAGGTTTCTTCATGAATCTTACAATGCGAGCTATGCTTATTGGGGGACGATGGATCCTGCTCATAAAAAGCCTCTTCAATATTATTTTGTTGAATTTGGCATCTGTACGTCTAGCCAGATATCGGTAGAGTTTCACCAAAAGTCGTAAATATACATCTTGGGATCTAGGTTCGGTCCTTCGAACCTTACGATCGTATTTGTGTTCAATATCTATACCCATGATGCCCCGAAATGTTTCCAACCTTCTTGTTTCATCTATATTATCTATATTAACTTATATATATTAGAAATATTTCCATGTGATGTAAATTTCTTCACTATGTATTGATGAGGAACTAACTTCTATCGGAACACAACAAATACCATTTGGCGTCAATCTAGAAAATTACTTCTACATCCAACGTTAAATAGGTATTCAACATCGATTTTTCTCCTTCATAATAAATTTATCCATGTCAGGACATCTCGGTTTCTACGCCACTGCACGTCCTTGTGCTCACACGGTCAAGAAAATAAATATCGGTTATGGTGTGATCCTAACAACCATAAAATCATCCAGGGTCTGTGCCTGACCTAAAAAGTTGGATGGTCCTTTCACTCTGATAGATATGTTGAAGCTGGAATGTTATCCTTAATGATGTCCTTTTAAAAATTCAGTAGGTTAGTCCCGGATTGGTCACCCAGGGGATATCATTCTCCGTTTCCGGTTGGTTGAGGTTTCCGAAGGAACTATGCCTCAGGGATGAGAGGGATGAGTTCGCTCAGCAATACCATTTTGTGTTATATGTATATTCAGGAAATGTTGCAACTCTAGAGGGTGAAAGGTTGTTGTGAATCGTAGGAATTCCTTGGATTCAACGTTTAGAACATTTCCAGGTCATTGCCTTGGCTCATTATTTTTCAATGAACTCTTCGTGTTGATGCCTTTTTATTGTTAATTAATACTTACTCAGCCAGATGTTCTCAAACAAATGATTCAATGGAAACTATTCAAAAAGTTATTGCTGTGGAGGTTGAGGCTACAAAATCGTTTTTTTATTACGTCTTTAGAAAATATCACTATGCTTCTACCGTGATAACTATGGAAATGTTCTTTTCAAGTTTTCATATATCGTCCTTCTTGATTATATTGAGACGATCACAGAATATTCATATCATGTGTAAATTATTCAAACTGATTTAAAATTATGATATATGGAATGGAAATATACAGTGATGAGGAAACTAATACGGCAATTTTGAAGTATTGAAGGAAAATCTGGAGAAGACGAAATATTTATGTTTGTGGTCATAGAAAATAACAAACTTAGATTTTGGAGATGTTGGTAAGATGAAAAGATACTCTAAGTAGCTTAGAGTCAATGCTACTAAGGAGAAAGAGAATTCTAATTTATTCAGAAGGAAGTTTAGTTCAGGCAAGAGAAGGAATTGTTAGTTTGCCTTCATTTTATGAAGCAAGGAATTGAATCTTCTTAGTACGCCATCTCCTAACGAAGGTTGGCGATCCATCTGGCAATCAAAACTCTAGATGTAGCTGCCACAAATCATCTTCTCAAATCCTTCAGCCAAGAATTTTGTCTTCTACCCACCGATCTTCTCCCTGTATCTTTCCTTCTATCATCAACCTAAGGAGCTCATATTTCGCACCCCTCATCACATGCCCTATGTATCTGGTCTTTCTTTCTTTGATACTGAAGAGGAGGTCAAGGGAGTTTTGATAATTATCGTCTTGTATGGTTCAGAAACATAGGAAAAAACAAAAAAATATATGAGGAAGATGGAGGTAGTTTCTATCGATGCGATAAGGATCTCATTGAGAATATGTGAACATAATCAGGAAGGTTATTATTATATAATAGCCGACGGGCACATTTTACCATCTCAAATGCATACAGTGCATTGAAGTTAAAATCCTACAGTTTCGATAATGTGCCTTCAATAAAATCACATCACCTTTCATTTGGCAAAGATTTAAGGTGAGCCAATAAATCACCCTGTGATTATTTCAACATTTCACCTACGTACGCCACAAAGCTCTTGAAGCTATCACGAGCTGACCTTCGGGTGATGGTGGGACTGCTGACGAGACACTGTCGGTATAAACATAATTTGGAGGTTGTCAGTTTCATCAACGCCATTGACGACCTCTTTGAGTTTCCATGAATGAGTAGGGTAGAGAACAAAAGATCTACATGGTTGCAGTTCCCGGAAGGCTTACCGAGCCCCAACTACCCCAGTTAAAATAATAATAATGATAATGCATTTTAAACACCACTGTCATTGTTCATTACAAAAATAAATCATCTGATAATTTTGAAATTTTGAATGATTTTTTGGATAATATATGACCTATTCTCAAGATGTTACTCGCATTACCCACCAGCAGACATTATGTATATCTCCTAGCGTTTCCTATAGAACCCATATTCTTCCTCAATGTAAGAAAGCAAATTTTGTCTATAACTTAATATCATCACATATCTCCAAACCTCTTCGTTCGTTAGATACATAGCCTAATACATCGAAAACACAAGTCTGCAAATATTTAGCGAATCTAAAAATCCAAAACACCCAAGGCAATAAACCTCAACGTGCAGTAGTATTTCCTTGGAACAAACACACCCACCAGCCTTGATTAGATCGAAGAGCGCATCTCTCCAGCAACAACAACAACCTCACCGCCCCCCTCCTCTTCGCCCCTTTTCTATTTTCATCTCGAGCTCCTAAACAACCCTTTCAGCATCAGATACGTTTGTGGGTTACAATGCATCCTCCGCGGTAAGATGAACGGGGAGTAAGTTTCTTTGTTCGCTGGAAGATATTGCCGTTGTGTCGGGTAATAAAATCGATTTTTGCCGCTCTTGTCGCCATAAATTCCATATTTGTCGCGAATGCGAGAACGGAACACCTTTTGAGGCGTTGGAGTATCGGTTCGAAAGCGCTGTTTTCACCTTTATGCCGGCGAGGAGGGACTTCTTGCGTGGGCGTGAATGGAGGCTTAGGCTAATTTCCGAAGCTTATTTTCGGTATGATGGTTATTAGAGAGGGGATTTTCCTTAGATGTGGTGGGGAATTGTGAGCTTCGATTATGTAGGTGGTTTTGTGTTTTGGACGATTGTTGGCGAGGAGTTTCAGTGGGAGTTTCATTGAGGTGTCGGAGGAATTGTGGTTGTAGCTATGGTTGATAATGAAGTTGAGAGGATCTGGATCAAAGAACATGTTATTTTGGGGAATATTCAATAGAAATGATTCTGAATACATTCAACGCGAGTTGTAATACAATTACGCACTTCCAGTCCTTTTTCTAGTCATGCGTAATATACTTCTTCCAACTCTTGTTATGTTATGAACTATTGTCAGGCGCAAAATTGTGATTTCACCTTATAATACCATGGAATAGGCAATGTATTTCTGAAATCGCATTCGAATCAGGGAATATGCAAAAGACAATGGGTGTAATAATTCAATACTCAACCAAATCCTGTTGACAGAAGTGGATGAGCTAACTGTGAGTGGTAGGTTCACCACCCTTTCAATCCAGAAAAGAATCAACAGAAAACAAACCAAGAAAGTTAATATATAGGTTCAAGAATATCTTAAAAGAGCCTTGAAAAGGCGCATATTTATATCCTTACGAATAGCCATGCTACGCTGTAGGCTGTACTATAAAGCTATAGGAATCTTTGCTGACACAGAATACTATAAAGTAACTGCCAATGGAGTTACACTGCTATGTCTTTTACTGGGGTATTGTGGTATGGAAGGAAATGAGAAAGCCCATGAAGTAGCAGAAAGAGCAGTAAGGTTAACACCTTTTGGCGCTGAGACTTTTTCTGGACTTTTAAAAGACTAATATAAGCGGTTTAAAAACGGAAGAAAAAACCTTTTGGAGAAACACTCGTGGTCTTGCTCAGACAAAGAAATTTATGGTGCTTTCACCGACCCATATCTGGAATCTTTTGAAGCTGCCATAAACTGAGGTTTGAGTATTGGTGGGACTGCTGACAGGACACTATTGGTGCAATTTTTTTTTTGTAATGCATTGGTTAGTCAGCAGATCAGATTTGCAGCCTCTGTAGAAAAGAGTTAAATCAGCTGAATACATGGTGCGCGAATATCCAGGACTGGGAACCTCTTATATGGAAAATATAGTCCTGTATACCCACTAGGTAATAGTCAAGACTCCTAAGGATGTTGTCGGTATCGTAAAGAGTATCCACGGCTTCCTTGGGTTTGTATGTAGGGTCAAGAACAAAATATCCAAATGGTCCCAGTTGCCGGAAGGCTAACAGAACTGTAGATGAGTAATGATTGATGAATGAAAAGGATATGGAAAGGAGAAGCAAAAAAAATACTATATACAACCCAATGCTATCGGACTCTAACAAATACTTGTTTGCATAAAGAATCGTTCTTGGATTGTTTATTTAGTAAAAGTTGAAAGGACACGTGTTCATAGTAATGAGATTATTGAGTATAATTATTTTTTTGCACTTCATGAGGATAAAGTACTAGTTGTAGAATTAGTAGGAAAATATTATTTAGCGCACGCAAATGAATGCGGAAATATGCTATATTGAGTACTAAAATTCATGCGAAAAGTAATATTTTGTATGTATAGAATTCGAATAACATATTTCACATATTATTCAAATTGAAAATTGACCCAGATTATATTGTTGTTTTAGCGATGAGAATTGAAAATTGTTATTATTACTATTTAATGCAACTCCGAATTCACAACTAACTGAATAAACGAACATCAAAGACCGAATAAATCAAATATAAAAACAACTCCATTCAAAATGATCATCTTGAAGAAAAATCCACTAATTTATTCCTATTTCACTTATAATCTCTAGGACGTAAAACTATCGCAGAAATATGAATAAATTTGCAGATTTTAAAGGCGCATCGTAGACAGAACCAGAAGCCTTGTGTCGCGGTCTAGGGTGTCCCTTTTTTCCGTCCGTTGGTAGACCTGCTCGTAAATTTTCTCGTTCGGGCCCATGTTCTATTTTGCGGTGTGAATATAAATGGGACATGTGTTCTGGGTACGCGAGAACCTTCCTCAGCTCCAGAACACATTTGTCTGTAAACCAGACGGCCGCAACCTTTGCTTATTATGTGATTTTGGTCTTATCATTTTCTTTTCGGACATGGGGAGAATGAAATTAATAAAATAATAGCCTCTATGTTGCGCTATAACACAACCTCAAAATACAGGAAACGAAACACGTATGAATAAATATACTAACTGACTAAGAAACTGCAACACCCAGAAGGAGCTATTTAAATTTCAAATTTTTTTTTGGTAAAACGCAGATAGTATAGCAAGGAGTAAATGATGGAAATTTGGAGAAAAAAACGAAGGTTCTCAATTTTTTTTGAATAAATTTGTTAATAATGTGTTTGTCGACCCGTTTATCTATACACTCCCCACTAAGATGGTATATTTCTTCTTGAGGGGTACTCTTCCAAGCTACCTGTACTTCATGTCTCAGAGCCGCCAAAGTCCATGGAGGCTGGGGTAAATCTTCAATTTTTCTACCCATGATGTCCCAAACATGCTTTATGAATGAAAGATCGGGGGATCTATGCGGCCAAGACAAAAGATTCACATGGGTGGCTTCGAAAAAGTTCAAACTAACTCTGGCAACCTGAGGTCGGCCATTATCTTACTGAAATATTGGATTCTCGTGCCGGTTAAGGTAAGGGAGAACATATGGCTCCACTATTTCTTGAAAGTAACGCAGCGCTGTCATGTTACCTCGAATGAAGACTACTTGCATGTGCAATAGCACCCCATACCATAACGCCTACTGTCCAGTGTACATGACGCTCAACATCAAACTGAGGTTCACGTCTTTCTCCCCGACGTCGAATAACCCTTCTTCGGCCATCATGTGCACGCAAGGGTAATTCATCAGAAAAGACGACCTGATGCCATTCCACATTCCAATATTGACGTTCTCTGCACCACTGTAATTGTTGCCGGCGATGCTCAACTGTCGGAGGCAATACAAGATGGGGTCGATAATGCTGTATTCCAAAAGACCATACGAAGAGTTACAGGATGGCCTTGTTTTCCTGACCACTCATCAGCAAAAGATCAAGTTGTCGTAAATCGGTCTTTAATGGCCATAAGTTTTAGACGTCGATTTTGAACTTTGTGACCCTTCGACGTCTGGTGCCTACTTTTTTTCTTGTTGGGGCATTATTGAACCACGCTCAACAACATGTCATAACAGTAGTTGGATTTCTGTTCCCACGATTAGCGATTTCTTCAAATGAAAACCCTGCCTCCCGTATACCAATAATTCGACCTCTTTCAAATTCATTCAGCTGGCGATAAATTCCGCGTACACGTGCTCTAGGTATTTCAACAACAACTAAACATCGACTTAGGATCTTCTCGAACAGCTGTTTGTTGTAAAATTTAAAGAACTTAACAAAAATTTTTCACATGAAAAAACCTCTATGTTTCACCAAAAAAAAATTCAAATTAAACAGCTCCTTCTGGGTGTTGCAGTTTCTTTGTCAGTTAGTATAGTCAACTAGACGTCTCAAAATGATGAATGCGCGGGTCTCAAATGATATGAGATCACTAATAGAAATAGAATAGAAATAATAGTTGAATATTCAAATTACTAAGCACATCTCATAGGTGACACCTTGCCCAAAAATGAACGCACACCTTGTTATTTACACTTAATTCCTAACCTAAACCTAAATTTACTAACTCTATCATGTAGTTTTTTGTAGATATCAAATGTGAAAGTATTCGGTACACATAACAACTCATGACTTCTTTTGAATAACATTAATCTAGTAGACTCATTCGAGTATTATAAACGTACCGCCAAATAAAAATTCATCAGTTATCTCTCAGTGCAGTATTTCTGTACCGGACATTTCTGCCCCCCCTGAACACATGTCCGATTCAGATTCATCCCTCGCACCACCAGAACAAAAAAAAAGGTTAGGGCTCCGGACTGCGACAAGAGGCGTCTGGTTATGTCTCCAAAGCGCCTGGAAATCTGCAAATTTATTCATATTCCTGTACAAGTTCTACAACCGAGGGAGTTATATCTCATTCTATCCCATCTTGGCGTCATAAAATAAAAATACGATTTGTCGTCTCGAGAACGGATCTATGGGAATTTATGTGCCGTGAATATGGCCAGGGATGGAGGTCTTCCATTAGGATAATTTATGGGCGGTAGACTGGAGAGGTCAGGAGCCGGTTGTAATGGAGTTTTGGCTTGTATCGGGCGGTTGTAATCCCATTTCTGGATGTCATTACGTTTCTTCGAACGTGACCGACTGTTTTTACGCATAACCGTAGGGGGAATCATATTTCTGGGCAAAAAAAATTTATATTTATATATTATTCAGCGAACAGTTAGCTCCATCATTCCACCACAATGTGTGTTATATAATAATGAAAACTTTCACCGATTATTTGATAGAGTTGAAAGTCTACATCTCATTGCCTAATACTTGAGCTTCAAGCAAGGGAATTCAGAAACTAAAATATATTATACTGAAGCCAAATGACCTACTTGTGAATTTCGATGTTGCGTTGCTATTCACAATTGTTCCTATAGAAGTATCCTTAGGCTATTTGAATTATTCCAGAGAATTTTTCAAACTTAGCGTAACAACAAAACCGAGGTGTATTCAAAACAATGGAAGAAAGAGCCCGATGTATATGTGAGCCATAATACATCCAGGAGCAAATCAATATTTTGAGGCCAACATTCTTATCCAATGGTTATAGTTTGGAATGAATCGAACGATCAATAAGGCTATGATGTCAGCCTCAAGAAAACGGACCCAGAAATAATTTTCAATAGGAAAGTTAACTTACCTTCATATACCATCAGTGACATACAAAATGGAAAAACTTCTTGCAAGACACAACTTAAAAACAATTCACAAACCAATACAGATATTGGTAAAAATCTCAACAAGTGCTCAAGATGAATTTGATCCGCTTGAACGCGAAATAGCAGCCGTTTCGGCTGAAAGGTGTGGCCGAGTCATCGAAAATTGGGTCCAACGAATCGACCGCTGCAAACGTACCCGCGGTGATCATATGAACGAAGTTGAATTCCATTCATAAATGTTTTGATTGTACTTCAACCCGATAATACAGTTTTTGAAATACGAGGAGTAAGTAAGGTCTCCAAGGCCATTGTTTCGCCGCAAGTCGCGCTAGATGAACTCCGGCAACACTGTTGTATACGTTAGGCCCCCTCCACCAATCGGCACCTGGTGGAGCTAATTAGGACGCTCAGTCTTGACGTAGCAGCCATTTGCAATCGAAGTGCCGGTTGTCGCTCCCGCCAGGTGCGAGTTACGTTCAGTCATTAAGTTTTTGCACTAAAGAAAAAACTCCACCTATAGAAATTCATCGTCAATTGGAAGAAGTGTATCGTGAAAGATGTATGGACGTGAAAAACGTTCGAAAATGGTGTAGAGAATTTTTTGCTGGCAGACTAAACGTTCACGACGAGGAGCGCAGCGGCAGGGACCGTATTTCCGACAAGTGATCCTTCAAAACGTATACGTTCTTTCAGTGCTCTGAACATTGAATGGGCGTATACGTTTTGAAAGATCACTTGTCGAGAATACGGTCCCAGGCCGTCACACTCGTACGAAACAGTGCGGAAAGTTGAGTCGCTTGTGATGAAAGATCGCAGGTTGACTCTCAATGAGTTGGCCGCAAAAATCCAAGATGTGTGAAGTAAAGACTCTATTAATTCAATTTTGGTGAATAACCTGCAATACCGAAAATTGTCAGCCAGGTGGGTCCCGAAAATGCTTGCCCCGGAACACAAAGTCAAACGTGTCCAATGTGCCCAAGACTTTCTCGCCAGTTTTGAAGAGGAAGGGAAAGAGTTTCTTGATTCAATCGTCACAGGAGATTCTTTTAAAAAACATCTAGGAGGAATGAAATTTGCGAACGATGAAGAAGTTCATGAAGCGGTCATTTCATTCTTGCGCGAGGTGGCGGGATCGTGGTTCGAGGAGAGGAAACAAAAGTTTGTCGTACGAATGAGGAAGCTCATCAAAGTGAATGGTGATTACGCAGAAAAATAGCTTAGATTTCAAGCTTTACAGCAATGTACAACACTTAGTTAATAAATGTTATTTAATGTGAAAAAAATAAATGGAGACCTTACTTTAAATACACACCTCGTATCTCAAATGGTTTGAATTTTATTTTGAGAAAAAGTTGTCAAGGCCCCATTGAAAAACCCGATACTTTAGAGTGCGAAAACGACTAGACCACGGTTAAAAAGCCCGGAATTTTCCAGTTTCAAGGTCTCCACTGGGGCAATTGGCGCATCAATGAAAAATCGCTCAGTAGCTCCTGACTTCACGTCAGTGCCTCCCCGCATTTTTTTCCACATCGACCTCGTCCGACTGACGTCGAAACCTGAAGAGCTAATTAGTTTCCCTATCATCGCTCACCCGCGAAATTCCTGAAGGGTCTCATCCGGCCTAATTGCCATCGGGGCGCGAGACCCAGCGACGTCGACGCCCTTCGGGACGCCGTATAGTTTCGGATTCTTCGCAGAAATCCGGACCTAGAGACGATCCAAGTCGGGGAGAACTTAATAATCCCCGACGTGTTCCGTTTTTACAGCGTCCCGGTTGATATTCTGGAGGAGGTTTGGCTTGAAGAGAAAGAGATGGACCGAGGAGGAAGGTGCTGGGTTCCGTATTTGATGGAGTTTGGAGAAGAATTAGTTTTGTCAGTTTGTCAACGGGATCCCCGGTTGTGTTTGGTAACGAGTTTCTTGTGTTGATTGGTACTTGACGTTCTGAAATCGACGGCTGATCCGATTTGGAGCTCCTCTGTTTGCTTTGAAGAGTTTCTTGTGATTAGAGTCATTTTCTCTGAGCTGTCTATGTTTCGTTTCCTGTGGGTTTACACTTCTGTTCGTAATAATTCTGTTCACTTTTATATATCTTGTCCTTCTTTCTTCTTTCTGTTTAGGCATCTTGCCTATTCCTTCTACGTCCCCATGCCATCATGATCCATCGACGTTTAGGTTGTCGCTTCTCGAAACCAGACTTTTATGTATGTAGTCTTCAAATTCAGTTAGTGAGAATTGGGTTTGTGAATTGACCTTTGTGAATTAGAAACTCACAGCTGATTCAATTTGAAATTTCTTTGTTTACTTGTTCGTTCAACATTTCGATAAGTAAAACATTATAAAAACCCTCTTCTCACTTGGGAAATTCCTAATTATCCGTCAAAAAAGTAACCTTCAAAAGTGATACATGTACTCTAAGGCACCTTCGTCATTGCTTTCGAAATAGGCTTCCATTTCAACAATGACTTCTTCATCAGAGTCAAATTTAAAATTATCGTCACTTTTAACTGTCGATTGAGTAGGCTTTGAATAACGCTTAGCATTCCATTGCTTCGTTGCACTAAAAGATTGATTTCTCACTACAGGAATTTCGTTTTCATTGATTGTGGTCATCTACTTCTAAATGAAGGTCACATTGATGGTCTACCTCAGATACTGCTATGACAAGTCAATCTTGAGGTTAACAAAGGACTTTTGTAGACACCATATGGATAAAAGTTTTCATATGTAAATACTTCAATTAATTCATAGTGTCAATGTTCGTGGTCTATGATAACCAAAGATGACAGTCTAACAATGACATTCTTGGGAGATTTGCTTTAACTCCATCCGTCGTCTAGAGCAAAAGGATATAATGAGAACAATAGTAATTTTCGTGAACAAAATGAAACATTCAAACAATGTATATTTTTTTCCATCATACCTCATGGCTTCGAATCCTGAACCCTAATAACATTGCTGGAGAACATGATAAAAGAATTTTCATATCTACTATGAGGTAAATCTTCATCTAATAGCGAAACCAAAAGACTTTCAACTCAAGCCATACTTCTCAACCAAAACACGCCTCGTTACATGCCCACGCAAATCTAAAGGAACGCCACGCTCTCTGTGAAGCCATTCGAATTCGCCTTCAATAATGCAAGAAACCGCATAAGCACGATTGAATAGAGACACGCCAGATCGAATCCTATCGTATTCCTAGCAGAAAACGGCCATAACCAGCGAACACAACACCTCCTCTTGTCGCCGGCAACACGACCCAGCCGCCATTGAAATCAGCCCTTACACGCTTCCATTAGGAACACCGTGCCGACAACCGCAGGAGTCTGACGCCTTCAGCTGAATGCCCGGCTATGGCAGCAGTGGCGGCTTGAATTCTTTAGTTTGTCGGCAGATAGATTTTTCTTGTTTACTTGCCACACATTGAGAGTAAAGACGTTTCGGCTATTAATATTGATGACACGAAATGTAAATAAATATTATAATATCTAAAAAATACCAACTTGGTTTTCTCAACAATGAGGTACAGTCTATATTGTTTAATGATATGTTAGTTTTAAGGATGAAAGCACAGTTAGCAATCAACACTTAAGTTGTAGTAACCACACTCAAATCAACAAAATTTCTATACATACATATAATTCTATAAATTATATACAGGAGGTTTCAAAACATCCTCATAATCATATTACCCTATTCTTCTTCTATACATCTTTGCAGAGAAAAACGAATCTGGACCAACTGTTATTTTGTATAGCAAAAATTTGCATTTGCTGAGATAATGATGACGGTTTTTAAGACTCCTGAAGAAGGAGAAATTGATGACTTTAGATTGAATAATAATCTACTGTAATAACTGTGATGTAATTCAATACCGTTTTAAGATATCGTATATAGAGGAAACTGAATATTTGTAACATTGTAAACTAGTATTTCTTTCTGAACATAATTGTCAAACAGATAAAGACATTTTGTTCGGTTATCGAATCATAATCTTAGGCGATCGATAAAAGAATAGCTTACAAATTTTCCGATGTTGCTTCAAATATTAATAATTACAAAATTTTAATGGAAAAATTTCAATGAAGGTTGAAATGGATATTGAACTACAACAAAAAAATCAGATGAATTCTGTTACATTCACAATAACATTTCGATCCAATTTATATTCCGACCGAAGAATATTTTCTATATACATACATAATTTCTAGAAGAATGTATCGTATATTTCACATTTTCAATTGACTTTCATCCCAAAAAGAAACGATGAACGATTCAAGACTAACAAAGCGGATAAAAACGAAACTTTTCACTTCCACTAAACCTTATTTTCAAGGGTCACTAGTCCCGGCGTCTTTTCTCCGCCACTGTCCTTGTCCGGTAATTCAATCAGTCCTAACTCACCGTCTTCTCTCGTTCCAGGTAACCTGGATAAGGCACAGGGACCTACATCTGCTGACTGTCGGCCGATCGACCTACACGTCGGATCAAAGATTCACGAGCATCCACAATCCCATGACCGAGGATTGGACATTGCAGATCCGCTATCCGCAACGGAAGGACAGCGGCGTCTATGAATGTCAAGTGGGGACGACGCCACCTATTGGAATCTCCATGATACTATCCGTTGTCGGTAAGCCCGATTTTGGATTATTGAAAGCGACGCCTTGTGTGATCGCTGCATTGTTTATGTTAGGTTATGTTAGGTAATGAAGCTCAAACAACCAATATGTCAAAGATAATTATCATCAAAATTAAATGAATGAAATGCTAGGATATCTTGAATTGAAGTTAAATTTAACTTGAAACCAATTTTGGAAGCAAGGCATTCTGTCAGCGTTGATGTAATGAGAATGAGTTATAATGGAATCGAATGAAATTCGTCGGCAAGCTTCACATATATTCATAAGTTTTTCATCATATATCTCCTGAAGATTTTTTGTCAATAAAAATGAAGTAAATGAGACTTTGCAGCACACCAACTCCTATAAGCCTAGCATGGCCTTTTTCAAACAATTCTTGCAAATTTTGAAACTCCTGTTTCTTGCAGAAAAAAATTGACGATTTAGACAGAAGAACATTGAGAATTGGACCGTTTAAAATTGTAAATATTGAAAAAATCCTTCATATAAAAATAAGGTGTGAAAATATGTACCTATTTCAGACTGCATCATGAAATCTTCCAGGTTTCACAAATGAGCAGTGATTTTGATGAAATTATCAAGGATATCAAAGCATTGAAGCGCGTTTGTTTCCATGATTTAATAACATAACCTATCAAACACAAATGACTTTAAAGGGTCAAAATAATTGTGCACAGTGCTATTATAACCATCTGCCTGCCTGAATATATCTTTTCTGTCTAGCCTTGAAAACAAAAAAGCTCTATAGAAACAGAAAGTTCTCATATATTATAAGAATATCCGACTGAAGTAGAACCACTGAACTTTCGTCGTACAATCTGATTGAACTAAACTAAATGAGGAGCATCTCATAGGATGTAACATGGGCATACGACTTTGCTTCCGCAGTTTTTTTCAGAAATTCGAGGCTTTATTGTGAAAAGATGGTTATACATTCATGATTCAGAGTATTGTCCATCGCTGGCCACTACTTCATCCCAACTTTCGGGCAGCGTACGAATCCCGCGTTGAAAAATTTGGTCGTCTTTTGAAGCGATCCACTTCTTCATAAGACTGGAAGTGCTGGTCTACCAGGTTGTGTGCTATTGATAGTCTGAGTAAGCAACGTCTAGAGAATACAGCGAGTGGGGTAGGACTTCCCATTTTATTGTTTCCAAGTATGCCTTGATCACTTCCGCAGCATGCGGTCGAGCATTGTCATGCTTTAAAATCTCTTTATCATGTCTGTTGTCGTATTGCGACCGTTCAATGCTCGGCTCAAACGCATCAATTGCGTTCGAAAACGATCGCCTTTGATTATTTCAGTCGGTTTTAACAGCTCATGAAACACTACGCCGAGCTGCTCCCACCAAATACTAAGCATGACCTTGGAATCGTGAATATTCGGTTTAGCCGTCAACGTGAAAGCATGGTCGGGATGTCTCTATGACTTTATGCGCTTGGAATTATCTTAATAGACTATTTTTCGTCTCCAGTCACGATGTGATGCAGAAATCCCTTCCTTATTTGCCTTACAAGCAGCTGTTGACAAACGAACAAACGCCGTTTAACATTTTTGGGTTTCAACTCATACGGTACCCAATTTTCTTGTTTCTGAATAATTCCTTTGGCTTTCAGGCGTCTCGAAATGGCTTGTTGTATCACTCTCAATGATCCTGCCAATTCTTGTTGTGTTTGACATGAGTTGTGATCAAGTAATGCCTTCAATTCTGCATGTTCGATAACCTTCTCTCTTCCACCGCCATGCTGTTCTTCGATGTCGAAATTACCATTCTTGGCACGTTCTTTTACTAATAGCAATCTCACCATAAGTATTTGAGAACATTCGATGAGTCTCAGCCGCAATTCCTCCATATTAAAGCAGAAAATTACAACTTACTGCAAATGACGAGAATTTGGCTAGAGACACATATCGACTAATATTTCGATGGCATTATGTTTACAAATACCTGAGCATATTGTATAACTTCTACGATCTATTTATCTCGACTACCACCCACCGCTACAGCCATCTATTGAAAAACGGCGGAAGCAGAGTTGTATACCACTATCAAGCTGTCTACTTCTGTTTTTATCATCTTACCTCGATTCATTCCATGATCAATGAATGATTCAACCTCTCAGAGAGCAACGTTCTGGTCTCTTCAGAGCAATTTGTGTTTGCCTTCGAGTTCGATCAGTTCCAGTGCCCGGAAAACACCGGAATCGGTCGTTTAGGTTCCGGTTTCTCGAGACGGAAGGTGTATGGTGATGGATGCGGGAGAAGGAGAAGGCTGAGGCACTTTCTTCGATTGATATGGACGGATCGTTCTTCAGATAACCCCTTGGTTTTGTCGATTTGTCTTGTTCAGTTTCACGGCTGCGATGGGAGGCTAGCGATGATGGGAAATTGGTGAATATTAGGGGGAGTTGGAATGATCGAAGTGAATAGCTGAATTAGGGTTTTGACGTCAGGAATTCGTCTTCGTGTTTGACGTTATTTCGATGAGAATCCTGGGTCGATGGCTAAATGATGTGCAGTACGATTCAATATGAATATTAATCGTTTTTGAGCGCACGCTTCCAAACCGATCTCGCAATCCTTTCGTCGCAATTCATCAAATTCAGAGATAGCAATTGTTTCAAACTGAGGTCAAAAGTCAACTCATTTAGTTACGTCACATACCGTTCTGTCAGTTACGTGGAGTATCGATCACAAAGAATAAGTCTAAACTGAACCGGCGCAGTCACTAATGAAAGCCATAGCAGATCATTTCTCCTGAACGACAAGTTATTTTTTTGACAGACCGTCAATTCTCAATATTTTTCCACTTCAATTACCTCGTCTATAATATCCAGCTAATATTCACTAACCGGAATACAGGATTTCGATAATTATATCATTGAATTCAATGAACCCATTTTCGTGTGCTTCCTCGAACTATTATTATAAGATATTCTTATTTTTTGAACTGGGGTCGTTTTGGTTCGGTTAGCCTTTCGGAAACTGTGACCATGCAGATCTTTTGTTCTCTACCCTACTCATTCATAGAAACCCAAGGAAGTCGTCAATGGCGTTAATGAAACTGACAACCTCCTTAGGGGCCTTGGCAGTTACCTCTCTGGTATCCAGGACCGGCTTACTCATGTGAATGGTTCTTAGGCCAGCCAGCTCCGGACACTTGCATACCATGTGTTCGGCTGTTTCTGCTTCCGATCCACAGAGCCTGCAAATCTTGTCTGCTGACTTTACAATACGGTACAAATGAACAGCTGTCAAGTGATTTATTCTCAGTTTGGTCTGGCAGTTCATCATGAATAGACTCACGCCTGAACAACGCTTGCAATAGGCCCAAAATGAGATTGCCGTTGTTCCCGATTTTCATAGGCGAATTTTGTTTAGCGATGAAGCGCACTTCTGGTTGAATGGCTACGTCAACAAACAACACTGCCGCAATTGGAGTGAAGCTAATCCTCAAGTGTATGTCGAAACACCGTTACATACAGAAAAACTGACTGTTTGGTGCGCTTTATGGGCTGGTGGAATCATTGGTCCGTACTTCTTCAAAAACGATGATGGCCAGAACGTTACAGTCAACGGTGATCGGTATAGAGCCATGATTTCTAACTTTTTCATTCCTGAATTGAACAACCATGATGTCCAGGAGCTGTGGTTTCAACAAGACGGCGCAACATATCACACACCTCGTGCAATAATCGATTTATTGAAAGACACGTTTGATGACAGGCTAATTTCACGTTTTGGACCTGTGAATTGGCCTCCAAGATCTTGTGATTTAACACGGCTAGACTACTTTCTGTGGGGCTGTGTAAATGAGCCACAAACCCTTGACCATTTGAAAGACAACACTCGCCGTGTTATGACCGATATACGGCCTCAAATGTTGGAAAAAGTCATCGAAAATTGGACGTCCAGATTGGACTACATCCGAGCCAGCCGTGGCGGTCATATGCCAGAAATGATATTTAGAATATAATGCCACAAGATAATCTTGCAGATAAATAAAATAAATGTCAATCGAATGATCCGTCGTTGTTTTAGTGCAATTTAAAGTTCTATAGCTCTAACAAAACACCCTTTACGTCGACCGATTCTTGAATATTTCTTTTCTTAGTTTGATTCTTTTTTTTTCACCTTCGACATGGATCGTGATCTCAAAATTATGCTGGGTTGACTATACTAATGAGCTCCATTATAAACTACTACTCCACTAGTCCGAGTGGTTAACTTTCAACTTAAATTCGGTTGTCTGATTTCCTTTCTTATCATTATCTAGCTTCATCATCAGAGTCTGAGTTCTTATCGTGTTCAATTAAATACCTACTGAAATTCCAGGACAATAATCCGAAATTCCTATACTCAGTATTCAAAACTTTCGCAATCACCTCATTAAAAACAACAAGATCAGAATAATCACGCAATCTTTCCCGATGAACCCAATTAAAACATCGAACGCTCCGCTATTCGACTACGAATCTCAAGAAACGAAGAAAAAACACCCCTCCCCTCCCACGCGCCCGCCGCGAACCTCCAGAAAACAAACGCTCGTTCTCCCATCGAAAATCGAACATTGAAAGCCAAAGCACACCAAGACCCGGCGGAGCGCGCTGATCGTAGTCCCATTTTCCGAAGGGCTAATTACGGGATCTTCCCGGGCAATAAACGAGAGAATTTCGCCCCGATTCCTCTCTTGAAAGACGATCCGGCGCGATTTTTAACCCCCCCCCCCCCCCCCCCTCGACCTTAATTAGAAAACGCCATCTCGATGTTTTATCACCGCAGATCGGGTAGAGTCACGCTCAGGTGCTCGGGAGCTTGTCGTTATGAAGGTGCACGCTCGTTGCATCGCCGTGGTGGCTTGATTCGGCCCTCTTAACGACCTTAAGGCTGGCGCACACTTCGAAGATTTAGATCGAACGAAACAGGGAAGTTAATACCTATGAGCTTATCTGCAGGTTGGGTCATAATGCGCTATCTACAAGAAATTGGCAGAATTCGATAAGGGCACCAACTATGAGCTCTTGGACATTCATACGTCTTTTGGTTACCACAAAAAAGAATGGAGAACTTTTTTATTCTCCATTGTCCTTAATCGTTACCATCTCTTAGTCGCAGTTCTCGCTCCTCGCCAAAGAAATATTCGCTATGTCCTCGCAATCTTGCTCGTCCTTATGTCATTCTGTCAGTAACTAAGAACTTTCTAACCGTACTTGATAAACCTGAAGACAACGCTTCTGCATCATATTGCATCGATCCTCACAAAAATCCAGTTCTTTGATATTTCAGTTACTGCTCTTTCCGTGATATAAATTGCTCTTAATAATAATAGAAATAGTTCTTATTGAAAGCGTTTCACACCGCTCCCCAATCTGAAACTCAAGGAAGAGTAGTGCTGTATTCTGAAGTTTATCGACTAACAATGATCTGTTCTTAGTCATAACCATACGAACCCAATACAGTTTATAGCGTTCATTCTCCAGGATGGTTTCCAGCCTGTACTCATACTAAGGAATTATTTCAGAATGTATTTTTCCAAATACTGTTGCCATTTCTTGGATTTCTTGGTGAAGTATCCTACCTACTACTTTATATTCGAGTCTCACAAGCAATTGCCAATTATCCATAAAATTTCTAATCATTTAAGAAATGGACACTCACTTCGATCATCAATGACCCTTTAGGAATAGTTTCTTGTTGAGATTGATAGACTTTTGAGAATCATGATAAAGCTCTCCATTTCTGGATACAATCAAACTAAAGAGTTTGCTCAGACGAGCAAACTTTTTTTGTTTTTGGTGTGAGCGTAGGGTTACATTCATTTATGGTGTACCTAACCAGATTTGTGCAGGAAATAAAGTGCTGAACGTTCCGATTGTTCTTCTCCTATACCAACTCAGTACCTGTACTAATAAAGCAGTCCTGAATGAATATCTAACAGGTTAGCTATATCTACCTATACAGGGTGGCCATTTGAAAACGAAACAGACGAGATTACAGACGAAATAAAGCTTTTCGATAGAAATGCTCGGACAGGTCGATTTCGGTTTCGAGGGGGACAACTTAAGATGTAGGTTACGGACGTATAGCGCTTCAACCCTTGCTACTACAACCCTCACCCCCAAATTTTGAATAAGGAAGATGGGGTGAGTGATACCTCATTTGAAAGGTATTTTTATACTTATTTCAGCACAGTAATTGTTTTTTCATTTTATGCATTAGTTCTCGAAATATTCTTGACTAAGTATTTGAAAATGAAGTAGTGTTTTCATGGAACTTGTAGTGTTTTGTGAAAAATCGACATTTTGAGCTTCAAACAACCATGACTGTGGCTTCCTTCCTAACTAACTTACGCATGAATATTTCGAGAACTAAAGCATAAAATGAAAAAACAATTACTGTGCTGAAATCATTATAAATTGAGGTATCACTCACCCCATCTTCCCTATTCAAAAATTGGGGGTGGGGGTTGTAGCAGCAAGGGTTGAAGCGCTATGCGTCCGTAACCTACATCTTAAGTTGTCCCCCTCGAAACAGAAATCGACCTGTCCCAGCATTTCTATCGAAAAACTTTATTTCGTCTGTAATCTCGTCTGTTTCGTTTTCAAATGGCCACCCTGTATATGTAGTACATAGTCTTTGTATTCAGTTGACATATAGAGAAGGTAAATTATAGAAAAATCTGATTCGCCTTTTTTAGTTGTATCTACCACCCTAGATAACACAGGAACCTGTTTTCAAATTGAACTTATCCTGATAGACATTTCTACCATTCGAAAGAAGAGATATCAGTGGAGCTGAAACTACCTTAGAAAATGACGTCACATTACTATCACCACCAGATACAACAACCGTCTCCACTTTCGCTTCGGCTATAACCACTACCCGCTCCGCCCCGTCGACCCTGTGTGAAAGGGGCTTAATTCGACGCGCGTAACGACCTGAAACGACGGACGAGTAAATTCGCGTTGTTTCCGTTTCATTATTCCTCGGGCCCGGAGTTCCGATACAATCCGGCCCGGAGTGCAGCTTAGCGCTGGCCTTGAAGGGCCGAAATTAAATTTCGAAATATCCAGCGGATTGATTGTGAAACATTGAAGTGGGTTGAAGTGGGATTGGGGGCGTGACGGGGAGAAGAAGAAAAGAAGTTTCTTCCGTTCTGGGCTGTTTTTGAGAGGAAGTATTGTTTTTGGGTTGAGGAAGTTCGAGAGCTCGATCTCCGAATGGATTGCTCTATTATTTCATCACAATTTCTGTAATTTTTAATTTAGAATTGGATTCTGTCCATCCCTCTGGATGACAGAGTGGACGATTTTTGATCAGAAGAACCTAGAAACTTGAAATTCGTAGGGTTGGTTCAGATCTCAAATAATGATAATGCAATATCCAGAAAATTTCTGCTGTTGTTATTTTGAGGAGTTTTCCAACAGGGTCCTTGTTTTTCAATATGGTCAAACGCAACAAGACCAGCATGACGGTGAAAAAGAAAGGGTTTTCGAAAATGCAGAATTGGAGGCATTACTTGATCAAGACTCGTGTCAAACTCAACAAGAATTGGCAGGATTATTGGGAGTGAAGGAACAAGCCATTAAAAAACGCCTGAAAGTCATGGAAATGATTCAGAAACAAGTAAATTTGGCGCCGTACAAGTTGAAGCCGAGAGATGCTTGCAAAGCAAATACGGAAGGGATTTCTGCATCGCATTGTGACTGGGGACGAAAAATGGGTTCATTACGATAACCCAAGCACAGACAACCATGGAGATATTCCGGCCAGGCTTCCACGTCGACGGCCGAACCAAATATTCACTGTTGCAAGATCATGCTCAGTATTTGGTGGGACCAGTTCGGCGTAGTGTATTATCAATTGCTAAAACCGACTGAAACAATAACAGGCGATCGTTATCGAACGCAATTAATGCATTTGAGCCGAGCATTGAAAGACAAACGGCTACGATGCAACGAGAGACATGATTAAGTAATTTTATGACAATACTCGACCCCATGATGCGAAAGTGGTCAAACGTACTTGGAAACGTAGAAATGGGAAGTCCTACCCCACCCGCTTTATTGTCCAGACGTTGCTTCCTTCTACTATCACTTGTTTTTATTAATGGCACACGGCCTGGCTGACAATCACTTCCGGTCTCATAAAGAAGTAAAAAATTGGATAGATTCGTGGATGGCTCCAAAAGATGACCAGTTTTTTCAACGTTGGATTCGTACGCTGCCCGGAAAATTGGAGAAAGTAGAGGCCAGCGATGGACAATACTTTGAATCATAAACGTATAACCAGTATTTTACGGCGAAAGCAAAGTTGTACGCCTATGTACGTCAGTTTTGAAATTCCGTTGTTTGACAAATCTAGTGGAAGCTTGGACGAATATAAGAATCGTTTGAATTACAATCAAAAATCGTATTGAAGTAATAAAAAATAACTTTGAAAATGGTGAATCTGATTTCATGTGGGCTTAATTCTTAGGTAGTTTGGGGCTTACTTTTCTGATACAATAAAAATTTACTAATAGAAAGTAATTCATAATATAACAAATTTCTTGTTGAAAAACCCTGTATTTCATATAGGCCTTATTGTTGTTAGGTCGCATCACAACGATATTTCATTGAAATAAAATATTTTCTGATAGAGACCAAAAATTCATATTTTCGTTCCATATTGCCCACTTCCAGTTGAGATGAAATTGGATAAAAATGTTAAGAACAAAAAAGATAAAAGAAAGTTTAAATCTTGCATTGTGGAAAACTCTGATATAGTTTACTCTGTATTCGAGAATATATGTTAGTTTATATTCGCAGCCTCTAGAGAGATTATTTTCTTATTTATAAATTATAGGACAGTTATTTTGGATTTGGTTGATTTTTAATGTAGCGTATATATTTGTTGCTCGCAGTGTATGAAATACAAGCTTTGCTTAGGTCGTACATTTCTGATCGGATACTTATGTATTTTAGAATGTTGTATGTTAGATGTTGTGATGAATAAATTTGAATTTGAATTTGAATATTTAAACGCCACTGTAAGTCGTCACTGTGAATCTCCTACGGGATTCATCATCCACCTTAAAAAAAAAGCAGAGAATATTCGATGCATTTTCTGTCACGATTTTTCCACGGCCAAATTTCGGCCGTCCATCAACGACTTTCCCTTGAGGCTTATCAACGCAACAAAGGCAATTTTCGCCCGCTCCCATCGAAATTCCATTAAAACTCGCTGCATCCAATCTGTGTCACAGCGATAACGCGACTCGGTCACTTTCCACTGATTAGCGTGGGCGGTCCATGAGGCTGCCGGATATTTGCAGTCATATCGGGCAAAAAAAAACGATGCGTAACGGCATACTCTGTTCGAGGGTTGAATCAGTTGAAGCCGTTTTTTTAGATCCACCCAATCCCGCTGAGTTTAAAATTGCATATTTGAATTTTGATGGTATCTGATGATGAAACGAAAACAAAGTGGGAAGCTGCTGATTAGGAGTTTACTAATTATTATGACGGCCTGACAATCTGTTCCGAAACTTCCCAGTGATAAACGGAACGATTTATTCAACTTGGCAACATGATGATTATATTCAGAGCAATATAGGATTTACAAAGCTTATGAATATAACGGCTCTTCTATTATTTTTCTCAGTTCAGTTTTGTCACAAATATAGGGTCTTCCTATTGAAAACATGATTATCTATCTTACATAATGCGTTATATTTTATAACGCATGATAGATTCTGTTTCCAAGAGAATCTTTTGTGTTTTCATAAATATACAAACAATGTATATGAAATAATTTGAGTTTATATCTAAGGAGATTGAAAAGGTATAAAGTTCCATTGAGAGTGGAAGTGTGGTTTTTAGTGGCAAAAGATTAATAGCTTGCACTACCGAGGCATCTTAGATTGAGAATACTGTTTGGAGCTATTTGAGCGGAATAAATAGGATTTTTCCGAAATCTTAGAGACCGTCGGCAGTATTTGAAGGAATCGATGAAAGCAACCAAAGGCACAAACATAGGGGGGCAAGATGATGGCAACAGTATTTTGGAACATTCAAGATAATCTTGACAAAGTTTCCATACTATATAAGAACAATTTTCTTTCACAATGCTCCTCATCAGAGGTCGATGAAATCTATAGTCAAATTGCTCTTCCAACTTCTTGATCCCCCATAGTAAATCTGACCCATAGTAATAACCTGCTTTTTGCAAACCTCAAGAAAATACTCCGAAGAAAAAACATTTACCTTACAAGTCCATAAAACCGCAGTTGTTTGAATGTGATGAATTATTGAATTCATCAAATTCATACCCTCAATATCTCGCCATAGCTTCGGATTTTGATTTGAAGACCAAGTTTTTTTTTCAGAATCTTGGTCTCCGTTAAT
The DNA here is from genome assembly GCF_914767665.1 of Harmonia axyridis. Taxonomy (NCBI): domain Eukaryota; kingdom Metazoa; phylum Arthropoda; class Insecta; order Coleoptera; family Coccinellidae; genus Harmonia; species Harmonia axyridis. Next base: position 82,619,906 of record NC_059501.1, read on the forward strand.
AACTAGCAACTATTATGTCTTTCTTTCGTTTTTGTCAGGAAATGCATCGGTGTGACACTTTTTTTAATACAGGCTCTTACCCGAAGAGTTATATTAGAAAATTTTCTAAAATGGGTTAATCTGCATTTTTTTTCTCTTTATTTATCAGCAATTAGAAATTTAAAATTCTACTACAATTCCACAAGTTTGAGTTGAATTATTGAGATTGACTTGAAATTAAGTAAAAGCAAGTCTATCTTTCTGACAAATGATTCAAGTCAAATCAAACTGGACAATGGTTACAAGTTTGAAAATTCAAAATGTTTGTCAAACTAGTTTGGAAGGGTTAATGAATAAATTTTTAGTAGATATACCTTGAATGGATGAAATATTCATGTTAAATATAGTAATTAGGTACAAGAAATAGTTACATTAATTTAAAACAAAATAATATACATTATTTCAAACTATTTTTCAATCAGCCCCAATTTGTCACCCCAAAATTCACCGTGAAAGTTAATCTAACTTCAGTACTTCCTTCAAATTATGTGAATGCTGTGAACAAGAAAACTGGCACTTAGCCGCTATCAATTAAAATTACAAGTACAATAAAACGAACCACATATTTTCAACTGCCGTCAAAAGAGTATATTGACAATTTTGGATCCAACGTTTTATGTTATTACTACCACGAATACTACTTCATCCAGAAGGTGTTGCTTCTTACGAAAATTCTACTTCATACAATTTTTTGTGGCTCTTCATCAAACTAGTTGAAAAACTAGTTCCACTATTGGCATTTCATACCATTTGAAGAAATTTGATTTCAAGCCAAACCTTACCTACATCTCTTGTATTTGATTGATTCGGTCTTCACTTGATGGAAATTCATTTTAAATAAATAATAATACACTGCTGATTTCCACAAAATTTATTGATGACGACAATTGTTTCGCTACACTGTAGCTTTTTCGAGTCGGGTGCTGAACGCACCCGACTTGAAAAAGCTACAGTGTAGCGAAACAATTGTCGTCATCAATAAATTTTGTGGAAATCAGCAGTGTATTATTATTTATTTTACATCTCTTGTTTTCTGCTACGATATTCCAGAAACGATACCCTTATCACACTCACAAACTGGGGGCAGTACAGCGCCACCGACCGAAAAACACAACCTGCAAATAACGCACAGTCGGCGTAGTCGGTTTCTCATAAACGGAAAAAATTACGATCGTCGATAAATCAAAGTCGACATCCCAACCCCCAGATCGCACAAAATTGGTACATTAACCTTCCGCGTGGCCGCATCTGGCCCCGAGATATTTTCCTCGGCCGACTAGAGAGAGGGCTGAACCCAGAGAGGACGCCGGGAGCCTCTGGCGACGGGGCTTAATGACTCCGAGCTGAATGGGTTCCGTATGCTAATGTCACCCACGAAATTGAGTTTGAAGGGAATCAAGTACAGGAATAATGGTTTCGGATGAATGCGGGACGACAGACAGCGTTCTTCAGCGGGTCTGTTGAATTTTGATGGCGCAGGTTGAGGTTTTGACCGGAAAAATTTGGAGTAGCAGGAATGGGAGATCGGTCCCCTGAGATTAACCATTTTCGGGTTCTCGTAACGCCACTGTATGTTAAAGTGTATTTTCATACACTAACACGAAAAATTATTCCGTTGTTGGGCAACTTCATTCAATTATTTCCGGGTCAGGCACACAGATGGCGCCATCAGTTGAATAATACTATTTGTTCCCGTATTAACCAAAAAGAGCTCTTTTTTAATCTCTTGTAGGTTGGTACTAACTTCAGAGTAATAAACATAGATAGAGGGAGCATATGTCATCTTCAGTAAGCAAATTTTGTCACCAATATGAACTATCAAATTTGGCATGAACCGCGCGGAAATGAAAACATATCAGTGATATGATATCACACTCAATTCGCGAGTTTCTCCATAACTTATGTCCCATTGTGAATCAACGTTTCATATCAACTCAAAATATATTGAAATGAATCCCTAAATACCTATATCAGAAAATCAGAAAATCAGAAAACAAACTTCAAGCGCGCCAAACGACGTGAAACAACGAATGACACTACGAGAGCATTAGTGGCCAAACCTTGAATTTCAGCAAGTAGATACAGAAAAAAGTAAATTTTCTGCATACTATAAATTCGACAATTAGGAAAATATCGGATTCCAAATATTCGGATTTGTATATTTTATTGAAAATCATCCAAATAAATATATTTCATTCAATATAATATACATTCAAAATGATTATACTCCCTCTATCTATGTTTAACCTTATGATACTAACAAAACTCTGAAGAATGAGTGTCAAAATTTCATAACATTGAGTTAATGAAACACTGCTTTTTGATAAAAAAAAAACACTGTCAGCATTGTTTCAATTGCCAAAGAGCTAAATATTGCACAGAAAAACTTTTGACACTATTTGCATAAGGCTAGTCTCAAGAAAAAGCTCGATGTATGGGTACTACAAGAGTTAACGTAAAAAACCTCATTGACTCAACTTTCCTCTGCGAATGACTGCTGAATCGCAACAAAATCGACCCATTTTTTAAGGTATTGGTGGCTGATGATGAGAAGTGCGCCTTTTACGACAACGTCAAGCGAAAACGGTCGTGGTCGAAACGCAGTGTGCTGGCAGATCCGGGGACCAAGGTGACGTCCAAGAAGATGTGTTTGGTGGGGTTGTTAGGGAGTTATCTAGTATGAGCTGCTGTCCAACGACACAATTGTTAACTCGAAACTATACTATCAACATTTGGACCGTCTGAAAGAAGCACTTGCTCAGAATCGGCCAGCTTTGGCCAATAGGAGAGAAATTGTGTTCCATCAGGATAACACCAGTCCACCCACATCGATATTGACTCGTCAGAAGCTCCAGGAGCTGGTTTGGGAGGTTCTTATATGCATCCACTTTATAGTTCGAACCTGGCGAATTATTTTGTTGATGAAAAATTCGCATCAATAGAGACTTGTGAAAATCGACTGTCCTAGTTTTCTGCCAATAGGACTTCTATGAGAGTGAGAGGACACTTTTCTCAAGGAATAAGTGTTTTCGATCGCTGAAATATGCTAACCGCGCTTGAAACCAAATATACCTACTTCATATCATCTTGTCGTCATGTTCATTTCACCCTTAACAACTCAATTAGCTTTCATAGCCTGGTGTTGATTCTTCAATTTATAACTGTTATTGGAACTAATCCAGTCATTCATTATCATAAAAAATGACCTAAAAATTAGGTACGTAGATTATCTGATCAGAAAACAGCAAACAGACGCTCGTTTCCCCGTACTTTGTTTTTACCGTCGCCTGAGATCCAATTACGAGAAAACTGTCCTCATAAATTCATCCAGGAATAATTCCACGTTTTCAATTCTCTAACGAAATAATTAGTTTGAACGGAACTTCCGGATAAACATTCGGATGGCCCCGGGTTGTTTTGGACCTTTCGAACTATCGAGATGAGCTTCGTTTTTTCTTCTCGCAGAAGGAAGTATTTTTTCCCGGAGGGCGGACTGTCAGCTGCAACGCAAAAATACAATCGAACTTTTTTCGTTCTGTCCCAGCTGTCGGAGGGTGATGCCCGTAATCTGATAAGCTGGACAGGTTATGTAGGAGGTCTTGTGGAAAAATGATTTAACTCGGTCCAGACGGGAGCTTCTCTCGGTCTTTGAACGTCGGATATCGAGTTTGGTTGATGAGGGAGCAAAGTGGTGCCTTCAGATGATAGTATGTTTGAACTCTGCCTCTCGGAATTTTGAAGGAGTCGATTTTTTTCATCTTGATATCAAAGGAAAAACTGTTCTGGAGTTGCAGCCATCAAGGAATAGAATTGAGGAGAATGCAGTATCATTTGGGTTACATTTGCATTTCTGATTATTTTTTACTATTACGTTTGATTCTTAAATTCATTCAACGAATTGTTCGAAAAAAAGTAAAACAGGAAGGGGAATTTGAAAATCTGATCATTGGCAAAAAACAGCACTCGTGCACTGCTGCCCTTTTTCGTGCTGTGACAAGGCGTTCTCAGTCAATATTCTAAAATGATTGAGGTCTTTCATACCAAGAACGCCGATGGAACCATCAGTATGACACTCAGTTTTCGTGCCATATTCTCGAACAATCTCCGTAACAAAGTATTGGTAATTTTGCAGAAGTATGGTTGGGCTTTAGCTCCAAGTGGTGCCGCTCTTCCAAGAAATGTGCAGTCCATGACGCCACCTATCGGCAATCAAAGAGTCACTACAATACTTTCCTGAAATTCAAACAATCGGTTCAGCAAGTGAAATATTGATTGGAGTTTTGCACCTTGGTGTTTCAGACAGAAAACCTTGCTGTAAGGGAGTGTGTTGCACTTTGTACGGAAAAATATATGAAGTATCCGACAGCAGAGCAGGTCGGTCCCCCCTTTCACAGGTCCAGAGCCATTTTGTGGCTTTCCAGCCAGTCATCAAGTGATTGAAGTTGAAGAATGGGAACATAAAAAGAAGCTTGCGTTGTGGCGGACGGTCAATGGTCTAAGACTGGCCAAGTCATTAATTTACTACTCGACCAGCTAGACTTAAATAGTTTTCCCACTCAGTAAACAGGAACTGAGTAAACTGACGGACAAACTCGAGGTACTCTGACCTGTGAGGAATCATCTGAAAAACATGGAAAAAGCGTCTGTCAAGTGAGCACTGAAACAGCCTAACACTTGTATGCGAATGTGTAGCTTTTTACCGGAAAAGGCTACAACAACTTGGCTCTTGGTCGAACCAAATGATGGATGCACCCCCCAGAAAGGTGATAAAGTTCATTGAGACACTATTGCCTGACTGGTAAACAGCGCAAGGGTTCACAATAGATCTTGTAATGGTGCAAGCGATATATGATCTTTCGCCCTTTCTCTAATCTAATCTGATCTGAAGTGAAAAAGTATCTTTTAGGATATCTGAAGTAGAAACTGGAGATTTATTTCTAGCAATTAACTCACCTTGTAACTAATACCTTCACAAGTTTCTCTCACAGATTTTGTGATAGTCAACATACCTATATTCACATACGAGCCTCTCAAATTTTCCAAACTTTTTTAATTTTTCTGGTTTGAGAAGAATCTGAAAATCGATTAAAAAAATGTGTTGACCGATCACACAACTGTAATTGGCGAATCGTATAGTTTTGATGTCCAAAAATTAATTTTCGACCAATATTAACAAATAACATGTATTTTACCCATGTCATATTTGTAATTATGGAAATGGTAATTGAATGCAGCAGAATAAATAAACCTTGGAAGGTTTTCAATGATTTTCCATGAGTTTCTCTGTATAATTCATCAATTTAAATTGATATAAATGAATATTTAATAGTTATACCATATTACATTGCATATTTCACTCAATATATTCAATCTGTGTATTATTTCAGTATTAGGGCTGGAAAAATTGAAAACACATTTAATTTAAAATCACATGCTATGAGCTCATTCGAATTGAGTCCCCTAACTTCAAAATTGTATACTAATGATTTATAATAATTCCTGATTCAATTATGGCAATCGAATTGTTTCTGAAGTTCATTTTATTTTTCAGAACCAATTACAATTCTACTAGGTGGACCAGAAATGTACATAAACGAAGGAAGCACGATGAATTTGACGTGTATTGTCAAGCACAGTCCAGAACCACCACCGAGTATCGTGTGGAGCCACAACAACTTAGTGAGTATTCGTATCTATACTTATTTCTGTTAGTTCGTATTGGAATACAATTAATAAAATATTCGTGTTCCTTTATTCATTTGCGATTTATGATCATCTACTTTGATCGTTTAGTCAAGATGGAATGTTTTAGTGGAGAATAACCTTCAGAGACATTAAAATATGTCAAACTTTTGATTGGATTCACCTAAATATGGTCATATATACAGTGTGGTTCAACTGCGACTTAACACCTCGATTTTCCGGCTCTGAAATGAAAATGTAGAGAAATTACTCGCACCCGTCAATTTTTGAATCCAGAGGAAACAACTTTTGAGCTCTCTGCATCCCCGTTACTACAACCCCTAACGGGAGTAAGTACAACCCCTTTATTTTCAATAGGGATGAGTGATGAGTGATTTCTAAGATCTTACCAAGTACTATCTGATCTTGAAATTTCACTTCAAAATTCCCATGGATATCGAAATGAAAGGTAAATAATGAAAGAGTACTAACTTCTAAATACCTTTGAAATGTGTCGGATACAGATATTATTCTCGATATAAATTCCACATTGCCTCTTTCACTATTTCGCTGTTCTTTCATTATCGATGTGAAATTTTAGGGTCAGATAGTACTCGAAACGATCTTCAAAATTAGTTATCGCACCACCCTTTATAGTCATTTTAAAGTCAGAAAATGGAGGTGTTAAGTTTTCTTTGGACCATCCAGTATATATTATGTTTCTGGGCAGCCGAATTCTAAGGAAACGTACGAACTTTCATGGACTTTAAGACCATGATCCTTGAAATTATCTAATTTTCATCTGAATCAGGGTTGAATACTATCAAATCAAAAACTCTCCCAGAAAATAATTTTGAATCAAACACAAAACACGTTTCTCTGTTAATTCGGGGAAATCGGGTGTGATAGTCAAGCTCTATAAGATCTATCTCATTTATTGTATCATCCGGACATCATTGTGACCATCTTCAGACTCGTTTCACACTTATACGGTTCGATTCGGTTAGGTGCGTATTCGATTCGTTTTCGGTAGCGCCTAAAACGAATGAAAACTCTTCACACACACTCGGTTAGTATAAGGTTTGATTTCACGACTCGACTGATTGAACTAATGTAATCAGCCGCTCAATATTAATGTCAAGTGAATCAGACATTGCCAAATGTAAATTACAAAATTTAAAATGAGAAAATGAATATTTCCCTTGCCGAAAACGTGACCGAACCGAAACTAAACCGTATGTGTGTAAACGACCAATTGCTCTTGCGAACTCTGGACCCGAATGGAAACCGAACGAAACCGATTCGTGTCGAGGGGGCTTTTCGTTTAATCAGTTATCTATTAGGTACCGAACACACACCGTATCACCGTTTCACACTTTTCCGGCGGCTACCGAAAACGAATCGAATACGCACCGAACCGAATCGAACCGTATAAGTGTGAAACGGGTGTCAGGGAGCTGAAATATTATACATTCAGTTGATTTAAGTTTCTTTGTTGTTCATGGAACAAATATACAAGATTAACAGAGCGATGCTTTTTTATATTTTTTTATTTTTTTGAGATTTTTGTATTTCCCTATATTTCCATCCAACTCCATGAAAAAAAATTCATCAAACTGCAAAATCATCTAGGCCTACTTAAAAATAACAAAATCCCACATTCAACCCACATAAATCGGAAAACTCAACCTGCGAAAAAGGTGTTCGGATACGAGTAAGATAACAGGCCTCTCTCCGATGAAGCAAAATAATCAGGATGTTCCCCCGGCAACGAAAAATCTCCTCTCGACTTCCCCCTCCTCGAGACGTGAAAGATTTCCCGAATTACCTGAAATAAAACGAGCAGTTCCGTAAGCTTTATAACAATAACAACAACTTTCCGGTGCTGCTGGCGGACGGGAGAATATTCAGGTTTTGCCGCCACGGTTCACGTCGCCCCCTCATAAATTTTCGAAAGTTGAGGGAAACGACCGTTTACGTTGCCGGAACTTTATGAGCCGGGATGCGGAGGACCGAAATTTGGAACCGGTTCGGATGAGGATCAGTTGAGAATTTTTAAACTACACATACGGTAGAAATCTAGGGATATTTCATAACTTTTTATTCGGGTGTGATGATACGATGTACAAAATATCAAAATTAGATTAATAAAAGATGAGAATTCATTTCTTAATTCATTTTTAATTTTGATTGATTCATTCTTTCAGTTTTGTAATCAATTTATATTCATTTTATTCATGATTTATACCTTTAAATTTTTTTTTAATTGATAATTCATATCTATTTCGTTTTTAATTTTCATTAGTAGTATTAATTTTTTTGTCAACATCAATGAGACCAAAATTCAGAACTATAAATTACAAAGATTTAAGAAACGAAAATATCCCTAAACTGTAATGACTAGAAGAGTATCTCCCCCTCTAGATTTTCTCTCCGCCTATAGCAGCATTGACATACTTCAAATCAAGTTCTAGAATTGTTGCTGTGGTATATTCGCCCATGAGAAACTCTTCTTCGTAACATATTTCTTGCATGTTCAACCGGTGCAGACAGGGTGTGGATGGGCATTGTCATGATTCAAGAGAGAATCTCCTTCAATTTCAGCAGCATATGGAATAACAACAGGTTGAAAAATTGGTTGCACGTATGCCTCGGCCTTCAGAAATCCCTCCAGCAAAACGAGATGTCTTTTTCGATGAAATTAAATTCGCCACACTCATAAACCTCTTGCAGCCTTTCCACATTTACTAAAATTCTCCAAACGCGAACCCTTCTCAAATCTGGATTGAGTTCAGTCCTTGACTCACCAGAAAATATAATATGCTACCAATAACCAATATTCTAATCTGCGTGTTGCTGAACTCATTCTAACTCAGCTGCCTCATTATCTTCTCTCTCTATCTTAATCATCTTAATCTCTCAAATGATTCTAAAGTGTAGTTGGAGCTTCTAAATTCGTTACAAGTCTCAGTGCGATTTTGATACTTCCTCTCTTCTCCTGTTTCTACGACTACTACTACTACAAAAATTGAGATGAGATTCTGACTGATATTTAGAGCTTCAGCTTTCTTCTGCATGCTTTTTGAATATAACTTTCGCTTCCTTTTGAAAGGAGCAATCTGTATTTTTTTCGAATGTGGTGGAAAGTAAGGGTGCAGAATAAGATTCATGAACTTTGTTCGATTATAGATCGCTAAGGCGATTTGTTACCATTTCCGAAGAAATAGTTTTCAAAAGTTGTAAATTGCTGGAACACACTGTATATTTGGCTAACTATAACACCAAAGCACAATGCTCCTCATTGTATCTCATATTAATGACTATCAACATCTTGATATCTCAGAATAGTGATGATTATACAGCTTAACGTTTGTATTGTTCGAGAATACAACAATTGGAGAACAAATGAGAGTTTTCAGGGGTCTCTAAGAGTCAAAACTAGCCTATAGAAAAATTTGAGCTTATCGAACTTCTTGCTTGGAAATACTTGAACTATAACATATGAAGAATTCAGCCAATTTGACACTTTTTTTAATGAAGTGTGTGGTATTCTCTGTTCAGAAATACTACCTTTAAACTGGATGGTTACGGATAGTAGAATTGTGATGAGTGAATTCTCTTCATAATCTGGAAATCAATCAGGCCATTTTCGTATCTATTGTGGAGGTTGTCTCGAGTATTCGCTCTGATATTAATATCTGTTAAAGTGGGAAAATCAACTACTTCTAAATTGAATTTTGTACCAGTATTTAGAATAAAAATTGTGGATTCCGACTGGATCAAATTTAGTTCCGGGAGAACTTTTCCAAGTGGGTTATTTTGTGGATATAGCTGACCCAAATCGTCTACTGAAAATGTGAAAATCAACATCTGTTCCCAGTGCAGATAGCGGAAGAGGAACAGGTGATGGAGTGCGTGAAATGCAAAAAATCCGCCTCATCGAAATTACCGGTGGTCAGCTGTGATGGTTGTTCGCGGAATGTTTGTAAACAATGTGCGAATTTGACATCATCGGAAATAACAGTGATTGAATTGAAAGTCAAACGCGTCATGAAATTTTACTGCCAGTCCTGCTTGAGGGGTGAATCCGTCGAACTTTTTAATAAAATAATAGAGACTAAAGATGACCTTATAGAGAGTAAGAAAGAAATCATAAGACTTCTAGAACAGGATCTCAAGAAACTTCGGGAAGAATTCGATAACTTGGCTACAACACCTTCAAGCCACCAGTTCACATATGCGGAAGCCGTAAATAAGAGAGCAGACCACGGAAATAAATCCATACCTAACGTTCCTTTCATTGTATGCAAACCGAAAAGTAAACAGGATTGCTCTAGAACAAGGAAGGATATAGTGGATAAATTGGATGTGAGTAAACTATCAGTAGGAATAAATTCGGTATTGAACAGAAGGGATGGCTGTGTGTTAATTAAATGTAACTCAAATGGATCTACCAATAAAATGAGAGATGAATTGGCTTCAAAAATGGGAGAAAATTATGACATAAAAGAAACGAAAATGCGTAAACCCAGCATTGTTGTGTCGAACATAGAGAAAGACTTTTTCAAGGATGATATTATAAAGGCAATTCGAAACCAAAATTCTTTTCTTGAGGAAACAGATGAACTGGACCTAGTTTTAGCTAAAATAAACAGAAATAATACATCACAATACGGTATAATAGAATGTAACGGTTCAGCATTCAAAAAATTGATTTCAGCGGGCAGAATATATATCGGACTCCAAAGATGTTCTGTTTGGGAGAATTTGAAAGTATCAAGATGTTATAAATGTTATGGCTTCAACCACAAAATTAGTGACTGTAAATATAACGGCCCCACCAAGTGTTCCCAGTGTCCTGATTCTCATTACTACAAAGACTGTAAGTCCAAAAAATTTTCATGTATCAACTGTGTAGAAAATAATAACAAATTTAAAACCAGATATGATGTAAATCACTCTGTACTTGATAAAATTTGTCCTTTGTATGAGATCCAAATTAAAAAGCTACGTGAAAGAACGGACTATAGATCTTCAAATACTATTGCATAATTATGGATCATTATCTTGAAGATTTTGATATAACATCTATTCACAAATCAAATAATGACATTTTCTCTGGTTTTCAAGATTTGAATGATTTTGTGAGGGTAAAGCGCGATTTCAATGTAAAGATGTTCCATGTTAATATAAGAAGTTTAAATAAAAATCTTGACTCTTTAAAACTAGTTCTGAATGAAATAGATTGTTCATATGATTTTATAGTTCTCACTGAAACATGGAAAATCGTGGATGTGTCAATGTTTCAAATTTCCGATTATAGCTTAGTATATAACAATGGTAGTGTTAACCAGAATGATGGTGTTGTTGTTTATGTAAGAAATGATATAAAGTTTAAATGCCATACTTTTACTGATGGTGTTTTGAATTTAATGCAATTAAAGGCTTTTTTTGGCTCCTGTGTAATTAATCTTATAGCAGTTTATAGACCACATGATATTTCTAAAGAATTATTCAATGAATTTTTCACGGATTTTTTCCGGAAAAACAAGCAAAGAGATCACATTAATATAATTATTGGTGACACAAATTTTGATATTTTGTCGGGCAAGGAGGTGGATGAAGAGTATCAAAATGTAATGTGCGAGCAGGGTTTCATTTCTTTGATTAATTCCGTGACAAGACCAAGCAGTTCGACCTGTCTCGACCATATATTTCTAAAAACTGAGATGCGAGAAGAAGATTTTTCGGCGGCTGTTTTGCAGTGTGATATAACTGACCACTATCCGATAATGTTGTTCCTAAGGATTCAATCCGAAACGATAGCACGTAAGGAGGGGACTAAAAAGTATCTTAATTTCCACAAACTTAAAAATCACTTGGCATCTCATAATTGGCGCAATGTCCTGAAGGAGAGGGATCCAAACAAATCAACTGAAGAATTTTTAACGGTTTTCAAACAGTATATTTCAGAAAGCACTTTTGAGAGACAGGAAAGAAAAATAGAGATGAAGCGTAAGGGCTGGATTACTCCTGGAATAGTTAAGTCGGTTAATGAGAAAAATATGATTTTTCGAAAAATAAGAATTGACCCTCTGAACCCAGAACTTATTACTAAATATAAAATCTATAAAAAGTTGCTCGAGAAACTCATACGGAGTGCAAAGAAGGAATACTACAGAACGAAATTGCTAAAGTATGAGAATGAACCAAAGAAATTATGGAATTTTATCAATAATAAACATAACAAACCCAACAGAGAGCCTGATATAATACAACAGGATAATGTTATGCTTGATGACAGCAAAGATATAGCGGAGGCTTTTAGTTCATTCTTTTCTGATATCGGACCGAAGCTAGCGGAAAAACTAAAAACATCTAATGACAATAGAATTCCTAATGAAAAAAACCCTCTTGAGCTAATTTTTCAGCCAGCGGATCAGCAGGAGATCATGGCAGTCGTGAGGTCCATGAAATCCAACAAGGCACCTGGTTTGGATGGCATCACCTCAAACATACTTAAATCCGTTGCGCAGTATATTTTGTCACCACTTACACATATAGTCAACATGTCTATTGAGTCGGGTATATTTCCAGAAATACTTAAAGAAAGTATCATAATACCGATCTTCAAGTCGGGGTCTCGAGAACAGATGAATAACTACCGACCCATTTCCTTGACTTCAAGTATCTCCAAGGTTTTGGAAACAATAATTCATAAAAGAACTTATAAATTCCTGGAAGATTGTAAAATTTTGAATGAAAGACAATTCGGATTTCGATGCGGCAAATCAACACAGGATGCACTCGCAAATTTGACACCCAAAATTTATCGATCACTTGATTCATCTAAGCCTTGTCTTTCTATATTTATAGATTTAGCAAAAGCGTTCGATACGGTGAATCATGGAGAATTATTAAGAATATTGGAGGATTATGGAGTCGGAGGTCGGGCTATGGATTGGTACAGAAGCTATTTGACTGGTAGGAGACAGTGTGTACGGATTGGAAGCTCCTTTAGTTCTTTTTCTAGTGTTCAATGTGGTGTACCGCAGGGTACAATATTGGGTCCTCTTCTATTTATTACCTATCTGAATTCCATCTTTTCTCTGAATAGTAGGGGTGAATTGGTTGCTTTTGCAGATGATACCGCTATATTTTATCAAGCTGATACGTGGGAGGAACTAAGGAGTTTGGCGGAAGATGATTTCATGATAATAAAAGATTTTTTCGATTCTCGATTGTTGACCCTCAATTATGAAAAAACGTGCTTCATGCCCTTTTCTGTCACCTCTGTTGGAATGCCCAATTTCCAAACATTATCATTTAGAGAATGCGGCTGTTCACGTGAGATCAATGCAGTGTATAAATTCAAATATTTGGGTGTTTGTTTGGATGCTCATCTTAGATGGAATAATCAGGTTGACCATCTGGTGAATAAATTGCGCATGCTTGTCCCGAAGTTCAAGAATTTAAGAGAATTTTGCGATTTAGAGCTGCTGAGGAGGCTCTACATTGTTCTGGTCCAGCCTCATCTGCTTTATGGAATATTGGGATGGGGTGCTGTTGTAAAAGCTCACTTGAAAAAACTAGAGGTGACTCAAAAATGGTTGATCAAGATAATTTTTCGAAAACCTTTTTTGTTTTCGACTGAACGCTTATTCGCCGAGAGTGGAATTATGGACCTGCGAAAACTATTTTTCTTGACTCTGACAATTCACCAGAGAAAGAACTTGATGACAGTAAGCTTCAATGATCATCAATATAGTACCAGAAATAGAGGAAATTGGATTATTTTTCCTCGAACAATAAAAACGATAGGTCAGAGGTCACATACATACCTAGCCCCCTTTATTTACAATAAGGTTCCAACAACAATAAAAAATTCCGCAACTCTTAATGAATTCAAGAGGAAAATCAAAATTTGGTTGAAAATGATGTCAGCAGGAGTGGTCGAAGAAATGCTCTGTATAAAAAATTCATTTGTTCATGTTTAGATAATGTACCTGCTCGCTCAGTTTTTCTTCCCTTTCAAGATGAGATGTATTTTCTTTTCATATATATTCGGGATTTGCTTCTCTTTGAGTGTCCTTTTGTTTTTGAGTAAATGAAATAATAATTTCCCACACAAGGCAGATCCAGTGGCTTGCCAATGGATGTGCCTTCGGGAAAGATATATATTTTTTTCTAATGTTTTTTTTGACATTTTGAGGGTTAATGGAACTCTTGTTAGTTTAATTAGTACATAATGTTATAAAGATTGTAAGAAAGTTTTGTATGTGGGTCAAATAAACATTTTAATTATTATTATTATTATTAATTGTGACACTGAATTTGAAAGCCTGGTCAACTGTCGTTTATCAGAGAGCATTGAGATATGCGCCTCGAACAACAAGCTCTATGGGACCATTCTGCTACTACGCTTCAAATACGAGTTTTTTTAAAGGGATTCGTACCCCAAGTCTTCAAGTAGCAATGAAAATTCAAGACATTCATATCTCTTTTACTTCAAGTGCTAGGACTCTTCGGTGAAAAATATCAGAGACAGTATAGTCGTAGCAATAAACATCAATCAATTAATTATAATTTATTGAAAACTTCCTGAAAATGAATTTCGTCTATGTTTCTATCAATTAGTCGCTCCAAAAATTCATGAATGCGATATAGTAAACGAGATCGTATCAAATTTCATGCAAATAGACCATTTGGTTTTCAAGGATAGCTCTGTATGGCTGAGAGACGTTTGTTCCCATTCGATTTTTGGGTTTTCTACATTCCAAAACGGAAACTTTCAACATAAAAGGACTATTCGAAGATATTTTTTCTCTAATGATAATAAAAGTTGAAAACAATAAACACTAATGAAATTAAACATCGCTTTGGATCCCTTCACATCTATTCCTCAGGTAGAGTTAGGTTAGGTTAGATTAGTTTAAAATTTTTCCTGCGAAAGATTTCAACGGTAATTCACTCGAAATAATAAGCCAAAATTAATCTCTATCAAATTCACTGCAAGAAAAAGTAATCTTCATCAACGTCGCAGCTAAAAAAAACATCCACAAAATTAATAAACCGTAATACATCAACTTTTTTCCTAAACGCTCCTTCCGTCTAGCGATCTGTGGTCCGCTATCCAGCCTCCCCAATCCCGAAATCCCGGAATTGAGAGACGGGATTGCATATATCAAATTTACCGCAAATTCTGCCCGTTCCCCGAATACCATTGCCCTGATTTATAAACACGAGTATGCCCTCAACTCGAAATATATATACCTATACGCCGAAAAATAAGGACTCCGAAGAGTGTGCGTTAGTACGTTCATGATGAACTACACACGATAAGGGTGCTTTGGCTTTTTTTCAATTCGTTCCGTTCTCTGAACTGCGGAAAACTGGAATGCGGATGGAATTTTTCCGGATGTGTAACCAGCGAGATAGGCGAAAATTTCAAACCACCATTTTGTCAGGTGGAATTAGTTTTTTTTGCTTCCGTTATTCGCTTTTGCAAGTTGAACTTTCCTAGTAGTTGAGCTAATGTTTCGAGTTTTTTTGCTTCTACTTGTTTAGAGTTGGGTCATAAAAAGAATAGAATTCAAAATAAAATGGTATCAAATTCTTAAATTATATTTGGCGACGTTTCGCAGATTTGCATCTGCTTCCTCAGGACTAAAACACAACAAAGATGACAAAAACATTCGAAACAAAAACGGTACAATTTACACAATCAAAAGTCAACATAAATCCCCAATTCCAAAATATTATAATATCTACGCACATCAAAAACCAAACTCTAGCAATATCAAAACTGGAATATTCCAGAATCAGTCACAGAGGAACATTAACCTATAACAGCTATTATATACAGGGTGTCCCGTAAAGACCACGTCAAACCAAGGGAAAATGTAGATCAGAGGATAACCTACCTGCTATGACAAAATTCCTATGATAAAAGTCTTACCGTTTTCGAGATATTTTTTTTTTGTTGAAAATAATGAATTTTTGCCCCTTTCAATAGTTTTGCCCTTACGGTTGGTACAATATTACATCTTTCTGGTTAATTTTTTCAGTGAAATATTGCTGGAGAATGATTTTAACGTTTACATTTAAAACATCCTCCGAAAATTTTAAAGGGGGCTATGAGAAATATTTTTATTGGAAATTTTGGTAGTGGATCATTTTGTTCATGAAGTTTAGCCCATCGTAGTGGAAAAAAAATGTACCGAGCTACTGCTGCACATTACACCAATAAATTGTCTATTTTATAGTGATTCCAAAGAGGTATCACACAAGTCATTTGTTATTCAAAGAAAAAAGATATGGCTGTTTTTATCCACATGGGTACGTTTCTGACAAAATCAAGTTTGTCAATTCTGTTAAGAAATCTTCGATGTTGCATTACTTAGTGAACAATGGCAATTGTTCACGTGCGAAAATATTACTCGCATAATTATTCACCTCAACGAAATTCAATTTTGCCGGCAAATTTTGGAAAACATCATGCAGATCCAGATTTTTTTTAATAAGATCATTTAGAGCAACGAGTCTTCCTGTACCAAGGATGGGTACATGAATCTCCACAATTTGCATAGCTGGAATATCATTAATCCACACGAGGTGAGAGAAGATAGATCACAATATCGATTCAAGATCAATTTATGGACTGAAATATTTAATGGTGCAATTTTGGGCCCGATCGAACTGCCGCCATCACTGAACGCAAACAATTATTTGGAATTTTTAACCAACCAGCTGCCCATTTTATTGGAAGATGTGCCACTTGCGCTGCGACGTAGTCTGTGGTTTCAACATGATGGGTGCCCAGCGGCCAGCACATTACTTATCCCCACCGGTGGATTGGAAGAGGAGGTAAAATTTTGGGGTCTCCTCGTTCACCTGATCTTAATCCTATGGACTTATGATTGGGGCTGCCTAAAAGACAAAGTATACGCAACACCCATACGTGATGATGCCGAATTGAGAGAACGCATCCGCAATTCGGCTTCATCAAGTATGGGTGTTGCGTATACTTTATCTTTTAGGCAGCCCCAATATTAAAAGTCTAGAGGATTTAGGTCTTCATGTACCCATCTTCGTTACAGGAAGACTCGTCGCTCCGAATGATCTTATTAAAACAATCTGGATCTGCATGATGTTTTCCAAAATTTGCCGGCAAAATTGAATTTCGTTGAGGTGAATAATTATGCGAGTAATATTTTCGCACGTAAACAATTGCCATTGTTCACTAAGTAATGCAACATCGAAGATTTCTTAACAGAATTGACAAACTTGATTTTGTCAGAAACGTACCCATTTGGATAAAAACAGCCCTATCTTTTTTTTTTAATAACAAATGACTTGTGTGATACCTCTTTGAAACCACTATCAAATAGACAATTTATTGGTGTAATGTGCGGCAGTAGCTCGGTGCATTTTTTTTCCACTACGATGGGCTAAAGTTCGTGAACAAAATAATCCACTACCAAAATTTCCAATAAAAATATTTCTCATAGCCCCCCTTTAAAATTTTCGGATGATGTTTTTAATGTAAACGTTAAAATCATTCTTCAGCAATATTTTACTGAAAAATTCAACCAGAAAGATGTAAAATTGTACCAACCGTAAGGGCAAAACTATTGAAAGGGGCAAAAATTCATTATTTAAAAAAAAAAACAAAAAATCTCGAAAGCGGTAAGACTTTTATCATAGGAATTTTGTCATAGCAGGTAGGTTATCCTTTGATCTACATTCTCCCCCGGTTTGACGTGGTCTTTACGGGACACCCTGGATATCCAGCACACAGAGTAGCAGAAGCAGGTGCCAAGCTTAGCATTGAGAATTTCACGATTTTCTTTCCAGATTATCTTCATCGAAATCGGTAAAATAGTGAAAAGATTTTTTTTTGTCGCCCACCAGAACTTATATAATATCAGGCACCAAACCCTTCATCATATCCGATGAGGTCGCGTTAAAAAGCCAATAAACCACAGGCACGTCGAAGGCCGGAACAACTGGGCCCATCTAAATCACATTCAGGACCGCCGCAGACGCGAAAGTGAAAACAATTTGATGTCCTACCCACTAAACTTCCCAAACTGCCGTGCCGCCATTATGATCCACAAGTTGCGTGAAGTGGATAACAAGTCAACCCTTAATATACGTCGTGAAACCCCCATGAAACGACCTCACCTATTACTCTGCACGAAAGAACGCTTTTTCAACTTTTTCCACGCCGATAACAAGGCGAGAAGGAGGAGTGGATCGCGAAATATGTCCCCAGATGGCTTTGGATGAATAGCGATCGATCACCGGGGCTAAAGCACTCGCGGCCTGCCATTTGAATGAACTCGATACCGTTAGTTCGTGACGTAAGTGTCGCTGTTATAAACAGCCCTACCTGCGGAGTCGTTTGTCGTGGTTTTATTGATGTTATTGTTATAAGGGTGGAAAAAGGGGATGTGAAAAAAACTGAATTCACTGAGAGGAGCCTCATGAGACTCTTAGTATTGTTATTCATGGAATCAAGAATTACACAAGTATAACAGAATACATTTTGTGAATTTGAGTGAGTGTCAGCAAAGTGATTCGAGATCTGACAGCCCCCAACACTTTCAGTATGAATTATCGAAACTATACACAAATTCATTTTCAGAAATTCAGAATAATATGACAACGAAACATCTCCTCGATGATAAGAACAAATCTCAACTCAAAAGAGCGAAATGTTTGCATTCATATACAGGAAACGACAATGCATATTTCAGTATTCACTTGACAACGCTGAAGACTACCATAAGGTACTACTTTCTCAAGAGATCATTTAGTATCATTTAGTACTTGACATTGCTGTTTTGTTATATGAAAAGATCGATGAACAATTCGTTTTGGAAAAGCCAACAAACTGTTTTGCTTATGATTTTCAATTCAAAAAAAGTTTAAGAGATAAATAATCAGTCGACGAGGCTTTCAAAGTATCAATTGTTGCCATCGAATCATTTCTGTATTCAATTTCAATATAGATTTCATAGATGAACTGTCAAATTGAAGAGTTGATCAGTTAATCAGTAATTTGTGAGAACTGCAGAAGTCCTTCACTTCTTTCAAATGAAAATGAGGTAGGACGTGAACTATCCAAACCTAACACTTTAGTACTTAACAGTACTGGAGAGCACAATTTGGTATACTATACTTTTAGACCAGTGAATACAGTTTATAGCTATAAAAATTCAATTTTTTTCTTGCAAGAATGTCGATGGACACCTTTCGACTGATTCGATTCCAGAAGCAATGAAAATTATTGATATATTAACAGTTCGTTTCAAAAGGTAAAACACACTGTTTTGAGCATGATTATTTATTGTAGAGAGTTTCATAAATGAATGATAAGATTCAAGAAATATTTTTTGTATTGAATGTGGCCATCCAATCTTTTCATTAAAGACTCGACATGAATGAACATCAATTTTGAATCAACGATCAGATATTCAATCCTTCCTAGATTCCCTAGTGAGTGTTTTATTCTTTCAGTGTAAACGCTTTTACTTGAAATGAAAATATGTTTGAAGCTAACCTATTCGTATCTTTTAGTACTTGATAATTCTGAAGAGAACCATATGGCGAACTAACGTGCAATCAGTCGATAGTGTTGATAGCTTACCAAGTGCTTTGATAATAATTTTCAATTGCAGAAAATTAGAGTCATTTTTCGAAAATAATTAAGAATTTCAAAATACGCATACTAGCCCTGCCATTGTTTTATCTAATAATATTTATCTTGCACTGGCCAAATCCAATATGTATCGGAATGCCATAATAGAAAAGAAAATAGCCTTTATATCATATTGGACGATAAATTGCAAGATTCTTTTCAGTCACACGAATTGGAATTGAACGATGTGAGTGAATTCAAAGTCTGTACATTCTATTCGAAAGCCTCGACAACCAAGAAGAGATCTCCCATGCTGTTCAGAAATTCGCAATCTCAGAAATTCATATAAATTCCTGAACGTTTTATTGACAGGAAAAAGGCGATCTGCATCTAGCTCTGAATAGATACGAATGTAAGGTTACTTCTGGTGAATAAATATTGATTTCATGGATATAAACTGATACATAGTGAATATACTCATGGATAAAGAGAAGAGAGATGAAAGGTGAAATAACATCAGGTCACTAAGACACTTTGTGAGGTTACCTAATGAGGCGACATTGTGGAAATTATTTTCATCCATAAAACCTGGCGAACCTCATTTCAGAGAATTTATTGAATCCTGATCATATCCTATATAAGGTTAGAACTATTCAGATGGCCTCTACGGGGATTACAGGTATATCGAAAATCGTTAAAAATGCAGGGTAGTTTGAATTACAAAAAAGTTGCGTTATTCAGGGATTTGTGTGTTGGTGTTAACAGATCCAAAATATCTCCACTGGTTCCCGAGATATTTCGAAAAAACTGAAAATCGATATTTTCCTTTTTTTTACAGTGCATCCCATTTTGGGTGAGACAGCCAGGTTTCTCGCTTGTTATTTAAAATAGAGCCTTGCGGTTTTCACGTTCCTGTCCTACTTTTTCCTGAAACTCAAGTTGGTCTAATCAGATTTTGCATAACTGTTTCCGTTCAAGAGATACAGGGCGATTTTGGAAATTGACACTTTTCGGACCCCTCCTTTATCTACGTAGATATAAGAAATAATGCTGAGGTAAAAACTACGTCTGAATCAGAATTCTGCGTAGAATCCAGTGGCGTACTCAATATTTTTTTTCGGGGTATGGTTTTGAAGATTCAACACAAACCTATATTTTTTTAATGGAACACCATGTATATCATTACTTTGTTGAATTCGTTATTTTTTTCCCTTCAAAATGATGTATGATACTATGTAAGTAAGATGTTCAGAAATGTTGAAAACACACTAAAACATCAAATAATCATGATTTTTTGTTAATGGGCAATGGATTTCCCATATAAAAAGAGAATCAATAATTGTTAACAATAATTCATAGCGAGAACAGCCAGATCAGATTGGTTTTTTTCTCTCCAATGCCTACTTGATAAAACAATGCTCCCAAATGCATTGTAGCCATAATAACAAGAATGTTTGTATCATCAATGACTTACTACTTTTAAAAATCAAAAGTAATAATCCTCTTATTGAAAATTAAAAAATCATGACCCATTCACAAAAAATCATCATTATTTGATGTTTTAGTGTTTTTTTAACATTTCTGAACATCCTACCTTCATAGTATCATACATTATTTTGGAGGGAAAAAAATAACGATTTCAACGAAATAATGATATATAGGGTGTTCCATTAGAAAAAATATAGGTTTGTGTTAAATCTTCAAAACCATACCCCGAAAAAAAAATGTGAGTACGCCACAAGATTCTACGCAGAATTCTGATTCAGACGTAGTTTTTACCTCAGCATTATTTCTAATAACTTCGGAGATAAAGGAGGGGTCCGAAAAGAATCAATTTCCAAAATCACCCTGTATCTCTTGAACGGAAACAGTTATGCAAAATCTGATTAGACCAACTTGAGTTTCACGAAAAAGTAGGACAGGAACGCGAAAACCGCAAGGCTCTATCTTAAATAACAAGCGAGAAACCTGGCTGTCTCACCCAAAATGGGATGCACTGTATAACTCATTCGTTTCTAGAGATAACTTCACGAAATTTGGTTTCTAACTCTCTATAGTTTCTCAATAGTCACCTGATCTTTGGACATCTTTCAGAAAGATGCACAGCTGCAGAGTTATGCATTGTTATTACTTGGAACCGTCTTGGAGCCGTCTCGAATAAAATTATTCTAGCGTCGCCAAAATGAAATGCTCCAGTTGTTATATCTTCATATCGGGTAGAGAAATTCATCCATATAAACCTCGAGTATTTCTGCTATTACATCTGAAGATCTGAAACTTTTATAGACGTCATTCCAACATTTGAAGTGATCCGTCAATGCGTCATAACACCTACAGAAACCTGAGTCATACCGATTTTACCAAGCGTATAGCAACGATTCACAAAGGATTTCCTGGAAGTATGAAGACCTCGATGATTTATGGAATCTGATATGGGCTCATACGAACGTCACAGGATGCGGGGGTTGCAACGTATGAAATTTAATAATACCGTTGCTCACGACTAGGAGGTACATGATGAAAAGTGGTTTAGCGTGAGTTTTGTCCTATTATGTATATATGGCTTCGTTGCTTATTGTAGTCTGATAGCATCTGTTATGCTGCTGGAGGTATTTGCAGGCAGGATGGCGATATCTAGCGTCTAGACTGGAGGGCATTTCTGTGAGATTGATGTGTATGAACCGAAAAAATTCCATCTTTCCCGTAGTTGAATCGATCGTACAAAAATTGATTATAATAAAAATCTCCAAGTCAAAATTTTACACCATTTATCCATTATTGAATGAGAGATGTGTCGAACTTCATCTTGAGTTGCTACAAAGAAATAAGCTACTGATTGGAGTGGATTCAGAAAACACTAACTAAGATTCTCAGAATATGAAGAGATTTGAAACATGAAGAAATGAATGAAAATAAAAGTTCATGTGTAGAATTATAAAACGAAATAACAGAAACCTTTTCACAAAGATTCCTGAAAGTTTTACGTTAGAATCAGCTCAACAGAAGGCACACAAAATGAAAAAAACAGGTAACAATCACATAAATCAACCAGGTGGAGTGTAAACTGACGGAGGAAAATAACACTACTTCTACAATGAATAATTGATTTAAGATGAATTGAAGAGCCGAAGACAATGAAATAGGCAACCATCACAACGTTTGTTTAGTCGCACCAAAAAGACCCCTTTCATTGGCCTAGAACTTTCTATTAATATAGGAAAATTTACTTACCGGAAGTAGATTCAGGAGAAGAAGAAATCTTAAGAGAAATACTACGGCAAAATATTCATGGGTTGAATATTTCGAAACAGTAGCAGGACCTAAATTAGAAACAATGTTATTTCAAAAGATTATCTCCACCCAAATAGTGCCTACGGTTTTGGGAAACAGCATCACAATTCCAATAATAAAATAATTAGCAGTGTAAAAAAAGTCTCTGGAGGACACAGGATGGGTCAAAGATCCATAAAGATATTATGCTATGCTTGTGATGACATCCTGATGGCAGAATACGGGACAACTTGCAGCGACTGCTATGCTGTTTCCAGACAACAGCTGAAAGCCTCAATATGCTGATATCTGTCAGTATCCAGGGTCATAGCAGAATATCCAACAAGATGTAAATTATCTGTAAATGACAATTCCATTCAGCAGCTTATGCGATGTACATACTAAAGAGTCGAACAAGCTCCAAAAACTTACAACAAGGAGCACGTACCCAAGTGAATAAAGCCTCAAGAATTTCTGGCTATCTGAAGAACCTTATATGGAAAAACAAATGAGTTTCAACAAACAAATAGTTATAATATCTATACTTACATATGCAGTAGAAACTTGAGCGGACACAACAAAATCCAAGAATACGATGGGGGCAGCAGAGATAAAAAATATTGAGAACTATTAAAGAGGTAAGCTTAAGGGATTGAATAAGAAGCGAAGCTATAAGAGAAGATCTGAAAATTCGAGACATAGTAAGATTCACGAGTGCTAGACGACGATATTGGAGAGACCACGTCGATAGAATGATGGAAAATCGATGAGAAAGATGGGCAAAGGATGGAAGACCGAATTCAGAGAGATCTCCCGGCCAACCTTCCAAGATATAGCACGAAAGCTTGACATCTGCTTCCCAAGAGGTTGAATAGTGGAAGAAACAAGACTATGCCTTGAGAAGAAGAAGAAACTTCGAAACTTTAATACTTCAGGATCTAAGAAGTATCTGGATCTTAGCAAGAATCTCCTCACTGGATATTTAACCTTATATTGGGTACTGAGGGAAGCACTTCTCATGAGAATGGGTGTAGCATAAAACGACGAGTGCAGTTTCTGTGGAGAGTAGGAGAAAAGTCTGGATCACCTGGTGACGGACTGCCTCGCCATTGTTATCCAATACAAACAGTTCTTTGGACAAGAGGCTTGTAGAAGTAAAAATGTAACTTTTTTGAAGCCATACCATCTCTTGAAAATCATTAGAATATTTAAACTAGACGACGAGATGTAGACTACGCTTACATCTAATGCCGTGAATGGCTGATGATGGAGGGCACAATAGACCCACAGATAATTGTCCAATGAAACACAATACACGCCCTTACAAATGAATCTCACGGTCGTCAAACAATTTTTCTCAAGAATGATGGAAATGCAATAAGAAATATATAAGAATCATAAATCTTCATCTGAAATTCAGAGTGATGTTGGCAGATGCTATCATCTCTTCGGCTAATCTACATATTGGAAACAAACACCATTCTTCCCTCCACATAACTAAAGAACACCTCCACAGCCCCCTCAAATCCCATTTCACGACGTGATTAATCACAAATATAGACAGCTCTTTCAGGATTTGCCTTCTGACTCCCGCGAAGAATGGTCCTGCTGCAGGCAAATACGAGTAGAATGTAGGAAATCAAGGAACGAAGTGCTGGGTGTTAAATGAGCCGGATGAAGAGATTGAGGCGTCGTTACAGGGATTTGGGGTGTTCATTGTGATTCAAATTCGTTTTGAGGATGTGCCCTGATTATGTGATTTTTTCTGGGGCGATATTGAATGCGAACGGCTGACGGGATGTGGCCTTGAAAAATTACGGGATCTGCGCGGTTCCCGAGGGAGACGTTCCGTCGTAATGCCACCAATTATGGGACGAATGGCTGTTGGAGTATGTCGGGCGAATGGAAGGAGGCTTAGATGTTACACTTTCGATTTTTTATGGACTTGATGGGTGAAAGAAATTGTTATTGAAGTGAAAATGTTATTGGAGTGAAAATTCAAGTTTGAGGTTTGAACAAGTCCTACTTGATGAATGTTAATCAATATAAACACTCGAAAAAATTTGGAAAAAACACGTACTAAGTGTCAGCTTGTAGGGAATCTATCGATTCCCTCGAAAATATTCGAGTTGAGTTAAATTTCGAACCTAAATGCTAAAAACGGTGAAAAAACTTGGGATGATCAAAGCCACACCCCTAAAAGATCCGTAAAAAGGCTTTGCTAACGGTCGAATGGAAAACGGCATGAATGCCCATAAAACTCGGCATTTCAGGGCGAATAATTCAATTGAGTCTACAACTACAACATATGTTCAACACTAGCACCGACAACGAGAAGATTTTTACATCTGTTCCCGAGACCGACGAAAAAGTACTGGCAACGACCCAAGTGACCAGCGACACTAAAAATCGATAAGACAAATTGTCATCTTTTTCACACATTTTTAGTGGGTTGGAAATAAATTGAAAAAGTGTTTTTATCCCGTTCTTTTATTTCCCTAAATTGTCCTCGGCCGTGACCTACTTTAAACACAGTATAAGGACCACAACCCACAAGCTCTTTGCGTTCATTGACTTTTGTAAAATAGTTCACTGAATAAGTCAAAACATATATTTTTATATTTAACATTATTCGTCAACCTAGTCACCTCCAAGAGCTAAACGTTTCTCTGAATGTTTCTTTTTTGCTTTCAAAATGGACTTCATCCTCTATAATCACTTCTTCCTCAGAGCCAAACTTCTATCCCTAGGCCGTTGTTGTCGATGGAGCAGAGTTTGAATATCAAACCATTGCTTTGTGTGTATTTTTTGTTTCATTTATATCAAGATTCAATCAGTACAAAAGTATCATTATTATCAATTTTTCAGATAACAACTGTAGCGTCATTTAACCTTCAACGTTCTGATCCAGATTCTTTGCTCCTCAATTTTACACACTTTTTTTTGAAGCTTTGGTATATATCGAGTATCAAGATTTTATCAGACAACAGTCTCATTATTATCAGTTTTACAAATAACAACTGTAGCGTCATTTAACATTCAACGTATTGATCCAGATTCTTGGCTCCTCAAATTTGACACACTTTTTTTGAAGCTTTGGTATCGAGTAATGGAAAAACAGTGGTATGGCACTGGGTGCCATCTTAGATTACGTGATATACAATTTATTGAGATGAATTGTCGGTTAATTTATGTTAATGGGTGTTCTGATGGTTCGTTCTTTTTGAAATCCAGTAGAAACATTCGAGAGATCATTTCCCTCATTGCCAATTGGACTATAACAGGATACCAATTATCTTATGAAATTCAAATACATCAATATAGCACAAGAGTTCCAATTAACTGGGTTGAGTTATCAAATAAAAGACTTATCATATTATCAAATTTCATCAGATTATCATTCTTCAGCTAAAATAGCTATCAGTATTGATTCCTGCTATAATCTACTCTTGGCTCAGTCCAAATCACATAACAACACCTATTATTGAAGACGATCCCAGCAATGGAAGTGAGAATCTTCATAAATGTCCATCAGCGTTCTTGAAGGGTCTTCCAAATTTGAGACCGCAAAATCCATCAAAAGCCCAACGAGCTTCGCGTATTTCCTATCCCAGGGATAACTTTCGGGGCCTCGTTTCCCTCTTTAACACCTTCATTAAAATATTTCAAAGCGCCCAAAGTTCTCCCCCATTCCGAGTTACCAAAGTGGATGTATAGAGCCTCAGAATGAAAATTACTTTCTTCGCTCGTTAAATAATGCATTGATTTAAATAGGATTTACCACGCTTTATTTATTTGGTGCCTCCACACCTTGACAGATTCATTATTCAAGATGAGGAGAATTTAGTTCCCGTATTTTAATTCGGTCCTTGTTTTGGAGGATTCTGCAGTTGAGCGCTCGTTCTATGAACCGATCTCTTTGTAATTTCCACAACGTCTGCCATTTTCGAATTTTGAGTCAGAAATGGTGTGAAACGATAAAGTTTGACTAACTAATGATGGAACAGTCCCGTTATGATAACCATTGCAATTAAAAAAAAAACATCGGCAAAATTATAATAATAATAATATTAATTGCTTTATTGTCCAACAGTTTAACCCATTTACAGGACAATGTGAATATAAATTACAAAAAATAACGAAAGATAGCATTGAAACAAAAAATAAAAAACAAAAATTTCACATGATCTTAGATACATTCCCTGAATATAAATTACAAAAAAGTAACGACAGATAGCATTGATATGAAAAACATAAATTTCACATGATCTAAGATTCATTCCCTGAAAAATAATGAATAATGACTTGACCAAATTTCCCCTTGATGAGGAGAATATATCTCGGCCATCACAAAATGAGTTGAAGTTCTCTCACACATTTTTGTAATAGGTGCATTTTGCAGAATGTTCATTCGAGCTCTATCTGGCTTGAAAACCAGGACAATTCTTGAGTTGAAACTTGGAACGTTAAAGTTGACCTTCGACAATATTTCTGAACAATCAACATTATAATGGATCACATTAAAAAGGAATGATAAAGAAGCAATTCCCCTTCTCATTTCTAAACTCAAATATCCAGTTCGCTCACACAAGATTGCACCGTCACACCCTTGGGGTGGATACACTCCATCAGTCAACAGAAGGAACTTCATGAATCTTCTCTGAACACTATCAAGTTTTCTCTTATGGAGAATATAATAATTATAATTATAGGACTCCACACCACACTTGCATATTCCAACTTTGAACGAATAACTGCATTATACATACATACATGATACATTATGAGATTTTAAGGCAGTTCATCTCGGTGAAATCCCTACAATTCCTAATCATGAACCCATACACCTTAGAAGCATCCAAAACTATCTGTGAAATGTGCTCAACAAACGACAGCTCCGTATAAAACAAAACGCCCAAATCCCTGAGAACAATATGCCTTTCAAGTTTTTTACCATTGCATTCATAATCGTAGGAATATATTTCAGTTCTTCTGGAGAAAGTCATAATTTTGTGTTTGTCGACGTTCAATCTCAATTTGTTCTGCTCACACCAACTCAACACCAACATCAACTGGACCTGAAGGTTGACGCAATCGTCGAAGTTCCTTATGATAGAAAACATTTTCAAGTCATCAGCATAACAGAGTCTTCCGCATTGAATCAACTCTAGAAGATCATTAATGAACGAAATGAATAAAAGTGGTCCAAGATTCGATCCCTGCGGTATACCGGATGATGTAGAGTAACCGACAGAACTGTATCCATTATAACTGACAAAATGATCACGTTTGGACAGATATGTATCCGAAAGTCTAATTGCTCTTTCGTTAGATAAACATTTCCACAACGAGAGTTTGGTCTAGGTGAATTCTGCTTCCATTCGGAAACCTGAGTCATACTGAAATCGAAAATATATCGAAGACGTACAAGACGAACAAGAAATGTTATGATAACTAATGTAGGTAACACTTCGCCAGTAATGTTCGTCTAGGTCTACTCTGCTGAATAAATATTGAATTAAATGAAAAGGAGCTTCACTCAAGTTCAGATTTTCAAGAAAATTGAAATGGAGGTTTTGTAACTAATATTTTTTTACATACATATTTCCAATCTGGGATCTATATAACACGAGCTAAGGCAACTTGTTGTCATAGAAAATCCACTCTAATACACGTTATAATAAATTTGATATTGCGAGAATCCCCTGTAGCCCCACTTGTCTAACTGTCAATGCTCCAAAACCTCTCTCAGCCTTCGCTTCGTCCAACGACAATTATCCCACATTTTCGGGGTGGACATTAAAATGTTAAAATTCCGCTGAATTGACGGCAAGTGCTAAGGCAGGGGGTCATTTATTAGTTTTCCTCGTATGCGGCCGTTTAACTCTGGCATGGGAGTTCGACAAAAAACCGATTATTCGGTTAATTTGATGGACAGATGGGAGTTGAGTTATAAACTAGTTTGGAACTGCGGGTGTATTGTTCTGACGCTGAGAGTTTCATATTTATGAAATATTCGGCGAGTTGAGTACGCTGGTTGGGTCCTGTTAACTTTTTTTTTTCTATTTGGAGTCGAGTGGATATGTGTGTGGGTTTTTGGTTGACTCGCAAGTTTCTCGTTTTTGTTTTATACTTCCTCTTTTAGGAGGATGAAGATTGAAATGAAATGATGGTGACATTAAAGACCGGATAAAATGAGCGAGAGAATTATTTCCATAGTTTTTTCTCATTCCTTCCGTTCCATGTTTCTATCTTGAATTCTTCCTAAGTCGTAGAATGAACCTCTGCATAATTGTACTATTGAAATGATTGTTACAACAATTAACGATGTTTATCAATAGTTTAAAGGAGCTGCTAGTAATGATCACTTCCCTGCACAAACATTTACCATATCTTTTAGTGATGGCATTGGAGACATTATCCAGTTAATTTATTCATTTTTGTGATAATTTTCTCCTTCAGTTTGGACTGAATCAGGTATGGGTAATTAAAAAAATAGGGTCGCTAGATCATGGAGGAAATTCATACTCAGTGTTCAAACTAATGCAGCCGTTGCACTTGTACCCCCTTGTTGGAAGAAGGTTTCAGTCAATTCCATAAAATTCAATTTACCAATAAATGGTACAAGAATTTCTTCCCTAATGTTCCAATGAAGAAAATTGAGCGAATAATTCGCTCAAACTTTTTGAGAATGAAGGAATGTTCAAAAACCTGTTGGTCCTGAGCTCTTTTGTGGATTTAGAAAAGACTGATATGAGACAGAGGTCCAACAGTTGTCTTGCTCAGTCAAAGGAATTTGTGGTGCTCTCACCAAAATTTATCAGGGAGTTCTTGAAACTACCACGAGCTGAACTTCGGGTAATGGTAGGACTGCTGACAGGGCACCGTTTATGCAAAAATCGTTTGTTCCGCATGGTTAAATCAGTAGATAAAATCTGCAAGTTCTTTGGAAAGGAGGTTGAAACAGCCGAACACATAGTGTGCAGATGTCCGAGGTTGACTGTCCTACGACAAAAGTGTCAAAAATAAACTCAAATTGAACACAGAAGAGATTTGATCGAGAAAATCACCACGATAAAATTTTTATGGAACCAACCCAAGGTCTTCAACATTGCTAAAGATTTAGGAATGGCAAACCATCCTCACATTCTGCTATTGTATGATATATTGTTGTTCGTGATGAGCTTCAGTCATCTACCTAACTTAATTATTAACACTCTTTTTCAAGATCCATTTGATTAACCATCACGACACAATTGGTTTCGTAAACCGAATCAACTGTCATCCAATAACAAATCTTTGACTGACTGTTCTCTTCGAAGTCGACTCGACATTTTTAATCTTTGAAAGTTGGAATTCTCGCCAAAACTTTTGAGACAAGGGTCAATCACATATTAAACATAATAATACCTACTCAATACATCAAGAGTTTCTTCTTACAACGACGTATTCTCTTGTCAAGAACTCCACAACAAAATTCCGCTGAATCTCTTCATACCCACTCATACGAACACTCATTACAAACACGCGTCCCTATCAACCTCTACGAAAGCGAAAATTCCCCTTTTCCGAAAAAATCCAGTGGCACGTCGAAGTGCCACCCCTTCCCTCTCTACGATCCAATAAGTACGGTTCGGCAAACTTATGAACCTTCGACCTTTCCTATGCCAGATTATCAACTGACGGAATCCAGCCTACGGCATCAATACGGGCGCGATAGGAACCTTTGTAACGGGAATATCATTGATATTCAAGCATCGACTGGTAGCTAACATCGAGGGATAAGACAATTCAGACCCCGTTCGTTTTGAGCAACTGCCAATTCTGACCTGGCGTATCTGCCCGATCTCTGTTTACATATTGGGATAGGGGACGCGTTTGGGTGGAAAATTTATGTACTCAGCGTTATGTCTGTTTGACTTTGAAGGCGTAGGGATGGCTTCGAATCGTTCTGAGTGAAATGGACAAAGTTTTATATGTGTGCTTCGTTTTGAGGAATCACGAAATTCTATGTTCAATTTACGAACTATTGAGTAAGAGTGTTCCCAAATTGAGGTATAGGGTGTTTTTTTCGAGGTATATAACTTTAAGTTGACATTACTGTTCAAGATGGCAACCGATTTAACAGCTGTCAAGTGATTTATTCTCAGTTTGGTTTGGCAATTCATCATGAATAGACTCACGCCTGAACAACGCTTGCAAATAGTGCAATTTCATTTCGAGAATAATGGTTGTGTGCGGAATACGTATCGCGCACTACGTCCATTTTATCGTCGACAAAATCGTCCATCAAAGCAGTTAATTCGATTAACCATGGAACGTTTTCGCACCACGTTTACTCTTATTGATAACTCGCATCCCCAGAGACGCCGTACGGTCGTACAGAAGAAGCTATTGTTGCTGTAGAGCGTAGCATTGAGGAAGACCCGAATGAGTCTATCCGCCATCGAGCACAGGAATTGGATCTGTGTCCATTCACTTTATGGAAGATTTTGCGGAAGGATCTTGGTTTGCGTACTTACAAAATCCAACTCGTGCAAGAATTGAAGCCAAACGATCATCAAGTAGGGCGTAGATTCGTCGAATGGGCCCAAAATGAGATTGCCGTTGTTCCCGATTTTCATAAGAGAATTTTGTTTAGCGATGAAGCGCACGTCTGGTTGAATGGCTACGCCAACAAACAAAACTGCCGCATTTGGAGTGGAGCTTATCCTCAAGTGTATGTCGAAACACCGTTACATTAAGAAAAACTGACTGTTTGGTGCGCTTTATGGGCTGGTGGAATCATTGGTCCGTACTTCTTCAAAAACGATGATGGCCAGAACGTTACAGTCATTGGTGATGGGTATAGAGCCATCATGATTACTAACTTTTCATTCCTGAATGAACAACCATGATGTCCAGGAGCTGTGGTTCCAACAAGACAGCGCAACATGTCACACAGCTCGTGCCACAATCGATTTATTGAAAGACACGTTTGGTGACCGCCTAATTTCATGTTTTGGACCTGTGAATTGGCCTCCAAGATCTTGTGATTTAAAACCGCTAGACTACTTTCTGTGGGGCTATGTAAAGTCATTGGTCTATGCGGATAAGCCACAAACCCTTGACCATTTGGAAGACAACATTCGCAGTGTTATTGCCGATATACGGTCGCAAATGTTGGAAAAAGTCATCGAAAATTGGACGTCCAGATTGGACTACATCCGAGCCAGCCGTGGCGGTCATATGCCAGAAGTTATATTTAAAATGTAACGCAACCAGATTATCTTGCGGATAAATAAAATTAATGTCAATCGATAATCCATCGTTGTTTTATTGCAATTTAAAGTTCTATAGCTCTAAAAAAAATACCCTTTATAATCGAAATAGTCAGCTTCCTCCAAGTGACTCTGGATATACTATAACTAAATAGCGGTGAGAAGATAGGCTCGATAGAGACACCGCATCCTCACAAATCACAACATGTCATTATCAGGTGTTAACGTCATTAACGGATATCGTCCGCGGGATTATCGCCTTGTCCTATTGAATCTGCCGACCGACCCCCGCGTGACATACAAACCACACACAGCCACCGCCACCCCATCGATCCGTGACCCAGCTGAGTTCACAGAATGCAAGCCGAATGCCACAAGATCGTCGGGAGTAGATTGAAGCCACCCTACGTGACTCGGCATACCGGCCTCCGTCAAGTTTATAGATTATTCTCGGTGATCTGGGTCGACGCGATTGAAACTTATAGGAGGACGAGGGGGCGGCTGGTGGAGAATGTTTAATTTAATTAAAAGGTCGGTGGATGGGAGTTTTCCGGAGAGGTTACGTAAGGAGATGGAAGACAGCTGGGACGTATGGTGAATTTTCGCATGGTGAATAATTCTCTGTTTTTCAGAGCGTCAACATGATTAGTTTATGAATCTTTTAGATGTCAAAGATGGTTGGTTCAAATGAGAAGGTAAAATCCACTTTGATCTCTCGAAGTGGATCAGTGAATGAGAATATATCGTAACAATGTTGTTAACAAGTACATTAAACATTAAAATCTTCACGCAATTAAAGATAAAGAGAGTTGTAACCTACTCATCCTAGCTAATTGCGTAAAGCATATTGTGTTCTTCAAAGTTCAAAAAGCTCTTGACTTCAAGGCAGTGCTTTCCTCATTTTTATTCGTTATAGAAGAATGAGAAAAGCAGTGGCATGAAGTCAAGAGCTTTTTAAACTCTGGAGACCACATAATACACCTATGAACAGTAATGATCGATCTGTTGAAAATGATATCTGGAGCCCTGTTTTTGATGTGTATGATGCATCTATGAATGGTGGAGCGCCATCTTTCTGAATTTTCATGTTGAATTGAAATTGTAGGTGTCTAGTATTGAGATGGTTTCAGAAATGTGTTTGAATGATCTTGACCAGAGAAACATATTATCCATATACGTCAGCCAAGATGAAGGCTTCCAGAGTTCTAATGAAATCTACACATCAAGGAGGCTACTTCTTCACTCTTGTCGTAGTCATATTTTGTGTTGGCTAGGGATGACGAGGAATTCTGTCCCCAAGTAACCCAGAGTTTCTTTCTCTTCCTCCTAGAATCTGCACTCGACCAACCGAGAACATAAAATTCACAGACCTTGTTATTCTTGCCTATTTCGTTGAGTTTCTTTCGGCAGTTCAATACTAGGCTCATTTCTACGAATCTTTCAATAGCAAGTATCTTTGCCTGAAATATTCTATATTTCTAATATTCAGAGGACTAAGGATAGTAAGCTTTTAAAGCTAGCCTCGAATACTCAACCGCCAGTAATCATCATGTTTTTAGAACCATATGAACCATTTGGTGCTACACTTTTTGACAGCTGGGCTTGTGGACTCCCTTTCTCGATTTTTTCTCCTACTACAGCGTAATAAAATAGTTGAATGTAAGGCAGAGTTTGAAGAGTTGTGTTATGTCTTCACAACTTAGTAATTTGGCTCCAGTTCCATATGTTATAGATTTTCGACTAAGTGATCGTAATGCATGACGTAGCTTTCCGAATTCTTAACAAGAGGCTCAAGCATTGATGTTCAGACTTTATCCAGATCATAATATGTTGGTAAGTTCATGGTGCTCACGATAGATCTTTATGGAACGCCGTCTTTGTGGTTCTTGGGTAGGCCATAGATTCGTGGAGCTCCAACTTCACTCTTACATTGACTCTGGACATATTTTCAATCGAAATGTGAACAATGGTATCGAACGAATAGAACCTAGTGACTGAGATTCATATTTAAGTAGTGCGAATAAAGAGTAAATTGTTCTCAATTACTTCTTCTCATTGCGCTCTCTCCTTCCGAAGGTCGGCGATCTAAATGGCTACCATAGTCTTGAAAACAGCAGCGTGAAAGATCTCCGCTGATGAACCACCAAACCACCTTCTGAGATCCCTCAGCCACGAGTTTTTCCACCGATCTTTTGCCTTGAATTTTACCCTTTATGATCAGTCGAAGCAATTCTTATCTTTCGCATGTCATTACATGGCCCAAATATTGCATTTTTCTCTCTTTGATGGTGTTCAGTAGCTCTCTCTTTTTAACCATGCGTTGAAGCACTTCTTCGTTAGTAGCCTTTTGCGTCCATGAAACTCGCAACATCTTTCGGTACACATAGATCTCGAAGGCCGTCCAGCTCTCGCATCCATAGAGCAAGACCAAGAAAACATAACACCTGGCCATTCGAGTTCTAAGCATCAGGCTGAGGTCTGATCTCGCAAAAAATGAATGCCCCCCTTGCCTGATCAATCCTGGAAAATATTTCGCTCTTCGTGATGCACTGGCTGTTGATATTATTTTCAATTTGAAGACACTAATTTCAACCATCCAAGTAGATGAATAGAAAGTATGTGACCCTGTGAGTGCGACAGAATCAACCAAGAAAAATTCTCGTAGTATCAATTCGTGCGAATCCCTTCCATAGACGTAGAGTTTATTCGAATAATATCGCAAACCATTACTGTACCACTATTATGAACTGAAATAACATCAACATAAAACAGCGGATCATCCGCATAACTTTCAACTACAAATCCAAACCTCTATCGTCCAATGAAACAACGATAAAACTCGTTCCCGGCAACCTAGGCCAATAAAATCTCACCTGCTCCCACCACGTCTCGTTGCCAGCCGTTTTCCGTGCAGCAGCAGTTCATTGAAAATTATTAGGGCCGCATCCAGTTTTCAATTCTTCCGAAAATCATATACGCCTGGGAAATCTGGGAGCGCAATCTCGGCCGGCTCGTATCGGGCTTCATAAAACTCACAAGCCTTCAAGGGACGTAATTCATTGATATATTCGGCGCATCGGCGTATCTCTAGACGTCGTCGTTCGGACACGTTAACATTTTCAGCGTTGTGCGAGGAAAACAATATCGGAGGAAATGGATAGCTGTTCTGCTACGCTACTGTGCGGTGTTATGAAATAACCAGTAGGTGCAGTTTGTCGATACTTTATATGGATGAGTAACCGTTATCTGAATTGTAAAAAGTTTCATGTGTTGATTCCGATTCCGGAAGTGGAACATGAGGAAAACACTGACATATATTTGGAAGCTATTGGGAGCTTGTTCATATACGCGTCTTTGGTATCCACCTCAGAGTTATTAACATAGATAGAGGGAGCATATGTCATTTTCAGAAAGCGAATTTCGTCACAAATATGAACTATCAAATTTGACATGAAGCGCGCAGAAACATATCAGTGATACGATATTTCACTCAATTCGCGAGTTTCTCCACAAAGAACGCAATTCTTATGTCCCATAGTGAATCAACGTTTCATATTAACTCAGAATATGTTGAAATAAATATCTAAATATATGAGAAATTCAGAGAACAAACTTCAAGCGCACCAAACGATGTGAAACAACAGATGACACTAGGAGAGTAAATGTTTCCAAACCTTGAATTTCAGCAGGTAGATACAGAAAATCGAAAATATTCTGCTTTATGAATTAGATAATTAGAAAAATTATAAGATTCTAAATATGTAAATTCGCATATTCATTCGGGAATCACTCAAATAAATATATTTCACTCAATATAATATACATTCACCTATCCTAACCTAACCTAACCTAAACTAACCTAACCTAACCTAACCCTAACCTAGCCTATAGTGAATTCATAACGATATAGTGAAATTGTAGATTTGAAAATATATCACAATCCGACAACGCAATCTATCCAGGTTGGAGACATGTAAAAATTGCGTATACTTCCTTTATCTATGTCTATTACTCTATGGAGACCACATACACCTATATACAGTTAAGTGGTCTCCGAATGCGCATTTACGCCTGACAGTCGGTCGAAAGCTCCTGAGTCCTAGTCCCCATTTCAAATTTTGTGGTAATCTGATTGGATGTGCGTGATACAGGAGCATTGATAGCTGCTGCTGATACATCATCGGATTTTAACACAAAAATCAGTTGCAGTGCTACTTGATTCAGCTCATTTTAACGCTTTTCTGCAATTATTAATTCATGGTGACCTTCTGACCTTCAACTAACTGAATATACATTGTGATGGTTCAAGTGATTCAATGGCAATCTAATAAGCTGCTGCCTGCTCCTCACACGTTTTTCTGCAGCACTTGAGATAGCTGTAGATTGTATCGAATTATTGATTTTTTTCACTTTTTCTGTATTCAGGCCAGTTTTTGCCATTTATTTGGCTACAGGAATATTCTTATACCATGCCTCTGCTCAACTACGTAAAGGGATTTAAATCCGGTGTTACCCAATTCCCTCCTGCTTAGTCTTAAATTATTTGCACAATTGTATAGGACACAAATCAAGATTTGTTCCATTTCTGATCAACCATTTCATTTGGATTTAATGCTCTTTCCTCACGTTGTGTTATTTTGGAGGAAATGAGGAAATTATTCTCCTTCTAATTAACCATGATATCACACTTGTTTCTCTGAGAATGAGGTAAGAGACCTGCTCCATATTCCACCGCACCAAATTCAGCCGACAGCGCAAACACAAAATAGCTATTTCAGCAATCCATCGGGTGTGTCCTCCTGACATTTCAGAAACAAACTTTTGGATTCATCATTTGAGAAACACTGAACTCTCCCTTTTTTTCTCGGAAATATTTTAAAGCTGATGTCTGTTCCGCGTCTTTTGCTCATTTGAATTCAATATAGAAGCACGGATTAAACGCAATAATACCCTACTACTTGGAATACTTTTCAAACGATACTTTTGCGGTCACCTTTCAAATTATCTTCACAGTGATGTCTTCATCATCCTCACCATTCCGCTTGACCATATTGAATTCCTAATCGCCTAGTCCGTTAATATTGTCGCTTATTTTTATTATGTTATTTATTGGTCCAGTGAATATCGTTTGGCCTCACAAAACCGAACGGCACTACTTGGCTGGATATTGATGATGGACTAAATGTAAGACAGTTGTTTGGGCTATTTCCATGATGAATAGAAACGTTCCAACTCAAAATCAGGACTCTTCACTATGTAGTTGGGTAGGTGTATTTTTAAACAGACGATCTAATCCTCCAAGTGCAGGTAAAATTGGCTGATAACACCTCGCTCAAATAAAATCAGGTAGTGAACATTAACCGTCAAAAACATCATTTCCAAATTTCCATGTCAACGTCAAAGAAAGCGTCGACATTTTTCAAACCCCCACCGACAATTACGATTATCGCAAAATGAGAATTCTCCGCATACCTTACCTGCCCAAGCTCGACTCGCGAATGATAATAACATCCGCCATGAGTCCGTGATGACGTGCAAGAATGAATAATGAATTCCATCCCGTCCCGTATGCCAAAGAACTCCCCAATAATAAAGGACGCGGTTCCGTTCCGAAACTCATTAAACGACACATTACTACATTATGTCCAATATACAGCAGGGCCGTATATTTATCGGGAAAATAATGGACAGACAAACGAGCCGCATGAATAATTCATTTGTTTCAGCGTCAGAATAAATACCATTACTCAAACAATAATGAATATGTTTTCTATTTTCTGTCAGTTCCATATTGACGCAGGTCGTTTCGGAATTTATTGCGACGTCTCGTCTGGCTGGTGGATTGTTTGGGGACCGCTGAAATTGCGAGGTTTCGAATAGACGAGATATTTATGTTTTTCGGATGTCGTTATAACTGTAGATGATTTGGTGGTGATGACAGAGGAAACTATTCTTGTTTGATGTAATTAGAGAACAAGAAAGAGTCTAACTGACAACTAAATAGACAAAGGTAATAAAATCAACAAGAGATAACCTAGAATAGCTACTCAATTCAAGATTCTCATTTAGAACTTTGCTCACAGCTCTGTGCAACTCTAAAATTAGAATGAAGGATGATGTGGTTATGGGAAACTGGTGAAATTCTTCGAACAATAGAGGAACGTCTGAATATTTCTTATAACAGGAATCATTCAAAAATTACACCGGAAGTTACTTTGCAGGTCAGAGAATGGATCGTGAAATCATTCTGTTGCCAACGACACCACGAATAATACTGAAAAGAGTCAAATAACCTTAAAAAGTCGAAATTTGTCGCGTCTTGGAGAATGTTCGGTATTGTTGACAGAGAGGAGTATGAGACCTTTCCTGATATACTGATTAACTACTGCTAGTAATTACTTCTTCTTCAGGTGACGTCTTCGTTTCAAAGTTTGGTTATCATCAAAAATATGCCTATTCTCGATACTGCAGATCTAAACAATTGGCAGTTGTTGCAACTGAGCCATTCTCTCAAGTTCTTCAACCATGAGTTTGTTCTTCTTTCTATTGATCTTTTGCCCATTTTCTTTCCCTGGACAATAAACTGCTGCAACTGGTATCTATCTCCCCTTATAATATGTCCCAGGTATTGGAGTTTGCGCTTTTTAATAATCAGTACCAATTCCTTCTCTTTCTACATTCTCCCCAAGATCTCGTCGTTACTCTCTCTGTCCACGATACTCTTAGAATCCTACGGTACATCAACATCTCGAATGCTCCTATTCTTCTAATGTCCATGATTCCATTCCGTAGAAAAGAATTGACAGCACGTAACATCTCATAAAGGCGAATTTTAAGTTAAAGGCTTAGATCTCGTCCACAGAATATCTTTTCTATTTAAGTAAATGTGGCTCTAGCTTTTTCCACTCTGATCCTAACTACTGGTGGGGGTATTCTCGATAGAAGATAGAAAAACCTTTTTCCTTAGATGATATCTACAGGCTTCACAAATCGTACGTGGAAATCGCAGAATACTTAGTCTGCAAATATCTAGAGCTAACATTACTCAGAAGCTCACATCTGGAAAAATCTGCACTGAATCTTACCAAAGCAATAGTCAAGCTGACACTGATATTGTCAGAGTTGTCAATATGATAAACGATAAGCGAGTTATTGAGCTGGGTATGGAACTAAAAATCGAACTGGTCACAGTTCTGGAGGACTTCATAATCAAGGTATCATTCAACCTTAAACGTTTTAATGGTTATTCAAATAACGAACAAAGCTATGACTTTTCCTAGAAATTAATTTTCATTTACTAGTGAATTATGAATAACGATGAATACATACCTAATATTGTAGTACAAACACAATAGTCGTTGACAGAAGTTATTCTGAAAAAATCAAATCTCCATCAATATCATAATATACTTCAGCCAGAGCTTCAGCCTTAATGTTTATGTTATACTATTGAATATTGTTCTATAATTCTATTTTTCCTCTTGGTTGGTCCATAATAGTTTCTTTATTATTTACTCCCTGTTAAAAAACTTTAGTGCATTTAATTTGTGTACCTACTCAACCAATCCAATACCATTAAGTTGGCACGAAATCGTGGAGGAAAAACTACTCTTATCAATTAATCTTCAAATTAATTTAAATGAGATATGATAACTTCATTATCCTTTATTCACTGTTGATAGTTTACTTCTGTGAAGATAATCAATCAGCAATGAAACATGCACGTCCTAAAATAAGGATACCATAATCCTAACAGCTAACATAAACAGCTAAGGAAAAAGACTCATTTTTCGAACTGACACCGAAATAATGTAGTTGTAACGTTAATGTGCTTTATGAATCCAACAACTGAACCATGTAATAAATATTACTAGCTCTTCTACAACTTGAATCGTTTCAATTATATTGAAGTATTAATACGTTAAATAGGTACTTCTATCTCAGAACAATTCCGCAGCATCGTAACTGTGAATTCGTTCATTACACGTTGAACTCATCAGTATGGAAGCCAGGAAAATTACCATTCGGGAAATTCATGCTAATTTCTCCAACTCCAACATCTGAATCAATTAACCGGAATGAGTTCCCTCAACTATTGTCCATTTCTTTCATGAATGTATTAAATTTGCTGTTTTTCACTGAGCTAGACTACATTTTCACTTCTCAACTTCCGAATTGCATTTCCTAATCATTGTGGAAAAACTGTTGATTCAATCTAGGACTTCTGCAGATAATCTATTGGTTAATGGAAAAAGGAAGTGTTCTAGAATGCACCAAACTACCATATCAATTTAATGGAATGCAGAAACTGAAGTACTGTTGAAATTACTGTCTTTGCAGTCCATTTAAAATTGACTGAAACGATGTAGTTTATAGTAATGGCTGTTTGTTGATGACATGGCGCGAGAATTGATCGTTCGACCTGCTTTATTCGAAATGGGGAATGAATACGGATTGATAGTTCCTTTCTGAGTGATCAAATTCGAACATTGAATGAACAGGGTGAACCTGAACTGTGTTGACAATTTCATTTTCAGTATACTAATCGATAATTCCATTTAAAAATATACGTCAGAGATTTGTATTCATTGGAATGGACTTTGGAGCTGTTCAACTGTTAAATGATCATAGTTCTTTCTGTTCAAATCTGTCCGACGTTATTTTATTCTTCTAATAGTGTACTGTCAACATATGCATATCATTTAAATGAAGAAGGCCATACTTTCAACAATATTTTTGAAATTCTCAATAAGAAGGTCTTTTTTTTCAGTTGAACAAGTCTCATATGATGGGATCAGAAGTCTGCAAACTGTTTTCAAATCGGACCGAATCTTATTTCAATCATATTGAAGATATTGAAAAATTTTGTAGACATTTGTGTAATGAATATTGATGAGAATTTTTCAGCTGAAAATATGCAGTCTTTTCGAACTTTTTCACGTGCCTCAATTTTTTTTTTGTCCAAAGGAGTGTTTCCAAATATTCTGACGATTTTTTCGAATTGGCTTACCTTTAATTGATATTATTGGTTGGTATCCAGAGTAGAGTTGATTTATGTTATCCCTTCGAAACATTATGCGTGGAAAGAATACTGTGAGCCCCCGTACAAAACATGAAATGCGGAAACATATTAGAAATACAACATTTCACTCAATTCGCTAGTTTCTGCACAAAGAATGCACTTCTTATGTCCCATTGCGAATCACCGTTTCATATCAACTCGAAATGTATCAAGATGAACACCTGAATATATCAGAAATAACCTACTCGTGCTGGTTTCGTAAATGAAAAGCAATTGATATAAAAACAACTTTTGATGAAAAAATATTTGTATTACAAACAAAAAACTTTATTCAGAACAAGTGGCTATTCACTATTACATTCTCGTTTTTTTATGCACCCTCTGAAACCAAATATATAACGGGTGTTTTTTTTTCGAGGTATATAACTTTAAGTTGGCATTACTGTTCAAGATGGCGACCGATTTAACAGCTGTCAAGTGATTTATTCTCACTTTGGTTTGGCAATTCATCATAATAGACTCAAGTTTGAACAACGCTTGCAAATAGTGCAATTTTATTTCGAAAATAATGATTCTGTGCGGAATACGTATCGCGCACTACGTCCA
The DNA here is from genome assembly GCF_914767665.1 of Harmonia axyridis. NCBI lineage: Eukaryota > Metazoa > Arthropoda > Insecta > Coleoptera > Coccinellidae > Harmonia > Harmonia axyridis. The sequence goes on from NC_059501.1 coordinate 82,661,430, forward strand.
TTTAATTTTGTTTAGCGATGAAGCGCACTTCTGGTTAAATGGCTACGTCAACAAACAAAACTGCAGCATTTGCAGTGAAGCTAATCCTCAAGTGTATGTCGAAACACCGTTACATCCAAAAAAACTGACTGTTTGGTGCGCTTTATGGGCTGGTGGAACCATTGGTCCGCACTTCTTCAAAAACGATGATGGCCAGAACGTTACAGTCAATGGTGATCGGTATAGAGCCATAATTACTCACTTTTTCATTCCTGAATTGAACAACCATGATGTCCAGGAGCTGTGGTTCCAACAAGACGGCGCAACATGTCACACAGCTCATGCCACAATCGATGTATTGAAAGACACGTTTGGTGACCACCTGATTTCACGTTTTGGACCTGTGAATTGGCCTCCAAGATCTTGTGATTTAACACCGCTAGACTAATTTCTGTGGGGCTATGTAGTCATTGGTCTATGCGGATAAGCCACAAATCTTGACCATTTGGAAGACAACATTCGCCGTGTTATTGCCGATATACGGTCACAAATGTTGGAAAAAGTCATCGAAAATTGTACGTCCAGATTGGACTACATCCGAGCCAGCCGTGGCGGTCATATGCCAGAAATCATATTTAAAATATAATGCCACAAGATTATCTTGCGAATAAATGAAATTCATGTCAATCGAATAATCCATCGTTGTTTCATTGCAATTTAAAGTTCTATAGCTCTAAAAAAGACACCCTTTATATCTACAAACAGTTATTTATAAATGGTCGAGTTCTGATTGTACGATACTAGGAATTCTGGAGCCCATCTCCTAATTTCTAATGATTCATAATGAATTTATTTTCAGGAAATAAATTACGACTCGCCCAGAGGCGGCGTCAGCGTCTACACGGAGAAGGGCGACATCACCATCAGCTGCCTCCTGGTGCAGAAGGCCAAGGACTCGGATTCCGGCAAGTACACCTGCAGCCCCTCGAACGCCAACCCCAAGACCCTCATCGTACACGTTCTGAACGGTGAGTGACATCTCATCGTAATTAGATCCTGTCGTGGATGGTGCGCTTTACCTGCATCGCTAACGTGTTTTTAATGTGCCGGCATAGGTGTGGGTGGGAACTTTAGATTGAGCCATTATTCCGGCTTAATGGGCCAGGGCGTGTGTTAGAAATGGGTGAGGGTATTAGAGATGCGAGTCGGTTTGGAGTTCTTGTTCTAACAGCTTTGGGGTGGTTGGTATCGGCGAAGTTAGTAGTTAGGTTCGAGTTGGAGTTTTTTGCGATTCAACTTTCGTAGATTTCTATGAGCATTTTGGATGTTAAGGTTAGTTAAATTTGGGTGAGATTTTTTGCTATCATTCTGCTCCATCTCATGCGGAGCTGAGCAATCATTTTTCCACAATCTTAAAGATATTTCAACATCGTTAACTTCTTTTTATAATGTCCATTTTTGATTTCTCAGACATCACATTTACGTATGTCAGACAATGAAATAGTGTGACAAAAACTCACGAGAAAAGGAATAATTTCAATTATAAATGGCAAAACTATAATCAATTCAGCTTTCACTGCTCATCTTCCCAATTGAACAGTAGTTGATTCAACAAAATAATAAAAAAAACATTTTAACGAAAAACGACCAAAGACAAACAAGAATGATGGACTGGTAGAAATACAGGTTGAGAGAATTCAATGAACTGGGTTCTTACTTGATGTAAATCTATTATTAACTACAAAGTATTATGCTGTCTCTTAAGATGAGTAGCTATAGATCGGTATCGATCTTTTTAGAGCACTTAGAGGTGTTGCATTGACACATAAAGCCTCCTCTTGTTAACATAAAACTGACAAATTGAAGTTACGTAATCCCTGTTGCATCAATACTTTTTTTCCATCCAATGACAAAGACAAGAAAATTTGGCGTTTGGAATGGATTTCCTGTAATATCTTCAACAAAGGTCTAATCGTTGATCCTTCAGAGAAAGTTCCAGGTCTCAATCTTCAATTGACTTAGTCCTTTTCATGATCCTTTAAATCTTATGCTCTTCAAATGGTATTCTATCAAAATCCACTATGCGAATATGGCGTAAAAAAAAACTATTGAAAATTGATTGATAATTGTCCAATTAATTAATTTGACGGTGGTTTCCTGCAAGCCATACAGTTATAGATTTGTTTTTAAAATTGGTTGCTAACTTTAAATCAATATAAAGGAAAGAATAACTTTTATTACTCCTATCTGGTGGATTTTACTTTGCATTGAGGTTTGATTGTAATATATTCATCGTCAATTTCTGGTGAAAAAGAAGGATGGAAAACATTTTATTCGGAAGGGAAAGAAGCTCTTTCGTTAACAAATACACAAACTAATCACTACACTCATAAGGGGAGACAGAGCTTTTACTGAGGTTTTTATCTGTGCTCGTGGATAACATACGTTGAAATATTTGATGCCCCTTTCACATGCTTTATTGTTCGACGTTTATAATTATTTTCTTGGAGATAAAAGGGGAAAATTATCGATACAAATAGGTATCTTTTTCTAATGGACTTCGATAAATAGCATGCATGAATGAATCAATGAAAATAGATAAACGTTTTCGACCAAATGAAAATATACCAGCTACAGGGTATATACTACACAAATCCTTCAGTAGACTGCTCCCTGGGTTGTTAGTTTTCAATTAATTAGAAAAAACTGTGACGGAATAACTTTCCCACCATAGCGATGCTCCATCTACATCACAGTTTTTTCAAGCCCTGTCAACCTTAGTTAACGTACGAGTACGTTGATCCACGCCTTGATAAAATTATACGTGACCAATTCTTATTAATCCCAAAGGTGGAATCTGTCTTCATTCGTCACTTCGTGCGCTTTCATCCGGAGCATTTTTCTTTGTCTCTCGGGTTCTCTGAATGCTGACATTCTATTTATTTCATTCCATCTCAAAGTGACCTAGGAGTTTTCTGTGGTTTGAGAATTTTCAGTTTCGTTTCAGGATATATTTTAAATATCATTCGATTATAAGTTTGCATATATTTCGAACAGAAGGTTATTTTCATTTTGAGGCCACTAGTTAGTGCTACAACATGAAAAATATCGATAACTGAGTGAATTCGGCAGGGTTCTCATTAATGGATTAAGTGAAAGTGTTTTCCATTCAGACTTCGTCAATCGTCGCAAACGGTACCAATCCTCCTGTAAAACGGTGTTATCAAGCATAGTCTAGAGTGGGTCAAGAACATCAAAGACGCCAAGGTGGGCAAATGAGGTGCAGGACCCCCATCCTTAAGTAATGACATCAAACGACCTATTCTCGAGTACAAGATCAAAAGCCGACCAATATTTACGACTCTAAGGACATATTGTAACCCTTTGTACTGTTTAATATCGAATTAGAACTTAGGTTTGCCGTCCTATATTTCTTACTCTCGTTGACGGTTCATCATCGACAGCAATGTATACAGGGTGTTTCCTAAACATGCGGCAAAAATTCAGGGGGTTGTTCCTTGGACTATTCTAAGAATATTTTGTCCTTTGATGATTTTTGAAAAACCTATTTGTTTCGAAGATATAGGGGAAACAAAATTTCAGATAATAACATTTTATTATGAAAAATTACATGAAAATTCAACTCAACCTACAAAAACTGTTGAAAATGACCACCTCTAGCCAGCATACAAGCATCCAATCTTCTCCTCATTGACTGCCGAACCCTTTCAAAAACACCAGGATCATTTCTTATTAAGTTACACCCAGCAATGATCCGATTTCGCAAGTCTTCCACATTTTCTACTGGAGTGGTATAAACTAATGATTTTATCAATTTTTAGTCAAAAAACTGGCCGTTTTTAGTAATTGGAATGTTGTTAAACAAATTTAAAAATAAATTGTACCTACTTAGTAAACACAGTGCGGTACGCATTTTTATTTAAACTATTATTAATTTTAAAAATATGAAAAATGTTGTTCGCCCTGTATCTTCGAAACAAAGAGGTTTTTCAAAAATCATCCAAGGACAAAACATGCTTAAAATAGTCCAAGGAACAACCCCCTGAATTTTTGCCGCATGTTTAGGAAACACCCTGTATAATGGTATAATTGATTGCCCTGGATTGGAACATGAAATAGCATGAGATGGTCTACAGTGACCGATTCTGCTTATTATTATTGCACTGAATTGGTGTCGTTATGGCCCTGTTAGACTACCGGGAACTTCGACCAAGTTCATCTTTTTTTCTCAACCCTACCTATTCATACAAAGCCAGGAAGGCCGTTGATGCTGTAAACGAAACCAACGACATCCTTAGGAGCCTTGCCTTTTACTTCATGAGTATCTCGAACTGACTTTCGTATGTGAGTGGCTATTAGTCCAGTCAACTCAGGGTATTCGCACAATATGTATTCGGCTGTTTCTACCTCCTTTCCAAAGACCCTACAGATCTCACCTGCTGACTTATCCATGCGGTACAACAGGACTTTGCGCCGACAGTATCCCATCAGCAGTCCCATCATTACCCGAAGCTCAGCTCGTGGTAACTTCAGAGGCATTCTGGTATAGGTCGGTGAAAACTACACCAATGTCTTTGCCTGAGTATGACCCGGAGTATTTCTCTAGAGGATCTTCCTATTGTCACCCCTCCCTTTGTTTGACTATTGCCTTGTATTGGTATTTTTCAAGCCCACATAAGGGCTCAGGCCCAACAGGTATCAATCTTGATGTCCTTTCTGCGAGTTCATCAGCATTTCCATTTCCTTCAATACCATTATGTTCCAGTACCTATAGTAGAGTTAATTTTTTGCCTCTGGCTAATTGCTTTATGTTATTACGGAAGTCCCATGTCATTTTCATTTATTTCATTACCACAATGTCCCAATACCTATAGTAGAGTTACTTTTTTACATCTGGCTAGTTGCTTCATGTTTTTACGGAAGTTCCATGTCAGAAGAGACCCCTGGCAATATGAGATGTAAATACGTGCCTATTTGAGGTTTCTTTTGAAACACTCTTGGGTGCAAGAATAGACAGCTAGTGTCTCGGTTTGCAAGATAGAGAGCTCACATCTCAAAGATCTAGAGAACTCATTCTGCTTGAGAATACACAATGGTCAGACGTAGAAATGGAAAACGCCATAATGTGTAGTTTTTTGTTGAGTGTCATGTGCAGCAAACTTCACAGATTATGGTATGAGCTACTATTATTTATGAAAGCATATCTTAATTGGAATCTAGGTAATATGAGTTTTTACCGTTTCGTTAGTGGAGTGAAAAAAAGATTTCTTCAGAAGTTGGAATACCCTATTTTTCAACTATACAAAGCATGTCTCATTGTAAGTCATTTCAGGGAACGCTCGAAGACACTGGCCAGCTAGATTTCCTGACCTTTGGATTATAGAGCATGTGTGTAGGACATGATGGGTAAAACTGAAGCAATAAGCCAATATTCCACAGGCTCAAGAAGCTCTGCGGCTTGAATTAGAGATTGCCTATAAGACGCAATACCTAAGGAGGAAATCACTGGATGGAATCCATTCCAAGAGGGATGCGAGAGTGTCAAACTAATAAGGATACTGTAACACATTATCAATAAATATTCTTTTATATTTTGTGTAAGTTTGATTAATTATTACCTTTGTGAAACATGTTAGGCAAGTTAATCAATCCAGTAACTATCGATTTTTCCATACATGTTTCATTTGACTGGTTACAAAGTTGAAGAGAGTCCTATAAAATTAAATGTTGAAGAATTCTTCGGTTGAACGTACGCAGGAAATGTTTTCAACGTAGTTGATTGTTTTACTGAAAACAAACGACCAACGAGAACATAATAGAAACTCCAATGATTTGCTTCCTTACGCTATCCAAACAAGTTTATAATTGTTTCTCTCACCAACTTCCTCGAAAACAAATTTACTGAGTTTCTCGATTTGAACAGCCTCCGGAGATGTCAGTTTAGAGTTCTGATGAAGCGGTGCTTATAAGCATCGAAACAGGCTCGTTTGAATTGAATCGATAACACTCCGATGAAATAACCACAAAAGACTAGCTCGTTAGATATCTCCTGGAGTAATCTAGAGAGTGATCAAATATGAGAATCGAATGATATTGAAACCATTAGAGTAGCAGTTATTGGAAATTTGCTCTATGAATATTTGAACAATGATTGCATACAGACTGAATATTATAAAGCTGTTCTCGAGCAGAATTCATTTGAATAAGGTTACCTCAATTCTACAGGCAAATAAATATTGTCAATATTGACAAATATTTTGATTATTACGAATTATTCAAGTTTGCAATGCACGAATTCACTTCTAGATATATTTGCTGAATCAACACAATTTTGTCCGGAGTTATCTTCACGTTTTTTGTATCAATGTGTGTCCTCATGACAATTCAAAACCAATCTGTATTATTCGTCTTTTTTGAGAAACACTGTTTCTTCTCTTCTTGGAAATCGTGTGGAGGTGCTTTCTCTCAGTTTGTTCAGCTTTCTTTGCTGATTTTAATTTCATTTTGATCAATGCATTGACAGTAATATTATAACTTCTGTAGTACTTTTCCTTCAGTACTTTTTTGGATACATTCCATATTGCATGTTTTCTCTGTAAAGTCCTCATAGTCCTCATCACTCTACTTGCTCATTTTGTCGAAGTCGAAGTAGATTAGTATTTTTGCTGAAGCGCTTATAAAGGGTGTTTTTTTTAGACCTATAGAACTTTAAATTCCAATAAAACAACGATGGATTATTCGATTGACATGAATTTTATTTATCCGCAAGATAATTTTGTGGCATTACATTTTGAATATAATTTCTGGCATATGACCGCCACGGCTGGCTCGGATGTAGTCCAATGTAGACGTCCAATTTTCGATGACTTTTTACAACATTTGTGGCCATATATCGGCAATAACACGGCGAATGTTGTCTTCCGAATGGTCAAGGGTTTGTGGCTTATCCGCATAGACCAATGATTTTACATAGCCCCACAGGAAGTAGTCTAGCGGTCTTAAATCATAACATCTTGGAGGCTAATTCACAGGTCCAAAACGTGAAATTAGGCGGTCTCCAAACGTGTCTTTCAATAAATCGATTGTGGCACGAGCTGTGTGACATTTTGCGCCGTCTTGTTGGAACCACAGCTTCTGGACATCATGGTTGTTCAATTCAGGAATGAAAAATTTAGTAATCATGGGCCTATACCGATCACCATTGACTGTAACGTTCTGGCCATCATCGTTTTTGAAGAAGTACGGACCAATGATTCCACCAGCCCATAAAGCGCACCAAACAGTCAGTTTTTCTGGATGTAACGGTGTTTCGACATACACTTGAGGATTAGCATCACTCCAAATGCGGCAGTTTTGTTTGTTGACGTAGCCATTCAACCAGAAGTGCGCTTCATCGCTAAACAAAATAAAATGGACGTAGTGCGCGATACGTATTCCGCACTGAACCTTAATTTTCGAAATAAAATTGCATTATTTGCAAGCGTTGTTCAGGCGTGAGTCTATTTATGATGAATTGCCAAACCAAACTGAGAATAAATCACTTGACAGCTGTTACATCGGTCGCCATCTTGACCAGTAATGCGTTATATACCTCGAAAAAAAAACCCTCTATTTAGATTGTTAATTTCTTGAGAAACCTAGGGAGGCCAAGACTTTTGATGATGTGTGCCTCTTCCATTTTTTTTTGTGGTTTCATCGTAATCGGGATGTTTTCGCGACGCATTTTTCGCTATGCTTTTCAATTTTTCGATAATTTTATTCATTCCATGAGAAATTCTTGGTCGGAATGAAATATTCCAGTGATTATATTATTACTCATATTTCGATGAACATGAAATAAAAATCAAATTCAGTGAAATTGGTTATTCGTTATATAACGAATACCACTCGAGCATAGACAATATATTTCGATTACACGAACCTCTTCACTCGACGTATAATAATTCGCGAAACACTACTCGAGATGCGGTCTCGTGATGTTTCGCGAACTACGTCTCGTGAATCGGTGTATAATCGAATATTGTCTAAGACCTTGTGATATTATAACTGATTATTGTAAGTATCTACTCAGATAACACCGGATAAATTCAGCAGCTATAAATGAGTTTTCCCGAGAGTTTCCCCATTTCCCTAAGCCGACCCAACCCCGAATTTCTCCTATCTGAGCGGTTCTTTCCGAGATCGATGCATCATTTGCAACATAGGAAACGGACCAGATGACCCAGTTACGGAACCCGGAACCGCATAGGATTTCAACTGGCAATCAGTTCTTTCGGTCATCGCGAATGTCCATTCGGATCCATCCTGTTTGTGCCAAAACACAGAATATCCCGCAAAATGCAATGTCGATTCGCCCATTGCGGGGACCAAGAGATCTAATCAGATTTCCAACTGACTCGCCGCTGTACCATTACAGATTTTTGATATAATCTTTTCGGTGTCCGCCATGTATGCAGATGTACCCATTAAAATTCATGCGATCTTTTCCGGGGTTTCCGTACGCTGGAAATTGTTTTCGACCGGATGGACGGATGATAGTTTTTGTATATTTGATTGTTATTATGGACTATGATTCGATTGGAAATATTTTAATACAGCGAGAAACTTGAATTTGACAAAAATTTACGATAAAACAAAATGAATATTGTTATTGCTTCATTATCAGAAAGTAACTTTTCTGGTAATTAACGTTTTCCTGCAGTTCATCTTTAGAAAATACAGTGAAGTTCACTGTACTTTGTTCTCAGTTAAAATCTCAGAATTACCAAAATGAAATTATAACATTCAAGCAGTATTCAATAAATTATTGATGTGAGGAACAAAAGTCAACTAACACTCAAAATGAACACCCAAATCCTTCAGAACATTCGATCTAATCATAGGTAATAAACATATAATAACATGTTAGATGACGTTGTCGGATTTTGATATATTCTCAAATACACAATTATGAATTGTAAATTATATTGAATTAAAAATATTGATTTGAGTGATTGACAATTGAATATGCCAATTTGAATATTTGGAATCCCATATTTTTCCTAATTGTCGAATTTATAATAAGCAGAATATTCATCATCTTCTGCATCTACCTGCTGAAATCCAAGGTTTGGTAACTGTTGCTCTCCTAGTGTCATCGGTTGTTTGACGTCGTTTGGCGCGCTTGAAGTTTGTTTTCTGAATTTCTGATATATTTAGGTATTTATTTCAATATATTTTGAGTTAGTATGAAACGTTGGTTCACTAAAGGACATAAGAAGTGCGTTCTTTGTTGAGAAACTAGCGACTTGAGTGAAATATGTTTTCATTACCGCGCGCTTTATGTCAAATTTGATAGTTCAAGTTGGGGACAAAATTTGTTTACTGAAAATGACATTTGCTTCCTCTATCTATGTGACTCTGAGGCTCTAATCAACACGAGAGTATAATTTTCTAGTAACATTTCATTTAGATGAGTTCAACCTCAGACTAATTCATTTCACATCAACCCAGCAATACATCTGAAGTAGTAGTACTTCATAAGACACAGTAGTCCTACAAACCAGTATTTCCAACAAATAATTTATTGGTCCGGAAACAATAGTCGTATTGTGTGAATCATATGAATCACAGCATCGATAAACAATAGGAATAGCAGTAGCCCAAGATTCGAGCCCTGAGGCACACCAGAATCAAATTAATATAGGAGCGAATGAAAACCCTCAATAAGAGCATACTGCCTGCGACGCAATAGATAGGACTGAAGGAGACATATCAGTTGTGGAGTGAACCCATATCTGAGGGGTTTTCCAATAACAGGTTTTATTTTGAACAGCCTGCCATACGAGCACCTTTCACTTATAGAGTTGACGTCTTTCGATATTTGATTTGACAAGTTAAAACGCCATTACCAAATCGAACGTTACGCGCTTCAAAAATGTATTGAAATCGTTAAAATTCACCACAAAAATGGTGAAAACTTTGCAGTAGCCATTCGAAAAACTAAAGCACTTTTGGGTCGTCAGGAAGCACCTTCTCAGCTGGCAATAGAGAAATTCGTCTAAAAATTCGAACTGATTGGACAAGATGAGGTCTATGTCAATGCCCCATAATCGATTCAAGACTTTGAATATGGATTTCGTGCCGTTATCGTAGATATACAGCCGCAAATGTTCGAAATGGTAATGGAAAATTTAATGAATAGGATATTGTTGAAATCATAGCCGTTGGGATCATTTTTCTGATATGGTTTCCGATCGTTAATGGCATAGGTAGCTTTTCCTTCAGAATGGAATGAGCATCTATTGAATTCTCCTTAAATATAGATACTCTTTTTTTAACATGAATATAAAACCTGTTTTTGGGAAACCTTGCACAGTAGTAGACATTTCATCCATTCTCAACTAAAATAAGTGGGAACATATTCATCGAATTCATCTTAAGATCCTGCTATAATTCACTCACTTCTTGATCACAGCGAGGAAAGAAAAGAGTCTTTGAATAAATTCTGTGGTTTAAATGAATCATGAAACTTCATCACGTTCGAGGAAAATATATTAGGAAAGTCGAGAAAGCGAGAGTTTTTTCCTTATAACCACCTTGATAAAGCTTTTCCAAATAAATGAAAAAACTTTTTCACTCAAACTGTGCCCAACCTTTTTTCAATGCAAATGTGAATCATCGGACGTTGGCGTATAAAACGAATGTTCAAGCCTACTAAACATCCAGAATAATTTATAATTGAGTTAATTTAGCATTGGTAGCAGTAGGAAAATAAATAATAAAGAGTAGTTGCATTGCGATGTTTCTATTGTGAATCTGGCAATGCTACGTGCACTATACGTTGTTCTATTATTTCCATATCGAGAAAAACGAAGCTCGGAACATGGAAGTTGAGGTTGTTTTTCGATGAAGTTTGTTTGTGTATTGTCCTGGGAAACATTTCATGCCAATGTCTGTAATTTGTGCTTCATTCCAAACTGAAAATATTCTGATTTAAGTAGATTAGATTCAATGCTAAAAAAGCAGAGCTCAAATACTACTGCTTCGATAGTTGAGTGACGAAATATGCTCAATAAAATGAATCTAATATAGGGTTTTCCAATGAGGTAAATATTACAAAAAAAAAAAGATTTCTTAAAAGAATACAATATATGTTCATTTCATTGTAAAGAGATAAGTAGGTATGCCAATAACGATGAAAAACGATTTCAGCTAAATGGCTGTCGTGGAACGATTGCAGATATATATTCTACATGACTCGATAACCTCACTAATATCATCTTCTAGATTTTGAATCGTTTGTGGAGTCATGGCATAGAATTATCTTTGGTCTCTGAAAGTGTTGAATCTCTGTGATCATTTTCGATCACTTCTTGAAAAAATAGCTCTGCAGGAAACTTTCCTTGCAAAATTGCGATTTTTTCGTTTCTTGTGTGGCACATAGCGCCGTCTTGTTGAGTATAAACGTCGTCCACATCAATATCTACTAATTCCGGCCATAAAAAAATATTAATCATAACTCGATAGCGCAATCCATTCGCCCCATTTTCGATACTAGCCCAAAACAACGCGCTGAGAAGTGAAACGTTGAAGATGGACACGCTTCACATCACTATTTTGTCCCAACAACTCCACCGAGAAAGGTGCTTCACGACGACTCAAAAGTGCTTTAGTTTTCTGAACTGTGACACCGAAGTTTTCACCATATCTGTAGTGAATTTCAACAATTTTGTTGCGCTGTTGCATCCTTTATTGTTCCATTTTTAGTAATGGTGTTGTTTTAACTTGTCAAGATTCAAAATAAAAAAGCTTCAAAAGTGAGCACCTTCCAGGCTATTCAGAACGAAATCTCAGATTGTAGAACCCTTGATTCAGCGGAAATCTATTTATAATACAAGTGCAAAAGGCAATTAATATTCTTCCTCGTGTTCGAAATCCAAAAACGAGTCATGAAGTGGCGAGTTTTTGAATGAACTAGTAGAACTAGTAGGAAAGAAAACATTATTCTGTCAACTTTGTTACACTCTCAGATGGAGATGAGAAGACACAGATCATGGTAGTACTCATCACTGATATCTTTTCCAATGGAATAAGTATCGTAGTTTCTTATTCGTTTTATTTTAAAATTTATTATAGTTTGTAATTGTAAGAAATTTGGAATGATTTTCTGTTACCTACTTCTGAATGAACTTTCTTTCTTCTTTCTTTCTTTCGTTCTACTTGAATTCTCAGCTAAAAATGATGTGAATCAGTTTGAGGAAAGCTCGAAAATGTATCACTGCTGGTATACCGACCAACTGAACTGAATATTCACAAAAAGTAAAACACCTTCATAAGAAAAGTAATCATATTTCAATTCATCACGATGAATACCGTCTATATTGGGTTCTCTCAACTTCCACGACACCTATTAACAACGAAATATCATTCCATCTTCCTAATTTTCGCTCTAGTTTTCCCGACCCGTGCACAATTTCTGAGTGTCTCGCGATATTGATTATAGCCGGAGATGGAAACTTCTTCAACTTTCCCCAATTTGCTTTCCGATCTCGAATATTGTCACGTAATAATTAACTCGGAAGTTGAGTCGTAATTTCTTCGAGGCAGAAATGGAAGTTCTTCCGTCCTTGTGTTGCAGTCTGGCGAAGGAACCATCATACTTCGAGGGCCAATAAAAAGTTTCGATGAGTCTGAGGCAGCAAGTTATCGGAAAAATAAAAACTGAGGAAAGCACTGACGGGTAATCAGGAGTTTTTGAGCGGTGGTTCATTCATTTCGTCCTTGGAGACCGTAGGATTCTACATGGCTAGATAATAAGCCAGTTACTTTTCTCTCAACATTCAAAGGGAAAATGCCTCCAAAAGAAGTGAGAAGGTGGGACAAAAAATCAAAAAAGTATGTGAATATTGAGTGTCCAAACCTAGTCCCGGAATACAATGCTCATATGGGAGGCGTTGATGCCATGGACAGTTATATTGGCAGAAATAAAATTAAAATTAGATCTAAGAAATGGTATATTCGTCTTTTTTACAATTTAGTCGACATGACCTTAGTAAATACATGGTTGCTCCACAAGAGGATTGGAAAGCAAGAGCTCAAACAGGTTGATGTTCGGCTAGAAATAGCATAATGACTCTGTAAGTCACAAAATTGAAACAAGAAACAAGGTAGACCATCCAAGGATTCCGTCGAAAATATGCTTGTTGCGAAAAAGAAAAAGTCCACAGTGTTTTCGCATGTTCCTTCGAAGGACGTCAGGACCGATTCTATTGGCCACTGGCCTACCTATGATGATGTGAGACAAAGTTGTAAATTACCTTTTTGCAAATCATTCTCTCATTTGAAATGTTCAAAATGTGGTGTTCATTTGTGTCTCAACAAGAATAATAATTGTTTTGTTAATTTCCACAATCCTTGGAAATTAGTAGGTATTTTTCATAGAAAATATGTTTTTTTCTCAAAAGAATTGTTATTTACGGTACTACCATCAATTCGATAAGTTGCATCGATGCATAAATCAGAAAAACCAAATTTGGGTATTCATTTAAAAACAAATGTCTTTATGTAAAACTGATAGTAAAATTTTTATGACATAATGTGGTTAATCGAATTGACCTGTTGGATAGTTTGCTTAAAAACACCCAACAACGAAATTATGAATTTATTAATATTATTTTAACACACACTGTTTGAAAAATTTTTCATAAACAAAGGTTGTTCATAAAAAAATATTGACATATCGTCTACTCATGATGCTTCCTCGAACAAGGAAAAATTCTAACTTGGAATGAGAAACCTAGGCAACAAATCAAAGTCACTTTAAGAAATAGCTCTCAAACCTCCCACACATCAATATCCGATATTAATATCCACAATTTCCCCAGATTAACCGCGTTGTTTGCGCAATTCAACATTCCCAAACTGAAAAATATCCCTCCACCCAACCAAACAAAGTGAAAAATATCCCATCGAGATATCGAACGAGTACGTCGAAGATACCTGCTAATACAAGATCGAAGAAAATGCAGTTTTCGATGCCAAGAAGACGAGGGCGACGCTGATTTATAAAACGGGCATTATTTTCGTCGGAGATATATTATTTCAACCACCTGAAAAATCACGGCTTCCAATACGGAAATTCATCAGACGAGAAGACTTTAACGAGGATTTCGTCCTGATAAATCGCTCGCGTTTTTCCTGTTGGAAACTGAGCAGAATCGACCTTTTTTCTACTGCACGGTTGAAATGTGTCAACCTCGCGCTATATCCTGTGCAGCTTTCAGGTCTGGAAATCAGATTACGCCAGCTCTGGTGGCCCTATGAGGAAAGGGGATTTCATGGTATTCGGGAAATGAACTGGCAGATATTATGGCATATTTCCTTGAATCCTGCAGCGGCAACTGGGATGGAACAAAATGGGAATTCATGGCGTCGTTGTCAAAGTAGATGTTTTTTCGGAATTAATCAGATATGGGAGATGACATAATAAATGTTTCAAATCAGCACAACTGAATTTGATGTAGGAGAAGCAAAGTCATGAAACTATGGTAACATTTTCGGTAATAATTGCAGGAGTGCGTGAGAATCAACGATAATTTTGCAAGAAAACCGGTTATCTTGAGATTGCAATTTTTTTTTATTTCTGAAAATAACGGAAGTTTAGAAAAATAACACTTTTGAATGTGTAATCTGGTCTTTTTTATGCACGAGAATAGTAGAAATATTGATTCATTTTGAAGAATATCTTAGTACTGACAAAGATATAAATGAAACGGAGCTAGATACACTTCCAAATAAATTTATTTCAAACACAAATTAAAAATTGCAGGAATTACAGGTGGACACTCTGTTCTGAATGTTTTTGGTATTCTGATTGGATGGACCTGACATAGGTGTATTGATAGCTGCAGCACCAGTAAAAGATTCGATTTCGGTTGAAACTATTCATCTCAAGAAAAAATGAAAATTTCACGCAAAGGATGTAGCTGGGCAAAACGAGAAATGACAAATGTTTTCCATAGTCAATATAGCTAGAAAACAATTCACGGATTCAGATAAAACTACAAATGTTCCTTTAATACCTGAATCAGTTTTGCAATAGATGGCTGTAGCGGTAAATGGTAGTCGAAATGAATAGATCGTAGATGTCCTACAATGAGCTTCGGTATTTGTGAACATAATGCCATCGAAATATTTGTCGATTTGTGCCTGCATCATAAAGTTATTCTCGATTAAACAAGTCAGCTTGTAAGCCGAATTCTCGTCATCTGCAGGAGGTTTAAATTGTCTGCTTTAATATGAAGAAATCTGCGGCTGAGGCTCATCAAATATCTATGGCGCGGCCGCGTTATTAGTGAAAGAACGTGCCGAGAGTGGTTTCAACGCTTCAAGAACGGTGGTTTTGACGTCGAAGGCCAGCATGGCGGTGGAAGAGGAAAGGTTTTCGAAGATGCAGAATTGGAGGCATAACTCGATCAAGACTCGTGTCAAACGCAATAAGAAGAAGCAGGAGAGAGCGACGTAACAAGCCATTTCAAAAATCCAGAAACAAGAAAATTGGGTACGTACGAGTTGAAGCCGAGAGATATTGAAAGGCGTTTTTTTGCTTGTGAACAGCTGCTTGCAAAGCAAATACGGAAGGGATTTCTGGACACAAGCAATGAGTTTATTACAATAATTTCAAGTGCAGAAAATCATGGGAATATCCCAGCCATCGTTTCACGTCGACTGCCAAATCGAATATTCACGGTTTCAAGGTCATACTCAGCTCGGCGTAGTGTAAGAGTTGCTAAAACCGATGAAAACAATCACTGGCGACCGTTATTCAATCCAAATAATGCGTTTGAGCCGAGTATTGAAAGATAAACAGCCGTAATACAACGAGAGACATGATGAAGTGATTTAACAGCATGACAATGCTTGACCCCTTGTTGCGAAAGTGGTCTTGACATACTCTGAAACGTTGAAATGGTCCTACACCACCTGCCGTATTCCCCAGACGTTTTTATCAATGGCGAATGGCCTAGCTGACCAGCACTTTCGGTCTCATGAAGAAGTAAAAATTGGATCTATTCGTGAATCGCTTCAAAAGATGACCGGATTTTTTCAACGCGGGATTCATACGCTGCCCGAAAGATAGAAGAAAGTGACCAGCGATGGACAATACTTTGAATCATTAGGTTTTTCACAATGAAGCCTCGAATCGTGGATTAAAACGACGGAAGCAAAGTTGTACGCCAATGTACTATCCTCAAATGACTTCAGCCACCATACAAAATAATCACTCCAGCATAGAATTATCTTCACCGGACATACAGGATGTACATCCAAGTGCCACGCAGCTACATCCTCTCATCGAGCTTTATCTCCCCGCGCATCCCGCCGTGGGATCAAGCCGTGAAACGCACGCGTCCACTTTATTGCGCGATTTGAGCGGCAATAATTTTTCTTGGGGGATGTGTACGCACCATAAATCTCCCCTTATCTTATCCTAAAAACTGCTTTACGACCTACAGCCCACCCCGGATTGCTGTTTGTTGTTCGGGGCTCGAGGACAGTTCAATTTCATCAGCAAATTAGATTCCGGTCCGATCTTGAGAATGTCACATAATTTCTCCTCTTTCCTGCCCTGCCAGCCTGAAGATGATTTGGTGCTTCAACGTCTACGTTTATTCTCCTTTGCGCTAGCTGTTTACGTTTTGGCAATTTGGTGTGGAGGTTGTAAAAGTCGCTGGGACGCTTTGGAGCCGACGGATGAAGAGAGGTAGATAATTTTTTTTATTGGAGCAGGCGGTGTATTCGAAAGATTTGTTATTTGGATTCGATAGAGCTGAATTTGTGGAAATGAAAGAAATGGGTGTCTTAGCATTCGATTGGTGAATTGTTTTTGTGCGTGAAAGGGTGTGAATTATTCTAAATCAGCCGATCAAGGCAATAGAAAGAACAGAAACGGAAAAATAGAACAGTTACTTTTTATTCTTAATATTTGGTGTTGCCTGATCATATCGCCATTGGGAATTATACACATTGAATTTTAATGGTCTTGAAAATCTTGGATCTTATATATATTCTTTGGAGATAGAGCAATACAAAAAATTATCAACTTCCAACAACAAAGCATATGTAGATGTAATCTCAGTATCAGCAGAAGAAGTTCAAACGGGGCATCATACATTTCAATGTATGATACAAGAGCACACATAATAACCTCAGCAAATGCAATGACAGGTTTATGTATTTGTTTACAGAATAAGTTGACATATTTTCATTGAAGGGCTTCCTTCATCCAAACTAAATCTTTTCCATTCTTTCTCTAAACCAACGGTTGACGACATTATAATCAAATCTGAAAACGAAAAAAGAAAACAAGCAGAAATAAATAAATGTTAGTTTCCATTATATTGATTTGAACTCAATGGATAGCTTGGAAACCACCATGAAATTTATAAATTGGACAAGTGTTGACCAAGTGGTCAATGGTTTCTTCTACACCACACTTACATAGTGGGCTATCAATAGAATGCCATTTGAAGAGCATACTATTACAACGACCATGATCAGTCCTAAGTCGATTTAAAATACACCAAATTTTCCTAGGAATATTGAAACCTAGAACTTTCTCTGAAGGCTCAACAATTAGATCTTTGTTGAAGACATCACAAGAACTCCATTCTGAACACCAAATTTCCTTGTCACTCTCATTAGATTGAAGGAAGATTAATCCATAAATGTTTACGTGACTTTAATCTGAAAGTTCTATAATCTGGTAGGTAAGATGCAATTGCAAATAAGTTCGGGTAGAAATGAAATTTTTCTCAAGATTTCTTGACTGAGACCTGTCTACGAATATGAAGTGGAAGTATATGTGATAGCACTGGTAATCCATGTAAGAGTGAAGATCTAATAGTTCCACTGATAATTCTTATAGAAAAGTTAAGCTGTGCATCAATTTCATGAACATGAGCACTATTGAACCAAACAGAACAACTGTGTTCAGCAGCAGAAAAAACCAATGCTGAAGTTGCCGTTCGAAGAATGCTGGCGTCAGCTAAATTTTGGAGGATATTAGCCTTGGAATAACAAATCTAAAAACACAAAAACATTTGTAAGGTTATATGCCACTTCACACAAATATATCGCATGTCATCCGAAAAACTTTGAAAGTTGCCGCTTTTTCTTCAAATATTCAATGAAAAAGATTGTAGGTCAGAAGAAGAAATCATTCATTTTGGACAAATAACGCAAATTGTTGCAAATTTTTTTAAATTTGTCTAATACACATGAATACAAAAAACATAGGCTAGAAAAATTCAAGAAAGATTATTGAAAATCCTCTCCATCCTTTATGTGTCATTAGGTTATTTTTCACTCGAAGGAAATGAAACATTTCCTCCATTCACGCCAGGAATAGTGAAAGTCTTATAAAAGAATAAATATCCCCATTTTCCTGGACATTATATATCCCCAAGAACACCGACTGTGAAGATGATGGGAGGCGATGGAACCATGGAAGGATGATCCGGGATAAGGGAGAAAATTAAGGATTAGGCCTTCCTTCGACGTCACCCCGGAAGGCAAGGCCTCCAGTGTGAACTACATCCCAGTAGGTCGTGTTGGACAATAACAGGAAACAACACGATATATAAATCTTTCTTGTTGTTCGACGACGGCTCAGGATCAACAACCTGTTGAGATTACAGCTCCTCCAGGAGCTGGATTAGATGTAGCTCGTATACTTCAACAACACGATATAGTTTGTTGTTTTCAAATAGCGATAAGTGTGTATGGGTTTGGGTTTTGGTCGTTTTGCTTCATGAGTCAAGAATAATAAAGGCTGAGTATGTGAGAACGTGAACTTCATGTGAAATTAAGGTTATTGATATTATGAATGAACCTAATCACGGACAAAGCACCTACAAGATGACAATCTTTCTGAATTAAAATTAATAAAATCTCAAAATTGACTAACAAAAAACTATGATCAAACATTTTTCAACAAGCATATTTCAAAAGAAATCAATGGGTGCTTATATTAGGCCAATTGAAAAGTCCCCGGTCTGATGCACATATGACGGTGCTGATATTGAATCCATATGATTTTCAGTTAGTACCATCCTTCAAACGATACGTGTCAAAATTTGACAGCAAACCGATCATTAGTTTGTGAGATATTGCGTTGCGAGTGTAGCTACTTTTGTTATTTGAAAAAAAAGAAGTTTGTGTGCTGATAAAATATCGCTTTTTGAAGAGAAAAAAATTCAGTTGAAGCAAGATCTTGGCTTGGTGAAGAGTTTCCGGGGTCTGTACCAGGAAAATCAAACATTATTGATTGGTATGCTAAATTTAAACGTGATGAAACGAGCACCGAAGACGCCGAACGCCGTGGTCACCGACGAAAAAATCAAAAATGTTCACAAAATAACTTTGAATGACCGTAAAGTGAAGTTGATCGAGATAGCAGACATTGTGAAGATATCATCTGAACGTGTACATCATAGCATTCACGAATATTTGTACGTGAAAAAGCTGTGTGCAAAATGGGGGTCACGCGAGCTCAAAATCGATCAAAAGCAACAACTTGGTAATGATTCTGATTGGTGTTTGAAGCTGTTTAAGTGCGATGAAACTGAACCTCCGGAGTCCAATCGATAGCCGGCTGAGTAGAGTGCACATGATGAACCGAATCCAAGTCGAGAAGAAACACAACAGTCAGCTGGCAAGTTTATGACATTAGTATTCTGGGATGCGCAAGGTATAAAATTCATTGATTACCTTCAAAAGGGCCAGACCATCAACAGCGATTATTATTAAGCGTTATTGGATCATTCAGAGGATGAAATCGTTGAAAGTTGAAGAAAAAAAAGGTGCTGTTTCATCAAGACAATGTGCCGTGCCACAAATCAATGAAAACAATGGCAAAATTGCATCAATAAGGCTTCGAATTGCTTCGTATCGTATTCGCCAGATCTGGCTCCCAGCGACTTTTTTCCTGTTCTCAGACCTCAAAAGAATGCTCGCTGGAAATGAATTTAGCGCCGATGAAGGAGTGCGTTATTATTTTGAAGAGGAAGTCATGCCATTAACTACAGCAAATAGCTAATAGCTACGGTTACAGCACCAAATCCCTTTCATGAAATTTTCCTTGATCAATTCGCACATTTGCGACAATACTTCCTCGATAAATTCACAAATTCCATTTTCAAGATCTTAAATCGATTATGGAGCATTGACATAGACTTCATCATTTCCTTGATTGCAAAGAATAAAGTTTCTTCTTCCTCTTCTTTTAAAAGGCCTGTTTAATTTCTGTTTCATCCCCGTTTATTTGTTTCCTGGGATGTACTCAGATAGCCAGCTGTCTCGCCATCATTTTGATGGCCGTCCTAATGGTCTTCTTGCGTAGGTGGTTGAAGCGTGAATAGTTGCATTTTTAATAATGACGTAGTTTTCACTTGTCAAGTGTCAAATGATGACAGCTTCGAAAGTGACAGATAGCAGGCTATTCAAAATGAAACCAGTTATTGGAAAACCTTTCATGTCTTAATGCTGACTGAGATACACAATTGCAGTGAAGTACGTCTTTGAAGAACCACGCAAAAGCTCATCACTTCTTCCACTGCTCATCCTAATAATGATTCAACCAATAATCGAACGAATATTCCAGAACGTTACCTCCTTCCCAGGAAAAACCGTCGTCATCTCAAATAACAAACCGAATCAAGAACTTTCCCATTTCGTCCAGACAAGGGTAATACAAATGCTCCCTCGCAACGACTCTGATTCTGACGAAAATAAATCGAATGTGGGTTCCGCGATGATTTATCAAACTTAAATTTCTACGCCACAGCATCCCACTCGGGTTCACATTCGTCCCGGCCTCTGTCAGAGGAAATTTTCAATATAACGAGATAAAGGGGCGATGGTTTTTCTCTAATCCGTTTTCGCTCACATCATATGTTTTCCGTATTTCGACAGGGCTTAGATTGAATGGGATCAGGGGAGATGCGTCTTCGTTTCCGGTTTTCGGTCTTGCAAGAGATGATATTGGATTATTCTTTCATCTCTGATTAGCCGGATGGTTTTGATGAGGTTTTGTGTTTTGGAAAAAGCTTCTGATCTTGAAATTCATTTATGGAGTTGAACAGTTAAGGTTAAGAGGCGATTTCTATGTAGTGTGAGAGAGAGAGCGTATTCTAGTCTCGAATTGTAGCAAATTTAGGTTTTTTTAAAAAAAAAAGTTAAATATTTTGCGGAGATGTTTGATTCAGGAGATGAATCTGAAAAAAATCTAGAAAATTTTGCTGGTTTTTTCCAAGTCTAACAATATTCAGATATTTGGGTATGTGCTAGTGGTAGAGTGGTTCTAAAAACATGAAAAAATTACTACTAGCAGCTTTCTTCTAATTCGAACTATGTCTAGCCTATAATGATAATAATTCACCATATTTCCTTATTTTTTTTGTCCTAAAATTCATTAATGATTTTTACTTTTGGAAGGTACTGATATGATTTCGTTTACAGAAATCTATCTTTTAATGTAGATTAATTATTATTTTTTTTTATTTTAAAATTGGGGTGGATTCTAGTCACAAATAAAATAAGATTTTTTCGAAATTTCAGAAAATTAATGATTTATCTACATTAAAAGATAGATTTCTGTAAAAAATATCAATTGGCGCCCAACGCGTGGCTGGATAGTCACAGAATCATTAATTCGATTTCCAATTTGATTAAAATTCACATTCCATATAAATTATTTCAAATTTATATGGAATTCAAAGTACCTAATTAAAAGGCTTAGTCCTGGAATAATACATGAAATTCCAATTCAAAAAATCAAAGAATTATTGCTATTTGTTGATAAATGAATAAATATAGAAGGATTTATTGAATTGGACATGTATGAAGTGGAATTGATAGCAGAATTGAGTCGAAAGAATTGATTAGGAACCTGAGAAGAATTTTGAATATAAGATAAGTAATTATAAGTTGTTGTTATATGATTTTGCTGATAATTAGAGAAGATAGGTAGGTTAGATAGATTAATTAGGTTAATTGTTCTGTTAAAAAAAAATTAAATATATATGATTCTAAATTTTTGAAATTAAAAAAAAAACTTATTTTATTTGTGACTAGAATCCACCCCAAATTTACAGCTTCTCCGGCGGTAATATTGAAAAAAGTGAAAAAATTCGAGCTGTTGGGACAAGTTAGTGATGTTTGAAATCACATCCATGTACTTCGCTCAAAAACAACTGAGAATATTGCTGCTGTATCTGTTATGTTGACGAAAACCCAGGACTATCGATTCCTCGTCGATTATGGGCAGTGGCGACGCCAGCTTTCGAAAACAGGGGTCGCCAAGAGGGGGCCATATTTTCAATGGGGGGCAAGGAAAAGCGAAATTATAGTTCTGCCAATCTTTACGCCTTAGTATGTCAAATTTTAGAGGGGGCCAGCACAATTTTAAATAGTACTCGTACACAATGCGACAGCTAGCTTCATTTAGTATTTAGTTTCATCATTGTCTAACGGTGTGTATACATAAATTACTTTAATGAATTCTAAAATAATATCAATCGATATCAAATTGGATAATTGATGGGATATTCCATAATTTAATGAAAAATGATACAAAAGGATTTTCAATTGTGAAAAATTCTTCATCTGCTTAAGGTGGCGAACAGTAAACAAGCTACGATAGGAGCATAGACGGGATGTATCTGGAAACTAGAACTTTGACAGAGATCTGATGAACATGTGGAGCAATTGTAGTTTTCGGGAACATTCTTGCATATTTCTTTCTTATCACAGCCTCTCGTGAGTAACTCTGAAACAAAAATCTAAACGTTAGAACTTGGTAAATTTTTTTTGACTGCTTATTCATGTTTTATGTTTTCTATCACGACTCTGCTAGGCCCTTGTGGGACCCCTCAGAATCTTTGAGTTTGTACTGTATAGGTGAACCGGTTGTGTTCTTTCTTCCAAGACTGTGTAATTGTCTTTTTTCGAACCGAAAATGGTCAGTATTAATTTTTAAAATATTTGCGAAATTAGTTGAAAGAATTTCATCCGAAAAAGTAATAGATCATAGCAAAATGTTCTTCTTTTATGAAGTAGAATTCTCAAGCACTTTGACAAACTTTGACAGAGGTCCGATGGATTTTTGAATTAAAAGTAGGTCGACTAACGAAAACACCAGTTGATATGAAATGAAATTTGTAACAGTTCCTTGCTCGTATGGATGAATATGACAACTAGAATTTAGTCAATGTTAACTTCAACAACATGTACAAAAAAGATTAATTTCGCTTGTCATGCGAGGTTTTTTCCACTTTAAATGCAGATTTGTATGAACCTTCTTTGGAGCACCACCATTTAAACATCATTGATGATCTTAGAGCTTAACATTTTGAAAATATCAACTATTAGCACGATGGTACAACCACCACATAGAATGGAACGACTTTCTGCTAAGTTGAATGAAAATTTCCCGAATAAATGGATAGGTCATGGGGAACTACTTCTAAGGCCACCTCGTGCAACGGATCTCAATCAGTTAGATTTTTATTTATGAGGATTTATGAAATAGCTTGTCTATCTTGTTTGAAACACATCTTATAAACAACTACTTGATTTAATTCAGTTGTGCCAAAACAAATAAGAAATAACAACAATGCTCAAAGTTCGGACTTGAAAAAAAATATTTCCCTTCAATTCTCATAACTTCTAGACGTAAACGAATGTCTCAAAACTTGTCAAAGAGCTTGTAGAACATCCTGAATATTGGATTTAGAGTATGCATCTTCATGAAAAGAATGTTTTGTGTTCCACAATAAATAACCCCCTAATATTATAATATTCACATTCAACTCTTGATGAATTGAGAGCTCTAGACATTTTATATACGAACACAAATATAAATTTGGTGGATCTTGACCCACTTTATAATCTTTGTTACGTAAGGCTTGGTATTAATAGAAAATTTATGTTTATATGTATTCTTGTATCCAGTATTTCTGTTCTCTTTGAATAATCAACAAAAGGGTGGTTGAAATATATTCCTATGACTATAACATAGAATTACTCACTTGTAACGGGATTGTATTGTGTTGAACAAACTTCCCCTTCTGCACAGGGTGTCCCTGTTCCGTTCTTTCTCTTATCACAAGTGTCTGTTGTATTATCATTAGTATTTGTACTATTGTCGTTATAATCTAGATACATGCTGCACTGTATACAATTCAATGCGGATACTGAAAAAAAATTGATTTTGTTATGCTGGAAGCTCTAATTTTGCTTCATTTTTTCCAATAATGAACACGTTGAAATAGTTGGAGTAATATTGCTCACAACTGTTTACGTTTTAGAATATTTAAAATACATGTTTTTATTATATTCATTTTGTTCTATGATGTTGTTATGACATAAAGATTTTATGTTATCGATTCATTCAATTATATAAGGTGATCGATTACAGATTTCACGAGAAGATGTAAATTTTAAATCTAGATACAAGGAATTTTTCCTTTCCGAATATGAACTTTAAAACATTATTGGAAATAATGAGTGATAGTGACACTTATCACAATTCAATTGACCTAAATTTCAATCAAAACTCACCTGTAGATACAGCTAAAATGAAGCAAGCCGATAAATAAATTATCTTTTTGGAGTCCATAGTGAGAAAAACACAAGCCGGTTGAAACTTACACTTCAGTATGAAATACAGACTTGGGTGAGAGTGGATCCAGTAATCAGAGCATGAGTTTCACCTATTCGATTTATCTTCCTCGTGAATCATATATGTAGAGGGGATATAACGCATTCTCATAAGGTTTTTTCCCTATGTATGTATATTTACTTTATGAGACGCCTGTCTTGTGGCAGCGTTATATTTGGATATCGCGAGGCTTACAGGGCGATTCATTGACGTTGAGATAATCGATAACAGGAGATACCTTACGTCAATCGGTGAAATATTCCTCAACATAATGTTTTATGTTTTTGATTTACTGCACGATGAATTTTCAAATAGTATACTAACTGACAAAGAACCTCTCGTAGAACCGGCATCACACAGAAGGAGCTGTTTAAATTTCAATTTTTTTTTTGGTAAAACATAAATAGTATAGCAAGGAGTAAATTATTGTATTTGGAAAAAAAAATCGTGAAGGTATTGTAAACAATTTTTGTTACTTGAATATTGTAGTTGTTGTTAAAATGCCTAGAGCACGTGTACGCGGAATATATCGCCAGCTAAGTGTTCATGAAAGAAGTTGAATTATTGGTCTACGGGAGGCGGGGTTGTCATTTCGAGAAATCGCTAACCGTACGAACAGAAATCCAACTACTGTTATGAGATGTTGTCAAGCGTGGTTTGATAATGTCCAAAATCGAAGGAGAGTAGGCACCGGACATCATCATTCATTGAATATGAAAAAAAAAAAAAGCGAAGATTATTAATATGAAATATTTATGCAACATCACTACAAATATGATAAAAGAAAATTTTTTTAATGAATAACATATAAGTATCGATGAATACTGGGATTTCTGATCTGCTCGTTCGGTTAGGGACTCAAAATACATAATTTTGCCAACTTTAACAGAAAAAATCAAGGTTCACTGCCTTTTCCACTCAAAAGTTTTCGAGAATGATAAAATTTTTCGAAAAATTACCCATATTATGCTCCTTAGATACCAATGTCATTAAAGAAATTGCCAAACAACAAACTTCAATACGATTATTATTATATCTCAAGTAGTATTAAAAATGACAAAAATGATGAAATATTGAATACTTTCCTAATCTGCTCTTTTTGATCCCTGAATTGGTACTAAAGTTTTAAAATTGAAAATCAATTTCTAGCTTCCAGCTTTCCTAAAGAAATTAAATTGCACATATTAAAGTTCCTAGAAGATTCGCAGAATAGTGTCAACAGTTTCCTCTGGTGTCATTCATTTCTGAATCATATAGTACAAATTCTGAATATGATGAATCTGTAATCAGTGACAAGTCATTTATAAATGTGGTTTTAATAGAATATCAATAACTGAGCAATTCCTTATCGGAATATATGTGGTGATCAAATGTTTATTGAAATAAAGATGATTTGCTCGCTCTTTGAGAATTGCTTCATCCTAAAGTTTTTGAGCTGAACTCTGAGAAGAATATTTCATGCAGAATATTTTATGGCTGCACTAAAGTCAATGATTCAGAAAAGAATTCAAAGGTTCGTCTGAATATTCTTCAATTCTGACTATCAAGAGAAGCATTAATTGTTCGAAAAACTTTTATTTGATTTACAGTATGATTCAATATGAAATTCTTCTCACTCTGAAATCTTGCTGCAAAATGCAAAAAATTCAGTTTCAATCAAATCGCATGTTCAATTCAATATAATAAATAGTTATTTATTATACAAGGGAAAAAAGTATTAGATTTTAGCTCGAGGTTATGTTGTCTCCCGACGCGAAGCGGAGGGAGACAAAAAACCGAGAGCTAAAATCTAATATTTTTCCCGTGTATAATACACTATTTTTTTCTGTGATGGAAAAAACGACAATTTAATAGTGGAAGAACATAATGCATTAGAGTCAGAATTTTTAAACTAGTGAGCTGCAATTAGACCAGCGTTGCTATGGAAAACTTCAAAGTAATCAAATATCTGTCAATTTAATTTTGTGATTTGATTCAAAAATTGCGAACTCGGTATTAATTGTTTAGTAGTTATCTTGTTGAATAATTTAAAGTTAAAAATGTCTGATTCCGAGTTTTCTCTGACTCCACCGGAGTTGATAGAAGCAGCGCAAGTAGCGTCACGAAAGTTATTGCCAGCTAAATCGCGGAAAATATACGAAACCGCGTATTCAAGATTTATGGATTGGAAAATGAAAAAGAAATGCAGTTCTTTCTCGGAGACAGTGTTATTGGCTTACTTTTCGGAACTGGCACAACAACAAAAGCCATCAACAGTGTGGTCGAATTATTCAATGATTAAAAGTTTGTTACGATCCAATAATAATGTAGACATTTCAAAATATTTCAAACTAATTACATTTCTGAAACAAAATGGGAAAGGATACACGCCCAAGAAAGCTGCGATTTTTACGAGTACGCAAATTAGTGATTTTTTAAATAATGCACCGGATGAAGTTTATTTAATGGCCAAGGTTGTTGTTGTATTTGGGATTGCAGGTGCTTGTCGAATTTGTGAAATCAGTCAGGTAACATTGGATGATATTGAAGATTCGGGAAAGTTATTAATTGTGAAACTGAAGCAAACAAAGAATGATGTAAACAGAAGATTCGTAGTTACTGAAGAATATATCAAGTATTACCGAATGTACATAGCCCTTCGTCCAGCAGCAGCAAAAGATCGCCGCCTGTTTTATGCATATCGCAATGGAAAATGTATCAATCAGGTTGTGGGTAAAAATCAGTTTTATAAGGTACCTGAAACAGTAGCTAATTTTCTTCAACTTGAAAGTGCTCACTCATATACAGGTCATTCATTTCGAAGATCGTCTGCTACACTTTTAGTTGAATCTGGGGGAGACTTGATGACACTAAAGAAACATGGCGGTTGGAAATCATCAACGGTCGCTGAAGGGTATGTTGATGAATCAGTGGCACACAGAACAGAAATTGCTAATAAAGTGTTCAGAACGTGTGGCAGTTCTGAAATAACACCCGATTTGCGACCAGGTACATCAACAACAGTTGTGTCCATGTCAGAGAAAAATATTATTTCAACACAAGAAAATTCGTCTGTTGTACCGAATAGTTCAAGGAACATGTCATTTACGCAATGCACATTTAATAATTGTACTTTTGATATAAAGGAAATGTAACTAATGTTCAATAAAAGATTCTGAAATAAAATATCTTCCTTTATCTATATGTAGATATATATATCCGGGAAAAAAGTACTCACTTTTTTCCCGGGGAAAAAAGTAATTTCGTGAAAAGTCAAATTTTGTTACCTGTCAACAGAGATAAAATGTCAAATTTTTTTCCCGTCACAGAAAAAAATAATTATTGGTTTCCGTAAATGTGAAATTCGAGAGAAGCTCTGACTTTGCACAAATCAATGCGCATATTACGCTCTTGGAGGCCATGGAACTGTATGTATTAGATATGATTTATCTTGATGTTGGTTTCTAGATGACGAGATCCTCCTGAAATTCCACAGATTATTTGAAACCTTCAAATTACATCTCGAATAGAATCCAGTGCTACGGAAATATTGCATAAGTTTTTTGTTGTTTCCTGCCAGAATTTTTTACGAATGTGGTGATGAGATTCAGATCGAGTTGTGCACCAAGTTTGAAAATGTTATAGATATCTATACGCAAAAGACGATGTTGTCACTGTTATATCTGTATCTTTTTCCTTCATTCTGTTTGAATTTCGGTGTGTGGTTTTGATAACGCATTTAAGCCGGAAACTTGAAATTGATTATGTATAATGTATGAACCAGGTTGAATCTGTTGTCTGCAATAAATATTTATATTTTTTTTTGGTGTTGATGCAATCAACATAAACTCTATACGAAGCTTGAAATTGTTATGTTATTCTACAGCTGGTTGTAAACTTTTATCTATTCTTAATTCTTAGTTCTCAAAGTATTGTCAAAACAAACTTTTGAATGACCTCATTTTGTCGAATTTATCGAAGTCCGAATGCAATCATTTCAGGCCTTATCGTGCTCAATATTTGAAATTACAGATTTTCTGACGAAATTAGAAAGATCAATCCAATTACGTAGACTTTCCATTGAACATTGGACTCTATTCGAAAAAAATGTCACTTTCAAGAGTGATACATGTAGCCCAACGTGCCCTGGGTTTTCAATATTTTTTCAGTAGAAATGTTCGTTTTTGCTTTCGAAATAGGCTTCAACCTTCTTCATTAGAGTCAAATTTCTGTTCTTGGAGCACTTTTTAACCGTTGTTGAATGGATGGACTATATACTTGTTTGGATAACACTAATCAAGTTATTGCTTTACTCGAACAATATATTTTTCCATTAAAAGACAGTGTTTCATTAATTCAGGATCTCGTTTTCATCCATCTTTTAAACAACAACAAATGAATCTCCACTTAAGCTTTTGAGGCGCATCTCTTGAAGCTTAGTACCGACGAGAAAAAAAATTGTATAACCCAGGCTGGGGTAACGTGTTCTAATACAGGGTGTCCGGAAAATATGGTGCCAAATTGAAACAGAACATTCCCCTTGGGGAATGTTCTGTCTCCTATTCTTGAATTCAAATTCTAAAATAACTTATCAGCAAAGTAAAGGATAGTTTTATCGGCTTCGAGAGTTTACATAACCCATTCCATCCTGGCTGCTAACTCACCGTCCCTCGAATATTTGTTTGCTCAAGCGCTGATTGCTAAGCGTCGAGGGTTACGTAATCAGTTCGATGGAAAACGAACGAAACGAAAAACGATTCAAATTTTTGGTCGAGTTTCCGCCTATGCTAGATAACGAATTCAAACAAATTCAGCTTCCATTCATTCCAGAGAATTCGCAAATCGTGTTAAAATGATCTGTTAAATATACTAACTGACAAAGAAACTGCAACAACCAGAAGTAACTGTTCAAATTGATTTTTTTTGCTGAAATATAGATAGTATAGTAAGGAGTAAATGATTGGATTTGGGAAGAAGATCGTGAAGGTTTTTTCATGTAAAATATTGTTGTCATTTCGAGAAATCGCTAACCGTACGAAAAGAAATCCAACTTCTGTTATGAGATGTTGTCAAGCATGGTTTGATAATGCCCAAAATCGAAGATGATTAGGCACTGGAGGTCGAAGGAGCAAAAATGATGTTCAAGATCGACGTCTTAGATTTATGGCCATTAGAGACCGAATATAAAGGGTGTTTTTTTTAGAGCTATAGAACTTTAAATTGCGATAAAATAACGATGTATTATCCGATTGACATACATTTTATTTATCCGCAAGACAATCACCATTGACTGTAATGTTCTGGCCATCATCGTTTTTGAAGAAGTACGGACCAATGATTCCACCAGCCCATAAAGCGCACCAAACAGTCAGTTTTTCTGGATGTAACAGTGTTTCGACATACACTTGAGGATTAGCTTCACTCCAAATGCGACAATTTTGTTTGTTGACGTAGCCATTCAACCAGAAGTGCGCTTCATCGCTAATCAAAATTCGCTTATGAAAATCGGGAACAACGGCAATCTCATTTTGGGCCCATTCGACGTATCTACGCCTTACTTGATGATCGTTTGGCTTCAATTCTTGCACGAGTTGAATTTTGTAAGCATGCAAACCAAGATCCTTCCGCAAAATCTTCCATAAAGTGGATGGACACAGATCCAATTCCTGTGCTCGATGGCGGATAGACTCATTCGGGTCTTCCTCAATGCTACGCTCTACAGCAGCAATAGCTTCTTCTGTACGCACCGTACGGCGTCTCTGAGGATGCGAGTTATCAATAAGAGTAAAAGTGTTGCGAAAACGTTCTGTTATGGTTAGTCGAATTAACTGCTCTGATGGACGATTTTGTCGATGATAAAATGTATTCCGCTCAGAACCATTATTTTCGAAATAAAATTTCACTATTCGCGAGCGTTGTTGAGGCGTGAGTCTAATTATGATGAATTGCCAAACCAAACTGAGAATAAATCACTCAACAGCTGTTAAATCGGTCGCCATCTTGTACAGTAATGCCAAATTAAAGTTATATACCTCGAAAAAAACACCCGTTACTAGGAAGTAATCGCAGTACCAATATACTCCCATTCCAGCAGCTCATTTTAAAAAAGACGGTCGTGATTTATATTGACATGGGACATTCCAGAATGTTGCGTACATATAAATTAACATTGAAGTAAACTCTATCAAATGACATGTTCCTTGAATAGCGCAAATAAACATAACGTACAACAATGAAATAACAACTTTCTACAATTGTATGTACCCTCATTATTTTCCAATTATCTTCATTAAAATAAAAATCATATTATAAGTATTTCCGACTACCAAAAAAAAGTCCTTGATGAATGTCTTCATTTATTGTCTTAGGTTAATAAACTTTATTTGAGTGATAAAGTTCACTCAAACTATTGTCCCATATGAATTATAGATTTGGTTCATTTTTCCCAATAATGCAATAGTTCAAGGTGACAAAATAAGAATGGGTCAAGAGCTTTTGTGCGCTCGTTAACTCGAGGACCAATTGCACTCTTGAAGACAACAGGACTCCTAACTTCACATCCGTACTTCCCTCATTTTTTTTAGAATTTTAGCTTGGATTTCCTATGGTTCTGATCATGCAAAGAACACAAAATATCGACCGAAGCCTGAAATTGATATTTGACTTTTGACCGCTAAATTTTTACCAGATCTATAAACATGGAATTATGGAGTATTTGTTTCACAATATTTTTTCCGGGATTCTAGGGTTATGATGAAATAATCAGCTTGAAATTTGGCACTGCGCTTGTTATCGTACTTTTATATCAACAACCAAAATATCGTCGCTGGTTTTTTTGTGGTCACGAAAATATTAGGTAATGTTATAACGATATTTTTCTTGAAAATTGTCTTGTTGCAGTTTCGCGATTAACATCGATTTATGCACAAAGTTTGAAATTTTGAATTGGGAAATTGACCGTGGTATTTCATATTCAAACCAACATCGGGTATTTCAAGTTTTTAGCTATTTTCCTTCAAGAGTTATCGGGTTAACGGCCAAAAATTAGACGGAAAAACTTATATAACAAAACCAAAATCACTGAAAATTTGAAAGCGATAATATAGGTTTCGTGCCTTTTAAGAATTCTCAGTGGAATTTATACGTAAAATGAGGAATGAAAAAACCTAGAAATAAATATCGCCAAATCTAGGGTATCAGAAATTCAATCATCAGTTCTTCAACATCAATACGAAAAAAATATTGAAGCGTGCAATTTTGGCTGCGAATTCTCTCTTCAAGTAATATCGAAGTTAAAATATTCCGAATTCACTCGGGAAAAATCAGACTTTTATGTGGCTTTCCCGAAAGTAGGCAATATCATTCGGAAGACTGACTTCAAGTCAAACCTCTCCTGGCACATTTCAAAGAACAACCGTTTCAATTGCCGAGGCCTCGACTCTCGCAATAAAAAAACCATAAAAACAAATTCCGCCGAGCTGACTAGATGAAACAACAACAGAAGGCACGACAAAGAGCAAGAAATTTGAATTTCAAGAGCGTCATTAGGATTGAATATTGACTGATAAATTTACATACTGAAGCGGAGAGGATGTTCTTATGAGGTATCGTGAATCTATGGTGTTCTCTTGAGGGTCCCCCGCATCAGGGGCGGAACAGGTGGGGTGAAGAAAGAAATAATAAAATTTTACATATGGCCTTTAGAGAGTGCTTGATGCTTTCGATGCGATCTTCGTTTTTTGAATCCACTGATGACAATTATGTTGTCAAATTGCAGAATGTTGTTCTAATGGAAGCCGTCCGACCATAAAGAAGATAACTCTCGAAGGTGAAAAGCTGGACACTTTGAATTTGAAGGACAGATTAGGATTTTCAATGCAGCAGACAAGTTTGTGGATTCAATCTAATTAGAGGTTCCGTTGACATGGCCGTTCGAAATTTTGCTTTTCTGTTCATTTCAAAATGGTCGCATTTCACCGAATGAAGATATGCATTTGAATGTTAAATAACAATTTCAAAAAACTGAGTGGATGGTTTTGAGATATAGTGTGATATAAAAAAAAACCACCTCATACTGTGTGCAGAATTTCGTGGGGATAGTATCAAGAAGATGTGGAATAACCCAAGTCTAATAATGGGTGTTTTTTTTTCGAGGTATAAAACTTTAAGTTGGCATTACTGTTCAAGATGGCGACCGACTTAACAGCTGTCAAGTGATTTATTCTCAGTTTGGTTTGGCAATTCATCATAAATAGACTCTCACCTGAACAGCGCTTGCAAATAGTGAAATTTCATTTCGAAACTAATGGTTCTGTGCGGAATACGTATCGCGCACTACGTCCATTTTATTTTGTTTAGCGATGAAGCGCACTTCTGGTTGAATGTCTACGTCAACAAACAGAACTGCCGCATTTGGAGTGAAGCTAATCCTCAAGTGTATGTCGAAACACCGTTACATCCAGAAAAACTGACTGTTTGGTGCGCTTTATGGGCTGGTAGAATCATTGGTCCGTACTTCTTCAAAAACGATGATGGCCAGAACGTTACAGTCAATGATGATCGGTATAGAGCCATGATTACTAACTTTTTCATTCCTGAATTGAACAACCATGATGTCCAGGAGCTGTGGTTCCAACAAGACGGCGCAACATGTCACACAGCTCGTGCCACAATCAATTTATTGAAAGACACGTTTGGTGACCGCCTAATTTCACGTTTTGGACCTGTGAATTGGCCTCCAAGATCTTGTGATTTAACAACGCTAGACTACTTTCTGTGGGGCTATGTAAAGTCATTGGTCTATACGGATAAGCCACAAACCCTTCACCATTTGGAAGACAACATTCGCCTTGTTATTGCCGATATACGGCCACAAATGTTGGGAAAAGTCATCGAAAATTGGACGTCCAGATTGGACTACATTGGAGCCAGCCGTAGCGGTCATATGCCAGAAATCATATTTAAAATGTAATGCCACAAGATTATCTTGCGGACAAATGAAATTCATGTCAATCGAATAATCCATCGTTGTTTTATTGCAATTTAAAGTTCTATAGCTCTAAAAAAATACCCTTTATTTCAGTGGACCTTATAAAATCGAAATTCAGAATAGCAATTCCAAGCCTGAGAATTTTCTTGTTGTTGGCAGCTTCAGAATCATAGAAAATGAATGAAAAAGTTCAAGGAAGCACTTGTGGCTGGAACGGATGGGTCAGGTAGCGATTCTTCACTCTATTCTCGGCTGAAATGTTTCGACACAAAACTTGAATCATAATTGTTGAAGGATTGATTCTTTCCAAAATGTTCGTTGATTCTCGAACGAAATGAGTGAAATCAAACGAGATGACGGAAAAAAAATTAATTAAATTTTTCGTTTCTTCAATTTGTCATCGGAGTGATTAAGTACATTTTGTTGAAAGGTGAATATTTTAATACTATATTTTGAGGAGATGTTCCTGTGTTAATCAATAGAGTAATTGTATTCTATAATTATGGAACTTTGGGGACAAATAACTTAAAAATTAGTGTCAGGAAGTATAGACTCCAAACTTATTTTCAGAAAAACTTATGTACATTCTTTCGATCATTGGATCATTGAAGTTAAAATCTGTAATATTATAAAATGTTCATATTCGCTGGAAGATCTGTATGTAAGTGAACATTTTATTGTTAACAGAAATTTATTAGTACGTTATGAGATATTGAATTGAAAGTTCATCCAATATTTCTTCAAAGAAAGCAACAGCTTTTGACTTCTCCTAGGAGATTTCCTTTATTTTTGCTTTTTGCACTTGTATGAACGTCATTTACATATCTACTCAAAAGCACTCAAATCATAGTTACAAATTCCGTAATCATCAATAAAACACAAGATGGCATGCACAAAGGGCGAACTTCTTCAACCGAAAAGATAAATCTTGGACATGATAACGACTGAATAATGTAGGCTAAGGCCACGTCGAAAAATTGAAGTATAAATATTCAATTATCGAATCACCGTCTCCCTATGCTTTTTCTCTGCCTGCGGGAAAGGTACCTGGATGTTCCTCTCGAATTCGTCCGTATCAGTTATGCAGATGATCTTGCAGTCTGGAAGATAGATATGCACCATTTTTCCAGTTGGGGACATTCAAAGGGTAATGGAATGCAGATTTCGCCTTTCTATCGTAGCATTCGTAGATTCGTATATATGCAAGACATTCGAGTCGATTCCAGGGTACAATTTGATTATTTGAATAGAAATTTGACAAAAGATTGTAGACCTATTTCTTTATAGGGATTCTTCACTCAGAGTGACGAAATAGGGTAAGGTATGTCCCTTGGAAATATTTATAATCAGTTCTGTGGTCTCCAAGGTATCATGGGCGCATAAATGAAATAGCGCTCAAAGCTTCTGATTTCCAATGTTTGTAATAATATTTCCAACTGAATGTTCGACGCCCGTTTCAACAATGAGGATGTCTTAATCAGAAACATAAATTATCTGTAGTTTCTGATGAAACTTTGTAGTCTGGACTTACATCGAACGTAGTGAAGATTTCCTTGGTCAAATATTTGGTTTCAAGTATATGCAAGATAATGCACAAATCTCAGGAAGGTGTCACCAATACACTTAGTAAGCGAGGTGAAGAGCTGTGGATCATACGACTAATCGCAGAGCTCGACAGAAGCCACACCACAATTCTCGAAATAAACAATGAGTTCTCGACAGAAATTCCAATGTCATATCCAGAGGCTATCACCTTGCCTTATTCCAATAAGACAACCAGGCTGAAATCAAAGCATTGAATGAAATAGGCAAGAATAACAAGGTCTTTCAAATATGGGTTTCCGGTCACGCAGGTAGGAGATGAAGAGGCCATCACACTTGCCAGAAAAAGAGCACGAACTCATTTCATTGACCCGGAACCTTTCTGTGGTATAGATAATTGTACCTACAAGAAAGAGTTTCAGGAGAAAGAAACACCTGAAGAGAAACTCTGGTGAAATTATCCTGGGTTGGATCATTCCTAAAGCTTTTTTTGAAATGTAAACATTGCAAGATCTAAAAAGTATCTGGATCTTAGCAATAATATGCTACACCTCCTCAGTGGATTCCTCACAGGCAATTGTCGCTCCAGGAAGCACCTTATGAGAATGGATTTAGCAGAAAACGACGAGTTTTGATTCTGTGGGAAGAAGGAACAAACTGCTCATCTGCTGGTGACGGAATGCTTTGCCTTCACTATCCAACACAAAATCTGCTTCGGACAAAACATGTAGAGGTGAGGAAGTAGACTCCTTGAAGCCATCTCAGATATTGGAGCTAATTAGATACATGGAACTGAAAGGCAAGCTTTCGATCACGTAATGCTGAGAAGCTATGATGGGGTACAAAAAAAAATCAGGTCACAGTGAAATAGAACTCCCTTAAATCTCATCTCATCTAAGACAGGATGATATCTTCAATCCAACATTCCTCACTACTCTACTTTAAGCTTGGAGAACCTCAAGCTGGGTAACAGAATGTCTCGATTCCTTCTCCAACTAATAGAGTTTGCAGATGACGACAGAATCAGATGATAATTTGAAAGGATAACTCTTTCATTTGAACAATGATGCGAAAACAAAGTAATGGTCATATCAGGCAAATACCGGGGAAGACAACGCAAAAGATGGATTTCCAGTTCGAACGAAGATCAAACATATGAGGCCTATATCAAACTAAGACGACACGGTCTTTTTCTTCTAGCTATAAGAGGAAGAAGAAAATTTGCAGATTTGGCTAGTCAAAAAGAAAAATTGAACGGTGGTAGATATTAAATTTTATTCAGCCTCTTCCAAAGCAATTTTTCTGCTGACATTTATCGGTTATATTTATCATTGGAAACTACAAACCAAATTCGATAATACCGTTGTTGACACAGTTGCTTACACTGTCAATCGGCGTTCAACCAAACCTTTATCCAAACTTTCCGTTTTGTTGTCCAGCCCCAAGCCATATTTTCAACGTGTCGATGAATCCGATCGAGTTTGTACACAGGAGTAATGACATTATCGAAACTTTTTGGACGTTAATTCGATTTAGACACCACTGCGCTGCATCGGTCGGTATTTAAATTTTCTGCTAAGTGCATTCGCACATTTGCCGCGACCACGAATGTTTCCATAATGCGGGATTCGGGTTTATATGGAACTAATTACAAAATGCAGAGGGGAAAAGTTTTTTCAGACGTGCATCGCAATAACTTTCAAGGGGGTTTTTTTGATCATCAGAAAGTACTAGGTTTTTGTTCGTTCCGAACCAGTGCAAACGTGTTTAGACATGGGGACAGGGGAACGGTTACACCATTTTTTACATGCGTTATACGTCTATCATTTTTTCAAACATTCAACAACTTTTTCAATTTATGTTTTGACAGCTCAATTTTTGCTCATCATTTATTACATGCTCCATTCGTGTTTAACCGAAAGTTTTCTCTATTATGATGATCCGTATATATGAGATTTCCGAATACTATTGGGGTTTATAAGACTTTCATGGAGGTGATTGAACGCTGAAGGTGTTCAAAGCGTCATGGAAAATAATATTGGAATTAAGGCTCTTTTCGTCGAAAGAAGAATTGAAATGAATACTAGCTGTTTTCAGAAGGAGTTATCATTTTATTATTATTATGCATTTGTGATAAGAGTCAAGATTAAAATCTTTAAGACTCAGTATACATGTAAACAAATACAGATACAGTGCAAATAGTATCTATCTAACTGGGAAATGAAACGGTCTTAATAGTTCCCGAAGGAATTCACACTACCACTGTTCACCACTACTGGGGGAAACCGGTTCCAGGCATGAAAAACCCGATTTGGTAGGATTTTTTTTTTCGCTGCGCAATGAAAATTTTCGGTGTAGCGTTTGAACTGGTGACCTCGTAGACTCTGATCGGAATATCTATATGTTTTTACTAGGTCACCACGCATGCGACGATCTTCAAAACAGGGTAGATCCATGTGTGTTAAATAAATAAATAAATTAGAAGCCGATCTTCGTAACTTGTGACTCACCTCTCGATATTCTCCCAAGTAGTCTCGCATCCTAAAAAGGTACAACATATTCTAATATAGGACGCACAGTCGTGTACAGGGTACGACATGTACTGATTGAACATCTTCCAAACACTCTCTCCAGCATGTAACAAATTCTGGAGGCCCTAAAACAGGTAGTCTGTATATGATCCGACCAACTGAGATCCTCTGTTATGGTGACGCCTAGATCAGTATATCTCGAGCAATGTGAAAGTGTAACACCATTAATGACATACTGATATTTAGGATTTTCCTTATCCATGTGTAGGACAGTACATTTTCCAGTGTTGAGGGGTATAAGTCAGTCATTCCACTACTGTTGGATGGTGGACAAATCTTTTTGAAGGCAGTCATTAGTAGTTATAGGCGTAGAATAATTAAATAAAAAAAAATTAAATAATTTGGTGTCATCAACGAACATGGAGACGTAGGATTCAATTAATTAGTTAGTCTATTTCTTCAACACCATCGCGTTGAAAAAGTAAGGTCTGGAATGACTAGAAAGAAACTGAATAACCTACATGTGTTGGGTTAAAACGAACGGATTATAGGTACTGAGTTCGGAGAACGTTCGAGAGTTCTTTCGATGGAAAACAGTTGATCAATAAAAATCACAACATTATTGGAAGATGTGATTTCAACAGCCTCTTTTTAGGAACTCATGATTACTATTATTATTGCACTGAATCGGGGTCATTACGACTCTGTTAGCCTACCAGGAACTGCGACCAAATTGATATTTTGTCCTTAACCCTACCTATTCATACAAACGCCGTCAATGATGTTAAAGAAACCGACGACATCCTAAGGAGCCTTGGTTATTACTTTGTGAGTATCCCGAACTGACTTACCTATGTGAGTGATTCTAAGACCAATTAATCCCAATTGCACACTATGTGCTCGGCTGTTTCTACCTCCTTTCTACAAAGTCTGCAGATCACATCTAATGAATTACCCATGCGGTACAAAAGGTATTTGCACCGACAGTGTCCTGTCAGCAGTCCCACCATTATCTGCAGCTCAGCTCGTTGTAGCTTCAGGAGCTTTCTGGTGAAGGTGGGTGAAAGCACCATAAATTTGTGTGCCTGAACAAGACCCGGAGTATTCCTCCAGAGGGTTTTCCTATTGTCCCTTTCCCATTGTTGGACTGCTGCCTTGTATTGGTATTTTCCAAGCCCGCAGGAGAGCTCAGGACCCACAGGTGTCAACCTTCATTTTTATTATTATTATTATTGTTTCAATTAGAGTAGAGGTACAAATACCTATAAGCTCAAATTTAAAAAAATAACATTCGGAAACTAAATATAACTCAAAACAAAAATTATGGTTCACAATGAGAAAAAAATTATGACGTATTATTCTCGAGGTTGGGTAATCCATCGGTCATATCCATTCTTGAAGGCGTTGGTGGAGGTTGCATCTACAAGATCACTCGGTAGACTGTTCCATAAGTGGAACACCCTATTTGTGAGGAACTGCTGTCTCTGAGGCGTGCGGAACTGTTCTCTCCTAAGCTTAAGTGAATGGCCCCTAAGGTGATTGTGGTTTCTGGAAAACAAGCGACGGATATCGTCACCAAAATGATTGCGAAGGGCTTTGAAGGTAAAAATGATATCGCCTCTTGTTCTCCTGTCTTCAAAGTTTGGCAAACTGGAGAGTTGCAGTCTTCCTTCATAAGAAGGTCTAATGGGTCCATAAGGAAATCGAGTTAACCACCTTTGAACCGACTCCAGAAAAGCTGCGTCCGCTCGAGATGAAGGACACCACGCTGGTCCTGCATATTCCAGAATAGGTCGCACATAATATTTTATTAGTTTACTGAGCGTAGAGTTGTTACAGCCGTTAAAAGATTTTGAAAGAATGAAAGCAGTCTGCTTTGCCTTGGTAGTAATATGCGCAATATGTTTGGACCACGAAAGGTCGGTCGTGACAGTCACGCCAAGGTCACACTGATGCGAAATAGAAGAAAGGGTTTTACCATCAAGACGGTAGTGACCTTGATGACCTTCTGGCGAGTTCATCGGCCTTTTCATTTCCTTCAATACCACAAAACCCCGGTACCACTGCGGAATCCATAGTCAAATGTTGCTTATTACCGAAATCAACTGCTGCGTCCCGACATCCGATATTTCAAGTTTTCAGCTCTCTTCCTTCGTGACATCGGCTCAAACCTAATTACGAAATGACGGAGCGATCAGTTCAGTGAACAAGCTAGCGCACAAAAATATAAAGATGAAGAAGCTCATTGAACCTCCTTTGTCGACGTCAGTCTTCCTCTCAAATCCCTTCTGAATATCGACTCCATTGACGCAGAAACAACAGACCCCCATTCACTGCTCACAGCCTCCTCAATCGAAACGCACGACGAGCAGGGACAAAACAGACCTCCAAAAGACACAGGGACGAATCGACGCGCAAACCTAATTTCAATCCGAGAGACCGAACGTCATTCATCCCTATCGCGATTCGATGATACATCGCTTCCGAATCAGTGGGCGGAAACAGAATGAATAATATCCGCCAGATCAGGAATTCGAACCCCGTAACGCTACTGTAAAAAAAAAGTTAATTAACCCCGGGCTCGGATGAACTTTTACCGGGAACTTCCGTATTAATCCGGTAGAGCGCGCGTCGCGCGGCGTTGGTCTCCGAGCAACGCGACTGTACGAACCCCCTCTGGGTAGGAATTTGATGCAGATGGGGATACGCTTTTTACGCACGTTGTTTTGGCGATACAGGCGAAACCAGAGATCGGGCTGTATAACGTTGGAAAAATTCGAGGGGTTTCCTCATTTTTCCCATTTAGTCAATTATAGAACTGTTAAGTTGAATGATATGGATTCGTTTACGGGAATCATTGAAACCCTCGATGAGAACGAAAAACAACTTTTTCTACTGCCCCTACAGAAAAAGACGAAAATCGTTCAACTCGCCAACTATATGTAACTGTCTAGTTGAGTACTGTGGAACGGAAAACTGCGATTTACTTCACCGTAAACATAAAGCACGATCAACAACCAATACGGTAGCATCTGTAAAGTGAATCGCATGTCGAATAACCAATAAGATAATTCCTTTAGTAGTTGCCACGGAAACGAATAACAATCAGCCTTTCTTCTTCTCTCTCGACTAACCAAGTTGCGGTGAAGAAAGGAGCAAGTATTTGATCTCATTCTTCAAACAAGAAGGGAATTATTGAGAAAAAACGGAATAATGATTTATAATCCAATTTTCTTAAAAACAACACAACGATGATTTGTAACTGTAAACTCCTCATGGATGTTCTGGAGAACAGAATACAATGATTATCTGGCCAGCCCAATAAGCAGCAAAACCGGCCTGAACAGTAAACTAGGAAAGCGTCGAATTGAACTAAATGAAATAGCACCACAATTGAGTTTCGTATCGAATTCTCTGATAATGTTGTCAACTGCAGTTTTCAATGCCCTGTATCAGGTTCATCCAGTCGGAATACCATTATTTTAAATTTGTGTGTTGTCTTCAACAATACGTTAGTTATAAGCACCGCTTGATACAAGAAATAACGTATCGATATAAAATCGATTTCATGTTTGAAAAGGAAATTCAAATCAAAGGAAAAAAATTAAGGACAGATCCTTCAAGGAGATGCGCTTTTCTTTGAGGGATGTGTTCTGAAACATTTCCACAGATTGATCGCTAGAACTCTGTTAGTTTGTTAATTATTAATAAATCCTATATTCTGAGTGAATAAATTATTGAATTCTTGTAAGAGTTTTTTCATAAATAGCAAATGTTCGTTAACTACCAGTTGAAAATATGTTGATAATGAATTTATGTTATTTGTGGAGATAACGTGAGTTCATATCAATTATTTATAACCGATTTATATCAAATACCCTCTGAACAAATATTTTATTACCTATTAATAAACTTTTGTGAATGCATAATTTAACTATTAATGAATATATTAAATATAAATCTGCTGTAATAGTTGTGAATAAATAACCTCCAAATAAGTGCTTTATTAATAAATAAATATGGATTTCTCTCAGTGTACCAGAAAAACAACAATTCATTTTCTCAGAAGATAAAATTCGAGAAGAGAGTAATAGTTCGCACTATAAAAATAAATGGAAGAAAATTGTACTATCTTTATTTTTTACGAACCATATAATCCAAGCGTTAACAATTGCAAAATAATTGACTATAAAACATGTTTCTTTTTTCTTATCTTCGAACATAAATTGAATTAATTTTTTTTTTTTTTCAGGAGAGCACCCAGCGGCAATGCAGCACGGTGGCCAACTGCGGTTAGAATATCCCTTCTCGGCATGTTTGCTGAGCGTTTTCGTTGCCGTTTTGGGCCCATGAAATTCCATCCGATCTTCTTCGCTAAGCACATTCTAGTTTGTATGGTGTGTAAATGTATGTAAATATTTGGGAATGTGGAGAAATTTTCAAGAGTTCGAAGTGACTTTTTTGTACATACAATACCTTCAAGGCATTTTCGAAGTATAGCTGTAAGAACACTGTAAAATTTTGTAAAATATAAGGTTATAGTATGTGAAGTTGGTCTTTTTTTTATCAACTTCGAGCATTCTTAGTGTCTAGTCAATTCAGTAAGAAATGAAAAGTGTATGCAAACATTCACAGAAATCAATTAGAAGAATGATTCAAGCAGAACAAATCGCATTAAAAGTTTTGTTATGAAAAATATTTCACAGAAGTATAAAGATCACAAGAAACTTTATGTATAAACAAATCGAAATATTCCAAATGTTATTTTAATCAGAAAATATTTCTCAATTTGATTGTTTAAATATTCAAATCTTAATCAATTATAAATTATTGACATAAATAGACCATCAATTGATGTTTTAAAAAGATCTTTTTCAGCTTCTCAAAACTATCGAAAGAGAAAGAACTCCTAAGTATACAAAAATCCCATTCATTTCAACTGAATTTATAGGTATAGTTATTTCCGAAAATGACATATTCTGAAAGAATGGCTATTTAAAACCTGGTAATATATTTTCATTTATATTTTCAATCTGTCAAGCCGAAATGATCCCAAATGGTGGAAAGCTTTTATCTCATTCTCAGTGCTCCATCAACCTTTGATAAGTTGAAAATTCCCACGTCACAGGGCGTTGTCGCTCAATCATCAACCTATGGTGTCAGTTTTACGTTATCCTGGCACTGTGGGAATGACGTTATATCCTTGATCTCTTTGAATTCATGCGTACTGAAATCTCCCTCGAGATACTGAATAAATGAACAGTTTTTATTGTTTCAAAGTGGAAAACTGAAAACATGTTAATATAATTAAGAACAAGTTTTTTTTCAATGATATCAAGTTCTTTGAGTTCGCAGAAAATATTATATGCTACTTGTAGAAACCACATTCTGATACGTAGAATCTTTATAAACGTTCAACGAATCATTTCGACATGAAGGTTTTCTCTATAACGTTTAAGTTTTGAGAAGATGACAAAATCCTTGTCAAAACGATTCGCTGAACCACTATTTTAAATCATAATCACGCTTATACAAAACAGTTACTTTTAGTATTTGAATGAAAACAAATCGTTGTAAAAATGATTCATTGACCACATATAAAGATTGTGGACTTCAGTGCACTCACTACAATTTAAGTTTCATTGAAAAACTAATGATTGTAAGTCTTTGGGAAGTTACTCGAAAACAGATATTCCATATTGAGCATAAAAAAGGGAATATGCTGAAAAAATTAGTATAATTATATAAAAATAACTATAAATTTCAACATCTGGAAGAATAAAAATGTAATAAAGCCATATTCGATTAAATTCAAATTATTGAAATCAAATGTATTCTAATTCTTATTCGAATGAACTTTCATTAACTGAAAACCAATTAGATATCTATTTGTAAGTGTCTGAAATCAACCTTGTGGTCATTGAGTATTCTACATTTACTTCTGAATAACTTAAAAATAGAACAGAATCGGAAACAAAATTAAAATTGTGGTTATAATGATAAGATAACAAGAAGACCGAAATCTTTCACTCTTCACGTCATACAATTGAGGCAGGAACATTCTACAATCAACGAAACCTAACACTGGCTAGACCTCATCGACGCGTCAATTCACTTTTGTGATCACAACAGTTCTTCCCACCATACAGTGTGTGAATAATATTTGCATAGACTATTCAAATTGTTACGAGTATACAATGATCTAAATGAACATTATTTTTTATAATGAGTTTGATGAGGAGTTATAAGACACAGTACTACCATTATAACAGGTACTGCTGCAGGTACAAGAAATATTAAGTACTAGAAATCTTTAGGAATGTAGTTGATTCCATACTCTTGTCAAATTATTACGGATAATAGACAATGCTGATAGGTATTCTTGACGAATCGAAGAAAAACAGGATCTTTCATATCGGTAGTCGACAGTCACCATCAACAATCGTCAAGTTGTGATTATATGGGCCAATTGCACCATTCAAAAATTAAAAACTGTTTACCTAATCAATGTTTAGTTCTTATCGATGATTAAAATTTCTACCGATTGCACCGATTGATAATAATTGATGTTTAGCTAAACAGGAGATATGTTTGGCAACATTTAAAAATATTGACGGTGATCAT
Organism: Harmonia axyridis; assembly: GCF_914767665.1. Lineage (NCBI taxonomy): Eukaryota > Metazoa > Arthropoda > Insecta > Coleoptera > Coccinellidae > Harmonia > Harmonia axyridis. The sequence goes on from NC_059501.1 coordinate 82,705,798, forward strand.
AGAAAAATCAGGACTACCAATTTTCTAGTATAATGTTCTGAATGTATGAATGTCACGATCTGAATCTGAATCCATATTTCAATTCTGAAATTCCTCACAAAACCAAACACAGAAACGTACAATATGACTCCATCAGGTTATGTCCATAAAGAAATAATATTCAGGTTATGCAATAAGTCATATGTTTCGACGTTTTGAGTTGCTCAGAACCATAGACCTAATGTCAAATTGATATTAGGTCTATACGCAGAACCCTGTTTAAAACTAATCGGGAAAATAAACGTCCAAATTTTCCTGTTTAGTGTCATCGGTGATTAGGCCACATTAAACGTCATTTGACAGATGGTGCAAGAGAAATCAGAACGTAATGAATGTTTAAATTTTTAATCACCGATTAGGCAAATGGTTCAACTGGCCCTTAGTCTGCTTTGCGTCGACTAAGTTTGTTTCTGCCTTTAAAATTCAAAAATTTCATCAAATTAATCGAAACAAAGTCAATAATCTCAATCAGAACTGCACAATACGTTCAATCACCCCGTTCACATTCCCATAAACCAAATCCGACACCACTGACCTCTGCGAATAATCACAACACACCAGATCAACCCCAAAAGTATATTCGCTACCGTTACCCTTAAACACAAACCCGGGTCTGTTCACCCTAAAAACTTCGGCGCGACTACCCCTAGTCACATTCTTCGTTTCATAAACCAGTACTTCGTAAAAATAACCACCGTCACATCCAATCACGTATGGCTCCCTCCAGTACAGCAGGAATGCGCCGCTACTGGCGTTGACGGCCAGGCGCACGTCGTACGGTTGCAGGAATCTTGGTACTCGCACATGTATCGGAGCTCCGTACGTCGATCCAGGGACGTCATTGGACACGCTGATCTCTAATAAAGCCCCGTACGATACAGGAACGGTGCAGGAATGTTGGAAGATTGTGGATGGAAGTGTTGTCGATGTTTTTGTGGTCGGTGGACCGTCCTGGAAGTTCTCTATTAAGCGTATCTGAAAACGAAATGATAAGTAGACGTTTATAAGTGACCTCCAATTCTACAGGGTGGTCCTTGTCATTAGTTTTTCTTGTGACCGCCAGTTCGAGCAGATGTTTGAATTTATTTCTTCTGCAGTCATCTTAGAAATATTTAGGAGCACATTCTCAGAATATTTTACAAATACAGAGTGTTCCATTTGGGGTAATAGATGAAAGTTATGTTGCTCTTTCATAACCACTGAAATTCATACAAATATTTGGATAACACTGAAAAATTGTTGAAAATTCTTCATGATTATTGTCTCAAAATTTTCAGAATCTATTCAAATATTTGAAAGAACAAAATCTTCAATTACTTAGTATACAAGAGGGAAAAAAGTAGAGGAATAAGCAAAATATTCAATAATAAGTGTTTTCATCATTTCTGAAACTTTGCAAATTCATCACTAATCTGAATTCTAACAATATTACTTACTGAGTGTTTTGGTCTTACTATTCAGGAAATACCAGCTGAATTTCAGAAAATTATACAAAATACTAAATCTTTTTGTGATTGGACATCTAACTGACAAAAACTCTGCAACACCCAGAAGAAGGTGTTGAAATTTTAATTTTTTCTTGGTAAAATATAGATAGTATAGCAAGGAGTAACTGTTTGAAATTGTGTGATAAAAAACGGAGGGCTTACAATATTTTTCAATGAATTTGTTAATAATGTGTTTGTCCACCGCGATTATCTATACACTCACCAACACATCTCGGCATTGATGCAAAAAGTATGGTCTATTTCTTCTTGAGGCAAAGACAAAACATGACCTAATTGCATGTGCAATAGCCCCCAGGTGTGCATGACGCTCAATATTAAACTTATGTTCACGTCTTTCTCCCCGACGTCGTCTATCCCTTCTTCAGCCATCATGTGCACCCAAACAGAATCGAGATTCATCAGAAAAGACGACCTGAAGGCATTCCACATTCAAATGTTAACGTTCTCTGCACCATTGTGATCGTTGCCGGCGATGCTCAACCGTCAGAGGTAACACAAGATTGGTTCGATAATGCTGCAGTCCAAAAGACCTTATCCGGCGGTGAACCGTTCGGAGAGTTACAGGTTGGCCTTTTTCTCCTAACCACTCATCAGCCAAATATCGAGTTGTCGCAAATTGGTCTCTAATGATTATAAGACTTAGACGTCGATCTTGAACTTCATTTGTGTTCCTTCGACGTCCGGTGCCTACTTTTCTTCAATTTTGGGCATTATCAAACCACGCTTGACAACATCTCACAGCAGTAGTTGGATTTTTGTTCATACGATTTTCGTTTTCTCGAAATGACAACCCTGCCTCCCGTAGAACAATAATTCGACCTCTTTCAAATTCACTTCACTGATGATAAATTCCACGTACACGTGCTCTAAGCATTTTAACAACAACTAAACATCGACTTTGGATCTCCTCGAACTGGTTTGTTGTTTAAAAAACTTGCGAAGAACGACTACAATATTAGAGTAACAAAAATTGTTCACATGAAAAAACCTTCACGATTTTCTGTACAAATTCAATCATTAAGTCCTTGCTATACTTTCTATGTTTAATCAAAAAAGAATTTAAAATTTGAACAGCTCCTTCTGGGAGTGGCAGTTTCTTTGTCGGTTGGCATATATCAAAAATAGAAACACTCATATATAGCTTTGTGATTTACAAGGGTGCAGTTGTCGTTTGAATAATAAATAAATAAGGAATAAATGAGTGAGAAAATGAATGAATAAATAAAGAAATGAATGAATTGATGAATGAATAAATAATTGAATTTATGAATAAATAATTAAATTTATCAATGAATAATTAAATTAATGAATAAATGAATAAATAAATGAATAGCTGAATGAAAAAATGAATTAATGAATCAATGAAAGAGCTCTTAAAAACTTTGATCAGTGCCTTCATTAGTTTCAACTTACTAAATTAATACTAAAAAAAATACATAAAAAGAAATTAATCATGTTCTATACATTTTGCAAGTAGGCGAGCAAGTAGGTATACAACTGCAAGAATGAACGTGTGGCACCGTCCTTGATGCTTTTGTGGTCTGCGAACCGCCCGAAAAAAACTTTATTAGGCGTATCCGGCAACGAAATGAGTTTCAGCAAGGGGAGGAATATGCAAATTGCTACAGAGACGAGAGAGAGGTGGGAGGTATTGATGCAGTCCGGGCCTAATTTGGGAAGATGGGAATGGAGTTTTTTTCTTGTCGATCGTCGTGTTTGTCGGGTGGTAATTGTTGTTACTGCGGGTCCATCGGGGGGTCGTTGGATGCTGAGTATCGGAGATGCGGATTGATTGGATGCTGGGGGAATTGGAAGTTGCCGTGTTGCTGAGTGATTGTCTCAGTTCGATTTGTTTCTGAATTGGCCATCGATGTTCTTTACTTCTCATGGAGTTTTTGTAGGTTTGAAATGGAGATTATGGAGACGTGAGCGAGGAAGCTGATGATTTGGCTGACTGGTCTTTTGGTATTGGGTAACTAGTTGTTAGATGAAGAGTGGATCGACACAATTTGAACGTTTATGCCGTATGTCCGTCTTTCTCATATTGAAATGGTTTATGTTGGATTGAGGATGTGCTATTTTAGACCGCCCTTTTCTATGAAGAGACTGCTCTTTCACTGATGAAGAATGCGTCTGCCCAAAATATTATTATACCTTAGCTACGGTAGAGCGGTGTGACTTTGCCGAACTGCCTAATATTTTGAGTTTCACGTTGTTTTCGTAAAGTTGGCAACATCTTACAGAAATCACGAATCGGAACCTTCAACCACACTATATACCCACGTGTTGCAACCGTCGCAGTCGTCTGGCGTACTTTAAATGGTGTGCTACGGTATGTTATGTGAACGGGTAATTTTTCAACGTGGGTATATATGCGAAATACTAGGAGTTGTGCGGAAAATATGGCGAACGGTACATGCAAATATATTAAGCAGCTTACTTTATATTCATTGAACGTCACGTTAAAAAAAAACTGATTGAGAGGATTTCGACATTTCAGGAAATTCTTCTACTGTGGCCCTTTGGTAGACGAAATTGCCACAAACTAAATTTGTTTCACCTGTTTTATTTTGAGGCACAATTATGGATCGTCGATACAAAAGATAGTTGGATGAAAGGAAATATAGTAATTAAACGGAAAAAAACACTAATCCGAGCAATCAATGCTGTTCGAAATGAAAACATTCCAATACAGACAGCTTCCGAAGTGTACAACATTCCCAGAAGAACTCTTTGGAATTAAATTAACAAAAGATATATAAGTGAACCCGGAGGCATTAGTGCACTAACATATACCGTCAGCACTTCATTAAATTGCCAAAAAACGCATTTTTTAACGCGTGCACCGCACGCGGGCGCCAAAACCTCTTATAGACCGCATGAAGAACCAATGGATCAAAGGTTTTCGAAAAAGATTTTTTCAAATTTTTTTAACAATTTTTTTCTCAAACTTTTTTCTTGCAATTTATACAAGTTTCCGAACGTCGCAATCGGTATGAGACGAATCTCTTCGATTATCACTAACACAAGCATATGGTAAACATAAACAATCATAAATACTGAAACGACGAATTTTAGCCAGGGGAATTACTGAAACTTTCGACACCATCTGTAGGAAAAATACTACAAGTTACGCAGAATATCTGAAACTACCAAAATCTGCTTGCTGCGCTATAACAGCGAGACGGCGTAATCCAAATAATAGATTTTATTTCGCAACGTTTAAGGGTCAAGAATTTAAATACTCAGATAATTGAAAATTGACAAGATTTGTATTTTTTGTATTGTGTTTTGCTTAACTGTTTTTTGTTGTGATTAAATTAAATTTTATGAAATGGTAAGTACCTTTTCAAGGTTCTTCTAAAATACTTTTTGAATATGATTATGGGAGCTTTCTCAAAACTTTCTTAGATGATCTCGTCTTTTGATCCTGTGATTGACATTAGCCGAGTGCAAAACGTTTTTTGTTTTATTTGTGATATTCCTAAATTAAATGACAAACATCTTTACAATGGTGTCATACTCTTCAACAAAAGCTAACTGATCAGGAAAAAAAGAGACGTGAAAGAAAATGATTTATTCAACGAGATAAAAGACCTAAGATTGTTTTCTGGAGCGTCAAAACCTCTTGAAATTCTACAATATATTTTTGAAAATAATCTAACTTCTTCTCTACCCAATCTTAGTATTGCCTTAAGTATCATTCTCACTTTACCTGTGTCTGTTGCTTCTGGTGAGAGATCATTCACTAAATTAAAAATAATTAAAAACTATTTGAAGTCTACCATGTCATAAGAAAGATATTCTGGTTTGGCAATCTTAGATATAGAGCAAAAGATACTCGATAAAATTGATTGATTGATAATCTAAAAAAATTTGCAGCAGCCAAATCTAGAGAAACATCCATTCAATTTCTGGATTGATCCTAATTGAATGTTTATGCCTTTATGAATAATTTATAGAAGAATACAGCTTAAGTTTTGAAACACATTTGAAAAGTATTATGTAATAACTAACACCATAAAGTTCTTAAGGCAATGAAGTTTGCTGATAGATTTTCAACCATTCTACACTGAATTCTTAACAAAAATTCACAACAGAAATTCTTAACAAACTTAAAAAAATATTTTTCGATTATCCCCCCTTTAAGGGGCGCCAAAATATATTCCGCACGCGGGCGTTGATGTCCCTTGCGGGGGCCCTGGGCGAAATAGAGGGAAAATGAGGACCTGGAAGAGGACAATACTCCTGGATGATGAATATAAGAGATTGGAGAGGGTTGAACATTAGTTAACACCTCCCACCTGTTGAAATTTGGGATGTTAATATAAAATGAAATTTTATTATTATAATTTATTAATACCCGAAGAATACCAAAAGAAGTTTAAATATCATTACAATATATTTCATTATATATACTCTACTCATGCACCTGTGTGTGCAATTTTGAAAGAAATTTATTCTAGACACAAAAAAAGAAATAGAAAGCACCGTTGACATGGCGTTACATAACAAAATCAAAGACAGAATCCATCAATCAACCTCTTATAACAATTTATGAATTTGAATACTATTTATATGTATGAAATATCTGCATTCATTGACAAAACGTTTGTAATTAGCTATCATCTTTATTTCAGGATGTTATGAATCTTTGGTACTCCTAAAGGGCACCACCATATGCTCGTGCGTGTTCTGTTTTGTTTAATAACAGTGGTTCACAAAATGAACGTTTTTGGATTTAAAACAAAAAATTTGGTAACTAAGATAGTATATACCTCGGACATTCAGAATCTATTCAATGTATAGACTCTCTGTGGAGCTCAATCTTCTTTCTTAAATAGAATTACTTTCAGAATGAAGTTTTGTACTACATTCAGCTGAGTTAATGCACTGTCATAGAGCCCATTTCATGAATAGGCGTTATAACAGATGTTTTAAATGAGAACGGGACTATATCTGTTAATAAGATTTTGTTCACAATGTGAACTAAAGAATCCAAAATGTTTGTGGTATTTTTTTATCAACTTGGTTGGTATATCATCTATACCCGGTGCACTGTTGTTCTTTAGTGAGCTAAAATGCTTAATTATGATAGTTGTTTCCTGGAAACAGGTCTAAGAGCCATAGAGTTAATCAAAGGAGGGTATTTCATCGCAACGTCAAAGGTGGGTTCCCCTATTCTTGAAGCCCGATCCAAACCAGCATTAACATAATATACATCACAGAAATTTGCAATTTCAACATCATTTTCTAATTGACTATTATTTTCATTTGAAATTCTCAGATAATTATCTGGCATATAAAGATTCATGAGAATTTGAATGTGATCACTCTCTTTGAACGAACTTCTGGAAATTCAAAGACAATATTGAATTCCAACCCTATATTGAACAATCCCCCCTTGAAAGCTCTTAGCATTAAATTGGAGCCATTGTTAGTATGTAACTCAAAAACGTTATTCTTGAGTGCTCATTCCCTGTTGCTTACGTTTAATTTACTAGTGAATCACTCCGAAAGATTATCGAGTGAATCAAACGAATCATTCACGACTTCTCATTATCTAAAGCACTCCATACACGTCAAGTTCTCCCATCTCCTCTTAGGCGTTCGCAAAATGCACAACGCTGCAATTTGAATTCGAAATACACATAAGATCCTGAGGCTTTTGCTCGTCGAATTCGCGGAATAGAATACGCCTCGTAGAATACAAGATGAGGTGAATGTATATACATATATAAGACGTTTCTCTTTGACTTCCGATTCGAACTCCCGTGTGCTCTCACCTTATATCCAACAGGATCGGGAATATTCCTACACGAAGCAGTCCACTTGATTAGCAGGCAGGGAGTTGTTGCTGGAAGGAAGACGGCTTGTAAGTCCAGGGGCGGAGCCATCGGATCCATGTAAGTTGAGATTGATCGGATGTAGCTGGAGTTTGGATTGATACCAGTTCCGTTGTTAAGGGGGGCCACAGCGAAAAAGTATCTCTTGCAGTAGTCGAGGTTCAGGATTTCCAGGCAGGGGTCCTGCGTTTTGATTTTCGGTTCTGGAGGCATAGAGAAAGAGAGACAGAGAGAGGACTTAGTCATTAAAATGAAATTTTGGTTCGAGTATAGATGAAAAGTTCATATCAAATTGTAAACGCCAAAATATTGTCGATTTTGCCCTCATTATAAAATTACAAGAAAAGAATCATAGAATCCATAGCAACCGAGATAACGGCTGACAGTTCATATGAAATTAGTTGTCAAAAATTTGCATGTTTTTTATCGCAATCGCAATTAAATATGGAAAGCAGCAGCGATAGTGTTATTTTACATGGTTGCCGAAAAAATATTGTACGCAACACGCCCGAAAATGGTTTTTTTGGACTCACAGATTCGCTTACGCTCGTCCTGGAATTTTGTCTATTCGTCCAAAAAAACCCTATTTTCCGGACTTGTCACGTAAATTACTATTTCAAAAGTAAGAACAAAGCTTCAATTCTGCAATGAAGCTCCAAAGAAAAATTCCTCACCATTAACATTTTCCAGATAAGTGAAAGCAATGTACCTTGCATTGTCATCAGCCTGACAAACCAACTGTAAAACCAATTTGTTATGACCTTGACCCATTTCCTGATATAAGCCAGGACATAATAGATGCGAAACAGTTATTATCTCGAAAAATGTTGTGGTATCGCTAATCTTCATTGAATTTGTGTAATTAGGAACTGCAGCTCATTCAAACCAAAACCTTGACTAGAATGATATCATTTTGGAGAATTGAAAATATTTAATAGTAGAAGAGAAGTGCTTTGATTCATACTATCAGGCTTTATAATGGAAACTATAATTATTTTCTTGAGAATTAATGTCAAAATATTCTTTCATTTTGTGATTATTCTCGACTATGACGCTATTTCGAAACTCAAAAAATGAATGAAAAAACAATGAATAATTCCCTGGTATCTTTTTTCTTAGCATAGCAGTTGAAGCGAAAGATTTACCAAAAATTTCCAAATTTGTTTGACGACCTTCCTTCTCTGGAAAGTAGAAATAATAAAGTATAGCAGAAATGTCTCTAACCTATCAAATTCTCCTTAGTATCAACATCGTAAAATACTCCGTAGGTTTTGTTGAGTTTGATGTCTTCAGGAAGACTACCCCAGAAAATTTTCAGACTGTTCAGCGATGTCATGTAAATTTTTATTATCTCAATGTCCTGAAGATATCCGGTAGTTGGCTTCTCTTGGGGATCGTTATTTGCTATCGTATTTTCCTCTTCAGGGGTTTCTTGCGCTTCGATGATTTTTATCTGGAAAGGATACTTTCATCAATTTTAAACAATGTGCACATGTGATTTAAAAAATAATGGGAAAGCACTGACTTGAAATCGAGACATTTTGCACGCTTTTTCAAAATGCCATTTATTGTCGCATGGATTTCCAAATCTATTAATCCAGAGATGGAGATGAGATGTGATTCATCAATCACATCTAATGAATTATCTATATAGGGTTCTGTGGTCTCCAAGGGTGCAATTGGCATACAAATGAATGGCGTTTGGATAGTCTTGGCTATGTTTTTTCGATATTATGCTTGAATTTTCGATTTTTATAATTATGATGCCACGGTGAACAAGAAACTTCTACAAAAAGCTTAAGATTGCATTATTATTTTGTACTACTGACCTATTCAAGTCGTAGTTCGTAGGATTTGAAAGCCATGTTTCAGTGACATATGTCAAACAGAATTGTCATCCGAAGCGTCACATATTTAGTTGAAGGTGAGCCATTTAACAATATGGATTGTTAATTTACTGCTGAACGTGTAGGTACTACAAAAATAATGATTCTGTAGTATTTTTCGTGAATAATGGTAGACATAATCACCCATCAGAGTGTATACAATTGGTAGGAGATTGAAAAAATTCGAAGTGACTAAATCTGTTACTGATGTCTTAAAGCTCATACATCATAAGAAAACACACTTAACCGAAAATATTGCTGTCCCTAGTGAAACTGTTGATGAAGATCCAAATTCATCTATTCCTCAGCGCGCAAAACATTTGGACCTCTCTAATGACACGCTTTGGCGTATTTTGCATCCAAATTTGCATCGTCTTTCTCATAATACTGAGTTGACACAAGAACTGTAGCCAACTGACCATGGAATCCTTAGAAAATATGCCGATTGAGTGCTTGAACAACATTTGGAGAAAGGATTGTTCGCACTGAATTTTCTTCAAGATGAAAGAAGGAAATCTGATTTGGTCTGCTATAACCAAATGATTACTGACTTTTTTGGCCAGGAATTATTTTATGGAATTGGAAGACATGTAGTTCCAGCAAAATGGTAAAACAAGCTATTTTACTAGAAAGAATTCCAAGGCACGTAATATCTCGTTTCAATGTTGTGAACTGCTGAACAAGATCTTGTGGATTTTTTGTGTGGTAAGTTCATATGAATGTCAAAAAAGTGTTCTGGTATCAAATGAAAAACTAACAATTCCTTAATGATTGACCTATTGGAAAGAGTGCTCAAAATAATCCACAATTACATCCAAGATAACTGAAGAAACTTTCAGGATCTAGATAAATCCAATTAAACTATTTCCAAATCTCAAACTTGAAAACCAACCTCCTCCTACTGGGAGCACAACTCAACTATAATATCCTTAATTCAACAGTTGACATAACTAAACAGCCGAGATGATAAACATTTTTAAACAACTAGGGAAATCCTCAAAACATACAGTCCCTTGTGTATAACCCGAAAGGAACACAAACTTCAAACCTTTAGTAAGCCACACTACTCAACTAATTGAGATTCAAATATTAATTCACACTTCTGGTTCCTCCACAATCCTCGACCTACATATATTCGAGGGTGGTAACAACCCTTCCTACATCCCTACATCAATTAGGTATAATCTTGTACGGTGCTATGTAAATCCCGTATGTAGGACCATGGAGCGGACGTTGTGTTGACGAATTCATAAATAATATAATATGACGATTATGAGCATGTTAAATTGAACAGGGTGATTAGGTTAGTATACAACGAATAGTTTATTAATGTTTGTGTTTTTTCCTGATTTAGATTTTACTATGACTCATTTTTAGAAGATTCCCATTTGCCAGCGATGTGTTGTGGATGAAAATAATATTTCAAAAGATATATCTACTATCTTGAGATAAGTGAACCTTATCAGAGTAGGTTGACCAAATAAAATTGTGATTCTGTATTTGTTGCTTGGATATATTTGTAGCCATTGGATTTTTTATCGCAACATTATGTATAGAGAAATTTTCATAGAAGCTAATAAAATGAATTTGAAATAGAGAGAGGGAGAGATATTAAATTTATTGATAAATCAAATGGCTATCGACCACAGTCTTCCAGCCAGTATTAAAAAAGTAAAAATAAACATCATCCTAGTGATTCCAAGTGTTCTAAAAGTGGCAAAGCTGGCAACTTTGCCTTTGGTGTAGTTGCTCTATTTTAATGTTGTATTAATGGCTCCATTATGTTGATATTATTTTGGTGATTGAAGAATTTTTTGCATAGTTTTTGCATTCTTTCCAGTATTGGTTCTATTCCCGTTGTCTGATATAAAAGCTGATTGGATGGATTGTGCAGTGGGTTGTTGGGATGTCTCATTTTTGTTATCTTACGTAAGCAAATTCTTTCCGCTACCTCAATTGCATTCAGAGCTGTTTTTGTCGAATTTGAGAAGATGATATGTCTATAGTCCAATAAAGGTCTGCATATCATTTTATATATGGTACTAGCTGTTTTACTACTGATTCCTTTGTTTTTATATGTAAGAGATCTGAAATGCCCAGCTCGTGTTATGGTTTTTTTCTTTTGAAGTTTTATGTGTGCTTCGAAGTTCAACTTGTTATCATTATTTATGCCTAGGTATTTGCATGAATCTGTTGGAGTTATTGTGTCACTTCCAAGTTTTATATTAGGATTGTTGGACCTAATTCTTAAAATTGGAATGATCCAAGGTTTGGAAGCTTATGATCTCCTTGTGTCATCGAATGTTTCACATCGTTTGTCGCACATTTTTTTTCTGAATTTCTGATATATTTAGGTATTTATTTCAACATATTTTGAGTTGATATGAAACGTTGATTCACTATGGGACATAAGAAGTGCGTTCTTTGTGGAGAAACTCACGAATTGAGTTAAATATCGTAGGTATCACTGATATGTTTTCAATTCCGCGCGCTCCTTGTCAAATTTGATAGTTCATGTTGGGGACAAAATTTGCTTACTGAAAATGACTCATATGCCCCTCTATCTATGTTCATTACTCTGAGTATCACAGGCACTAAATTCTTCCGAACAAAAAATATACTTTCTATATATATATATATATAATTTCTAGTATATCTGCCTTGCGTAGAAAAAATATAAAATATCCCGTGCCCAAACCTGGAAAATTCCTGCCACAGCCTCCTGCGATTACATCCCACTGACCGTTATATTTCGAGCTTCAAGGCTGCGCCCACGTGATTTATATCCAGGATATTTCTTTCACCCTGCGAAATATTTTCTGTATGACGAGAGCATTGGAAACTTCTGGTGTAGAAAACAAGTTCCTGTCATTGGATAGTGGACCCATATCAGTGAGGGACCAGAGTCCATAAATCATATATTATATATGTGCAGTCGCAGAATTGAAAGGATTCCGATGTCCTTTTGCCCACGTCGCTATGGGTTACTTCCTATTTAGAAAAATCTATTCCACGACCCATTTCATCTGTGGCAGTTTTGGGGTCCGAAAGTTTTGAGATGCTCCCCACCTCGAATAAACGAAAGAAAATTTCTGTGGTTTGAATTCATTAACTTCTGAAGGGAATCTTTTTTAGAGCTATAGAACTTTTAATTGCAAAGAAACAACGATGGATTATTCGATTGATATGAATTTTGTTTATCCGCAAGATAATCTTGTGGCATTACATTTTAAGTATGATTTTTGGCATATGACCGCCACGGCTGGCTCGAATGTAGTCCAAACTGGACGTCCAATTTTCGATGACTTTTTCCAACATTTGTGGCCATATATCGGCAAGAACAAGGCGAATGTTGTCTACCAAATGGTCAAGGGTTTGTGGCTTATCCGCATAGACCAATGACTTTACATAGCCCCAAAGAAAGTAGTCTAGCGGTGTTAAATCACGAGATCTTGGAGGCCAATTCACAGGTCCAAAACGTGAAATTAGGCGGTCACCAAACGTGTCTTTCAATAAATCGATTTTGGCACGAGCTGTGTGACATGTTGCGCCGTCTTGTTGGAACCACAGCTCCTGGAAATCATGGTTGTTCATTTCAGGAATGAAAAAGTTAGTATTCATGGCTCTATACACCATTGACTGTAATGTTCTGGCCATCATTGTTTTTGAAGAAGTACGGACCAATGATTCCACCAGCCCATAAAGCGCACCAAAAAGTCAGTTTTTCTGGATGTAACAGTGTTTCGACATACACTTGAGGATTAGCTTCACTCCAAATGTGGCAGATTTGTTTATTGACGTAGCCATTCCACCAGAAGTGGAACCATTATTTTCGAAATGAAATTGCACTATTTGCAAGCGTTGTTTAGGCGTGAGGCTAATCATGATGAATTGCCAAACTAAACTGAAAATAAATCACTTGACAGCTGTTGAATCGGTCGCCTTTTTGAACAGTAATGCCAACTTGGAGTTATATACCTCGAAAAAAACACCCGTTATTTTAAAAGCTTTCAGATAGTAGCAGTAGTAGAATCGATCTGGAGTGGTAGAACGGGATTCGAATGCAAAATATAATATGAGAAAATAAAGACTCAACTGAAGAGACAAAATACAAAAATGACGTTCTATTCATATTTCATAAATAACTAATAATAAAAACAATTTTCACTTTATAAATAAAAAGTTCAAATCACGGAGGTATATTATATACAGGGCGAATAAATAGTTTTTCCTCATTCAAGGTTCTTCCTCGATAACTCTTGAAGTATTCCTTTCAGGTATAGCATTTGCTCGAATAATCCCCATTATTTTCGTACGTAGAATCAACTGAAATAATAAAAAAATATAGGGTCTAATTCGAAAATCTTGAAATTTGATGAATTTGAGTTGTCCAAGTTCATGACCTTGTTGTAAACATCCTGTACATTTTTGGTCCAAACTGCAAACAGTCTTATGATACTACGTATTTACAGAATCGAATAGGAAAAACGTTCTCTCGAAAAAAGTTTTTTCTACCGAAAAATTCAAAAATATGTGAATCGTGATCGCCACCATTTTTTTTCATAGGAATCCCATTAACTCATGAACCGTTGAGTTTTCACCTAAGGTATGGCATATAGCTGAAATTGTCATAAAAAAAAGCTATTTAATGATGCAATAATGTAATAGGTGTGCTATTTGAAATAAGATAGTAGTAGTAGTCTGTTTCCGGTTAACCGGAAGTTGTATAGTTCTGAAAATATTTTAGGGAGAAAGATCATTGTTTCAAATCTCAATACGCAATTTTTCAGCTCAAAATTATGATTAGTTTTCCATAAACGTCTAATAGGCCATCGAGGTGAATCACCCTGTGTACCGAGTGATATTTTTCACCTGACAAGTAAATTGAAATTTTTCGATACGTGCCCGCAATTTTTTCGATTTTATTTTGTGAGCTGATGGAGAATGCGTATAGTAACAATCCTGTAAGATATCAGCTGAAAATTTGACATTTTGACGGAGTTATGGGAGTTCATAGTTTCAGCATTTTTTCATAAATCACACTATATTTCCAAACCTAATATCCTTATGGGACATTTTAAGCCCTCAATCCTCATTCAATTTGAGATCCTCTATCTCCACTGATCCGTTGTCCCAGTCACTCTGTATAAACCTTCAAATTTTTGTCACCGATGAGTGTAACTACAATAGCATCAAATTGCAAACATTCATTTCATTCATGTGACAAATTTAAATCATTTTTTATACACTGCCACTCCAAGCGAATGATGAAATATATCATGATATCGTTTGGGCGTGATAAAACGAGAAATACAAAACATATTTAGTCAATTCATTCAAATTAATTCTGATATGAGCATTACCAAATATAATTCGGTTATTGTTCATTGTTCTGCCACCAATAATATTTTAGTGAGTGGTTTACTCTAAAACTAATTTTTCAATTCGAATTATTTTATTGATATGATGGAAATATGTTTCATTTATTTGCTTGGTGAGCATGAACTTCATTAAAGAGCATACAAATTTCATTCAATATAGAGCTCTTTAAATTATTCAACCACTGAATTATTTTCGAAAACTTTTACTTCTTGACCAATAAATATGAGCACAATATTCCCGAAAAACTTGAAGAAAGTTTAACTACTCCGATTGAATTATTCAAAAGGCCAAATCTGCCCCGTGATTTCAAAGTTGTCGCCATTTTTCTGAGCAATAACTCAAAAAAATATCCTACTCAATCGAATTGAAAAGCAGCAAAAACAATAAATTTTCGACGGTACACAATTTATTTATCATATACTGATTTGTTTTTTTTTTTAGCTTATGGCAATCGAATGAATCAGTTGAAATAATTTCAGTTCCATAAGTCTGCTTCAGAAATTAAAATATGATGACTATTCGGTAGTTTAATTCAATGTTGCTTTGTCTTGTAACATCAAAATTATTGAACACAGATATTCAAATGGGAATATTCAAATCACATATCTGTTGACATCAAACTCCATATAATCTCACAATATCAATCATCTAGTGATATTATCTAGATTGCGCCTAGATCGAATCCAACATAGGAGAGATGCATGATGTTTATATCTCTTTACAGAAGGCCAAATCGATTTTCGTGACAGAAAATTTATTCGATAATAAATTAGACTTTCTTTCAATTGAACTCAATTTGATCTGAATATGTAGTTTTCGAATTATTACAGAAAAAATTATTTAGCGAACCCTTTTCGAGTTTTGTCCATTAATGAAAATTTCAAGTTTCTAGCTCACTTCGTTTGGTTGTTAACGGTCGAACGGACGAACAGAATCGAATTGGAGTATAGACTTATCGTCATTGGGTGAAACCTTATCGTTTGAAAACGTTTTCCTATCCAAAATCGAAAAATATAAAAATTGTGAGAAATTATAGACAAAGTGATTTCTACATTGATGAGTTTTGGTTGTCAGAACTCTCAGAATGATAAACATAGATAGAGAAAGCCTATGTCATTTTCATCGAGCAAATTTTGTCTCTAACATGAACTATCAAAATTGACATGAAGCGCGCGGAAATGAAAACATATCAGCGATAAGATATTTCACTTAATTCGCGAGTATCTCTACAAAGAACTCATTTCTTATGTCCCATAGTGAATCAACGTTTCATATCAACTCAAAATATATATGAATACCTAAATATACCAGAAATTCCGAAAACAAACTCAGAGTGCGCCAAACGACGTGAAACAACTGACACTAGGAGAGCAAAAGTTGCCAAACCTTGGATTTCAGCAGGTAGATACAGAAAATAATAAGTATTCTGCTTATTGTAAATTCTACAATAAGGAAAAGTATCGGATTCCAA
This sequence comes from Harmonia axyridis, assembly GCF_914767665.1. Lineage (NCBI taxonomy): Eukaryota > Metazoa > Arthropoda > Insecta > Coleoptera > Coccinellidae > Harmonia > Harmonia axyridis. Next base: position 82,721,930 of record NC_059501.1, read on the forward strand.
ATATTCAAATTTGCATATTTAATTGTGGATCGCTCAAATGAATATATTTCATTCAATATAATATAGATTCATAACGATATAGTCAAATTATGGATTTGAAAATATATCACAACCCGACAACGTAATCTAACCATGTTGACGACATGTACAAATTGCATATAATCCCTCTATCTATGTTGATTATTCTATGGTAGAACTCTTTCCTGTATCACCAATTTGACAGATAAAATCGATAAATCCCATGACAGGAAAGTTCCAAAATCTGTTCGAAACTAAGATATTCCCGCGCGATTCAGATTTTCTTCTACAAAGTATAGCAGAATGAACGGATTAGTCACAAAGTTAGAGAAATATGGATTACTATCATTCAATTCAAAAAGACCCAATTTTCACCCACTGAATATTCAAGGCAACGTAAAAACAACCGACACCATGTGTAAAATTCGTATCGTTTTCAACTGCAAAACACCGCCTGTAAATATCCCAGGGATGAACAAAAATTGCAAACAATCACCATTTACTCGGAAAAACTCGAATTAAACTAAACTACATAGCAAAGGCAAATTTCCGTGTGATGAATCGTTCAAACTGTTTCCGTCATTACTGCAATGAACCATCAGCATCAGGTGTCCCCGCCCCTGCAAATAATCAACCCCTTTGAAACCGACCCCCACCCTTGTACACCCTCCACCCGGCTATAATTCACAATCGACAAATCAATCCAGGACTCACCAGGGAGAATTTGATCATTAAACATAAAACACGGTAGCCAATATTCATCACTGAAATTTCGTGATCGCACTGTGGGAAATATGTTAAATGGAATTGAATCGGAAATGGGTATATTCTCGACTGCCGTCCGAGAGCATGCAATTTTATCGACGTCCACTGAGGTAATTACTGGTTGTCGATAGTAATGACCGTCCGTTTCTGGCGATTAGATCTTCTTCCTGCTCGTTCCGAGTTGTATGATTGTATAGAATTGGCGAATGCGCTGATTTACTAGTTAGTAGCAATCGGCGATTCCACCAAATTTGATTATTTACGTATTTTATTATGTGAATTTTGATGTAATAATTTAAACAACAATCCTTTTCAAGGTCTCGCAAATGTCACTAATCAATACAATACTCTGAAAAGTCATTTCAGGGATTTGAGAGACTATCTACATGAGGTCCCCAGTTCAAATAATAATAATCTCTATGAGGTCTCCTGAAGAAAACAATGATGAAGGAAGCCGGATCAGATAGAGAGAAAGGAACAAAACATATCAAAATTTCAGTGTATTTTCCTCAATATAAAAACACACCTGGTTCAAATAAATATTCTGTGACATGAAAATCTAATACCTAGGAGCCTTTTGAGTTTTTGACTTAGCTGAATTTCTCAACTTATTAAAAGTTAAAGGTAGTAGTAGCATTTTTGAAGAATTAGTTGTTCACTCCCCTTCTTGGCATGGCTTCTACCAAGTGGTTTCCTCCTGAGATATTGCATCTCAAGCAATCTGTAATTCATGCGAGATTCTAGTGTTTGTCGGGGATTTGCTAATTGCTTCAGTCTTCTACCCATTATGTCTCACACATGATCGATAAGCAAAATATCGGGAGATCTGGACGGCCACAGTTAGATATTGAAATTGGTCTCTCTAAAGCGGACCATAGAATGTCTTGCAAAAGACAGGCTTTGTGTTTTATTATTGCCATATTGGAAAATCAGGTCCTTCAGCTTTCGAAAGAATTATAGTTCTACACTTCATTAACATATCAGTGGACATATCTATTGCCTGAGATGAACACTAACTAAGAAATTAGAAGAATAAACAAAGAACTGAAAACCCCATACCATAGCTCTTGAAGTGAGGTGCACATACCGTTCAACAGAAAACTGCACATTGTGCAGACGTTCTTCAAGGTCTACTTCTGACCATCATGCATTTCTAAGAAGAATCGGGATTCGTCACTGAAGACCATCCCATGCCTAAGTCCCAATTCAGTATACCACTTCAGACGTTTCAGTCGTTGATAAACCATCAGCGGATGAGCAAGACATAATTGAAAGGACTGCAAGCCATAAGCTCTAATTCTACTGTGAAGTTTACGTAGGGTTGTAGATTCTTTTGTCCTTTGTGCCCTCTATCAGAGATGTTCTCATAATTAGTAGTCGTAGTCTACACCTAGCCTTCTAACTCCAGAGTTCTAATGGACTCCAGTAAACAGGATGGATTTAAAGTGGTTACTTCCTAATTTCAACAAGTCTCTTTTCCATAGCATTTTTGTGTTGACTAGTGATGGCGAGGCATTCCGTCACCAGTCGAACTGGAGTTCTTCCTCCTCCCCACTGTATCTGCACCATTCGTTTTCTGGAATACTCAGTCTCAGGAGATGCTTCCTGAGACGGTAATGCTCTGTAAACAATCCAATGGGGAGTTGTAGCATATTGTTGCTAACATTCAAATAGTTCTTAGATCTCGCACTATCAGAGTTTAGAAGAAACTTTTTGAAATGATCCAACCAACGAAGATTCCGTCAAAGTGTTTCTCTATAAGTTTTTCTGAATTCTAAAATTTTGCTGAAGGCAAATCTGCAAGATCTGCAGATTTGCTGCCTTCTTTGCAGATTGGCAGCAAATCTGTGGCCAGAACACAGCATGTTTTGGCCAATGAAAAAAGTTTGTTCTTTTTCTGACAAGTGTGTTGGCCTCTTCATTTCCTCCGATTCTTGAGCGACCTAGACTAAACAGACCATGTATTTCTTCCTCTTCACGTTAAGTTCATTTCTTCGGCACTACATTAATATCTTATAATTGATTTTATGGGAGCTCAATGCTTTGATAGCAGCCTAACTTCCAAAATGTATTGCTGAATCTGATCTGCCTGAAATACACTTGGAGTGAGCATTCATCGCTAGCCACAAGAATTTCAACACAAACACGAAGGGTTACCTTTGTAACTCGTCCTTCATTTCGAAACTATTGTTCGACTATTGCTTTTGTATTCGAGAATCGGTGTCTGAATGCAATTAATCGAAGATGGTGGTCCTGGACATCATTTGTTTGTCTTGGCTGTCCACTTCTCCGTCTGAGACCTTCTTGACCTTCTCTAGAACATGCATAATAGAGCCTACTCCAGGGGTAAGTCGATTAAGAGGATGAGCATTATCTGCGACCTCTTTTGATTGCAGTCAGTTGTCGATAATTCTCACGTTGTCACATTGTACACATAATCCCTCAAAACATAAAATATAAAAAGAATTCCGCCTGCATAGCTGCTGGATGGACAGAGTAGTTCAGTGTCTATGATGCCGGTCCCAAGCCCGGATAAAGAAGAAGGGTTCAAAGGCAAGGTTAGCACCCTGCCTGAGGTAAAAAAAAATCCAAATGTGATGCGGTTTGCAACTTGGAATATCATGTCATTCAATTCAAGGGAGCAGGATACACTTCAGGAACTGGAACTGTCGAACTGAAAAAGAATTTCAACCCAATACAATACTGAGATCGATTTAATGTTTCAAGAAAAGTACTGGAAAATCTCGATTCGAATATAAAATAAAACGTCAAGTTTTCCTTGACTACTAAATTATTCCGAAAGAGATATTGAACTTTAACATATAAAACTTTCAACGAGTTGAACATTTCTAATGAATAATATATTATTGGCTAACATCTGCACTTGGTAATGAATGATGAAAATACAAAAAAAAAGGGAAGTACGATTTCTAAGTGTGTAATATCATACGATATTAATTGTCTATCTGGTTAATGTATCAACAAAAATGCCATCAACTTAACCATTGTCAAACAGAAGATTTCCACGCTATTTCATAGGAATCATAATCGAAAGTAAACCAAGGAGAATGTATGTCATCCAGGGAGAGTAGCGATATACCGGTTTCACCCTTATTAGGGATCATCAGTACCGCATAACTCAACCCAAGATGACGAACAAACGCAATAGCTCATTGGACGCTGGCAGGCGCAACTCAGTATGATTACTGCGGTGAGCCACCCAGCGGACAAAACCTAACTACTTCCTCCACGGGTACCTCGAAAAAGCAGATTCCCACGTCAACTAGGAAAATCTTCTGTGAAGCCTAAGCGACGTACAGCGCGAAATAAAATAAATAATATATTATTTGTTAACAGCTGACAGCGTTCAATAAGATGCCTGCTATTTCGTTTGTTCGTCATCTTGGGTTGAGTTATGCGGTACTGATGATTCCTAATAAGGGTGAAACTGGTATATCGCTACTCTCCCTTGATGACATACATTTTCCTTGGTTTACTTTCGATTATGATTTCCATGAAATAGCTCGGAAATATTTTGTTTAACAATGGTTTTGTTGATACATTAACCAGATAGATGATTAATATCGTATGATATTGCACACTTGAAAATCGTACTTCTCTTTCTTTTTGTATTTTCATTGAACATTTCTGCCATCTTTGATCGAAAAACTGCAAGGCCTTCTTCGTGTTGCATTCTGTACTTCAAAGAGAAGTTCGATTGATTTCGATATATTTCGAATATCACACCACTAAACTGCGCTCCCTAGATTGTTTCCAAGCTCGGGCATCCTAGATGATGCTGCGATAGTCCAAAACCAATCTATAATCCCGATCAGCATCCTGGAAATCCCATTTCGGAAATACCTTCGATAGGGCGGAACTTCTACCTGAATACCTTTGTTCCGATCCCTTCGCTACTTCAATTGTTGTCCGGGAACTCACGGACTTCATTACTCCGGATTTTAATGAACCCCGAGAAAGTATTCCAGGCATTTATTTGTTCGAGTTTTGCGGCCAATCGGGATTTTCGTAAAAGGAGATCGATTCAATCTTGCATGCCATCGGCTCTGTCCAATCTGCGTTTTTTTTTATGGTTTCGATGGACTACACAGCGGTTGTTGAATACATACTGTACAAACTTGCCTATTAAAATCTAGTAGTGAAATAGTATATTTTTCAACGAGCAGTAATGTAGGTCATAACTCACGCATATGAAGTTTGCAGCATGAGCCGCAGGCGAGTGCTGTACTGCATCAAGTGAGTTGTGATCATTTCCAGTTGAATACCATACTTTATCTACGATTATAACAATAAATACTAAAATACAAGAATAGAGAAAAGAAAGAAATTTTATTGACAAATCTCAAAACTCACATATAAACGTCAAAATTATCAATGTGACATTCTTCCCCTCAATAACAATAATGGAATGTTCCTTTTCGGCCAACCGAATAGAAGCACAGAAATATAGAAGCACAGAGCCATCTTTTCCGATTTATTATAGTGAGTTATAGCAGTGAGTTATTATAACTCACGTTGATTGTTAATAATTAGTAAATTATTCAACAAGCTGTAATGTAGGTCATAACTCACGCAGATGAAGTTTGCAGCACGAGCCGCAGGCGAGTGCTGTATTTCATCAAGTGAGTTATGACCATTACCGCAAGTTGATTACTATACTTTATCTACGACTATAAAAATGAATACAAAAATACAAGAATAGAAAAATAATTATTGTGACAAACTCCAAAACTTATCTATAAACGTTAAAATTATCAAAGTGACATTCCTCCTCTTGATAACAATAATGGAATGTTCCTTTTCGGCCAACCGAATTGAAGCACAGAAGTAAAGAAGTAGCCATCTTTTCCGATTCATTATTTCGAGTTGAAGCAGTGAGTTACTATAACTCACGCTGTTTGTTAATAGATCTATTAATTTCTCAAAAGTAGTTGAATAATGAATATTTAATTCAATAGGAGTAGATAAATACTATAAATTGCTCAAAAGCAGTTGAATAATGAATATATAATTCAATAGGAGTGGATAAATGATACCTTCCTGGAAGACATTGTGATGTTTGGACTGAGCCGTGGCCAACAAATGTTAGATTTGTTCCTTACACAAGGTACACATACTAGTTTGTTTGAAATCGCAATCAACATTACCATCAGCCAGATTGGCGCACAAGTCAATGCAAAGTTGAGAGTTTCACTCTAATCGTGTTATAATTTTGTGGAATATCATTTAAACTGAGAAATAGTCCTTACATCTCAAGACGTACTCGACAAGAGGTTACAATCCAAACAAAAAATCTCCTCTAATACCTTTAACAAAACATTCAAAGCCTTGAACTCACCCCTAGTTACCCCTGCTTCGACCTACTCCCCTGAGTTCCATCCTAGAATAAATCCCCATCCGAATGCCTCTCCAACTCTCTTCGCATTATCTTCTTTCATAAAAACAACAAAGGTTTTCCCCAAGTCATATCATTAAGGGAAATCTTGAAATATTGAGTAGGCGCCCCAGTGGATTTATGTGCAGTTTTATGGTGCTTATGGCCGGAATTTTGCCCTACATTACACAACAACACTTGTTACAAGAGGTCGTTAACTTCAAATATAACTCTCTGGCGTGGATTATTAAAATTTACTCCTCGTCTCCTCCTTTATGAAGAGCAAAATGGGGCTTTTACCGCACACTTTTATCTGCTTTGGCTGTCGGGGGCACAAAAAAAATTCTCAGCTCCCTGTTGTAATGAGCATTCCTAAGAGTATTATTATAACATAATATTTGAGTGCTACTAATGATTGTTAGGCTTTCCATGTCGCTGAAATAAATGACTGAATTGACGGAGAGGTGAAGTTCATTTTGCAGTCATTCGTTTTTTCAGAATCGAAAATAATTGGCGAAGAAGAGCAGATTGAAAAACGGACCTCTTGTTTCATTAAGAGTTGAAAAATATGCATTTTTTTGACGAGACTGTTGTTTTATCATTGTAGTTGAGCTACAAACAGCGGAATTTCTCAGAATGTTGTCGCCAACATTGAACTGAGGTTTTTGAGAAATATTTCGAAAACTTTCGAGGAACTGACAGTTTTGAAACGAATATTAGGAAGGCAGACACACCCATTAGTTCATGTAACAATTGCACCCTTCAAAACCATACAAAAAACATTTCTTTTTCAAATTTAACTTCAGCCGTCAACATAGTTAACTACAAAAATGATACATGTACTCCAATGCTCCGTCAACTTTTCAATACCTTTTCTGTGGAAAAATGGTGGTTCTGGAATAGGCTTCAATCTTGGCAATCAGTGCTTCGTCAAGGCCAAGTTTCTTCCCCTGGAGCATTCTTTTGAGGTCTGCAAGAAGCCAGTAGTCATACACAAAGCCAATAGTCCTTGAAGGCAAGATCTGGATGATGAGCTAGATGTTCAAGCCGTTGGAAGCACAATTTGACTATGGTTTTCATCGATTTAGGACGAAGAACAGTGTCTTCGTGAAAGAGAATTGCATTTGACGACGTTTTTTCTTATATTCTGCATTGAGTCAATCCAATAACGTTTTTGATGGTTTACTTTTGTCAAGATAGTCGATGAACGCCATAACCTCGCCAGTTGATGCGCTTTGGACGGCTTTCACCAACTGCGTTCCAATCAGCTGACGCTCTCTTCAACTCACTCAGCAGTTTAGTGATGAATCCATGTTGTCATATATCACCGCAAACATTTTTGTATATTTCGATTAAACAGCTTTCGGAATCTATGGTGCGTTGTTCGTTTGATAAGTGATGGCATTTATCTCCAACAAAGCTCTTTCATGGACAAATATACTGCCTCTACCTTCAACTGCACCGCTATCTCACACAACTTTAATATAATATCGCGCAAAAGCATTTCGTGGAATTTTCTGAAGCAACTGTCAAATCTGGCGACCAGAGCGTCATTGGTGGTAATTCTACCTCGTTTGAAGTCAGCATTTGACCGTTATTTTTTGGAACGGTCTGTAATGTAGGTCAAATTCCAATATCCATGGCAGTTGCTATTGATTTTCTTTCTTCCTTCCTGAATAACCCATATTTACCAGATGTGATGTACCCTCGAATGTAGTATGCCAATTTTCATCCACCAACTCTACATGTCACTGGCAAGGTCATCTACTCAGGTTCCAGTCACATCGTACTCTCAGGGTGGAAATAATAGACAAATACTGATGGGATTACCAAAGATGGTTTTTTAACAGAATTATTAACTTGTACATTTACGCAACTAATTTCGTAAAGAATAATAATAACTTCAAATCTAGAACTATGTAGCTTTGTCAATGTATCTGCATGAATCTATTCAAATGAAATGCTTCTTTATCAATAATGTAGTTGAGAAATAATCATTGACGACATATAACAAAGTATTGTTTCAATCAACCATGAATTCCAATTGGATATTGTAACTCTTCTTCTTCCTCTTTTATTTAGGACGTAACCTGTTCTTCTTCACGGTGTCTCTACCGAGGTGGATACCCAGCTCTCCAGCCAAATTTTTCTTGGTCTTCCTATGTCTCTCCTTCCAATGGGCTTTCGATCTCGTGCTATCTTTATTAGTCTTTCATAGCCCACTCTACCAATATGATCATTCCATTCCCTGCGTCTCTTCCTGACGAATTTCCCGATGTCCCGATTGTAACTCAAACTACATTACTAGTCTCAATAACATTATTGAAGTCATTGCTTCGATTTCTTCTTGTAATTCTTCAAATATTTGGTCATAAATTTTGACACACAAATAAAAAAGAGAAAAGTCTACCTTTGGTGGCACAGTGGTTTAGGAGACGGCTGTGATGCCGAAGGTACCAGGTTCGAATCCCGGCTAGATCATGGATGTGTTGTACATGTTATGGTATGATGAGGTTACATGTAAGAGTAGCTTCAAGCCAAATGTCGCCTTGTTGTATCTAATTGAAGAATAAAGTCGTTTAAAAAAAAAATAAAATAAAAAAAAAAATAAAGTGGTATGGCACTAGCAGTGCCGTCAGAGCTCTTGACCTAGGACTTAGTTAATCACCTGTTATCATCCTATCAAGCAATTACCGCTGTAGATTCAGCCTATTTTCCAATTACCACATTAAAACAGAAAACACAAACCCCTCATTCCCAATCAGAAACCCACGCAATCGTATGAGCTACCAATTGAACTGCCCCAGAGCGAACACGGATAAAGATAACGATCTTACTGCCTTACAAAACCCGGCGAATTACCGTGTTCAAGCTATGTGCTCTAATTGTGTGTCATCTCCCGCCTTGAGCATGTAGCTTGAGCAAGGAAGAACCGATATTTATTTGAAGCGCGTGTAACATTTTATCGCTGCCAGGTAGACCCCTTACCGGGGGTGGAAGCACCATTAGGGGGAGTGAGAGTAAATATTTGATTTCCGTAGACGCTTTCGCAAATTGTTAGATATCTTTGGAAGTTGTCTCGGGTATGGAAATGTATGTAGTCAATTTATTCTTTACATTATACAATGAAATGTCTTTGGTAAGTTTCTTTCCATGAATTGACCCATGAAATTATGAAAAACAATTTCGAATATAAATTTATTCATGATCTGGTGAGTTCAATAGTGAGTTCAGAATTTTTATCTAATCTTTTTCTTCACTCGTGATGGAGCAATAGCTAAATTTACTCATCTACTCTAAATGAATAGTGAATCTTGTTATTGTTTATAATTAAGACTTAGTAGTCAGTTATGTAATTCTCAACAAAATATTGTGCAGCAAGCATTGATGAAAATTAGTTAACAATGAAACAATATTAGTAACTTAACAATTCTGAAGAGTTTTATTAGGTACTACCTTATAAGGTGATCTGAAAAAAGGTTCCCGCATCTCATAATACTAGACAATATCAATTGATATTCAAGTTGACGAAACACATGAAAGGCAATATACATATAATTATGGTAGAAAAAAGTTTTTTCAGGACGAACTTTATTACGTTGGTCTGCATTGGCGAAGGGATGAACTAGAAGCATCTGAGTTATGCTAAAGGATGCATTGATGGCAATTCATTAACAGTGAGACAATATTAGTAACTTAACAATTCTGAAGAGTTTTATTAGGTACTATTTTATGAGGTGGTCTAAAAAAGGTTTCAGCATCTTATAGTACTAGGCGATATCAAATGATAATCGAGTTGGTGTAAAATATTGACGAAAGAAATAAAAGACAATATAACTATAGTAGAAAAGATATTCTGATCAATTGTGCCCCTATCTTGCCATGTCATCGTAGTCTACAGCTCGCTCTCCAGTTCCAAAGTTCCAATGATCTCCGGTATCTCAGATTGCTTCAAGAGACTACTTCCTCACTTATACAAATCTCTTGTTCAAAGCATTTTTTGCGATGGCAAGCGATGGCCAGGCATTCCGTCAATATATGTTCTCCTTTTTCCTATCAGAATCTTCACTCGATATTCATTCAACAACCATACAACCCGTCTATATTCTGTCACTACTTGATACACCACCCCAAGTGGTGGCACACCCCCATTACAGGCGATAAGGGTAAATATTTGAATTCCGTAGACGCTACAGCAAATTTCAATCAATCAATCAATCAATCAATCATTTATTTAACAAAGCATCGCAGAACAGAAGGCAACACTTAATAGTCAACTTTACATGTTAAAATTACAGTGATAAAAAAGTCTATAATAAATAGTCAATCTTACATGTTAAAATTTCTACGATAAAATACAATTCGAAAATAAACATACATCAACAAATCAGAAAACAAACGCACAACAACTCAGCTGGACCAGCCGGTTCCATTCAACGGAGGAATTCATCTACGGTGTAAAAACTACCATCGTTGTTATATGCCTTTTGAGTTGAGCCAACGTGTACGCCGCAAATTCTGTGTGTTGTAGGGAACATGCGACGGCACGAAGTCGAATTGCAACAAAAGTTCAAATTATTTATTTACTTTAGGGGAATAGTGAATGTTGTTACTGTTTATAAGAAAGATTTAGTTGTCAGTTATGTAATACTCAACAGAATATTGTGCAGCAAGTATTGATGACAATTAGTTAACAGCAAAACCATATTAGTAACTTAACAATTCTGAAGAGTTTTATTAGGTACTATTTTAAAAGGTGGTCTGAAAAAGGTTTCAGCATTTTATAGTACTAGGCAATAAATAACTACAGTAGAAAAGAGATTCTGGTCTGTTGTGCCCCTCATCTCGCCATGTCATCGTTGTCTACAGCTCTCCCTCCAGTTCCAAAGTTCTGATGATCTCCGGTATCCCAGATTGCTTCAAAGAGACTACTTCCTCACTTAGGCAAATCTTCTGTTCGAAGCATTTTTTGCGATAGCAAGCGATGGCGAGGCATTCCGTCAATAGATCTCTCTTTTCCTATCAGAATCTGCCCTCGATATTCATTCGTCAACCACACAACCCGTCTATATTCTGTCACTACCAGGTACACCTCCCCAAGGGGTGGCACACCCCCATTACAGGGGATAAAGGTAAATATTTGAATTCCGTAGACGCTACGGCAAATTGTTATATGCCTTTTGAGTTGAGCCAACGTGTACGCCGCAAATTCTTTTTGTTCAAGGGAACACGTAACAAAAGTTTGAATTACTTATCTACTCTAAGTGAATAGTGAATGTTGTTTTTGTTTATGGAGAATTATTATTATTATAACTATTTGAACTGGGGTCGTTTTGCTTCGGTAAGCCTTCCGGGAACTGCGACCATGCAGATCTTTTGTTCACTACCCTACTCATTCATAGAAGCCCAGGGAGGTCGTCAACGACGTTAATAAAAGTGACAACCTCCCTAGGGGCCTTGGCCATTACCTCTCTGGTATCCGGGACCGGCTTGCCCATGTGAATGGTTCTTATGCCAGCCAGCTCTAGACACTTGCATATCAAGTGTTCGGCCGTTTCTACTTCCGATCCACAGAGCCTGCAAATCTCGTCTGCTGACTTACCCATACGGTAGAAATGATGTTTGTACCGACAGTGCCCCGTCAGCAGTCCCACCATCACCCGAAGCTCCGCTCGTGACAGCTTCAGGAGCTTTCTGGTGTAAGTAGGTGAGATCTTCACGAATTTCTCTGCCTGAGCAAGTCTAGGAGTGTTAGTCCAGTGGATTGTCCTACTGTTCAACTCCCATAGCTGAACCGCAGCTTTGTATTGGTCTTTTCCTATCCCACAGAAAGGTCCACAGGTCCAGCAGGTCTTAACCTTGATGCACTTTTTGCGAGCTCATCCGCTCTCTCATTTTCTTCAACCCCACAGTGCTCTGATACCCATAGTAGGGTATATATATAATGGAGACTTAGTTGTAAGTTATGTAATAATCAACAAAATATTGTGCAGCAAGCATTGACGACAATTACTTCACAGTGGAACCATATTAGTAACTTAACAATTCTGAAGAGTTTCATTAGGTACTACTTTGGTGGTCTGAAAAAGGTTTCAGCATCTTATAGTACTAGGAGATATCAAATGACAATCAAGTTGGTATAAAATATTGACGAAAGACATAGAAGGCAATATATAACTAAGAGAAAAGAGATTTTCAGGACGAACTTTATCTTGTTAGTCTGAGTAATTCTAAAGGATGTTGCACGGGTTTTGAGATTCAAACTGTATTTTTCGTGATGGAAAGCGATGGTGAGGCATTCCGTCAATAGATGGATCTTTTTTTTTCCATCAGAATCTACACTCGATATTCATTCGTCAACCATACAACCCGTCTATATTCTGTCACTACCAGGTACACCACCCCAAGGGGTAACACACCCCCATTACAGGGGATAAAGGTAAATATTTGAATTCCGTAGACGCTACGGCAAATTGTTATATGCCTTTTGAGTTGAGCCAACGTGTACGCCGCAAATTCTGTGTGTTCTACGGAACACGCGACGGCACGAAGTCGAATTGTTTCGTTGGTATTAAAGCGAACGAGTCGCAGAGGATGGGTATAATCGAATTCTGGGGCGTAGCGATTCGCTCACGGTGTTCCGGGGTCTCCCCCGACGCTCCGTGTCGTCAGAATCACGGTTACGCAACGTGGATCGGTGTTACGGTATCGGGCGATGAATATTTAGAGGTTAGGACGGTTTGGTGTCGACGTCGACGTGGTGGCGGGTCAGTTCGGACTGAATATTTATCGGTCACGTAGGTTTTGTCCGGTGTCTGAGGCAATGAAAATGAAGTGCGTGAGGTTTTTCTTGAATACATTGGCAGAGGTTCTTATGTTACCTTCACCAAATTTATATTCATGTGAACATACAATCGTGAAGACATGAGCTTTTCTTTTATCTCACCTGAGCCAGATTTCGTTACATGTGAACTCAAATTGAATGGGTGGAAACGATTGACGAGCTTTTGTGCGTTTGTTGAAACTAGACTGACATAATTTTGGTTTATTGTTTATAACATTCTACTCAGTTAGTCTCGGCCTATCTAATAAAATGCAGATTTTCTCAAGAATTCGACTCTTTTCTTGAAGAAATTTGTCTCCACTTTCATCAATAGAGACATGCTGCATTCAATGTAGGAGAATCTTTAAATCATTCCAAATATATACTGCTTTACAAACCGTTACGATCGTTTCAAAAGTTGCCAATTCTTGTCAACCAAATGTTCATTTATGGAAAATAAAATCTTTACTATATCTAAATGGTTTTTTCACTTCCTCTTCGATAACTTTTTCGGTTTCAGGCATGTTCTTGTTTGCGTTTCTAAGAATTTTGGATCAGTTTTTGTTCTTACGATCAACTTTGATTCAAATTCTGAAAATTTGTGACGACAAAAAGCAATTGGTAATAATTTCCGTCTCTATCCGAAACTGTCATCACAATTATTAATATGAATGTACCTGCATTAGTGTAACAATGGTCTTTCGTGGTACTTATGCATACAACTTTCTCATTCATAGGGTTATAAGAAAGATACAATAAAGAATATATTTTCCTCACCCTGATTGCGCAGGCACACAACTTAGAGAATAAGAGAAGAAAGAAGAAATTCACAATATGATTTTATGTTTGTAACAGGAGAGTTCAGTGGAGTAAGTTGAGAGGTGATAACCACTTGAGTTAGTAGAGTGTTCAAGGATGTTTCTAAGAGCTGTACCACAATGAAGTTCTTGTCTGTCGTCCATAAGTGTTTCAATAATACCGACGAAAACGCGATACCCCAAAAATTTGTTTTGCAATAATGCCTATACTGAAACAGCGACTTTTGAACGCTTCTGGTGTTTTGGTTTCTATTGAATCAGTTCGGCAAAGACTTCGAGGCAATAGTCTAAATTCTCGACGAATTTTGAGAAGAAGAAAAATCAACTCGAAATCACATGAGACTGCGATCGGAATGAGCCAATGAGCACGTGAATTGGAACAATCAATAGAGGTCTATGTTGTGCATAGATGAGTGAAGATATGGACGGTTTTCAGATAGTCGACGTTTTTGGGTATCCTCTGGTGCCCAGAAATTTCAGATCGATTCAGAAAGTTCGTCTGTTCAGATGTAGTAAAATTCTTGTTTGAGGATGAATTTGTTTCAACGGACGTATATAATTGTTAGTGCTTGATGCTACCATAAATGCGCAGATTTTCATTGAGCAAGTTATTGACTATATCATTTCTTTGTTTCATGCTGCTGTTGGGTCAAATTCCTCATTATTTGATGATAATACCCCACCTCATTGAACGAGAATTGTCGAAGAAGCTCTGGAAATCTATGGTTTTCCGCATTTGGCCTTGTCCCCTTGCTCACCAGACCTCAATCTCGTCAAACACGCTTGGGTTCAGTTACAGAAAGCTTTAGATTCTCACCAACTAACTCCTCAATTGCTTCTGCGCAACTCTGAAGAGAAATTGACAAAGGTTACTTCAACCATGATTAAAAGTATGCAAAGGCGTTGTCAAGCTGTGATTGAAGTTCGAGAAGACCATACTCTCTATTGAACTTAATTTTTTAAGTGAACTAATTCAATACTACAAAATTTAAAATAAATTTTCAACTTGAACTTTGGAATTCATGAGAAATGGACCAATGAAAGATTTGGAGAGGTGTGAAAACATTTAGATTTCTCATTTAAAAAAAAAAAATTGGGAAAAAATTGAAACTTAAGAAACAATCCCAAAATGTATGAATTGCCTCAACTCTTGTAGAATAGTATTGTAGTGACTCTGTCTGCTCAAAGATAGCGCTATGGGTTTTCGTGACATACTACTTCGGCCCCGGCAGATATGGATTGGTTGTCGCAACGTAACAGGGTCACCTCTCCACGATGGTGTGAAGGGAAATATCGCTGGATAGCCTAACTGAAGAGTCCACCAGCGAATCGGGACAAAACACCAAACCCCTGGGAGAAGACGCACCTAGTATTTTGGCTCGAGAACGTCTCGCCAAAGTATATTAGGAAGCATATTTCCACAAGTCTCCTAATATTTATCTCTATGGCCATTTTTTCATTTTTCTCTTTGTATCCAAGTTATACCGGAGGGAGTCTGAATGTGACAACAGCCATATTGAAGAATACTTCAAACTATCTCAATTTTCTCATAACTCTCAATCAAGAATATTCCACGGAAAATGGGTATGAGCATCGTTTCCCAACAATTCCATAATTTTCCAGCCAACATTACCGCTGTATTTCAAGGTAAACACCCACCATAAAGGTGAAATATAACTCTCGAAATTACTCAGCTGATAATATGACTGCTCTACATACTTCCTAACTAACTCCATTATCCTAGAGAGACGCCCGCAAAAATAGGAGAACGTACATACGTTCCGAAACTCTGCCACTAAATTGAAATAATAATGAGTTTCCTGGGAAAAGTAGGCCGTAATTGAGTGTCACTTCCGTGCTATAAATCTCCTCCGGGGGTTACTTTACGAAGTGTGAATTATTGCATTCTTCCTCTAGCAACTCGCTTGAGTTATTCGACAATGCGAATGGGCTAGAATGCAACGTCGGGGTTTCAGTGTGCAGGCTGCATAATGGACAAGATCTGAATTGCAAACTGTTCAATCGATACGTTCGGTTCGTGGCAAGACATGGAGACGGGATCGTGATCATTTGAATGTTAACCCTGAGTGGGGAGATACAGGGGCACCAACAGTATGAATCGAAGCATTTGGTGTATTTGAATTCGGGAATTAATTTTATAGAGAATGAGTCATTGGTGAATGGGCGTAAATTTAGGATAGATATAGGACACTGGGGCGAACAGATTAACTTATATTTGAATATATCTCTCTCTAAAACAAAAATACTGAGTGTTTTGTCAATTTCTTCAATCAACCAAAGGTTTCGAACGACCTCATAACGCGTGTTTTTTTTCGAGGTATATAACTTTAAGTTGGCATTACTGTTCGAGGTGGCAACCGATTCAACAGCTGTTGAGTGATTTATTCTCAGTTTGATTTGGCAATTTATCGTGAATAGACTCACGCCTGAACAACGCTTGCAGATAGTGCAATTTTATTTCGAAAATAATGGTTCTGTGCGGAATACGTATCGCGCACTACGTCCATTTTATTTTGTTTAGCGATGAAGCGCACTTCTGGTTGAATGGCTACGTCAACAAACAAAACTGCCGCATTTAGAGTGAAGCTAATTCTCGAATGTATGTCGAAACACCGTTACATCCAGAAAAACTGACTGTTTGGTGCGCTTTATGGGCTGGTGGAATCATTGGTCCGTACTTCTTCAAAAACGATGATGTCCAGAACGTTACAGTCAATGGTGATCGGTATAGAGCCATGATTACTAACTTTTTCATTCCTGAATTGAACAACCATGATGTCCAGGAGCTGTGGTTCCAACAAGACGGCGAACATGTCACACAGCTCGTGCCACAATCCATCTATTGAAAGACACGTTTGGTGGCCGCCTAATTTCACATTTTGGACCTGTGAATTGGCCTCAAACATCTTGTGATTTAACACCGCTAGACTACTTTCTGTGAGGCCATGTAAAATCATTGGTTTATGCGGATAAGCCACAAACCCTTGACCGTTTGGAAGTCAACATTCACCGTGTTATTGCCGATATACGACCACAAATGTTGAAAAAAGTCATCGAAAATTGGACGTCCAGATTGGACTACATCCGAGCCAGCCGTGGCGGTCATATGCCAGAAATCATATTCAAATTGTAATGCCACAAGATTATCTTGCGGATAAATAAAATTCATGTCAATCGAATGATCCATCGTTGTTTTATTGCAATTTAATGTTCTATAGCTCTAAAAAAAACACCCTTCGTATATACTGACTGACAAAAAAACTGCAACACCCAGAAAGATCTGTTTTTTCGGTTAAACATTAATCGTATAGCTAAGAGTGAATTATTGAAATTTGGAGAAAAAAACGTGGGGTTTTAAATTTTTTTAATAAGTTTGTTAATAATTTGTTTGTCCACTGTGATTATCTATACACTCCTAAACACGTCTCGGCATTGATGCAATAAGATGGTCTTTTTCGTCATGAGGGATACTATTCCGAGCTACCTGTTCTTCATGTCTTAGAGCCGCCAAAGTCCCTGTGGGCTAGGGTAATTCACAAGCCTTCTACCCTAAAGATCCCAAACATGCTCTATAGGTGAAAGATCGGCAGATATGGGCGGTCATGGTAAAAGATTCACTTGGGTCGCTTCGAAAAAGTTTAAACTAACTCTGGCAATATGAGGTCGGGAATTATCTTGCTGAAATATTAGATTATCAAGCCGGTTAAGGTAGGGGAGAAGAAAAGGCTCCACTATTTCTTGAAGGTAACGCAGTGCTGTCATGTTACCTAGAATAAAGACTTAAGGTGACCTAATTGCATGTGCAATAGCACCATATACCATAACGCCTACTGTCGGGTGTACATGACGATCAACATTGAACTGAGGTTCACGTCTTTCTCCCCGACGTCGTCAAACCCTTCTTCGGCCATCATGTGCACCCAAGAAGAATGGATATTAATCAGAAATAAAGACCTGATGCCATTCCACATTCCAATGTTGACGTTCTCTGCACCACTCTAATCGTTGCTGGCGATGCTCAACCGTCAGTGGTAACACATGGGGTCGATAATGCTGCAGTCCAAAAGATCTTATCCGACGGTAAACCGCTCGGACAGTTACAAGATGGCCTTGTTCTCCTAACCACTCCACATCAGCCAAAGATCAAGTTGTCGAAAATCTGTCTCTAATGGCTATAAGTCTTAGACGTCGATCTTGATTTTCATTTTTGCCCCTCCAACGTCCAGTGCCTACTCTTCTTCGCTTTTGGGCTTTATCAAACTACGCTTGACAACATGCGATAACAGTAGTCTGTGCATGCGGTTAGCGATTTTTCGAAATGATAACCCCTTCCTCCTGTAGACTAATGATTTGACCTCCTTCAAATTCACTTGGCTGTCGATATAGTTCGCGTACACGTGATCTAGGCATTTTAACAACAACTAATCTTCGACTTTGAATCTCCTCGAAGAGCTGGTTTGTTGAAAATTTTAAAAACTTGCAAGAAACGACTACAATATTTTAAGTAACAAAAATTGTTCACATAAAAAAAAATTCAGGATGTTTTTCTCCAGATTCAATCATTTACTCTTTGCTATACTATCTATGTTTCATAAAAAATAAATGAAATTTTATACTACTCCTTCTTTGTCAGTATATTTTCATGATATTTGATACATTTATTTTCTGCAACAAGTACTCCATAGAGACAAAGCAACTGATTTTTTTCTCCAGGTCGGCCAAGGAATAATTTATTCATAAGATTCAACTCCTAAAGAAAAAAACAACCTAAATTTCTCGATCTCACCGAAATGACTTACTCAAAGTATTCTAAAAATTTTCCTTGCATTCTTTGATGCAGTATACTTATTCTGATGCCTTCAACATGCTCATCAGACCCAAATTTACAGTCATTCAATTCCCAATTCGCAATACCTTCAAACAGTTGTCATATAACGACTGCTCCTTTCGGTGTATTGGTCCCTGCATTGACAGATTTGACGAAACGTTTTCATGTCGAAGAGATAAATAAAATGTCAGCTCTTAACACCGAGGACAACGCCGCGGCTAACGTTCATACGCTGTCAACTCGATCAAACCCACAGGTATTGTATGACATTTATGGTGCCAAAAGAGCCCTCCACATTCATCGCATCACGTCAATTTGGATTGGATGGTATTTGACGAAGTTTCTACTGCACTTTTCTTTACCCTTGAATAACGTTGATGAGCTTTATATGCAGTATAGGGAGATGATTTGGGTAATCTATGGTATTCAGATATATATTTTGTTTGACAATCCTTTGAAAATGCTTTTACTTACTTTTACAAACATTTTTTCGAAATTACAATACTTTTCCTGTAAACTTTATCTTTGATCGCATGACTGATTTTTATCACAGAATAACGTGACTGAAGCGTGGAAGCATTTAAATGGTTCTCTATCGAATCATAGATGAAATTTATAGCGAGAGTATGTTACGAGACAACACACTTTCGCTGTGAATTTCATCTATTTTTGTATTTTGGCACCAATTACTTCTTTTCTTGAAAGATTTTTCATAAATTTTCCAGGATATTTATGGTAATGAGACCTGTATAATTTTTGCAGCTCCTTCAATAGTCTGTGAGTATTTTTTTTTATTTTCAACAGAAGCAAATTGGCTAACTAGATAGTTTCATAATATGCTATCCATATTTTGGTCTTTAAAAGTTTGAACTGTCATATTTAAAATTTATTCTTTTCTTCTGAAACTTTGCTAAATTGCTATTGTTTCGTTGCTTTTGATGCATGATGATGACAAAAAGGTGACAGATAGCGGGGTATTCTGAATGGAACCTCTTCCTGGAAAATCCATGTTTCAATGCTAATTCCATTCACTTTGATGCAAAACACAATCGCAACTGCAAAACGCCATTCGAACATAATTAATTACTGTCAATTCCATCGAATACTGCAAACCCCAGTTGTTTGATGTTCGCTATCCAACGAAGTGCCATTATAATTCATCTTCACAAAAAGAAAAAAAGTATCCATAGCCGAGCAACAAGGCTCAAATTGTTTCACAAGTACACATCATATTAAATTATGCAGGAATTAATTCTGGCTTGTAAAATGTTCAGAGGATCATCAATATATTATATGAAAAAAAAACGCCTCTTCTTCAAGAGTCTTGAACAGCATAATAGACGTTCTCCCAATTACTTTTGATACAAATTCATCCGGTCCTGCCGAAAATTAATTCCCTTCATCCTGCGAGTTAACGAACGCTCCTGCTGCCAGCAGGAATTAGTATTTGAACGAGTAAAATTAATCGTAATCGAATTACGCGAGCTGGGAGGCCAAAACGCTGGCAGCCAGTCAAATCATCTCATTGCCTTGGTAGTTCGCATGGATATTCAGTCACGCAAAAGACCCGTTTGTTACCCGAATCTTTATTTCGGGATTATCTAGACAGAATGTAATTGGAAACCCCAATTTATACACCCCACTTATGGGCCAGAAATTGGAGTAAACGTAGTTTCAAGAAGTGATAACTTTTTCGGAAAATAAGGTGGATTCTGCGTCGAGCTGGAGGTGATTAATCAGTATTGAAGCTTGAGGGGGTGGTAGGAGGGAGTTTAAGGGGTGAATGTTGGGGGATTTGGGAAGTCTAGTTTGGTGAGAAGGGTTTGGGAACGGACGGAGCAAGGAGAAGGCAGAAAAGCTGATTATGCAGGTTTTGGGAGGTTACGTGGCTCGACGTACGTTGTGATGCTTGCTGGTCTTGATGTGATTCAGGGTGGGTGTAGAATCGAAATTAATCATCAAATTCGGGTCAACGCTAGTTAATTTCGAAAGTGAAGCGCATATAATAATATATTACATAACAAGAGTTTTAAGAAGCATATTACGCACGACTAGAAAAAGTTGCGTAATTCTAGAATGGCATAATTGTCGTAAAACTCGAGTTGTTTAGGTACTATACTTCTTCTAAAAACTTAGTCAAATTCAAAAACTGGTGGTAAATCACGACACTATTATGAAACGGTCAAAATGATATCGGCTACGCCAGCTGTTATTAATTCGTTTCCGTGACAACTACTAAAGGTTTTATATTATTGGTTATTACTGGTCTTGGACAAAACGAAGATAATGAGCCATAGTCAGGAAGATATCACTAACGATAACATAAGCATAGAGAAGGTGGAACAATATGTATATTTGGGGCATATGATTAAAAATGGAGAGGAAAATCAAATATTGGAAATTGGGAGAAGAATCCGCTTAGCATGGACAGCCTTCGGCAAACTGAGTTTCATCTTTGAGGACAAAAATATTCCTCTACACTTGAAACGCAAAACCTACGACAGCTGTATATTACCAGTGGCAACTTATGGTCTAGAAAATATGGCAATAACGAAAGAAATGGCAGAACAACTGAGAGTAACTCACAGGATGATGGAAAGGATTATGCTAGTTATAAGCTTGAGGGACAGAATTCCGAACATCGAAATACGGAAAAAGACCAGGGTAACAGACATAATGAGTACAATAGCGGAACTTAAGTGGCAGTGGGTGGCACATGTTACAAGGCAAAGTGTGGAGAGATGGTCACACAAAATGACGTTTTGACACCTCGAGAGACAAAAAAAGGCATAGGAAGACCGAGAAGAAGATGGATAGACGACATAGTCGATGTGGCCGGCAAGCAATGGATGAGAACAGCAAAAGACAGAGAAGCATGGAAAAGCTGGATGAGGCTTATATATGACACTGGATGAAAGGGAGCTGAAGAAAGAGAAGACTGGTGCTCCAGAATGAGGGTTGAGGTAATGTGCTAGCAGCCTGTTACTCGGAAAAATAATGATTTGCTGAAGGAACCTCGAATCATCCTCGGAATTTGGATGATAATACTTGGAGACGACTAAGGACTATGAGAATTGGGACGTGGAACGTTTTACTAATAAAGTGTTTGAAGTAGTGGGTGAAGTAACAGAATGTAGTATGGACATCTTGGTATTGTCTGAGATAAAAAAGAAGGGTAATGGTAATGAACTCCTAGATGGTTACCTCCACTGTTGGTCAGAAGTGGACAAATCTCAGAAAGGCACAGGCAGGTGTATCGATACTGGTGAAGAAAAACATTCAAAAGTACATTGAAGACTATGAGCCAATATCTGAGCGTATAATTACTATGACCCTTCGATTATTTGGTCTGCAGGCAATAATTGTGTGGGTAGATGCACCAAATGATGACGCCACCATGCAAGTTGAGGGAGTTTTATACGCAGTTGTCGGACGTTCTGAGGAGGGTAAAAACTTGCCAGGAAATAATCGTAGTAGGTGACCTGAATGCAAGAGTGAGTAGCCAGGAAAATAGCAGGGAATAGCGAGGAATTTGTCAATGATTCTGGTTTGCGGCTGATAGAATTATGAGTTGAACTCATAAACTACCATAAACTCATTCATCGATACACACGAGAAGTACTATGTTGAAGCGTTTATCATTCAAATTTTAGTAATGACGTAGTTTTTACTTGTTCAATGCCAGCTGCTGAGATACCAAACTATTCAAAATGAAATCTATTGACAAACCATTTATGGAAGGTCGTTTTTTAGGGACTTAAGTCCCAGGAAACAGAACAATAAATCAAGAATGTTCTTAGGAACAATACCATTAAGCGGATTCAGAAAACTCAATCGTTTCATTTTCACTGATTACTAAGTTTTATTCGGTATTTTCAGAGTAGGTACTGGAAATAAAATTTCAGATGGCTTCAACTTTGATGCTATTAAATGGAGTTGGTGAATTAATGGAAAAAAATTCGCAAAAAGAGATATGTGTACCTTGGTTCCAGCAACAAACGTCGATAATTAATGATCCAGAATGCAATCCATTGAATCCCATTCAAGCTTCACTCTTGAAATCGAGATTTTCAAATACGAATTCCATTCGTAGCTAAAAATCGCTGGGTATCGAACCATCTGCGAGCGAATTCTCTCCCAACATCAAAAATTCACGGTAAAGGCTTTTTTCATCATGCATACAGCGCTAGTTCAATTCCTGAAGTGCAAATTCATTACACCGCCATCTGGTATTCAATTCCGAGAGTTCCATCTTTTCGAAGTTTCATAAATAAATTCTCGTATTTTTTCCATCCGCTGCTTTGGAGCAGCCAATTCCCGACTACGATGGGGTGGGTGTGTTTATGAATAAAATATGGAAAACTTATGATTCAGGTTGCGTCGTTGACAGTCTGGATCCTTTGTTGTTATGCAGGCGGATAATGCAATCTTGGAGGTGTTGAAGTTGTGGGATTGAATGCGCTTCGTTGAATTTGACGATTTAATTTGGAATTGGCAACAGTGTGGGTGAATCTTGTTGTGTATGGTACCCTTTAGTGTGTTCGTTTAGGATATATAGAGCCAGCTTGTCGCGTCACTATGACTGCGAATAGATATCAAACTAGCTAATAGATGAGTTATCTATGCAAATATGTAATTTGTCGGAAAACGTTTGATATCTGGCAGCAATGAGCAGAGAATGTGTCATTCCATTCATTCATTGCAACTTGTGCAAGATATGAACGAACTATGAAAGAATTTTGCTTGTAACATATGTAAAACATTTCGGTAGAAAAAACAATAATGTTATACTTAAATATTCTATTGGTTGGAAAATCTGAAATTTTGAAGTTGGAAAACAATAATAACCTCACTAGTCACCTGAATAATATCGTTGAATTCTTAAATTTCCTTCACTATTCAAAAATGAGAAAAGAATTTACTTCAGTTGGATGAAGTGATTCCTCAATACCAGGAAGATGGACGGGAAACATCTGAGAGAAAACATCCAGAACTCCCACTATTAGCTAAAATCAACAGTTTGATATAAAAACATTGAAATATGTAAACCAATAACCTTTTGAATCTAAAACAATAATTGAATGTACCAAAGATTGTTGAATTACTGGCTGAAGGACCTTTGGTCGATGGCCAATTGCATATTCAATAAAGTAATGCTATTATTATTATTATTCACGGGGACGACGGTTAGCTTCAACAGAGCAGGAATACCTGCCACACAAGCAACAAAACAATCGAAATTTTGGAGTGTGTGTTGATCACACTTTTTTATTTATGTTCACAATCGATATATATCCTACAGATGAAATTCGTTAAGTTATCGAAGACATACAGCCGCCATGGGAAATAATAATAATATTTATTGATTTAATTATTTACCCTGTTCAGCTTTTATTCTATGGTGAAATTCAATTTCAGGGTTGTTTCTGAATATATTTATTGTTTTGTTTCAAACTGTCATTTGATAGGCAACGTTTTGGGCAGTGCCCTTTTTCAAGCCTGTAAAATGGAACAATGGAACTAACAGTTAGTTCCAAGGTGATGTTTATTAAGTATGTTTTCGCTGTAAAATCATTCAAAACTCAATAACAACTTGAATCGATCCAATAAAATTAGTATGAGACATTTCGTCAATCTGGTTGCCTTTTTTCTGAAGTTAGGTTCTTTGGATATGCTTCATGAATGTTCTCATTTTGAAATGGAGTCAGTTTATCAACGGCTTCGATTTGAAACTAGTTTTCTGGAAATGCCAAGACGTAAATTAATAAACGCTGAGGCCATCAGAATGCTACAGGGTGGCCTAACTCAGGTTTTTGTAGCGGAAAGGCTCCGTCAGGCTCAGTCAGCCAAAGTGTGATATCTCGACTTTGGTATAGGTTCAGGGAGACAGGTTTCATGTTAGAAAGACCAAGGCTTGGTGGGCAACGAAAAACAACACCTTCTCAAGATCGTTTCATCACCGTTTCGGCGAGAAGAAACCCTACATCTACGTGTAGAATGCTACGGAATACTCTTCAAAATGCAGATGGGGTCCAAGTTTCCATCGAAACCATCAGACGACGTTTGAGAGAGGTGAATCTAGGTTCTAGACGTCTATTGAGAGTAGTTCCATTAACACGTGACTACAAGCGTCAAAGACTGGAATGGGCAAGGCAACATACCCCGTAATCGTCGCTATGTCCAAGAAGTCCATCCATTCCGTGGGGGTACTGTTATGGTATGAGCCGGGATATGTTTCAACGGGCACACAGATCTACACATTTGTCCTGGGAATATGACCGCCTCACATTATAGGGAGCATGTCATTGACAATGTTGTGCCAAATTTTTACGATACTACGATAATGCTAGACCGCACCGTGCAGCCATAGTTGAGAATGCGCGCGAGGAGCTTGGTATTCCACATTTACCAATACCTCCGCACTCACCAGATTTGAATTGCATAAAACATGGATGGTATTTGCTCCAAAGAAGATTAGATAATCATCAACCTACCCCAGAATCCTTAAATGATCTGAGAGAGCTTCTGCCCCGTTTATGAAACCAAATTCCTCAAGAAATGTTCAACAACCTCGTGTGTAGTAAACAAAGAAGATGTCGAGCTGTTAATGATGCCCGTGGAGGCCATACATTGTATTGATAGTCTCAAAATGCTTGAATTCTCTGAGAATAAAATTTTGTTATTTTACTTGATTTTTCTTAACGATCCTGTATACGCTGGAGACCTACAGGCTAAAATTAATTTTATTTCCTGCAACTTGAAATCATATAAATATGAATTCTCATCACAAAAGTCTCATTTAAACTATATTTTTTTGCAATTTAAGTCAATAACCCTAACTCATGTGGAGCAGTTTAGTTATGGCTTAATAGTCTGCAAATGTATGATACTAACACCTCCTTCAAGGATCACGTCTAATTCGCAACCACCCTGTATATTTGTCTACATTCTTAACGAAAAATGAGCAGATAAAATCTTCGAATAAAAGTTTCAATTGATCGCCAAACTCTGAGAAAACAGCCCAAAAACTCGCTTTGATCTATCCAAACCCAATATGTCTTTTATTCGTTCAAGCAACCGAATTTCGGCCAACGTTCGCGACAATTTCGTCTGCAAACCCAGCAGATCAACCTCCCAATTCCGCCGACAAAGGATCGCAGCATCCATAAAACTCGATCATATCGAGTCGGGAATACCGCACTGATGAATTGATTTAATCTGGAACACGTCCCTTTCTCCCTCCCTCTCTTTTTCTCGGCAAGGCACAAACTTTCGATTGGGCCGAATTGGAAATCTAATAATTCCGCCATTGTGAGCAATACTAAGCGCAGGGAAAAGTTCCAGACTATGGGAAGAAACCGACCGAGAGGCACCGGGAGATACGTTCAACGATGTGGAATGCATTTTTGCCTTTGTAGCCCACCAAGCGACGTATCGACTTTGGTTATCCAATTTCTTATTGTTTCACCGCGCATACGGGAATTGTGTTGATGGAACATTGTTGCGATATTGGGTTTGGTGTTTCTTTGCGGGATCAGGTTGCTTGACGTGGAAATATTCGAAGAAAGTTCAGACTTAGAGGCAGAGATTTTAGTGCTCGTTTATTTCTGAGAGACCTAAGATATCAATAATTTAAATATATATGAGATGTGATCAACCATAGGATGATTGTTATCCGTTATTTTATCTATAATAGGAGTTCTGTTCTTTTAATTCAATTCTGGCTATCACTCCTTCATTATAGCCATATTTGTTTCCCTGTAGCTTTCCATTGAGGTCTGCTCAAACTGATGATCACTGAAGGTCAAATCTAGAGAACAAGCCGGATTGTGAGGCTATTAGAAGCGCAATTCGTACAATTTGACTATTGTTCGTTTAGCGATGCTTTCCCGAGCCAAATGACATAGGTGCATCCTGTCTCTAGGACGTTGTTTCGTCCTGAGATCGCTGGTGGATTCATGAGTAGGTCAATCCAGCGATCTCTGCCCAAGACACACTCTCTCACACCATCGTGAAGAGGTGACTCTGCACAAATTCGGGGATTCTTTATAAACTCACCGATGCCTGGCTATAGAGTGACGCGAAGCCAGCAATGCCACCTCTCGAGCATGCGGAGTCACTACATTCTCATCTATTTGTGACAAGCAGCATTATCTTGGTGAAAAAGACTACTTTCCTCTCAGCCGTCTCTCTCTATGACTCAGCGGTGTAGTAATGAGTTCATGTTTCATCCACTGTCTCATATCGATGTAAAAATCCTATTCATTCCTCTCAAATAGCGTTCGAAATCGACAGAACATTGAAGCTTTCAATCAGCGGTGCACAAAAGCTGCATCCATTTCGAGTATAGCTTTGTTATGTATGGACCATTGTTCCCACGAAATAGTGAACATATTACCTTCTGATATCTTCATCTCCATCGCTAAATTTCACCACTTCAATTTATGAAAGCTCAAAACAAAAATGTTTTATGAAACAACATTGATCAGAGTGTTCAGTAGCATCGTTATAATTAGTCAGCACACCACTTTTGTGGTCGATAGCTGTGCTAGGTTTGTACCGTATTTTTTCATTGAAAAAACCTTGTCACTTGACATTTAATTTCTCGATCCAGACTCAACATCATGTTTCATGTACCATGTTCGACATGAGAATTTGAACGAAGGCTGAAATCAATGAATAAGACGAATAAATACTGTCCAGTGTCCACGTGATCAGCACAATATTTTGCATGAAGATAGAAATTGGTATTTGATACCAACAATATAATTTTCTGCTTGACTTCTCTCTGGTACTGAACATGTTTGGAATATGAAGAATAGGAGAATATTACATCAATAGAATTTCTCACAAGAGCGTTTGAATTTTGATTTAAAACGAATTCGAGTTGAGCATTATTCTGCCTGGGTAGAACATTTCTAATATCGCTTACTCTATTTTCAGTGCTTATTTCAATATCAGTCAGACATAATGAAGAATAAATACAATACTCTCATCAGACCTGAGTGTCTGTAATGTTAAAATATTACTTTCCTTAGAGAACTACTAGGTAATTGCTTCATTTAGAAAATAGCGTCGAGAGAATGTTATAATGAAGCTTTCGACTCCTTTGTTTCACTTCTCAAGAACGCAACGTCTAGATATCTATCACCAAGCAGACATCTCTCGAATACAGTTTTTTACATCATTTCAATTCGAAAAGCTATTTCGAAGGCAATATGAATAAATATCTTTATGAATGATATCTCGAGTACTGAAAATTGAAACTAAAATGGTCTTAAATCTTCCTCACTATCACAGGAAAAGATTTAGGGTGTCGACATAAATCTGTACAGTTGAAACGTCCCTTTCGTTTGGATGAAACTACTTGACGAAATCGTTTTCATTTTACGAGGATCATTTCTCGTGGATGTTAAATTTTATTCTCAATCTAGCTTGGGTCGTGTCATGGTGAAAATATATGGCAACAAGAATTTCTACTTCAAGTTGGAAATTAGAGGGATATTTTCAGGTTTATTTTATTCTGACATTTGATGGTGTTTGTGAAAGAACTGGTGTCGTTCTGTACAGAAATTGTTACTGTTTGCTAGGACATTTCCTAAGAAATAATTATTTCTATTGATTCTAAAAAATGTAGCTTGTTGTAGTGTTGACACAAAGGTTTTTTTATTATTCTTTGTAGAAATGCAAAAATGATATCTGTAGTCACGTTATTTCAAGATTGAAACACCCATATTATTACTTCTTTTTTTTTCACCTATCCACCATCCACTTCTGAATGAAAGCGTCCTCTATAATCATCCACATTTGTCGATCTTTGGCATGCCTCAGCCAGTTTCTATCTAACATCTCTCGGATATTATGCACTCATCTTCTTTGTGGTCTGCCTCTCCTTCTTTTGGTTTCGCGAAGTTTCCATTGTTATGTTCTTAGTGTTCAACTGCTGTTATTTTGTCTGGTTATGTGATCAGCCCATCTCCTCTTTTTGACCCCTATTTCCTCCATAACATCCCTGATTTTGGTCTCTTCATTATTTAGTATCGAAGTTAACCCTAAGAAGGAAAAGGCTATTCTCTCCTGCTGAAAATTGAAATATCTCCTAGAACACATCATAATGTTCGGTAGGAGGATGTAATGGAAAGACGAGGCCAAATATCTGGTAGTGATAGTTGACACAAAGTTCACTCGGAAAAAACACAGTGTCACTTCTGCCATACAAAGGGAAAAGACAACAGTGGCTTCATAGCAACAGCTACTTTGCAAAAGCAGGAAAATATATATTTTCAACAAGCTTTTCTCTACAAGTCCAGCTGGTTTTTACACTGCAATGTCTCATCTGCAGAGACTTCAAGTCATGCAGAATATAATCCTGAGACAAGACATGACATCACCCTGGTTCATCAGTAACATATGGATTCTTTAAGACCTGAAAATACTATTTCTAGGTGATCATTCAATAGAATAAGACCTTCAAAGACGCAAACACATTAGAAGGAAGGCTTGTGACTACGATGAAGAAACCCCGAGATTCAAGAAGCTAGAGCAACAAGAAAACAATCCTTAATGAAGAGCATGTTAAACCAAATATCGGCTGATCCAGAGATAGATATGTAATAAGTACTTTCACAATTTTTATTGGCTTATTGTCACTCATTAATTCCCGAAGTAAATAACACCTAGATTGAGCAGTACAGGGTGTCCTATTTTCACTGAGAACATTTCGATAACTATAAGACTTAGAGAAAAAACACTCCCATTGAAAAAGAAGTCAAAAAATCATATACTTAGACTAAAAAAATTCATTTCTTAGAAACGTTATGTAAGTTGGAAACAATTCTTGAATCGTTTTCTAAATTCTCGCATCTTGATATTTATGATCTGTTTTCTGTTTTCTGTTATCTCATTATTTCGAAAAAAGAGATCCGGAGTTCATGAAAATTTGTTCTCCAAGTCTTAGAGTTCTCGAGATGGTTCAGTGAGCATCGAATTTGGTACACCCTGTACAAGGCCTAACTGTACAAGAGAATGAAGTTTTCAGTTCAAAGGAGAAAATCTAAGCAATCTAATAGTTATCTTGGTTCATTCGAAAATAACACAGATCATAACGAAATTATTGTTCGAAAAGTATAGCTAAATACCTCGAAAGCTCACTTCCCTGGTAATGATAGCTGTCATTAAGACTAGTGGTGTAATCGAGCGATACATACCTCTGAAATCTCTCAGCTTTGTGCCTTATAATTCCATTCATTCAAGAATGAAAAATATAAATGATAAAATCCCCTCTTCAATAAAAACCCAATTATTCCCTCTTCCCTTTCATCTAATTATTCTGTCAATTCCATCTCGAATTGGTGTATTAAGAATCCCCCTGAAAAATGGACCACTTTTCTTGTCTGAAACCCCCAAATACCACCAAGATGCTGTAAGAACACCCCATCCCCACCCAAGAATAATCCATCTCAAACATTTACATCATTGTCTTCGCATCTTGACGCGAGATGATCTCTCATCCCCGTGGACCAACCCAAATTAAGAAATGTGAGGCGGTAATAATAATACCCTCTCTAACTGATTACCATCGTTCATATTGTCCTCGAGGATATTACGCGAGAAAAAGGACCTACGCTTTATTTCTGGAATTCTTTTGTACAACACGGGTGGGGGGAGGATTGTGAGACGGATGACTAGCATTACTTCTCGTGTAGGGTTTAGGATTCAAGAAACGGGAAATATCAAAGTACCGTAATTTACAGTAATTGCCTGGAGAGCGTCTTCGAGACCCATGCTCGAAAAAAAAAGATGTCTACTTGATTCCTGAGATGTCGGCGTTTAGGAGGTTTGGGGGTAGTGAGTGGTTAGAAAGGGTGAGGGTTTCAGGAGATGTTGGCTTTTAAAGACTTCCGATCAACTCTGTTGACTGAAAAAGGGAGCAAATTCAGTGCTGAAAGTGACACATTGCTCATAAAGGGTTATCCATTTTGTATTTCCGAAAAAAACCATAAATAATACAAATTTTCATTGAAGATTATTTGATTTAGACTTTAGATGGTCTTTGTGAAAGAACTGGTGTTGTTCTGTACATAAATCGTAACTGCACTAGGACGCTTCCTCAGGAATAATTATTTGTGTTGATTCTAAGAAATGTAGCTAGGAGTAGTGTTGATACAGAGGTCTTTCAATTATTCTTCGTAGAAATGAAAAAATCAAGTCAATCAAGTTTTTTCAAGATTTAAACATCCATATTATGTCTTCTTCTTTTTCAGCTTTTCACCATTCACTTCTCCCTTTACTCTCCCACATCTGTCTATCTCTGGCCTGACTCAGCCAGTTTTTGTCCACCTTCTTTGTGGTCATCCTCTATTTCTCTTGGTTCTGCTTCTGCTATGTCTGAATATCTGACCAGCCATCTCCATTTTTTGACTGCTACTTCCTCCATGACATCCCTTAGTTTGGTTCTCCATAAGAAAAATAAACCATAAATAAAACATTTTCATTGAGAATATCGATATTGATCAGTATCTGTGGAACAGAATATCATGTGAATGTCTTTCTCGTGATCACTTACACAGTTCGATCCATGTGTGGTAAATTTTTGATAACTCGCTAGCACATTCCGGGCAATAACTCATCAATAGCTTGACGGATATTGGTTTTCAGGTAATCAATAGTCTGAGAATCATAAAAATCCAAAGGCCATAAATCATATGATATTGGTGGCCAATTCACATCGCCGAAACAAGAAATTATGAGCCTTGGAAGTTTTTTTTTTAATTAAGCCAAAACAGGTTCTATTGTGTGGCTTGTTGGACCATCTTACTGCAAGCACATCGCTTCCAATTCCATATCATTAATTTCTGGCAAAAAAACGATAATAATTTAGCTATAGTGATGAGAATTGACGATTTGAGTGGCACCTTCGCCATTTTCAAATAAGTACTTCTGTGGATGTGCCATAACGTACCAAGCCAGACCTACTGTTGTGCATGCCTTGAACTGGACACATTTGGATCTATATTCGAGACATGGGTAACCCATTATTGAGGCACAGCCATACTATGCTGCTGTTTCCTTTCAATAGCCTGAACCTTTCTGTGGTAGAGGCAGAGGAACCTACAAGAATGAGTTTCGGGAGAAACACTCTTGCAGAATCTGCCTAGTTTGAATCATTCCAAAAACATCCTTCAAAAGTTGACACTGCGAGATCAAAAAAGTATCTGCATCATAGTAAGAATATACTACAACTCCTCACTGGATTCCTAACATAGCATTGCTGCCTCAGAAAAAACCTCATGAGAATGGGAAATGACGAGTGCAGATTCTCTGGGGGAAAGGAAGAAACTCCGGATTACCTGGTAACGGAATACCTTGCCATCACTAACCAACGAAAAATCTTCTTTGAAGAAGAAACTTGTAGAAGTGAGGAAGAAACCTTCTAGAAGCAATCCCAGATACTGGAGTTCATTGAAACTCTGGAACTGGAAGGCCAGCTGTAATGGCGAGAAATGCTCTGATGGGGGGACACAATAGACCATTAGGTTGGAGTGCAACGGAACCCTCCTAAATTCAATTTAAATCTGTAAAAATGTCACTGTTTGGCAATTAGTAATGCCAGTTAGGCTTTGCTAATGTAATAGCTCGAACAAACAAACAACTTGTCAAACAATTTCATGTCTCTATAGAGTACGCAATCATAATCGGCTTTTGTTGCAACAGGAACCTTCTGAGATTGAGGACTTTGTGTTGGCTTAGTTGCTTCTTTTTATTTTGTAATTGACGTATTTTTATCTCCATCTCCAAATTGGGCAATTATTCTTCAAATAAAGATAATTGATATTAAGAGTAACTATGTGTAGAAAAGTAATAAGATCAATTTAACAGCTTTCCTGCAAACCTTCCTCTAGGCCAACTCCTAACCGTTCTAGCCCAAGTAACAAGCTCCGTTCAGCCTCCAAGGACGGCAGTTTGACGAAAAGGGGATATCGATGGGAGAAACCCCCTGTCTCGTAAATCAATGTGTTATGGAGCAGATAACTCACAATTTATTTCATCGTATGCCGGAGTGGCGCGAATGTATTTCTCCCGATATAGGACGGCATCGGGCTCTCATGTAGAGGCCTGTTCGCAACTTTTTTCGCATGGCAAAGTCCCCGAGTAGCGTCGAATAAGTGCAGGACGATAAATCTCACCGACTCAAGTTTGATACCGTGACAAGTTTCGAAGGGATACGCTGTTAGACTCCCAGCCGATTTCTTTGTATCAAATCGCGCGATAAATATGAGAGATTTCGATGTTTTCAGCGGAGTCGACACTATAGAACAATAGGAGTTCGTGTTTTCCACTCGGTGAATTGATGCGAATTTGATTTGTCTATGATTGGTAGCTTTCGATGCAGTTCAGATTTATCAGATGCGCTGAAACTATTGGAACTACTTTTATGACGACTGTTCCTGTGAAGATCGTGAGATGATGTAATCACCAAGAAAATTGTCTCTTTCAGGGGAAGAGCGAATTTTTACTGAACTCAGAGACACTTCAACCTCAACACAATGACCTCATTACAATCTTTTTATTTTTTAAGTGAGCGTCCCTTTCTATGAAGATTTATGATAACCATGTATATTTATTGATCTGGAACTAGCTTTTGACACCGCGAATCATGAGGAACTACTGAAGACCTTAGAGGATCACGGAATTAGAAATCAACCTCTGGATTGGTAAGAAAGTTACCTATCGACTAGAAGTCAGCGTGTTTAAGTTGGCCGGCATCTTAACTCCTCGTCTCCTGTTGATTGTGGTGTGCCCCATGGAACTATCTTGGGTCCACTGCTATATATTGTTTATTTGAAATGCTTAAGGAAATGGTGGAGGAGATTTTCCATAGTTATACATTTTTTTGGTTATAAATAAATGATTACTCTGAATTATGATGAAGAATGTTTTATGCCTTTCTCTACAACCTCTGTGAGGGCTCCCTCTTCTCAATTGCTATTTTTTGTGAAGAAGAAAATGTTAAAAGCTCTCTATCTGCATCAACACCACCTGACATACTCTAATTCGCGAATTCATCCGATCAAAAAATATTGAACATCATGCGAAAGACCTACATATTATGTTTCGATCTGCCTCAAGGTTGCCAACTCGACTATTCAGGCTTCCATCTCATAAAGAAACAGAGAATATATAGCAAGTTCAAGGATGCGTAACTTATTAGAAGCCACCTCTAAAACCATGTTTTAATTAATTTGCCGTATTCTCGTCTGCTCTTCCATACAGTATTTAGTATCTTTCATAATATTCCTCTGAAATGAATGATAATTGTGGATTTCGGCCAGTAGCACCAAGAACAAGTGTTATTGTATTTTTTTTGTTACTAGGTAAACTCGGTATTATTTATAGAAGTATATGAATGTGGAGGTTCATTTCGCAGACTCCACGCTTTCGTACGTACGAAAAAAAGTACTATTCCATACGTTACATCAGTGGTATCACAGAAATTTATTATTTAAAATTATCAATGGTGAAATGAATATTATTTCAGGTAACACCGCACATATTGAATAAATGATATTCAGTAGGATTTCATGTACAGTTAAAATAGGGCACCAAAAATATTTTATTACTCTTCTTCCTCATTTCTGTTACAGAAACTGTTTGACGTTCAGTAACGAGGAATTCATCTAATTCTATTTGGAATTGTGGGAACACCTTCTAGAACTGTTAACTTTTTGTTTGCAAGAAGCACATCTCTAAAATAGTTTGTAATATTTTTCTGATTGGACCCTTAACCCACATAACCAGTGTTGGAAGTCATTTTTTTATTAAGTTATTTATTTTCTTGATAGCAACAAAACTCGCAGCAAATGTATATATTTTTTTTTTATCAGCTAAGTTACTTTTTCTCCCATAAAAACTCAATTTAATCTATACATTGACACTAGTTGTGCAACTCCTGGTCAAACAACTTGAGATAATGGTACAAGTGCAGTGCTGTTGAGTTATTTAGAGCTGCAGTGTCGAAGATGAAGGTAGTGAAGAAGAAGAAGTTTGAAAATAGTGGTAAGAATAAATGATTTATTCGATGAAAAAACTGAGTGTGACAAGACTACAATTGTTGAGTATCTTCTCTAGCCACATGTAGTTACATTTTTCTGGGAATGTTCAAAATGACCTATTTGAGTCGATTACTTAGTTGCGTTCTCAAGACATCTTAGATGAATAAGAATAATAATGGGTATTAATCTATAGATTTTATAACAGATATATTTGTAGTTCATTTGTGAATTTGTCTGAATCATCTTTCAGAACTGAAGTCAGGGATGTAGTTTATAGAGCTCAATAACCAGTAACTTTTTTTTGTCATATGACTCACTTATAATTAACTTTGGAACTAGAAAGTTATTGACATTTTTTCTTTGTGTTACTTACGTTATTTTTCTTCTTTTTCTATCATTATTGTCTCGAAGTATATGAAAGTTTTTTTTTTCATATATTTTTCATCAGGGTTTGAGTGGAAGAGCAGGGTTATATGGCTTCATCACCATCTGAACTCCGCCCTGTGATTTTTTTCTGTTGTTTTTTTGGAATTGTAATATTTTTTCTCTTCAATAAAGATATTATTATTATTAAGAAATATTTAAGTGTTCCAGAAAAAAAACGAAGAACAAAATAGCACATCTCGATTTACCAGACGATAATGAAGACATAGGGAAAATCTTGAACAGTGACATATTCATTCCTGATGAAGAGAACACTTTCTGGTACGTGACGTTCCTCTTTGCGTGTTGTTAAAATGCTGACTACAAGAAGGAATTAATAGAATGAAGTAGATTGATAACAATGATAACATCAGTTACGAATATTCACACTTTTATTCAAATGAGGCGAAATACAACAGAAAAGAATTCTTCATTATTGAATCTTGACTGATTATTTATTGAGAAGAAATACCTAACAAAATTCCTTGATCATCAGATTCACAAACTATACCAAACTTGACTCACTATCTTCATACTTTTCATTCCATATCCAGAAAAAATCCTACATATCCTTCTGTACACTCCTACGTGTCATGCCCCTCTGCAGTGAGTCCTGGAAAGGTGGAGCAGCGAATATAAATCAAATTTATAGCATTCACTCCCCCGCCAGGGTCGAAACGCGAAGCGAATACAGAACCCTAGGTCCAAAATTAGTACCAGCCCAATCGTTTATAATGCATGATTGATCGCCCTGTGTTTAAACACTCAATGATCGGCCCTTCCCTTATAGTCTGCAGAAAGCGTTAATATGGATCGCAGCTCAGATAAGCCCCCTGTAGAGGTTTTCCCATTAAACTTAGGATTACATGCAATTGCGGATAGCACATCTGATCGGAACATTGGCCCGATAGTCTAACCTGCAATTATAGCGATTAGAGGGTGGAATTTTCAAGTGCTGTTAAATGAGGGAGCCCATAAGTATTACCTTGTGGAACACCAACATTTAACAATTCAATTATCACCAAATGTGAACTCTTTGGGTTGATATTCGTGACACTGTCTTTCATCAAATCAAATAAATAGTTTTTTTAATTTTACGTAGGATGATTACTTGATGTAACAGTAGAATGAGGTTTCCAAATTTGATAGAAAATGAAGGCAGGAATACATTGAAAAAGTTATGAAACTGGTAACCTAACCTAACCTAGAATTTAGCTATTAGAGGGTGCAATTTTCAAGAGCTGTTAAATGAGTGAGTATAAGTGATACAGTTTTTCATTCAGTCACATTACTAATTTGAATCTTACGTTTGATGCGCTGCTTAAAGTGACATTGAAAAAAATTAAGAATCAATTCTGATTTCAATGAAAAAATAATCACAAAGCTGAAAAAGATGTCACTCTGCTCATCTAAATTCCTTGTCTTCTGAATATTTAAGTACCAGCTACATCCATATTCTTTAGGTTTCAATGCAATTTATCCAGAACTTTCAAGTGGTTTTCGCTTCAAAAGCAATCTTCAAATTTGCTCCAAACTGATAAACTACTCTAACTTGGAATTTCAGCGATTATAGGGTGGAATTTTCAAGTGCTGTTGAATGGGTGAGCTCATAAATTTTTCCTTGTGAAAGACCTCCATATTCACAATTCAATCATCACTAGGTGCGAATTCTTTGGGTTGGTGTTGGTAACACAGTCTTCCATTTCGTCGAATTAATAATTTGAATCTTACGTAGAATGGGATACATGATGTGACAGTAGAGTCGGGTTTCAAGTTTGACATGAAATGAAGGCAGGAATACATTTGAAACATTAAGAATCAATTCTGATGAAGCTTTCAACAAAAAAATATCACCAAGCTAAAAAAAAAATTCACTCTGCTCATCTAAATTCCTGGTCTAGCCATACCCAAAATCTATAACTCAAAACCTCAATGTTGGTCAATTCAATTCATTCAAACGTGGAAACAAATCGTGCTTCAGATTGTTACTTTCCACAATTTTCAGAATTCAAAATATGTATCGTATTTCTTTTGCTCTAACTAATGTACAGAATATATTCATATGAATTTTGTTAGGTTCAGGTTCATCCATGTTTTCGTTTCAAATTCACGATGTTGTCTCTTCAACAACTTTCAATCAACCCACTCGTTTCATGATGATAAAGTGTTTTCATTATTTTTTGAAAATTATTTGAATTCCTATTTCCTTATATTTTGCAAAAAATTATAAAAATTTGAAATTTTTTCTATATTTTATGCTACATTGATTTGAAATTTTAAATTTTAAATTTTACCTCCTAAATTCTGATACAGGTTCCTAACTATAATCCATTCTTACAAAGTACAAATATTTTGGATTGTTCGATTAATCTGTAATATTCAAATCATCATTAATCGTTTGATATCTAATCTTTATCTTAAAATCAGAGTTGTACAATAATTTCGACCAAAATTAAATTTCACAATACGGTAAGCTATAAAACATCTCTTAAAATTAATACAGGAAATTATTTAATGAATTTTCATATATTACGCTAATTAAAAATTATATATTGTAGTTTTGATATACTGATTATGTCATGTACATTTTTTCTAATGAATAATTTGAAAATCTTATTATTCAATATTTTTGAATACCACCAAATTAATATGAATTCCAATTATCGTTGTATTTTCTGTTTTTCCTGGTAAATATGTATTTAATCTCCAATTGAATTGGATTTGACAACGAATTCATCATCACCGAGGCAAACCTTATCGAATGAGATCATTCCTTGCACAAAATCCTATAAATATAGACATCATGAGCAAATGATAGTGAAATCTGTTTGGAGAAAAAATTCTGAAGGATAATAAGATCAGAAAAAACTATTGAAATATTTTGTTAACAAAAACAGTCTCGAAGCCGATAGTACAGACAACATAATATATTGAGGATTTCTAAATCGAATGATCTATCTTATCTTCCTACATTTACCAGTTATGAATGTGTCAGTCTCGGCTAAAACTCAATCTTTCCGTTATCCATATAAAAATAATAATAATAATAAAATGCCTTTATTGAAGAAAAGAAAAATACATATCAAGAAGCGAAGTTTAGCATAGCTACTCTTACTTAACCTCTATAAAAAAAAATACAAAAATTTGTAATAACAAAACAAATACAATTCTAGAGAAATATTACGAGTACTTTCCATAATTAACCCAAATATTCCAAGATTTCCTTCCAAAACTAAAAGAGCAATACGATGCCATATCTCTGCCAAAATCCACACATAAAAATCATCCACGCTTAATCCAAAATATACAACAATACCTCACGTATAAAGGCAGAAAGTTATGGAATCCATCCCAAAGCTATTCGCAACCGACATACCAACTTCACAAATAGATACCGACACTAAAATTAACGACCCGCATATTTCCAAAAAACGCAGTCCATTACTTTAACGATCCCCATCGAAAACTCCAGAGACTTCAACAATATCACTCCACAGATTAAATATCTCTGTTTCGTTCACAGCCGCCCTGGATAGCCTATATGCACTATTACAGCAACTCATGTGCCGTAAAGTCTAAATAATCTAGGAGCAGTTGTGGAGGTATTCAGTGATAACAGGTGTGGTGAGCTTTATTCCCGAATGATACTAAAACTAAACTCGAACTTTACGTCGAGCAGGGAGTGTCACCATATGGTGGGGTTTCACATCATTGAATATTGCAGTTGGTCCAGCCGAAGCCTGGATAAAAGCTGGTGGAGCCGGTTAAGTAACAGCTTCGTAACTCCTGACGTACAGTAAAAATGAATAATACATTGTTAAAGTTGAAACTGTCTTCTTTCGTATGCAGGATGGCCAGGACTAATCGGGAAAACTACTGTTTAGTACTGTTGTTGTCTATTAAGGGATTATAAGTTTGTTGCATTTGATAACTTGCCTAATTTGGAAATGAAGAATCAAAGGCACTACTAAACTGACTAAATTCTAGTGGTTTACTATCATATCAGAATTTTTCTGACAATCGACTAGTTTTCATTTTTTTGTCAAGGATCAATTCTAAAAATTTAAGTAAAATGAAACAAAAATGTGGAAAAATCATTGAAATATCTCTAGAAATAAAAAAAGTTATTGGACTTTGAAGTTGCGCTTGGAAGAATAATTTTATAGTACGTGTAAGTGTCGTGACGGCACACACTAGACGACTGGTATTCGCAGAGTGCTTACGAATTCATTGGTGTACAATCACTTGTGCCGTTCGTGTCGTGTTTTGTTCACTACACGATGGCTGAAATAACTTTTTATATACATACATATAAATTACTTTTTTCTACATTCATGCAAAAAGCAAAATTTTATTGGACTATATTTAGTGGAAAAAGGAGTTCTTTATTGCACTAGTGCAATAAAGTTTTTATTGCACTCATCTGTCATTCTACTTCAACGTGCTGTCATCATGACAAACATAAACGTTCAAACCCACTACATATTTATCAGATATGCTGTGAGATTGGCAATACGTTTCAAACAGTTACATATTTTATATTATTTTTTTATCAATGTAAGCAGCCAGAGATAAACAAACAATGGCTTCCCGAGTATAACTCCTTAATCGAAACTGATCCGATTTGTAACCGTCTACCTCCATAGAGCAAACTGTCTGTACTATGACCACACCTCATGATACATATTGTACATTTTTTGCTTTTTGCATGAACGTAGAAAAAATGTTGTATGCAACTCGTGCAAAAATTGTTTATTGCACTCGACGTGTTGTCCAACTCGGCCTAACGGCCTCGTCGGACAATTTCCGTCAGGTGCAATAAACATTCACTTTTTGCACATTTTGCATAAATAACTATTATGGTGTAGCGATCACAGGCAAGAGCCTTGACGTCACAGACAAAAGCATTCCGCGCTAAAATACGTAAATTTAAATGATCTATTTCTCAGTCATTTTTGATGGATTTTCAAAATTTTTTCACTGATTTATCAGTTTTGCTCTATATTTTAATTCAATCGTGTCAAATATAGTATTATCAACATCAATAAACTAGTCCATTACCTAAATTTCATGAATAAGAAACTGCAACATCCAGAAAGAGCTGTTTTAATTTTAAATTCTTTTTGGTGGAATAAAGATAGTATAGCAAGGCGTAAATGATTGATTGATTTTTGTTACTCGAATATTGTAGTCCTTTTTGCAAGTTTATTGAATTTAACAACAAACCAGCTGTTCGAGGAGATCCATCAGTACGGTGACGAAGTTTAAGATGAGCAACACTTGAAGGAAAACAACAAACAAACGGAGTCCACAACAGAAGCCAGCCGTCCATTTGTGGTTTCCGCAGGAAGACCTAATGTTTTTGGGCAACAACCAACATAACGACGTGGGAAGCTAAAGCTACCTGCGTGAAATCCAAAGTCCTGGTAATGATATGTGTGAGAAGGTCATCGAGGGTATTATTGTAATGCAAGAAAAAAGAATATTGGACATGCCCTCAGGAGAAGTGCTAACCGTAGACACGTGTTTCGGGCTTTCGGTCCTTTTCCTTTTTCCATTGGAGCAAAG
Organism: Harmonia axyridis; assembly: GCF_914767665.1. Lineage (NCBI taxonomy): Eukaryota > Metazoa > Arthropoda > Insecta > Coleoptera > Coccinellidae > Harmonia > Harmonia axyridis. The sequence goes on from NC_059501.1 coordinate 82,762,641, forward strand.
TTAACCCATAACTGGTGATACGGAGTCTATCAGACTCCGCATCATATGATAAGCCTTTATTTTCCAACAGGTGAAATTACACCATCACAGGAAAATAGAACTCAAAAATACCATCAAAATATCGAGAAGACATTACCAAAAACAACATGAGAAAAAAAACCTTGTCCTAAAAAAACCTGATAGTAAACGTCAAGACAGGTTACGGCAATTTTTTGATATCAGGATATTGCTTGAAGTCAGCTGTAAAATTTTCTTATTCTGGTACGAAACAGTTATTAATTTTCTCAGGCCATAAAAGCCTCACTTCAGCTGTATATTTACTACACAGTTTCTGTTTCAATCTACCAGACCACGAGTATAACTTCGATATCTGCGGTATTCGCAAGATTAGAGTATTTATGGCAAAGATTAATCTGAAGGAACAGTACTCAGATCAATAACGTTTGCCTTTTCCATTATGATAAATCGTCTAGAGGAACATAAAACGAATTTATGACGTCCATAACCGATATAGCGGATATAACAGGAAAATTTCCGACATTTTCCAGGCACTAAAGATGTTGAAGATCGTTCACCATCAGAATAATTCAACAGTTTCACGTCAGGTGCTAGATATTACACTTAATTGATGGTAATGGCGCCTTGCAATCCTTCAAATTGATTTTAAGGATTAGGATTTGATGGAAAATTATCGAGTCACCGAAGGCATATTGATCAGAATTTAATAGAACCTGATTATCACAAGTTTGAAGAAAAGTACTGATATAGGAAGAGAAATTTAGGTATTCATGTTAGCCCTTGAAACATGCTTGTCTTACAATTCTCCACTGTATTCTACAAAGAAAAATATTTGTAAGTAAACATATTAGGCCAATTGAAAAGTGTCCTGTCTGATGCACAGATGGCGGTGCAAGTATTAAATCCATATGATTTTTAGTTAGTACCAACCTTCAAACGATACGTGTCAAAATTTGACAGCATTCCAACCATTAGTTTGTGAGATATTGCGTTGTGTGTAGCTACTTTTGTTATTTGAAGAAAGATGAAAAAAAGAATTTAATGTGTTGATAAAATATTACTTTTTGAAGGAAAAAATAGAATTGAAGCAAAACCTTGACTTTATGGAAAGTTTCCGAGGTCTGCACCAGAAAAAACAACCATCATTGATTGGTAAGCTAAGTTTAAACGTGGTGAAATGAGCACCGAAGACGGCGAACGCAGTGGACGCTCAAAAGAGACTGTCACGAAAACACAAAAAAAATTCACAAAATAATTTTAAATGAAGTTGATCGAGATAGCAGACATTGTTAGATGTCATCTGAACGTGTACATTATATCCTTTACGAATATTTGTACATGAGAAAGCTGTGTGCCGCGTGAGCTCACAATCGATCAGAACAACGTGCTAATGATTCTGAGCAGAGTTTGAAGCTGTTTAAGTTCAATGAACCTAAATTTTTGAATCAATATCTGACAATAGATGAAACATGGCTCAATAATTTTTCTCCGGAGTGCCATCGACAGTAGCTGAGTGGACTGCACACGATGAACCGAATCCAAAGCAAAGAAAATCACAGTAGTTAGCTGACAAGGTTATGGCATTAGTATTCTGAGATGCGAAGGGTATAATATTTATTGATTACCTCCAAAAGGGCCAAACTATCAACAGCGATTATTATATAGCGTTATTGGACCGTTTGAAGAATGAATTCGTTAAAAAACGGCCCCATTTGAAGAAAAAAAAGGTGCTGTTTCATCAAGACAATGAGCCATGTCACAAATGAAAACAATGGCAAAATTGCATGAATCGGACTTCGAATTGCTTCTGTATCCACCGTATCTGAACCCCAGCGACTTTTTTCTGTGCTCAGACCTCAAAAAAATGTTTGCTGGAAAAAAATTTAGCGCCAATGAAGAAGTAATCGCCGAAACTGAGGCCTATTTTGAAGCGAAAGACAAATCGTACTACGAAAATGGTATCAAAAAGTTGGAAGATCACTATAATCGCTAAATCGCCCTCGAAGGCAACTTTGTTGAATAATAAAATCGAATTTTGCCAAAAAAATGTGTTTTACTATAGTACACCGGGAACTTCTCAATTGGCCTTTTATAGTCCAAAAAATTTTCAAAAATCACCTCCTGAAATTGTATAACTCCAAACCCCAATTTTGAAAATCATTTGGTTCTTTTTCATAATTACACTATCCTAATATTGTAGAGATATCCATAAAAGGCCTAAGACAATTTTTATTTTTAACACTATAATTTCAACATATCCATGTGGTATAGTATTCATACTCATCACAATTTTTTTTATTTCTTGCCCTTCTGACTCCAGCAGCTGTTAATATTTCATTTTGATTTATTTATTTTAAAGTAAATAGGATCAAAGTATTATTTATTTAATAAGTGTAAGTAAATAGGTAAAAGTAAATAAGAGATCATAAACAATCAAACGTTGAGAGGAAACAAGTGATCTGAAGATGAAGATAAATCAACTCTGAAATCCGGAAATTATCTCAAATTCATCCAATTTCACATTTGTTATAGATAAAAGGAAAATCCCATATCCTGAACATCAACAGCTGTGATAGGTTGTATAACATCGGTTTATCTATTTAGTTATCAATAAAAAACCCTTAGAACTTATCGATACGAAATTACTTAGAAAGTAAAGATTTCAAGATTTATTATCACAATTCAATAATTTGGGATTATGAAACAATGGATTTTTCGGAAATTCAGAGATATCGCAGATAATTTTTTCGCATAACCTGAATAAATGCGATTTGATTTCATTGGTTTAACGATGAGGTGATTTCAAGTAGCTTTATATCTAGATGAAATTTGGTATCTCTAATCGCAACATCCTGTATTGAGAGACAACAAGTTCTTTCTCCAATAAACAATCTGGGAAATTTAGAACGCATGATGTAAATGTTGTTTTGAGGGAAGCAGAAATGAAACAGTAAACATTTCATGGATTTTGCCAAGAAAATTGAAATCGATATTTCAGAATTTGGAACGTCAGAATCGAAAAAATTGAACAATTTGTCTAATGAAGTCAAACTATAATTTGACGAAACAATTGTTGTATAATCAATAAATATAAACGTAAACAAAGTGTTTTACTGTTTAATCATATTTAGATCAATTTCCATCAATTTCTCAATAAACAAGATAAATTATGATTCAAAGATAATAAAGAAAGCACGCACTTACGATGACTCCTCAAATTCAATAAAATAGTTTACAGCTTCGGGAACTAATATAAATATGAAATATGAATTTTCCATACCAACTGATGGACCTCAGGAAAAATTAGGTTTCTATATGTTTATTCAGTGAAAAAACATTTCTCATAAGTTCTTTGCTGATACATGAATAAGCATCTATAAACAAAACACCACTGTGCTAAATTACCAAGCCTAAAACACAGCCATATCTCCCAAATCACTCAACCTGAGAGGTCAAAAACATCAAGCAAAAATATTGCAGTTATAAATACGACATCTTACCATTCAATACTGTTTAATGTTAGGAAACGAAAGATAAGAAAAGCTTAATGAAATGGAGATATAAAATATTAATGATTCACGTTCCTGAAAAGAAAAACTTCCTAGCAAACTCCGCAAATAAAACAAAAAACGAATCAAATCCGCATCAGATAATTTCAAGAACATATTTGGCGAAAATAGTATCATTGGAATCGAAGGCATAAACCTCCTTAATCCTCATGATACTGATCTCTGGAAAGATACACCGATAAAAAAATTTCAACACCGGTCCGCAAGTTCAAACAAATGAATTTATCGAAACAATGTTATTTATGGAATTCAATTATTGGATAGAACCTTTTGTGATCTGTTGGCGTGTAAAATATGCATTGTGAAGTGAGATCAATCTTTCCATTCGATAAGATTGTTCGAAAGAGATAAATCTCAGATAATAATGAGACATATTTGATGCACGTATCGTCAGTTTTGAAAGGTAGCGCTGTCTACCTCACATTTATTGCCCTCAGCTGAGGTAAGTCCAATTTTCTCAATTTTCTTTCAATTTTCCAAATAATTGTTCGAATCTTGAAAACCAGCGATCAATTTTATGTATTCACCCTAGTCGAACCCATTTTATGTTTTACAACTTCTTTCCCTACTTCATTTTTGACGTAATAAAAAGTGTGCAAGCCTTAATTTGATTTTTTTCAGATCTGAAATGGGGTTGTTCACAATACTCATTATTTTTGTAATTTTACTACTTTCCCTTCTTTATTTGAAAGACAAGGATAAACGTAAACGTGCAGCAGATGCTGTGGATCGATTTGGCGGGGCACCATGGTATCCGATTATAGGGACAACATTCAACCAACTCACGACACCAAGAGAAGGTAGGTGGATTTCATACTCAGTTCGATGATTCTACACATTCAAAAACTAGCAAATAAAACATTAATAGTATATTGAGCATCAAGGACGGTAATCACGATTTAACGATTGGATAAAATTGATTGAGCTAGGTAATTCTTGATATTCGTATTGCTAAGGACATATGTTGGCAAGGCAGAAGGTCTTGTTTATAGATGGCAAGATGAAGATGGTCGTTAAATTTTTTTTTCTGGAATCATTCATGAATACCTACAAAATACGCTAATCCAGTATTCCGAATCGTCGCTAAGCAACGAACTTTCCCAGACAGTTTTCGGTCCGAAAGAATTAGTCTTTCAGTCCAGGCCATCAAATTTTGTCCCTACTTTATGAAGATAAGATAGACATAGAATAGTTGGTAAATTCACGTTTGAAACCAATTAATTTCAAGAACATATATTTATTGAATAGGTTTACATATACATATAAGTTGTAGTCAAAAGAAATTCATTAATTTTATATGAAAAAACAAGGCTTTAATTACCATAGATAGACAGATCAGATTGAAGTCAAATTTAAACCGTTTTGTTCGATAACTTGTTGCCATGTTGATGGTTATATCATTATGCCTCTGTCATAGAAGTCCTCGTCTCTATTTTCAAAAATTTAGACAGTCAATGTTCACAAGCCTCTGTTGAAGCGAGTTTTTCACCATAAAATTGTTCGCGATGGACAGGAACAGATGGTAATCACATGTTGCCAGGTCTGGACTATAAGGTGGTTGCAACCTAGTTTCCGGAGCTGCTGGCTAGTCACTATCGATGTGTGTCGCCTGGCTTTGTGAAAATTGTTAACAGTACAGTTCCGAGTTAAAATTTGTCTCACAGAGGAGCAGCTAATAGTAGATAATTCACTACAAATCCCACCAAACATGCAGCAATACCTTCCTGGTCATCAATTATTGCTTGGCCACCGTTTCCTCCGACTCACCGTGTTTCGATCACGACCGTTTTGACTTGACGTTGTCGTTAGTGAATCACTTTTCATTGCCAGTCACCAACCGCTTCAAGCTTTAGCTTTTGGGCATTTGAAACAGTGCGTACATAACGTTCGGACTCGTTAATGTCCATGATTTCATCGATATTTTCGACAATTGACCTTCCAGTGCGTGGTGCATGTTCGACATCGGAATTATCGGAACGGAATCGAATGATCCAAAATTACTTTTAATTGGATGTTAAAATATAACGTATATTGTGTTTACTAGTGTCCTTCTTTTACGCACGCTCAAACCAACCTTAGTTAACTTATCACGAAACTCTCACCAAATTTTTTGTAGTACGAAATCTATAAACACTGTGAAATAGTGTTTGAGGGTGTTTTTCAGAGATCACAAAAAAATTCGTGTAGCGTTTTCAAAAACACAAATATTCCAAATCATTTTTTTTAAATAAAATCTTGTCACTGTCTCCTTCAATACTGAAATATCTAATCGTATTCGGGAATTTGAAACAAAGACAAAAACAATTCAGAGTGCTTATGAAGTGGTTGTTGAACTCTTTAATCTGAATATCAAATATCAATCAACGCAGTGGCGGGTAACAGTTCTTCTGAATTGTTAAATGAAAAGTTCTTTCATGTTTAAATTTTTGTAGTCATCGCATGAAGTTTATTTTCGATGAAGCTTCTCCATTATTGATAACATTTTCAGAAACTACACTTCTTAAGATAAGAGGAAATCAACCATTTTTTTTTCGAACCAATATACAATTAATTTATGTGGCCCTTTCACTGATTGATTCTTCACCTAAAAACTTTTATCACTTAATGACTCCCCTCTCGTATTTCAACATATTTTTTCTTACAGAACTGTATCAGTCAATCTACGATCGTACAGAGAAATTCGGCCCTATTTTCAGATCTTGGGTAGGATTTATACCTCAGATTCATTTGACAAGAGCCAGGCATGCTGAAGTAAGTATACATCGGTTTTGATTATATTAGGAGGTGTCTGAAGACTCATCTACAATATAACTCAAGTGTTTTCAAATAAATGAAATAAGAAAATAGTTTTTCGGCGTGCAGATAAATTTTCAATTCTGTGCGCCGAAAAGTATTTTCTTATATTTATCTCACATACATCACAATCCCTTTCGTATAAATGAAATAGTTCTGAGAAATATTTGATAGAGGACATTTAGAGTCTTGAGATTTTTACCACTGAGAGAACCTTGCATTTCATTGGTAAATATTTGAAATGATATATACGTCTTTTCATTATTCAGATCATTTTGAGGAGCAGTGTCAACATTACCAAAGGAATGAACTATACATTCGTCAAGCATTGGTTAGGTGATGGATTGATCACTGGAACAGGTAAGGATCACATACAGGGTATCAGATCCGAAAAGGAAAAACGATTTGCTCATTAATATCTAAGTATATACCTTCAATACATATGAAATAATCAAAATTTTATGATGGCTATCTCACTTGAAGTCTAACCATTATTTTACAAGAGATGGCGCATCACGCTACATATTTCTGATACTGCAGTTCATCTCAAGAGGTTCACTATCTATGCTTAGCGTAAAATTCTTTGTAACAGCCTTCAAGCCAAGAATTGTGAATTCTTGAAATGTATATTATTTTCAATATCTTTATTACTTTTGAAAACTGATGAAACCCTATATAATCAAATTGTTTTTCAGGGTCATATTGGCAAAGGCATCGTAAACTTATAACCCCAACGTTCCACTTCAAAATCTTAGACTCCTTCCAAGAAGTATTCTCAGAGAAGGCTCATCTCTTATTGGATGAGCTGAAACCACTAGCTGATGGAAAATTCTTCGATATAAGTACATTGGTCACACATTGTGCTCTAGATATCATCTGTGGTGAGTGATACCCTATTCCTTATTATATGTGTATCCACTCCTTTAGGAAATTTTAGTGAATTTGTAGGTCAAATAATTGGCCAGAAGATAAACTGATCTGATAATAATTTTGCTATTGGTGATTAAATCATTATAATCAACCCGCGATACCTAATATTTTCTTGTTGAAAAAAATTCATTTACCTTTCCTAAATAATATTTCAACTACATATACTATTATCATTGCGATATACTGGGTGCTTCGCCACGATGGCCTATTAGATGATTTTCGATTCTGCACAAACTCATTATTAGTTTTCCATAAACGTCCAATAGGCCATTGCGGTGAATCACCCTGTATAACCAAAAATTTATTTTCCATCGCTGAAATAGACAAAAATAAAAAAATTTTGGTTTATCAATTGAGAATCTACTATCCGTTTTGAAATATTATTGAGAGTATAGATAACAGAATCAATTCTTCGGTATCACTCAAGATATTGTCTTGGAAGACAAAAAAAAGAAGGTGGCCTGGATTTCACCTAACTTATTTTCTTTCACATGAAGTGTTGGCGATACATACTTCAAATGCTGTAGATATTAGCTAGGAGTTTTGTCTCTTTCAATAAAAAGTTATCATTTATAAAGTAGGTACAGAATGCTGACCAAAATTCGATATGAAAGTCTCACTAAGATAAACGCTTTATAGCGTCTATTTTATGATTTGATTCCTAATATGGGTTTTAAGGTTTGTCCCATCAAACAAAATTCAAGCCAAACGCTTGAATATTCCGGAAAAGGAGACACAAATTCAAGCAAACAATCTGCCACGTCATCTTCTTATAATCATCGTTTACTCTGCTCCTCTGCATCCCTGAACGATCCCACCCTCCTTGCGACCGAAGACGACAAAGCTACTGTTTGTTCAAACCCCCACACACCCTCTCCCAACCCCTTACTACACCCTCCTCTCAAACGGGTGGTACAATTCGACAAAATTGACGTAACACGCTGAGCCGAATTTCCATAATTCTTTTCACTTCAATTTCACAAGCGGAATGTCTGCAATAATGCCTGGCCCAGTTGCCGGAATCCGCTGTGCCACGTGATGCGGTTAGACCCTCCTTATACAGATCGTAAATCGTGGAATTTACCCCCTAGACGCCGCCACGGGTCCGGGATCTTAGAGCGGTCCGGAACTTGAATTTAATGTCGAAAATAAAACGGCTCTGTAAAAATCCGGCGATTGTATCGCTGGGATATATAATCGGGTATCTTGAGGTTATTTGTGGGGTGTTTGTCTGGGTGCGCGAGATTGGTTTTGGGGTTGGTCGTATCTGAAAGGATTCGTGGCAGTTTTGGGCCATTTTAGAGAATATGTCTTGAAAGCGTTTGAAAGTGGGAGAACATTCTGTTATTTGACTGTATCTCGTAGTTACAACCTATGGTCTTGATATTTAGATTGACTAGTGAAATGCCAAAGTACAACGTTAGTTTTTTTCTTTGTTAAAGCATGGAACCTTATGGAAGATAGAACAGCGTGAGTCCCTAACTCATTAAACCCAACCTTATGTTTGGAATATCTTCTTCTTTCTTTTTCAGTCCTCTTTCATCCAGTGTCAGATATAGGCCCTTTTCCAGTTTTTTCCATGGTTCTCTGTCTTTTGCTGTTCTCATTCATCCTTTTCTCGGTCATCCTCCACTTCTTTTGTATCTCGAAGTCTCCAAAACGTCACTTTATGTGAACAACTCTCCACATTCTGCCTTGCAACATGTGCCACCCACTGCCACTGACACATGTTTCACTATTCTACTCATGATGGCAGGTGCCCTGGTCTTTTTTTGTATTTCGGTGTTCGGAATTCTGTCCCTTAAGCTTAAATCCAGCATAATCCTTTCCATGGCCCATTGAGTTACTCTCAGTTGTTCTGCCACTTTTTTCGTTATTGCCAAAGTTTCTAGACCATAAGTTGCCACTGGTGATATACAGCTGTCGTAGGTTTTGCGTTTTAGGTAGAGGAATAGTTTTGCCCTTAAATATCCCTGGAGTATACGCGTCAAATATTCCTTTCCCCTAGGAATTCACGGCTTGACTTGATATTCAAGATCTTTGACTCAATATTCGAGCTATTTGAGTTTGGCTTGACTTGAAGTTAACTCAAGTTCAAGTCGAGTGCTAGTTGTTCAAGGTAAAGTCAAGTACTTACTTCTCATTGAAAAACTACTACTTGACTTGAACTGGAAATGAATTCAAGTCAAGCTGCTTGAATATCAAGTCGAGTAGCTTAAATATCAAGTCAAGCCATGAATCCCCAGTTTCACACTATGTGAAAGTATTTAAATGGCGTAAATTGTGATTGCCTGTTAACTTTGTAGTCATTTAGAAAGGAAACATTAGCTGAACGGGCCTTTTGGGTGAGAATTGAGTAGAACAGTGCACAGTCACCGAAAAATTCGATTTGGTGTACAAGCTCTAGACGCTTGTACCTGGTGGAAGATTTGTTATAGTCGAGAGATTCTCTGACTATTCAGTTAAGGTGTTTTTTGCTTTCCTGAGAAAGTTTAAGAGCAATTTCAAGAAGAACAGGTTTGCCTCAAGATAAAGTTGGGCATTGCGAACAAACCAGAACAATGAAATTCTCCACAAAATCGTTTTGAGCGATGGTAAGTTGAAATTATATGAGATAGCAGTGGTCTTGATGATATAAAAAGCCTTGATATGCACTATTTTGCATAAACATTCTTTCGTGAGAAAGCTTAGCTCTGAATTGATGACGAGCTTGCTCACTGCTGATCAAAAGCAACTACACATTTTCTTTTCCAAACGCTGTTTAGATCAATATGTGACAGTAGATGAAACATGAATGGATCACTACACTTTTGATTCAAACAGAGCGTCAACTGAGTGGAAAACAGTCGGTGAAAGCCGTCCACAGCGACTAAAATCTCAAACATCAACTGATGGCGAGGCTAGGCTACATTATTCTGGGACATGTATTATATTGTTCATTGAATATTACATTAAGTGCTTGGATCGTATGAGAGCAGAAATTAGGGAAAACGGCCTTCAATGCAAAACACGAAAATTCTCTTCCACCAATGCTTCTTGATGAACACCATGGCCAAATTGAACTAATTGCACTTCCAACTATTCGACCATCAAGATCATCCTCCAGATCTGACCCCCAGTGAGTATAAGAAATGCTCCAGGGAAAAGCATTAAGCGCTAATGGAGGTAAGGATGAATCGTTCTACAGTAAAGTCATTGTAAAATTAGAGGAGTGTTGGAGTTCATCGACCAATTACTCATGAAAAAGACCTTGACAGATATAGTGCAATATTCGGGAAAAAATGTGTTTTTACTGGTTATGCAGCGGATTTTTTGAGTGAAGTGCTGAGACGCGAGTCAAATACAACATTTGAAACTGCAGTTTTACCTGTTAACCAAAAATTATTGGCAGCATTTGTTCTTCAACCTTTTTTTTCAATTCATTATCGAATCCAATTGAATTAGGCTCTCTGCTATTTCCAGTCCAATATAAATCATCTTGAATATTTCCACTACCCTAATCACCATTTTCAAAACACCCCCCTCTACCCCCATAATGAAACAAGCCACAACCCTCTCCAAAAGCAATCCACTTTGTACATCAACGACTAAATGAAAACATCATGTACAATTCCAACTCCGGTCCGTTGAAAATCCCTTTGTCTTCGAAAAACTACACGTTTCAGTCCCTCCTCAATCCGCTGCAAAACAAACGAGAACCCCACAGAATGAGGAAGATGGGATAACCTCGTTCCTTCTTCGCCGCTTTACACATCAATGACACGAATTTCCTGCAGGCTAATCCTCCGCTTGCTTTTCTATTTGTAGAGAGCTGCATTACCGACCACGCCATTTTTCCCCCATTGTGGCACCGGCTCAAACTGTCGAACTGCCGGCTAAGGCACGGCACTCTCTGTCAGTGTTGCGCCCTCAAGATCCACTTCAAGGCTGGATAAACTGCTTTTTTACTTCAGTCGAGAAGGGAGGAGGCCACGTCGTGTGTGTTCAACGTGAATCTGTGTTGGGTGAAATTTTTGACAAGTCGAGGAATCCACTGACGTTGGGATTTGTAGGGTTGGATGTGAAGTTGCGAGATTTAGGGATGAATGGCGACCCTAATAAAATGTTTTTATGCTTTTTAGTTCATAGCTACTGACAAGGATATACATTGAACACAATAATTACAGGAATATAATCCATAACAACAATTTTCCAAATACATATGTATGCTGGTTGGGTGACTGATCATCGCATTAACACTGACGGAATCAATAGTGTGACAACTCAGTGGTCCCTACTGAAGGGTGATTTTTTTTAGAGCTATAGAACTTTAAATTGCAATAAAACAACGATGGCTTATTCGATTGCCATTAATTTTATTTATCCGCAAGATAATCTTATGTCATTACATTTTAAATATGATTTCTGGCATAGGACCGCCACGGCTGGCTTGGATGTAGTCCAATCTGGACGTCCAATTCTCAATGACTTTTTCCAACATTTGTGGCCGTATGTCGGCAATAAGACGGCGAATGTTGGCTTCCAAATGGTCAGGAGTTTGTGGCTTATCCGCATAGACCAATGACTTTACATATCCCCACAGAAAGTAGTCTAACGGTGTTTAATCACAAGATCTTGGAGGCTTATTCACAGGTCCAAAACGTGAAATAAGGCGGTCCCAAACGTGTCTTTCAATAAATCGATTGTGGCACGAGCTGTGTGATATGTTGCGCCGTCTTGTTGAAACCACTGCTCCTGGACATCATGGTTGTTCAATTCAGGAATGAAAAAGCTAGTAATCATGGCTCTATACCGATCGCCATTGACTGTAACGTTCTGGCCATCATCGTTTTTGAAGAAGTACGGACCAATGATTCCACCAGCCCATAAAGCGCACCAAACAGTCAGTTTTTCTGGATGTAATGTTGTTTCGACATACACTTGAGCTTCACTCCAAATGCGGCAGTTTTGTTTGTTGACGTAGCCATTCAACCAGAAGTGCGCTTCATCGCTAATGGACGTACTGCGCGATAGGTATTCCGCACAGAACCATTATGTTCGAGATAAAATTGCACTATTTGCAAGCGTTGTTCAGGCGTGAGTCTATTCATGATAAATTGCCAAACCAAACTGAGAATAAATCACCTGACAGCTGTTGAATCGGTCTCCATCTTGAACAGTAATGCCAACTTAAAGTTATATACCTCGAAAAAAACACCCTATATATACACCTACCATCCCCAGAGCGTGAATTTTTCACAGTTGGATATATCTTCCATGCGGTTCCGTTCTTCCTAGAATTACCATTGTGCGGCGCCATCTTTCGAGCAAGTGAAGAGTCACCACAGGAAAAACGTGAACTCGGGAACATTGAAACGCTCTTCAATTCTTGCGTCAATTTTTCCTGTTGAAAAAATAGAACTGTATTTAGGTAAGAACTCATGAATGAACTAGTGGTTGGATTTTCGAGACTGAAAATGAGAGGAAATTTGGAAGTGCTCTTATTTACGTCCACATAGAAATTCAACTAGGTTCTTACCAAAGTACGAAGTGTCTCAAAAAAAAAGTTTGTCGAAAAAATGTTCAATATGTCCAAATGTCTAACCTTGCCTTCAAATCATATCACCCCACACTATATTTCCTCATGAAAGTTTGGCAAGTATAGAAGAATAAAATATCCTTCGATTAATTATGGCATATCAATCAATCAATCATTTATTTAACAAAGCATCACAGAACAGAAGGCAATACTTAATAGTCAAGTTTACATGTTAAAATTACAGTGATAAAAAAGTCAATAATAAATAGTCAATCTTACATATTAAAAGATAAATCCATAAATCCAGCTAGGTCATGTAATATGTTGATTCTACCGAAACATCAGATATCCTATCATATTAAATTTCAAATATTTTTTTCAGAGACTGCTATGGGAGTAGAAATAAACGCAATGAAATGTACAGATTCTGAATATGTCCAAGCTATATATAGGTAAGCTTTTCTAATTCGTTCAACATATACCTATGTATTAAGTATTTTATTGACCAGTGGCGTAATTATGTTCATTCAAAATGGGGATATCATGAGAGAATTGAAAATGAGGACCACATGGTGATTCGGTTTGGCCTTTTTGAGAATCATCTGTGAATTTTTTGAGTGTTAATTGAGATAGTTTTGCCTACTGATGACCTCAAAGATTTGAAAATGTTGCGAAACATTTATCAATTAGTCAAAGAAAGTTTAAGCAGGTAGCAGGTGGCAAAGGTGCATGATATTGAAAATATCAATCAAAAAACTGAAACATGTACAACACTTCACTCAATAAGTCTTGGCAAGAATCAATAAAAACTTATTTTTCCTCAAAATTCATGATTGGAATATCCCCATGATTTTTGTGCATGGAATTATTGTAGTGAACCCATTTTTCGTCTCCAGTCCCTATGCGATGCAAAAATTTCTTCCGTCTTTGCCTTGCAAGCAGCTGTCCACAAGCAAACAGACGCCGTTCAACATTTCTTGGCTTCATCTCGTACAGCACCCAATTTCCTCATTTCTGAATCTTTCCCATGACTTTCAGGCATTCTGAAATGGCTTGTTGCATCACTCCCAATAATCCTGCCAATTCTTGTTGCGTTTGACACGAGTCCTGATCAAGCAATGCCTTCAATTCTGTATCTTATTTCTTCCACCGCCATGCTGGTCTTCGACGTCAAAATTACTGTTCTTGAAGCGTTGATACTTCTCCCGGCACGCTTTTTCAGCAATAGCGGCCTCACCATAGGTATTTTAGAGCATTCGATGAGATTTTTCACATCAAGGTAGAAAATTAAAACCTCCCGCAAATGACGAGAATTTATATAGTTAGCTGACATGTTCAATCGAGTATAACTTTGATTCAGACACAAATCGACTAATATTTCGATAGCGCTCTATTTACAAAAACCTAATGTTATAGTATAGCTTTTCATCAATATTTCAGGCTCTGAAAACTCTGACGTAATTTAGTCTCAGTTGTATGCACCTTCAACACCCGCTACCTGGAAAATCCAAAGCCAGGATGATCTAAATGCTGCACTTACGACAGCCAAAATTATTAATATGGGGTATAATTCAAACATTGCACATTCATTAAAAAACCTTTTACTGTCTAAGGAATCATCTGGACGAAATTCTATGTTATTCAATACTTTTATAGAACATAACTTAAATTTTTCCGGATAATGATTAAATTTATGAGCACTCTGCCAGGCATGTAACTAAATATTCTCTTCCATCCCAGAATCCTTGAAATATTCATCTATAGATGGTTCCGACCTTGGCTTCACTCCGATTTCATCTTCGCGTTAACGTCAAAAGGCAGGGAACAGAAGAAAGTCCTCGAAATTCTACACGGCTTCTCCAACAAAGTGAGTACAATATCGAGCATTACACATTTTAGATGTTTATGAGATAGAAGTCGTTTGGGAAACGACTGAAAGTTTGGAAGTTCCGCTATAAATCGGATAGGTGTATATATATCGGGTGTCCCAAGGTGAGTGGCCTATTAGATTATTATGGAAACTATTGATGGTAAAGATTTCAAATTTTGTGGATAGATATTTGGCCATGTAAGGTACATTTTTAAAATAATTTCACATTTCCAGTGTTGCCGGATGTATGACAATTCGGCAACAACTTTGTTATTTTGAATAGGACATCCGGTATTTCTATTTTTTTTATGATACTCCATAAAATATTGAATCTATTCATTCCTACTTGTCCATCCCTATCTTCAACGGTTTTTGAGTTATTAATTATTTTTCGAAATTTTTGATCAAATTGGCGTATTACGAAAATGACTCTAGTTCGTTCAATATTTGAGATTTAAGTCAGAAATTTTGCAAGTCGTTAGATATTGATCTGATCTGTGTCACTGCTCTTGAATTATGGTTGTAAATAATACAGGACGGACCAAAAAAAATCATCATTTGCCAAGTTGAATCCAGGTGAGATAGGTATAGGGACGTGAATAGAAAAATTGTAGAGTGTGTTGTACTGATTCCAAAATTTGAAAAATATACTAGGTGTCTAATTTGAAAAAATAGACTTTTTCACAATTTTGTAACTTGGCAAATGATGAATTTTTTTGGTCCGTCCCGTATTATTGACAACCATAACTCAAGAGCAGTGACACAGATCAGATCAATATCTAACGACTTGCAAAATTTTCTGACTTAAATCTCAAATATTGAACGAACTAGAGTCATTTTCGTAATACGCCAATTTGATCAAAAATTTCGAAAAATAATTAATAACTCAAAAACCGTTGAAGATAGGGATGGAAAAGTAAGAGTGAATAGATTTAATATTTTATGAAGCATCATAAAAAAAATAGAAATACCGTATGTCCTATTCAAAATAACAAAGTTGTTGCCAAATTGTGGTACATCCGGCAACACTGGAAATGTGAAATTATTTTAAAAATGTACCTAACATGGCCAAATATCTATCCACAAAATTTGAAATTTTTACCATCAATAGTTTCCATAATAATCTAATAGGCCACTCACCTTGGGACACCCGATATACTCTTGATATCGAATATTCTTCTTTCTTGGAATGTTATTCCACGAAATTCTTCTTCGTGTGTTATTTCATCTGGATAATAGGACAAAGTATTCACAGATTTCTTATGTGAAGCTGAAAAATTGAATCAATGACATGAAGTCGCGAGCTTTCGAGCGTTTGCTGATTCAAGCACAAATTGTACTTTAGGAGGCCAAAAACCGAATATAGGGTTAAGGGTTTCATGCACCAATTGCATCTTAGGTATACGGAGTATCAAAGGGTGCAATTGGGGCATCAATGAACGAGTGCTCGAAAGCCCATGACTTCGCGTCAGTGCTTTTCGCATTTCTTTCAATATTATGCTTTAATTTTCTATGATTATGACAACGCATTCTGTACACAATTTTGAACGAAGCAAGAAATTGTTTTTCTGTAGAAAAATGAGGAAAGCTCTGACGTGAAGTCAGCAACCAAATCGGCCAATGTGAGAGCTGACTTCGAACATGATAGACATCTTTGCAAATTATTTAGGGTAGATTGTAAAGAAAAAGTAGGGAAAAGAATCCACAATCCCAGTTCTTGAAAAAAATACCATCAAAATATACACAGATTGTTCCAAAACCACGATGGGCTAGAGTATTCAGAACAAGCAGCTATCGCTAGGTCGCTGTCTGAATGTCTTTCAGGCAGAAATACCTGCAAATAAAAAGAAGTGTAGAAATTAACCTACCAAAAAACTATCAGAAATGTGATATAGCGATACATTCTGATAGTCAGGCTGCAATCAAAGGACTAAGCTCACATTTCGCTGATTCTAAAATGGTATTGGAGTGCCGAAGAAAACTCAATGAGATAGGTAAGAATAACAAGGTTTTTTCAATCTGGATTCCCAGCACTCAGGAATTAGAGGGAATGATGCGGCCAACGCACTTGCGAGAAAATCAGTACAAACTCCTTTCATCGGCCCGGAACCTTTCTGTGGCGAAGACGAATGTACCTACAAAAAAGTTCCAGGAGAAGGAAGAAACCGAAAGAAAAATACTCTGGTGGAATCTTCCTGGTTTGGATCACTCCAAAAAGTTTCTTCGAAACTTTGACTCTACGAGATCCAAGGAGTATTTGGTTCTTAGTAAAAATATGCTACACCTCCTCACTGAATTCCTCACAGCCTTAGGAAACACCTCATGAGAATGGGTCTAACAGAAAATGACAAGTGACAATATGGGGAGGAGGAAGAAACTTCGGATCACGTGGTAACGGAATGCCTTGCCATCGCTAGCCAACGCAAAACCCTTCTTTGGACACAAAACTTGTAAAAGTGAGGAATTAGCCTTTCTAAGCCATGGAGTTCATTAAAACTCTGGAACTGGAAGGCAAGCTGTAAATCACGTTATGGAGAGAATACTTCTTATGGGGGGCACAATGGACCATTAGGTCGCAGTGAAACAGAACCTTCTCAATTTAATCTCAATTTTGATAAAGAAAGTCAAGTTTTATCAGAGTTTCGAAAAATTTCATTTGAACTCTGGAACTGGAAAGCAAGCTGTAGATCACCTAATAATGAGAGTATCTCTGAGGAGTCACAACAGATCATGAGGATGCAGTGGAAATCTAAATCTAATGATGGCTCTTCACGTGACACTAATTCCTTTCCAAAACTGTTCAGGTCAGCTAACAATTATGACCATGATATTCTTCTTTTTCTTCTGTACATATACACAACAACGAATTGCTCTTAGGATTATTGCATTCCAGATTTTGATAAAAACTAACCTTTCATTCGCAAAATGTCAGACCTATTTTATACATACAAACACCTACACAAACAAGCCTAACCACACTAATCTCAAATCAGTAAACACAACAAAATGAACAATATCAAAACAATGTAAGTACATTCATACACATCATAGTTCATCTACCGGCCGCCAGGTTGCAGCCGCCTACTATTGACTAACAAATCATCGCTTTGTAGCCCGTTCAATATTCCGTCGACGTCAAACAGAATTCCGTCGATTAGGTAATTGGATCCTGGCCGGATGTCATCGGTGCCGCAGGGATAGTGCGACAAATATTTGGACAATATGGATGAAAACTACTTACTGGTCGAAATCCGGATAGATCCGGATGTTAAATGAGGCGAAACTTGTTCGGCAGGGTCAATTTGTTTGTGCAAACACATCAGCCGGTCCATATAAATTTCCATGTGAGCTAGGCCGTTGAGCGATCTGGCGGGATGCGCTATTGAACGGTGCATTAGGGTATCAGATCTTCACGCCGATTGCAGTGTAACGGTATTCAATTTGTGGAGATTCGGAGGTGGTTGGAGATTGATGGTAAAACAAGGTTTGATTCACTTGTTGAAGATTTCTTATGATGTGGTATTGAATTCAAGTTCGATCAAATGTCTGAGTTATCAGTTTTACTGAAATGTTTGCTCAACGATCTCCTTAAAACCACATTAATTGAATATGTATCTATAGCTTGTATAGTCAAATGAAAAAGATCTAGAACGAGAAAACCTATTTTCTTCAATAGTTAAGTAACTCACATCGAGAGAGCTCTCTTTACAAGCCAGAAGATGGTCACAAAAACGTGGAAGTTAAAACCTTAACTGACGAACTGGATCTACAAATCCATGAGAGCTAAGCGACTCTCATTTGGTGGCCAAAAGTGAGAAAATTAATCCTGGAAAAACTAGAACGAACAGCGTGTCTGCTTATCACAGTAGCTTCAATCATTTGTCGAACAGTTGACTTGCAAATCATCTTGGATTTGCCTTCTCCAGATATATTTCTGGAAATTAAGGCAGCCAGATGACACTCAGGGTGGCAAAGAAGCGTGAACTATAAACTGCTACTTAGGGCGCCTCCGCATTCTGAATGAGGTAGTTATAATAGTGGATTTCTACCCTTCGGTGTTCCACGCAGAAACCCTTGTCATAAGAGAGTGCGTTACGCTCTGTACGAGGCGCAACCACCAAAGAGCAAAAATATACAAAGCTTTCGACAGCAAAGCAGCCCTGCTAGTGCCTGACTCTCCACAAGTTAAGTCAAAGTTGAATGGGAATGTGAAACGTCCCTTAATGTATTCAGAGAAAGAAACCGGATCAACCTTATTTGGGGGCCTGGCCACTCCGAAATACCTGGCTATGAAACGGCTGACCAACTGTTCGGAGAAAGGAGTTAGAGCCATTTTGTGGTTTTCCAGCCAGTCATCAAGCGATGGCAGTCAAGAAGAATAATTGGAAACAAAAGATGAAGCTTGCGTTCTGGCGGACAATCAATGGTCAGATACAAGCCAAGTCACTACTCTCCTACTCGACGAGATAGACTAAAAGAGTTACCTCTCTCAGTAAACAAGAACTGGGGAAACTGACCTGCGAGGTATCATCTGAAACATAGAAAAGCGTCTGAGGACACATGACATTGAAACAGCCAAGCACTTGCTATGCGAATGTGAAGTTGTTCACCGGAAAAAGATACAACACCTTGTCTCTTGGTTTTTGAAGCCCGAACAAATGATGAATGTAGCTCCCAGAGAGGTAATAACATTCATTTGGATATCACCTGCAGGCTAGTAAACAGCACAAGAAAGCACAATAGATCTCTAGGTCAAGGTGCTTGCGAGGTCAGATGATCTTTCGCCCCTCCTGTTAACTAATCTAATCTAACTGACATCTGCTTTCTGTTGACATACATTATTCACTAAGAACTGAATAGGATGAACTACTCGACCAACTTGTTACTGGACTCAACCTTTGAGTCGTTAATGAAGAAGATTAAAAAGTTATTGGACACTTCGACCCCAGTTTCTACCTTCTCCATCCAGAAGAACTCGATACCTGAAGATATCAAGAGCTCAGAACTGTAGTGTCAGAAAGAGCTAAAGCAGATTTCCCTGCTATATACGCCCTCAGGAAACGATGTTGTCAGGGGTTCTGGCAGAAAAAGTTAGGTTCTTTCACTTTGCACCAATTGTTACAGAAAGTTTGTGCACTCAAGTAGAATTCGTTTTTGTTCAAGTCTTTTTTTCTCTGGTTACTTGAAATCTTAGCTTATCTTTATCAGGTCTCAAACTGTCATACTCCAAATAATAACAATTCTTGCGTCAAGTTCCAACAGCAGAAACAGCTACAGCTGATTACCAATCAATTCTGAACAGAAATTTACAAGATATCACTCAGTTATACAAACGACCGCATATCAACGTCCGATCAGGATATACACACAGACCTACATCATTCATCGCGATAGCGTAACCAATTCGTCACATACAGAAATTACTTCCGTTAGGTATTGATGTCCCAAATCCACCGTACTCATCCCTGTATATCGACGGGGAGGAGTAACAGCACCACGTGACACGGCTTATTGACTTGAATTATTAATTTCGGATTCCGCATTGTCGAGATGTCCGACATGTCTCCTGACTTCCAAACCCCGATGGACCGTCACAGGGGTGATTATCAATTCGGATCACATCGGAACGTTTTGGGATGAAAATTTGTTGGCGGAATATTTATGACGTCACGATGCGGTTCCCGATTTCCTGTTTTGGCTGGAAGTTGAGGCTTTGGAAATGTGGATACTGCACAGGTTTGGTTATTGAGATAACATCAAGGGGAGTTTTAGGTGCGGCGATTGAATTGGTGGTTTCGAAATGTGTACTTGGAGTTTCTGTACATTGATTTTGGAGTTTCTCTTGCGTCAAAGCAAAGAGCAATATTTATGGAGCGGTCGATTTCCGAACCAACCATAAATTCTTTCAGAACTTTCACCCGAACAGTTTTTTCTCGTGCATAGGAAAGATATCGGAAGCGGTAATTCTAGAAAGATTGAAGGCAATAACGGATGAAAAAAAGATAATACAGCTGGAATAGTTCGGTTTCCAAAGCCAATACTCAACAAGTGTAACAAGTGCTCCAAGTAGAGGAAAAAATCACGGACGAATTTAATCGCAAACGTTATTTTGTTTGGCGATGAAGCGCACTTCTGGTTGAATGGCTACCTCAACAAACGAAAGTGCCACATTTGAAGTGAAGCTAATCCTCAAGTGTATGTCGAAACACCGTTACATCCAGAAAAACTGACTATTTGGTGCGCTTCATGGGCTGGTGGAACAGCCTGTACTTCTTCAAAAACGATGATGACCAGAACGTTCCAGTCAATGATGATCGGTATAGAGCCATGATTACTAACTTTTTCATTCCTGAATTGAACAACCATGACGTCCAGGAGCTGTGGTTCCAACAAGACGGCGCAACATGTTACACAGCTCGTGCCACAATCGATTTATTGAAAGACACGTTTGGTGACCTCCTAATTTCACGTTTTGGACCTGTGAATTGGCCTCCAAGATCTTATATTTAACACCGCTAGACTACTTTCTGTGGAACTATGTAAAGTCATTGGTCTATTCGGATAAGCCACAAACCCTTGACCATTTGGAAGACAACATTCGCCATGTTATTGCCGATATACGGCCACAAATGTTGGAAAAAGTCATCGAAAATTGGACGTCCAGATTGGACTATATCCGAGCCAGCCGTGGCGGTCATATGCCAGAAATCATATTTAAAATGTAATGCCACAAGATTATCTTGCGGATAAATAAAATTCATGTCAATCGAATAATCCATCGTTGTTTTATTGCAATTTTAAGTTCTATAGCTCTAAAAAAAACGCCCTTCATATACAGATAATCCTCAATAATCCCAACATATATTCATAATAATCATGACACCACTTCCACGAGCCTCCAACCGTCTTCCCTCCAAATCTACCCAACACAAAACAGCTGCACCGACCCCTAGGACCCATTGTACCCCAAATGAAAACCCCAGGATACCACATCCGCTTCAACGTTTCGTGAATTCGCTACAGTCAGCGTGCGGTCAGAATGCAAATGTGCGTCCCTCCGGTGGCTGAGGCCGAATTGTCTAAGAATGGTTTTTGATGTTCCATATTCTGCGTAAATATTTATTTGATGTTTTTTTCCGGGTCGGATTGTTCTATATGCTAATACGTCGAAGCGGTCCCTGTTGGAATATTACCGGATATTCGGGGTAGAATTGGGGGGTTGTAGAGGATTTAGTTTTCGGGTCACGTCGGTGAAGAGAGCAAGAGGGTTGGAGTACATCGATAACATCATCAATAGAATATTGACGGAAAACAGCTTGGTGAGAATGATAGGCATTGGAATTGATTGTTTGAGTATTAGTCGTATCTTCAGCAATCGAGCTTACTGAGTAATACTAAGGGGTTAACTTTCACGTGAACTTGAAGTCTATTGTGTCTGCATCAGATGAATTGATGCAAGATCTGCAGCTAACCTTCCAGTTCCAGAGTTCTAATGAAGTATCTCGGATGGCTTCAAGGAGGTTACCTACTCACTCCAACAAACTTCTCATCAATAAGCATATTTGCGTTGGCTTGCAATGTCAAGGCACTTGCTTTCTCACTCGTAATCTGCACTCGATAGTTTCTGATAACCATTTTGCTAATTATATGCTTCCTGAGGCAGCAATGCCACCTGAAGAATCTAGTGAAAACGTGGAGCCTGTTCTAACTGTAAACCAGATCTTTTCGGATCTTGCAGTGATCCATAACTAGAAGCCAACGTGCTTAGAAGTTACTTCCATGGTATTTGATTATTCTGGTTAAGATTCTTTCGTCGTGTCTCTATGAAAAGATTATTATTATTTATTATTATTTTATTACAGAATATTACAAGCCACCAATTAATGAGCTAATTTATGCTTTGAAAAGCTTGCTTTGCACTTTTTTTATATCTGGAGTTAACTCAATGTCTAAAGTAATTATAGTGCTAAGTATTTAGCTTGAAAAATCAGTTGGGATTGACAACTCTAATATTGTCATTTAATGTCGTAATAGCTCTTAAAAACAAAAAAATTTATATGATCTTAAAGTGAATCGACATTTTCAGGATCGATAGCTGACTGGGTGATAGCTGAAATTAAGCTAAATTCAGTAATAACATTGTTATTTTTTCAGGTTATAGCTGACAGAAAGAAGATAATCCAGAATTCCAAAGGAGTTGAAGAACTGAGTGAAGAAGACATGCTTCTTGGTAAGAAGAGAAGACTGGCCTTCTTGGATCTATTGTTGCAGCAAAACATGGAGAAGAATGAATGGACCGATACTGAATTGAGGGAGGAAGTTGACACCTTCATGTTTGCTGTGAGTCAATTCATCTTTTGAAATTTTGCAATGAAAATAATGAATGAAACAGAGTCCATAGAAATAAGAAGTTTTACGTCCATGACTTGAAATGGTATAATTTTTCCGAATGACTAAAATGACTGCAGTGAATGAATTACTTTCAAGTCAAAGGTAGGCTCTTGAGTCATTTTATAGCTCATAACGCCCTAGATATCTCATGAATTATTACTTCACTGATACAAGCGAGTTAGGCATCTAGTGACTGAAGCTGCAAATCGCAATAAACGAAGATGCTTCATCAAAAATTGCACTGAGATTGAATACCATCTCACGTAACGTCATTATATCCTGCAGCACTTCAGTCTCCATTTCATCCTCTAACATACTCATCTAAAGAAACGGAATCCATCTCGAATCTAATCAGAACAGTCTGAAAAGAATCTGATGAAGCGAAACTTTAATAAAAAGCTGTTCATATCACGTGACATGAGATGAAGGGGTCCAGCAAAGATTCTACGACAAACTGTAACAAACAGGGGTAGATGATATATGAGACATTCCGAGGACTAGGACACTAAATCAAAGAAAATAGAGATGTGGTTCATTTATTTTCATGAGGCAAAGAGTTCTTGCGGTTTCCGATGAAGAATTAATGACCTCATTTCTGTAACAGTGGCGTCAGAATGACATGGGGGTTGCCATTCCGGTTTGTTATTTTCGATGGGAATGTTTTTCAGAGCTTTCCAGAAAAATATTTTCGTTTAATGTTGCTAAATTTACCATTCCACATCAAAATTGAATTATTTCTGATTGAGTTAATTTACTTCTCCTGCATGAGATGAGATATTTTGAGGGTAAGAAAAATTGAATACAAAGTTTACTAAAAGTATACTGATAAAGAAACTGCAACTACCAAAAGGAGCTATTCAAATTAATTTTTTTTTTTGCTAAAACAGATAGTAAAGCAAGGAGTATATGATTGATTTTGGAGAAAAAATCGTGAAGGTTTTTTCATATAAACAATTTTTGTTATTCAAATATTTTAATCCCTCTTTGCAAGTTTTTTGAATTTTAGAACAAACCAGCTGTTCGAAGAAATCCAAAGTCAATTTTTAGTTGTTGTTGAAATACCTGAAGCACGTGTACGCGGAATTTATCGGCAGCTAAGTAAATTTGAAAGAGGTACGTACGCTAGCCGTACGAACAGAATTCCAACTACTGTTATGAGATAGAGTAGCCATCGGACGTCGAAGGGCACAAATGAAGTTCAAGATCGACGTCTAAGACTTATGACCATTAGAGACCGTTTTGCGAAAACTCTTTGGATGATGAGTGGTTAGGAGAACAAGGCCATCCTGGAACTGGCCAAATGGTTTACCGCCAGATAAGGTATTTCGGACTGCAGCATTATCGACCCTATCTCCTCTGACGGTTGAGCATCGCCGGCAACGATTACAGTGGTGCAGAGAACGTCAACATTGGAATGTAGAATAGTATCAGGTCGTCCTTTCTGATGAATCTCGATTCTGCTTGGGTGTACTTGATGGCTGAAAAAGAGTTAGATGACGTCGGGGAGAAAGACGTGTACCTCAGTTTGATGTTGACCGTCATGTAGACCGGACAGTGGGGGTTATGTTATGGGATGCTATTGCAGAAGCAAGAAGGTCACCTTCAGTCTTTATTCGAGGTAACATGATAGCGCTGCGTTACCTTCAAGAAATAGAGAAGCCATATGTTCTCCTTCACTTAACCGATCGAGAATCTAATATTTCAGCAAGATAATGCCCGACTTCATGTTGCCAGAATTAGTTTAAACTTTTTCGAAGTGACTCATGTGAATCTTTTGCCATGGCCGCCCAGATCCCCCGATCTTTTGCCCATAGAGCATGTTTGGAACATCATGGGTAGAAGGCTTGGAAATTTACCCCAGCCCTCACGGACTCTGGGGACATGAAGTACATCTACCTTGTATAGTGTCCCTCAATAAGAATTAGATCATCTTATTACATCAATGCCAAGACGTCTTGGGGTGTGTATAAATAATCGCGGAGGGCAAACATATTATCATTAAAAAATTCATTAAAAAACATTGTAAGCTCTTCGTTTTTTTCTCCATATTTCAATCATTTACTCCTTGCTATACTATCTATGTTTTCCAAAAACAAAAAATTTTAATTCAATCAGCTTCTTCTAGAATCTTGTCAGTAAATGATTCATTATTATTCATCAATAACATAATCGGACTAGCAGTATCTAGGCTGAAAGTCAACGCCACGTTTGAAGTCCCTGAGTTGTACCGCCGAATAACGCAACCTTTGCACTTAAGTTTCTAAAGATTACCTGTTCACGGGCAGCTGATAGCTGAATTCACACTGTCAGATAAATTCAGTTGACTAGAGGTGAAACTACCAGGCTTTTAGAAGTTTTAGAAATTGTGTCAGTAAAAGATAAATTATTATCATTCAATAATGCCAAAATCAGACTAGCAGAATCTAAGGTGAAAGTTGACGCATACCACGTTGAAGTCCCTGAATTGAAACATCGAATAACGCAACCCTAGGGATTATCTATTTACGCGCAGCTGACAGCTGATTCACACTTACAGATACATTAAGTTAACTAGAGGTGAAAGTACCGGACTTTTAGAAGTTCCAGAATTGTTTCAGTCGCCGAAGGATAATAATTGCTAAATTAATCATCTTTCCCTGCAATTCTAGTTGAATCTATATTCAAACGATGCCCCCTAATTTAATTCCCCATTCCAAGCATTACACCGATCGCTACCAAACTGCACCAGATCTCCCTCTCTTCCCCTTCTCTTCCAACAAGGCAGAACGGAAGACCGTTTTCAGATTCACCGTTCACAGGATACTCAACGACCTCCGACCTCCCCGATTCACGTTTAAACTTAGCACAATACACACCGTTCGAACATTGTCTGAAGATAGGTCTTGCACCGTCCGTGAATTATGGCTAGCAGATCCCGGGGAACTCCGTTCATTAATTATAGTTTCGCATTCAGAACGGGTTAGGATCCGATTTTGGGCCGGGAGAGGGCGCTTTTTCCTAGGCTCGACCCTTGCGGAAATATTACTTCATCATCACTATTTTGGGAGAGGGATAATTGCCGCGCGGAGGTTGCCGACAACGAGTAGCGTCGGTAATCCTATTAATTTCGTTCATTCACGAATTACACGATACCCGGTAATTTGTCATTCCGATCACAATGGACCTCATCAGGACGGGTTCATCCGGGGTTTTCTTTGGATTTGGGGTTGATGAATCGAGGTTGATATTGGTGGGAGGAGTTGGATGGTCATTTCGATGTTCCGGGGGAGCTGTGCTTGATTGGATGTAGCGACAAGAATCTGTGAGGATCGGTAATCTCATATTTTTGGAATAGAATATACTTGAATATACAGGGTGTCTCATTTGAAAGTTTCCACCCTCAATAACCAACAACGAATAAGAATTTGTGAAAACACTCAGACAGGTCGATCAGTGAAATTCAGGCACAGAATATTCTTGTCAGGCTTTCTTGCACTTCGGGATATTTATTCATAGCATTAAAAGCTATCTTACGTCTACCTCTCCCAAACAATAACTCCAATACTCGAGGTTATATATTAACTGACAAACAAACCACCCAGCTAGAGCTTTTTATTTATTATTTTTTTTGGTAAAACATAGATGGTACAGCAAGGAGTAAATTATTGAATATGGAGACAAAAATTTTGAAGATTTTTTCATGTGAACAATTTTTGTAACTTAAATATTGTAGTCGTTTTTTGCAAGTTTTTTTAAACCAGCTATTCGAGGAGATCCAAAGTCGATGTTTGGTTGTTGTTAAAATCCCTAGAGCACTTGTACGCGGAATTCATCGCCATATAAATGAATTTGGAAGAGGTCGAATTACTGGTCTACGGGCGACGGGGTTGTCATTTCGAGAAATCCAACAACTGTTATGAGATGTTGTCAAGCGTGGTTTGATAATGCCCAAAATCGAAGAATAGTAGGCACTGGACGTCGAAGGGGCACAAATGATGTTCAAGATCCTCGTCTAAGACTTATGGCCAATAGAGACCGATTAAGGACAACTCGATCTATGACCGATGAGTGGTTGGGAGAACAAGGCCATACTGTAGCTGTCCGAATGGTTTACCGCCGGATAAGTTTTTTTAGTCAGCAGCATTATCGACCCCATCTTGTGTTACCTTATGACGGTTGAGCATGACCGGCATCGATTACAGTGTTGCAGAAAACGTCAACATTGGAATGTGGCATGGCATCAGATCGTCTTTTCTGATGAATCTCGATTCTCCTTGAGATGTGCACCAAAGGAGAATCAAGAATCGATGGCCCAAGAAGGGTTAAACGACGTCGAGGAGGAAGAAGTGAACCTCAGTTTGATTTAGAGCGTCATTTACACCTGATAGTAGGCGTTATGGTGTGGAGTGCTATCGCACCCGCTAGTAGGTCACCTTCTCCCTTACCTTAACCGGCTCGAGAATTCCTCAAGAAGTAATAGACCTCATGTTGCCAGAGTTAGTTTAAACCTTTTCGAAGCGATCCATGTGAATCTTCTGCCATAGCCACCCAGATCCCCCGATCTTTCGCCCATAGAGCATGTTTGGCACATCATGGGTAGAAGGCTTGGACATTTACCTCAACCCCCACGGACTTTGGCAGCTCTGAGATATGAAGTACAGGTAGCTTGGGATAGTAGCCCTCAAGAAGAAATAGACCATCTCATTGCATCAATGCCGAAACGTGTTAGGGAGTGTATGGATAATCGCGGTGGACAAACGTTATCAACAAATTCATTGAAAAGAATTGTAAAGCCTTCAATTTCATCTCCAAATTTCAATCATCCATTTCTTGTTATTCAAAATTTGATAGCTCCCTCTGGGTGTTGCAGTTTCTTCGTCAGTTAGTATATTTACAAGCCCTGTCTCTTCGAGTTTTTGCTACATCCAACCCTCTAACACTCAATATTCAATACAACGAATAAAATATAAGAACACAAAACAGCAACCTTTCCGTCTACCATCGGCGCGTTATAAAAAAAAATTTATTGGCCCAAAACCCTGTTTTGTTGGGGTCGAATCATCACGGCGTCTCCATGGAAAGCCAGGTCCATAAATCTCCGACGGGGCCAGAGTTCAAATTCATACATTCAATCCCGCAGAACGGAAAAAGCCACGAGCTACATCCAGATTCAATTCGCTCACTCCATCCTGAATTTGTATCTGTCTCTTGGAGTTGCGAAGTCGATTCTTGTCAGGCTTTGTTCCAAGTAAATTGATTCAAGTTGGAAACTGCGCCTTCCGAAAAAGTTTACGGTTCTATCTAGACGCCCGGGAAGTCTTCTCTCCGCCCCTCTGGCCTCTCTGGCCCCTACACATCTTTTTTTTTTCTTCCGACAAAGGAATTTGTTCCATGTTGGGTTCAATTAAAATCTCCAATTGATGGGATTTGGGTGGGAGATGGAAATTTGGTGGACTTTGGGGGGAGATTTCGAGAATTGAGTTGGTGGTTTTGTTTGTTCTGCATTTTATATTGATGGGAAGAGGTTGTTTATGGAATGGAATTGGAGGAAGTAGGATTTTCTCTGAGGGGAAAAACGGAGAATAATTACTTTGGCTTTGAATACTCATTTTTTATAAATGGCCAAGGAATTTTTTTCTTCCCTCAGCTGCAGAATTGTGGTCACCTTAGTCTTCATATTTTTGGTCATTGACAAGAAATATTTGAACATTTTTTACCCAGACAGACTCCTATGGTCTTGAGTTATTTTTCTATAACTAATGTTGAAGAAGTCTCAGAATTAGTGGTCCATAATTCTTCACCTTATTCTTCGATCAAAAATATTTTTCTTTTGAATATCCCTTGATGGAGCAACAGCTCTTGTAACCCCTATGCCTCTAAGGTGGAGGTATGCCTCTTGTAACCTAGAATACCTAGAAGCTTTAGTACTTTTATGAACAAAACATCAAAATTTCAATCAGGTGCGTTTCAAATTGGGGCCTTCAAAGTTAGGTTAGGTTAGATCTTCCAAAAAGGTTTACGGTTCTATCTGGACGCCCGGGAAGTCTTCCTTTTGTCCCTCTGGACTCTCCGGCCCCTACACATCTTTTTTTTTCTGCCGACAAAAGAATTTGTTATGTTGGGTTCAATTGAAATCTCCAATTGATGGGATTTGGGTGGGAGATGGAAATTTGGTGGACTTTGGGGGGAGATTTCGAGAATTGAGTTGGTGGTTTTGTTTGTTCTGCATTTTATATTGATGGGAAGAGGTTGTTTATGGAATGGAATTGGAGGAAGTAGGATTTTCTCTGAGGGGAAAAACGGAGAATAATTACTTTGGATCTGAATGCTCATACTTTATAAATGGCCATGAAAATGTTTTACAATTTTTACCCAGACAGACTCCTATCGTCTTGAGTTATTTTTCTGTAACTAATGTTAAGGATGTCTCAGAATCAGTGGTCCATAATTCTTCACCTTATTCTTCGATCAAAAATATTTTTCTTTTAAATATCTCTTGATGGAGCAATAGCTCTTGTAACCCCCATCCCTCTAAGGTGGAGGTATGCCTCTTGTCACCCAGAATACCTAGAAGCTTTAGTACTTCTATGCACAAAACTACAAAATTTCAATCAGGTGCGTTTCAAATTGGGACCTTCGTGATTAGGTTAGGTTAGATCTTCCGAAAAGGTTTACGGTTTTATCTACACGCCCAGGAAGTCTTCTCTCCGCCCCTCTGGCCTCTCTGGCCCCTACACATCTTTTTTTTTTTCTTCCGACAAAGGAATTTGTTCCATGTTGGGTTCAATTAAAATCTTCAATTGATGGGATTTGGGTGGGAGATGGAAATTTGGTGGACTTTGGGGGGAGATTTCGAGAATTGAGTTGGTGGTTTTGTTTGTTCTGCATTTTATATTGATGGGAAGAGGTTGTTTATGGAATGGAATTGAGGAAGTGGGATTTTCTCGGAGGGGAAAAACGGAGAATAATCACTTTGGTTCTGAATGCTCATACTTTATAAATGTCCAAGGAAATTTTTTCTTCCCTCAGCTGCAGAATTGTGGTCACTTTAGTCTTCATATTTTTGGTCATTGAGAAAAAATATTTGAACATTTTTTACCCAGACAGACTCCTATCGTCTTGAGTTATTTTTCTATAAATAATGTTGAGGATGTCTCAGAATTAGGGGTCTATAATTCTTCACCTTATTCTTCGATCAAAAATATTTTTCTTTCAACTATCTCTTGATGGAGCAACAGCTCTTGTAACCTCCATCCCTCTAAGGTGGAGGTATGTCTCTTGTAACCTAGAATACCTAGAAGCTTCAATACTTCTGTGAACAAAACATCAAAATTTCAATCAGGTGCCTTTCACATTGGGGCCTTCAAGATTAGGTTAGGTAAGATCTTCCGAAAAGGTTTATGGTTCTATCTAGAGGCCCGGGAAGTCTTCTCTCCGCCCCTCTGGCCTCTCCGGCCCCTACACATCTTTTTTTTTTCTTCCGACAAAGGAATTTGTTCCATGTTGGGTTCAATTAAAATCTCCAATTGATGGGATTTGGGTGGGAGATGGAAATTTGGTGGACTTTGGGGGGAGATTTCGAGAATTGAGTTGGTGGTTTTGTTTGTTCTGCATTTTATATTGATGGGAAGAGGTTGTTTATGGAATGGAATTTGAGAAAGAAGGATTTTCTCAAAGCGGAAAAACGGAGAATAATTACTTTGGATCGGAATGCTCATTCTTTATAAATGGCCAAGGAAATTTTGTCCTCCCTCAGCAGCAGAATTGTGGTCACATTAGTCTTCATATTTTGGGTCATTGAGAAAAAATATTTCAACATTTTTTACCCAGACAGCCTCCTTTCGTCTTGAGTTATTTTTCTATAACTAATGTTAAGGATGTCTCAGAATTAATGGTCCATAATTCTCCACCTTATTCTTCGATCAAAAATATTTTTCTTTTAAATATCTCTTGATGGAGCAATAGCTCTTGTAACCCCCATCCCTCTAAGGTGGAGGTATGCCTCTTGTCACCCAGAATACCTAGAAGCTTTAGTACTTCTATGCACAAAACTACAAAATTTCAATCAGGTGCGTTTCAAATTGGGGCCTTCAAGATTAGGTTAGGCTAGATCTTCCAAAAAAGTTTACGGTTCTATCTGGACGCCCGGGAACTCTTCCTTCTGTCCCTCTGGACTCTCCGGCCCCTACACATCTTTTTTTTTTCTTCCGACAAAGGAATTTGTTCCATGTTGGGTTCAATTAAAATCTCCAATTGATGGGATTTGGGTGGGAGATGGAAATTTGGTGGACTTTGGGGGGAGATTTCGAGAATTGAGTTGGTGGTTTTGTTTGTTCTGCATTTTATATTGATGGGAAGAGGTTGTTTATGGAATGGAATTTGAGGAAGCAGGATTTTCTCTGAGGGGGAAAAACGGTGAATAATTACTTTGGATTTGAATGCTCATACTTTATAAATGGCCAAGGAATTTTTTTCTTCCCTCAGCTACAGAATTGTGGTCATTTCAGTCTTCATATTCTTGGTCATTGAGAAAATCATTCGAACCTTTTTCACACAAACAGAATCCTGTCGTCTTGAGTTATTTTTCTATTACTAGAGTGTCTCAGATTCAGTGCTCCACAATTCTTCACCTTATTCTTCGATCACAAATATTGATTCTTTCAAATGTCTCTTATGGAGCAACAGATCTTGAGAAGTAACCCCCCTATGGTAGAGGTATGCTTTCAAGGTTATATTTCACAAAAACATTTTAGTACCTCCGTATGAGATTTTAAATCTGTTTTTCCCGAATATTGTGAAGAAATTATTGATTTGTTTTGCTGTACTGAACTTTTCAAATATGTTGAGTCCAAATCAAAAAATAATGGTATGAAAACGTTAGTTTGAAGTTTAGCCTGAAAGATCCCAGTTCAAGTCAAACCTCATTGAAATTTTCTCCTGAATCGGTTTTTAGTAGAAGAGTCAGACAAATTAACAACAATTACGGAAATCACTTGAACAACTAATGATTCAAACTACTGTAGTTGATCTCACGACTTAAATATATATATATATAATCTGTATCCCATTTGATACCTTTCGGTGTATGGGTTTCATTATCTACATTTTCCAACTTAACAATAACTTAAGAATAATTCTAATTTGATTCAATGAATTTCTTCCATTCTGTCCTATTTGATGTCATCATCTCAGCTTCCCTGACGCTTTTCCCTCTTTTCTTTATTTCCTCCTCTACCATATCCTCCCATGTTTGTTGCGGTCTCCCCCTTTTTGCCTTTTTGTCGACTTTTGCCTCCCATATTTGTTTGATTGGTCTCTCCTCCTCCATACGATGTAAGTGTCCCCACCATCCCAACTGCCTCTCACCCACAAACCTTTCCAATGATTTTATCCCCAATTCACCTCTTATGTCGTCATTTCTCCTTCTGTCCATCCTTGTAACCCCCTTCACTCCTCTCAAAAATTTCATTTCTACTGCCTGTAGTTTACTCCTCATTCTCCTTGTTGTGTTCCAAGTTTCACATCCATACGACAGAACAGGTCTGAATATCGACTTAAACACGGTCATTTTAGTTTTCTCTTCGACTTCAGTTCTTCTTAGGAATTTCCTATTAATTGTGTGGTATAATCTGCCGGCTTTTTCAATTCTCTCGTTAATCTCCCTGTCTTGGCTTCCCGTATTTTCTATGTTCACTCCTAAATATCTGAAACATTTCACCTTTTCAACTTCCTCTCCCTCAATTTCCAATCTCCAATCATCCTCCCGTTCATCGTTCACTTCCATCACTTTTGTCTTTCTTCTATTTATTTCCATCCCATATTTTCTCAGTATTCCATTCCATATATCCAAATTTCCCTGTATACTCCTCCTTGTTCCCGCCATCAATACGATGTCATCCGCAAAGGCACATTCTGATATTACAACTCTTCTTAAGTTCTTAAAACCAATTGTAAGCTTCTCTGTTCTCTCCTTTGCTTCTCTGATTATCTCATCCAAAAACAGTATAAACAATGTCGGACTCAGCACTCCACCCTGCCTCAGTCCCTCCTTTGTCTCAAATAACTCCGACTTCATATTTCTGACAATAACACAGTTCAAGCTTTCACAATAAATACTTTTAATAGACTCCACCAAATTTCTGTTTATCCCTCTTGTTTTCAATATATCCCACATTTTCGATCTACTAACCCTGTCAAAAGCTTTCACCAGATCTATAAATACAAAATAAGCCTTTCTTCCACTTCTTTTCATCTTATGAATGGTCTGTTTCAGAGTGAAAATGTGGTCTTGTACACTTCTCCCTCTCATAAACCCACTCTGAGCTTTATCTAGTGTGTCCTCTGTGCTTATTTTTAGTCTACTCTCCAATATCGCTTCGTATACTTTGAGAGCTGTACATAGCAAGTTTATACCTCTATAATTATCACATTTCTTTCTGTCCCCATTCTTGTAAGCTGGTACTATCATCGCCATTTTCCAATCTTGTGGTATTTCTTTCGAATTCCATGCTTTCTGACATATTTCCCTGAATACATTTATACCTTTTTCTCCCATGTTCTTCATCATTTCCGGTGTAATTCTATCGTATCCTGCAGCTTTTCCATTCTTGACTCTTCTGAGAGCTACCTTAACCTCTTCAATGCTTATCAAGTCTTCCCCGTCGTCCTCCCATCGCTTATCTTTTTTTTGTGTATCTTCTTTTTTGACTTCATTTCCCTTCAGTAATTCAATGAAGTGTTCCTTCCATCTTTCCATTATTTCCTTCTCTCCCACAAGCAATCTGTTTCTTTTACACTTGATCGATGTATTGTCAACCTTCTCCCCCTTCCTCATATTTTTCATGACTCTGTAAAAAAGCTTTCTATTTTCCGTGTAATTTTTCTCCATTCTCTCTCCAAAATCTCTCCATGTTTTCTCCTTTTCTTCCAATGTTACTTGCTTAACTCTCTTCCTTTGTTCTTTATATTTCCGATAATTACATGCATTTCTATTCTTTAGATATTCCTTCCACAATATTTTCTTCATTTTGATTTGTCTCTTCAAGTTGTCACTCCACCAGGCTGTGCCCCTTCTGTTTCTCCCAATTTTAACACTACCACACACTCTTTTTGCTGATTCCATTAGTATATTCTTGAACCTTCCCCATACTTCCTCCACTCCCTCCTCAACTCCTATTTCCACCCTAGTCATATTCTCTTCTACATCTTTCCTGTATTCTTCTGCTACACTCATTTCTCTCAGTTTATAGCTTTTTATATTTTCATATCCTTCATTAAGTTGCCAATGTTCGACCTTCTCTTTTCCTTCACTCATTATCTTTGCTACAAGCATATAATGGTCACTTCCTATTTCCGCTCCCCTGTGCACTCTTACATCTGCGATGTCCCTTCTATTATCTCTTTCTACTAAGAAGTAATCTATTATTGATCTATCGTCAACGTTATGTCCATGCCTTGTGTACCTATGTACATCTTTATGCTCAAAGAATGTATTCGAAACTATCATATTATTCATCCTGCAGTACTCTATAAGTCTTTCTCCGTTGTTCGTTTTCTTTGTTTCTCCATATTTACCGACGATCCCATCTCTTCCTCCTCCTATTCCAACCCTGCTATTAAAATCTCCACACACCACGATTTTTCCCCTGCATTCCTCTGTTACCATGTTCAATTCTTCCCAAAATTTGTTCTTATCCTCCACCTTTGCGTCTTCATTTGGTCCATATGCTACTATTATGTTCCACAACTCGGATTTTTCTCTCCTCAGACGTACCTTCAATAGTCTCTCCGAATATACCTGCCAGTGTTCCACATATTTTCTCCAATTCTTGTCAATTATGCATCCCACGCCTGCCGCTCCATGTTGTTCATATTTCACTCCTCCGTAAATCATTAAATGATCACCCCTCATCACTTGCTCTCCTATTCCTTTCTTCTTTGTTTCTGTCACCGTTAATATTTTTATCTGATACCTCTCCAATTCCTGTATTAGCTCGTCCTCTCTGCCTTTTATACCTCTCACATTCCAGGTTGCCAACTTCCAGTTATCTCTCCCTTTTTTCTCTTTTACTTCTCTAGTTTCTTTACTCATTTCTTCCATTTGTGTTTTCCTATACTCATATTCCTTTCCTCGCTTTGTCTCCATCTTAATAATCAGCCGTCCTTTATCTATCCCTATTGGTTTTTTGAACTCTGACCCAGGTCAGATTTCTTCAGAACTTCTTGTTCCTTTACACCTTGTTCTCTTTCATCCCATACAAAAACCTTCTCTTCTATGAACAATTTTCTGTATCCAACCCTCACATTCTTCCCTCTTTTCTTCTCCTCCTTGCTTATTTCCACAATCTGATTTTGTATCTTCCTCTCCTTCGCTGTCAGATCGTTATCAATAAAGATATCTTTTCCCTTTAACATTTGTTTCTTTCTCATTATATTCTGTTTCTGTTCCCAGCTTTCAACTTCAGCAACTATCATTTCATTTTCCTTTCCTCGATTTATTTTGTATGCCTTAGCTATGTTTACCTTTATCTTCAGCTCCTCATTGATGAATTTTTCGATCTTTTCCCTTTCATTTCCATCACTTGTTTTTAATTTTTTCACAACTATATTATTCTTCCTTTTCATTCTTTCTTCTCGGTCTACTTTATCCTCCAAATTCCTTATTCTACTTTCTAGTTCTCTCTTTTCATTTTCCCACTGACTTTCCCTAACCTGCATTTCCTTCCTCAATTTATTCATCTCTAATTTTACTTCCTCCGTATTTCTTCGCATCTCCAATTTCATCTGCTCCATCATATTCTCAAACATTGCCTTCAAACTCTCGACTTCCATATCTTTTCCCTTATTTTTGATATTGGGTGACCTTATTACCTTTTTTGACTTTGCGAAAATATCTTCCTCTTCTTCTTCACTTCTACTTCTTTTGAAATCGCCCTTGTTCATTAGAGAGTTACAACACTCTCTTCAGAATTCACAAATCTCGTTCCGCTACCTCTGTGCGTCGAGAGCACGGTTGCGCCGCCGCCGGTCCCCTACTCGATTCAGGTCCCGACCCGATACTCTCGCTAGCGCTTCAGTTGCAGAAAACCTATGATTTCAATCTCTGTTATTGTTTAGTTTATTTTAACCTCAATCTTTTAAGTCTATATTTTCCTTCTTTATATTCTTACTATGAAATATCTCATCAACTGCCTTTATCACCACCTGAGAATTCCACCTTTCTCTCACTTCTCCACACAAGTCTTTTCAAATTTACTCACTTTTCCACTAATTATCGCTTTCTTGACACGACCGTACTTATCGGTTTGGCGCCAAGAATCGACTTAAATAATATAATAAAAACATAATCTAACCTAATGTAATTAGTATAAAATACACGTACTTGTTGTGAAATAAGAAAAAAAAAAAGAGTTTCTATCATCTTAGGTTCTATAGGATTCCTTCTCTGCTTAAGAAGGCTTGGATCATTCCTATCCACAAAAAAGGTGCTATAATGACATCAGTAATTACCGTTCCGTTTCCTCACTGAATTATTCATCTAAAATGATCGATAGAATAGTTTTTGACCAGATATACTTTAATAAATCTTCATCCATTACGAACTGACTTCATGGTTTCTGAGAGGGCGGCATATGATCTTGTGAGCTTAGTGTACAGTTGTTTGGAAGATGGACTTTTTGTGATGGGATTATTATTCGATTTCTGAAGTCTACTTCGTAGTCAATCAATTGTTCTAATTGCGTTTCAGGGGCGTTTTCAATGAATGGATTCAAAGTTTTATAACCAATCAATCAATGGTTGTCCGCTCGAGTTGGACAACATAGCTTAGCTAAGTAACCTGAAAAAAGAGGGTGTACTTCAGGGCTCGGTCTTGTGACTCTTATTCTCTTTCATTTTTATTGATGACTGACCTGAATATATCAAGACCCATTTATTTGTTTCTTTGAATAATTAGCTAGTAATATTCGCAGATGATCTCACTAGTTTACTATTTCACTGTGTTTAACCACCTCAACGATAAGGTTGTTCTATGGGGTTATCCTTTATTAAATTCATTGAATTTTTTACAGCACAGACGAAGATGATATGAATAATTTTCAACTTAAAACCTATGGAATCCTTTCTATCCACATATCTATTCTGAGTTGCCTGTTGTTCATATGTATTAACTTCAAGTTACTCAATAATAGTTATATAAATAAGACATAAAAAACCATCTATACTCCAAAACACCCTGATTAAGACTTCGAGTACGAGGGATTCAACAAGGATTAAATCAGAATTTCAATACTCCTGCAGTATTTTCACAGCAAGAATATATATTTTTAATTTATTATCTAATAGTGAAAGGTTATCTTATAATTTTCATTCAATTCTATTCTGTTTGATTGCTTATAAAATTTTATTTGTTTAATTTTGAATGATTTAAAAATTATTACTTTTATTGAAACTTCATATTTTCTTTTTCAGGGACACGACACAACGACCTCGTCAGTCCTCTGGAACCTATTCGTACTAGGAAATTACCCCGAAATTCAGGTAGGTGGAAATTCTCAGACTGTAACAAAACGTCGAATTCTAAGTCAGATTTATATGCGGCTATGTGCATCTCAATGAATAAATTATCTTGTTCATTATAAATTGAGCCCCAGCAATTACAATCCCCACCATCGTTCGCAGTTTCCAATCCGAGAGGGTGAAAGGGTTGGTAGAGGGGGAGAGGGGGTTGGTTATTCCAGTTCTTGCGATCTCGTAAGCGCCTTAAAGTTCTCGCATTCCCACTCTGTATCAAATTCCGTAATAATTCTCCCATGAGCCGGCAAGTTTGGAAGTACCCGGTCGGATCTGGGGGGTCCTTCTTAATGAAAAAAGAAAAATCCACGTGAATTTTTGCCGTTATGAGAAAATATCAGGGGATTAATATGAACGGAGTGGACTCGTTTGATGTTAACGTCGTTAGGTTGGTAAGACAGAAATTTGATAGGAACGTCAGGGTTTTCAGGAAACTTTTTTTAATAACATCGGTGGTCTTTCGTGTTTTTACCAGAGTTTTGAGGTGGGTGTGGAGCTTAAAACGTTATTTCTTCCTCATCAGTGATTCACGCTGAAATTTTGGTTAGTTAGGAATGTACTGACGTGCAGCAGGAAGATTTTTAGCTCAAATTGCAACTTTTTTTTGAATTTGACTTTATTCGTCAATACGCTCTATTAGGGATGACGTCACACACCGCTATTTTAGTTCTCCTGTCAGTGTTTGGAATCCAAACAAATAAATTGTCATTCAAATTAGTACGTTGTCGTTGAAGACTAATTTTTGAAGCTCGATACTAACGAGCAAAAAAACAGCACTGGAGGTGCCATTTCGAGACTTTTTGAGTAGCTTGGAATACTCTTGAGATTGCTTGAATTTATTCCTCACATGCAAGTTTTATTTTTTAATTAGCATATATTCAAAATTTTTTCATATTTCAGGAAAGAGTTTACGAAGAGATAGATTCGGTATTCCATGGTGAAGAAAGACCAATAATGCCTGAGGATATTGCAAAAATGCAGTATATGGAGAGAGTAATGAAAGAGACTTTGAGGATATACAGTGTTGTACCATACATAATGAGACGTTTGGAGGAAGACACAGAAATTGGTAATTAGTCTAGTTTCTCATTTCCCATTTAATTATGAGAGAATATTGAATGCTATCAAAATGAAAAATTCATAGATTCAATGTGTATTGAATTACAACATGATAGCGCTGCGTTACCTTCAAGAAATAGTGGTGCCATATGTTCTCCCTTACCTTAACCGGCTCGAGAATCCAAAATTTCATCAAGATAATGCCGGACTTTATGTTGCCAGAGTTAGTTTAAGCTTTTTCGAAGCGACCCATATGGATCTTTTTCCATGGCCACCCAGATCCCCCGATCTTTCGCCCATAGACCATATTTAGGACATCATGGGTAGAAGGTTTCGAAATTTACCCCAGTCCCCACAGACTTTGACGGCTCTAAGACATGAAGATAGCTTGGGATGATATCCCTCAAGAAGAAATAGACCATCTTATTGCATCAATGCCGATACGTGTTGGGGAGTGTATAGATAATCACGGTGGACAAACACATAATTAACAAATTTATTGGGGAAAATGGTAAACCCTTCGTTTTTTTCCTTCAAATTTCAATCATAAACTGTTTGCTATACTATCTATGTTTTACCAAAAACAATTTAAAATTTAAACAGCTCCTTCTCGGTGTTGCAGTTTCTTTGTCAGTTAGTATATAAATTGTAGATAAATCATATCCCCAGTGAAGATCGAATTAAGATACGTTAAAATGAATTACAGTTTCTGAAGATATTTTTAAAACAGTGTTCAGCACAAAAAAGATGCAAAGGGTAGGCTCACTTCGAATTCAATTTATAAGAAATATAGGAAAACAGGGAGAGATGCCACACCTTCTGAAAAATTCGCCGGAAATCTACTGTCTTGAACTGATCGTGGTCCTAAAATCATAAATAAATCTTTGGTTATTGATCTTTTATATTATAACATCAACATGAAAAAAACTCAAACATTTTTCTAAAATAAAATAAAATACAAAATTTTGATTTTGGCAATCTCTCCCGCATCCCATGGGTGAGACGACGCATTGGGTTTGGGAAAGATTGCTCAAGGGACTCAATATAACTTTTTGGCAATTGTTTCATTTCCACAGGACATATAGTAGTTTTTAAAGGATTTGCACGTGTCATAAAGCCACCTGCGTCACTCCACGTACTGAGTTCATTCCACTGTAGATTTGTTATTTTCGTAGCACTCCAAGTAAACTAAGCATTCATTTTCGTCAAAAGTTTCTTCGTCTATGGAATCATTTTCCATTGCAACATTTACTTCAGAGGAAGAACTTACCAAACGTCGTTTTACACGTTTTATTCTAGCAAGGTTGTTTGTCATCAACTTCTTGGGTATATTTTTTCTGATGTGCAGACAAAAGCTCAAAATATTTTTGTACCCTTCTTTGTTCAAACCTTCAGCTCGGTACATGGATAAATCTTTGGCCTTTCAAATGCTCAAAGTGGAATTTCTTCTTGAAAATAGTGTAAAACGTCGGTATTTTGGGTCTGAAAATAAAAAACTATTATGCGTCATCTGTGTCCCGAAATATCATGCGTCCATCTATCCCAAAACCCATGGGATAGATGACGCACCTGTTTATGTTACAAGAAATTAGATAGAGTTAGCTTAGTGAATATAGCTTTTATAATAACCCAACTTCAAACTGAATTCGTCAGAACGTCGACTTTTAGCATATTTCTAATTAATAGTGGATCACCTTGCAATCTTTTTAGGTACTTATCAATTATATATCACCAAATATCTTGTAAGTATATCTCACTTTCAACATGATTTTTTTCGAACAGCAAGAGTAAACCGTCTGTATGCACCTGCCTTGGTCAACTGGCGCTGTGTGTCCCAAAAACGCGAATTATCGAATTGAATCATCTCTCCCTGTTTTACCCTATGTGTAGATAATCGAATGTTTACTGATATCACTCGAGTGAAGACCCAAATAATCAATGACCATTGAACGTTATCACCCAAAATTAAATTAGTCCCAACGTATTCGCAACAAGCATGTTCCAAGACGTCTAATAGTCGGAACACCCAACAACAAACTTCGGCCATTCCCTCAAGTCCAGATTGCCGGGTCCCTTTGTTAATTAAATCAGATTATCTGTTGCCTCTCACAACAGAACATTACATCTGATACTGAGGCGCAAAAACCTCCTCTTGCGGTGTTGTACATGCGATCTGAGCACGATGGTGCTCAGCACTGCAATAGTTGTAACGAAGGCCACTCTGTTAATCAGCCATATCTTCATTACAGAGGGAACGATAATACCAGCCGGTGTTTGCGTGGCCATCCACATTACCAACGTCCACAAGGACCCAGAGCAGTTTCCAGATCCCTTCCGCTTCGATCCTGATCGCTTTTTGCCGGAAAACGTTGCCAAGAGGAACCCCTATGCTCATATTCCGTTCAGTGCAGGGCCCAGAAACTGCATTGGTAAGTTTTCATTCATTCAACTCTATGACTAAACTCCAATTCGGTGGTTGGGGTCATAGAGAACGTTTTTGTTGTTTTTAGGTTGGCATCCATGATTATCTGTCATCAGTGACAGTTGCCTATAAATCATTTGTAGTGTCGGTCAATGTGCTCAGAGAAAACTGTATATTTGGTTCGTTATTGATGGTTACTACTCTCGAAGATGCCAACCTAAGAATATAAAATATTCTATATTATTTTTACTGGTTACTGGTCGATTGATTATCTTTCCATTTTATTTCATCTTAACTATACTGCATAATAAAGAGCTGAATCTATTAGGTGTACAACTTTGCTTCCGCCGTTCTGCAATGGCTGTAGCGGTAAATGGTAGTCGAAAAATAGATCGTATATGTCATACAATAAGCTTAAATATTTGTAAACATAACACCATCGAAATATTAGTCGATTTTTGTGTGCATCATAAAGTTATTCTCAATTAAGCATGTCAGCTTGCAAGCCAAATTCTCGTCATTTGCGGAAGGCTTAAATTTTCTGCTTCAATATGAAGAAATATGCGGCTGAGGCTCATCGAATGCTATGAAATACCTATGGTGAGGCCGCTATTCGTGAAAAAACGTGCCGAAAGTGGTCTAAACTCTTCAAGAACGATGATTTTGACCTCGAAGTCCAGTATGGCGATAGAAGAGAGAAGGTTTTCGAAGATGCAGAATTGGAGGCATTTCTTGATCAAAACTCTCTTGTCAAACGCAAAAAGAATTGGCAGGATCATTGGGAGTGACTCAACCAACCATTTCAAAACACCTGAGAGTCATGGAAATTATTCAGAAACAAAGAAATTGGTTGCCGTACGAGTTGAAGCCGAGAGATATTGAACGCCGTTTGTTTGCTTGTTAGCACCTGCTTGCAAGGCAAAAACGGAAAGGATTTTTGCAACGTATTGTGACTGAAGACGAAAAGTAGGTGAATAACGAATATCTCAAGCGCAGAAAATCATGGGGATCTCCCGGCCATGCTTTCACGTCGACGCCCAAACCTAATATTCACAGTTCCATGGTCATGCTCAGTATTTGGTGGGACCAGCTCGGCGTAGTGTATTATGAATTATTAAAACCGACTGAAACAATCACCTGTGATCGTTATCAAATTCAATTGATGTGTTTGAGCCGAGCATTGAAAGACAAACGGATGCAATACAATGTGAAAGTGGTCAAGACATACTTGGAGACATGCTTGGAAATGGGAAGTCCTACCCCAGTCGCCGTAATCTTCAGACGTTGCTCCCTCGGACTATCACTAGTTCCGATCGATGGCACACGCCCTGGCTGACCAGCTTTTCCGGTCTTGACCAGGTTTTTTTAACGTGGAAGTCGTACGATGCTCGAAAGATGGGAGAAAGTAGTGACCAGCAATGGACAATACTTTGAATCATAAATGTATTACCAGTCTTTCACAAAAAACCTTGAATTTCGGGAAAAAAACGGCGGAAGCAGATTTGTACGGCTATGTTCAATTTTTTTTTAAACGACTCGATATTTGTAATTTTTCAAACTATTTCGAACAGTTGAAATTTTTGCCAAAACTTCTGAGACATACATTATTCTTCAAATACATATGGCTTATAGCAGTTGAATTATTATGATCTAATTGAGGATAACAATATGAATGACTCTGAAATTATGAAAAGATTGCTTCAACATTGTTTAGAATTTTCGTAAAATTGATCATGCATCACTTCCAGCATCTCCCTAAATTAGATTCTCAATGCTATTATTCGTAAGAATGAAATCAACCAATTAATTAAATTGAATTTTCAGGTCAGAAATTCGCCATCAGAAACACAAAAACCATGCTGACGGCAATCTTGAGAAAGTACAAAATAAAATCCAAGCTCAAACCAGAAGATATGAAATTCTACGGGGATATAATCCTTAAGCCACAAGAAGGAATATTTATATCCCTGGAGCCCAGAAATTAGTTTTAAGTGTTCATTTAATTTATGGTGTAATGTTGTCATACTGGCTGTTAATAAATAATCTAGTCAATCTGAGTTTTAATCACTGGTTAGTTGATACTACTCCAATCTGTTCATGGTTTCCTAAACGATATTTCATTGGGGTAGGTAAAAGGTTCAACCTTGAAGGTAGGTACTTAAGATTATTATTATAAGGGAAATTTACGATGTAGGTAGACATATTATTCTCATGCGTGACACGAAATGGATCAGATAAGTAATAAGCAATTCGTGTAAACTTCAAGATGCATGAAATGGTTTTTGACGGAGGCAACCTGGAATTATAAATCAATATGACCTTGTTCGATAATGAAATAAATGGGTATTTATTATGGAAAACTAGTAACCTTGAAGCACTGATAGATTAAATGAAATGCAAAGGGGATTATGATTATAAATAATCCGTTTTCATTGAATTTCGAAAATAATATTATCACATTGATGGATTTTATCACAATAATGATATAAATGATTCGCAGATGTGTATCTTCCAATTCACAATAAATTTTCATGGAATAGATAAGTCATCATCACAACCACGCATTTTAATCAAGAGAAACAAGAAAGAATCCTCCGAAATTCCATATGACCCAGAAATGGAACTAACTTTTTTTCTGAAAAAGTTTGAATAACCATAAATATATAAATATCGCTACAGTCTGTTTTTGATAGACAGTCCAGAAAAATGACTATACTATTTGTGAACAGTCGTTGATTATATAATTTTCTGACCAAATATGTTTGAATGCCATATGGAGTCATGAAGTGACCATCAACTGTTAATAATTTCTTTCTTCAAACGGCCCTCAAAGTATCATTTGAAATTTGACATTTATTAATTCTACTTTTGAGTTTCTGAGATTTTTTAGATAATCTGCTTGAATTTTTTATGGTTCTGATGATGCAATGAACTTCGTAAATCGCATGGACAAAAATTCCTCCATATGGTAAACAAAACAAACAAAATCTGAGAGAGGCTCAAGTATTGGGGTATGGGCCGAAAATGAGGATCTTTAGATCCCTGAGAAATGAGCTATCTATCTTGCAAACCGAGACACTAGCTGTCTATACTTGCATCCAACAATGTCCCAAAAGAAACCTCAAAGGGGCGCTAATTCACATCACTACATACAGCAGGCCATGCTGAGATCCTTGGAATCATATGGCTAGGAGTCTCTAATAACATGAAGCAAGTGGTCGGATGAAATGAAGTGACTCTACTGTGGGTACAGGGGTATTGTGGTATTGAACGGCATCAAGGTTAACACCCGTTGATCCTGAACCTTTCTGTGGGCTTGTAGAAGACCAATTTGAAGCAGCGATCGAACAATGGGAGTGGGACAATAGAAAAACTCTCTGTGTCTTGAACAGGCGATTAATTTTGTGGTGCTTTCACTGACCTATACCAGGAAGCTCCTGAAGCTACCATGAGATGACCTGCGGTTAATGATGGGACTGGTGACAGGACCATATCGGTGCAAATACTTTTTGTTCCTCATAGGTGTGCCAATAGATGAGTTGCTACAGGCTCTATGGAAAGGAGGTAGAAACAGCAAAATACATATTGTGCAAATGCCCGGGGCAGACTGGCCTAAGTACCACTCACATGGGTATCTTGGATAGTCACGAAGAAATAGCCAAGGCTCCTAAGGATGTCGGTTTTGTTAACAGCATCGACGAACTCCCTGGGTTTGTATGAATACGTGAGGTTA
Organism: Harmonia axyridis; assembly: GCF_914767665.1. Classification (NCBI taxonomy): domain Eukaryota; kingdom Metazoa; phylum Arthropoda; class Insecta; order Coleoptera; family Coccinellidae; genus Harmonia; species Harmonia axyridis. The sequence continues at coordinate 82,807,494 of NC_059501.1, forward strand.
AGAACAAAAGATCAATTTGGTCGCAGTTCCCAGAAGGCTAACAACCCTGATTCAGTGATTAATAATACTGCTCTCGACACAACTTCCACAAGACATCTCGATTGGATCTACAGTTTTTAAATTAATGAAAAAAAAGTCAAGAGGGGTGATATTTACAGAGCAACTAGCTGTATTTTGCTCGTTAATGAACTAAACAAAGCCTTTCAAAATCGGAGAAGAACACACACACATAGGTCTTCCTTTTCAAAAGTTATTATGCAAACGTCTATAAAGAATTTGTGGGAGTCATTCAACATTATTGCATCAAATCTTATCGTTTGAGATCATTCTCGGATAAAATTTTATGAATACGAATATTAACTCTCGGTATAATAATAGTGGAAGGCACAGTTCAGTCAATTAATAAGGCATCAGGACATTTTAATCCTATGAAGCACATCAATGCACTTTCCAAGAAAAACCTTTGCAAGTAAAGTACCCCCCATTTCATAAACTAAAACCGAGTCAGCTCCAACAAACCACGAGCTTTTAAACATCCAATCTCCCTGCATCTCAACTTTTTTCCAGGAACAACATCATTATAGCCGACTTCATGCATATTCGCCGAAGAGCTAAGCGGACCTCTTTTTACCAAGCCTACGACGTTAAACCCATACATTATGCCCAACTAATGGCCTAGAAATAGATTAGAGCAGGCGCGTTTTCCGTTGAGAGCACAGCAAAAAAGAATTATTCCGAATTTCTATACTCGCCAAGGCTAACCGCCTGTGAGGCTGTAATCATTCCCATAAACCATAACGGCGTATAATGCCTTATTCTCTCTGCCGTGATACGACTGCTAGGAGGAAAAGGCATTATAAGGCAATTCTCGGATAGGTATCGGCGTTCGATAGCCTGCCTTTGAAACGTGTCTATTTCTATCGAGATTGTGCATTCTTTGTAAAGGGATGTTAGGATGAAAGGAGGGTGGAAGTCTATGCAACACTGAACACTCAATAAGACTACGTTATGTAGATTTCTCAAAGTCCAATGCAATATGAACATTGATTGCTTCAGGTCGGAATGGAAGAGAATGAATAAGAAAAGTAAAATACTATTTAATATTGAGAACATTTTGATTGACACGAAATATGGCTATGTTGTCAATGAAATTCCCACAAGGAAATATTACCAGATCTTTCCTCACATTGAAATATCACATTTCCCTATAAATCCCGAGTCTAGCAAGCACAAATGGCATCACCAATGCCATACACCTTTTTTTTTCGTAATACCGAGATTCAAAGTTAGTCAAGTATCTAAAGGTACTTGACTTAATATTGAAAAACTACTACTTGACTTGAACTTGAGTTTATTTCAAGTCAAATTTGAAGTATCTAAAGGTACTTGACTTAATATTGAAAAACTACTACTTGACTTGAACTTGAGTTTATTTCAAGTCAAACTCAAGTTAGGTAGCTTGAATATTCAGTCAAATAAATCCCGAGTCTAGCAAGCACAAATGGCATCACCAATGCCATACACCTTTTTTTTTCGTAATACCGAGATTCAAAGTTAGTCAAGTATCTAAAGGTACTTGACTTAATATTGAAAAACTACTACTTGACTTGAACTTGAGTTTATTTCAAGTCAAATTTGAAGTATCTAAAGGTACTTGACTTAATATTGAAAAACTACTACTTGACTTGAACTTGAGTTTATTTCAAGTCAAACTCAAGTTAGGTAGCTTGAATATTCAGTCAAGCCGTGAATCCTTAGTCACATGGCTTGATATCTCAACCAACTACATGAGTTGAAAATCAAGACAGCGACAAATTACATACTTGAACTTGACTTTATTTGAGATATTCATCGCTTGACATGATTTCAGATTTCTCGATATTACTTGAGCTTGATACGCACGAGTCGCACAGCACATATTTCTACAAGCTAATGCATGCTTAGACAATTAACCTACTCATCTCCAAAAAGGATGAATAGGTAGGTAAGTTTGACATCGATCTCCTCAGTTTTCTCAAGAAATCTTCTGTGAATCGAGCAGATGAAATGTATTGGCATTATGAAATACAAAAATTCCTGGCTGAACCTCACAGTTTTGAATATATTACAGAACGATGGAAGTGGCTCAAATGCATTTTTCCAAACTTGGCTAAAATGGCCGAAGATTTTTTATCAACACCAGCATCCTCAGCTTGTGTTGAAAGACAATTTTCCAAAGCTGCCCTGACTGTTACAAAAACCCGCACCAGATTATGCAAAAAATTCATAAGATGCCTAGGATGTTTCTAGATCCTGAATGAAAAATGATATAATCAAATATTGAATAGAGGTTTTTTAATATTAAGAAAGTACTTTTTTATATTTTGTTATATGTTGTGTTTTGAATAGTTGATTTTTTTTGGTTCTTGTATGTAATAAGTTTCATAAATAAAAGTGTTTTTTGCAAGGTTTCAACGCATTCCTTCATTTTCTCATTGATGTGCACACTAATCAATTAAACTGCTAATATTCAAGTATAGCTTGATGTAATGCACTTGATAAGTAAATACTTCACTGGATTTGGCATTGAAAAAATACTAATTGACTTGCACTCGACTTGATTTCAAGTCAAGTTCAAGTGAACTTGAATTGATTTCAAGTCAAGTTCGAGTGAACTTGAATTGATTTCAAGTCAAGTTCAAGTGAAATTGAATTGATTTCAAGTCGAGTTCAAGTGAACTTGAATTGATTTCAAGTCAAGTTCAAGTGAACTTCAATTGATTTCAAGTCAAGTTCAAGTCAAATAGCTTGAATATCAAGATTGATAACACAATGACCTAATTATTGCTCCTCAGACTCTGCTGAATTCAAACACGGTCGAAGAACCACCAACAATGCTGAGCACTCTGGTCAGACGAATTCAACTGTTGTTTCAGAGAACACAAAATAGTTTTAAGCGATCGTAAATTGAATGTGAGTGAGATAATAGTGAAGTAGAAGATATCAGAAGGCAATGTATAAACTATTTTTTCGAAAGCATGTGTGCATGAGGAGGTTTTGCTCCAAATGTTTGCCACACTTGCAAACCGCTGATCAAAAGCAAAAACGCATCGTCAGATCTGAACGCTGTTTGGAGCTGTTCAAGCAACTCACTACTAGTGACCTCTGTTATCTTCCACCCGAAGCGGAGCTCTTATTGATTTTTCATGGAAGGAGATATTACTGTTCGCTTTTCATAGAAGGAATCTATTACTCACTTATTCTTCAGTCCACGTAGGTAGATCCATTTTGAAGTTATCTGTACTGGATGTAGAAAAATACAGATTAGTTACAGAATTCTAGATTTTTTCCGTATCTACTTTTGAATATATCCGACAGACGAATTTTGAGGAAGAAAAGCAAGGATAACTTTTAGAGCGCTCGTCTCCGAACATATTGCTCTTTATCATTTCGCCATGAAGTCTGCATTTTTCGAATTCTGAGCTGGGGATGGTTCCAAACGATAAGTTTCTACTCACTTCTACTTATCTTCAAATTCAATTCCATTCATCTGTCTCTTCATATGTTAACAAAATAACTCTCGAATGGAACATCCTAAAAACATAAAACTTTCAGAGTAGTTTCAGATCTTGTGTATCGTCAAAATATCTATAATTGGCACAAAATGTATTAGTTCCCATGTCAGAATACGAATTCCAAAAGTTCTTTGGAAAATGACTGAAGCTAAGAATTTCGTAATCAATTTATTGTTTTAAGTATATCTCTTTTTTGTCTTTAATCAGTAATCCAAAAATCAGGCAAATTCGGTTACATTTGAATGTGTAATCATTGAACATAGATCAAATAAATTCTAATACTTGGAACAGTGATTTCAAGAATTTCTTCAGCTCTCAAACTGCACTTAAAAATAATAACAGAATGCAAATAAATTATTTTCTGTATTCACAAATTGAAAATGATATCATGCAATAATGCCTTAAGTAGTTGGTGGGTGAATCACTGCCTTTCCTTTCACACTATTCAAATTATCAACAAGTTTTTTTCTGTCTGCCTCTCCAGTCAAGCTGCTACAGCTAAAATGATCCATAAATCTGAGATAAGTATAGCGATTTAGAGTTATATGATAAGAATTTTGCAAATATGGTACCCAGGGCCAATCGGGGATACAATAATTATTGAAAAACCTTTTAGTGGAAATGAACATACATATTTCAATGATCTTCAAGGGGGTCTTCCATCTTTCACGAGTGACTCTGTGTGCATGGTTATCTCTTTATTGATATGCATTCCTCTATATTTTTGGGCTATCGAACATGGTTTTCCATTCCCATATATAAAATCATGACTGTATGCCTCTCTTCGTAATTTAGAAAAGAACAAGGCATAAGCCCAAAGGAAAACTTGTCACCTGTTGATTTTTCTGAATTATCCTTATGTTGTAGAATATGACCTCCTGAACAAGAAAGTCAATGGGTTCACCTCAATCATATGACTATTTTTCGAGATACAGGGTATCGAAATTGGAATGTTGTATGTCTTTGAACTAACATTTCTCGTAGGGAAACATCTTGAATGAAACATTTATGCGCGACAATTATTGATTACCAATTAGGTAATAATTTCAAACTGGTTTTTTCATGAAAATTTCAGTTAGATACGAAATTATTCAAAAAGAAATTTGTTCAGTTCATAATTCACTCTGTAGTTGAGGAAATTGTTCGTGGAATTCTACAATTTTTTGTTCGAGTAGACTATTATAATATCAAACAGTATTGGCTTTGCTATGGCCAGTTTTTGAAACACACAGGGTGATATATTAAGAAGGGAGTTATTACAAAAGTTGTCAAAAAGTTGTATACAATGAAATTTCTTAAATAAATATACCTACACATTATGGTTGAGCAATATTTGTCGCACGAAAGTTTTCCATTCAAGATGTTTTCCTACGAGAAATGTTACTTTGATGAAATTCCATTTTCCAACTTCTACACCTTGGATCGAGAAAACTAGTAACAGGATTGAGGTGGAACCATAAACTTCATTATTCTGAAAGTCACATTCTACAGAATACGAAAAATTTAGAAACATAAACTGGCGACAATTCTTTGATTGACAAAAATTATGAAAATATAATCAATACTGCTAAGAATCAAGTTGGTATCGTGGCAATATCTTTATTGTTCAGTTGTTACAACATGCTACTGTTTCGAAGAATGGTTCTCCTCTTCTTCAGTCTGAAAATCAGAACATACAGATTACATCTAGTAATAAGGGAAGAGTCAACGCTCAAAATATGCGTCTTTTTATCTAGTGAAAACCTACCAATATGTACTGAAATTAGTTCTGATGAAACTACAGCAATTTTAAGTGGTATTTTTGTAACAATGAATGAAGCCGCGACTGGACGTTAAAAACCTACTTCGATGTCAATACTTGCTGAATGGACTTAAAGTGTCGAAACCATATATTTTATGCATCTTAGTCCACACCTTTCATTCTATGCATCTTGCTCTTAGGTAATAAATCATCGATTCCATCGACTACAATTTTTCTCTGGATGTTCAACCCACCATAGAATATAAACAATCAGATCCAAGCCCAACCCTAATGAATATTCAAATATTCAATGTACTCGTGTTCTATTAGTGAGTCTTTCCAACAGTATCACCTCATACCTCACGTTTACTTCTCATTAACACTCTAGTAATGTTTTCTCGAACCGTGTTTACCTTCCTCATTATTATGAATGGAAACAAATCAGGATTGACCATCTTAAAATAGCAATTTTCATTCACCTCGCCCAAAGATAACAGTAGCTCGATTTATTCACGCCTTCTCGATCGGAGAATGCTCCTTGCACGAATCACCAAATAAAACATTCGATATCGATGGAATGTTTTTGCTCGGAGTTGGTTTGGGCTGGAGATTGGATTGTTTTTCTTTACTTTCGCGGAAAGTTTGGCTGTCGGGTGAAATATGAGAATTATTTTCGTTCGAATATGGAACAATTTTTTTCTAAAATTGGAGGCAAATTCAGAACACAAATGCAGAATTCTGATTGTTGCTACGCAACGAACTTTCCCGGGCTCTATTTAGTCTGGAAAAGTTACTTTTTCTGGCCTTGACCATTAAAATTCATCCTTACTGGTTTTTATATACGTACACTTCGAAAAGTAGGTAAATTTACGTTCGAAACAAACTCACATCAAGAACATAGATTTATGGAATATACATATTATAACGGGTGTTTTTTTCGAGGTATAGAACTTTAAGTTCGCATTACTGTTCAAGATGGCTACCGATTTAACAGCTGTCAAGTGATTAATTCTCAGTTTGGTTTGACAATTCATCATGAATAGACTCACGCCTGAACAACGCTTGCAAATAGTGCAATTTTATTGAGAAAATAATGGTTCTCTGCGGAATACGTATCGCGCACTACGTCCATTTTATTTTGTTTAGCGATGAAGCGCACTTCTGGTTGAATGGCTACGTCAACAAACAAATCTGCCGCATTTGGAGTGAAGCTTATCCTCGAGTGTATGTTGAAACACCGTTACATCCAGAAAAACTAACTGTTTGGTGCGCTTTATGGGCTGGTGGAATCATTGGTCCGTACTTCTTCAAAAACGATATAGTATAGAGCCATGATTTTCATTCCTGAATTGAACAACCATGATGTCCAGGAGCTGTGGTTCCAACAAGACGGCGCAACATGTCACACAGCTCGTGCCACAATCGATTTATTGAAAGACACGTTTGGTGACCACGTAATTTCACGTTTTGGACCTGTGAATTAGCCTCCAAGATCTTGTGATTTAACACCGCTAGACTACTTTCTGTGGGTCTATGTTAAGTCATTGGTCTATGCGGATAAGCCACAAACCCTTGATCATTTGGAAGACAACATTCGCCGTGTTATTGCCGATATACGGCCACAAATGTTGGAAAAAGTCATCGAAAATTGGACGTCCAGATTGGACTACATCCGAGCCAACCGTGGAGGTCATATGCCAGAAATCATATTCAAAATGTAATGCCACAAGATTATCCTGCGGATAAATAAAATTCATGTCAATCGAATAATCCATCGTTGTTTTATTGCAATTTAAAGTTCTATAGCTCTAAAAAAAACACCCTTTATTATTAGATACATATATAATATGGAACGCTCAATATTTCTATTGTTGTTGGTTTATAGCATACAGGAATGAATAGAGATAGAGGGAGTATACGCAATTTTTACATATCCCCAACATGGTAAGATTACGTTGTTGGATTGTGATATATTTTCAAATCCACAATTTTACTATATCGTTATGAATGTATATTATATTGAATGAAGTATATTTATTTGAGTGATTCCCGATTAAATATGCAAATTTGAATATTTGGAATCCGATATTCTTCCTAATTGTCGAATTCATAATAAGCAGAATATTTATTGTTTTCTGTATCTACCTGATGAAATCCAAGGTTTGGCAAATTTTGCTCTCTTAGTGTCATCGGTTGTTTCACGTCGTTTGGCGCGCTTGAAGTTTGTTTTCGGAATTCCTGATATATTTCAGTAATCATTTCATTATATTATTTTGAGTTAATATGTAACGTTGGTTCACTCAGGGACATAAAAAGTGCGTTCTTTGTAGAGAAACTCGTGAATTGAGTGAAACATCGTATCACTGATATGTTTTCATTTCCGCGCGCTTCATGTCAAATTTGTTAGTTCAAGGTGGGGACTAAATTTGCTTACTGAAAATGACATATGCCCCCTCTATGTTTATTACTCTGAGGTTTATAGTTATGTTGCATGTTGTACCATTATCAAATATTCTCCATCCGCTATATTTCTGAAAGATGTAGAGTAGTATGAAAATAAACAAGAGTTGTAAGAAGAATATTACACATGACTAGAAAAAGTTACGCGTTGGCAAAATGTCCAAATTTCGTCATTTTCTGTAAGGAGTAGGGAAAAAATATTAGTTGGTAAACTTCGGAATGAAATGAAATGTCGCGAATTAGTTTCCTTTGACCATCAGATACAGCTTCCTTGATAACTTTGACAGATATTCGCATAAAATTCGACTCAAAAATCGGTTTCTACCTCACACTGATCCATTTCGATATCAGAAAATAAAATACGAAAAAGCACCCATGCAAGATTTATTACTCCAAGCTACGAATAACTTAGTCCATCCATAAAAGCTCCAGTTTGACATATTGAACATCGAAAGAGTCTGAGCATCCAGGTGATACCCCAAAAAAACGTAATATAACTACGAGATAAGCCAACAGCTGACAAATCCCATCATCTACAAAAGTATAGGAGGTAAACGAGCGCAGCACACTTTATTGAAAAATCTCCATGAACACATCCACGTTGCGCAGTCTCCCCGGCTGATGCCAACTCATACAGGGTGTTCCAGATTTTAGTTCAATAACGTTGGCGTCGGATAGAAGAACTGTTTTCATGAAAAAAGTTCATATAAATACATGGTGAGTCGGGAAAAACAAGCCAAACTCCAGGAGCGTATTCTACACGTGAAAATAATTCAAAAAATCTCATATGTTCTTATCCAATTGTGATTTGTTTTCGAAAAGAACTTGAACACACTGTACCTCGAAAACAAATGAGAATCGTATAAGAACTTTTGAGTTTTTTAATTATTTTCTCGTGTAGAATACGCTCCAGGAGTTTGGCCCGTTCCTCTCGACTCACGCTGTATATATCCTAATAAGCGTCGTTTCGAAGATACAGGGTATTAAAGTTTGAAAAAAATCAGTGTTTTACTTATAACTCTAGTATTATTACATTATTTGTTTTAAATTTTAGGGACTGAAGTCTTGATAATGTAGTGCAAATACTATTCACGAATATCTACATGAATTAATTTTTCAAATTTTCCCATTATTGATAAATAAAAGTACAAAAATTGACGTTGTGTATTATAACGCTTTCGGTCATTTTTGAAAGAGTGTCTGATTGATTTTTTTTCTGAAATGTTCAATTGAATAATTGAAAGCCATCTGGAAGCGTTATAAGACATCATGCCAATTTTTGAACTTCCATTTATCACTAATGGGAAAATTTGAAAAAATTATTTTTGTAGATTTTTGTTCACGATTATCTCGATAATGGTACATTCTCTGGAAATAATTCAGAAGTCTTTTTTTATGAAGCTCTGTTAATTTCAGAAATGAAACAATTTTTTCGAGTTTCAATAAGAAAATGATCATCGCACCCCAATATCTACGACACTGGATAAGTTTGGCAGGAGACACTTACCTTATTCGAAACATTACATTATCAAAACTTCTATACCTAAAAATTAAAACAATAAATGTAATAATACTAGAGTAATAAATAAAAAACTGATATTCTTCAAAATTTAACACCCTGTATTTCGAACGAAGCTTGTTAGGATATATGTTTATATGAATTCTTTCTTCTTGAAAAGAGTTGTTCTATCCGACGATGAAATCTGGACCACCCTGTATAATCAGACCCCCAATATAAAGCACATAAGGAGTCGACTTCTTTGTATTTCCCCAGAATCGCTCAAAGAATAAATGAGCTGAACGGTCATTTGTGTTCTGAAACAATGGCCTTGTACTCGCCAAATTGGAAGAAATGGGTAAAAAGTTGCGGGATATATCATGGCAATGGTTGTTTTTCTTCCAAGGTCTTGTGCGTTCTTGGATGAATAATGAGAGTTCAGATGATAACGACTGTTTGCTGCAGATAGGACGCTGTGCATAGCGCCATCAATCCTGATTTGTCCGCTTTTATAAACTCTTTCTTATTTTATCATACTTGCTCGCGCGATGAAGGGAGAAATGGGGCGTTTTCAGTTATTACTTGATGTTTTGTTCGTTAATGCTTTTTGCATATGATGGTTTTTCTAGATCGATAGATTATTTGGAATTGACGCGAAAAATATATCAGAAAAGTTTCGTTTCGTTTAACTATCTATATCAACTCATATTTTATTTTCATTTATGAATGGAGAAATAAAATTTTGCCTTGTTGTTTATTGGAATAACATTAAAATATTGTTCGATATAGTTATAACTAATTATTACCCCCAAAAATGAATATCGAACAATTCAATTGTGTACACGAAATATCTCTTCATATATTGGCTGTTAGTTTATTTCTTATGTTCATTTAATTCTTCATTTGTTTATTCTTCTGGATATTCATATTACTACATTTCATTTTCATTGTTTCATCTTTATACTATTGTAATATCAAAATTATCAGATCATTGTGCCAAAAACCTTTACTATTTGATAGATCTTATTGACATTCACTTTTTTCTTTAGAACTTCAATTTCAATTAACAAAATACTGTACATCGTAGTCTTACGGAAGGAAACTGTTTCTCTTGTACGGATTTATAGAGATAGCAATCTCAATTGGTAGTCTCTCTTACTCTTCTGTGAAATGGGTATACAAATTGACAATTGAATTCGACTATTGACCTGGAGCAGTCGATGCCAAAAATTCAATAAAGGAGAAAAACTAATTATTTGAAAAAATGTATTGATTTGTTGTTGACGATTAAGGCATATAATTCTATAACACCGTCACAATGTCTGTATTTTTTTTTCTTTTCAAATTGAGCCAAATGGTTCACAAGGGACCTTCACATTTTTTATTTCATTTCCAAAACATTTATAATAATATAGTAAACACTCAAACACAAAAATTTATTCCTTTCAGACTTCAGATATTTCCATATTCTAAAACCATAAAACAAACACCTGAACCAAAATTCTTTATTTTATGGATAATTGCTAAATCTGAATACAGTGTAATATTATGTTTTTTTTTGTGATATTCTGTTTGAATTCATTAGTTCCGATATCGCAATTAATGCATAATTTTGCACGGAGCTTAAAAATATTTTTTTAAATTTATGCACCGAATCTCAAGTCGACGGCAGCATCTATCAAGAAAATATTTGGTTTTCCCTTTCCAGTACACTTCATTAATTTTTCATGGTCCCTATTGAGCGATCAGCAGAAAATTTTCTAGGAAGCTTTTGGCGAGTCTTCCACGCGTCCTTTTTATGGGAATTGTGGTTGTCATCCTGAGATCACAGGTGGAATCTTCAGTTTGGCAACCCACTGATCTCTGTCAAATAAACCTTCCCATCCTGGAGGGATGGCAGCGACTATACCCCCGCCGAGGTCTCACAAGAGTGTAGCGTGAAGCTCATAACGCCACCTCTCGGGCAGCCAGAGTCACTACACACTCGCCTGTTGGCACCGACAATACATCAGAGGAAGAGGTGCGAAAGTATACTCGGGAGGAGAGAGAGAGAAATCGATAGTGAGAAGTGAGGGTGGAAACCAAGGCTCAGCGTGCTATCGGCTTGTGTCCGATCAAAGCGCTCCAATGTGATCGCAGCTTTCCGCTCCACGTCGGGGTCACCACTTTGGCGAGTCTTTCTCGAGCCAAAATTGAATCTCACTCTAAGGATTGCGGTGTTTCATCCTGAGATCACTGGTGGAATCTTCAGTTTAGCAACCCAGAGATTTCTGCCGAATACACCTTCCCACTTCATCGTGGAGGGGTGACCCTGCTGCAATGCGGCGGTCCGTATAAACTAGCCGAGGTCGCACAAGAGTGTGGCGCAGAGCTCATAACGCCACCTCTCGAACAGAGTCACAACAAGCTTAAAATTAGGATAAAAAAATTCTACCTGAAATTTGATATTAACAGGAAATAATATGTCGAAATTCCATAATATTTAATTTAATTCCTTAAGTGTTGAATGTCATAGAGAAGACCCTAGAAAATAACCGCTGCTCTTAAACAAGAATCTAAGTTTTATGGAACATAAATCCCACGAAATATCACAGAGATTCAGTTTTATTGGGGTTCAAAGATCTCTATATTCCTGGAATATAAAATCGCACACATATGAGCAAAAACATCCATTTCAGATAAAATTTCCACGTCACCACAACTTATTCTTCAGGAGGATAATTCAGTATTCCACCCGAACAGTCATTCTGAAGTTCAAAGACATCAAATAGTCCCCAGCGCAGTTCGATGAGTTGCTCTCATTCTTACATGTAGATGTATTATGGGCCTTGAGATGGTATGAGGGGTATTCTACATGGATTTTCATGACAGTTCACCGATATAACTGGAACGTTACAGAGGAAATTGTAATTCCGAGATTTAGGAGGTTCAGCCATAACTTTTGGACCAAATCTGATTTAGAGTTTTCGCATGAAGTCAGAACTATCGGAAAGGATGAGGTCATGTGGAAAATCTATTTGACACTATGCAGAAATTTATGGTATCATCTTCCGGATATTTCATAGTCAAATATGGTATTCGAGGACTTATGGTGATTTTCCTGCAGAGATTGTGATTTTCCCGAACATCCCTATAATTCTGGTGTAGGTTTGTCGGCTCATTGGGATTCCGTTACATTCTTCTCACTGTTGGAATGAAAGAATTTGGAAATACATAAAATCATTTCAGACAATGATCAAATATTGACTTTTATACCAGGATATATTTCAATTGGGAAGAAAAATCTAACAGGGACTAGTTTAGTGATGTTGATAATACCATATTTGACACTTCTTCTTCTTCCACATATCATAGGCCTTAGGCCTGTGTTTTCCAACTCTCAGCTCTCTTGAGATATTGATGACCACGAATCCATCCATCTCTTTGGGGGTCTTCCTAAGGGGCGTCGTGTCCGTGGTATACCATCCCTAGCGATTTTTGCTAGTCTTCCCGTAGTCATCCTGTCCACGTGATCATTCCAGGCTCTTCTTCGCTTACGTCCCCACCTGACAATGTCTTCTACTTGACATTCGTGCCTTATGTCAGTGTTTCTTTTCCTATCTCTTAGTGTGTATCCTGAGATGTTTCTTAGTATTTTCATTTCAGTTGTTCGAATGATATTTTTAGTTTTTTGGTTGTCAGCTCTTGTTTCTGTAGCGTATGTCAATACCGGTCTAACACAAGTTTTGTATATCCTAACTTTAGCCTTTTTATTCATAAATGTGTTACTCCAGATGATGTCCCGTAGTGCACCTGATATTCGGCTGGCTTTATTCGCTTGTCCATTCACTTCATTTGTTCTATTTTGGCTTGAAGTAATTTGTATGCCTAGGTAGTCGAATGACATAACTTGTTCGATGATTTTATTTTCCAGAGAAAGTTTGCATCTCACTGGCTCTTTGGAAACGACGAGGGTTTTTGTTTTTGTGATGGATATTTGCATGTTGAGACTTTTAGCTTTTACATAGAATGCGTTCAGGAGCCGTTGTAAATCGTCTTCGTTCTCTGCTATAATCAGGGCGTCATCGGCAAAACAGACAATCTTGATTAGGCCCGTTGTAAGCGCATATCCTCCTTTTGTACTTTTGACTTGTTTTATTATTTCGTCCATTATTTGATTAAAAAGCTGGGGGCTTAAGGAATCTCCTTGTCGAATTCCTGTTGGTGTTTTTATTTCCTCTGTTAGGTTTTGATTAACTAATATGTGGGTAGATGTATTGTGATTAAGTTGTCTTATGATATCTATTATTGTTTTCGGCACCTGTTTCTTTCCAAGGATATCCACTACGTCACTTAGTCTTACCCTATCGAACGCTTTGGTGAGGTTTGACACGATATATTGAAATATAGAGCAAAACTGATAAATTAGTGAAAAAATTTTGAAAATCCATCAATAAATGACTGAGAAATAGATTATTTAAATTTACGTATTTTAGTGCGGAACGTTTTTGGTCTCCGACTCGTCTGTGACGTCACACCACATGCCTGTGATCGCTATACCATAAATAACGTTTAAATACTTAGCCCCGCCAAGGCTCTCGCGCCGTTTGTAGTTGTACAGTGTAGTTTTAACTCGAGTTTTGTTTTTATGTCACCACAATCGAAGAAGGCTTCGTGAAAGGACAAAGTTATTTTCACTCAATAACTTATTTCAAACCAACTTACACCTTAGTATTTTTATTATCAGAAATAGACAGCTAGTACTGATAGGTACTTACATCAACATGATCTTCACACACATATGAAGTAGTTTTAGGTCCAATTAAGTCACGCCTCATTAATTTGCACCACTTCTTTCTTTGATTTATGTCATTTGGTACATGAAAAAACAATTTATTGGGGTTTTTAATTGTCGTGCTTGCACACATAGGCACAATACAATATTTGTAGGATTTTTTTTTTATTTCAGCCATCGTGTAACGAACAAAACACGACACGAACGCCACAAGTGATTGTACACCAATGAATTCGTAAGCACTCTGCGAATACCAGTCGCCTCGTGTAAGTGGCGTGACGTCACACACTAGACGCTACGTACTATGAAATTATTTTTCCAAGCGCAACTTCAAAGTCCCATAACCTTTTCATTTCTAGAGATATTTCAATGATTCTTCCACATTTTTGTTTCATTTTACTTAAATTTTAGAATTGATCCTTAACAAAAAAATGAAAACTAGTCCATTCAAATTATTGATACTATCCATATTATCAAAGTTGTCCATGTTTGTCTTCAAACTGAGTGTTCAATTCTCTTACAAAGAATCCCATGAAATGGCAACAAAGCTTTCATTGCTTAATGTTATTCTCTCATCGGAAAACATTATTTGCCGAATTGGGGCATCTGGAAAACAAGAAAGCTAAGAGCTTATCCAGATCGTCTCCGTGGCCTTGAAACAAAGGAGAAAGCCGTTTCTCTGAGAAGTGAAGATTAAATTAGCCGGCTTGAGTTTAATTGCTCTCCTTCAGTCAAACCACAAACGTTCAAAGTTAAGTTAAATTTACGCTGCTACTGAGTAAACGCGGTTTTTTGAGTTGAATAATGTTGATTTATTCATTTCAAGGGTTCTTCAACACGAACTTGAGCTGAGAGGAAAAATTATTTCAGACCTACTGATGACTCGAATCGAATACAATTAGACTGATCAAATGGAACAAACAGAAAGATATTTTCCAGCCTTCAAATTGTTCAACATTTTCACTTTCGTTTTCAGTTTTTTATGTCTGTTTCACTTCGTTTATATAGTGGATGAAGATTCCGTACCTACCCAAAATTTTAGAGATATAGAGGTTTTAGTATATCGAAAGATTATCATGATTCATGAAAAAGAAAAAAATACACATCTGTGTCTAACTAGCAGTTGGTATTCAATTTGATTCTGAATGTGTGCTTGTTTTTTGATATTAATCAATATCGAATCAGATATTTCTACGGTTGCCATGGTGCATAAGCGTGATGCAAAAAACATAAGTTGTTTCGGTTTAATACTTTTAGGTTTGCACGAATGGCGATATAATAGAATTTTAATTCAATTGCCTTTTTTCTTGGAATAGAACAATGGATCTAGACAACATCACCTTTATTTTTATTTCACCTTAATCATTCCGTGAATTTATCATTTCGGTGTTTTTTTTGTTTTAAACGAGACATTGCGATTTCATTCTCATAGAATAACAAAAAATTTCCATGTTTAAAGTTCTCAGAGGAAATATTTCAATGTTATATGGACATTATTTTCTAGGTATCTAAAATTCGCACACTTTGTGAGATGTTGATTATAAATGGTGTTTTTCAACAGTATGAATTCAGCATGAAATAAGACATAAAAATAAGGCTGATAGCATTGATCATCATCAAGAAGATTTGAAGCCATCGCTTCAAATCTTCACCCAATAGCTAAGTCAAGAGCCTTGCCAGTAAAAACACACTATTTCTGGTTTCAATTGACGATTATGGCGACTGTAAAATGAACATAAAATTCGGAGAAGTGAAACATGTTTTTACAAATGAATTTGCTTTATTCATGGTAAGATGTCAAATCGTACTGACCACGAATCCGGAGTCAAGCAATAAATAAATTGTCATTAGAACTTGCGTTAATTCGAAATACTAATTTAAAAAAAAATTACCTTCACAATCGAATCAACGCATTTTTGTTTGTTATCGATTATATAATTTCTAATTTATATGCATGTCCTAGGAGCGAAATTGGCATATTTGGATTTCATCAATCATCTATGTTGTGTTGTTCATTTTACCGAAATCCATAAGGTCCCATTGAAATCGAGCAGTTCATTGATAATAATTGGATAATTTGGCACACATCCACAGCTCCCTAGGCTATAATTTAACACACTGAAATATGCTCTGAAAGTAGGTTGGATATTTGCTCAATTCGTGAATCGATCCGGACTTATGTATGAAACTTCAATCAGTTCAGTCTCGGACTAACTTGTAAAAACTCATTTTTTCTTGAAAATTCGACTGTATTCTGAATTCCCATGGAAACTATGAATTTGTGAATAGTTGAATAGTCAACCAATAAAATACTGGAACATTCTAATACTTATTATTCGATTAAATTAGTTTTCGAACTTTTATAATGACAAAATTCGAATTAAGAATAATCGAATATTACCAATACAATTCCGAGCACTAGATCAGATAGCTGGAGGAAGACTTTACCTCTAAGAAAGTCAAAGCCGCCACACCACCATCCTCCAAGAGGAAAGGAAGACTCCCAGATGTCAAGGAGACAGTTGAATCGACAGTGTGACCTTGAAGGCTTCAAGATAAGATCACTGATGATAATTGAAAAAGAGAGAGTACCCAGAACTGACCCTTGCTGGACGCCGAGTTTCATTCTCTTTTGATTAGACCATTTGTCATTAATATGAACACCCTGATGAATATCAGACAAATAAGCACTTACCGAATCACAACTATTCCCTAGCATAAATAAGCCCCCAATTCCAGAGAAAGGATCAAGCAGGCCACACAGTCGAAAGCCTTGTAAGGATCCAGGAAGAAAGATAGGGAATAGCTGCCGCTCTCAAATCATTCTGAAGTGTAACTCGTAAGATCCATGACACATGTCAGAAGTACATCTTCTTTTTCTTAAGCCAAACTGTTCAGCACAAAATAAACTACATATGCGTAAAATTTTGCTTTCGCTGTTTTTTTTTTAAATTCGAGGCTTCATTGTGAAAAACTGATTATACATTTATGATTCAGAGTATTTTCTTTCGCTGGCCACTACTTTCTTCCATCTTTCGGGCATTGTACGAATCTCGCGTTGAAAAAACTGGTCATCTTTTGAAGTGATCCACGAATCGATCCAATTTTTTACTTCTTCTTGAGACCTGAAATGCTGGTCTGCCAGGCCATGTGCCATTGATCGAAACAAGTGATAGTCCGAAGGAGCAACGTCAGTAAAATACAGCAGGTGAGATAGGACTTTCCATTTCAACGGACCTCTTTCGCAGCATAGAGTGGAGCATTGTCATGCTGTAAAATCACTTTATCATGTCTATCGTTATATTGCGGTAGTTTTTCTCTCAATGCTCAGCTAAAACGCATCAATCGATTTCGATAACGATCACCTATGATTGTTTTAGTTGGTTTCAGCAACTCATATTTCACAACGCAGAGCTAGTCCCACCAAACACTGAGCATGACCTTGGAAACGTGAATATTCGGTTTCGCTGACGACGTGAAAGCATGGCCGGAATATCCCCATGATTTTCTGCGCATGGGAGTATCGTGAGCAACCCGTTTTTCGTCTCCCATCACAGTGCAATGCAGAAATCCCTTCCGTCTTTGTCATGCAAGCAGCTGTTCACAAGCAAACTAACGCCGTTCAATATATTTCGGCTTCAACTCGTATGGCACCCAATTTCCTTGTTTCTGAATCATTCCTATGACTTTCAGGCGTTTCGAAACGAGTCTTTATCAAGCAATAGGTACTCCCAATTCTGCATCTCTGAAAACCTTCTCTCTTCCACCATCCTGGTCTTCGATGTTCTTGAAGTGTTGAAATCACTCTCGGCACGTTCTTTCACTAATAACGGCCTCATCATAGGTATTTGAGAGCATTCGATGAGCATCAGCCGCAGATTTCTTCATATTAAAGCAGAAAATCAAAACCCGCAAAGGACCAGAATTTGGCCCGTGAGGACATGTTTAATTGAGAATAACTTTATGATGACACAAATCGACTAATATTTCGATGTCGATATGTTAACAAATACCTAAGCTTATTGTATGACATCTACGATCTATTTATTTTGACTCCCATTTACCACTACACCCATCTATTGCGAAACTGCGGAAAAAAAGTTGTACTTTTAAAATTTCTCTCAAAATATTGAAAACACAGTTGTTCTTCAAAAATTTCCGAAAAAATGGGTACTAAAGAAATTGGTCTGTAATTGTATTATTATTCATAATGAATAAACTCATCAATTCATTTCAACGATGATAAATATTTCGATACCTACAACACAATCAGATTCGGCCGAAAAATCTTAAAATCCGATTTTTTCGCATCATTGCAACCGCTACAATATTATGATCGTACGATCAATATTATTATCAGCGGTGAAAAATATTTCGATACAACTCCATACAACGGATTTCAAAAGAATTTCAAGTGATTCGGGTTCCAATCAGATTCGGTCGAAAAAACTTAAAATCCCATTTTTCCCGACCAAGAGGTCAATTATGGCCAATAATCTGAAACGCATGATTGCAACCGCTCCAATATTATGATCGCAAACCAATCGAAACCGTCATCGAACCGTGGAGCCCAAATTTCAGCGACATCTGTCGCCGCTCGCATTAGAACGCAATAACTCCGTACGTCCCATCGGGTATGCGAAAATCGAAACCGTAATTGAATTCAATGCAACGAACCATGACCCAGTTCTGTGCGTCGAAATTCAAAATTTCGGCTTATCGCATCTATATTGACCCCGACCCATGTTACAAAATTACACATATTTCGGTAATAAATTCGACAAAACGCCTACCGTAATTGCGCGTCCACATGATGGTACTCCCCAAATAGAGCGGATGCGTAAAACTGTTGAGATTTATCGTTGATTTTCATATTTATATTCATTGAACGTGACTGGGATCAGCTGGTCTTGTGCTTTGGATTCGTTTTAAACGGATAATTTGTAGTCGGTTGGTTTCACGAAAAAAACAGAGTCGGTTTTTTGGGTCGGACGCACAGGAGTCGTTAATATATATGGAGTATATCAACAAGTCTATGCGTATATCGATATCCGACCATTTTTATAATTTTTGGGTTATTGTTTCTTTGTCTTCGTGTTATATACAATACCAATATCTTTTTTTCCTTCAAAACCAAACGATTATGAATTTTTTTTATCGAGCCGTTCTCAGCCAATTTTCATGGTGCGCTTATTCTCAGCGGATTGTGAGACCACTGATAAAATCATCAATATGTCAACTCAGTGGCCCGTGTCTTATATCATACCAATTAAAAAGTCTTTGGTCTACCATTGTAAAACACATTTTTTCGCCAAAATTCTATTTTATTATTCAACATAGTTGCCTTGAGGACGATACAGCGATTATAGCGATCTTCGAACATTTCGATACCATTTTTGTAGTATGATTAATCTTTCGCTTCAAAATCGGCCTCAGTTTCGGAGAATACTTCTTCATTGGCGCTAAATTTCTTTCCAGCGGGCATTCTTTTGAGGTATGAGAACAATAAAAATTTGCTGGGGCCAGATCAGGCAAATACAGTGGATGCAGAAGTAATCCAAAACCCAATTCATGCAATTTTGCCATTGTTTCCATTTATTTGTGGCACGGCGCATTGTCTTGATGAGGCAGTACCTTCTTTTCTTCAAATAGGGCCGTTTTTTAACGATTTCATGCTTTAAATGATCCAATAACGCTATATGATAATCGCTGCTGATGGTCTGGGCCTTTTGGAGGTAATTAATGAATATTATATCTTGCGTATCCGAGAGTACTGATGCCTTCACCTTGCCAGCTGACTGTTGTGTTTTTCTCGCTTTGGATTCGGTTCATCGCGTACAGTCCACTCAACTGACTGTCGATTGGACTCCGGAGTGAAATGATGGAGCCATATTTCCTCAATTGTCACATATCGACGCAAAAATTCAGGTTTATTGTACTTGAATAGCTTGAAACACTGCTCAGAATCATTAACACGTTGTTGCTTTCGATCGATTGTCAAGCAACCGATATACAAACAATTTTTATCGCACCAAGAGAGACACCCGATTAGTTTTTAGTCTTCAGTATAGATAATCATGTAGACCACATTCCAAGAAGTATGGAATCCTAACCATTATGTATTCATTTCCATAAACTATTGTCTCACATCCATGACAAAAAGTTCCCTCAAAATTTGCAGACTACTTTACTTGACCAAATAATAATTTAGCGCAACCGAAGCGAGAAATGTTCAAAATATATCCTGTGTATTACCAAACATAGGTATGTCAGTGAACTTGAGAATCTTGAAACTATTTTAAAGATGTGATAAGCAAACATTTCATATCACTCTAATATTACTTAATCTGTTCCTACTGATCAATATATCTCAGTGTTATTATTCAATATATCTACTCGTTACAGCAGCATAATTAATTCAGATCTGACAAAGCCCACATTTCCTTTGATATTAAACAGTCAAGTGTTTTCTCTGAAATGCAGAAACGTAGATAATCGTGCAAGATATAAACGAACAAAGTCTATGCACTTCTAATCAAACAAGTTACCGTGTCAAAGCCGTTTCTATAACATCCCCATAACTCTGAAATTAAGACGATGGGAGTTTGCAACAACTAGCACAGAAGTCCTTTGGATCTCGGTCAAATAAATTGGAAGACAGTAAAGTTTCCATTCTAGATTTCCAATAGAGTAGTGGACCAAGCCGAAATACTCTAAGTTCGCCGCAAATTACTTTATGACTTTCAGAACTGGCATCAGTCCTTTCGTAGAATCAACAACTTAGAATGGATTAGAAATCAAACAGGCAAAATGGGATAATCATGTAATGAAACAATCACAACTTCTAAATCATTAATTATTCGGCAACTTTTCCATGAATAATTAAACCCTGAATTCGACGTGATGAATCTGCATACTGATGACTCTAGAATCTACCCTTGCTAATTCCTCACAACTTCAATTCAGTACACTTTTTGATTAACTGGTTCATGTTGCAAATTGAGCGATATAAAGAAAAAATGTTGTTATTTCAATAAGAACACATTATTATTTTATTTTATTTTACATTTCCATGAACATTTTAATTACCTCTGTGAAAAACACTTCAAACTGTTTTCGATTTATTTATCAATGTGAATTAGACATTCTTTCGATAGACGTGTTAACTAAAATAAGAAATAACTACTAAAACAAAGTTTGAAGTTAACCTCCAAGTAGGATAATTGCAAACTATTAGGTAAGTATAAGTATCCCTACTCGTAAGATAAGTGTTCACTAGTTCAAAATATTGTTTCTCTAATTCTGTGGTTATTCCGTTCATTCTTCCACATCTTGTAGAACAGAATCGTGCGAGAATATATCAGAAACGCACAGTTTTCATGGTTATATTTTATTATTCTATGTTGGTACTCCGAACTTTCCGTCACGGCTTTATCTGTCAATTCATATATTTGCCTTAAAGAAATCAGTTCTGCCAACCAACATTTTTCAATGCAAAAATCACTAAAATATATTTATGGAAATATTTCATTAATTTCAATGAAAATGCAATGAAAATAATGTATAATACTCGTACAGAAGGCTTATTCTACCACTCGTTCATTCCAAAACTCGCCACTTCGTGGCTCGTTTTTGAATTTTGAACTCGTGGAAGAATATCAATGCCTTCTGCAATTGTATTATAAATAACTATTTCCTATAACTGCTATGGAAAGTATTCTTTATAGCTTAATCAATTTAAAAATTATTTACTGCTCATACCGTGAGATATATTATTTCACACTGCACTTTGCCCACACCTCGCTTGGTAGACTAATGAAATTAGGTAGGCTTTTGAAAAAAGGCATTTCCATGGAACTCGAATCATTTGAATTTGTGAAGTTTTAGAAAATTAGTATTTCGCGCAACATGTGGAGAAAGTCCTTTTCTCACTCGTGTGTTTGCGGCTCTCGCATTTCAGGCTCATGCTACAAACTTTCACACTCGTGAGAATTGTTGAACTTTCCCCATTTGTTGCACAATATACTATTTCCTACAACTGCTATGGGAAGTAGCGTATTCTTCATTGCTTAGTCAATTTGAAAACTATGTATTGCTCATACTGTGAGAAATATCATTCCACACGGCACTTTGCCCACACCTCGTTTGGTAGACCAATGAAATTGGGCTTTTTAGAAGTCATTTTTATGGAAACGCAAGAAATGAACAGATACTGTCAACAAAGCCCATTTTGAATTGAATTAGGTACAATACTCCAATTATTTGAATTTGTGAAGTTGTAAGAATATTATATTGTGCAACAAGTGGGGAAAGTCCAACATTTCTCGCGAGTGTGGAATTTTGTTTTGCAAACACACGAGCGAAAAAAGGACTTTTTCCACATGTTGCACACTATACTTTTTCTACAACTGCACAAATTTCAATGATTTAAGTAATGGACTTGATTCAAATCAAAATAGCCTTCGTTGACAGTATGTGCTAATTTATTGCGTTTCCATAGAAACGACTCTACCAAGCGAGGTGTGGGCAAAGTGCCGTGAGAAATAATATTTCCCACAGTATGAGCAATACATAGTTTTGAAATTAAGTACGCTATGAAGAATACGACAATTTCCATAGCAGTTCCAAACTCGATGCAAAATTTTATGTTGAAAGCTCCATCAAGATGATACAAAATTCAACCAAAATATCGAAAGAAAAATGACTAATATTTCCATAAGACATCGGTTTGTGCTGAAATTTAGATGGTATCATCAGCATTTTCATGGCGAATGTCATGTGAATGCCTCTCAGATAAGATATCCAACCAAAAAAAAGACATATCAATAAATCACGTTTCAAATATGTAGTTCCAAAAATCTGTGGTGTCTAGTAGGCAAATAAATGACGAGCGCATACACCTTCCTAGTACCAAGTTAATACTTTCCTCGGTTTTTTCTTTTACTAATAAGACAAATTCATAAACCACGAATATATTTTCCGATGAATTATGGTTGAACAGCTTCTGTAAATATCCAAATATTTCCTCGAATAATTATTACTGGTAGAAACAACATTGTTAGACATGTTATATCCGAGAAGACAGCAAGGTAAACATATAAATTGTAGCCCGTATCCCCCTGGCCTATATATCACTGAACAGATACGACCGCGAAGCCTTTTGAAAGCTCTCTTGCAGAAGTGTCATCTGTGGGAGCCTAGTTAAGTCGTTCGTCCACTTATAGGGATACGAAATATTTCTCTCCTTAAATTCAAGCAATAATTGATTGAAAAAATTTTGTTTTGGAATGCTTTTCAAATTTGTTTGTTTCACAATGAAGGTCATATTAAGGGAATCCAATCCCGCACCAAAATATCAATCCCGCAAATCTGCGGGATAAAAATTACCAATCCCGCGGATCAACAAAAACATAATATATTATAAAAGTTTTCATTTCATGACATGAGCTGTCAAGTTTTGCCGCGGGTAAACCCGAAAAATCTGCCGACAAGTGCTGTCTCACAGTTTTCCCAAAAAGAAACCATTTGTTATTCAAAATTGAGCGTTCAGAGTTGTTAACAGTTTCCAAGTATGTATCCATGCCCCTATTCGGTCTGTATTTGCATTCAAAAAGGGTCATTTCATGTTTTAATAACTGGTCAAGTGTTGTTCGTACTCGTGCTCGTACAGTCATAGAAGAAGCCTTTGATTCTGGTACTCACGCAGTACGAATACTATGATTCGATTCCTCTTCTAAATTTAAAGGCAATGGTTCACGGCTCGTTGCTAGATTAGATAAAGGTATGTACTAATCGCTAAACTGCAAGCATTTTCGTGATCTACATAGTCGAATCAATAAGTAAAATGGTACAATAGTCCTAGAAGGAATTTTTAATTTGGAAAATTTCACGAAAATTTTTCGACAAAAAATTTTTCAGTTGAGATCGAAATTCGGCTAATCAGGGATCGTCAATTTTGGCACAACTCACCAATTTTGCGTAGACCTCACAGTTTTGAGGAAATTCGAACTCAAAATTTGGAAAAAATTGAATTTCCATCCAAAAATCGTTATATCTCCTAAATTATTAGTCACAGACCCCTCAAATAAGAACATCGGGTTCTGATCTAGAACATGGTGAGGTTTCAAGGGCGTAGCTTACGTCTAGGAGTAGTTGCTGCCTTGGGAATTTCTTCCATTTTTTTTTAGAAAAGTTGCCAGTTTGGTGAAAGCATTAAAATTTTGCTTCAAATGCTCCTACAAATAAAAACTTTGTATCAGAATAAATTTTCTTATAATCTCAAACGTTTCTCTTGTACTATCTTTATATTGCAAATTTGGAAATGTGTGGTTGTCTTTCTATACATATATAATTTTGAATCCACCGAATTATTCATTCAGATTAGCGAGCGGCATAGAGTTATCTAGCACATAAAATCGAAGAATACAAAGGCGAAAAAACGATTAGAATCAAATCATGAGGCGTTGTTTCTTCAAAAACCGCTACACAAACTAATATTTATACCACGCTAATTATTAGATACATCCCATAATTCCATCCTTGAACTCCATCTAGCCATCGAAAAAATTGTGTGGAAACCAGTTTTTTTCTCCTAATTCGTTCGCAGAAAAATTATAATTGACCCATGAAAGAAAATTAATTAGATTTACGTGTAATAACGATCTGTTGACTTCTTTCCACTCAATTCGAAATAAATCATTCCTCAGTTCTATTCGATTTCACATAGACAATAACTTAATTTGGTGCTTTTTGATTCATTAGTTTCTGTAATGATTTTGGCGAATCCTACGGAGAAAAAGAACTACTAGCAACCTGCCGTTCCGTTAGAAATCGATTAATTTGCTCTTTGAATCTAGACAAATTGAGTTTAATGAAGAAACAGTCAATCTTTTGCTTCTTGTTGTTACCATCTGTTTGGATAGTGATGGTTTTTGCAACATTTTGTGTAAGACTCTTCTAGTTTGGATATTCTTTCAAGAATAGAATATCTAAGTGAACTTAAATTGATGGTTGGTGCCTAAAAGGACGCATCCATTCATTCAAGAAGGTGAGATATTTTTTCATTGCTCGTTTAAAAAAAAACAAATTTTAGTATGAATAGCGAAGGAATTAAGAATTTTGCAATAAGAAGTTTCGTCTTTACTAGCCCATTATCTGGGAGGCTGTCACTTTCAAAGCTGTCATTGTTTCGACATTTGACAAGTAAAAACTATGAATGGAACAATACACTCTCCAACAACGCATTGAAATTGTTGACAATTTTTAATCGATCTTGCGTCGTCGTGAAATTCCTTCTTGGCCAGTAATAGTAGAACTGGTGGAAAAATTTGACCTGTTAGGACAAGATAGTGATGTGAAGAATCTAAACTGTGTGCGTGGCTCAAGAGCAACTGAGAATATGGCTGTTTTAACCAGTAATGTTGAAGAAAACCCAAGTATGTCAATTCCTCATCAATGATGGGGATAAGGCATTCTACAAACATCATTACACCATATTTTGCATCAGTACTCAGTTCTTAAGGCTTTTAAAATTCAGTTTATATAGAAACTCAAGCAGGTCGATCACCAGTAACGTCGTATCTTCGCTGATTTTGTCCTCAAAAGTCATCATACTGATTTGGCTTTTCATAAAAAAAATCATCTTCAGTTAGGAGTCTCATTTTCACCTCAAAGGGTACGTTAATGAGCTTATTATAGCATTTGAGGTTTATAAAATCCAAAAATGATTGTTGAAAGGCCTCTCCTCAACGTGTAACTGTTTGATGCGATGATGTGATTGGACCATACTTATTCGAAATGAAGGATGGTGCAACAGTTGAGATGATGGATTGCGATACTGATCTATAATCCATGGCCGAAGTTAGAAAATATTGATGTGGATGACGTTTTTTTCCAATAAGACAGCGCTACGTGCCACTCAAGCAACGAAACAATCGCAAATTTCCAAGAAAAAATGTCTAACCTTGTTTTTTTTCGAAGAGAAAATTTTTCACTATTTGCCTCCGAGATATTGTTATTTAACACATTTTTTTTTGATATCATGAAACCTCCCATTGGAAGACCTTGATAAACAGGAATATTTGTTCATGCTGCATGTAGTTCAAACCAAACAAATACACCTACCAATTTGAAGGAACTTCGTATTGACTAGATACAATTCTCATAATTCCTTGAAAATGCAGTAACATAATTCAAACTTCTTGCTAGAATATCGAGGATATTGGGGAATCTTTCTCACCTTCAACTGAAGTTTTGGGAAATGATGTTATAACTTCAAATGAATTCGGAATGAAGTTCTCATGACACAGATTTTTATTTATCCTCTTACCTTCTATTTTTCGAAACTGAAAGAATGCAACTTTTCTGGAAGACATAAGTTAGGAGAAATAATATTATCAACGTGTTCCCGAAGTTTCAGGAAGCAGAGAATTTATCTCAGATTTGATAGCGCTATGGAAGTGTAGATTATAGAAGTTTTGAATTGGTTATATTTTCCATAATAAATATGTGAATTCTAAAAATATTCGATTTTTTTCAATTAATGAATGTTTCATCTAGTGATTTGAGTACCTATTCTACGTTTTCACACATTATTTATAAATTTTTTTTGTTAATTTGAATACTAATTAATGGAAAATACTGACTTTGTCATGATTTCTATTTTTATTACAAATTGTGATTAACTATAATAATTTCAAGAGTATATTGCTTAACGTTAAACAGACCTTAACAGAATCTCTTAGTCTAATCATGTAATTAAACAGTGTTTTGAGGTTTCTGAATATTAAAAAACTGAATTTTTTCTATATTTTCAATTTTTTTAATGATTAATAGCTTAAAACATTGGTAAGGGGAACGGAAATCGTCTTGTGGCTGATGCATTTGTTTTGATGCCAACATTCGTCCCTCCTTGTTCGACGGGACACTATAGCAGTAGCGTAACATAATTTCATTAATTCCGAAATTATCAATTCATGCTCGAAAATAGTTGACAATGTTATTTATTCACAAAAATTCTTTCGTGTTTCAAAAGGGTCAATGTTTTTCTCATTTTAATGACTTAGTTATTGTGAAGTTATGAAAAAAGGATTCCTGATAAAGCATTCAACAATCAAATCAGGATTCTCCACGCCTATGGCTCGCACACACAATTGGCTAGCTCGATTGTGATTGGAGACACTAAACTTCCATCTCTTTTGTATTCGGGATCGAGCACAAATGTTTACTTTCCGTTCCTTCTATCTACAAGAAAATTTTCTAATTTAATCTCAATGTACGATTTTTCTGAGAAGTTAGTGAAATTCCGCTATTGAACTAAATTTTTGGCAGGAAATTAAAATCTACTGATCCTCATTGGAATTTCTGCTCTTCTCGAATACTTCCATCAAATTCCAATATTTCTTTATACAGGGTATTGAATCTCAGCTTGTGAAGACTCCCATATTTTTCTAATACGGACCTGATTTTTTCAATAGGTTTAAAGATCAATCGGAGGACACCTAATAGAGTAAATTGTTCGTTACAAATATCAATCGAATATACTGGGTGGTTCAACATTTAATGGAATGAATATTGTTGGAAAATATTGGTGATTTCATAAACCACCCTGTATCTCGGCTATGGGGAAGATTAGACCTATCATATATAGGTTTTTTGGACTCGTCTAGGCCAGCTCTACCTCAGGTTAACGTATGTACATTTACCAATGAAATACCCTGTATATTCTAAGATTTACAGCGATTTAATTTGTGTATCCATTTCAAAATAGTTGATATTTCAGGTGTTTTGAGCAGGGTTCTTTCTCATTTCATCATTTTTTTTCTGATGTGCATACTACACAACAAAACAGCTTAAAGACAGCTTCATATAATTTACTTGACTTGATTCAAGTCAAGTAGCTTGAATATCATGTCATGCCGTTAATCTATGAATACAGCGGATGGATAGATTTCTTTTCATTCGATTTCTGAATAATTACAAAACATAAACGGTAAAAATTTCAATGGGTGGTGAAATTTTCTTTGCATTGAAAGATTGCGAATGTTTTCTGGTCAAAATAATGTACCAACACTAATTGAAAATATTTCTGAGGGACCTAAACGGATCCCTCCGTCACCCCATCATCCCCAAGATGATAGTGGATAGATTTTTGTTCATTCGATTTCTGAATCTTTCCAAAACATAAACGGTAAAAGTTTTGGTAAGTGGTGAAATACTCTTTGCCTTGAGCGATTCCAAAAGTTCTTTGCTCAAAATAATGTACCAACACTAATTAAAAATATTTTGTAGGGACCCGAACAGACCCCTCCGTCACTCCACCATACCCAAACCCCCTAAAACCGCCAAATTCGAGCGGTATATCCCCTTGAACTGTCGATTTCCCGAAAACCACGTTTCGCATCAAGCATGCCTCGATCCGATTTGTCATTTTCGGGCGCATGGCCGCCGCGACCAACGTGCTAGTCGGAAAAACGTTTAATTCAACAGTCAACACGCGGGTGTCGCTCGCCTCAAACACCGTACGGTCGCGCGGAAAAGCAAGCGCCGTCAAAGAAGACGTATATACTTCTTGTACACTTAAAAGAGTTTGGCGCGTCCACCTCAGCAGGACAAGACGCCTATAGGTGAGTGCAGAAATATTTTGTTTGAGGAGAGAGAGACAGAGAGGAAGGAGTGCGGAATAATTCATGAGATGATGATGATGGTGATTTGCGAAAATGATGAAAGTCGCGGCACGTATGGTTTTGTGCGTTTTTGATGTTTCCTTTGTACGTTTTGGTAATTAGCAATCGTTTGGGGTAAGATGGACGTGAGGTTGCGGTTTCCGGATGGTTTAAATGGAGAAATTTGCACTTGATGACCTGGAAGAAAAAATTTCGAAAATATTGGATTTTTTTCAGAGAATTTTTTTTTTTGCAACTTGCTGTAATTTTTTTTCCGAATACCTCTAACTTCTTTTTTTCTTCATTTCATGGCCATTCACCCGAGTTCTTGTCATATAATAAGATGACAAAATAATTGTTCCTTTCTATGAAAGTAGAGCAGGTATAAATCCATCACTTTTCTCGTAATCCCCTCATTAATTTAAAAATAATGATCTGCAACAAATTAAATTCGCTCCAAACTTAAAATTACCGTTTAGCTGAAAAAAAAAAGGAAATTCACTTTTCAATCATTTGATCCAACTGGAAACATTCAAATTTTGTCACTTTAATAGTTTATGTAGTTTCTTACAGTGTAAAAAGTTTATGTTAAATGGATCAAAAAATTAAAAATTATCCAAGAATATATGACATTGAAATTTCTTCCACTAAACTTACAGTATGTTCCCAAATTTGAATTTCAAACGAAAATGGCAGATCCTTCGGATCATTTTAAGGAAGAAAGTCCCATAAACATGAGGTAGTAAACGCTTTCATGTCGAGAGACTTGAAGTTTCATTTTTTTCTTACATTTCCTTTACAAGATATTCAACTTAAATTTGGCAAAGATATTACAATTTTAAATTTTCATCATGCTTATTTTGAATGCAAATCTATTGGGTGAACATTATTCTGGAAAAGTGTTCAATTCTTCCCTACAGAATTTTTTTTTGGTGGAGAACTGATAGTTCAGAAATATGTAAAAAGAAACTTTGATCCAGTGCTACACTTTTTGGTTTATTGTAGTTTTTTCGTATCTGCTACCGATTTCGAAAAAAAAAATTCTGTAGTATCTAATACTCAGCAAAATCCAAATTATTGCAAAGATGCGGTTAGTAAACTGTAATGAATAAATCACTTATAAATTTTGGAACTAACTTACCTAATCTGTAGCGAAAATTAATGAAGTTTCGATACTGGTATAATCATCACAAAAGAGTAGGACTACAAGAAACACCCTGTATCTCGAAAACAAAGCTTCTGCGGTCCGATGTTTGAAGGATTTTTTTTCTTGAAATCATCCATGGAATATCTTATTTTCCTTTGTACCTCCAATTTAGGAACACCCTATATAGGTCTCCTATTATTGTATTCATGAAAATTTGTTTGTGTTTCATTTATCATTCTTGAATGGACTTTCATCTTCTTCGTTTTTCCTTCTTAATCTAAAGTTATCATATTTGGGTCGTCTTTGAGATGAAGTAACTCTAGTGAAAATATCTTGTAGTCGAATTTATTGTCACTTTTTTCGGAAACATGCTCATTCGTTCATTGTTTATCTACTCAATAAGTCTGCAAATGCATCATTTATGACAGATATGCAAATTGTAACTATCAATAAAAATTAAAAAAACAATTAATGAATAGAGCCAGTTGTCTCATTGCCATGTCAAGCCAAATCGGAGAAGTATATGCAAAATTATCTCTTTTGCAACCCATCTGGTTTATTATCATCGTGACTATCGACTATTCTCGAGAACTCTTTGTTCAAAAAAGCTTTATGGATCTCACATTTTCATAAGCGTTTACCTCATTCATTTTAAAAGCCTAGCCTTCTAATATTTCTTGAAGTTTTTCTGCAGTTTGTTCCCAATCTAAGGATCAGTTTATGTTCTTCAGGAATTCCGAAAACTGACTGCACACAAACATTCTTGCTCTCGTGTTATCAAAATAAGGTCCCAATTTGGCAATTTCATTCTGAATTTCTCCCGAGAAAAAAATCCTGAATTTATGCCCTCTTTGGTGGCTCATTTTTCGAATGAATAAGCAACAAATATGTTCAAGATGCGATCTACAATTGACTGCTCTACAAATAATCAATTCCTAAGCTTGAGTTTGAGAAATATCAAAAACTTATCGCTGAAATCCCAACTTGTTGGTTTTACCGGCTTGCATGTTTTATCGTCTCGAAACGAATGTCGCTATGGAAACTAACTTCCTCAGTAAAAACGGAAGGAATAAAATAGTCTACAACATATCCTCCCCGGGTCCCGTCATCTCACCTGACAGTAGACGTCAAGATGGGTTATTATTTTAAATTTCATAGAACCTTGATAATCAATGTCAAGAAGCAGAATAAATTTGGACTGATATTATGTTGGACGCCAATCATAGAATGGGGTGAGGTTATAATTGTTCCAGAAAGGGTCTTTTACCCTTTCAATATTTCAACTTATATTGAGCATAATGTAGATAGATTCAAAAATACAAAGGCAATTACTCAACGGTAGTCTATTATAATTGAATTTGCGACTATTACTAAGTGTTGATATTTTTTTGAATCAATTGTGCAATCGAAATGAAATCTAAATTACGCTATTTAAGTATACTCAGCAGCTTTGTTATATTCACTCATTTTCTCGTTATCCCCTCATTAATTCAATTCTATTCATCTACAATCACTTATAATCGCTCCAAATTAGATATAACTAACTGTTAAGCTGAGAAAAAATATAATTTTCCTGATTCTTATTCAATTCAATAGCGCACTGTTTTGGTTAAACCTAAGGTCTCTTGTTGTTCTCTTCATCGAAATATGTTTGTTTAAAAGTTAATTATATCTTAAAATATTTTCGCCTTTTAGGTTTCAGGCTTTCTCTCCTCATTCGGATAGTATCAAATTAGGAAAATGATAACTTATAATAAAAAAATGTTGTCACATTTTTCGGGAACTTACCCAATCGTAGTTTCATCCATTATTTCTCTACTCAACTGCACTTGCATAATTTATAACAACAGATATGCAGATCATGACAATCAGATTAACACTTGTTATTACCTCTTCGCCCTTGAAGAACCATCATTTAAATGTTATAATTATTATAATATATTCATTTCAATTATGCCAGAAGATCTAGCGAAATAAAACTTTTGAAATTGATTCTCGAAATACAAATGTCAAATTAAATTTATTATCTCTCAACTGTAGGTTTATTCAAAAAGTTTGTTGAATGAAGAGAAAAAACTCAAAAAAACCTATATACCTAATAGAATTCTCTTGATATTCCATCGAAACCATATCCAAATTCCTGATTGGATAACTTCTGCGGGATCCTCTAAATTTTTTATATCTTCATTTCATCATAATGATCCACATAAACATTCAAAATTCCAATGAAAACACCAATAGGGGAATCCTTCATACCATTATCAGATAATGTGTAGGTACCTCAAATGAGTTCACTCTCCTTAATTATTCCAATTATATGCATTAGCGTTGTTTTGTCACTTAATAATTCTATAGTACGAATGCGGGAGTTTCAAACTTATGTATATGCCAATTGAGATATATTAATGCTTCACGAAGTTATGTTATTCGACTTTACACATATAGTGTCCACAATATTCAAGGTTTGACGGTGTTATCATAAATAACGGTGATTTTCACGAAAAGCTTCTGTACTACACTACAATTGATTTTCTCTCTTGGACTAATGATATTTATTGGGAATTTATATAATAGATACTCAAGACACTTTGTGTCAGTCACACGACTCTCAACTCCGTATATTCTTTGAATGCTATGTAGAATAACGAGTCAAATAGGATTCATAAACATCTTTTGATTTGAGATCGCTAAGGGAATGATTGAATTTAAAAAATTGCAAGAAGCTGGGACACGCTGTATAAGTGACCAATGTAACAACATCAAAGAACAATGATTTCAGTAATATCATACGATAATGATTGCTCCCATCTTGATCACTCAGAATAGTAATAATCATCTAGGAGAATTTTTTGTTTAACAATAGATAACAAATGAGAGATTTCAGAGGCCTCTAGCGTCAAAACTAGCCTATAGAAAAACTTTTGCTTTTTGAACTTTTTGTTGGACTATAACATATCAAAAATTCAGCCAATTTGACAGAAGACCACTTTCCCTAATGAAGTGTGCGGTATTTTGACGTATTTTGACAATTCATTTATGCCTAGACACATTCCATAAACACGGCCTTTAGCTACATTTCCAATCCCATAAATTCAAAAATATACAATCCGATATTTTTCCATCCAAGAACAACATTATTTCAATCAGAAAAAAAAATTGATAACAACACGGGAAATATAAATACATTTCCCTTGGTTGCTTATACATCTCTCGTGCTTCATCCTCATGATGTAACTAGCCAACCTCGGAAAATACACTATTCATATTCCTCTACTTGTCTCAATAGCTATGGAATTATTACTTTTTTGTCCTCGAAGAATTCCCCTTCAAAATAAAACATCCAGATCAACGAAAAACCCAATTCAATCATGATGTTATTTGCACCTACTTTCCAGATTCAATTGATGAATATGCTTCAATAATTCTATTGACTGAAAATGTACGAATTTGAAAGCTTTAAAATTGTTTTCTGAGGCCATAGTAGGAAAATGAAGTAGTTGCTCGATTCTCGAGTTTTCAGAAAATAATAGTTTAGGTA
Source organism: Harmonia axyridis (assembly GCF_914767665.1). Classification (NCBI taxonomy): domain Eukaryota; kingdom Metazoa; phylum Arthropoda; class Insecta; order Coleoptera; family Coccinellidae; genus Harmonia; species Harmonia axyridis. The sequence goes on from NC_059501.1 coordinate 82,840,869, forward strand.
GGTCTTCGGCGAACGCAATTCTGAAATCAATACATAGGTATATTTATGTTCTCTGCGAGATATCTTAGGAACTAAGAAGTTATGCGAGTTAGAAGAATCGATATGTTCTGTATAGGCAGTTAATTTTAAACCCAATAGTGAATGGTTGGATGAGCCCTCGCAACCAGAAAATTTCTTTCCCGGCTCGAGAATCGAACTCGAGCACCCTCTATTTAGGATTACGTGGGCCTCCCCACTCAACCATTGGCTGATAACTGTTATATATTATATTTTTCAACTTTTGTCCATATTTTATTCATTGTAAAGACGCACCTCACATGAACTCACAAACTAGACCGCAAAGTCAACAAACTTAAAGTGAGATAAACGAGAAAACATACTCAAACTTCACTTGAAATTTTCGGATAGATATATCAATTTATCGTCAAAATAAATTGAGGAAATTTCTCAGGGCAGGCTTGTTAATAATTGATCAATAATTTCAAATGTTGTCCGTGAAATGAATAAATCATAAATTCCTATAATATGAATTTACACTGCTCTCCCTAAATTACGATAATGTTATTTATCAATCAACTTCCCCAAGATATCGAGTGCAATGGAAATCAATGTGTTAAATACTTGGACGTGAATATCTTTCGATAAAACGCAATGATTAAAAGGTCAGAACAATTCAATATCTTCATCGTCAATTAACAATAATTGAATGCATCTTGAATTAAAAATTATGTCGTACACATCCTCATCAGGTCTTGTTCTCTTAGTATTGACTGTTTGTAAACAATATGCAATAAAAGACGCAGTATATGCTTATTACTGCCATTCTAATTGATAGAATTATATTAACTGTATAACTTGAGAATGTTATTTTATATTCAGTGGGGTTATTTCAAGTAATCTGTCGAAATTCAGAAATCATACTCGGACAATATCATCGAAAAAGAATTTCTTTCAGATTTGAACACTCAAACTAAATTTTAAACCTGATGTAAAGCTGCCAAGTTTTATTTTACAGTGTTGACCAATATCTGTAGGACTACTCTTATGCATCTAGGCTAATCTAGTATGATGGCTAACATGGTTGTGATGCTGATTATATCAGACTATTGGAAATTCATAATTTCTAAAATTAATTGAGATGGAGCCTTTTTTCTTACATAACTCAATCATTTGTCTTGTGCCTACACAAATATTATTTTTGTTTTCTTGCTTATGAGGTCTTCAATCAAAATACAAACAAAGTAACGGATACTGTTTTGATACATTTGTATTTCAAACGGAGAAGAGTTTCCTTATGTAACTAATTGACATGAAGCCAAGAGTGGTAATTTCTACTCAGCGCCACCTGCTTACCCCAATTTGAAACTAACTTCCCTCTGAAACCGACTAATGAACTTCAATTGTACCTCTCTTAATCACCCTTTGTGGCTACTCACCTAATAAATCAACGAGAGCGAAGATGGTCTATGTAAACTCAACCCTCCTTCGATTATTGAAGCGGATTTTCAGATTCAACTCCAATATGTTCCCAGAGTAAAACAATATGAATGATCTCTTTTATGTACTTAGAGACCTAGAAACCCAAACACTCAGCAGAAATTTTTGTTCTCATTTAATTTTTGTATAGAAGTTTATAATTACAAAAATAACACCAATTTTCTTAACCTTATCGTGCTCTTATTTTGTCTTTCATTTGGATTTATTTTTCAATTTGAATATGTGTAAATCAAACTGATTTTGGAGGATCTGTATGGTTAATATAGTCAATAGTTTTGTTGGTAAACGTTGTTTGCAATGGTAAATAATGTCCAGAGTGAGAAGAAATGAAGGGTGTTTTTTTAAGAGCTATAGAACTTTAAATTGCAATAAAAGAACGATGGATTATTCGATTGACATGAATTTTATTTATTTGCAAGATAATCTTGTGGCATTACATTTTGAATATGATTTCTGGCATATGACCGTCACGGCTGGATCGGATGTAATTCAATCTGGACGTCCACTTTTCGATGACTTTTTCCAACATTTGTGGCCGTATATCGGCAATAACACGGCGAATGTTGTCTTCAAAATGGTCAAGGGTTTGTGGCTTATCCGCATAGACCAATGACTTTACATAGCCCCACAGAAAGTAGTCTAGCGGTGTTAAATCACAAGATCTTGGAAGCCAATTCACAGGTCCAAAACGGGAAATTAGGCGGTCACCAAACGTGTCTTTCAATAAATCGATTGTGGCACGAGCTGTGTGACATGTTGCGCCGTCTTGTTGAAACCACAGCTCCTGGACATCATGGTTGTTCAATTCAGGATGAAAAAGTTAGTAATCATGGCTCTATACCGATCACCATTGACTGTAACGTTCTGGCCATCGTCGTTTTCGAAGAAGTACGGACAAATGATGCCATCAGCCCATAAAGCGCACCAAACAGTCAGTTTTTCTGGATGTAACGGTGTTTCGACAAACACTTGAGGATTACCTTCACTCCAAATGCGGCAGTTTTGTTTGTTGACGTAGCCATTGAACCAAAAGTGCGCTTCATCGCTAAATGGACATAGTGCGCGATACGTATTCCGCACAGAACCATTATTTTCGAAATAAAATTGCACTATTTGCAAGCGTTGTTCAGGCGTGGGTCTATTCATGATGAATTGCCATACCAAACTGAGAATAAATCACTTGACAGCTGTTGAATCGGTCGCCAACTTAAAGCTATATACCTCGAAAAAAACAGCATACTATTGGGATAAGGGTTTGGGGTGTCCTTACTTGAAGCTCTAGGTCACCTTCAGTATTCGTTAGAGCAACGAGCTATGGTAAATACAGGAAATAGTGAAACCACATTGAATTACATATCTTAGTATTTTCCAAAGCCAAACTCTCCAACAGGATCAAGCCCGAACACTTATAGCAGAAGAATCGTTGGTCTACCTTGATTTGCCATGGCCTTTACGGTCTCCAGATTTGTCCCCAATTGAACACGAGTTAGACATCATCGGTAAAAGACTGTATAATTCACTACAGCCAGCTCAAACCCTGGTTGCGCTGAATTATTACGGCACTTAAATAATTTTTAATGAGCCTTCGAGTTTCTGTACCACTTTGTATATTAATCTCGTCATTCAAACGCCTATTATCAATCTAAATACATCCAATTCACCAGCAACAAATAACAATGGGCGAATTTCACAACCTCTAATAGACGTTTCAACATGAGATGGGCAATTTGCATCCTGTCAGATCAAGCGTTATCATATTCATGAGTAGCTCTGATTGCCTGAATATATGCAATAGACCTGTGTTGATCTTTGAAGATATTTGTGTCTGTATTTTTAAAATTTTCATCTATGATTTGAACAATCAGTGAAATCATGTTTCATGCAGGTTACTTCCCTAGAGCTAACAGAAAAGCAGGTGTGATTTGATAAATCTACTATGGAAATGTTGGAGAACTGAATTGTTGTAAAGGGTGTTTTTTTAAGTGCTATAGAACTTTAAATTGCAATAAAATAACGATGGATTATTCGATTGACATGAATTTTCTTTATCTGCAAAATAATCTTGTGGCATTACATTTAAAATATGATTTCTGGCATATGACCGCCACGGCTGGCTCGGATGTAGTCCAATCTGGACGTCCAATTTTCGATTACTTTTTCCAGCATTTGTGGCCGTATATCGGCAATAACACGGTGAATGTTGTCTTCCAAATGGTCAAGGGTTTGTAGTTTATCCGCATAGACCAATGACTTTACATAGCCCCACAGAAAGTAGTCTAGCGGTGTTAAATCACAAAATCTTGGAGGCCAATTCACAGGTCCAAAACGTGAAATTAGGCGGTCACCAAACGTGTTTCAACAAATCGATTGTGGCACGAGCTGTGTGACATGTTGCGCCGTCTTGTTGGAACCACAGCTCCTGGACATCATGGTTGTTCAATTCAGGAATGAAAAAGTTAGTAATCATGGCTCTATACCGATCACCATTGACTGTAACGCTCTGGCCATCATAGTTTTTGAAGAAGTACGGACCAATAATTCCTCCAGCCCATAAAGCGCACCAAACAGTCAGTTTTTCTGGATGTAACGGTGTTTCAACATACACTTGAGGATTAGCTTCACTCCAAATGCGGCAGTTTTGTTTGTTGACGTAGCCATTCAACCAGAAGTGCGCTTCGTCGCTAAACAAAATAAAATGGACTCAGTGCGCGATACGTATTTCGCACAGAACCATTATTTTCGGAATGAAATTGCACTATTTGCAAGCGTTGTTCAGGCGTGAGTCTATTCATGATGAATTGCCAAACCAAATTGAGAATAACTTTCTGCTCTTTTAATCTCCGTTATTGCAACCATTAACTGGGGTGAGAAAAACCCCTTGAGTTTGAATAGGGATGGTGGGTGTTGCGATACCTCATTTTGAAGATTTTATCGAGTACTATCTGATCCTGAAATTTCGCTCCAAAATTTCTATGGATAACGAAATGACAGGTAAAAGAGAAGAAGAGTACTTACTACTAAATACTTTTGAAATTTGTCGGATACGAATAATATTCTCGAGATAAATTCCACATTTCCTCTTTCACTATTTTCTCTGTTATTTCATTATTGATGGATATTCTGAAGCGAAATTTTGGGGTCACTTATTACTCAATACGAACTTCAAAATTAGTTATTAGTTAACGCCCCTCATCCCCATTCAAAATCAAGGGGTTTTTCTCACCCCTGTTAGGGCGGTAGAAGTAACGGGGATGAAAAAAGTAGAAACGTTGTTTCGCCTCCAATTAGAAATTGACAGGTCTGAGCGATTTTCTACATTTTTTTTCCACAGTCGGAAATCGAGGTGTTAACTTTTCCTTGGACCACCCTGTATAAGTATATATATAAGGCCTCCAAGAGTGAAATTGATGTATAAATGAACGAGTCAAACCTTATGCTTCGACACCATTTCTGATTCAAAATTCCAAACTCACAAACATTGTGACGAAACTATAAAGTAATTTATTTAGAGAAGGAACGCTCAGAAAAAATAATCCCTGGAGTATTACGAAAACGAACTGAGAATACTCCCCTCAAGATCGATAACGTTATATGTATATTGGCAAAGCATTGTGAGAAAAAGCCTATTGAATAAACTTTTATACTTTTCTCATGAATAACTTCAGGGAGCTCTATTTGCTTTTCAAGTGGAACAGCTAAAGGATACGTCAATGAGAAAACAAGATTCAAAGATTACATAAAACATGGTTTTCTGTTGCAAGGAAATATATTATGGGGTTTTAAATTATACAGTTAGAACCTCATCATGAAATTCACATTTTTTATGTCATTAGTGTTCAGTATGTTATGTAGTATAGTTGGTAATTGTTAAAATGTTTTATCATTATCAGTGCTGATTTGTGAATACTGAGACAAATGAACAATAATTCATGGTCGACATTGTTGAGTTTATTCACTAATCACTATTCGTCTTATTGTTAACTTCAAAAATGAATTTTCATCACATGATACCACTTTCAGATTTTTCTACAAAAGGACAAATAATGGGTCGATTAACTGAATAATATCCTCCAAGGATTATTCCTGAATTTCTCTCAGTATTTACAACTGACCACTGATATTAATAAAAAAAAAATAAGATTTCTACTCGTTATAGGATAATGTAAATTTCCATGATTGAATGTCATAACCTACTGAACAAGAATGACATAAGAAATGTCAAAAAATATTAAACAGTGTTGCCATTAAAACCAATAATTGTATCATCTCTATTGAAAAATTCCTTATTTCAATATCTAATACGGAATTTCATTTTGTCACTTTATTGTTTCGTAATTCGAGACTTTTACAACCATCAGTTAAGTTCAGCGATGCATAAACAATTCAAATCTAACGTTATCGATATATCAGGATGGGTGGTTAGTGCGAAATATTGAATTCCCATCCTGACGTAATCCTTTCCGTATCCTTGAATTTGAGTGTTAAATAAATTACCACCAGTTTGCTGATAGTGAGCAAATTGAACAATCTGCCTGAAACTAAACCGATATCGGAAAAATGTTTCGTAACTCACGCTCCGTTCACTTCCTGCTGATCTCACTCATACGAAAAATATTGAATATTTCAGTCTCCATATGTGCAGGATGCTGCAGGATATCTGATCCAATATTTTGTGATTTTATTGAAAGGAGGTCGTTCAAAAATAGTTATACCGTTCAGGTATGAATTGCATCCACGTTTTCCGCGCACTTGTTGTCATTTCTGTTCAATATTCGGTGTACGATGATTTCGAACAAATTTAGTTTCAGCAAAATGGATATCATGATCATAATACAGGTTTTGTTCTAGATAATACGAACAGAAATTTTCCTGGATGGCACATTTGCACAAGAGGTGCAATGTCCTGCAATGTTACTGGATTTAACTCCACCCGGTTTTTTTTGTTGGGTTACTTAGCTCAAAAAATTTACATGTGAGTTGTGAAAATTCAGAAGAACTCAGAATATTCGACATAGCAAGCTTGTTTACCAGTGGTGTTGTCGAACTTACAGAATGTTTGATATTCACAATAACAATTTTATGCTTGAGGCTAAACAATATTCAAAATTTTCAACTCGCTGTTACATCGTCTATTAACTATTATGATGCCACCGTCAGAATATCGAAAAATAACAATATGGAGTATATATCTTTCGTTTTCTAGACAAAATACTAATTCTGAAATCAGATGATCTCGACCGAACCATTTCAAGCATGCCTACGTATAATCTCCTTTCCTCAAAGCGATGTTGGGAAGGTAATTTGATATAATGACCTTACATATACTATCTTTCTTCCATTAATGTGATTTAATCTCTATTGAGATGTGTTTTGGTCAATTCTGTACACCTAAGTATATACAGTTCAGTGGTATTTGAGGAGGCAATAGGCGTATAAAAGAATCTAAAGCTTCTATCAATTTGTTTTCAATTCATCCTTGTCTGAATAGCTAATTATTATCACTCATATTTTTGGAAACACCAAATTTTCAGCAGTTGCTATTGCTGAAGTAGGTGTTTTGCAGAGGGAGAAATGTGAGGATTTTCGAATGAATATAACCAATTTTTGCACAATTCCATACTATTGTAGAATAGTTATTAATGATACAAGTGCAGAAATCATTGATATTCAAATTAAAATATGAAGTTTTGTGTTTACGAGTGTTTTTTCTAATTAACTGAATTTTATTGAAATCAATGAAATATTTCGGTGAATATCGTTTAGTGATTTTTGCATTGAAAAATGTTAGTTGGCAGAACTGTTTACTATATCACAAATTCGACAGAAAATAGATAAATCCGTACCAGTATATAATAATGAAATATAACCATAAAATCTGTGTGAAGCTGAGATATTTCCGTACAATTTTGTTCTACAAGATATTGCAAAATGAACGGTGTTAGAGGAAACAGAATTAAAGGAAAGAGATTTTTGCTTCTAATTCCATTGTAGAGAGAAATAGCAAGCAGATTTGGAGCAACGACGAATAAATCTCTTGTTTCCCCTCATTTACATTCAGGATTTACACAGCACCATAATCCTGATCTTACGATTAGTTTAACGCTACAAGGATATTTCCAAACACAAGGAATGGATAATTTCCTTCCTAACTACAGGCCATTACCCATGTCATAAACACTGATTAGACTTAATCACTCTTTGAAATAAGAATGATTAAAGAAGTGCGGGAGTGAAAAAATGATTTGCTTCCATAATAAAATTCGAGAAGTCCTCGTTAAATTCGTGAATTTCATCTTTAAGTCTTGCATCGATTATAGAACATTGGCATAGTCCTTTTCTTTCACGTGGCCCCAAAAAAAATGTGAAGGTACCAAAGCATAAGTTCTCTGTTGCCAATTGTGATCACCTTTTCGAAAAATAACACGATCAGAAAACTTTTTTTTTCAAAATTGCGATTATTACATTGTTTGTGTGGCACCTCGTGCCGTCTTGGTAAAAGCAGACGTCGTCCACATCAATTTCTCCTCATTATCGAAAGATATAGTCCCAATCATACCAACAACTCTGAAACCAACGGCACGTTGAAAATGAAGATTCATCACATCACTAACTTGTCAAACACTTGAAATTTTTTCACCAGTTTGACTATTTTCAGCCTTGAAGTGCTTCACGACGATCCTAATGCGTTATTAAAGCATGTTACGTTCGATTTATGGTTATGGTGTAGGTTTTACTTGTCAAATGTCGAAAGATGACAGCTTGAGAAGTGACACCTGCCTGATAGCTGGCTATTCAAAATTAAACATCTTATTGGAAAATCCTTTGCTATCATACATATATATAATAAGGGATATTGACGATCAGATGATTTTTTTTCAATATCTGTTGAAACTCACGCTGCAATATAAGAGCGTATTATTATGTTAGTTCAGATTTTGTGAATGCTGACGTGTTTCGTTGAAAATACGACTTCATCAGACTATATTACACTCTGTGGAGTTGAACTGAAAACGAAAAGCTGAATGAATAGCAGTAATTCAACATGCCAACTGTTTATTTAAAATGTATACGGATGGTGTACTTTCAAGAGAGTGGGCATTCAAGATGCAGTTCAATTTCAGGAAGAAGTCGCTTGAAAATACACACAGAATTTCTTACAGCGATTTTCACTCCTACCAATCTTGAATTATTGATGATATGGCTGGAGTTCTCTTCTGAAATCAGTCTTCACAGCACTGCAAAAAGAATATACGCAGTTAAGGGCCTGACTACATCTGACAAATTGACAGCCTTGAATATATAGTGTTGATTTGAACTTTTCATTTATTCATTTTTAGAGCTCGTTTTCCGAACAGATCACCTCAACATAAGGACGAAAATGGTTCGAAACTAGAAGGCTCGATAATTCTGGAATGAACATTACTAGAAATTCCAAATTCTTAGGGTAGGCTCGTATCTAGCAGTTGAGTTTGTTAATGGTCAGAACCGATTAGGGGTGACGTAAATGTTCAGAATGTTGTTTTTCTGTTGATATCAAAATTGCTGATTACATTGTATTGTAATTTTCTATGTATTGCTGCGAGAAATTCAAGAATAAATGAAAGATGACATTATTTAGCGAATTCTGTCATCTTGCAAACAAATCAACCTTCAATTTTTTTTTGGGGGAGGTTTTAATTTTCTGCTTTAATATGAAGGAATCTGCGGCTGAGGCTCATCGAATGCTCTCAAATACATATGATGAGGCCGCTATTAGTGATAGAACATGGCGAGAGTGAAACCACTCTTCAAGAACGGAGATTTTGACGTCGAAGACCATTATGGCCATGGAAAAGAGAAGGTTTTCGAAGATGCAGGGGTATCACTTGATCAAGACGATCGTATCAAACACAACAAGAATTGGCAGGTTCATTGGGAGTGCCGCAACAAGCCATTTCAAAACGCCTGAAAGTCATGAAAATGATTCAGAAACAACAAGGAAATTGGGGAGTTGAAGCTTAGATATGTTGAACGGCGTTTGTTTGCTTGTGAACAGCTGCAGAAAAGGTAGCGATTTCTGTATCGCATTGTGACTGGAGACGAAAAATAAATTCATTAGTATTAACCCAATGGCAGAAAATCATGGAGGATATCCAGGCCATGCTTACACGTCAACGGCCAAACCAAATATTCACGGTTCCAAGATCATACTTAGTATATTTGGTGGGATCAGCTCGGCTCTGTATATTATGAATTGTCAAAACCGACTAAAACAATCACAGGCGATCGTTATCAAACCCAATTAATTCGTTTGAGCCGAACATTGAAAGACAAACGGCTACAATACATCTAGAGACATGATCAAGTGAATTTACAGCATGATAAATTTAGAAACGTTGAAATGGGCACTCGGACTATCACTTGTTTCGATAAATGGAACACGGCCTGGCTGACCACCACTTCCGGTCTTATGAAGAAGTAAAAAATTGGATCGCTTCAAAAGATGACCAGTTTTTTCAACTCGAGATTCGTACGTTGACCGAAATATGGGTGGAAGTAGTTGCCAGCGATGGACAATATTTTGACTCATAAATGTATAACCTGCTTTTTGCAATAAAGATTCGAATTTGGGCGGAAGCAAAGTACGCATATTATGTACTTCAACTATTTTCATTTACACAATAATTGTTTCGCCATATCGCGACTTCTTCAGGTTTTACTGGATAGGTGAAAAGATAATATTCAGCTGAATGAATCAAGGTATTATTGAACAATTAGCGTAGAAAAAAAAATTTACTGTACAAAAATATTATTTTCATTTATAACTTCTGAATAAATAATCGTCATGTGAAGACCGAAACAATCGAAAGAAATTATTTCATTCGTGAATCGTGTGTAACAATTTCAACGTCGCTGAGTATATCTTGCAATCTGAAGGAAATGGAAAAAAAATTTGAGTAAACTGCTTCCTTCTCCGATTCTATATCAACCGAAACGTGAACATCAAATATTGAATTTGAGTACATGCCTGGCCATAATAGATCAAGATCTGGACATCGAATAAAAATCATCTAGTCTTCAAAAACCATTCCATAAAAGCTTCACGCCAAAGTCTCCGTTTCATGAAGCATATTACCATATTAAGATTACCGCAGGAATAATAAATCTCCATGCAAAATCAGCACCGTTTTCACCTAAAGTAGAGCAATAGCCTAGAACTGCAGAATCGCATTGTGACAGGAATCGTAAAAAGTAGTCGATTACCGGGAGGATATCCTACCGATAAAAATCCGTTGTTTCTCTGTTTTTTTTTCCCAGATAAAATGCAGCCAGTTCTCGATTTCAATCAATGAATGTATCGAAGCCTGCCTCGCGAACGGAAATTAATAATTTCAGTGGTAGGGGATCTGGGGGGGTCACTTCAGGGGGCCAACATTACTTGAATATTTCCGTGGAGTGATGTGAATATTGGAGTCGGAATTCTCGGTGACAGACTCAACAAGCTTTATTGGATATTTCTGCGTGATCTGCGGCTGTTATTTGCCTTCAAGGGTCACGCCGACTATTCGTTCGTATTGGGAATTAATTTGTTAGATGTGGGAGCTGATTGAAGCACCTTTTTTATTTATTTGATGTCTGGTTTGCTCGGAGTTGTCGGTGTTCTTTATTTTTCCACAATAGTGAGATTATTACATTCTCGTTTACGGATCGGATGCTAGAAGCTACTACTTCACATACTGGTTCCGGGAAATAATAAGTGAATAAATTGGATGGATGAAAATGATTACCTCATTTTTACTAACGCTTCAAATTACTTTATAAAAGAACACAATCGCATAATTGAGTCTCAAAATAGTTCAATTAGCTTCAATCTAGGGGATATTATTACTCCTTAGAAAAAATTCAAAAAGATTTACAAATAATCATAAAACACTTTTAAATATTCCAATATCGCGCTCTAACCAGAAAATTGTATTTTACGTGTTTGGAAAATCCTCATCCACTGATATATACGTTCTATTTGATTCAAACCAGTCATAAAAATAGGAAATTTCAGCATTTCGATCCATGATTCGCACAGCTTACGCTTACATCTGAATTTAAGAAAAACTATAAATACAATTGCTGCAAATAATGCAAATAAACAATAATAAAGAAATGGTAAATCGAAAAGTATCATAAATATTTTCCACTGGGATTCAAGCTACTTGGCTCAAGCTCAAGTCAAGAAGCTTGAGCTTGACTTGGAATCAACTCAAGTTCAAGTAAAGTAGTAGTTTTTTAATGTCAAGTGAAGTACTTGTTAAATAAATACTTTTCTTGACATTGAATAACTACAACTTTACTTGAACTTGAGTTGATTTCAAGCCAAGTAGCTTGAATATCAAGACAAGCCGTGAATTCCTAATTTTCCATGGAAGTCAAAAATGTTTTCACCGAATTTACCATATTTTATAGTTCATAATCTGTTTCAATTCATCATATGCCATTGAGTTTGTCATTATACATCGACACCAAATCATGAAATAAAATTTTCCCTTCAAATTAGTCTATTTCGGACAAGCGCGGTCCCAGGGGGGACTAACACTTAATATGCGTTTCAAGCAGACAAGATACGAAATGGTCCCATCAAAAAACTTGAAGTCCATAACGGCGTCTCTCCCCAAAATTTAAGGCTAGGGCCGCCCTTGTTTTTATGCATTTTGACAGCTGTTTTCGGAGATAAATAACAATTTTTTGCCATGAAATGAGAGAATTCTTGCAATCCATTGTATTGTAGCATTTTTTCAATTCTATTTAATGGATTCGGTCCTTACTTGGCGGAAATTCATTATAAATAAAATAAAACGAAATAATTCCACTATATTATTTAATTGTTAGAAGCAATTGTTTGTTTATTGATGCGTACCTTACAAATTGATTGTATTTCAGAAACTGTTTTTTTGTTATATTTTTCTGCTTCAATAAACTTATTTATTTATAATTGTTTCGCCACACTGTTGCTTCATAAGGCTACATTTCTGAACTGATAAGAGTACAGAGGTTTTCGGAATCTTATATAGGAGCAAAATTGACAGAAAAATATTCGAAAGGGTATCATAACGGTTACAGTCCACATGTTATTGATCAAATTTTGAGGAATAAACAAAGAAAGCAAGCTTTGAGTCTAACATACCCTAAGGTAAATTATGGTATTCATACTAAATTTTTTCGTTAACTTATGTTAATAATATTTCTGAAAAGATTGCTAAATACCTAAAGACAAAATTCAATTACACAATATCCTTCAAAACAAGTAACAACTTAGAGATGTTCATTAAAAACAATAAAGATAAAACAGATAAAGAAAATAAATCCGGTGTCTACAAGTTAACCTGTAATGATTGCCCTTTGAGATATTGATATTGGACAAACAGGAAGATCTTTTAATAATAGGATAAAGAAACACCAAAAGAGTTATACATCTGATAGTTCGTTTTCAACCTACGCTAATCACTTGAAAGAATGGGACCATACCTTCAATAATAACTTTGAAATTCTTCATTTAGAAAACAAGAGCTTAAGACTAACACTCTTAGAATCCCTAGGAATAAACATGTATAACACCCAAAATATTCTGTTGAACGAACAAACGGATGTAAACTCATCCTGTTTTAGCCCTTTTTGATTATTATGATGTTTAGTTTTGGCAACGTCGCGGATTCTGGGAAATCGAGACGTATGTATTGTCAGATGAAGAAGTAAGATGTATCGGTTCATCGGCTGTCGGAAAGAAAAGTTAAAAGGTTGTTAGTATAAAGTTTTCGGTGTTAATCAAAACGGTTTTGATTATATTCACGGACATTTTAAATATATTAGGATTACAGTCCATTAGAAGGTCAGTTTGCATTGTATAAGTCCCATTTTGTTCCATTTCAATCCTTATACCCTGTTCCTTTACATCCTTATACAGTGCGGTGCTGTGTGGGAGCAAAGAGCAGTTTATATTGGTAAGATTATTATAACATCATTTTATTGGTTCAAATATAGGGAAAATGCAACATTTTTTGGTCCTTCGAGCCGGATTTTTTGAACTTTAATTCAAGTTTCGGTTACATTTATTTAGGTTTCAATCGGTATACAGAGTTTCGGAACTCATTTTCATTTCATTCCTAATTGTATTCGGAAATATTAATTCAGTTTATTTTGTTCGTTCATACGGTATTGAGCGAAGTAAAAACGTGCGGTAGTTTTTTGTATTTGGTCAGCGGTTATCAAATTCGGGTCCCAGAGTAAGCCTTGTTGCCAAGCGTACACAAAATTATTCAATTCACAGTTTAGACTCGCGGGGTTGGTTTTCGAGTATTCTGCGCACTTGACTTTCAACACAATGGGTGTAACGTCAACTGAACGGAAAATGAAGATGCTTATTGCTAAGAAAGAATCTTTATTTTCGATACTGCAGAATTTATTGGATTTGTCAAAATCATTAACAAGTGAAATAGCTAAAACTAAATTTTTAACAATGGTCAGTTCAATCAATTCAACAAAGAATGACCTACTGAAAATAATAGACGATATAACAGAGCTCAGTTTTGAAATTGATGATGAGTTCGAACCAGACTTTAATATATTTAGAACTATTGATGAAATGTGTTGTCACATTCAATTTTCAGCGGCTAAATTGGAACGAGAACAAATTCAGAAAGATGTTTCTTCGGTTAATGTTGATCCTCAGGGAAGTTTGGGATTGATACGTAATCTTCCTACACTACCGAAGATTGAATTGCCGGAATTTTCGGGAAATATTAGGGAATGGGAAACCTTTTATTCAATATTCAAGAGTTTGATACATGAAAATAAATTACTTACAGATACTGATAAAGTGAATTATTTAGTAGGTCGTTTGAAAGGATCTGCGTTGACTATTTGTTCTTCGTTAGCTCCTACTGGAGAAAATTATGAAATCATTTGGAATTCGCTTGTGGAAAAATATCAGGATAAGCGCGCTCTTGCAACTAATTATCTACGCCAAATTTTAGAGTTCAAATCGATACAGGGTGAGTCATCTAAGGGTCTCAATATATTTTGGAAAAATTTGATTGTGCGGTACAGGCTTTGAAGAAGCTTAAATTAGATGATATGTCGGACTTCATTTTAATGCATCAGGCCCTTTCTAAGCTTGATTCTGATACGGTGAGATCGTTTGAAATGACTATTAGGGGTAATGGGATACCTACCTATGAAAATGTGATTAAGTTTGTGAAGGAACAATCGAAAATTTTGGCTCTAAATCAGCAATCAACCATTAGTAGAGGTGATAGCTATAAAACTCGTAATTCGAAATCCTTTTTTGTACATCAAAATAATTCTTGTGTAGGAATGGATCGTTCGAATATATGTATTTTTTGTAATCGGAAAAATCATTCGTTGAGTAGATGTGATAAATTTAAACAATTGTCGCCATCTAAACGATATGCTATAGTACGGGATAACAAATGGTGCTACAATTGCTTATCGCAAAATCACGGGGTAAGAGACTGTCCTTCAGAGAAATTATGTTCAGAGTGTTCCAGAAAACACCACTTCCTATTACATTTAGGACGTATACGGGGTGAACTGGAAAAATATCCAAATTCGAAATCGGATTCGAATACAAATACGTTGGTTTCAACAAATAACAATTTTTGTGCTACTGCTTTGGGTGATCGGGATACTCATACGGTTTTATTGTCGACGGTTGTGGTAAATGTTTTGAACGGTTCGGGTGGTTTGAAAACAGCTAGGTTTTTGGTAGATAGTGGCAGTCAGGTTAACTTACTTACTTATAGGTGTTGTAAGAAATTAGGATTGAAATTTTCACAATGTTCAACGTCAATTCATGGGGTTGGATCTAATTTAAATTCAATCAAAGGTGTTACAAGTATTATTGTTTCGTCTAGGTATGATTTTACTAAGAAATATTCTATTGAGGCATTTTTAGTAGATAAAATTACTGATAAACTTCCAATAGCCAAAATTGATCGCGGTGTTTTAAAGAATTTTGAAAATATACAATTGGCAGATGAAAAATTTGACGAACCGGCTGAAGTTGATGGCATTATGGGGGCGGATCTTTTCTCGATTATTGTGGGTAATTCGGTACCCTCAGCATCGGGATCTCCAGTGGCGGTACAAACGGTATTTGGTCATATGATTATGGGAAAGGTTCGTAAGTTAGAGTCAAAGGGGGAGTTCGGTGTATTCTTTAGTTTAAGGGAGGAGTGTCGGTTAAATGACTTGGTTAATAAATTTTGGGAGATGGAACAAGTTCCAAAGAATATTTTGCCGGACCCAGCAGAAGTAATATGCGAAAATTTGTTTTCTACATCTTTTAGTAGAGATTATGAGGGACGTTTCACGGTAGCGCTTCCTTTTAAGAATTCTCCGAATACTTTGGGTAATTCTAAGACAACGGCATTGATTCGGCTCTATTCATTAGAAAGAAGGTTGGCGAAATTTCCGGAGTTTCGTCTGAGTTATAATGAGATAATGAAAGAAGCAATTCAGTTAGGATATATGCATTTGGTTGAGGATGAATATTTAAAAGATTCAGATTCTGCATATTACATTCCTCATCATGCTATTGTTAAGCAAGGTAGTTCGAGTACGCCAATTCGTGTGGTTTTAGATGCTAGTACATCATCCGATAATGATGTTTCGTTGAACGACATTTTACATGGTGGTCCAAAACTACAAACCGATTTATTTTCTTTATTGCTGAATTTTAGGTTGTTTCGAATAGCGATTACAGCGGATTTTCGACGAATGTATCATCAAATAAAATTAGTTGATTATCAATGGAGGTTTCAAAGATTGCTTTGGCGTTTCAGTCCTGATGATCCGGTTCGGGTATATGAATTCAATCGTTTGGCATTTGGGGTAAAATCAAGTCCATATTTAGCTCTTCGTACTATAAAGCAATTGATAAGAGAAAATGGATGTAGTTATCCTTTAGCAACGAAAATAGTTTTGACAGATGTTTATATAGATGATTTGGTTTGCAGCATTCCTTCGGAAGAAGAAGCATTTGATTTGTATTCACAATCAGTATCATTATTCGCAGAAGGAAAATTTGAGTTAGTTAAGTGGTCTTCTAACTCTCTCGATCTATTGAAGTTAATTCCTAATGATCAACAACTTGTAAATTCGGTAACATTTGGAGCGGAGACAAAAACTGGGTGTTATGTGTCTGTTCGGAATGTAGCGAATGAATCGTTTTATACAATGTTTTCTAGAGTTTCGTCTTGGATTTCTATTTTGCGGATTACGGTTTGGTTACTTAGATTTTTGAAGAAGCCTCCCAAGAGAAAATTCATTATAGCAGATGATTTGAAAGGGGCGGAGATCGTATTGATAAAAATTGTTCAGAATAAAGCATTCGGATCGGAAATAAGGTTATTGAAATCAGAAAAAGAGATCTATGGAAAATTGCGCAAATTGACTCCTTTCATCCAAGATGGAGTTCTCAGGTTGGGGGGACGATTAGAAAATTCTTCACTCAAGTTTACTAGCCAACACCCTATTCTACTTCCAGGCAAAGATCCTTTTACAGTAAAATTAATTCAATACTATCATAAAATAAATCTCCATACTGGTTCATTTCTTTTGGAAGCGTTGTTGAGACAAAAATATTGGATAGTGGGTGGTCGTAATGTTATACGACAGCAAATACATGCCTGTAATCATTGTTTTAGGTTAAAGCCCAGAAATAATTATCCTCTGATGGCGAATTTGCCTGCTTCGAGGGTGAATCCTACTAAAGTGTTTTCTCAAACGGGGGTAGATTACTTTGGACCGTTTGAAATATCACTCGGTAAAAATAGAAAAAATCAAGTATATAAGGGATATGTTTGTTTGTTTATATGTATGAGCGTAAAGGCAGTTCATTTGGAACTCGTCAGTTCATTATCTACGGATCATTTTTTGCAAGCCTTCAAACGGTTTATATCTCGAAGGGGTACTTGTAATGTTCTGTATTCAGATAGGGGCACTAACTTTGTGGGTGCTAAAAAAGTTCTTCGCGAAATTAATGAATTTATTAATTCGGATCAATTCATAACTTCTTTTCAAAATGAATTAGCTTTGAATGGTATTGAGTGGAAATTTAATACAGCCGGGGCACCCCACATGGGCGGTTTGTGGGAGAGCAATGTTAAATCGGCTAAGAATCTGATTTATAAGTTAATAGGTACTCAAATTCTAACTTTTGAAGAGTTCAGCACTCTTCTTACGCAGGTGGAAGCTTTATTGAATTCACGTCCTCTTTGTCGTCTGTCATCAGATTCAAGTGCACCGGAAGCATTAACACCTTCACATTTTTTGACAATGTTACCATTAAAATGTATTCCATCGCATGATTTGTCGGATATCAAGTTGAATAGGCTTGATCGTTTTCAACTGATTGACCGGATGGTTCAGGATTTCTGGAAGCGCTGGAAATTAGAGTATCTGACGACTTTACAAACTCGGGAGAAATGGCATTTGAAATGCTCAAATATTGAAGTTGGCACGGTTGTCATATTAAAGTGTGAAAATTCGCCACCACTGCATTGGCCATTGGCGTTGATCACAGAGGTCCATCCCGGAAAAGATGGTATAGTTCGTAATGTAACGGTGAAAACGAGTAAAGGTACCTATACACGACCTGTAGTAAAGGTATGTCCTTTACCGACCCAGTAGTCAGAAGAGTTGACTACTATATATATATTTTTTTTTTTCGGTAGGTTAGTTTTTGTTTCTTTTTGGTGAAATGTTTTTTTTAACAGTGGATGATTTTGACAAGTTCATTTAAGAAAGGTATTTGATTTCAAAGT
Source organism: Harmonia axyridis (assembly GCF_914767665.1). Taxonomy (NCBI): domain Eukaryota; kingdom Metazoa; phylum Arthropoda; class Insecta; order Coleoptera; family Coccinellidae; genus Harmonia; species Harmonia axyridis. Next base: position 82,859,180 of record NC_059501.1, read on the forward strand.
GTCTGAAATTGAGTTTTCAGGGCGGGGGGTATGTTTTAGCCCTTTTTGATTATTATGATGTTTAGTTTTGGCAACGTCGCGGATTCTGGGAAATCGAGACGTATGTATTGTCAGATGAAGAAGTAAGATGTATCGGTTCATCGGCTGTCGGAAAGAAAAGTTAAAAGGTTGTTAGTATAAAGTTTTCGGTGTTAATCAAAACGGTTTTGATTATATTCACGGACATTTTAAATATATTAGGATTACAGTCCATTAGAAGGTCAGTTTGCATTGTATAAGTCCCATTTTGTTCCATTTCAATCCTTATACCCTGTTCCTTTACATCCTTATACAGTGCGGTGCTGTGTGGGAGCAAAGAGCAGTTTATATTGGTAAGATTATTATAACATCATTTTATTGGTTCAAATATAGGGAAAATGCAACACATCCCCTTTATTGAATTTCTTCCGATAGTTTGGAAATCCCAGGCGTCAAATTGTCCAATATAACTTTGTAATTATGATACCCTTTCGAATATTTTTCTGTCAATTTTGCTCCTATATAAGATTCCGAAAACCTCTGTACTCTTATCAGTTCAGAAATGTAGCCTGATGAAGCCACAGTATGGCGAAACAATTGTTGCTAGCAATTAAATAATATTTGATACTAATCTAGAAGCAGTTCACATTTTCTGAGAATTGATTATGAGATATTGGAATTTCAAAACAATAATGATTTTTCGATCTTCGAATTATAATTCATTCAAGAAATTCTGCATGAACATACTTCTCACTATCTTCTAGTGATTGAGAAAAAAAAATTATAGATATGATACATATTTATATCTTACAACAGTACTTAATGTGAGACGCTACTGTTTATGTTTTTTCAAAATGGGTAATCCATAATGTCAAATACAAATTACCGTAGAATCTTAGGTATTCTCAGAACGTAATGGCTTATGAAATATCTAATGTTTCACAGAGTAGTTCAGACCTAGTAATGAATCTTCAATTTCAATCAGAGTTGACTAATTACCCAAGAGATATATTCGACGTAAATTCGCAGTTCCCTGGAAAGCGTAATCAGTTATTAATTATAGTGAAATCAATAATAAGCTGCAATTGAATCATTAATCATCTCTTCGCGAAATGCTCCCCAAAATATACCATGTGGAATTTGAAGGTATCAAACGTTGAAATTTCAGTTTGGAAAGTCTTTCTCGAGCCAAATGTCGTAGGTGCGCCCCCTCAAATTTTTCTGGTCCGGATCTGATTTATTTGATTTCAGGAATATTGAAGAAGGGCCATAGTTAAGGGCAACAAAACTCTAAAAATAAAATTATTATAGAGTTATATTGAACTAAAAAAAATGTACTCTCAAGGGAATATTTATTGATAACCCTGTATGACTGTGCTAAACAGATATTTAGAATTTATTATTAATCAATTCTTTGTGGTTACTAAAACGGAAAAAATTGTGATGTTCACTTATAGAGTGATCCAATATTCACGAAAATAAGAAAAGTCTAAAACTTTCCTAGTCCGGATGTGATTTATTCGATTTCAGAAATATTGAAGGAAGGCGCCAGTAAAGGTTGACAAAACATCAAAATTTGAAATTATTCGATCTATTAGTCAAAGAGTTAAAGAACAGTGGGATTTCACTCATGAGAAGAACATCACCCTGTATATCCCAGGCGATTCAAATCCCTTGATACGAGTCCTCCATGATGACCTTCATTCATGGTATCCGTTTGTCGCTTTCTTCCTGGTACACCCTGTCTAATATTTTTAAGAAAACTTTCTCAGAAACTTCAGCGACAAAACTAACTACTCCCAGCGAAGAAAAAAATCTTCCACGTTATCTCATTTCGAAATATTCTAATTTCCTCACCATGGCAATTTAACCAGACTCACTCAGATCTCGACAGCAAGCTGGGATCTTCATTCAGTAGCTGAATGAATTAAAAATAGCGTTTTCTTCGATTATTATGTATTATTCAAATTTCTGGAGAAAAATTCTCCCGAGCTGAGCCGTCCAACTAGCGTAACGGTGACTGCAAAGAAATGCGCTGTAAATTTGATGAAATATTTTTCATGGAATGCCAGCTTTGAGGGAAAAATTTAATTCACCGTAGAGTTTAGCAATTTATGTATGTGAATTCGCTGTGAGCTGATATTATTATAATATTTTGGATGATGATAGCAGAGTGCTTGTGTGCAGAAGGTCACGGGTTCAAATCCAACGAATGTAAAATGATTTTTTAGACACAGATACTTGCGTCTAGATAAAAAACAACACATTATGAAGGAGATGCATATGAATCCTGTTCTTTTTATAATACAAGATAAATAGTATATCGATTATTATAATTCCTTGCTCCTTGTATCGTAATCTCAAGGACAACAGAACCGATATTAGATAGCAACATTTTTCCACCATTTTCAATTGATTAGCTCTTATAATTGATCTCACAAGTCACGACTTCCATATTCAAAGTATGTCTATGAATATTACATGTAGGTAGATTTGAAAACTTTCCTATCCTATTCTTCTTAAAACCAAAATGATGAAATAGCAAATAACTGTGGAGTTTTGTAAGGATCGTAGATATAAATAAGGACTTTTTCATTTGATCAATAAAGAATGCCTATACTTAGCTGATACAGATCACAAAACCAGTATCAATTCTTATGCGTCGCTATTGAACAAGTTTTTCTGGGCTATTTTCTGTCCGGAAATAGTATATTGTGCAACAAGTGGGGGAAAGTCCAACTTTTTTTGCGAGTGTGGAAGTTTGTGGCACGAGCCTGAAAGGCGAGTGCCGCAAACAGAATTTATTCCTGCTGGTTTTGAAGAAAGTGTTAGATGCTACTCTTTCTTCGAAACCAGCAGGTATAAATTTTGGTCGAAAGAGTAATTTTCACATTGATTTTGTTCAATTACCAATGATATTGGCTTGTTAATTTTGTAATAGAGTATGAGAAGAGGAAAAAGTATTCATTATCTGACTTTTGTTACAATGATATACACATAGATGGTCAAGGAATTGATTTCATAGGCTATCATTATTTATTTGAAAAAGATTCTAACGTTTGTTGCCATTGGCTGAATTCCTCAGCTTACAATTTAAATGCCGTCCAGCGAATTATCACTTTCACCACTAAATGCCTAATTTACTCTTTCGATACTCTGAGGTTTCGAAATCTATTCATCAGATCTCATAAAACCTTTTTGTTAACATATTTTTCATTGTGAAAGTGATAGGGAAAATTTCGATAAGAAAGAATGGAATGGATGAAAAAAGTTCACAAGAAAACGCAATATAAAATTACAATACATTCTTTGAAATCGAAAGAAACCTAGATAGAATTGTGCACTCAAACTCAAATGATAGGAAAATCGATAAATAAAAAATACTTTTAGCAAGTTGAATCAATACCAAATTATATTGCATTATGTGTTGGTTTCATGCGAAGATTTTTGAGAAGAATACATTAGTAAAAAACTGAACAAGCACGCAAAATCTAGTGCAAAATCTCGTAAATGCGCGTCAATACTTTCCCATTAAATCCTAAATTGCCATGCATCGTTGATAGGAGTCATCATTCATTGAAAAATACAAGGAATTAAAACGTGATGTGATTTATTAACTAAGTGTACAAATGCGCAGAAGTTCCTAATTTCACGTTAATACTTTCCATAATCTCACGATCACTGGGCACTAAATTCCCAGCATTCTCAGATGACAAATGTCAACACGTCACAGCTGTCAAATGTGAACCTTTTCAACTCTCCTTCACTTCCTGTTGTTCTAACGCATAATAAGAACACTTGTCAGTTCAATTAGAATATATCAACCCAATTTCAGGACACGGTATCAAAATTAAATTCAAACGCATCAAACGAAAACCGCGCATATATTCATGTTGAATAAATATCGTGCTCCACAGAGCTGAAACAATGCTCGTTCCTCTCTTGCGATTTCACAAAATCGTATCTTCCGTTCACTGAATATACGAGTACAGACGTGACAATCAAGAGGCGGATTCAAATTACATTCTATGCGCGTTTTGCGCATAGAATCGCCGACATAGAAATATGTTCGATATTGAACAATGCATTCGGCATCGAGAAAAGGTTATAAGTAAAATGGAGAAAGCACTGGCTTGAAGTCAGGAGCTTTTGAGCGAATATCAACCTTTATTAATTCCAATATGCATAATACATGTCAAAGACGAAAGAAGAAAAAATCAACGCAAATACTAGATCTGAAGTGAAGTCATAGACCAATGACTTTACATAGACCCACAGAAAGTAGTCTAGCGGTGTTAAATCACAAGATCTTGGAGGCCAATTCACAGGTCCAAAACTTGAAATTAGGCGGTCACCAAACGTGTCTTTCAATAAATCGATTGTGGCACGAGCTGTGTGACATGTTGCGCCGTCTTGTTGGAATCACAGCTCCTGGACATCATGGTTGTTCAATTCAGGAATGAAAAAGTTAGTAATCATAGCTCTATACCGATCACCATTGACTGTAACGTTCTGGCCATCATCGTTTTTGAAGAAGTACGGACCAATGATTCCACCAGCCCATAAAGCGCACCAAACAGTCAGTTTTTCTGGATGTAGCGGTGTTTCGACATACACTTGAGGATTAGCTTCACTCCAAAAGCGGCAGTTTTGTCGCAATTTATATTTTACCAACTGTTAGAACTTCTATGTTTACATTCATTCAGTTTTGTGTTATTTCGATGGTGTAAACATCGAAACGATAGGATTGCATTAGCTCTTAGAGAAATTATTAAACGTTTCTATTTTTTCACCTGGAAATTGATAAAAAAAGATTTATTCGATTAGAGTAGGTACTTTATAGCTAAATCAAATATACAATTTCAAGTCTCACCCTGTATAGGAAATATATTGTGTGCTTTGAACGCGCACAGACTCGCCGACATAGAAATAAATCCCTTCCTTATCCATCCGCCCAATTCCCAACGAAAAGATATTTGGAGGTGATCCTAACCATAAATTTAAAACGTTTATTTTACGATACTTCAAAGTGATTTATCGAATGGCTGATGAGTAGATTTGTCAAAATTCCTTGAGTTATAGACGGCAACGAACGATGTTCTTGAAATATTGCCAATCAATTGAGTGCGCTGTATATTTGAGGATTGAAGTGAGCGGTAGAGTATTGAGTAACGAGAAACAGAGATGTGCATCTCATACCAGTTTTTCGCGAGCTCAGTCGAGATGTATTTAAGAAATATTTGTTATATTAGTGATTCTAAAAAGGAAATGAATTTCAAATAGAACTTTCCAAATTCATTAACAATGATTATGAAAAAAAAATTATAATTTTTTGTATATGACCATCATCGGACAGGAATAATCTTCAGCAAAATTTCACATGGAAAGCAGGCTAAAGGAAAATTGCAATTTTGCAATTTTGAGAGGAGCTGGCCACTTCTGGGATATTACTTCCTCCAGATGTTACAATTGTTGACAGTACAGTTCCGAGTTACCATTTGTGCCGTAAGAGAGCAGCTCATAGTAGATAATTTCCTGCCAATCTCATTTAACACACAGCTAAACCTTTCTGGTCGGCAATCTTTGCTTGGCAACCTTTTCCACAGGCTCACCGCGTTTCGACCACGACCGTTTTCGCTTGACGTTGTCGCAAGTGATCTACTTTTTGGGATTTAGCAGCGATTTGCAGATGGAAATTCGTACTATGAAGTTTTTTGGCGTCAACTCGTGTTGTACCCATACATCGAGCTTCTTCTTGAGACCAGCCTTCTTCGAATGGTTCCGAACGGTTTTTTGTGCAATCTTCAGCTCTTAGGCAATCTAAATAGTGCTTACTTGACGGTCAGACTCGGCAATATCCATGCTTTTATCGACATTTTCGACAATCGGTCTTCCAGAGCTTGGTTTATCTTCGACATAGGAATTACCATAACGTAGTCGATGAAACGAAAATTAGGTGTAATTAGCTGTTACAGTATCAAGACCATAAGCTTAATTCACATTTTTAGCCGCCTGGCTTGTACTTCCGCCTTAATCGAAGAAAAACTGTAAAATTTAGCATATTTTCTCTCTTCTAGTGTCCATTTTTGACGCTAAATCAATTTAACTGAATCAAACAATCACAAAACCATCACAGAAGTTTCTATAGTACGAAATCCTATCTTTTTAACGTCATCTAGTGGAACCCCGTCGGGCTCATACAACTAGAGATACAGATTACTAAAGCCATCGATTGGAAAACTAATTGATTTATTTTTACTACTTCTAATATATCAAATTTACATCCTTTTCCTAACATAATCAGGAAGTATTTCAACCCACGTCGCTAAAAGTTACACACAAAAATGCAATTAAATCGAATAAAAATTGAGCCTGTTTGTCGAACACTCACTCGGTTTGCCTCTAAACATGAAAAACCCGGGGGCTGTGTCCTGATTCCGTATTCCTCAAATAACTACACGTGCAAACCCCTCAGTAATCTTCTGGATAACCCAACCCCTTGCCAGTCCACTCGTTAGTAACTCTTTCATCCGTCGCTGCAACCAACTATTGACAAAGTAAACGAGATCAACTTGCCAATATTTGCCTAAAACTGCTGTTCTCTCCGATTCCTCTTCATCCATACGGGCATTTCGTGTCAGCATCAATAGATACACAATTTATCTCGATCCTAACATCGCGGAAAACTTGGTTGAGAGGGGGTATGAATTGGAGAGATCGTTTGGAAAGGTAGGTAGGTAGTTCGAAACCTGATGCTGTCGAGTTTTCTTGTTGTGTGTATGATTGTGAATAATACAATGATTATCGCGGGGGTGGAGAAGGTTCCTATTGCGAATATTGAGGGGAAAAATGCAGTAAACTCAATAAAGAACGATTTTTATTATTATGCTCTTAGTTTATAAGCCATGAATTCAATCGCTGAGACTTGTGCCTGTATTCATATATATTTCTTACAAATGCACATTTAGAGTTGCCAATGAGTTCAATGATTTTCCTATGAGTCTACAAGAAATGGATGAGATTTCTATATCAAATCTGACATATGAAGAAAAAAAAATGAAAAAGAATAAAAGTCTTCAATAAATCCAAAAGCAATAGTATGTACGATCATCTAAGGATACATTAGACTTGATGAAGAAATACATCACAGACAAAAAGGAGACCCACATGGGGTGGTCTTTTTTACATCTCTTATTGATAAGGACTTGGTAATATAGTTTGGCGAGTCTTTCTCGAGATTCACCCTCTCCCAGTGGTTAGGTGTTCCGTCTCGAGATCGCTGGTGCACTCTTTAGTTAGGCTATCCAGCGATCTCTACCTAAGATACACCGTCTCACATGATCATGAGAGGTGATTCTGTTGCAACGCAACGACTCCTTTACATCCGCCGGGGCCGAAGTAGTGTGGCGCGAAAACCCATAGGGCCATCTGTGAGCCGGCAGAGTCACTATAGTAGTTTTTCCATCGCCAGGTTTTGACTTCATTTCTTCGTTTTTTGGCAAACTTGATTTCTTTCATTTCCCTTGGAATCTATCAATCATTGACTGGGTAAGGTAAGAGTAAAATTTCGGGCCAATTCGCTTTTTCTGCTTTTGCAGCTCAGTAGTATGTATTCTTCTTTCTCGTTTCATAATTATATGTATTTATTTGGGATTCATATTTTTTGGAGCAAGTTGCAGTTAAAATGTTACTACCTCAACTCTTCTCATATGACGTTGATATACTCTACCCAGGTCAGTGTAACATATTTTATTCTAGATTGACAAGTGACAGTACATATAATCATCTACTTATGTTCATATAGGTCTTGTCTGAGGTATCTCAACTTCTAAAAAAGACATCTCAGTTTCCCTACTCAATGCATTCGTCCCATTTCAGTTCTCTTGATCCAGCATTTGTTACATCCAGTGACCCAGGAACTTCAGGAATTGATATTTACTGTCGATTTCTGAATTGTCTATATATGTGGGAATTCCATTTCATAACATGCAAAAAAAAAAAGTATTTACTTCTACTACTACCTTACATTGTGAAGCTCTTTCTCAACTTCTAATTGAAGGTTTTCCAAGAGCTCTACGTATTCAATATTGCAGTATCATCTGCGAAACTGATGATTCCTCCACTTTTAGCTATAAACAACAAGCTTGTTCTGAGCATAATGAACATAATTGGTCCTAATACGGTTCCTTGTGGTATCCCATATTCGACAAACAATAATTGTCTATTTTCGAAGATAGTATCCTATCTGTATGTCCTCGAATATGTCATATACTCCACCCCGGAAATCGTAGATTATTTCAAATGAAATCGTGTTGAATGTTGATTTTTCGAGATTTAAATAAACACACCTCCATTCAACCAACTTTATACCGTTTCCACTGATATTGCTTCTTTTGTTGTTTTTCCCTGGCTAAATTCGTACTGGAACTGCGATAAAATTGTTTTTTTTTTTTCAAAAAAATAAAATACTAATTTTCATTATGTTTTTCTTTGCTATATTAGATACGAGGAATATTTTTAAATAATTTGATATGTTTTCTTTCCATCCCGACTTGGAAACTGGCAAGATGATACATACCTTGAGAATTCTTGGGAATATGGAAGTCTCAAAATAATATATTGGTTGGATGAATTCCATTATATCTGACCGTTCATATTAATCATGCTACCAATGTAGGTGGCGCCAGTGGTGCAACTCTATTGACTTGAAGTAAGTTACAACAACAACTAAAATATTTTTTTTTAATTCAATATCTTGTGCTATTGGCAGATGAATGACGAGCGCTTCAATGTTCTCGACTTTACATCAGCTATCATATTTGATATAACGCAGCAACTTCACGTTTCAAAAAGTGAACCATTCCGCAGATTTGAATCATTAACGAACTCATTAAGGCCTCTAATTTTTTTATTTTATTTCAATCAAAACAATCCATTAAAACATCTTCCACTACAAAAATATCATTTCCAAGAATTGTTAACACCAATCCTACACCAGTATTGTTCTCAAATCCTCCATAATTGGTTTGATTGGCTGTGTCCATAGTCACTGAAATTCAGTTAGAGCCGTTCGGTTGCCTAGCATGTAATTGCGTGATCAGATCCTCATTTTAACACGCTACTCCTGATAAGGCAATTTACCAATTCCACCATTGAGGAGTTTACCTCAAAACAGAATTGCCGCATTGAATATGCAAGCCAGAAATCGAGATTAGTTTGTTATCGAAATAATCACCGAAAATACAGAGTAGTTTCGTACTTTTGAGAATTTATGTTGGTAGCGTGGTTTGTTTTTGTCCTTGACAGTTATTGTAATGAAATGAGGTCAGTCTGAATAATCTCAAGAATGGTATATGGAAATATCAGCAAACATAAACAAACTGAACTCTCAGTTCAGTTTTTTGCTTTCAGTCATAAAACTTATTAAAGCACCTCACGTATCGTTGGAAAAAGGAAAAAAAATTGTGGCTTTGTTTTATGCTATCCAGACTCTGAGCTTATCTTCGAACATACAAGGGTTAAATGCGTGGGGTGTAAATCAAAAAATGGAAAAACACTGAGGTCACGTAAAAGGAATATTTGCGCACTTGTTTAGATTCATTCAATACTCACGAGAAATTTATAATGAACATTTACCTTTTATTTTCTTAACAATTGTCTTTTCAAGACACAATAAAGGATACAAGATTTCAAAGGAATGGTTTGGAGGTACGACTCTTCCTTCTCGATATACTTTAGTCATTATTCATGTATTGGCATATCCGAATTTGTCTTTCGAAAGAAAAAATGGACTATTACTATCAGTGTGAACGTTATGAAGCTAAAATTCTGGATAACTAACTTTTCGATGAAATGTTCTTATGAAGGGTGTTTTTTTCAGAGCTATAGAACTTTAAATTGCAATAAAACAACGATGGATTATTCGATTGACATGAATTTTATTTATCCGCAAGGTAATCTTGTGGCATTACATTGTAAATATGATTTCTGACATATGACCGCTACGGCTGGCTCGGATGGAGTCCAATCTGGACGTCCAATTTTCGATTACTTTTTCCAACATTTGTGGCCGTATATCGGCATTAACATGGCGAATGTTGACTTCCAAATGGTCAAGGGTTTGTGGCTTATCCGCATAGACCGATGACTTTATATAGCCCCACAGAAAGTAATCTAGCGATGTTAAATCACAAGATCTTGGAAGCCAATTCACAGGTCCAAAACGTGAAATTAGGCGGTCACCAAACGTGTCTTTCAATAAATCGATTGTGGCACGAGCTGTGTGACATGTTGCGCCGTCTTGTTTGAACCACAGCTCCTGATCATCATGGTTGTTCAATTCAGGAATGAAAAAGTTAGTAATCATGGCGCTATACCGATCACCATTGACTGTAACGTTCTGGCCATCATCGTTTTTGAAGAAGTACGGACCAATGATTCCACCAGCCCATAAAGCGCACCAAACAGTCAGTTTTTCTGGATGTAATGGTGTTTCGACATACACTTGAGGATTAGCTTCACTCCAAATGTGGCATTTTTGTTTGTTGACGTAGCCATTTAACCAGAAGTGCGCTTAATCGCTAAAGTACCTAGTGCGCGATACGTATTCCGCACAGAACCATATTTTCGAAATGAAATTGCACTATTTGCAAGCGTTGTTCAGGCGCGAGTCTATTCACAATGAATTGCCAAACCAAACTGAGAATAAATCACCTAACAACTTTCAAATCGGTCGCCATCTTGAACAGTAATGCCAACTTAAAGTTATATACCTCGAAAAGAAACACCCTATACAAAAAATTTTAGTGTTTTTGGCGGTCAGACTCTGTAGAATTTCACAAAAAAAGCTAGTTAATTTTTCATGCTCATTCGAATACTCAAAAAATCATTATTCCACCCTTACCGACAGAGTCTTGGAGACTTACATTGAATTGAACAATAGATTCCTGTCATTAAATGAAACATTTTTGTAATTACCAAATTCCTAGAATTCATATAGAAATAATTCAAAGTTACTTCCAGAATAATAAATTTTCAAAGAGAAATTAAGTCATTTCGATGGGCAAAGAACAAATACCCAAATTCGAGGCGACCATCCGGCCGACCACCAAAAAGTACAAGAAGTACAAAAGATACAAGAAATGGAAGTCCACATCTCAGGAGGCTGGATGAACAGAAAATAACAATAAAATCAACAAATCTTAAAAACATTCATGGTTGGATGATTAGTGAATCAGTGAATCACATCCTCTAATATTCGAAATGTAATCTACTGCAAATGCAACCTCATTTATTCCTTAATATGGTAACATTCATCCTAATACATAATATATTTCATAGACCTTTATTTCTCAATGGTTGAGCTTTTTGTTATCTCGTTGGTATAAACATCGGACTAGTGATTGGGAGGTTGCGGGTTCGAGTCCCGCTCGGGGAGGTACTTTTTACAGAATTCAACAATTGTCTGTTAGCCATATTATGGTATTATAATATCTTTCTACTCGAGTAAAATCAGGAAAAGGTGGGTTATTCAATGAGAATAATTTATAATTTGATTACCAATTTTTCTACTTATCCTGAATAAATCTTTCGGTTCGCATCGAAGCCTTGTGAAAACGGCTACAGAATAACAGTTTTTCCAAGTAACAGACAAAACCAAACCCAGTTCAAAACGTCTTGTTTTCATTCTCGAATATTCATTTTAAAACAACAGAAAAATATCTGCTTCGCGTGTTATTCAGTGTGATGAACTTCTCAGAACTCCTAATGAAAAGAGACCTTTCAGCGAAGACTTGGTTACGCTACTTACATAAAAGGGCCATCTTCATACATTTTATATTCTCATTCAACATCTCTCCCTCTCTGTAGAATCTCATGTTATGGCATTACAGCATTCCTTTCATCGTTGTGGGCTCCATATATCATTCATGTGAAGGGTGCTCAAATGGTTGTTGTGTGTGGTTGGATTTTCAGTTTTCTCATATCCGTTCTTAAAGGATCCATTCATATTTCAACGTAATTGTTCAGATGTTGGAAACCATCGAAGGGTCTACGTTGGCCACGTAATGTTTTCTTGATATCGACCCTCCTGAATTATACAAGGTGGCCGAGCAAAGAATTAACAGGAAGCTCTGAGAATGTCTGTGTTAAATCGAGAGGAAATCATATATCTATACAGGGTGGTCCTAGTTATTAGATATTCTTCCAAACGGCCAGTAAGTATGGGCAAATGCTTGAATTTTTTCCTTAGCTTTTATGCTTGGTATATTTACTGTCATATTACCATAATATTTCTGCATAACAGAATGTTGGATTCAAGAGGAAAATATACAAAAGTTTTTTTTGTTTTTCTTTTTATAAAGAGTTGAATTTCTTTATGATCCAATAAATCTAGAAAATTGATGGAAGTTTTTTCGAACACGTCTTTAGGATTTTTCAATATTTTTTGAATTATTCAATATTATACGATGTTGTATCCTATATAGATGAAAGAGTTCAAGTCTTTCGAAATGTTTCGTGAAATGGTCAGTGAGATAGCTGTGGATTGGATTGAAGATTCTCAAACATTAGCTGGCAACGTTTTAGCATCCGTATTTTGAAACTTGAATGGTATATTATTCTAACAGAAGTAATTAAGTGATGAAACAATGTTATTGGCTTCAGCCGTTTTTTCCGAAATTCGAGGATTTATTATAAAAAACTGGTTATACATGTCTCTAATTCTGTGGTTATTCCGTTCATTCTTCCACATCTTGTAGAACAAAACCGTGCGAGAATATATCAGAAACGCACAGTTTTCATGGTTATATTTTATTATTCTATGTTGGTACTCCGAACTTTCCGCCACGTCTTTATCTGTCAATTCATCAATTTGCCTTAAAGAAATCAGTTCTGCCAAACAACATTTTTCAATGAAAAAATCACTAAAGTATATTTATGGAAATATTTCATTAATTTCAATGAAAATGCAATGAATTAGAGAAAATAATGTATAATACTCGTACAGAAGGCTCATTCTACCACTCGTTCATTCCAAAACTCGCCACTTCGTGGCTCGTTATTGAATTTTGAACTCGTGGAAGAATATCAATGCCTTCTGCACTTGTTTTATAAATAACTATTATGATTCAAAGTATTGTTCATCGCTGGCCACTACTTTCTCTCATCTTTCGGGCAGCGTACGAATCCCACGTTGAAAAAACTGGTTATTTTTTGAAGCGATCCACGAATCGATCAAATTTTTTACTTCTTCATAAGACCGGAAGTGCTTGTCAGTCAGGTCGTGTACCATTGATCAAAACAAATGATAGTCTGAAAGTGCAACGTCTGGATAATACGACAGGTGGGATAGAACTTTCTATTTCAACGTTTCCATGTATATCTTAACCACTTTCGCAACATGGGGTCGAGCATTGTAAAATCACTTTATCATGTCTCTTGTTGTATTGTGGCCGTTTTTTTTCTCAATGCTCGGCTCAAACGCATTAATAGCGTTCGATAACTATCGCCTGTCATTGTTTCAGTCGGTTTTAACAACTCATAATACACTACGCCGAGCTGATTCCACCAAATACTGAGAATGGCTTTGGAACCGTGAATATTCGGTTTCAGCCTCGACGTTGAATCAGCTGTTCACAAGCAAAGGAACGCCGTTCAACATCTCTCGGCTTCAACTCGTACGGCACCCAATTTTCTTGTTTCTGAATCATTCCCATGACTTTCCAGCGTTTTGAAATGGCTTGTCGCATCACTCCCAATGATCCTGATAATTCTTGTTGCGTTTGACACGAGTCTTGATCAAGTAATGCCTCAAATTCTGCATCTTCGAAAACCTTTCTCGCTTCCAACGCCATGCTGGTCTTTGACATCAAAATCAATGTTCTTCAAGAGTTGAAATCACTTTCGACACGTTCTTTCACTAATAGTGGCCTCACCGTAGATATTTGAGATCCATCGATGAGCCTCACCCGCAGATTTTTTCATATTGAAGTAGAAAATCAAAACCTCCCGCAAATGACGAGAATTTGGCTAAAAAGCTGACATGTTTAATCGAGAATAACTTTATGATGCAGACAAAAATCGACTAATCGATGGCGTTATGTTTACAAATACCTAAGCTTACAGTATGACATCTACGATCTATATATTCCGCCTATCGAATTAAAAGACTTGCGCTTTCAATTGGTTGATCTCTTAGTTCCTTCCTCAGATGTGGCCTCCATTGAATACTGGCTTTTTATAAACCTCAAAAGAATGTTTCTGGAAAATAAAATTGATCCTAATGAAAAAGTGATTGGTAAGGTTGAAGCCTATTCTAAAACAAAGACGATATGTATCACTTTTTAGGGTACTATTTTGACTAAAGAAGGCGACTATTTGAAAAAAAAAAAATTATTTAAGCCCAAGGCTTATTGATTGGAGTGTAAAGTACTCTTAGTGTTCGAAGGGCTTTATTTCAGAACCATTCGCTTAAAATTGTCATAAAACTTACATCCAAAAATGACAAATTTTCCATAATATCACAAATTTTTAAGTTCACTAAATCCCCAGAGGAGAACTGACAGTTGCAGGAAATCTGATCAAGCAAGCAAATGTTCATGGCATCAACTAAATGATTTCCTCGAATTTTTTCGCTTTGAACGAATCAGAAGTTGAATTACAGTAAAAAAAAAACATTCAGTATGTACATCTATAAATCTATGGACCAGGCTTCCATGTCGTATTTCACCAAACCAGAGGAACTGTCAAAGGAAGCTGCGGCATAGTATCGAAAATAAACAGTTGGCGAACGCAACGTCCATATGTTATTTTTCAAGCTTTCAAATGGTATACTTAAAACTTTTATGAATGGCTCAAATGATTCCGAGTCGTATTTCATTACTTCCTCTTTAATTGTTGGGAGGCAGCTTCCAGCTCAACACGCGAGGTGTTAAATGTTCTCTTTTCGAATATATAAATTTGATGGATTGTGTAAATAATAACTTGTGTTGGAATTTTTGCACCTGTTGGTCTGTCTTACCAGTCTGGCACGTGATGGAATCGACATTGAAGGAACTTAATATTCTATTAATAGGTTTTGTGAATACTGCATCATCTTTATGAGATGCGGTATGTTAGATGAGTTGAGATTAGGTACAAAGTTCAATTTAGTGTACTTTTTCATTTCGATACATCGTAATCTTTCGTTTTTCCAATTTTGGTTATCACAATAGGTTTCCAATAGGAATGATACAATATGAAATGGTTCTAATGGCAACACTGTATATTATTATGTCATCTGTGTCCAGTAGAAAATGTCTCTTTATCATGATCAAAAAGCTTTTCAAAAATGGTGTGAAATTGTTGATTTGTGTTATCAAAATCACTGCTTATTTGTGAATGCCTAGAGAAATTAAAGGAGAAATCCTGGACAACATTGTACCTATTGTAGAAAAATTTGAAAGTCAATTTTCTTTACATGATATAAGAGTACCAATACGATGGACAAATGAACACACATAAGATAATATTGGTTTGATAGCAGCAAGTGTAAGAAAATATAATCTTACATCATCACTTTATTGATCTGTTTCAAAAACTGAAGCAATTAGACCACCATATACCGGATTTTTCTTTTGAACAACTCAAAGGCCATGGACCATTTTAAAGAAAAATTATTATCTATATTGTAGCTCATTTTTGGTTCAAAGGTTATGCAAACAAACAGAATTGCAGAATTTGAAGGGATTTGAATACACACAAAACTTTTGAGGAGCATGAAATGCACATATTTATTTGAAGCAATCCGTCTTTATAACGGTTAATGAAGAACAATACGAAGCAATGTTAATTTTTTTTCCTGCTTTTGTTGAGAATTACACAATGTTCATTTCAGAATCAAGAAAAAAGACACAAAGTACTGGCGATATATAACTGAAAAATTCAATGCAAAATTGTCCAAACTACTGTAATTTTTTCGATCACTCTTATCAATGATTTAGCTACACTAGGGTGTTGTCCATTAATCACGTGATCTTTTTTTAGCACCCCCCCTTCCCCTTGTGTTATTTTCGTGATTTCTATCAAACCCCTCCCCCCCCTTTTAAGCCTCACGTGATTAATGGTCAACCCCTAGTTAGTAATTTCAGATAGGTCTCTATATTTGGACTGATGGGACACTCATGAATGTGCAGCTTTATTAAAACTAAATTTCTGAACCTTCATATTGCAACCGCTGATAAAATCTGTCATGTTTACAAAATATCAATAAATAAATGAAGATAAAAAAAAATACAAAAAAATTAACAAGCTCATAAAAGAAATCAACTGAACACCGCTTTTCTTGAATTTTCTTCTCCATACTCCATAAATTCATGCAGTTCTCCTGCAATGAAATCGTCATCTTTCTCCATAACTTCCGCAGGTATTTCATCTCCCTACCCAGCTGCAAAATATAACGGAAAAATAAATAAATCTTGTTTATTTCTTCGTTTTAATGACTTGCCTGAAAGCTCATAAAAGGCGCTTTTCGTTTATTTGTAGTATCCACATCAACACCTTTTTAGCACCTGAAGTTATACACAGATTCGTAACAAGTTTCATAGCTTAGGGATTCTGTGAAAATGGCATTTGATCGACTGGTCAGATTTCAATTGTTTTATTATTTTGTTTTTTATATTTTGAGTGGATTTAACACAATACTCTTTCAATAGAGGATGAATTTTTGTTTGTCACCCATGTTGTCTTACATATTGTCTTCATCAGTTATTTTGATAAGCCTTGCTGAATTGAAATGCACATATCGTCTGAATTTTTGGAACCCTCTCGTGGATGGTTTTTTGTATGTTTAATGTATATTTCTTTGACATGTGCTAATTATACAGGAATATACAGGGTGTTTCATTGGTAATTATAAATACGTTAACCTGAGGTGGAGCTGCCCTAGACGAGTCCAAAAAACCTAATACGATTGGTCTAACCTTCCCCATAGCCGAGATACAGGGTGTTTTATAAATTCATCAATATTTTCAATTCCTTATAACTTTTGAACAACCCATTATATTGGATTGATATTTGGAACGCACAATTCACTCCATAAGGTCCTTCGATTAATCTTCAAACAAATTGAAAAAATCAGGTCCGTATTAGAAAAATATGGGACTTGTCACAAGCTACGCACGAGAAGTGTACAAAATGCACTAAACAGTGCTAATATTCAAAGATAACCGTGGCCAGCAAATTCACCAGACATTAATCCCATCGAGTACTTGTGGGATATTGTTAAACTAGCAATCACAAACAGAAGTAAACCTCCTAGCGTCCTCTAGGAACAAATATTAGCGGCCCAAGAAGATTGGAACAACATCCCAATGGATACCATTATCTCCCTTATTGTTTCCATACACAGGCACCTCACTACAGAACTCATATATGCGCAATATACTTCAGGCATAATCATCATCAGAATATTTCAACAGCTTCTTCGATTAAATTTATAGTCCTTGTTATATATCGTTTGAAAAAAAATTAAGTGGTGACTCACATGGTTTGTTATAGTTGTTAGAAAAGTATTTCAAACAAATTCTTTCAATATTCCGTCAATTTCAGATCTCAAAGTTATCTACGATGACTGTTTATTTACTTTTCGGAAATTTTTCATGAAAACTTATCTGAAGGCCATTCTGTCTTTCAACGGATGCTCTCGATGGAAAGATCTATTATTGGTTTATTTTCGTACGTAAAAATAACACATTGAGTAAACTTTTAACTCGTTGAGGGATCTACCGATGCACATTGGAATCGTCGTACGAATTCAGGTGTTTTTCCACTAATCAATTTGTACTTCAAATTGAATGCATCAAATATTCTTCATATATATTGCAGATAGATCTTCAAAGGGCATTCGGTATGAATTCTTTGGTATGTAGGTGCATACAGACTTTTTATTGAGTTTTACGACTTTATTTTCTAAATGGGACACCGTATATATAAATATTTTTCATTCATTTCGGGATTTGATTCATTCTGTGTCCTTTGTATAATTGTGATCAAGTAACATATTATGTTGCTAAAACACTTCGTTGAAAAATATAGGATGTTGCATTTAAGAGACACCATTTTTCCTCTATAACTTTGAAAAGGTAAGTAATTGCTATGATCTGTTATAAGTAACATATAGATCATAAAACCAAATAATAGCGAAATATTTGAAACGGTCAAGCTACAAGGAGAGAATATAAGGAGTTGCATCCAAATCATCTAATTCCAATTTATAGTGGAAAACGTATATTTTGCCAACGAGATAACTCAAAAAAGGGCATTTTGAGTTATCGCAGCCTTCCACTTGAAAATTTATTACAGAACATGCCAGGTGGTTCTGAAAATTTGAACTCTGTGGTACTCAGAATAAGAAAAATAGACCAAACATAAGTTATATATCTGAAATCAGGGGAAAAAGATCTAGTCAAATATAAAAAAATATACAGGGCATTCCATTTGAAAAAATGAAGTTGCAATCAATATGTTGCCCACTCTGTATATATTTCATTTTGTGAAATCATTTGGAAAAACACTAGTCGAATATGTGAAATTTTTGTAGAAAACTTATTTTTGTACCCCTTTTAGTAAAAAAGTTGAAGGGGGGTCAAATTATGGTGAAAAACCCGGTTCATCTCAACTTCCACATTTTAAAAAAGAAATAAATAATCTATGACACCTCGTTCATATTTTGTGTGGCCAATATTCAACGATGAACGTAAATAATCAGATCAAACTCAATTGGGCTTGAAATTCGATTTCGTATAACTGGCATTTGTCCAGGAAGCATCAATATTTCCAATTAAAATACTGATTCCATTTTTCCGCCATGCTAATTTCAGTATTCGAACATCGATCTCAATGCATGAGAAATTGAAAATGGCTGACCATCTGCACAATCACATCTGAAACAACGTTTGTTCGAACTGATCCATCCAAAGGTTCAAAATTGGAATCAGAAACAATTTGATTTTTTTAGACTCTTGCACAGCTAGGAAATAGGAATTTTGTTTATCTAGGATTCACAGGATGAAAAAAAGGTTGAACAAAGAAGGTTTGATTCATTTATTAGTCGTTTTATTGAGCGCTCGTTCACCGAACAGACATACTAACTGACAAAGAAACTGCAACGCCCAGAAAAAGCTTTTTGTAAAACATTGATAGTACAGCAAGGAGTAAATGATTGAATTTGAAGAAAAAAATCGTGAAAGTTTATTCATGTAAACAGTTTTTGTTACTTAAATATTCTAGTCGTTTACAACAAACCAGCTGTTCGAGGAGACCCAAAGTCGATATTTAGCTGTTGTTGAAATGCCTAGAGCAAGTGTACGCGCAATTTATCGCCAGCGAAGTGAATTTGAAATAGGTCGAATTATTGGTATACGGAAAGCGGGGTTGTCATTTTGAAAAATCGCTAACTGTACGAACAGAAATTCAACTACTCTTATGAGATGTCGTAAAGCGTGATTTCATAATGCCCAAAATCGAGGAAGAGTAGGCACCGGACGTCGAAGGGGCACAAATGAAGTTCAAGATCGACGTCTAAGACTCATGGCCATTAGAGACTGATTTGCGACAACTCGATCTTTGGCTGATGAGTGGTTAGGAGAACAAAGCCATCCTGTAACTGTCCGAACGTTTACCGCCGGTTAAGTTCTTTTGACTGCAGCATTATCGACCCCATTTTTGTTACCTATGACGGTTGAGCATCGTCAGCAACGATTACAGTGGTGCAGAGAACGTCAACATTGGAATGTGGAATGGCATCATGTCATATTTTCTGATGAATCTTGATTCTCCTCAGGTGCACATGACGATGACCGAAGAAGGGTTAGACGACGTCGGGAGAAAGACGTGGACCTCAGTTTGATGTTGAGCGTCATGTACACCGTACAGTAGGCGTTATGGTATGGGGTTCTATTGCACATGCAAGTTGGTCACCTTAAGTCTTTATTTGAAATAACATGACAGCGCTGCGTAACCTTCAAGAAATAGTGGAGCCATTTGTTCTCCCTTACCTTAACCGGCTCGAGAATCCAATATTTCAGCAAAGTAATGCACGACCTCATGTTGCCAGAGCTAGTTTAAACTTATTCGAAGCGACCCATGTGAATATTTTGCATGTTTGGGACTAGCTTATTGCAGACCTAAAAAGAATTCTTCAGAATAATGAATTTGGCAAAGACGAATCTTTATACAGAATAAGTTCGAGAAGTGAATGGAGCCTTGAAGCACATCTTGACGAATAAGAATTATTTAGAAAAAAAAACATGTGATTTCACTGTTCAGGCACGTGATTCTATCAGTGAAGTGTTATACCTATCTACTGTTTTGTTGTCTTCAATGGTGCAATTGTCGTTTGAATGAATGAGAATTTTAGAGCTTCCTGCTTCCGACTTCATTCTCTAACGGATTTCATTCTTAAGTTAACAGTACTATTGCTGCTTTGAAGTAAGAAATTAATGAACAAAATGAGATACATCAATTTCTTCGAATCTAAAATCTCAAAAACTACCAATAACGATTAGGGAGCATTCAGGTGATTCAGGTTATTCACAACTTGTGCAAAAATGAAAATTATGAAATTGTCGTTGGTAACGTATCTCTAATTTCAGAGCCTGATAATTTTATTGATCAAAAAATATACTGTGTAGACGAGGGATTAAAACCAGTCAGAAAACATCATTAACCCCAGAAAAAAGGCAGAGGCACTCCAGAAAAAAATCAAGGGCTTATTCGAAGATATGTTCCATTAATCTTCCCAATGTGTCGAATGAAACTCCTGTGGGGGATAAAATATAACCCTATCACTTTCTCTGCTAGTGGCCGCTTCGACTGGAAAAAACCTCTGAGCTAGTTTGACACAGGAAATCTTCAGAGCTAGAACCACTTAGGGCCAGACGACTTCTTATAAATAATCGACAATTGCTATACGAAAAAAAGTCTAGAAGGGAAATTGAAGAATTCAACTGTGAAAATGTATCAGAATTAGACAAAATTGTTTCTGTCTGTCTACAATTACGAGGGCTACTGAAGGGTGTTTTTTTAGAGCTATAGAACTTTGAATTGCAATAAAACAACGATGGATTATTCGATTGACATGAATTTTATTTATCCGCAAGATAATCTTGTGGCATTACATTTTAAATATGATTTCTGGCATATGACCGCCACGGCTGGCTCCGATGTAGTCCAATCTGGACGTCCAATTTTCGATGACTTTTTCCAACATTTGTGGCCGTATATCGGCAATAACACGGCGAATGTTGTCTTCCAAATGGTCAAAGGTTTGTGGCTTATCCGCATAGACCAATGACTTTACATAGCCCCATAGAAAGTAGTCTAGCGGTGTTAAATCACAAGATCTTGGAGGCCAATTCACAGGTACAAAACGTGAAATTAGGCGGTCACCAAACGTGTCTTTCAATAAATCGATTGTGGCACGAGCTATGTGAAATGTTGCGCCGTCTTGTTGGAACCACAGCTCCTGGACATCATGGTTGTTCAATTCAGAAATGAAAAAGTTAGTAATCATGGCTCTATACCGATCATCATTGACTGTAACGTTCTGGCCATCATCGTTTTTGAAGAAGTACGGACCAATGATTCCACCAGCCCATAAAGCGCACCAAACAGTAAGTTTTTCTGGATGTAACGGTTTTTCGACATACACTTGAGGATTAGCTTCACTCCAAATGCGGCAGTTTTGTTTGTTGACGTAGCCATTCAACCAGAAGTGCGCTTCATCGCTAAACAAAATAAAATGGTCGTAGTGCGCGATACGTATTCCGCACAGAACTATTATTTTCGAAATGAAATTGCACTATTTGCAAGCGTTGTTCAGGCGCGAGTCTATTCATGATGAATTGCCAAACCAAACTGAGAATAAATCACTCGACAGCTGTTGAATCGGTCGCCATCTTGAACAGTAATGCAACTTAAAGTTATATACCTCGAAAAAAAAACAACAATTACTTGTAGAATGCGAAAAGATAACAGCTTTAAAAGTGACATCTGCTGAGATAGAGGGATATTCAAAATATACCTCTTATTGGAAAATCCTTCATTTATAACATAAAAATAAATGGACAAAGAATTTAACAGACGCGCGAATAATACAACCACTAATAATACGAGCATTTCTAGTGTTTTTCTGAGTTTTTTAAAACTGTTCCATGGTTATCTTTCCTTTCTAGAAACTCTTCAAAGGTGCAACATTCCATTAATCAGAAATTCCGACACTCGAAATTGACAAATCACTACCCGAATTTTTTTAATTACGTTAAGAGCTTCTTGCATCTCCAATAAAGCGGTAAATGGACTTCGAAGAAAACGGAATTAGGGAAATGTGAAAAATGAACGAGGTGATGGAAAGCGGCTTCGAAAACTCGAGATGTAATCAGGAGAAAATATTTTTCCGATGAATAAATCATGAGAGGTATTGAAAATAGTCAGTTCAGAATTAGACTAAGGAATGCAGATTAGTTTTGAAGAGGAAGGTATTTTCAGGATTTTATTTCTCGCTTGATAGCGTTCGTAGAGGCACTCAACACAAAAATATAATTCGATTGAACTATTTTCGTATTCCTGAAGGTTAATTTTTATAATATGAGAGATTGCCAAATTGGCGAATTTTTTCAGAGTTGATTAGGTATGCGAGAAATTTATTACATCTATCGTGCCAATAGAAATACCCTTCCTTGTTGCAATTAAGTGCTGCGTTTTTTTCTAGATACAAGGTTTTTTACATCGTTGGACATTTCTTCTCAAAAATTCGACTTTATTAGTATTTAGGTGCGTCCATCCACACATAGAGGGTAAATACTTGCAGATTGTATGAATGGATTTGTATTTATTCGAAGGAATAAATCTGATTAGATTTGAAAAAAAACATAGTCACCTTAGAGACTGATACATGGTGCGTACTACAACAAGTCTTTATTGAGCAATAGGCTTCAGGCTGTGTGTGTTGATGGTCAGTGGTCTAGAGAAAAAAATATAAGCATTGGGGTGCCAGAGGCTCAATCTATTCTTTTTCTGATTTTTGTGAACGATTTTCCGGGTTTTAATAATAAAAACGAAGTGATAACCTCTTCATTGAGATCTGTTGATGAGGTTGGAGATGTGAGGTTTCCCGGCTTGTGTATGGACACAAAGCTCAATTGGAATGCGCATGTTGGTCTCCTGTCTTCTCGAATTTCTAAGAACATTTTCCTATTAAGGAGTCTTGCACTAAGGTCAGCCTACTATTCGCTTTGTGAGTCTCACTTTAGGTACAGCATTCTGGTGTGGAGATGCTGTGCGGAGTTTGAGAAGATGTTTGGATTACAACGTAGGGCTGTCAGAATTTTAGATAAACTTGAATATGGTGAGGATTGTAGGAAATATTTCATTACTCTGAGGATTCTCACTTTGCCCGGTGTCTTCATTCTGGAGTGTCTTCTATTCACTAGAACCTTTGGGAGAGACAATTGAGTTGGTTGTACACTAGAGCCAAGCATAATATAAGTGTGCAATATTACAGACTGAGGAGATTGCAAAATGGACCCGAATTTCTGGTCTTCAAGTTCAATATTACTCCACCTGTAGGTTGGAGATCACTGCCACTTGGCCATTTTGAAGATAAAATTGAAGCACTGTTACTAGATAGGACTCATTATAATGTTAATGAGTTTGTAGTGACTCTGTCTGCTCACAGATGGCAATATGGATTTCACTCCACACGTACTGTGGCCCCAGCGTATTTATAGGGATCACCGTGTTGCAGCAGAGTCACCTCTCCACGATGGTGTGAGAGGGCAGGTATCGCTGGATAGCCTAACTGATCCACCAGAGATCTCGGGAAGAAACACCAAACCCCTTGGATTAGGCGCACCTCGTAACTTGGCTCGAGGAAGACTCGCCAAAAGTTTTTCAATTTAATTTTTTATTAATTGCTTTGGAGATTTTAGTAATTTATTCATTTATTTTAGATATTTTGCTTTTTTCATTATATATTTGCTGATGCGTTTGACGTGTGTAAATACTATTGTATATTAACACCAATTAAGATGATTATGATTATCATTTTTGATGCTGAAGGTTTTCACTGCAGAAATCTTCAACTAAATTAGATAATTCAAGCTTTTCAGATGTGGTCTAGTTGGTTTTCCAACTATAGGCTCATTTTCTCGGTGATAGTACTATCACCGTGAAAACTAGCCTCAAGTTTCAACTAGGTCAAAAAAAAACCTATTTGCCACGGCTCAAAAGTCAGGCATTTTTTAGTTTTATCGGATGAATTATTCATTCTTGAATGTTGCTCTTATAATTCATGAAATGTATTCTTCATTTGAGATGGCAAAACAAATTCTGAATAAGGACTGCTTGTTTACTTAATTTTATGATAATATGTCCTATATATTTCTATACAAAAACTACATGCGACCTATAAAGGTAAAAATGTTTAATGACATTGTTGTTGTTTACACATTACTAAACGTAATCTCAATTTCAAGAGCGTCAAATTTCTCCCCATGGCAAATTTCAAAGGTTTGTTATTAGAAAAAATCAACCAAAATTAGGGAATATTCTGACAAAATTATTAGTCATCCCCAATCGATATCATATGAGAGACGTCAAATGAGAGAAACGTGACCTACATCTATATTTTTCATTACGTTTCAATTAGAACATCGTGCGTATAACTATATTTCACCCGATCTCTCGATTTCTCCCCATTTTCAACCCCTCAATATCAATTTATCTCGTCGGAGTTGTTGTTTTCTGAAGCAATAAAGAGGAAATTGGAGAAATAAATGGAACATGTTTTATCATCTTGCTGTAGGACAGAATTGTCCTCAAAATAATTGCGAAAAACCACACTTCTGTTCTGTATCATCTTGAGTTAGTCTCAGGGTCCATTTACAGTTTGTTGATTTAGTTCATCACGTGTATCGTAAAATAACAACGAATGATCGACTTACATTGAAACAAAAACATTCTGTAAATGTTACAATATTCGAATAATACAGGGTGATTCATCGGTATGGCCTATTAGACGTTCATGGAAAATTAACTACAATTTTGAGCTGAAAATTTGCATATTGGGGTTTGAAACAATGATTTTTATCCCTAAAATTTTTTCCTCATCGACACTATTTTTTCATCTCATTATCTCATTAACTGTTGAGTTGAGTGTGCCTAAGGTGTGGCATATTGCCGAAATTTTTGTGAAGAAGGTATCTAATAAGGCAATAATATACTGAGTGTGCCTTTTGAAATAAGAAAGTGGTAGTCTGTTTCCGGTATAAACGGCGGTATAACCGGAAGTGTTAAAGGTCTGAAAATTCTTTTGGGAGTAAGATCATTGTCTCAAACCACAATATGCAAAATTTCAGCTCAAAATTGTAATTAGTTTTCCATGAACGTCTAAAAGGCCATCCCAGTGAATCGCCCTGGATATAACAGCATTGTTGACTGTATGAAACATACTGACAGTATAGCTGAACACTCGAGAAAAAAATTTGTGCATTTTTCGAAGATTTTTACAAATGCTATATGCCTACCTCCAATTATCAGTTGTCATGATAATCAAATTGAAATTTATATACCATCCAGATGTATGAGTTCGTGAGTTTTCAAATTGATTCAATTCTTTTCAGATTCCATCACATTCATACATGCACGGTCGGATCGTGCAAAAAATAGTATATAAATCGTATAGAAACGGGATAGTTTCAGAGTGTACCTATATATTCGTGATGTTTTAGATACGGAGTGATCCAATTACCCTCACGAGAAGAACGCTAGACATATTCTCCAAAGTTAATTTAATGGAGGAATCCCAAAGTTAGAGTGAATTAGCAAATTCTTGCGTGGTTTTATCCTCATTGCATAAGGCATTCTTACTTCAACTTGATTCCTAAATGAAGGTGGAAAAGTTCCACCCTACGGCATTCCTTGATTGAGGTTACGTTTATCTTATAAGGAATGATGGCATTGGCTTCAGCTCATCATTTGGTTTTCCACATTCTCTTGTTCTGCTTCGTCATCTACAATACCTTAACGAAGAATTCTCTTGAGGGGAATTAACTATTTCCTTTGGAAAACGAGTATGGAACATTCTTAGTCTGTGAATTCGTATTTAAGGTAGATTTAGAAGTCATAGAAGTCATAGGTATAGAGGAAATACAAAGGTCTAGTTCAGTATATTGAATATCAAGAACGGTAAATTTGTTATACAGATTTTTTCACAGAATTCGACAGATTATAAGGGTATTGCTTTTGTATTTTCATTTTGCTCATGAAAAATGTCAAATTTATCATTAAAGATATGGCCTAATAATTCTGAATGATTTGCATATGTTGAAAGTACACTATTAGGAGCCAAATACAGTTGGTGTTCATGTATCCTCCTCATGAATAAGCGTGCTGTTCGAAAAGAAAACTTGTAGACTCCAGATTTATTTATATGTTTATTATAAAAATTTTCATAATATTCTGAATGATATAGTGCAAATGCATACAAGTTCTATAAAAAGTTTCGTATTTTTCATAGCCTACTAAATTTAGAAATTAGGTACGTATTTCTCATACTGTGAGAAATATTCTTCTCGGCACCCTGCCACACGCCGATTGATAGACCAATGTTTGAGCTTTTGAAAAGTCGTTTCTATGGAAACGCAAACAAAGGCCATTTTGAATTGCATCAGGTGCCTACATTATTTGAATTATATTTGTGCAGTTGTAGCAAATATTATATTGTGCAACAAGTGGGGAAAGTCCAACTTTTCTAATGAGTGTGTAAGCAAACACACGAGTGAGAAAAGAACTTTCTCCACATTTTCTGCACACTTCACTTTTCCTATCCATGATACATAAATTTAAATTAGACAAATAATGTACCAAATTCAATTCTAAATGGCCTTAGTTGACAGTATCTATGCATTTCTTACGTTTCCATAGGAACGACTTTTCAAACGCCACATTTCATTAGTCTATCAAGTTAGGTATGGTCAAAGTGGCATGTGGAAAAATATTTCTCACAGTATAAGCATTACATAGTTTTGAAATTCAGTAAGCTATGAAGAATACGCTACATTTCATAGCAGTTGTAGGAAAACGTTTCTTTATTCTGTAAACGGCGTGTTGTAGAAGTCAATGTCAGATGTGACGCCAGGCATCTTTATTTTTTCGATGACTTTAACGCTCATCTCAAGTCAAGATTGACTGCATAAAACACCGTTTTCGACATATTTCATTTGAAGTTCTATCAAAATTCAATATCAATATCAAAAATTTATCAAAACATAAACCTTCTGAACGTGTGGATCACATGTGGAACTACCCACTTTTCGAAATTCTTCACATCAATAAAACTGAATTCATTGAACGCAAATTGTAATACACTATTTTGAAAATTTGAAAACTACGAAACTGTACCAGTTCAGAGATAATAATAATAATAACTGTATTCACAATAATAATTACAATTACCATCAGAAAATAAATGGTGAACAAAGTTAGAATCCGCTAAAGGCTCACCTTGCAAGCAGATCAAGAACAAAAAGTTCTCTATGTCCACACATTGATATAAAAACTGTACAAACAATTTTGTCAAGTTTCCTACAGCCAAACCATATCAAATCAATATCTTGATCCTCAACTAATTATCCAATTCCACCATGTGACTAATTAATTCGGAAACATCCCAAAGGTTACTTTTTCAATTAGCCCAACGTGACGTTCTCATCGAATACATCATTTACATGGCATCCCAACTCACGAATCTCTAGGGTGATTATAGGTTGGCTATGGTAATTCATGTCACACCGGTGATTGCAATGGATTTTTCACACAGCAGCGTTTCCAGTAGATAAATGAGATTTGAAGTCGATGCAAGACACGAAATTCTGCGTCGTTTTCGTAATGGTGAAGATCTCGGTTTTATGGAAAGAGATAAACTTTTTCCTCGTTTTGTTGAGGCATCACATTATTCCGCATGTCGAGTTGAATTCTGATCAGATTTCGGATTGTTTTAGACTTCTTGTCGAGAAGATCTGTTCTGTTTTGCTCCTGCAAGCGATTTGAAACGCTCGAGATATTTAGTTAAATGGGTCTTTTACGATCAAGGAAATAGGTTCCAAGATAGTTGAGACAAGGTGGTGCATTTGAATGGGCTTGATTTGTAATCTGACCTAATTAAAGTTGCAATATTACCTAAAAAAAAATTCATATCGAATAATAATAAAAGTAATATTCGTCTTTTTTGGACGGAAATTCAGCTTACGTACACTGTAAAAATCACAATACACCATAAAATGAAGCATAAAGTAATAAACATAGGTAGAGGAAGTAAACGCAATTTTAACATGTCCCCAACATGGTTAGGTTACGTTGTCGGATTGTGATATATTTTCAAATCGACAATTTTACTATATCGTTATGAATATATATTATAGTGAATGAAATATATTTATTTGAGTGATTCTCATTCGAATATGCAAATTGCAATATTTGGAATCTGATATTTTTCCTATCTTTCGAATTTACAATGAGCAGAATATTTATTATTTTCTGTATCTAACTGCTGAAATCCAAGGTTTGGCAACTTTTGCTCTCCTAGTGTCATTGGTTGTTTCACGTCGTTTGGCGCGCTTGAAGTTTGTTTTCTGAATTTTTGATATATTTAGGTATTCATCTCAATATATTTCGAGTTGATATGAAACGTTGATTCACTATGGGGTATAAGAAGTGCGTTCTCTGTAGAAAAACTCGCGAATTCAGTGAAATATCGTATCACTGATATGTTTTCATTTCCGCGTGCTTCATGTCATATTTGATAGTTTATGTTGGGGACAAAATTTGCTTACTGGAAATGATATATCCTCCTATGTTTATTAACCTGTGGAATGAACCAATGAAGATAATTTAAAATGATCTTTTGATCCAGCTTCCTTGAGTTATACCCTAAGTACTTTTTCCTCTCATTTACAATTCACCAGGATGCGGGCTCAACTGAGGTTATCAATAGAGAAAATCAATCTTTCAACATATGGCTAGCCGAATCTATACTAGAATCATCTGAAGCACCTTGAATTGATATCAAAATAATATTACGATTATTTGCACAAGAAAGGACTCTCTATTATTACTCACAAATCAATTATTAAATCAAGTAGAATCTCAGTCCTATTCGCTGCCATCCATAAGCGTAGAGTACATAAGGGTTCAATCCATTACGGATAATATTTGTCGAAGTAATTCGATATTTATTTTTTTATCCCGACTCTCTTAAACCTCTGTGTTGGACTATGTTTATGTAAATAATTCCACATCTTTAGCTGAGAACTATAGTTCAAGATCTGTTTTTTAACATCTACTCTTTTGTTACAGATAATGCGCCTGTTCCATTTGTTTCGAATGGTCCTAATATACTGTGAAATGGGAACACTACTGATCCAAACTGCATATTCCAATGACCTGCACTCATACAAAAAAGTTGACAAGAAGAAAGATGAAGCTTGTGACTGTTATGATGTGAACGATTATGAAGTCGACTACGAGTGTAGGTGCATGTCCAAACACTTGACTACGATTCCAAAAGATCTTGGCCAAAATCTTACCAAACTCACTTTGTCCGATGCTGAGATTGTCTTCATCAGGAAGAATAGTTTGGATCCTTATAGAAACACACTGAGGGATGTGTAAGTAATCAAGATTTTTAAGCTTAGGTTGACACCTCTAGGAGATTTTAATTCATGCAATTGTTGTTTTCTTTTGAATGAAAATATTCGAAAATTTTCCACTCTAACCATATATCACCTCAACTTCTCAATGTGGCAATTCAAATTGTAGGCAGATAAATTAATCATCAAACTCATATTGCAATATTCGTATAATTTTTCACAATGAGGTTTTTTTTTATTGTGAATGGGTGCTTTTTTAGAGCTATAGAACTTCAAATTGCAATAAAACAACGATGGATTATTCGATTGACATGAATTTCATTAATCCGGAAGATAATCTTGTGGCATTACATTTTAAATATGATTTCTGGCATATGACCGCCACAACTCGGATGTAGTCCAATCTGGACGTCCAATTTTCGATGACTTTTTCCAACATTTTTGGCCGTATATCGGCAATAACACGGCGAGTGTTGTCTTCCAAATGGTCAAGGGTTTGTGGCTTATCCGCATAGACCAATGACTTCACATAGCCCTACAGAAAATAGTCTAGCGGTGTTAAATCACAAGATCTTGGAGGCCAATTCACAAGTCCAAAACGTGAAATTAGGCGGTCACCAATCGTGTCTTTCAATAAATCGATTGTGACACGAGCTGTGTGACATGTTGCGCCATCTTGTTGGAACCACAGCTCCTGGACATCATGGTTGTTCAATTCAGGAATGAAAAAGTTAGTAATCATGGCTCTATACCGATCACCATGGACTGTAACGTTCTGGCCATCATCGTTTTTGAAAAAGTACGGGCCAATGATTCCACCAGCCCATAAAGCTCACCAAACAGTCAGTTTTTCTGGATGTAACGGTGTTTCGACATACACTTGAGGATTAGCTTCACTCCAAATGCGGCAGTTTTGTTTGTTAACGTAGCCATTCAACCAGAAGTGCGCTTCATCGCTAAACAAAATAAAATGGACGTAGTGCGCGATACGTATTCCGCACAGAACCATTATTTTCGAAATGAAATTGCACTACTTGCAAGCGTTTTTCAGGCGTGAGTCTATTTATTATGAATTGCCAAACCAAACTGAGAATAAATCATTTGACAACTGTTGAATCGGTTGTCATCTTGAACAGTAATGCCAACTTAAAGTTATATACCTCGAAAAAAAACACCCGTTATGAAAATCCCAGATGGAACTCTATAAATCTGTGTTTTCCGCTACGGAAATTTTGTCTATTCTACCCAAGTTCCTTACGAGGTTCCCTAAGATAAATTTTGAACGGAATATTTGATGTCAAACAAAGAACGAGGCAGACGAAGAGAGAAGTGAGATTAATGCTATAAAAATTTAATCAAAGTGGAGGGCTTCTACATCGAAATCACTGCATCGATTATCAGAGAAAACGTTGGGGTACAACAATGTTTCATGATTATCGCTTCAGTATGTGGATTTATTATGGCTATTTATTGTTCAAGGATTTATTTGTTTTTCTCCTCTTATTTATTTCGAAAAATAACAATCTTTTTGAGCACTCGCTCTCTGAACAGAGTGCTATATCGAATAGATTCGACTTACTGATGACGGAATTAAAGGTTCCTTATAAATAGGGCTCTACAAATTTTGTTTTCCTGATAATTTGAAAACTACCAATTCTGT
This sequence comes from Harmonia axyridis, assembly GCF_914767665.1. Classification (NCBI taxonomy): domain Eukaryota; kingdom Metazoa; phylum Arthropoda; class Insecta; order Coleoptera; family Coccinellidae; genus Harmonia; species Harmonia axyridis. The sequence continues at coordinate 82,890,542 of NC_059501.1, forward strand.
GGAGATGAAATCATACATTCACATGTTATATAATAATTTAAAACTCCATACGAAATGTAAAGTTGATCACCACACCAGAAACAGAGACAATCCAAGCGGAATATCGCAAGTAAACTCAATATTTCAGTAGATTAGACATTTCAAGTCAATATAATAACGGGTGTTTTTTTTCGAGGTATATAACTTTAAGCTGGCATTCCTGTTCAAGATGGTGACCGATTTACCAGCTGTCGAATGATTTATTCTCAGTTTGGTTTGGCAATTTATCATGAATAGACTCACGCCTGAACAACGCTTGCAAATAGTGCAATTTTATTTCGTAAATAATGGTTCTGTGCGGAATACGTATCGCGCACTACGTCTATTAGCGATGAAGCGCACTTCTGGTTGAATGGCTACGTCAGCAAACAAAACTGCCGCATTTGGAGTGAAGCTAATCCTCAAGTGTATGTCGAAACACCGTTACATCCAGAAAAACTGACTGTTTGGTGCGCTTTATGGGCTGGTGGAATCATTGGTCCGTACTTCTTCAAAAACGATGATGGCCAAAACGTTACAGCCAATGGTGATCGGTAGAGAGCCATGATTACTAACTTTTTCATTCCTGAATTGAACAACCATGATGTCGAGGAGCTGTGGTTCCAACAAGACGGCACACTATGTCACACAGCTCGTGCCACAATCGATTTATTGAAAGACACGTTTGGACCTGTGAATTGGCATCTAAGATATTGTGATTTAACACCGCTAGACTACTTTCTGTGGGGCTATGTAAAGTCATTGGTCTATGCGGATAAGGCACAAACCCTTGACCATTTCGAAGACAACATTCGCTGTGTTATTGCCGATATACGGCTACAAATGTTGGAAAAAGTCATCGAAAATTGGACTCCTGATTGGACTACATCCGAGCCAGCCGTGGCGGTCATATGCCAGAAATCATATTTAAAATGTAATGCCACAAGATTATCTTTCGGATAAATTAAATTCATATTAATCGAATAATCCATCGTTGTTTTATTGCAATTTAAAGTTCTATAGCTCTAAAAACAACATAATTTATAAAATAATAACATCGAGCTTGGAACAAATCTCGTGTACAAAGTCCAAGCCAATATCGAAAAGAAACCTAATATTGTGGTGGCAAAAATCGCACCGTTTTGAATTTTTGAGTTTAGATATACATACCTACAATTCAACAATTTCAGGTTTTATGCCAATATCACATTATTAGGACCAAAAAAAATTCTAATAGAATATAGAAAGAAAATCCTAATAGGTATTTTCGTAACAACAAATCTGACTGAATTGAAACTTAATTTGAATATCTAAAATAATCACTCGATTGTTAAGTCGTAGTTCAGAAGTATCAGTATCATCAGAAACCCTCATCCAATTGAACTAACCGACAACAGTGTTGTCATAAATCCCACTGTAGCATATAAATGAGGAGGGCTCGAAAGCTCCGAACGCCAAGTCAATTTTCATCTAAAATTTTTGATGATATACTTGTAGTAAAAATCTCCAACATATTTCAGGTCTCTCAGCAATTTACCTTATTTGAAGGAAATTGAAGATGGAACCTTCAGCAATATACCAAATCTTCGAACAATGTAAGTGATTTTCTTCAAGAATTAAACTCCAAATGTTCTTGTCACACTCTTTTTCAGATATATCATATCTGTACCAAACCTGCAATTCGCCTATGGGTTGCTGAAAGATGTCACTTCAATCAATTTCTATTCTTTGTAAGTATATTTTTAAGTTTCGAATTATTGACGTCAATTATTAGACAGCCCTTTATAATCACTATTTCATGTAGAACATCAGTATGCTAGAGAAAGTTGAGTATTTTATAAATAATAAGTCCTTTGAAGTTGCTGAATATCAGCTTGAATATGCTCATCAGTAATGAAGAAAATGCAAACTAACCCAGCTGTTTATTTAGATAAAGTTCTGAGGTGCAGATGCAAATGCAGACATGCAGTAGTAGGTTGAACATCAACATTTCCGTGAATACAACATGTCAGCTTCCAGCATAAAGCAATTTGCATTCATTCGTACGGGAAGAAATCAAAATAGAAAAAAAGGATGAAAACAGGTTATTTTGCGCGTTTGTTGGACGCTTGCTCTAAAATTCCACAATTTTGATGGTTTGAGAATTTTGAGCCGGATGAATCTTAAGCGATGAGGTTCAACTTACTGATGACGAACTTGTGGTGAAATTCAATTTTACGCGGCCGTAAATTTTAAAACTGTCCTTTCGATAGAAACGAAAATTTACATTTGGATGTAAAATAACTAATGTAAGCTCTGAGCAGAATTGTTTTCTTTAGTTCTTTCGAAACTGCCTACACGATCAAGATGAAATTTGGATTTTGATGTAGAATGACAGTTAGAAGCTTTATGCAAAATTTTATATTGATCACTTAACCAGAACCATAAAAAATTCTACACAATAAGTTCTAATGTACTTATGGAATAATTTCCAAAATCGTGCAGAATTTTAAGCTGAATACATCATCAGAAAACCACATTTTGTAGAAATTAGTGAAAAGCATAGAAATAATCAGATTGACGGAAGGACACTGCTCTTGTTATAGAAAGCTAAATTTTGCTGTGCTCATCAACAGTTGAAACCATAGAAATATTGAGACTCTTGGGTGAATAGAGGTTTTTGATCATTTTCTATTACATATTTATATTGATACAAGTCATACGATGTTATATATTTTTGAAATCAGGAAAAATTAAGCTTTAAAAAAATGGCACAGAAATCTAGTGTTCCCATTTGAAACAACATACCTTCGTCATAGCTTCGTAATTGAAAATCCTTTCGAATATACGAGCACGCCACTGGATTCTATGTAGAAAAGTGCCTCTTTAATGTTTTAATTTCAGAGCTCTATCATCAGTATTAGCGGAGATATAAGTGTTTTTCGATATCGCCATTTTTCCAATTTTCGCTTATAACTCGAGAACAAATGGAGGTGGCCAAAAATGAATACTACCCTTGTTAGTTTCTCAGAAAAAGAGACCGAGAATGGGGTATTAGATTTTGTCCTCTCTGGTGTAAAAATTGTAGTGCTAAAACATAGAAATTTGTCCACCCTGTACAACAATGCTTTCCTTGTTTTATACAATGTATTGTTGAACTTCAGTAGTTCTTCGAAGGTTTCAAGTTTTTTTAAGTTACTCATAAGAGAGTTATATCTGGGTAACGCTAGTGAAATCACTATTCCAGCAGGGCCTCCGCCAAAAATTTTGGCGCCCCGGCAAAATGAATTTTGCTTCTCTGCTTTGCCTTATTTATCTGAATTTTCTTTGAGGAGCCAGTGTTATTTCTTTCAGTCATCTTTTCGATTTTATATGAAATCGTCTCTCTTTACTCAGAATCATCTTATCAAATTCGTCAAAGAACGTTTTGTCGATTTTATCAAAAAACGTCCTAAATTGTTTATGGGTACGATGCTCTATAGCAAAAGACGACGTAGTTCTTAAAGGTACATTTTAGTACCTATTTGTATTTTCATAACTAGAGTTGAGAGCGCCTATTTGATTTCAAAAAATTGGCTCCTGAAAATTTTATTGTTTTATCAACTGAATTTGTGCTCCTACAATTTGGCGCCCCGGCAAAATGTCCGGTCTGCCGGTCCTGGCGGCGGTCTTGCATCCAGATACGGATGTTACCCAAGGCTGCTTCGAACTGAACACTTACATATGCATTTGTTATACAATATAACATCTCCTAAATCTACGGAAAGTTTTTTCATCTAACTCTGAAAATTGAGAAATCCACCTAACTAATTTTATTTCTGGTCCAGGACCAGAATCATAATATTCTCCACAGTTTATCTAGATTTCCTTGGGGAAAGATACTGCAGTAATCTCCTCCAATGTTTACACTTTCTCGGGGCTTCGCTACACAGTTTATTTCTATTTTTTATGTCTACCGAATGAAAGCTTCCAGATACGGAATTGTTTATTCACAGGGTCATTGTAGAAAGTTATTGCGATATTTAGTTATCCTTTGCCCCAATTGTCTTCTAAATGAAAATGGACTAGTTGATGTCGTTTTATACATTCTTGATGAAAAATTGAAGGTAAACCCTCTTTGAATAAAAATATCGCATTGAGCAACGTTGAATATAAAATAAAATATATATAAAATCTTAGTACTTGTTTCAAAAATAATTTCAGGTCTTCAAACTTAAGATTTACAGCGTCTTCTTCTAGTACTGAACAGTTCAATGAGACCTATTTAATATATTAAACACTTATTTCATTACTCCAGTTTTACAATTAAAAAATACAGCAGTCCCAACTTCCAACCACAATATCCGAAGTATTTTTATCTAGAGCTTTAATGAATAATTCACTAACAAATTGAATTGTGTCAGTTTTACCGAGCGCCTCATCAACAGAATAACTTCAAAAAGAACAGGCGCTCCAAAAAGCTGAGGGTTTTTATTTCAGATTTGGTTTGGAGTTGTTCCAGTTTGATTAATTATTCAAATCCGCCAATTGCTTTCATTCATTAATTCAATAAGTACCGAACCTGCTCCATCAACAACAACGGTTAAAAGTTGTTACACAGACTTTAAAGTGCCGAATTCCACAGTAGATATCAAAAAAGTCCACTAAATGGTTTGCAAAGTAAAAAACGGCGAAGTTGAATATATCAGAAGGCAAAGTGTACAATATTTTCTGTGAAAAACTTGCTCTCCGCTCATCAAAAGTAACATCACATCGTTGATGATTTTGAGCTCTTTATGTGCAATAAACATATCAGTGGTTGAAACATAGATTGATCACTACAAAGAGAGCATCAGTAGAGTTTGAGGCAGTTTTTTGGGCCGTCCACAGCAAATAAAACCTTAAAAAACATCTGGTTATGGCATCAGTATTTTGGTACGTGAATGGTAAATCAACTGTTCGTTGACTATCTTGACAAGATGAATCAATCAATATTGAAAGATACGTAACGTTATTGGATTGATTAAATGCATAAATTAAGAAAAAACGTCTTCAAAAGCAAAAAAAAATTCCTTCACCAAGACAATGGTCCTGGAATGTCGTAGAAAACCATGTTCAAAGTGGGCTTTCAACTAAGCTCTTTAACCAGATCACTCAGTGTATTTTTGTAGTCCTCCAAGCAATGCCAGAACTGGCAGATAGCCAGTTCTGACGGTACTACCTACGATATTTATAATTTTTCAACCTCGTAAACAAAAAGTTCTATTCCATTTCTAAGTTCTACTTGCCTAAAGCACTGAATCCTACTTAAAATGTAAAGGGTGTTTTTTTTAGAGCTATAGAACTTTAAATTGCAATAAAACAACGATAGATTATTCGATTAACATGAATTTGATTTATCCGCAAGATAATCTTGTGGCATTACTTTTTATATATGATTTCTGGCATATGACCGCCATGGCTGGCTCGGATGTAGTCCAATCTGGACGTCCAACTTTCGATGACTTTTTCCAACATTTGTGGCAACATTGTTGTCTTCCAAATGGTCAAGGGTTTGTGGCTTATCTGCATAGACCAATGACTTACATTTTACATAGCCCCACAGAAAATAGTCTAGCGGTGTTGAATCACAAGATCATGGAGGCCAATTCACAGGTCCAAAACGTGAAATTAGGCGGTCACTAAACGTGTCTTTCAATAAATCGATTGTGGCACGAGCTGTGTGACATGTTGCGCCGTCTTGTTGGAACCACAGCTCCTGGACATCATGGTTGTTCAATTCAGGAATGAAAAAGTTAGTAATCATGGCTCTCTCACCATTGACTGTAACGTTCTGGCCATCATCGTTTTTGAAGAAGTACGGACCAATGATTCCACCAGCCCATAAAGCGTACCAAACAATCAGTTTTTCAGGATGTAACGGTGTTTCGACATACACTTGGGGATTAGCTTCACTCCAAATGTGGCAGTTTTGTTTGTTGACGTAGCCATTCAACAAAAAGTGCACTTCATAGCTAAACAAAATAAAATGGACGTGGTGCGCGTTACATATTTCGCACAGAACTATTATTTTCGAAATAAAATTTCATTATTTGCAAGCGTTGTTCAGGCGTGAGTCTATTCATGAATTGCCAAACCAAACTAAGAATACATCACTCGACAGCTGTTGAATCGGTCGCTATTTCGAATAGTAATGCTAACTTAAGTTATACACCTCGAAAAAAAACACCCGTTATTTGGCATGAGAATTATCAAATGTAAGTGAACATATTAAAGAACACTTTAGACATCCCTTTCTCTTTGGTCCCATTTTTTTAAATTCATCCTAACAACGAACAAAGGCACCATTTACATTTCTCCCGCCAACAAAACGTAGCAAAATTTCATATTTTTACATCACCCACCGCCTGCTCAGTATCCATTAGAATAATGTCTGCGTAACAAACTGTCCTCGAGTCCAACATGAAACAGCGGTTTCTTATTGAAGCCCGCATATTGATGAGCTTTCCTCTTCTGTGCACGTCCCTATACAAGAACACAGAATCGATTCCCTCAATGTAGACGAAGACGAGATCGGGGGAGTTCTGCATAATGCTCTTGAAAGGATCCGTTAATTTCTTCGCTGATCCAGATCCGGTAGGCTGGGAAAATAGATAAGCCTTGAGTAATTATGACGAGGTTGATTCAGATGCGGGTTCAATTAAATCCTTCTACCGTTGATGGGTTTTGGGGATTGGTATTGTTATTGTTTTCGTCCGTTGGTCTGATGCTCTTAGTCGCCAGAACATTTTGTTCTAATAGAGGTGGCAGTTGATGTTGATGTTCTCATAGTGAGTATCTGAGTACGTGATTTTCTACGCTTGGGTACATTGGGAGTTTCGTTTTCCAGTTTGGGGACTTCAAATTCAGCACAGGGTTGGATTAAATTCTGGAACACCCATTTTAGTTGCGGACTAGTTTAGTGATGTTTGTAATACTATATTTGACACGATAGAATTAAAATATAGAGCAAAACTGATAAATCAGTGAAAAAATTTTGAAAATCCCTCAATAAATTACTGAGAAATAGATTATTTAAATTTACGTATTTTAGCGCGGAACGTCTTTGGTCTCCGACTCGTCTGTGACGTCACGCCACTTGCCTGTGATCGCTACACCATAAATTACGTTTAAATACTTAGCCGCACCAAGGCTCTCCCGCCGTTTGTAGTTGTACAGTGTAGTTTTAACTCGAGTTTTGTTTTTATGTCACCATAATGGAAAAAGGCTTCATGAAAGGACAAAGTTACTTTTACTCAATAACTTATTTCAAACCAACTAACACCTTAGTATTTTTATTATCAGAAATAGACAGCTAGTACTGATAGGTACTTACATCAAAATAATCTTTACACACATATGAAGTAGTTTTAGGTCCAATTAAGTCACGCCTCATTAATTTGCACCACTTCTTCCTTTGATTCATGTCATTTGGTACATGAAAAAACAATTCATTGGGGTTTTCAATTGTCGTGCTTGCACACATAGGCACAATACAATATTTGTAGGATTTTTTTCTTATTTCAGCCATCGTGTAACGAACAAAACACGACACGAACGGCACACGTGATTGTACACTTTATATCTCGACAACACATGAACTTCTCAAGTTTAATAAAAGCGGTACGTGCATTCTCGATTCGGGTTTTTATTTCTTTAGTTTGGTCTATATCCGATGTTATCCATGTTCCCAAATACCTGTAGTTGTTAACTCTTTCTTTTATCTCGTTTTCAAAATAAAATAAAATTAAATAACCAAAAGATTTTTAACTTGCCCTTATCCCGCGGTGCTAGGTGAGTAATTAGGCCCTGTCTAATCCTAGTTTTAAATTCTTTAAACTTTTCACTCGTAACGTGTAATTCCTTTTCAATAACCCCACTCCCGATTCGCGCACTCCAATCTAATCTAATTCATACCAAAACAAATTGTAAAACTTTATCCCAAAAATTCCCTGTTTTTCTATTTCTGACCTAACTCAACCTTTCTTAGATTTGAAACAATTCCTTCTTCCTTAAAAACTTAAAATTCTTTCGAATCTCTATCATCTACTAAATTTCCTTCATTTTCGATTCAACCTTGTTGAAAATATCTCTGATCTTCAAAAGAAATTGTTTCAATCTAAGTCCGGTTTCGCGACCGACGTTCGAATTCTAAACCCTTCTCAATAAGAGACCCTAAGCGATATTGACTTCCTCCTTAAACCATAACAAAATCGTAACCTCGTACTTATCTAAGACCGCCCCAATAATTGCCACAGAGATACCATGCCAACTAGATCATTGGTTAGAAAATTTTTTATCCTGCTTCAATTTTTCGTCAACAGACCCCACCTTCAACCTCAGCTTCAAACTAGATTTTTCTGCCGTCTCAACGAAAACCATACTTCGACTTTGCCTAACGAACTTTTTGCTGTGTCATCTGGGAACGATCATAACGGTTCTTCGCATGTATCGAACTCAGATAATTCAAGATTTAGTTTATTCTTTCTTATCCGTGAAAAATATATCGATTTCACCAACGCAGTGAGACGATAACTAAGAAAAGCAATAATTGAAAAATAAAACATCCTGCTTCTAAGATAATATCAGTTTACACAAGTCGCGACCGCTCTTTTGAATTTAACATATATTACATCTGAATAATGATTCTAATAATTTCAATAATCTCCAAATTTTCGATTTACTACAATTCTCTAATACTCAACCTCAGCTCTGTTGATTAGATATTTCAGGAATTGAAATGAAGAACTCTACATTCAACTAACTCATAATAATTCTGATGTAGGTCGCAATCATAAAATTTCTCATCAAGCTTTATGATTTCTAACTTTTTCCGAATGCTTTCTGGGGTAATTGTTATCCCACCACTCTCAATTATTAGCATCCAGTGTTTGAAAGTCTATATTATGGGATGTTAGGTCTACGTGTTGAAAAAAATGCATAAAGAAAAATTGAAAGTTCAATTAGTATATCGTAAATTCAGATAAACTACGGAATCTTTTCAACCACGCCTACGTGTACACCCTTCCCTCGAATGGATGTTAGGAAGGGAACTTTTCAAATGATTCCTTCATACTATCTTTACTTAACTAATGAGACATCATGTCTATTCCTCGAATTCAATTTTTATAATATCGTGTTGTAAGGAAAGGAATATCGTCTTTGTAACTGGATAAAAATAAAAATATATCGGTTAGAAAGTTGCTTTAAGATCCTATTTAAGTTCTTCATTAAATTTAGCCAAGTTTTCGATCATTCACAGGGCCATCTTCAGGGAAAATCAATCTGAACCTAACAAAGCAAAGGCAAAGTCAAGCAGAAACATAAAAATGTTTATACTATTTATACTATACATATCTATATTGTAAATAAAACTTCTAGGTCTCAAAACTAAAAATTGAAAGGTAGGTATAATCCACCATTCCGGTCAAAACTACAAATATATGAAATTATGCTTGTCGAATCCAATACGTCAATTATCTTAGAAGTACACAAATTAAACCCACGCGCAACTTTAGTTTTAGTGGGATTTCAATGTTTATTTACATCTCAACTATTCTTTTGTTATCTATGTGAAACATTTTTTTGGTGAATAAACTTATTATTATTATTATTATAAAAAGAACTGATAGCTTGCTTAATTTTCGATGAATATTCTTCATTGAGTTTTTTATTTAACTCATTGCACAAGGTTAGCACGAAATCGTAAAGGAAAACGAATCAGATCAATTAATCAAGAATTATTTCAAACAAGGTAAAATAAACATTTCAGGTTGAATGATTTTTTTCTCTGAAGCTTTATTATTGGGAATTATGAACAAAACAGCCTACCTTGTGTTTGCAACCCAAATAATTTCAATTTACTGAGCTGTTCAGAGATTGCTGGAAACAATTTGAAGAAATAATGGTATTAACAAAAAAAAATAGAAACCCAGAATTACAGAAATATATCTTTTTGCAGGAGGATTGTAGAAACAGGCCTACTCCGTATTCCAGAGCTCTCATTTCTACCAAGCGAGAATGTTGTCCACATTCTGTAAGTAGAAAGGTATTCTCATCTAAGTTTTTTTTACTTTTTCTTTTACTTTGCATGCGATGTTCCGTCTGATCACAGTTCTTTTTCTTTAATACTTATAATGACTTCAAAACTATAAATGAATCTTCGGAAAATCTGTGAGATTCAAGATAATGACTTTTACTCACTAACTCATGTTGGATTTTTTAATTTGAAAAACTTTGTCAAGCCTCTTAAGTTTTTTTATCGTAGATATCATGCTCTGAAGATGAAAATCTTGCTAATGAGGGCCCTAATCTTGGCATAATTACAACATGTAATTTTGGGCGTGCAGTTACAACTTTTCGATTACAAACTTCCAAGTAGAAAACTCACAACTTAATTTAGGGGACGAAGACTCTCACTCTCATCGGTGAACGATGCAAGTTTAATGGCTTTTCGTCTTAAATGAGAATTATAAAAAGTTATTGAAATAAGATTGGATATTAAGCAGTTACTTCATGTCATAATTCTGACATTTCACACTAAGTATTCATGTACGTTTTTTTTTTTGGACATGTAAGCATTTCGCATTCCAAATCCTGAAATTGCAATATTTCATATTTAATATATACATAAAGGGTTTTTTTTAGAGCTATAGAACTTTAAATTGCAATAAAACAACGATGGATCATTCGATTGACATGAATTTTATTTATCCGCAAGATAATCTTGTGGCATTACATTTTAAATATGATTTCTGGCATATGACCGCCACGGCTGGCTCGGATTTAGTCCAATCTGGACGTCCAACTTTCGATGACTTTTTTCAACATTTTTGGCCGTATATCGGCAATAACACGGCGAATGTTGTCTTCCAAATGGTCCAGGGTTTGTGGCTTATCCGCATACACCAATGACTTTACATAGCCCCACAGAAAGTAGTCTAGCGGTGTTAAATCACAAGATCTTAGAGGCCAATTCATAGGTCCAAAACGTGAAATTAGGCGGTCACCAAACGTGTCTTTCAATAAATCGATTGTGGCACGAGCTGTGTGACATTTTGCGCCGTCTTAAAAAAAATTAAGCTTGTTTACTTGCCTTTTTCTCCAGATGAAGCCCACAATTATTACTGGATTTTTGATTGACTTCAAAAGAAAGTCAAGAAAAATATTCATACAGAAAAGTTATTGAAACTTAGAGGAGCCTTGGAGGACATTTATCACCCTAGAAGTCAGATTTTCAAGAAAAAAATGCGTATGTTGACAAGGGAAAAACCATCAACAGTCAATATATTGGATCGATTGAGCGCTGACATTGAGAAGAAATGCCTTCAAATGCTAAAGAAAAAATTATCTACCACCAAGACCTTCTTGTCAGAAATCGATCAGAACCAATGTCATATTGGAAGAATTGTAATCCCAACTAATTGACCATCCAGATTTCTCCATATCTGGTCCCCAGTAAAGTTTTTTTCAGACCTCAAAAGAATGCTCCAGGGAACAAAAATTGGCTCTATTGAATGAGTGATTGCTGAGATTGAAGCCTCTCTCCTACAGAAAATTAAGAGCAGCGTTGGAGTACATGTATCAGTCTGAAAGCTGAAGATGGACTTATAAAGTCGACTCAACTGGTTAGACCCAGCACTTATTGAGTGAATTATAATCTTTTCTGAGATATAAATGATGTCATAGAAGTTTCAGCATTTTTGAGTAATACAATGAATAACCCTCGAGGTATATTTGATCTTGAGTGCTGGCTTTTTATGAGCTGAAGTCGAGGAAGCATAGTCCCGCACAAATTGGAAGAGCATTTCAGATTTTGCTCATTCTCTGAAGCCAAATTCTTAATAATGTAATTTTATCCCATCAATTTCCATTCGAGTACACGCCAAAATAATCGAATCCATCACACGTCTAATCTACAAACCAATCGATTCTCCTATTCCGAAAAATCTTCATCAACAGCTCATCCAGGGGGATTCCATCAAGCCTCCAGCGTTCGCAAAACGTTCGTTTAAATGACAATTCCATCAGTTTCAAACCCGCTAAACGCAAAAGGCCGATAATTCCCGCCAGGGGAGCCCTAGACTGGATTTATGCACAACCCGGAAGACTTACAGTTTTATAGATGCCTGAATTTATTTCTGCGCGGCATCAAAATTGGATTATTTGCATATTGAGAGTGCAGCATCCGATGAGTGCACGATGACGGGATAAAATAACGGAATCGCAGCGCCATCTGCTGTCCGTTTGGAGTGGTCTTGTCTGGCGTTGTCACACACATTACACATGTTAGGTTTCCGTTGGAATTGTGAATCGGAAGGGGGAGTATAGGCGAGAAGGGGGGGATTGGAGTTTGTTGGCTCTTCGGGGATTTCGAAAGTTGATTGACGGATTGGACAAATAATGAAAAATTCCAGGAGGTGGGGGTTAGGGAATTTTTTTAGGTTTGTTGACATGCCAAGTTAAAATTGGAGTTGGGCTTACTCGAATAGGATTCAATAAAGGAATAATCGGTTCCTGGAATATTCCCAGAATTAAATAATCATTTGAAATATGAATTATTCTTTTTGAACGATCTCTTCAGGGAACATCCGCTCAATAAGAATAATATACACTGTGTCCGTAAAGTATGGAACAAATTAATTTTTTAGCTGAACAGACCATTTTAAGGAATAATCCTGAAACACGTCGATTTTGATTTCAATTTACCGTATTTTAAAATAATAATTTGAATACAGGGCGAATTAATTTCGAGTAATGACGTCACCGTCATTTTTTTTGGATGGAACACCACCATTTTGTCTCAATTTTCCGATCACTCTAGCTGAGCTGATTCCAAGAATGTATGACATGTTCATTCCAATGTTACTATGCGTCGAATTGCTTATCAATTGGAGAAAAAATAATTTTAATCATTCAAAATTTCCTGAAATCTAAACGTATTGATAATAGTAAATAATTCAGTTTTATATTGAGGAATTCTAAATTTCAGTTTCCAAACATCTCTACTATTATTTTCTTTATCTCAATCACTATTTACTTTATTTGAACCTTCATTGTGAGCATTACTACTAACGGGCGAAAAATATTTATTGTCCCTATGATCAGATGTGTACATTTGTATGTCATATTATATTTCTAGCTGAAATGAAAACATTTTCAAATGTTTTATCATTTACAGGGAACTGGATCGCAACAAATTCAAGAGACTTACTTCGAATTCAATCAATGTGAGAGCAGAACAAGTGTAAGTAATTCCTAATATCTACTCATATTCAATGATTCATGAGATTTGATAACTACATGGTTCCAACTGATAAGAAAATGATAATACTTCATAAACATAACTATACCTGTCACACAGTTTTTGTCCCAAGAGAAAGGCAGTACTATTTATTTCGAAAGTATCTGAACTTTTTGAACAAGAAGTTCCTTCATTCCTTTCAAAACGCTCGTTCCCCGAAATATCTATAATTTCGACTGAATACTCTGCCGAACGAAAGGATATCAATACCTACTTGAAATTTTCTGTATAGGTTCAAATCTCGAAGTTGCTAATTCGATGGAAGGAAAACTTCGAATTTGCTTGTAGAATCACAATTCAAATTGAATTCAATTTTGTTCTCTCGACCAGCACCATAAAATATTTGAGAAGAAAACGAATAAAAATTAACTCAAAATTACGTAAAATGAGTAGGTACTAATAGTTCGGTTAATACTAATACGAAAATGTTGAGATTTTGCAGATATATGAAAAATAATTGTGTCAAGCTCAGTTGAAATAATGGAGAACTGTACTGGGTGTTCAAAATGAGCCGATTCATTGATGACTTTTTAAAACTTTAATATTGAGCTGATTTCAAATGGCACAACCTATATTTCATCTGGTAGAGAATTTCTAAAGATGATAAAATTTGCCACCTAATAAAAAAAATAAATAGAGAGTATGCCATTTGAAATTATCTCAATATCAACGTTTGAATGAATCGATCCATTAATTATCTCATTTTGAATATTTATCCAATTCTTGATAACTACAAAAAAAGTCAGTATTTATTTTTATTATTTTTAGATTCACTTTCAAAATTCTATTTGAATGAATTCATTCATTTCGAGGTCATCAGATTTTTGCAAAGACCCTTTAATTTATAAAAAATCGAAATATCTCCGAAACGGTTAGTTTCAAGCATATTGAACTTCAAACAAACTTAAGCGCATTCATTCCATGCACTCCTAATATTCAATAAAAAAAAACAGGGTGTTCCATTAGAATGCACATATCTTTGGTCCTTTACCTTTTTTTTACACCCTGTGTATTTCAAAACAATTTAGGAGCGTAGCTGCAAAAAAGTCTTATGATACTCTGTCGAAAAAAAAATATTAAATTCAGCGCTTAACCGTCAATGGTGGAACACCCTATATGTTTGTCTAATTTTTTGTTTGATGAAGGAGTTATTTAATCCTTTATAATATAATAATCCTTGAACTAAAACGCAAAATTCAATTCACCCGATAACCTTCACGCGATATCATAGAAAAAACGCTACGTGATAACTAGAAGTAGCACCCTGTTCCACCCGATTTAGCACCCCTCCATAAATTTAACCAAAACATAAATATTCATCCAAACCTTTCACGCCGAATCTCGACAAGATCCGATCTGACACCTTTCTGACTCCCCCCCTCTCCTCCCCCTCTGATTTTGTGTTTATCAGGGAGTCATTCCGAAATTCGCGGCCTGCGGTATTTTCCTCACGCTCTCAGATTGATCTGGAGGGGAGGGGGAACGTTCTCTACGCGCGTCAACGTCATGCCGACAGAATACATCCTCAGCAAATTTGATTAGGTTGTTGTGTGCGGCTGTCAGAGCGGAAACGGCGACAGAAATTTGTGGTTTACCACCGTCTCGTACGTGTTCTATGCTCCCAATTAGAGTGGGAGCATTCTTGGCGTTCGGAGAAACAATGGGGTTTTTTTTATTTTTTTTTTTCGTCAGGTTTACGCAGGAAATTCTGTTCGATAGCATGAAGAAAGCAGAAATATTTACTCGTTAAGTTATGGAATTTGAAGAGTAGGATGAATGTGGTTTTATAAATATCGTCGTGTATGATACCTTTAGTTCCTTTTTTAGTCAACATAATTATCTTCAGGTGATTGATGGGAGCACCTATTTTTGCATGAATCACCGTACGTTATGTTTATTAACGTTATTAACTCTCAAAGTATTCATTTTAGGTAGAGGGGTTTGCTTAAGTAATCCTTCTTCTTTTTATACGTGAAATTAATTGAAATATTAAAAAATTATATGTTGTAATTTGAGAATCTTGAGTTTTGATGAATTTGAGTTGGCCAAGTTCATGATCTTTTGATAAGTATTTTTTTTTTTGGAAAAGATTTTTTCCAAAAACTCTTTTTCTGCGGAAATATGCAATAAAGGGAAACTTTGTCGCCATCATTTTTTTTCATAAGAATCACATTAACTCATGAACTGTTGAGTATTCACCCACGGAATGTCATATTGCCGAAATTATCATCAAAACTTATTAAGTTATGGAATTTGAAGAGAATGGTGAATGCGGTTTTATAAATATTGTCGTGTATGGTACCTTTAGTTCCTTTTTTAGTCGTCAACATAGTCATCTTCAGAAAATATACTAGGAGCACCTGTTTTTGCATGAATCTCCTTCAAAGTTTTCATTTTAGCTTTAGGGGATTGCTTAAGTTAGACCCCTGCATTTTAAACGTAGAATTAACTGAAATAAATAAAGGTTGTATTTTGAAAATCTTGAGTTTCGATGAATTTGATTTGTCCAAGTTCATGGATTTCTGATAAACAGCCTCTAAATATTTTGTCCAAACTCAAACAGTCTTATAATACTATGTATTTGCAGAATCGGAAATGAAAAAGTTTTATCGAAAAAATCTTTTTCTGTAGAAATACTGAAAAAAAGAGTCCTCGTTACTAACATTTTTTTCATAAAAATCACATCAACTCATGAACTGTTGAGTTTTCACCCAAGAAATGGCATATTGATGAAATTATCATCAAAAAAGCTATCCAATTATGCAATAATATGTGTCATTTGAAGTAGTGATTTGTTTTCATTATAACCGAAAGTTGAAGAGATCCAAAATTATTTTAGGGAGAAAGATCATTGTCTCAAACCACAACATGCAAATCTTCAGCACAAAATAATGATTAGTTTTCCATAAACGTATATTAGTCAATCGCGGTGAATCACCCTGTATGCCATTGAAAAGGGCTGAAATCCGAAACACGACATGGATAACCCTGAATTATATCGCTCTTATCAACTCAAAAAACAAACAATATTCATAAGAAATGATTACGCAAAATCTCAATTTCAAGTCACGTTGTTAGAAAACGTGACACAAAATGGCGAAGGTTCCAGTCACTTAGCGATACTAAAGGCGCCCTTACATTCCAATATTTATCAACTGGAAGCGTGGAGTAAACAACAAACAAATACGCAACATCAACCAGATAATCTCCTTGCTCTCCTCCATGAAACCACTTCGAGATTATAAGTCATTTGTCAAACCTATTATACCCTGACCTATAAAGGACGTGCATACAAATGAAAATGCGTCTCAGCAACATTCCAGGTATTTTATTCATCATCTGATCAGATTGTTTTCCCGGAAAGAAACCCGTATACTGCTGTTTCATTTCCTTTCATTTTGTTCACAGAACGCTGAACCATAACGAAATCACTGAAGTGGAAAATTTCGCCTTCAATGGGTCAGAGATCGGGAAATTGTAAGTATTTTTCAACGTTTCGTTTTGATGAATTGTTTGTTTGGATAAGCTGGGGCAACGAGGTTTTTCTTATCATTATTTCAACAGGATATTTTGGTTGGTTGGATGGATTGTTCTCCTTGAAGGATTACTTGGAGGGTTTCTGATTTGATGAAGTTTCAAGCAAGATTATGGGTAATTTATGTTTTTATAAACGAATTAATGTATTTTTGTACTTTTTTATTACTACATTAATCATCAGATTGCCATGAATTTTAAGGAAGCGTATGAGCTCATTTCTTGAAGGTTTTCAGAATAATGCCATGCCAGAATAAAAGATTCATATAATAATATAATTCATCTGAATCGAGAACCAGCGCATTCGCCATTTCGCACTCTTGTAATTATTTTAATTTTATGAGCTGTACCGGGTTTTTCACCATAATTTGACCCCCCTTTTACTTTCTAACTAGAAGAGGTACAAAAAAATGTTTTCTACAAAAGTTTCACGAAATCGACTAGTGTTTTTTAAAATGATTTCACAAAACGAAATATGTAGAGAGTGGGCAACATATTGATAGCAACTTCATTTTTTCAAATGAAACACCCTGTATATTTTTCTATATTTGACTAGCTCTTTTTGCCCTGATTTCGAATATATAACATATGTTTGGCTTCTCTCTTATTCTGAGTACCACAGAGTTTCAAATCCTAAGAACCACCTGGCAAAAGTGATCAATTTTCGAGTGGAATGCTGCGATAACTCAAAATGCCCTTTTTTGAGTTATCTCGTGGTCAACGATATGTCACACGTTTTTCACTATGAATTGGAATTGGATCATTGGGATGCAACTCCATATATTCTCTCCTTGTAGCTTACTTATTTTTATTGTTCTCCACATAAAGCGAAAATATTTCAAATTTTTCCGCTTCTGTGTAATGCATATTCGATGAATAGTTTTATTCAAAGACAAACGTATGTTATATATCGTAGCCAACGAGATAACTCAAAAAAGGACATTCTGAATATCGCAGCCTTCCAATTGAAAACAACTACTTAGCTTGCCAGGTGGTTCTTGGAATTTGAAACTCTGTGGTACTCAGAATAAGAGAGATAGGCCAAACATTTGTTATATATTCGAAATCAGAGGAAAAAGACAGAGCTAAATAAAGAAAAATATACAGGGTGTTTCATTTGAAAAAATGAAGTTGCTATCCATATGTTGCCCACTCTGTATATATTTCGTGTTGTGAAACCTTTTTAAAAAACACTAGTCGATTTCGTTAAACTTTTATAGAAAACATTTTTTTGTACCTCTTCTAGTAACAAAATTAAAGGGGGTCAAATTATGCGTGGAGTAGAGAAGGATTTCGACAATGCAGAATTGGAGGCATTACTTGAGCAAGGCTCCATTATGAATGGAGACGAAAAATGGGTTTATCACGATCATTAAAAGCGCAAAAAAATCATGGGGATATCCCGGCCATGCTTCTACATCGAGTTTTTTCTGAAGTATTCGATTGTATTTTTCTCAGGATTATGCATGAATTCAACAATATTAAGATATTTTATCCATTCAAATAGAAATAAATTCTTTCGATTATAATACAAACAAGTAGAAACAACAATTTCCCTTCTATTATTTCTGACTAAAAGTTCAAAATAGAAAATACATCATTCAAACAAATTGATAACACGACGAATAATTTTTTAAGTACTCAAACAAGAACAAAATCGTAATCAAATGGCCAAGCGAGTATGTTAGATGCTTCATGAACAAGGAAAAATTTCAAAATTGCAAAAGCGCAGATAAGCCATTGAAAATTGTACAGAAAAACTTGGGGTAGTAGCAATATTGTCAAACTTCTCACGTATTCCTTTCTTGGAGAATTATATCAGGCTAGATTTATGCAACCCACTTCCTTGGAATTGAAGAAAGGACCATTTCAGGAAGACTTTTAATTTTATATAACGGCAAGAAATGTCAACGTACTTCACATATATCATTTTCTAATCTACAGAAACCATTTTTCTAAAGTAAAAGCTTTATCAAATCATCTTTTTTTATACGAATTTCAGAAGTATTTTCATAATTTCCCACAACTTGAATAATCGAAAACTATATAAGGAAATTAGAGGAAATAGTTGTGTGAATTGCTTTGGTATTCACTTAAAAAAATTAATTCCAATCAAAAAATATTGAACTTATATTTCGAACATATCAAATACAGAATATCCAACATAGTTTCATCACAAAGTGAACGATTTTTATCAAATATACCTTGTTCAGATTCCAGATAAATATTATTGTTGAACATGGAGAAGAGCAAAATGACATGACAAGCAACAACGTGCAGATGGTGAAGTTTGCCTGGAAAATTTCCCAAGTATCTGAGTATTATAAACAAGGGAGACGTGTTAACATGTGTTTGTTTGGTCATAACTTCGGCAATAACTATAAAATTATTCACAACGTTAAGGAGAATTCTAGATTAGCACTCTCAGAATCTTCTGAAATAAACAAGTGGAACTTTGAGTTAATGAATACTTCTCCCTTGTTTGACTTCTTCACATAGTTTGAAGACCTGTTCGTTTTTTATTCAAAACTCAATAAAGAATCCAAGTTTCAGACAGTATTATCTCAATGATAATGTTCCGAATTATATTAAAATTTAGAAATTAGAATATTCAGCACGTTTGATTCCAAAAAAAATCAGTTTTAGAATTTTTGAGTGCTCTTCCCTCAATCGATTACTTAAGAATTTGATTGAAATTCGATTTGCCAATGAAAAATCCATCCACAAATTCGATTCTGTCTGTCAGTATACATTATAACCCTCGAATTGGACCTGGAAACTTCAAATTTTTCTGAATCTATAAAGCTGCGGTTAGGTCTTTGAAAGGACAAAATCCGAGTAGGAGTTAAAATGCAGATTCGATTAAGATGAAACTTAGCATTTGAAGGAAGAATGACAATTTCTGGTCTTGTGCAAAATTTCATAATTGTGTTACCAAAAGCATGAGCATAAAAAATCTGAAAAGTAAATATCAAAAGAATTATTCAATATTTTCGTGACAACAAAACCAACGGAGATAAGATTTTGGCTGTTTATATGAAGTAACAATTCCAATTTCTGTGAGAAAATACACGACGAAATATTGCATATTTCTTGCCCAATATTCTTTTCGATTTTTTTATGATTCGAATGCTTTATTTTTCAAATTCACATAATGTTGAATGTGTTAACAATTTTTCTTCCTAAAATAAAACCCTTAAATCTTTAGTAAACTGTATAATTGATTAATCAATTAAAAACCTGGTGTTAGGAACTGAATAGATTCGAGTTTTTGTAGTGGCAAAAAATATATAGCCAAGGGAATAGATATCACCTCAGACTAAACCTGTTGAATAATGATGAGGATAATTGATCACACTAGAATTTTACACCTTGGCACTGACAAATCGACTCCTCAAGTTATACTGTCTCAAATTTGCAACTAACAGATTGTTGCCTAGTGTAAATTTATTATCCCTCACAACACCTCCGCAGGTAGTTTATATCAAGAAAACCAAACCCAAAACCTCCTTTAATTAGAACAAATTGTCTATCCAATCCGTGCACCAGTGGCGGCATGTAACGTTTATACGTACAGGTTTTAACACGTTACTTTTTCATATGTTATTTTCTTTTGAGATGGTAAAAATTCAGAAATCACAGTTCACTAAACTAATTTACCTTCTCGGTCAGCATTAGAGCAACTGGTGGAAAAATTTGAGTTGTTAGGGCAAGTTTGTGATGTGAAGAATCGAAACCTTGTGCTTTTCTCAATAACAACTAGGAATTATGATGACTGCTGTAGCCCGTACTGTTGACAAAAACCCAGCATTCTCGATTCGATTTTGGGAATTAGAATTGTTTTTCGCTGGAATGAAAAGGATATTATGCTGCCATAATGGCAGGTGGCATTTGTCTGATATTATTGAATATCGTTTATGGTATACATTTCTCCTTAGTATGAAATTATTGCCCATTGATTTCTCTCAAAATATTCTGTTTTTTTTTTTATTTCGAATTGAAATCTTGCATTGTATATTATATGTTTATTTTTCCAGAAATGTGATTATTTCAACAATAACTTTGTTGACAGTTGTTATGTGAAACCATAATTTGAGTTTTTTAAATTATGTAGAACAATTTCTCCAGACATTGTGAGTTGTACGTGTTGGTATCAGCATGATTATGTAATGGGACGTTACAGGGTTTAGGTTTTTACAAGAATTAAGTGATGATTTCATATAACAACTGAACGACATAACAAGTTATTTGACAATTCTGGCACCAGCCTTCTATTTAAACAAAAAAATAAAAAGGAAGTTCAAATTTGCGTAGCTAGGCTCGATATTTTTGTAGAGTGTGATATATTGCTGAATTCGTATTTTTTTTCCTCATCACCTCATAAGAAAAACAAATTTGACGTTCATAAGATAGAAAGAGACTATCGCGTCTATGAAACAATGGAAAACAGAAAAAATCTGACGACATAATGGCTACAAATCGAATTTCGTAATGTTCTCTAGAAACAAATGAGTTATACAGAAAAAAAGAAGATCTCAATTTTCAGTTTTTTCGAGATATCTCGGGAACCATTGGAGATATTTTCGATCTGTTAACACCAAAACACTAATCCCTTAATAAAGCGACATTTTTGTAATTTTAACCACCCTGTATCTCTTACGGTTATCATTCATTTTTCATTACCAATTATAACAATTAAGAGGACCTATAAAATTATCCAGAATTACAAATTCAAAAAAATAGTTAATTAATGAGAAAATAATAAATAATATAAAAATAGCTGACACCTGCACTTGGTAATGAATGAAGAAAATACAAAAAGAAAAAGAAAAAGTATAATTTCTAGTGTGTTATATCATACCATATTAATTATCTATCTAGTTAATGTATCAGCAAAAATGCCATCAACATAACCATTGTCTAACAGATGACTTCCACGCCATTACGTAGGAAACATAATCGAAAGTAACCCAAGGAGACTGCATGTCATCGAGGGAGAGAAGCGATATACCGGTTTCACCCTGATACATTAACCAGATAGATAATTAATATCGTATGATATTACACACTTGAAATTGTACTTCTTCTTTTTTTTTGTATTTTCTTCAATGAAAAAATACTTTAACATAAAGGCTGACAACTTTTTCTATGATTGAAGTTATTTAAAATTCCTGTCAATAATAGAAAGAATGAATAATTCAATTATTGCTAAGCCAAAAGAACTTAAGAAATTATCCGATTTCACTTTCTTGCTTCGACCTGCCGACCTCAACGAGCAGCCACTGCACTGCACCAATACCTGTAGCGCCTACCCTCCTTTGATCTTTCCATTAGTCGGAAATATAATAAGATGTAACTTCAGTATCTCGTTTTACAGGAATCTACGTGGAAACAGACGTCTGAAGACACTGGAAACCGAAGCTTTCAAAGGAATGAGAAGCTTGAGAGAATTGTGAGTTTAACGCTCTCTTATTATTTAAGGTTTTGCGATTAATTTTCCAGTCATTTGTGGAGTTTTGAACGTCGCTTCGGATGTATATTGAATGAGAAATTACATTTTTCCGGAGTGGAGGAGAATTTTCTCATTCGATTGGGCCAAATCGCCAGTTGGAGGGATGATTCGTAGATTTAATATCGTCTGAGTTTTCTCGTTTCGATGGTTGTAGGGAAATGTAATATTAAACGGTTTGGTTGAATGAAAAACGGTCTGGAATCGTTAAAGCGAGAGTTTTCACGAATGAAAATTTCAACTTATTTAGATATGTACCTATATGATGTATTCTGAGAGAATTTTTTTGGAGCTTCTCCGAATGTGATATGCTTAAAGAGGATTCCACGTTACCTCTATCTGAATAAGCTACATATTAAAGCAATATTCTTTTCAAATCTCTAATCGTAATTTTTGCAGAAATCGTTTATATTAATTCGGAGAGTACTAATCAACATTCGATTTTTGAATATAACATAAGTAAAAAGTGAGCCTTGTTTAGTTTTCTAGTCCTATAATGTGGATAAAAAAGTAACCGTGGAGTTAGAGTTGGTAAGCGTCGCTTTCAAGATAATCACAAACAAGAATGTCTAAGAATATCGAGACAAGCAAAACACATAAGTCATGCCAGGTTGAACGAAAATTCAAATCAATATGGTGGTCGAATATAAGAGAAGATAACTCTAGGGCCCTAGGTTATGATCCACTGTCTTCTAGGTGAAAACTATAGCTGTCTGTATGTGCACTCCAAGGTATCTTGGAAGGATTTCGAAACAAGTTTGCGACTCTTTGAGATATCATAATAGATAGCCAGATCATGCCGAGGGATTAAGAATCTTATAGCCAAAGCTCTTTGTTGATCTAGGAGTATTGCAGTGACATGAAACAAAACATACAGCACGAGACCACAAAGTTACTTTACTGTATGTACCATGGTCTAATGGTGTTGAGGCAACTAACTAATGCCGATGATTGTAAAAATGGCATCAATGACACCATATTGCAGGGCAGAAGTGTTCATTAAAAAAGCTCATTGAAGGAATACACCCTATAATTTTTTCAGTCTTACAGTCAGCATAACTGAAACTTCACCAAATGAATCCACCCTAAGCAGTTAAAACGCCTTTCTTTTTGAAAATTCGTTTTATTCAACAATAGTGCAACTTTTTAATATCTTTTTGTGAAAAGATTCGTCTCTACTTCTGAAATAGGCTTCAACCTCAAGGATCACTTCTTCTTTAGAGAAAACTTATTTTCCTGATGCTTTCATGTAAGATCTGCAAGAAGCCAGTGGTCACTTCTCTCTGGGAACCAGATCTAGAGAAAACTGGGTGGTCAAGCATTTAGAAGAGCAATTCATTCAATTTGTCCTTGTGTAAATCGAATTGCGTTTAGTGAAAGAGTTTTTTTTTCTTTCTTTTTTCTTAATTCTGTGATATTTGCTGTTATTAAAATAGTTCATGAACCATAAACATCCTAAAATACGGATGCCATAACCTGGCCAGATGATGTTTGAGATTTGGGTCACTTTGGACAGCTTCGAACGACTGCTTTCCACTCAGAAAACGCTGTATTTCGCCGAGTAGTGTAGTGATGAATCTGTGTTTCATGCATTGTCACATATATCGCTGCAAAAAAATCTGTTGATTCTGCTTAAAAACCTCTAAACCACGTTCGGTATTGAAGGTAGGTTATTGTATTTGGTCAACGGCGAGCAAACGTTGCACCTATTTCGATTGTTATTCGAAAAATAGACCAAAACAAGTTTAGCGTATTGATAGATCTTCTTTTTTGGTGAGAACAGATACTATGCAAGCAAAGCAATGGCTGGATGAGTATCATTCAGACACTGCTTCATCGACAACAATGGTTAATATGTGCCGCAGTGAAAGATATATTACTCTAATGAAGAAGTGATTGCCAAGGTTGAAGTCTATTTCAAAAGCAAAGACTAATCTTTCTACAGAAAAAAATATTCATAAGTTAGAGGAGCGTTGAAGTAGTTACATGTGTCACTCTTGAAGGGGATTCTATTGATGGAAAAAGTCGAATTATCAAGAAAGAATATGTTTTTACTGGTTGGGTCCGAAAGTTATTGATTGGACTGTTATATCCCTCTCTAAATGTGACACACTATTAAATAAATATTATCAAGTACATGTTGAAACGAAAATATACGTATATATTTGAAAGAATTTTTTTATGCATAGTAATCATTGAAAACTCCTATTGTTTGTCGGATATCACACTACTGAAATGTCCTATTTCTATGTTGAAATGATGTTCATTAGTTCACTATGACATATAAAGCTTCCACAGTTCATTTGTGTACTTAATTGAATTTTGATAGAACAAAAGCAGTGAAAGTTCCCGTTAACAAACATAAATGTGGATAAAACTTCAATTAGCAAGTTGGCATTCCATATATTATTCAATTCTCATCGCTGTGAATATCGACAATTATGATTGTAGGATCACAGTTTTATGTGCTTTGAGTAAATAGAAATCATCGTGTTTACAACTGTTTTGCTTGAAGGGTTCGGATTGAATGCAAGTATTCTGTGAAAGTTGTGGAGTAGATTATTCAACTATCGAATAATTTCTTTTTTTTATGTAGTGTGGTTGGTAACATTAATAGACGTTTTTAATATGAGGAGCAAAGTATTTATATTGAGAACATTACAGCGAAGTTTATGTTATAAAACCCTGCAAATATAACTGTTTTGTAATGAAATTAGCTCAAACCATAGAAAATATGGTCAGAGTTTATTCATTAAGAATTGATTAATTTACGAATAATTCGAAGGTCAATCTAAGTTTGTTTTGTTCGGTAAACTTTCAGTAATTTTGATTGATACAGTAGGATCCCTCACTGTGATAGCTAATAGGAATTCATTTCTGTCTTCAGAAATATGTTCTGAAAGATATCAGAACTTTTTTCTAGGGATCTGTCCGAGACATCCATCGAAGAACTACCTGCTGGAGGACTAGAAGGAGTGGAGATCTTGAGGATCGAGAACACGCCTTCCATGAAAGTTATACCCAGTATTTATGATTTGGAGGTACGTATCCTGAATTTTGATAGCATATTTTGAAATGGTTAAGTATTCTAACGGACAACGGAAGTTTAAATTTTAAAATTTTTTTGGTGAACATTATAGCTAGGAGTAAATGACTGAAATTTGGAGAAAAAACTTGGGGTTTCTCAATAAATTTGTTAATAATGTGTTTGTCCAGCGCGATTATCTATACACTCCCTAACACGTCTCGACATTGATGCAATAAGATGGTCTATTTCTTCTTGAGGGATACTATCCCAAGCTACCAGTACTTCATGTCTCAGAGCCGCCAAAGTCCGAGGTGGCTGGAGTAAATCGCAAGCCTCCTACCCATGATGTCCCAAACATGCTCAATGAGTTAAAGATCGGGGAATCTGGGCGGCCATGGCAAAATATTCACATGGGTCGCTTCGAAAAACTTTGAATTAACTCTGGCATCATGGGATCGAGCATTATATTCCTGAAATACTGGATTTTCGAGCCGGTTAAGGTAAAGGAGAATATATGGATCCACTATTTCTTGAAGGTAACGTAGCGCTTTCATGTTACCTCGAATAAAGACTAAAGGTGGCCTACTTGTATGTGCAATAGCACCTTAACTGTCCGGTGTCTATGACGCTTAAGATCAAACTGAGGTTCACGTCTTTCTCCCCGACGTCGTCTAACTCTTCTTCGGCCATCATGTGCATCCAAGGAGAATCGAGATTCATCAGAAAAGACGACCTGATGCCATTTCACATTCCAATGTTGACGTTCTCTGCACCATTGTAATCGTTGTCGGCGATGCTCAACCGTCAGAGGTAACACAAGATGGGGTCCATAATACTGGAGTCCAAAAGACATTATCCGGCGGTAAACCGTTCGAACAGTTACAGGATGGCCTTGTTTTCCTAACCACTCATCAGCCAAAGATCGAGTGGTTGCTAATTGGAAGCTAATACCCTTAAGTCTTAGACGTCGATCTTGAACTTCATTTGTACCCCTTCGACGTCTGGTGCCTACTCGTCTTCGAATTTGGGCATTATTAAACCAGGCTTAACAACATCTCATAACAATAGCTGGTTTGTTGTCAAATTTAAAAACTTGCAAAAAACGACTACAAAGTAACCAAAATTGTTTACATGTAAAAACCTTCACGATTTTTTCTCCAAATTCAGTCATTTATCTACTCCTTCTTATACTTTCTATGTTTCACCAAAAAAAAATTTAAATATGAACAGATCCTTCTGGGTATTGCAGTTTCTTTGTCAGTTAGTATCATATGATAATTTCAAGTTCTTTGTCGAACTTCTCGTCTTTCTCATTATCGGCAAAATACGAATTTCAAACAGAAAATTGAAAGAGAAACTTATGTACAGGGTGGGCAAATAAGCGAGGTAAGCGGCTATAAATTTCAAATGTAATGATAGGATTCTCTTAACAGAAATAGAAATTCCATCAAATTTGCATGAAAAAACCTGTCGGTCGCAAAGCGATAATTTCAGGCGTTCTGAAGTTTTGACCGAAAGAAGATATTCTTCAACTGATGCACTGCGAAAAACCAAATTGTGTCTTTAGGTTCTGACAGAAATAGAAATTCCATCAAATTTGCATGAAAACACCAAAAGGTCGCAAAGCGATAGCTTCAGGCGTTCTGGAGTTATGGCCGAAAAAAGATATTCTTCATCTGATGCACTGAAAAACTAAATTGTGTCTTCTTTCGGCCATAACTCCAGAACGCCTGAAGCTATCGCTTTGCGACCTTTTGGTTTTTTCATGCAAATTTGATGGAATTTCTATTTCTGTCAGAACCATAAGACACAATTTGGTTTTTCGCAGTGCATCAGTTGAAGAATATCTTCTTTCGGTCAAAACTTCAGAACGCCTGAAATTATCGCTTTGCGACCGACAGGTTTTTTCATGCAAATTTGATGGAATTTCTATTTCTGTTAAGGGAATCCTATCATTACATTTGAAATTTCGTAGTAAAATGAACAAAACAATGAACTTCAGACTTAGCGCCCCCTATCGAAAGCAGCAAAAACAAATTCATCATGAGTATATTTTGTCCTCAATCAACAAGATATTATCTTTCAGACGAGATCTAATTTGCTCAAAAATGTTGAGCCAAACTGAAGCTACAGGCGTTTCAATCAGTCAGATTTCTCCCTTTCATCTACCCTTATTTGATGTCGTAAAATCGAAAGTGACAATTTAAAAAAATAGATAATTTTCCAAGGATCACTGTGATGATATTTTTTCTTCAACTTCATATGAAACATTTTCGAGTAAAATTCATTTTTCTACTCGACGGTAGCTATAACGCCCTCTAGCGGTAGAGGTATGAACTTCAAAACAATTTCCAGAGTGTTCTCTTGTTCACTTTAGTGGTAAAATTTTTTACCGCAAGTCTCTACGATGAGTGGATCCTGAGATATAGCCGCTAACCTCGCTTATTTGCCCACCCTGTACAGTAGAGACAACAGGTTCTGTCAAGTTGAAAAGGGGTTGATAATCATCATAATTTGAATGTATCTTGTCTATCCCTAACAGGATATACCTACACGTGTAAATCCGTGACTCTTTTTCCTACTTTAACCATAAAAAAATTCTCTTGCATATTCTTTAAAACACACAAAACACGCAGGAATTTGTATGTCAACTATTCACAAAAGGTACACCAACACATCAACTCATTCATAACGCTCGTATTTTTACCTCCAACTACATTTCTTCCGTGCTGATGTACAGAACTTTTTCTCACATAAATCAGGGCAGGGATTCTTTTTATCTGTCGTGTGAATCCTGGCAAATATGGAGGCAACCCCGCGAAAACTAATAATGCCATCCTCTAAGGAAATGGATTTCTTCATCTCAGTCTAGAGATGCGAAAGTAAATCTTCCGGGAAACACGCGAAGTTAAACATTGGGTCTTTTCAGGTTGAAGTTTTATTAGCATTTCTGCAAGGATGAATTGATAACAAAGGCCTCTTCATGGAGGGAGATCTGAGTTTTAAGGCATATTACGAATTGAGATGTGGCATGACGTGAAAATTGGATTCTTTGCGTTGTTGACAATCGCGTTGTATCGGTGGTAATGAATGTCGGATAAAAAAGAAGCAAAGTTTATAAGAATTCTTATTATTTGGTTTTTTGCGCGCACGTCTCGGAACGGATCTTTCTATCGTTTTTCATTTTGTCTGTAATTTTCGAATAATGATAATTCTTGGAAGCAACCACCAAGAAAATGGAAATTTTCATTCTTGTTTGGGATCTGTTTATTTATGAAATAAACATTTCTTATCTTTCTCATATTATCTTATCTCGAATACCGCTGTTGAGTATGGAAACAAAATTAAGTTTTTTTGATAATGCCGAAACTACAGATTCGATCGAATTGAAATGTCACATCTAGATGCAAAATAACAATTTAATTTCAAGCTTTATACTGAATTTTATGTTGATAGTATGACCAGAAACAAAAAAAAAGGTTTAAGTATAACACAGGGGAACAGATGATTTGGTGTCGAGGTTTTTTGAGCTGATTTTATATATCAATTTTATGTCCTGAATTCAAGTAACGTATGCATTTTTACCATAGGAGCTCAAATTTTTAAGATATACAATTTAAGACAAATATAAAGTACATTTTTTCATCTCAAACCCGTAGTGTAGTAATCAAAAATAGATACGAAATTTTATTTTATTTATACAAAATACAATATTATGTCGTACTCACAAACAAAAAAAAAACATTGAAGAAATCAAATAGTCACTCAACACTTCGAATGCTTGCCTTCCGAGACATTCTTGAATGTTTTTTAAACAGTCCCTTTTTGAACTCCATCAGTAATCTGCCATCATGTACATGTCTCATCTTCCTTGGTAGCGGTCCCCCATAACTTCAATATCTTGGTGTAATATTTCAGTTTGTTCCTCCCTCATGTCTCCTAAATTTTCTGGAAAACGGTCTGAGTGGCTGTGTATTTTAAGACTCATATTGCACCCTAAGGATTTGAAACTATTAAGCATCTTGTTAACCTTTTCAACAAAGTTTTGAGCTTTATGTTTGCCTAGAAAATTTTCTACAACTGCAACAAATGATGTCCAAGCTTCTCGTTCAACTTGGTTCATTGAATTTATAAAGGCAAGATCCTTAATTAATTGCCTTATTTGTGGGCCGTCAAATATCCCTGCTTTGAGTTTTTCTGTGCTCAACTGATGAATTTTGACCCCTATATATGCAAAACATGACCCATTATTATCAAGAGCCTTTACAAATTGCTTCATTAAGCATTCATTTATATGTAACGGAGTAAGGGGATTCAAAGGATCAGTTCAGGTACCTGATAGACAATGGTTCCACTATTTATAGATTTATCTTGAATTTACTCAATAACAGACTCACAATAAAACCATTGTACCTACATTAATGTATATATAATAATTTTAGAACTCTCTTGAATGAAATATACTGAATGAAACCCATATTGGTAGATAAATCGATGTGTTTTCTATTTCTCAAAAATTCTGTAATTTCACCCCAAAAAATTAGGTTATGTAAAATTTCAGACTCATATCACCGTCAAAATATGAGAATATCTAATAAACAGAAAATATGTTGTTTTTTAGACAATATCTACGAACCTTCATTCTATTAGAGCAAATCGAAAACCACAAGTAGAGTCAATAATGTTGAAATCCGAAATTGTCATTTCAAAAAATAACATTATCGTTGAATGTATCGAAATCGAATGAACCTAGAGCTTTATTAATGAGCATTGAATTTATTTGATTATACCTCAACAGAGGATTAATCTTCATGATACGTATAACATATGAATATTTCAAATCAATATTGCTCTGAAGATAAATGGGTATCATTTTGATACAGAAAGTGATTATAACGATTCGATAAAACATATATACCTGCTCAATAATTGAATTATTTCCACAAAATATATCTCTATTTCGGAAAAATTGAAATGTTTTTATCGATATCAAACGTTTTGATATCACAATTTCTATTAGCACAGAATGAAACTAAAACTGGACCTTGCAACACCTTTTGAATACAATTTGTAGCTAACCACACCAAGTTCTTTGGTTTTTTTTGTTGCTTTCTACCTCCTTCATACAGAGTGTTCCTAAATTTGAGGTAAAAAGGAAAATTAGAGATTCCCTGGATAATTCTAAGAAAAACAGTCCCTTAAACATGTGTCCGAAACCGCTTTCTATTCGAAATACAGAATGTTTCTTGTAGTTTGACTCTTTGTGATGTGATCAGTTTATCTTCGCTACAGATTGAGTAAACACCTAGCAAACTCATAATTATTTTTTTTCATCTCAGCTCTCTAAGTGGATCTTTATAATAGTTTGGTATTTCCTGAGGATTAGGTACTAGAGAATTTTTCTCCGAAATCGGTAGTAGATACGACAAAGCTACAAGAAACCAAGAAGTGTATTATAGCTTAAAAAGTATCCTTTTGCTTTCCTTTAAATTACCAGTGTTCAACCAAAAAAAATTTCTGGAAGAAGGGGTCACTGTCCCAAGACAAATATCACCCTGTAGGTTTTCATTTAGAATTAGCTGAAGACTTTAAATTCGTATATCTATGCCTTCTTGTGAACAGAAGGTGCTATTAGAAAAAACTTTATTGGTTATCACTGTTTCATTTCCACTGAAATGTCATTCCATCCCTGAAATAAACCTCCTTGTTTTCCCTGCCAGTGATCTCTTTCAAATAAACCTTCCCTCACCATCGTGGATAGGTGACTCTGCTCGTCTGTAATGCGGCAGCTACTATAAACCCCGCAAGGCTACTCTAGAGTGTGGCGCGAAGCCCATAACGCCACGTCTAGGGCAGACAGAGTAACTACAAATCAGCCTTTTGCCTGGAACAACCCACGGTAGGAGGCTATTGGAAATAATGTGTTGTATTCACTTTGCCATTAAACCGACCAATATGGCTTTTTAGTATTGATACCGTAATCCCAGCGTCCTATACAAAAATGTTGTCGATGGCAACGATCCAAATTACCTATTAATAAGTTATGTCCGAATATTCTCCGCTGCTATATCCCAATATTGAAACGACTGAAATGCATTTCATTTACGACCATCCTAATTAGAGCTGATGCGGAGTTATACTTATTTATGGAGCGGTATAATATTTTTCCGAAACTCCTGGTTATAACTCCAATAATCCACACTTAAAACATAGTTCCATGCATTGACAGCATCCATATTATTGCAAGATTGGAGGAGATATCAATATTTTCATCAGGAATAGATCATTGTGTTCATGAATTTGATTGTTATTTTGATGAATTGTACAAGACTTTATCGGATCAGTTTCTTAGTCTTAAAATAGTTTTTTTTTGTACATTTTTCTCTTTTTATTCTTTTCTAAATTATAACTCAAATATTTCTTCTCGATTCATTACGCACCAGGCAAAAATCTAATAATAGTGTTCATTGCAAGATATATATATATATATATATATATATAGATATATATGCTTCGCCACCATTAGTCTTTCTTATTGTTGGCAGTCGTTTGCTACCTCATTGATATTATGCAGTTTTCAAGTGTTTTTAAAGAAAAAAAATCTTATTTCTGCCTGGCTACCTCATATTGATTTGTGCATTTGCAATGATAGCTATATAATACGGTGACACAGCAAGAATTCCAGAACATAATTTCAATTATACCTAGGATATATAAACAGGCTTGCGATAAACTCTAGGTAGGAACATATTCTCTA
Organism: Harmonia axyridis; assembly: GCF_914767665.1. Taxonomy (NCBI): domain Eukaryota; kingdom Metazoa; phylum Arthropoda; class Insecta; order Coleoptera; family Coccinellidae; genus Harmonia; species Harmonia axyridis. Next base: position 82,922,688 of record NC_059501.1, read on the forward strand.
TTAATGGACTGACACTTTTCTTCTATCATTAAGATTTTTCATTTAATTCCCTTTCTTGAATTTTAAAAGTAATGGTTTTAAATTTGAGTTTCAAATTCTCGGAGGTACTTCCATTCGATTAAATTTCAGACAAGGATGGAAAAATTGAATTTATATTTTATTGAAATCATATTCTGACATTTTTGACATCGTATTATTACATCAGAATAAGGATAAAGAGAAAATCCTCAAATTTGTGTGTGGAAATATTTTCGATATAATGGACTGTATAAAATAATAAGTCGTGCAATAGTAAAACGGTTTATTTGAAAACATTACCCCGAGTAGGTTATGTTGTATTACAACTGAAATATGATCAGAACATATAAAACTAAGCGAGAAAGAGTTAACGAGAAAGAGGGTTAGAATTTCTCATGCGTCCCAAACATGGACTTTTTTATGGAATGTTACGCATAGAATTCATGAATATATACAATGAAGAAAACTTATCTAAAATTATACCAATAAATAAAAATTATGATAATAACATTAGAAAAACTCATCAGAGGAAGAAATATAATAAAGAATATAAACTAGAAATTAAATTGAATCCAATATTTAAAAGAGAACCGACGCTGGCGCCATCTGTGGGATTTCCCTCAGTATATGACTGTCGCCATCTATTGGATTTCTCTTAATATATGATTCTTTAAAACTGCAATTTCTCCAGTGTGTATTTATCATTATGTTTCCCTGCTATTTTGTTTGATTCAATGTTATTTTCTAATTGGTGTTAGTTTTTATCACTCCTATTCTTTTTTCATTTCACTATTCATTTCTGGTATTCTATTGATTCATTATTCTGATATTGCTTTAGTTTGTTCGTTCAACTAGTTTATTAATTGATTACAATTTATTTCTTCCCTACGTCACAATTATTTGCTTGTTATTTCTGTTTTTCATAATTTTTATTATCACCTATTTTGATTCTCTATTTTTTTTTTCGATTACAGAGTTTGAAAGTGGCCCGTTTGACGCATCCCTTCCATTGTTGCGCCTTCAAGTATCCAAAACGTCACAATCCATCCAGATACGCCCAAATTTCGGAAGAACTAAAAAGGTACTGCGAACAGTACAAAGATCTGGACACTGGCCAGTTTGTTCCAAAAGCAGCCAAGACGAGAAAAAGAAGATTCAACTCTAGGGAAATTCCAAATCTAGGGTTTTCCACAAGGTAAAAGAAATAAATTAAATAATTTTCATCCCATAAAAAGTAAAATAAAATTTATTGAATAAAGAAACAATGCTTGTATTGTTTTTATTCTATTCAATATACTATTCACCCCATTTGATGAGCAATACAATTATCGATATAGGGTGATATGCTAATATTTGAGAGGGGACGCAATCACGTGGCTGCTTAGTTCAAAACGAAATAAGAGATAATTTTTCTTACAAATCACCGATATTCATGAGGTTTTCACATAATTTTCGTAAACAATAATCTATATGGAAGAAAGTGAATATTTTCAATTTGCGAATGAAGGAAAAGTTGTTTGGTAACTTTCCGTTTTTCCTCAAAAAAAAATTAATGATATAATGTACTTTGTACAAAGCTTTGATATATTTCCAAAATATTCGTGGAAAAACTTACCAAAAATCATTACAAAAGAGGTAGAATTATAGTTTCGTGGAAAAAAAGAATCGACTGTCGTCCAGTACTGGCCTTAATACACCATACAATGTTTGGTCAAGTGGTGGTAATCCCTTTCAAGGAGGCAATTCTTGGAGCTGTTACAAGGAAGAAATTGATATGAATGTGAAAACGTATAATAAGAGGAAGAAAAAGAATTATCTGCGGTAGTTTCATTGTGGTTAAAAAAAAAAATTTCCAAAAAACTTCACCATCCTGTATCTCAAAATTGATCACATTTACGACATATATTATGTCCATACAAAGTTTTTTCTTAATATGGCTCCAAAAATCGCCCTCTTCAATATTAACATATTATTAAGGAACACCCTGTATAAGTACGAACTCATAAGTTCTCAAAAAGGAATATAGGGAATTCATCCCAAGATATCAAAATAACTACTAGCAATTCTCCACATTTTACTCTAGAAACCAATAACAAACTCTCCAACAACCCAACTAATCTTGTTGCTCCCAGAAGAACATTTTTATACACGTCGGTAAAAACGCTAACTCAATTTTCTTGTTTCCAGTCAACAGTTCGCCAACACATACCGCAAGAACGGCGGGAAAGTTTGGATGAAAGAAAACACTGACCCGAATAACAACGAATCCCTGTTCGTAAATCCGCAGAGGGGGGAAACCATAGATCATCAGGAGGCCAGGCCTGTAGAGATTGACGAAGATTTCGGCACCTTCCACGTGCAATCTGCTGATGTTTCAACCTCCTCTCGTCACGTCAACGCCTTCTGCGGAAATTTGTCCATAAGGCGAGTTTTTAAGAGACATTTATCACGATCTACTGACATAGAACGAATTTATAACTGATGTGTCATAACCTGATATACACTGCGCAAAAAAATTGACGCACATTCTGAAAATCTCAATTTTAATGAGAGTTAACTCTACATTGACTTTATAACTTATTTTTTATGTTCTCTCGGGAAGGTTTTGAACGAAACAAGACACATTAAATGGAAGAAAAATTCAGGATTCCACCGAATCTTATGTGAAAGAAGAGAAATAAACAATTTTCAAAATACTGAAATGCTGATAAGTGATTTAATACTTGGTATTTCCACCCTTGCGTTAATTACAGCTCGGCAACGACGGTTCATACTCAAAATGAGTGATCTTAAAATGTTCTGATCTAATCCTTCCCAGATTTCTCTGAGTTGGATTCCTAAGTCATTAAGGGTAGCTGGATGATTTTCTGAACTTCTCAGCCTTCTATTGAGGTTGTCCCAAACCTGCTCAATCGGATTGAGATCTGGACTTCTTGCTGGCCATTCCATTCGAGAGACTTCAACCTCTTCAAGGTACTCCTGAACGATGCGCGCACGATGAGGTCTGGCATTATCGTCCATAAAAATGGAATTTTCACCAATGTATGGGGCAAATGGCACTACATGTTCTTCAAGAATGTTCCTTATATACCTATCAGCACTCATAGCTCCATTATCAACGACCACTAGGTCTGTGCGAGCAGTCAAAGATATTCCACCCCATACCATAATCGATCCTCCCCCGAAACCAGTAGTATTCAGGAAATTCCAATGAGCATATCTTTCATGTGGACGTCTGTATGCAAGGGAACGTCGATCACAATGGTAGAGGCAGAATCTAGACTCATCTGTGAAGAGAACTCTTTCCCAATCAGCCTCTTCCCAATGGATATGCTCTCTCGCAAAATCCAGTCGATTCAAATCCACCTCCCACTATCAGAATTCGAGAAAATTATCACTAATCGAATATCACATGAATGCAACTGCGCATTTAATTCATGGAACCTACTAAAACTTTACTGCAGGAGTTAATGAATGGGTGCAGCACGTGGAACATAAAATATCAAAACTTTCAAATGAGATGATCATAAACACTACTTGTGCACAACCTAATATCCCAGTGGCGACATCTGCAATTATTAGTCCTCTAGAGCTGACGTAATTTAAAGGAGACGGGCCTAAGTTCAGATCCCTTCCATGTTAGTGCTTATGGCGCTTACATGAACTTTTGTAGTTATTTTTGTATATAGAATGTTTTGTGAATGCACGACATCTTTTTTCACCTATCACAACCAAAGTCACTTTAGAAGTTTACTCGAGGGCGTAGATTAAAAATATGTCATCAGATACTTTTTTAAAGAATTTATTGGTCTACTTATGGCGGTTTGAAAATAAGAAAAATTGGACCTTCGCGTAGAAAATCATAGTTTCCAAACTGTACATAGTAGAAGATTGAAGGTTACACCATTGCTTCCACAGAAGATCGATCCATCTGTAAAAAATCAACAACTGTCTAGGTCGTCTAGGATGTACTGCAGAAATGCCCGTTGGGTCGCGATCTTAGCACGGTTATTTTCGTGAAATGTGCGAACGGCAAAGCTTTGATGTACTCCGATCCAAATCATGGTCCTGACACAAAACTTCTGACTCTAAGGAACACAAAAACACCTTCCGCACCTACTTGCCCCCACTACATTCCGAGCATTGACCTGTAAAAACTCGTCAATCGGCTCTGCCGCACCCTATAAATCTTGTAAAGTACCCAGTGCCTACTTTTTTCAGAAACGAATGTACGTGTATGAACTACATTAAATATTTCATCAAAACAAAAAAGAAACCAGCATCAGTACTGACCTGTTCATCTCTGAATAATGGGTTATTTCATTTTGAACAATCATTAAGAATGAAATATCACAGGGTTTTGACAAAATCCGCAATATTCAAATTTAGGTCCTCAGTTCATCGAATGAACTTTACTCGAATAATAAACATTTCAAATGTGAACTATATTTAAAGAGAACATTACGAATTTTCCAAAAATAGGTTCATAAGCAACCATGAATGGAAATTGAAATTTACGAATTCGCATCTCTAAACAGACAATCAGTAGTCACATCATTTCATGCCTTTTGGCATCTTTATCATTTACAATGTTTGGCAAAGTTATTACTATTGAAGGCTGAATATCCTTTGATTCGGCTAATACTGTTTTCCCTCTTCCAGGATTCCAGTTGTGAAGTGCTATCCAGAACCGAACGCTTTGAATCCTTGCGAAGACATTATGGGATATTCCTGGCTGCGAATTTCTGTGTGGTTCGTAGTGATATTGACAGTAACAGGAAATCTAGCTGTGATAATAGTTGTTATATTCAGTGGAGGCGACGTGACTGTCACTCGTTTCTTGATCTGTAACCTAGCAACTGCCGATCTCTCTATGGGCCTCTATCTGGCCCTCATTGCCTTCATGGATCTCCACTCGGTAGGGAGCTACTTCAACTATGCCTATGACTGGCAATACGGTGAGTAATAACCTTGGAGTTGAAGGCTTTCATTTCTTATTCAGATCTGATTCAAAATTGAAGATTCCTTTATGTCAATTTGTATCGTTCATTGCATCTTGCCATCCTTAATCTTTGCAATTGAATTTGAAGTATATGGAAATATTGAGGAGATGTCTGCTTGGGCAGCTATGAAAGCGCAAATCACATTGAACTACCCTTCATACAAGAGAAGGAGCTTAAGGCCAGCTTTTACAACAACATTCTAGGGATATAAAATGAATAAAGCAGTTTCTAGAATACTCAAAACGTATAAGATTTTACTACCGAAAACATGCTGCTTGCATTGTTCTTGAAAAGTTGTGATTATTGTAGATAAAAGGCACTTACAATGCATCATATATTCAACCTATACAATTTTGGATATTACTACATAAACTTATAATTTTATGTAGCAATATCCAAGTTTAATCTTAGTGATTTGAAAATTGTGGCAATATCCACAGTTTTCAAATTTCAAATTTAACTTTCAGTTATTAGATTAGATTAAGATTTAATTGAACAGGTTCAGTTTCACTGCGACCTAATGGTCTATTGTGCCCCCACATGGAGCTATTCTCTCCATAACGTGATCTAGAGCTCGCCATCCAGTTCCAGAATTCTAATGAACTCCAGTATCTGGAATGGCTTCAAAGAGCCCTCACTGCTACAAGTTTCTTGTCCAAGGCAGATTTTGCGTTGGCTAGTGATAGGGAGGGATTCCATCACCAGGTGATCCGGAGTTTCTTCTTCCTCCCCACAGAATCTGAACTCGTTATTTTCCGCTACAACCATTCTCAAGAGGTGTTTCCTAAGACGATAATGATCTGTGAGGTGCTGTAGTATATTCTTCTTGAGATCAAGGTACTTCTTGGATCTCGCAGTGGCCAAGTTTCGGAGAAACTTTTTGGAATGATCCAAACCACGAACATTCCAATAGAGTGTTTTTCCTTCGGTTTTGTCCTTCTCCTGAAACTTTTTCTTGAAGGTACGTTTGCCTATGCCACAGAAAGGTTTCGGACCGATGAAAGGAGTTTGTGCTCCTTTTCTGGCAAGTGCGTTGGACTCTTCATTCCCTCTAATTCCCGAGTGGCCGGGAACCCAGAAAAAGACCTTTTTATCCCTGTATATTTCATTGTGTTTTATTCGGCACTCCAATACCATCTTAGAATCGATGATATGTGAGCTCAGTGCTTTGATTCGAGCCTGACTTTTAGAATGTATTACAATATCTTGCTAGGTCAATTTCAACACATCTTTTTATTTTGAGTATCTCTGCCTGAAAGCGGCCTAACGTTATTGGGCAGTACTGAATACTCCAGAACTTTCATTCATAGTAACACATGTGTTTTTGACACATAACCGATGATTCTTCTTAGGTTTCCATGTTATATCTGCACCAGAACGTTAATTGGTGTCTGGGCCCATAACCTATGATAACCTTGAAAAAAATGCACGTAAGTTTTATGTTATTATATATTCAACGTGAACACACTTGGATATATTATCATGCCAGTCTTCAATGCATTTCCAATTACTGTATCAACTTTACTTCTAATTATTGAAAGTTGAATTTAATTTCCTCAAATAAAGACAAACAGCACAAAGTTTATATTTCTAATAATCACCCTATATAACCCAGACATCGCCCCAATAAACTCCGTATATTTCCATGGCAAATCAAACATCAAAGTCAGCCTAATAATACCAATATTCTCCAACAAAAAATAAATCCTCTCCTATATTTCTCGATCTGACAAATAACACATCCATAACACCCTATCGATTTCAGGTCTGGGCTGCAAATTGGCAGGGTTCCTCACCGTTTTTGCTAGTCATTTGTCAGTATTCACACTCACTGTCGTCACAATAGAGCGCTGGTTCGCCATCACCTACGCGATTTATCTCACAAAGAGGATTCATATTGGGACTGCTGCGAAGACGATGGTTTTCGGTTGGCTGTATTCGATAGCGATCGCAGCGCTGCCGCTTGTTGGGGTGAGCAATTACAGTAGTACAAGGTAAGTGTTTACATGTAAGAGGAAAATTTGTATTTCCTCACATTTTTATATTTCTGATAAAATGAATTAAGTTGTGCACGAATGATTACTAAGATGATATCAAGAAAAACATTATTTGTATGTTGATCCACGAACACATCGTTTTGAATATAAAGGTGTTAAAATTATACTTTCTTGTGGTGCGCTATTATTGATTAATATTCGTTTCATATTTCGTTTCATTCGCGAAATTTTTTGATTATCCTAACAAGTGTTGACCAATCGAAATTTGCATTTTTCAGAAATTGTGAGTTCATTAGAAAAGTATAAGCTTGATATTTACGGATGAAAACAATGCAATTCAAGTGATTACCATAATACCCTATATGGTCAACCCATTGTCTATAGTTTGATGCTTGATCTCATAAATGGCAACTTCAATTTCATGTTTCAAGACATCAATCGTTTCAGAGCCTGGATCCTTCTTATTTATTATCGATTGATACGTTAATAATCAGTACCCTATCTTCCCCCCCCCTCCTTAAGTAACTATGGTGAGGGGAAGGAAGTATACTGATTATTAACCTAACAAACTGAGGATCTCTAAAGCCCTGGGAAGTGAGCCCTCGATTTCACAGACCGAGATACTGGCTGTTTATGTATGCGCTCAGGAGTGTCTTAAAATGAGCCTCAAGGGGGCGCATATCTACATCACCACGAACAGCCAAACTACGCTGAGATCCCTGGAATCGTACTGCCAAGAGTTTCTGTTGACTTGGGAGTGCCGTAACACCATGAAGCAACTGACCAGAGGCAATAAAGTGACTCTACTATGGGTACCACGGCACTGTGGGGTTGAAGGAAATGAAAAAGCTGATGAACTTGCAAATAGTGCATCAAAAGGTTAACACCTTCTGGACCTGAGCCTTTCTGTGGGCTAGGAAAAGACCAATGTAAAGCTGCGGTCCAGGTATGGGAGTTGAATAACAGAATAATCCACTGGACTAATAGTCCTGGACTTGCTTAGGCAAAAAAATTCCTCTCGATTTCACCTACCTACGCCAAAAAGCTCTTGAAGCTGTCACTAGCCGAGCTTCGGGTGATGGTGGGACTGCTGACGGGGCACTGTCGGTACAAACATCATTTGTACCGCATAGGAAAATCAGCAGATGAGATTTGCAGGCTCTGTGGATCAGAAGCAGAAACAGCCGAACACATGGTATGCAAGTGTTCAGAGCTGGCTGGCTTAAGAATCATTCATATGGGTAAGCCGATCCTGGATACCAGAGAGGTAACGGCCTAGCCCCCTAAGGAGGTTGTCAGTTTAATCAACGTCATCGACGACCTCCTTGGGTTTCCATGAATGAGTAGGGTAGAGAACAAAAGATCTACATGGTCGCAGTTCCCGGAAGGCTTACCGAACCACAACGACCCAAGTTCAAATAATAATAATAATTAACGTAACAATCGATAATAAGTAGAATACAGGATCTGAATGGTTTGCGTAACACTTAAATTTAACGGATATTGGGCCATTGTGGTATTGAAGGAAACGAAAAAGTCTATGAACTTTCAAAAGGAGGGAACAAACACCTGTTTGTCCTGAATCTTTCTGTGGATTTGAAAAAGACCTATATATAGCAGTGGTTCAACAATGGGAGTGGAGCAATAGAAAAACCATTTATCTTCTTGCTCAGACAGAGAAATTTGTGTTACTCTTACCGACCTATACCAGGAAACTCTTGAAGCTACCATGAGCTGCGCCTCGGGTAATAATGAGACTGCTGACAGGACACAGTCGGACCAAATACCTCTTGAACCGCATGGGTAAGTCAGTTGATCAGATTTGCTCTGTGCAATGGAAGTATAAACAGCCGAACACATGTATTGCAAACATCCAGGGCTGACTGGCCTAAGATCCACTCACATAGAAAGGCCACTTCTAGATACTCACAAAGTTATAAGGATCCTAGGATTACATCATTTTCGTTAACAGTATCGACCGCCTTCCTGGATTTGTATGAATATGTAAAGTTGATCTCTGTGAATGCTTCTTCGGTTTCTCTGCAATAATTTATGAATTCTCTGATACCCAAATGCAAGAGTTTTGCTCATTTCAATGAGTGGAAATGAGCCTCATCGGAAATTATGATTTTCTAAAAAAATTTTCATTTTCCACCATGCGATCATTCGCCTATTTCACTGAATGAGACCAAGTATTCTTGAATAACAAAGTTTAATAATGTATTGAAATAATTAATGAGAAAATACAGTCAATAAAATTTACACCTTACTAGCCTATGGCAAACACCTTAAGAGTAATTAAAAAAAAATTATAACACTCGACAATTTTGGACTATTTTGGTAAATCTTTTATAAGGAGAAAAATCAAACAACAATATATATATAGATTGAATTAAATATCCTCACCCTGGATATCACAAAAACTTCCAAACTTGTTCAAATAAACCTTTCAACAAATTCCCTATTTGTACCTTTCCTGAAACCGTCCCCGAAAACCGACTTGAACTTTATTCAACTTAGCATCGAACTTCAACTGTCTACTGAATTGAAAACTATTGTTTTTATAGTTGAATAATCGTCACCCTCCTTCTACCAAATTTTTCTAAGCGTCAATCTTCTTTTTCCTTTCGTCCAATCAGAGTGATTGTCCTTATGTACCTAGATTATTGGTTCCACCCCATGTTATGTACTATTGACATGGGGTTGTACCGTTAGCACCGCCTAAAATTAGGAACCATTTTGGACGCACAACCGTTGGTGGTCCCTCCGAATAGAACAGATTTTTATGTTCTAAGTTTTGGGCCATTTAATCCTCCCTAGAGTTTTTACGACTAAATTTTTATTGCTTTGACATCCTGTACAAATCTCTTGAAATTTGAACCTAGTTATTTTATCGTGGGATATCGACAGTGCCAACCACCCTGGGGTGTTTATCTTAAGCCAGGATGAAGGAATTAATGCCTAATAAATGTGAGGGGTGACAACGACTTCGTTTGCGTTCACTCTACTGGGATAGAACCAGGAATTTGTTGAATATCCTTTCAATGAGCCTGTAGTTATTGCGAATTATCATTCACATCCATTACAACTGGATGAGAACCTGAACGGCTCATTTTATTCAATAACTATCCAGATTTTCCACTTTGTTAGTTTTTAATACTTATTCAACTGACTTTCATAACATGAATGAGGAAAGTGTTGCCGGACGCCATATAACAACCACAAATACAAAAGCTTGTTGACCCACTATCAACACTAAATTGAGGGATGAGTACTAAGAAGCCTCAAAGATGATCATACACGAATTGCTCAAAAAATATTCATGTATGATTTCAGCATTTGCCTACCAATGGAGGTGAACAGACCTATCGACAAAGCCTACCTCTACTTCATGATCCTAGTGAATGGTGTAGCGTTTGCACTAATAGTCTACTGCTACGCAAGGATCTACCTAAGTCTTGGGTATGAAACTAGAAGATCGAGCACTAAGGGAGAGATGACGATTGCCAAAAAGATGGCCTTGCTGATATTCACCGACTTTGCCACCTTTGCTCCAATTGCTTTCTTCTCCCTGACGGCCCTGGCTGGTTATCCTCTGATAGGAGTGACCAGAGCTAAGATCTTGCTGGTTTTCTTTTACCCGTTGAATTCATGTGCCAACCCTTACCTTTACGTCTTGATGACTGCTCAATATAGAACGGATTTTGCTCTGCTTATGGCCAAGTAAGTTATAGTCATTTCAGCTGAACTCTTTTTACTTAATATAAACTATAAAATGATATTGAAAAGTTCTTGTGTTTTATACTTCTTTCTTTCTTAATGTAGTATTAAGAATATCGATCACAGTTGTTGTAATTTGATAACTCTAAATATTATATGGTCGATAGGAAGTTTTCCAAGTCGTTTCAGATGCCAGTCAACAATTTCTGATTTTCTCTATGATATATCACAAAATGAAATCTTTATCTATATCTATATTTGTTTGTTTCAGATGCGGCTACGACAAGCATCTGAAACGTCGAAACACAGCTTCATCTCATCATCAGATGCATGAAGGGAACAACAGCAAGAGTCCATATCCTTTATTGCCTGTAGATGACTGTAAACAACTAGAATCTACTAATAATTTTCGTAACGATGTTTATGTTTGAGTATCTCAATTTTATGAGAATCGAGTAGGAATTTTTCTATCAATATAAACGTTACAAAACAAATATATTATGATGTTCAATATTGTGATTTAGTTACTTTAGGTACTTTCCAGAAGTTTAATAAGAACCATGTATATAGTAGAGATTTAACGTGAATGTACAATGAAAGTGAATCTTCAATAAATATCAATATAAAAAATTAGTTTCTTTTCATCATAACATTCCTCATCTTTGAAGATGAAAATCGTAACCTAAACATACTCTAGTGATACTATGCATAAGTTCTCTAGCTAATTCACTTTTGATTTTGGAAATAGAAGTTAAAACTTTTCGGTAAATCCTCTCCACTTCCTCATCGTAAGTATTTTGCAATTCTAATTCTTCGTACATATTTTTTACTCTTTGGACACATTCGTTGTTCCATTTTCCATAGCAGTTCCTCAGTTCCTCCCTTTGAGCGGGTGTAGCGAGCTCTAGAGCCTTTATTATAAGCCAAGAGTATTTTCCTTCCTGGATATCGGTTCCTAACTTACCTGAGTAACTCTCACCATAGACGTCCAAAAAGTCATTCTGTTGACAGAAGAAAATATAATTACACTTCGAGCAGAGAGTTTTTGTGAACAAAGCATTTTAGTGTACATTAGTAAATAAATCATCAAGGTTGAACGACTTGATTTTGCTTTATTTAAATAAATTAATATCGACCTAAATACTCATTTTCATATTTGGTTTTCATGAAATTTTGGTATCGGAAAATATTTAACCTTTGGCCTAGAAATGCAACACATGGTTGCGCCATAGCTCACACATTCATTAGTTGCACAAGTTTTTTGCTATAGATGACTGTAGCAGTAAGTGGTAGTCGAAATAAATAGATCGTAGATGTCATGCAATAATAGTAGGTGTTTATATACATAACGCAGTCGAAATATTAGTCGATTTGTGTCTGCATCATAAAGTTATTCTCCATTAAAAATATCAGTTTACGAGCCAAATTCTCGTCATTTGCGGGAGGTTTTATTTTCTGCTTCAATATGAAGAGATCTGTGACTGAGGCTCATCAAATGCTCTCAAATACCTATGGTGAGGCCGCTTTTAGTAATAGAACATGCCGAGAATAGATTCCAAGCTTCAAGAACGCTGATTTTGACGTCGAAGACCAGCATGGCGGTGGAAGAGAGAAGGTTTTCGAAGATGAAGAAGTGGAGGCATTACTTTTTCAAGACTCGTGTCAAACGCAACAAGAATTGGTAAGATCATTGAGAGTGACGCAACAAGTCAATCAAAAGTGCCTTAAAGTCATGGGAATGATTCTGAAACAAGGAAATTCGGTACCGTACGAGTTGAAGCCGAGAGATGATGAACGGCGTTTGTTTGCTTGTGAACAGCTGCTTGCAAGGCAAAGACGGAAAGGATTTCTGCATGGCATTGTGATTGGAGAGGAAAATTGGGTTCATTACGATAATCCCAAGCGCAGAAAATCATGGGGATATCCCGCCCATGCTTTAACGTCGACGGTCAAAACAATGGTTCCAAGGACATGCTCAGTGTTTGGTGAGACCAGATCGGCATATTGTATTATGAGTCGTTAAAACAGACTGAAACAATCACAGGCGATTGTTATCGAATGTAGCGAAAGTGGTCAAGACATACTTCGAAACGTTGAAATGGGACGTCCTACACCAACCGCCGTATTCTCAAGACATTGCTCCCTCGGACTATCACTTTTTTCGATCAATGGCACACAACCTGGCTTGCGAAAACTCATCCGATCTTATGAAGAAGTAAAAAATTGCATAGATTCGTGGATCGGTTCTAAAGATCACCAGTTTTTTCAACGCGGGGTTCGTACGCTGCCCGAAAGATGGGAGAAAGTAGTAGCCAGCGATGAACAATACTTTGAATTATAAATAAATAACCAGTTTTTTACAATAAAGCCTCGAATTTCGGAAAAAAAAACGGTGGAAGCACAGATGTACGCCTTTGTAGATAATTAAACCAATGAACTCCTTTTAAAATGTACAACGGCTAGTATAAAGATAATCTCAATAAATCAGGATTATTCGAAATGATATAATACAATACAACGTGATGGTTATAACGTGAAATAAAATCCTAGGTAGGTTTACTCACCTGCACTTGATAAAACCTTCCCAACTCCATAAAAACTCTGAAGACCTCTTTGTCTTTCACCAAATCAGGACGTTTAGCTATAAACGTGGCTGTTATCACGGGAAAATAAAAAGTATAATACCCAGTTTTATTGTAAGCGATATTGTTGAACCTATCCATAGTAGATTTCTCCAGTGACCATCTTTCACAGTCCATTACCTGTCCAACCATTGTTTTCAAGATAATATCAACGAAAACGTTGACGATATCATTGTAATGTTTATGATCGACGAAATATTTCTCCAATAATTTGAATACAGACATTTGAAGAAGGATGCCATCGTTTATTGCTTGATGACCTACGTTTTCCAATTTGAACCAAGCAATTTTACCCCTTCTTGTCTCAGAGTTGTCGATTATGTCGTCCATCATCAACATGAAAGAAGATATCTAAAAAATAATAAATGAAAACCGGTCTTCAATCCAGATCCGGTCCCAGTCCAAGATTGACTTGTAACGGGTGTTTTTTTCGAGGTATATAACTTCAAGTTGGCATTACTGTTCAAGATGGCGACCGATTTAACAGCTGTCAAGTGATTTATTCTCAGTTTGGTTTGGCAATTCATCATCAATAGACTCACGCCTGAACAACGCTTGCAAATAGTGCAATTTCATTTCGAAAATAATGGTTCTGTGCAGAATACGTATCGCGCACTACGTCCATTTTATTTTTTTTAGCGATGAAGCGCACTTCTGGTTGAATGGCTACGTCAACAAACAATACTGCCGCATTTGGAGTGGAGCTAATCCTCAAGTGTATGTCGAAACACCGTGGAATCATTGGTCCGTACTTCTTCAAAAACGATGATGGCCAGAACGTTACAGTCAATGGTGATCGGTATGGAGCATTGATTACTAACTTTTTCATTCCTGAATTGAACAACCATGATGTCCAGGAGCTGTGGTTCCAACAAGACGGCGCAACATGTGACACAGCTCGTGTCACAATCGATTTATTGAAAGACACGTTTAGTGACCGCCTAATTTCACGTTTTGGACCTGTGAATTGGCCTCCAAGATCTTGTGATTTAACACCGCTAGACTAATGTCTGTGGGGCTATGTAAAGTCATATGCGGATAAGCCACAAATCCTTGACCATTTGGAAGACAACATTCGCCGTGTTATTGCCGATATACGGTCACAAATGTTGGAAAAAGTCATCGAAAATTGGACGTCCAGATTGGACTACATCTGAGCCAGTTGTGGTGGTCATATGCCAGAAATCATATTTAAAATGTAATGCCACAAGATTATCTTGCGAATAAATAAAATTCATGTCAATCGAATAATCCATCGTTGTTTTATTGCAATTTAAAGTTCTATAGCTCTAAAAAAAACACCAAAAAAAAAAAAAAATTACTCACCATTTCTATATACCAAGCAATCAATGCAGCATTTTGGAATTCCTCTCCTGTTAGATCTTCTCTTCCTAGGATGAATTTATAGCTAGCTATGTGTAAAGCTGGTCTTATTTGTTTACCGGTAGTTATATTATAATGTAGTATTTTTCCAAGACGTTGTTTCACTTCTTCCCTGTCAGTTATTAAATTTGTTGTGGTCAAATCTTGCATTATGAGTGGTAAAAACGACCTGAAGTGTTCCATTTCTTCATCTGGTAAAATTTTTATTTTCGAAGGATATCTAGATAGGGAATTTGGTAACATGGGCATTTCCAAAAGAGCCTGAGTGCTGTAATTTAAAAATCGAATAGTGAGCAATTTTTTGGCTTATAATCTGAATGGGATGAATAATTGAAAAAAAAACTTAAATCGAATCGAATGAAATGAAAACCCCATTCTCTTGAAGAAAAACCGGAAAAGAAGAGAAAAAAGACTGAAACATGTAATATGTATTTTCGACTTAAAATCTGTGAACAAGATGCAAAAAAGAATCAAGATTTCGTAGTAGGCACTTAAATTGTGGTATCAGATAAAAAATATTCCAGAAAAATGTTAACACAAATAAACAAGATAATTCACAAAAATCATATATTCAATCGATACGAATATCTGAAATCCATTCTAATCTAATTACATAATTAGGATGGATAAATACAAGATAATATTGAACATTATTCTAGATTAAAAGTTGTGTAATGTAATAAGGTATTTTTTTGTGAAGATAAAGTAAACTATTCAATGTTACATGCAAAGATTTCAATAACGGAAATCAAGAAAATGAGAAGATAATATCACTATTCTCTGAAAATTGAGGATGAATCCTTCAAAACCTGAATTTTTACTCACTTGTACTTTTTTCCATTTTTGGATGCCGTTTTGTCAATTCTATTAATTTTGCTAACTTGTTGAAGTAAAAATCGAGCGTGCCTCGACATCTCTTCAGATGCGTTTTGGATGATGAATGCAGGAAAAATCTTTGAAGGTCTATGCAGCCATTATCAAACTTGATAAGCTATTTTTTGGGAAAATATGACCTGCAACGATTAACCTATGGGTCAATTGAAGAATTGAACCTTAACTATTTATTCGGTATAAACATGATAGTTCAACTAGTAAATTTGGAAATTGTGTCATGTTATTTTTTCATAGAAAGCTATTCATTAGATGGGGTCATAATATTAATAGAGTATTAAACATTTCGATGCTTACGTGAGCTAAATAAATCCTACCTATTATGGATCTTCATATTGTGTATTAATTTTATTTCTGTGGTTTATTATTTGTGCGTGTGTTTTTGTCATTTCTTTTTGTAGGTACTATGTATAAGTATGTTTTTATGTAATGATTTTCATTGACTTTTTATATTTATGCGAAACAAGTGAAAGAACACTTATCGCTCGTCAACCTTGTTCATTCATTTTATTTTATTGTGAAACATTTTTTTTTTTGTATTTGTTGAATAAACGTTATTATTATTAAAACATCACCCAGAAAGATAAAAAAAGAGGATAAGGATTAAAAAATCAGCGACCCAAAGGTAGATAAGTAGGTAATGAAATCATAGCGAAAGTACTCAAATAACTACATTTCGAATAAAAATGGCAGAAAATCAATTAATGCAACCCATTTTTTGAACGCTCATTCCCCGGACAGAGATCTATATCATGTATCACGATGCGTAGAGTTGTCCAATAAGACGTTACATTTTGATAAAAAAAAACCTCTATGGATGTCGGGTTTCTCTCGACGAGACCTTTCGTAAAAGAACGTTACTTTACGTCGTTAAGTTGCGTCACGTTACAGTGAATTGCGTAGTAGTGTTTTAAGTTACGTTTAAGTAACGTTTTAAGTTATGTTTAAGTAACGTTCAAGTTACGTTAAAGTTATATTAAGTTACGTTCAAGTTACGTTTAAGTTACGTGAACTTGCGTTACGTTACATTACGTTACGTTGCGTCACGTTACGTTATATTACGTTACGTTAAATTTCATTATGTTGAGTCAAATTTTTCATTTCTGTCAGCCGAAGAAATGTTTCACGATGACCCAAAAGTGCTCTAGTTTTTCGAGCTCTATTTTATTCAACAATTCAGGTCTTTTTAGACAAAGTAGTATTCTCTACCACGAACCGATATAAACGTTTCAGCTTCACTGCTGTTTAGTTTCTTCTAATTCTTCCAAGTTTCATTCAATAAATAACAATCAAGAAGTCTCAAAATCCATTATCCAACTGTAAAATGGCGTAAAGCATTGAAAATATACTATCTTTAATTGAAATTGTTTTGTTCATCTTCAAAAGGTTAGGGCATTTCTGTTGTTATTATTCTCTTAACCCAAACACATTAAAGGAGAATATAGATCGGGATTTCGTAAATAACAAACTATTCTATCAATATTTCTGCGTAGAATCAAGTTGATTGAAAAATAGGTTGAAATACAATTCGGCTTTCATAATTATATCAGTTTGTTTGTTAATTCAATGATCAATAATTTTAAAGATAGTCTGCCCAAAATTGAGACGTTCTCATCAGCACACTGCTCAATATAATAAATGACATAAAAAAAAGTTAGTGAAGCACTGACGCAAAGTCAGGACATTTTTATTGTTCGTTCATTGAAGTCCAATTGCATCCTTGTAGACCACATGACTGTATAGCAACCTTCAAAGCAGCAATTGGCTCCTAACTTTAAAGTCCATGATTTCCCTTATTTTCTCTATATACTGCCCAAATTTTCATTGGTTCTGTCGCCGTTCTCTACATGAAATTCTGGTTCATGCAGCTTGGAATACTCTTTAAATACACAAATTTCAACTCGATCCTGTTATCACAGAAATATTAGGTATTATTTCATAATATTCTTTCAGAATTTTTGATTAATGAAAATTTTTATTTCATAATAAGTATTGGGTGATTTTTTTCAATATTTTTCTTGAATCTTCTATAGATCTTCTTATGATATAAACATAAAATCTCGAACGAGGCTTGGAATTGTCATTCTATTCACATCTGAATGCACATTGTAATTCCGATCTTATCTGCAGTTCGAATATTGACAGAAATACAAAATTTAAAAATCTATTCAAAATCTGAACCTATCGTGTAAATTCTTAAGTCTTTTCATTCGAAAGGAGAATCTCGGGCTCAAAACTCCAGAATAATAGATATTGTGACGAATAGATAGAGCGATCTGTTCTAGGAACATGCGCTCAAATAGATCACCCAAAATAAGGATTTTGTTATTTACGAAGACTGTAATTTAACATATTTCTTGAAGGTTTCTCCCAATAAGAAGAATCAATTTGTAGTGAAAATAATAAAAAAGAACCTATTCATCCTCAAAAATATCACAACATACCGAAAGTAAAGCATCATGCATTCATGTTACTGAAAGAGTTGAACCTCCAGAATAAAAAACCCAATATATTTATATGTTTATTTAAAACAGAAAGCCTCGATCTAACATAAATTCTATCATCTACCTTATGATCATATAAAATTACAAACAAAAATAATTTTGTCGATTCTGAAACGAACCGGTAAAAAAATCATTTTCACCACCATTAGTGATTGTAGAAATCTTAACCTAATACCTAGAATATCACACATCAATCTCGCAGTCATCGAATTGGATCACCACGTTAAAGCTTAGGGACAACTTAAAGGAGCCACACACCGCGAGATCTGAAACCGCCAACGAATATCACATCAGGCAAATCCCGCTGAGTGTGGCTCCTTCAAAATATGATAGAATATCGCTAAGGTTCTTATGAATCACAAAATACTGAGCGAGGATCAACATCAGTCAGGAATCAGTACTCCCTCTTATAGACTTTTTCCATCAGCTTGAAGAATAATTTGTGGGGAAGGCCTTTGGTGAGTTGGTGGATTTGAGTATTGGTTAAATTGTAGCTAGATTCCTCGAAAACGGCGAATGTACAAGGCAAGCTCAATTGTCGGAACAGAGTCCTTACTATTTCCAGAGAGGCTGGGTCTGATTTGCCATAGTAATCCTGCAGGAGTTTCTTTTGAGGTTGTGATGCTTTCTGTAGTGCTACCACAATGGGCCAAGTGCAACGTCCTTCTTGAATGTACCTTGAAGGCTTTCCAGTGGTTGATACATCATTAAAGCAGTCCAAGAAGTCATCCTGAAAAAACATCAATTGTTAGTATTAATGCTTCTAAAAACCTTTTTTAACGCGATTCAAGTAATGAGTAAACCGACAAAAAGAAATACATAAAAGAGAAGCGTTGTTTCCACTCCAGGTAACACTCTGACTTTGTCTCCTCATATCTTATTACCTATGTTTGTGAGTCGAGCAGTAAGAATTTTGTTGCAGTCTTTTTTATAAAAGTAGGTACATCTATAGTGCACAGGTACACTGATAGTTCTAAAACCAAGACGGGGACTGGCGCTGGAGTATTAGAGCTGGCACCAAATGCTCATTATTGTTAGGCCACCGTTCGAGAATCTTACTGGCAGAAATAATTGCAATCCAAAGATGTGTGCAAATGAACCTAGTAAGAAATTATCAGAAACGTGATACAGCAAAATATTCGGACAGTTTCGAAGGAAACTCAAAGAAATGTGCAAGAATCAAGAAGGTCTGTTTAGTCTAGTTTCCCAGTCCCTCGAGAATTAGCCCAGAATCTTTATGTGTTGAAGGTAAATGTACAATCAAGAGTTTCAGGAGAAGAAAAACACCGAAAGAGGAATACTCTGGCCGAATATTCCTGGGTTGGGTCCTTGAAAAGCTTTGATGCTGCAGGATTTAGGGGGTATCTGGTTCTGAGCAAAAAAATGCTGCACCTCTTCACTGGATTCCTTACAGGGCATAACCTCATGAGAAAGAGTCTGGCAGAGGACGACGATAGCAGATAAATTGGGGAGAAGGAAGAAACTCCAGATCACCTGGGTGGTCTGGCCATCGCTAGCCAACGCAAAAAAATGCTTTGAACAAGAGATTTATAGAGGTGAGAAAGTAACCCCCTTGGGGCCATCCCAGATACTGGAGTTCATGAAAACTCTGGAACTTGAGGGCGAGCTGTAGACAGATGGCGAGAACAGCTCTAATGAGGCACAACATATCATAAGGTTGTGGTGCAATGAAACCTCCCTCAAATCTAAATCTAATCTACAGTGCACAAGTTCTTGTTTCATTAGGTCAGCCTATACTTGATTATTGATGTGGTATTTTCACCTACCTGTGCTTGATAGAATTGACCCATCTCAAGAAGAATGGTTTTAGCCTGCCTGTGCATCTCCGCATCAGTATGGTTAGCTAAGTACATAGCTAAAGCTACAGGCAAATGGAACGTGAGATAAGCATTCCTGTACTTGACGATAGCATCGTATTTCTTCATCGTGAAGCTTTCCAAGCCTTGGCTGCTACACAACTTGTCCAAAGCGTGACCCATTGAGCTCTTCAAGGTGACGTCATGCAACAGTTCTGTGATGGGAACGTAACAGCTGTGTTGTGAGAAATACTTTCGCAGTAAAGCGTACATGCCACCTTGTAACATGACGCTGTCGTTCACAGCCATCAGTCCAACGTCTTCCTTCGTGTACCAGCAGGGTGCATCTCGTCTTATTTCTGCTTGGTTGATCAGGTCGGTGTTGACAACAAACATGCCAGCTAGCTGCAAGTAGAAAAAATTATTGATACTTGAAACGTGAGATGTTTTTTAGTTACTGATAGATGCAAAATATACTGGTTTAGCAAATAACTATTCAAATCTTCATTGGAGTTGTGTTTTAATCATTTTCATCGATGTTTTTAGGTTGAGGTATAAGCTTTAACTCAGTTATACTACTTTAATTGCTATGATTACTGTATTTATGAAGTTCTCGCGGACAAAAGAGTTCACAACAGTCACAGATTGAATATAGTACATGTTGTGCCTTGGGTAGTTCCCAATTTCATAGAACAAAAACAGTGTTATAAAAAGAACAGATAAATTTCCAGGGAAGTTTCATTGAATTGAAAGGTTTGAGGATTCGCACTCCTTTTTCTAGAGTAGTGTGGATTTTTTGGGCGATTTCTGCCTATGTTGCAAACTTCAGATCCACCAAGATACTTGGTCGATATGTGAACACCGCAGGAGGTTGAATCTGGAGAGCGCGAAGGCCTGAGAAGATACTAGCGTTAAGAGATCAGCTAGAGAATAACGCATGGAGGATAAGTTCTGTGTGCTTCAGCACCAATTTGAAGAAAAAAGATGATCTCAAACAAATTCCTCGACATGACGTGAGAATCGCAAAAAAAATCAACTTAGTGAAGATTTCGAAATATACGAATTTCATTTTCTGAATTCTTTATATTGATGTTAAATAATGAATCTTTTTGACCAATTCACAAAGCATCAATACGTAATTTATATTGCGATCTCCTTTTTTATGAACTCCCAATCTTGGGCGAACTGCAAACCTATTTAGTATTCGATTCCACAAACCGGTTACAACTACCGGTTGAATGGCACGCCTCAATATTCACAACAAGTGTCTGTCTATATTTAAAACATTGGGTTACACCGTATATATCCAACAAGAGATTCAGAATTTATTCCGAGTATACGTTTCGTGTTTCATGAGACCAGAATTGATTTATTCTTATATATTATTATTATATAGAAGTAGAATAAATTCGTTTTTCGATTCTAAGAGAACGATATAACCAAAACTGTCGTTTCAACTTTATGTTTCAATTATATTTATAACTTCATTATTGTTTTAGGTACAAAAGAGCTCTTTTCTAACGAGTTATGACGCTTAAACTAATTAAGAAGTTTTTTTATTTCATGTATAATAATATTTTTTTATTGTTCAATGTAAATGCTCAGTTTTTCAATGTACGTTTGTATTTGAGAACTCTTCAAATTAACTTAATGGAAGTAAGCTTTACAATTTGCTGTAGCGGTAAGTGGTAGTCGAAATAAATAGATCGTAAATGTATCCAAATATCAGTCGATTTATGTCTGCACCATGAAGTTATTCTCAATTAAGCATGTTGCTTACCAGCCAAATTCTCGTCATTCGCGCGAGGTTTTGATTTTTGGCTTTAATATGAAGCAATCTGCAGATAAGGCTCTTCGAATAGTCTCAAATACCTATGGTGGGGCCGCTATTGGTGAAAGAACGTGCCAAGAGGAGTTTCAACGCTTCAAGAACGGTGATTTTGACTTCGAAGACATCATTTCGGTGGAAGAGAGAAGGTTTTCGAAGATGCAGAATTGGAGGCATTACTTGTTGAAGACTCGTATCAAATGCAACCAGAATCAGTAGGAAAATTGTGAAGAAAAGTGACGCAACAAGCCATTTCAAAACGGCTGAAAGTCATGGAAATGATTAAAAAACAAGGAAATTGGGTGCAGTACGAGTTGAAGCCGAGAGATGTTGAACGGCGTTTGTTTGCTTGTGAACAGCTGCTTGCAAGGCAAAGACGAAAGGGATTTCTGCATCGCATTGTGACTGGAGACGAAAAATGGGTTCGATACCATGATACCAAGCGCAGAAAATCATGAGGATATCCCGGTCATGCTTCCACATCGACGTCTAAACCGAATATTCACGGTTCCAAGATCATGCTCAGTATTTAGTGGGACCATCTCGGCCTAGTGTGTAATGAGTTGTTAAAACCGACTGAAAGAATCACAGGCGATCGTTATCGAACGCAATTAATGAGTTGGAGCAGAGCATTGAAAGAGAAACGGCCGGAATACAACGAGAGACTTAATAAAGTAATTTTACTGCATGACAATGGCGGAAGTAAAGTTGTACTTCTGAGTATTTATAACAAACCTTTCCACAAATCATTTCGTGAAAAATGTCGAAAAAGGAAATGTTGGTTTCGTGGGATAACATTTCCCTATGTTATCAAAATATTTCAAAGATATGCCTTCAATTTTTCCATCTCTCTTTGGAAGGTCCCAATTACCCAATATTAATTGTTTGCATTTTGCAGAGTCGACTTTCATTAAGGCGGCAAGTTGGTTCTCTTCCTAGGGTGACAATTTGGCTAGCGACAGCTCTGCATATCGATAGCAATCACGCGTACGAAATGGGAGTAGGTATTATCGCATTATTACCATCAAACTGAACCGATAATCGAAATGTTATTGTCGGCGAAGTGTCGATTGATTGGATTGTGTCATTCATTCATTGAATGGTGTGATTGAAACGATGGAAATTTACAATTTGATAAGTGTTATTTCACGATTGAATTCACGAGCAAGAAACGTGATGGTGTTAATGTGACCTGATGATACAGATAAAAATTTCGAAAATGTCATTGTTTCATTTTCGGAACGCATATCAGCATAAAATATTTACTTTCTTGATAAATGGAATAATATGAGGATTTTATTGGTTTTTATTCTCTCATAAAGTACCGAGAATATTCAGTTTAAATAACTAGGAATTGTAGATATTTTTTCATTGATGAGTTGGCACCACTTCCTCATATACTCAGGCGGAGTTTGAATCTCATCTATCAATTAGGTGCAGCATTTTAAGAATACATCAATTTTGTTTTATTACTTCCATTAATGAAATTTTGGGGCATTGTTCACGGTGAAAAAATAAACCATAGAGCAAAACTTGTAGTGCTTTTTCCTTCAAAATCACATTACAGCTTCGGTTCGCCCGTTTCAAGTCCAAATGAGACATAAAATAGAATACGCATAAAGTACTGAAGTCGATATGCGTTGGAAAAATATTTTGATGACTATATCATTCAAATTAGGAAGAATAATACATAATCAGTGTTCCCCTGAACTGAATAATTTCCGGAACTTCATTATCATCTTGTATTTTAATTTCGATTTCCTAAGCATTGAACTACTTTGCGTCTATAAAAAAGTATTAGTTAACATTCAAATGTTTTAATTTAAGTTCAACAGAAGATCTCCCATTAAAATAATTTTATTTTTATATCTAGCGAACGACCTTGAAGATCACTTCAATGTCAATGGGATATTCTTTATCAACTCTTTGCTTCCTACTGATAAAATATATCCACTCTTCATAGTTCTTTTATGTTATTTTTGCTGATATCAAAAATACTTATTGATGGAAAACAAAATATATTCAAGAAATTGAAATTCACCATCACCAATAAAAAGGTTCCTCCATATGAAAAAATTGAACAAAAACCTTCATAGGATGTATCATTTCCGCAATAGATATCTACACAAGGATAACTGGTGTAAACACTAAAACCACTCAATCACTAGAAGGACTAGATGGAGTGTTTTCAGAAACATTCTGACATTATCTTGACAGGTGCCTTATCAAGATACAATAAGTCTCTTCACAAACCCAAGTAAAAAACCTGTATTTATAGGACGTTTTTCATGTTTCCCTGTCGTCCCATACGTGGAACCTTCGGTTTACTAGATTTAACTGACAGCGTGAAGATAGCTGAGAGTGATATGACGACGAGATAACTAAGTGCTGGTAGTTGTGCCAAAATATTGGGTAAAAAATATTTAACATAATGAAAAATATGATTCAAAAAGTACTACCAGTTATCAAACTCAAAGCTTCATCATTGAAACTTACCATTTCAACGCACCAACCAAGGATGTTCGCCAGTCTTATGTTCTCAGGAGTGAGTCTGTCAGGGTGTTCGAACATCTTGTATGCTCCAACAACCGCCAGTCCTCTGTTCTTCTTGCCACTTGGTACATTGTACTGTAACAGTTTAGCGTATCTTTTGTTTATTTCTGTGATGTCTGTATGACGACCAGCGTCAGTCAGATCTCTCACGAGATCTGGAAAGATGGCCATGAATTCTCTGCTTTCTTCTTTGGAAACGATGGACCATGATGAGGGGTTTAGTTTTGCCTTTGACTGGATGGTGGATAATGCTCTGGAATAAATAATTGATGAATTTAGTAAATATTTCACTGCAATTTGAAATGATAAGAAATGGTTAAGTGTGCTAGTAGGAGAATTCAATTATGAAATCAAAAAGCTATAAATACACAGGATAGATATGGATAGAAGATTGCAACATACATATATTTTTGATTGAGTGGAAAATTATGGAAATATTTCGAATTATTCTTCTGCTACCAAATAAATATTCTCTTGTTGCGTACATTTATTTGTCGTTATTGTACTCTTGTATCGTGTAAAGATAATTCAATTCAAAATTCGGTATTCACAAATGAGCAGTGATTTTGATAGAACTATTCAAAATGTATAGTTGTATCTTTTCATAATTGAATGGCATAACCTACTGAACAAAAATAACATAAGAAATGAAAAAATAATACACAGTATTGCCATTATAACCATGTCAAGGTCTCTTATTTTTATTGAAAAACACAGATCGACATAAAATTTCAGCAAAAGTTTGGCTGAATAAAAATGATCTCACCAATTAATATGTTATTAGATCTCGTTTTATACATTCTTGATTAACGTCTTCTATTTTCTAGTAGTTACCAACAATAAGTCCAGTAGTAAATGATGATGAAAGATGATTTCAATTGATTATCATTTCCCGAGTACTATATTTCCTGTTACTAGAAAAAACCTGTGGATTTCCATGTAACATTTTATGATACATCAAAGGTTATATGTATTTATTTTATAATATACATACGTATAAAGATATCACGATTTAATCAATTGGAATCAATATATAATTATGTATCTTGAGTGATATTTGTATCAAAATATGCCGATTATTTGAACATGATAATGTTATGTTATATTAATTATCTCACACTGCTTCAATCAGTGTTGGGCGAATCAATCATAATAATAATTGCTTTAAATGGAAACTATTGTTGATTTCTCTATCTATGACACAAATTCGATATTATTCAAAAATAATTGTTTCGATAACACACCGTGTTTGTTTTTGTTCATAGAGCGCGATTGTACTAGATATAATTCCAGTCAAAGATACACTCATTTCAATTTACCAAGGCAATTTGACTCGAATTGAGTTCACTTCCTACACTTTATGTAACGCTGTTTAGACTTCAAACGAATGATAATTTTCATAGATGTATTTTTCATGTACCAACGTGAAATGGTCATCTCTAATTGCATTTTCATGATTTCCATAACGGTGCTTATTAATATAACAAACAAATAAATACCAGCAACAGTTATCTAGGTTGGACCTAATAGATACATATATGAAAGTGAATTATGCCATTATATCTCTTCTATTGTTAGATTGATACGGTTCAATGAACTTATCCCAAATTTTTTAATGGACATGACAATAATGGTTGCAATTATCCATACTCTTAATGAGACCAGGGAAAATTACATATTTTGGGGATTCCTCCTGTTTTTGAGTCCTTTCGATAAGCTCCTCCTCGACAATTGTTCGTTATTTAATAATTATTTCAAATTTTCCATATCAAAGAAGAAAAAGAGGTTGATAAACTATTTATTTTCATCGAAAAAAAAATTTTATTAATTTTTCAGACTCGATGAATCTATAAATGAATATTTAACATTATATTATGATTTGAGTTATTTGAGATAGGTGAAACATAATAATGTGAATTTTTTTGTGAATTTGCATATGAATGTTAGTGAGAATTTGTTTCTTCTTGAAATTCAAATTCATCATTCGAAATGATCAAACAACATCCTGAAATATGATTCAACAATACTCAAATTCGTATCAGACATGTTAATTTATTTTCCATTTTGGACAAGTTGGACAAGACTACAATTGTTAGAGGATTAGATTTCAAGGTTGTCATTATATAGCTGTGAATTGCAGACAAACAATACTTGAAAAACAATTTAACTGATTTAAATTCATATTGAATATCAGAATATTACGTGTTATAGGTTCTTTGGATTTAACATCTAATATGTATGCAGTTGTGATTCTACTGTTATTTTGAATCATAACTTGTTTTCCAATGGAAACATGTAATTTATAATGGCAATGATGTGTATTATTTTTTTTTTTAATTTCTTATGTGATTTGTGTTTATTAAGTTGTCATTGGATCATGAAGAGATACACCCTTCAACAATGTTAGTTGTTTTTCCATCTGAATCAGTGCTCATTTGTTTATACTGAAAGAAATTTAAGAAGAATATGGACGAAATTATTCTGTTGATAGACTAACCTCTTCGTTGTATTGGAGACAAATTTGAAAGTGAATTTTCTTTACACGTTACAAGAGTACCAGTATGACCTATATTGATTTGGTAGCAGAAAGTGTGAAAGAAAATTTAAAATTTTCGGTTCGACGTCGTTTTCAATAACTTTCCCAAACAACTTGAAAGCGATAAATACATAATAGCATATTGTAACGTTTCAAAGAAAAAAAATGTTTCACTGAATGATTTATATTGTTTTTATTTTCACTTTTTTTAAATCGTATTATCGCCTTTGGAAAACCAATTACAACACGTACTGATTAATATTTTCAGAATCGGTATGAAATTAAATCAATGGTTATCATCAAAAACCATGTCGTGTTTTATTACACAACTTGAGCTAAATATCTGCAAAAAACATCATAGGGAGAGTACTCAAGCATGAATATTTCTCTTAAACATTCTCATCATTGTGATTTTTTCTTTGGAAAATTGAAATCAATTTCTCATTAAATTTTTTTTTGAATTCAACGTTTCAACGTTACATGGAAATGTACAGGTTTTTTGTAATAACAGGAAATATCATACTGGGAAAATAATTAAGAAGCACATAATAATGAATTTAAATCATCTCCCATTATTTTCTACTCGACTGATTATTCATACTAAAAAATGGAGAAGAGTAGGTCATCAAGAACGCACAGAAAATATATATTGGCGAGATCAAATTATACATATTATAAAATGATTTCATGTAGGTTATTTCTTTTGACGAACGGAAAAATTCGAACGTTATGAAAAACCTACAAATAGTGAAGGCTTCGGAAGATAATCAACTAAAGAAATTGACTCGATAATGTCACATGTATCGAGACAATGATACGTCAATTTTTTCATCGTGAAAGTTACTGGACAGCTTTCCAATACATCAACATCTCACAAGTAGAGAAAGCTCGAATGGGTGTCAAATGAAAAAGTTTGCGAAATTAAAGATGTTGTTTTTTTCAAGGCTATATTAATATAATTCAATTCTTTCTTAAAAAAAAATCATAGGTTTTATACGAAATTCGGTAGAAAAGCATAAAATTATATCAATAATACTTATTGAAACTCGAAATTTCTTAGTAGATTAGGACCTGGAATGCTTGGATCAAGTTCTTAATGGTCGAAATTCAACTAGGGGTTTCGTTGTCGAAACGATCATTAGACGCCTATAAAAATTCTGTGGATTAAATCGAGGTGTGCAATGTGAGCTCAAAAATCATTATATAAACCAAATTAGTGTGAAAAATAAGAAGAGAGAAATGAAACACAAAAAAAAAGATTTTTTTCTTTAAGCCTTGAGGGGGAGAGGGGTTTATAACGAAAAAACATCTAGAGAATGTATAATAGAAAATTTCACGTCATCCACCTCGACAGAATGTACTAAACCTACAGACCTATCTTTCTGAGTGAAAATATAAACGTGGTGACTAATGGAATCCAGAATGTCGATAAAGAGATTCTTTGAGACAAAGGGATAATTAGATATAATATAGACTTATTTAAATACTTAAGGGTCCTAAAAAATAAGAGAAATTGCCGCCGATTCAATTTGAGTAGTTTGGAGCTTTTACTTCATTGATTTTTATCATCAATTTGACATTTATGCCCCGTATGTTAAGAATGAATGTATCGATGATAGATCAAGCTCTGATATAACTGCTGGTTGATGAATACGTTGATTCAATTTTTGCACGATTAAATTATTAAGCGTTGTGACTTAAGACGGATATTCCTCCTTGGGGGATATATTTCCCTTATCCACCCTCTTAGGTAAGCCACTGCGAATCTCCATGTAGGCTGAAGGCAAAAATGTTATCTTCAATAAAGATACAAATGAAGAAGACATCTTTCAAGAAGAAGATACATGCACGCACACCAAAGAAGTTATACTTCTGTTCGGATATTGTACTTAAACTATATAATGCGAATCATTCAAAAGATTGTCGACAAACCTTTCATTATTATATGAAAATTCTCCAAAAGTGAAACAAACGAATCTCTTGAAATAAATAGTGTATAATTCTCAAAATATTCTTTTGAACGAACAAACAGATGTAAAATCATCCCTATTAGTCCATTATTAAATATATTCAGATAGTTTGGAAATCCAGGAGCCAAATGTCTAATATACTTATAAAGTTTATTATATCCACATTTGTTTTCATGTTTTTTCGGTCAACGTTTTCGATACCTTTAATTTACATGTAAGTTGGCCTGCAAGCTTTGTTTTGTAGAAGTCGAAATGGCACCTGAAGTGTTGAGAAACGATTGTTGTAAACATTAAAGAATTTGTGGACATTACTTCGTTTTAATGTGATTATAGAAAATACATCATAAATAAAGAACTTGGGCATTTTATACATTATAGAACGTTCTCAAAACTCCATCTACATCATTTTTACCAAAAAATCCGTTGTAACACAAACAGGCCGGTGTATGTTTTGAAACCGGCCAAACCCAAACACCAGATCCTTTGTTCAGACAAGAAGAAGGTGAAAGACAGAGACAGAGAAACAACATACGCTGACGAAGTCACGTAGGCCATCCCCGTGAATTGCATAAGTAACCCAAATACAAAGTGCGTTGACCCCAGGGGCGTCTCACGCGCGCAACAATCTCCCTAACCCGGCCCTGATACAAATAAACAAACAATTTACCTGTTGTTGCTTTCTCTGTGCAACCGCATATATCTATTGGGCGTCAAGGCGAGTCTTTCCGTCTCTTGACGCGTCAGAGCGTCGCTGTTTGCTGCTGCAGACGTCTTGGTGATGCTCCTGGTTACACCCTTCACTAACTCTCGGAAAGAACGGTTGGCACCGATTTTAATTGAAGAGGCCATCTTCAGGAACTGTCTAAGGGATTGTCTTGTCTTCTCTGGTCGCGAATTTCAACTAGTCTGGTTGCCGTCGTCCCAGAGGTTTGTATACATTCGGATGTAGAGAAGGATGGGATGAAAACAAGTTGTGGCTGTCTCTGTCCCTACTATTGGTTCTTATCAGCCGGTTCTGGGTGCACGTGGTGCCGGAATGGTCGCGTATCACGCTGGAGGGCGGCGTTGCCAGATTTATCGGGTGAGAAGTCAGAGCGTTTCGTGGGAGAGAACCTTTAGGCCTTGATTAATATTTTAAAGATTTCTTCCTAATATCTCACTTTTTATGGAACTTTCAAAAGTTGTTAATACCTCATTCATTCTGAAGAGTCATATGAATCATTTTTGAGGATTATCTCCAGGTGAATTTGCAAGATCTATGATATACCAAGAGAAGCTGGAGTAATTAATTCAAATCAAATTTCAAAGAACCTTAGATTTTCGTCTTTTTGTGGACTCAAAATATTCACAATGAATTCTGGCCACATATCTAGGGTGTTATTGAATAAGTGCGACTAAATTCAAGAAGCTTGCTTCTGCAGGAAAAAAACTATGGCAATTCACTACCTTTATCACTTTGTCAACAAATGCTTCTTATTTAAGTGTTAAGTTTTATTTTAAAACTGACTATTCATCTACAACTCTCAATTTTTTGTAAGAAAAAGTGGTACGGCAATGATATATCTCAAACTAAAAACTTTTTCGAGTTCCTCTTTAATTTTGAGATATAAGTCTATCATGCCTTTTTTCCCTTGAGGCGCCGTTAATATCGAAAAAAAATCAACATCTTAACATACATTATTAAGAACTTCTTACATGATAAATAATTTATTCAAGAAAAAAAGCTGCCTTTACCAACGATATAGCGCATGAGAGATTTTTTTTATCACAAATTGAACAAGGAATTCGAAAATGATTTTCAGCTCAGTGGCCTACCATTTTTTCATAAATAAAAGAGATCATTACATGTATTAGCGCCAATGACGTGCATACAAGCCTTAATTGCTTGTCAATAAATGCGCAATGACCTCTTGAAACCCACCAAATTATATTAGAATATTTCGGTCGGATTTGGAGCAATCAATTAATTCTGGAATTATAGAAATAATAAACAAAAACATGATGTGGCTGAATTAATTTTGGGATTTCGACATTCAAAAGTCACGTAATTTTCAAATTTCATTGTAACTGATAAAACCTGACTCATCAGAATTATTGCTAGACGTGACAACACCGCATTTGAACAAATCGTTAAACACCGCATCGAACTGTTACTACGTGAGCATCGTCAGCTGGTCTTTGTTTACCTTTGAGAATGACCTAATATTATAATCCATATCTTCAGATCAAGAGAAAAGTCCTTCCTAATATTTAATATTTAATTAATAAAAATAACAATTTTTCTGGTGATGGGCTTTGTATTGTATTGTTAGCTTGATTGATAATGAACAAGAAGAGATAATGACGTAAATATTATCATATTGTGTGTACATCCAATGTTAAGAACTTTCCAGTTGACCTATCCTTGTTTCAAGTTCATTCGATAAAATTTCGTCAATCTGCAAATTTTAGAATTTGGTTTTTTTCAGGTCCATTCCCTATAACGAACTCAAAATTATATAATACATACCTATCAGATTAAGTTACATCTCAATAACATTGTCTTAAAGCTGAAAATCGCGTAGATAGAAAATATTTATTTTGATGGTAAAAATTTTCGGAAATTTACAACTCAATAGTGGTAAAACTTACATGATTTCTAGACGTTTTGGTTCTTTATTATATTTTTTAAAGCTTTCAAAACCTCCTGATTTCATGTCAATGTTTCTTTAAGTTTATTTCGATATTCTGCAGAGCTTGAAATTACTATTTTACATCGAAATTCAAATTTTCATCTGGATCAAATTAGTACTTTTGAAATTAATAGGACAACTTTATTTCGAAAATCCATTAATATTTTTGATTATGCATGCCCACTACCGAACTCAGCCGCAGCATTCGCAGAGTTATCGTGTCTACGGCCGGCGGAACATACTAGAGTTTGACCACTGACCTGTAAAACATTGAAATGATCCGCTGAAATTAATAAAATATCAGGAAAGCGATTGAATAGAAATTCATCAGGATCTAGTGTTGAATAGATATATTATTACTATCTGAAATCACACTTCATTGAGCACTTTTTTAATTCACTCTAAAGCACAATGTTCAAGATAAATAACTGTCAACAAAAGATGACGGCAATTTAAAAGCATAATTAAATTGGCTTTACGTCGTACTGAATCGTTTACTAGAATCATTTCGAGTCAAATATCAATAACATAACCACAATAAGTTATGCCATTCAATCTGTAAACAAATGTCAGCTATAAATAATTCATATCATCCAGTCCTATTGAAAATAGAAGTGAAATTATTTCCATAAGATTGTTTACCTTTATTCCGCATTTATATCGAGAAATGTAGTTTGTTTTTAGATTTTACGATCAGTCAAGCTTTTTTTCACAATGAAACGTATGAAGGTTATCTTATCGCTCTTGATAAACAAACATATAAGAGTTTGTGCGAAGTGTTTTCGAAATATACAACAAGAAAGTTATTTCCTCGGTTTTGCAAATATGTCATTCAAGGTTTTGAATACACTTCGTTTTTGAAGAATGGTATATGTGTTTGAGAGAATGGACAACTTCAATTGGGCTATTTTGGAACAATTTTGGTTAAATCAACAGTGGTGGAAAGGTTATAAAACATAATAGAGAAATAAAACATTATAGAGATATCCTATTCGGATGAACATTTTCCATTTAATTATGTTTGAATTTATTGATGGGCCAAATGGGTCGAATGGTTTCGCAGTTAAAGTAATTTGAAATATCGAATTTACTATCCTTATTACTTAAATAAGGAAATGTTAGACAGAGAGCACCGTTTACTAGATAACCTTCAAAATATAGAGAAAATCTGGAACTGGGTAACATACACTGCGCAAAAAAATGAACGCACATTCTGAAAATCTCAATTTTAATTAAATTAACTCTACATTGACATTATAACTCATTTTTTATGTTCTCTCGGGAAGGTTTCAAACGAAACAAGACACATTAAATGGGAGAAAAATTCAGGATTTCACCGAATCTTATGTGAAAGAAGAGAAATAAACAATTTTCAAAATACTGGAATGCTGATAAGTGATTTAGTACTTGCTATTTCCACCCCTTGCGTTAATTACAGCTCGGCAACGACGGTTCATACTCAAAATGAGTGATCTTGAAATGTTCTGATCTAATCCTTCCCAAATTTCTCTGAGTTGGATTCCTAAGTCATTAAGAGTAGCTGGATGATTTTCTGAACTTCTCAGCCTTCTATTGAGGTTGTCCCAAACCTGCTCAATCGGATTGAGATCTGGACTTTTTGCTGGCCATTCCATTCGAGAGACTTCAACCTCTTCAAGGTACTCCTGAACGATGCGCGCACGATGTTTTCTGGCATTATCGTCCATAAAAAAGAAATTTTCACCAATGTATGGGGCAAATGGCACTACATGCTCTTCAAGAATGTTCCTTATATATCTATTAGCATTCATAGCTCCATTATCAACGACCACTAGGTCTGTGCGAGCAGTCAAAGATATTCCACCCCATACCATAATCGATCCTCCCCCGAAACCAGTAGTATTCAGGAAATTGCACTGAGCATATCTTTCATGTGGACGTCTGTATATAAGGGAACGTCGATCACAATGGTAGAGGCAGAATCTAGACTCATCTGTGAAAAGAACTCTTTCCCAATCAACCTCTTCCCAATGGATATGCTCTCTCGCAAAATCCAAACGCGCCCTTCGATGGGCTGGGGTAACGGTCCATGTTGTCTATGGTTATATGAATATTCCATTGTCAAATTTTGTTTTCATTCTTTATTATAATAAAATCTATAATTCAAAGCTCTCAATATATTTACTCTTCAAGAAAGAAGTGCTATTGTGGACATAGTTCTTCAAGAATAAACATATTGAGAGCTTCGAATGAAAATTAATGCATTATATTTTAGCTTTTATTATAATCGAGAATCAAAACTTCAAAACTTGACAATCAAATATTTATTGAACCACAGAAAACATGTATATATTTTCCGAATATTAAATCAGAAATTTCTTAGGTTGATTTTGAATGGAATTGCTTGAAATAAATATAAAACTACCACTATATTTAGTATATTTACATATTCGGATTCAGAATCGATTGAGCATTCGGAAATTAAGGGACAATGTTATTAAGTATATTTTGCTAGGAAAAACTTTCTGTTTTCTAGGAAACCGGAAGTTCAAATGAAAAACAATTGGTGAGAAATTGTCTCTAAACCTTCTTATTCCGAAAACCAGACAAATTTACGGAAAAAAATTATTTGGAAAATGATTTTTCCTCAATAACTTTCCTATTTTTGGATATCCCGTGAAAAATACTATTTTTATATGGGTCACATTTTAATATCGCTCAAAGGATAAGCTACAAATTCCAGTGATCTGCTTACGTGAAACACCCTGTACAAATTCAATTGGTAAATTTCCATAACCTGACCCTGAAAACGCAAAAATTATAAAAATGCTGTATGAGGGGACAATCCACCATTTCATAATTCATTCTTTTAGAAAATCCTCATAGCGAAAAAAAGAGATGATATTCATTATTTAATTAAAAAACGTATAATAGGGTAAGGAAAAATCTTTCTGGCAGTTTTCCTCCTAATTTCGTCTTGATGAGCATTCAAGCATAATATCTGAAAAAAAATTAATAAGTCACTGACGTCAAATCGATACCTGTTGAGTGATCAGTTTTTCAGGCCTCATTGCTTCCTTGGATAATCGATGAAATACAGTTCTCGATTGACGCATTTATGACGCCAGTCTACAAATCAGTGCTTTTGTCATATTTTCAATAGTTTCAATAGTGTTTTTTTACTTTTTTAGCTGCTCTTCAGTTTATTCCTCGCAAAATCCAAGGAAAGGTTCCACGAACTGGCGGCAATTTGAACGGTCTGGCAATTTTCAAAAACCTTTCGCGGAACCATTTGGGGTTGAGGTCAAAAATTGACCTCCCTGTCGCTAATATGAATCTGAATTAATGTCACTGTACTTGCAGCATTGGGATTCAAATTTTATCAGGATGACAATCATCTAGTTTATTGCCATCGCAAGGACAACTTTTCAGAGCGTTAAATTTATTCGAAAAGCTCCATTGTGAATGTTTGCTACAGATTTTGTAGTAAGCACAAAATTCAGAAGAGATTCACGTAGGTTTTCATCTATTCGTTGGACTAGGAATCGAAGAATCTCACCAGACAACAAAGAGAAAGTTGGTGGATTATTTATACCTGTTGACGGAGATAAAGGCATCTTTGTTATCAACTCAACGTATTAGGGTAGATTTGGACCCTTGGTATTAAAGAACCTGAATTCCACTAGATAAGCTACTTGATGCTTTGTATTGAACAGGTATATGGCGTGCAAGGCATAATGCTTCAGAAATGTCGTCAAGAACTAGAAAGAATAAAGGAAATACTCGTTGAAATCGAGTATTTTGTTTCCAGTGATATTTCTCTCATATCTCCACTTTTTTAGAGATAGTATTCAAGACTTATCGAATTAGCGCAGTATTAGTTCTTTATCTTGAACTGAGATTAAATATACATGAAATGAATTATTATGCTCTATTATTGATTTCGAATTTCACAAATTTTTGCTTCTTTTTATCCGTGCGAATTGATGTACCTGCATCTATAAAGTGTTCCTAAATTGTATGTACAAACGAAAGTGATTTTTGATAAAAAAACACAAGCATGGGACCGCAATAGCTTCATTTTCGAAATGTGTAGTGTATTAATGTTCGATTTTTTCTCAATGATAATTTTCACAGGATATTAAATTTCATCAATCTATAGCGAAGTTTGATAAATATTCGATAAACTGGTATAATCACAAAAAAGACTTGATTTCAAGTCAAGCTCAAGTCAAGTAGTAGTTTTTCAATCTCAAGTCAAGTCGAGTGTTTATTAAGTACTTGAATCATATCAAGCTACTTGATTTTTAGCAGTTTTATATTGTCTAGAGTTACATCAATAAAAAAATGATGAAATGAGAAAGAACCTTGCAAAAAGCACTTTTATTTATTAAACTTATTGTATGAAAGAACCAAAATATCAACTTTTTCGAAATAGAAACATAAAAAAAATCACCATAAATTATAACAAAATAAAAATAATAAAAAAACGATGTTGCTAAATATTGAGAAAGCTCCAGTTTTGTTTGATTTCATAATTTTCCATCCAGGATCCAAGACACATGAGGCATCTTATAGATTTGTCGCCTAACAAATTGCGGGTTTTTGCTTCTGTAAGAACAGCTCTGGAAAATTGGCTTTCAACAGGAGCTGAAGTTGCTGGCGTTGATGAAAAATTTTTGGCTATTTTGGCCAACTTTGGAAAGATATTTCTATTGGTTAAAATATCAAGCTACTTGGCTGTTTGGGTCGCATATGGACCAAACTTTCTCGAAATGTTCTAAAATACTTTTTGCCAGTATATAAATTCTGAAATTGCAGATGTTTGGCCTATCTCTCTTATTCTGATTACCACAGAGTTTCAAATTTTAAGAACCACCTGGCAAGCTAAGTAATCAGTTTTCAAGTGGAAGGCTGCGATAATTCAAAATGCCTTTTTTTGAGTTATCTCGTCTATAACATTCGTTTGTCATACATGAGTACGTATTGAAGCTGCGTAACCCAAAACCATTGTACTTTTACTAGTGTTGTAAATGACTTTCGAAGAATTACCTTCAGTGTCTTATTTTTACTGTTATTTCCGGTTTGGAGAGTACAAAAAAGACGCTGAAAGTAGGACAAATAAAAAATTATGAACTGCTGTTAATGATAAAGTGGATAATAATAGGTATAGAACAACTCCTCCCTTAAATATGTGAACTGTTCTTCAGTTTCAGTAAATCTCTTCAGTAGTTCAAGAAATTCTTAAGGTTTTACAAAATTTCTTCTAATATAAATGGTTTTTTTTTCGAGGTATATAACTTTAAGATGGCATTACTGTTCAAGATGGCAACCGATTTAACAGCTGTCAAGTGATTTATTCTCGGTTTGGTTTGACAATTCATCATAAATAGACTCACGCCTTAACAACGCTTGCAAATAGTGCAATTTTATTTCGAAAATAATGGTTCTGTGCTGAATACGTATCCCGATTTTCATAAGCGAATTTTGTTTAGCGATGAAGCGCACTTCTGGTTGAATGGCTACGTCAACAAACAGAACTGCCGCATTTGGAGTGGAGCTAATCCCCAAGTGTATGTCGAAACACCGTTACATCCAGGAAAACTGACTGTTTGGTGCGCTTTATGGGCTGGTGGAATCATTGGTTCATACTTCTTCAAAAACGATGATAACCAGAACGTTACAGTCAATGGTGATCGTTATAGAGCCATGATTACTAACTTCTTCATTCCTGAATTGAACAACCATGATGTCCAGGAGCTGTGGTTCCAACAAGACGGCGCAACATGTCACACAGCTCGTGCCACAATCGATTTATTGAAAGACACGTTTGGTGACCGCCTAATTTCACGTTTTGGACCCGTGAATTGGCATCCAAGATCTTGTGATTTAACACCGCTAGACTACTTTCTGTGGGGCTATATAAAGTCATTGGTCTATGCGGATAAGCCACAAACCCTTGATCATTTGGAAGACAACATTCGCCGTCTTATTGCCGATATACGGACACAAATGTTGGAAAAATTCATCGAAAATTGGACGTCCAGATTGGACTACATCCGAGCCAGCCGTGGCGGTCATATGCCAGAAATCATATTTAAAATATAATGCCACAAGATTATCTTGCGGATAAATAAAATTCATGTCAATCGAATAATCCATCGTTGTTTTATTACAATTTAAAGTTCTATAGCTCGAAAAAAACACCCTTTATATTATCCTAACCCCAACCGGATGATCACCTCAGCTGAAGGTATCAAAATATCAAACCAGCCAAGCTTCCTTAACCCCAAATCCAAGCACCAAAAGACCAACCTCCATCTCCCCTAAACCCAAGCGATCAGCCACCATGACAGGGGTGTCCATAAGAGGCGTAACCTCATCGCCATCACCGACACCTAAAGCAGCGTCGGTCACCGTGTTCACGGACCCGTGAACTGTACAAAATCGGAATTAAAAAATTGCACAAGTGACACTGTGTATGTCCCCAGGCTGAGCATTGACCATCCAATGACCCGATCATTGGGTGCTTTCCCGGAAGCTGGAACAAAAGAGCATCCGGATGGCTGACCAAGGACCCTACGCGTGTCGCCGGCAAGAGTTGCCCATCGCGGATTTATGTTTTTAGTTAGTTTGTGTTGGTGGACGTGATAATATACCAGATTGCTCGGATGTACTGGTGAGTGCAGGTTTTTTGGTGTTTGCGAAGCTGGTGTTGATGCTGTGGTGTTTGGTCTAGGTGTTAGCTAGCGCTTAAGCAGATCTTGTTTGTAGGTTTGTGTTTTTTGCCTTCGAGAGTTCCAGATATTCAAGTTCCGATAGTTCTGAACACTTGCTATCTAATATTTTTAAAGTCAGGAATAAAGAAAATGGAAACTCAATTTTGTGGATTCCTTCTGGAAGTCTTCCATCATTTTGTTTGTTTTATGTTCTGATTGTTTTAAACATCTGCTTGCCACGTCTCCTAAAAATGCAGACAAGTCGGGAATGTTGAGAATTTCTTTTGAAAGTCATCTATAATTTTTTATCTTACACCTCAAATTTTTAGCTCTTGAACTAGGGCTGTCGCTAGCCAAACTGCCGCCCTAGGCAGAGACCTAATTTGCTATCTTAGGCAGAGACCAAACTTGCTGCCCTTAAAATTTTCCGATAAAAAAAACATCTGTGAAATTCGTTGAAATGAAAAAAATTCAATTAATTCTTCCAGGAACCCAAATTTCTCCGAAAAAGTAGATAATGCCGCCTCTCTAAAGCGGATCCTGCAGTTCCAGGTTCTTCTGCTCAGTTTTGACTTAATAAAAAGCTTGAACATTAAATTCGATTGCGCCCACGCCCAACACTAGTTGATTCGATATAAAAAATGAAAAATATTTTAATATAATGGAATGTGGTATGAAATAATAAAACTTCTTATATTTCTTAAGAAGGATGAGTTGGAAATAGTGAAATGGAATCGTTTCTCGTATATTTTTCATTCCATTCTGAGGAATCAATATTCTGATCGGAGAATTGAAAAGAAGAATAATCCAAAAGCGGCTTCAAGTGGCAATAAAACTCGGCAACGTTTAGCAAACCGTCAATAACTTGTAAACAGCACTATGAGAGGATTGCGGGATATTTGGATATTTATTGGTATAATGCGCCACATTTGATGGTTTTTAATGTTGATAAAATTTGTCGGTATTCCTTCCTTATGTTGCTGACCATATTGAATCTCATTCAGTACTTTGAATTCCTGCACATGTGATTTTTGTTGATCAAGCTTGAAATGCCGCCCTTGAATTTTGTCGCCTACCCTGATGCCTCCCCCCTAGCGACGGCCCTGTCTTCAACGTTTCCCGTCTTCTCGAAAAAAAAGTTGATGTACCAATTTGGTACAAGAATCAGTTGTTATGCATCATTAAGTCTTCTAGTTGGTTGGCCCATTCTATGAACTCTGAAGTCAAATTTGAATATAATAATCAATCGCAAAAATTGGCTACATGCAATCACAAATTGGGTGTATTGCTGATTTATGATGACAATATGATTTTACCCAAAATTCATTGTTGATTTGTAGCAAATGAAAATGCCCAAATATCTGTGATTTTTTGCTGAGAGTTGTTTTGGAAGATTTTGATGAAAAATTCGTGGTCAAAACTAATTATGTCCTTCCGACCAACTGGTGTACACGATACCTTTTGAAAAAATATGAAGGATTGAAAGTTTCAGTGTACGGTTCAGATTCCAAATACATATCTCGGTTAGGTTCGTTAAAAGACAATACCTGCAGGATGGTTCTTGAAATTTAGTGTCGCAATAATTGAACAAAAAAATGAGGAATGTACTGACGTAATGTCAGGAGCTTTTGAGCTCTCGTCATTCATGAGCATCCTTGGAGACCACATGAGCACATAGGTTCATATGTGGTCTCCGTTGGTAAAATTGACAAATGATTGACGATCGATCAAAAGCTCCTGACTTCACACCAGACTTCACAACATTATGGTTCTGACTATATTCGAGGAAAATTTCAACTCGCAATCTATTCTTCAGATTTGACAAATTTTGTGTGTACCTAAGTAACGTACATTAACAACATATTAAGGATGTCAGCAATGTAGTTTTATACGAACAATATAAACGAGTTGTTCTGATTTGTTTCGAATTTATCGGATATTTCTAGGATAGATACTTCATTGGTGAGATAAAATACAATCGTTTTCATAGGTCATGAAATGAATACACATTTCATTTGAAAAAAAATCACAAATCCTACCTGTAGAGTGCTGCAACAGGTTACAACAAAAAACAGACAATAGACAGGCAGGTCGAAGAAATGGGGAGATGCTTAAAGGTTGAAATTTTCATAGGGTATCGAGTTCATAAACGTTAACGTTAAATTTCAATTTATAGATCGATTTTAATCAATTATTAGACATTTTTGATGCGGAATGTTTGTTTCTCTTCCATGGTTCGGTGAGGATATAAAATACCATATACAAAACCTTTTAAACATATACTTATTATGTTAATGATTTTTTTATTCCTGTTCTAGAAAAAACTTTCAACGAAAGGTTTTGAAATTGAAAGTATGGTAATCTTTGATTTTATGGCACGTCAGCCTGTTCGTTAATTGCTCAATTGTATTACCAAATCTTCAGTTAAGATTTTGGTTCAGAAGACATAAGTTAGTATATAAAAAAAATACATGAGGAAAAACTTGAATCGTGCAGTCTCCTGACTGAGTTTATTTTTGGTTTACGCGAATTTAATGAAAATAGTGAATTTTTGTATTCCTAAGTTAAAAAAAAAATAAATGAATAACAGCCTCATAACTATCTGCGCATTCTGTCATTTAATATAGGACTGAAATATCCTAATCTAAAATTCAGTGTCCACAAATTCTTCATCAAGGAGATTCGGTGATTAGTATCTGAATACACAAATCAACGTGAGTCATTCGACCCTGACGCCATTATTAAATTGATAGTTCTAAGGGCCTTGTATGTTCACATACCATACACTTATGTGTACATTCAGATAAAGGTGCATCTGACAATTACGAGAGATTTGACCTTTTTCGGTTTTGGATTGATTATAGATAGGATTGTCATCGTATCATTTTTCAATTGGCTACTGGTAGATTATTGGTATTGTCTTGTATTCTTTTATTGATGATTTGACAGATTTGGTCAGTGTCGTACATTGACGTATTGAAACAGAAATAATTCTAAAACACGTCGATTTTTTATTTTAATTTAACGTATTTTAAAATAATAATCTAATATACAGGAAGAATTACTTTCGAGTAATGACGTCACCGTCATTTTTTTTTCAAATAGAACAACACCATTTTGTCTCAATATTTCGATTACTCTAGCTGAGCCGATTTCAAAAATGTATCACATGTTGATTCCAATTGGTACATTGGTATTTTTGATAATATTGTTAATTTAACTAATAAAGAATGTTACGCGTTACTTTATGAGCACACACAAAACTATTGTATTTTTGTCCACCCTGTACCAATTGGAATCAACATTTGATACATTTTTGAAATCGGCTCAGCTAGAGTAATCGAAAAATTGAGACAAAATGGGGGTGTTCCATTTGAAAAAAAAATGACGGTGACGTCATTACTCGAAAGTAATTCACCCTGTATATTAGATTATTATTTTAAAATACGGGAAATTGAAATAAAAAATCGACGTGTTTCAAGATTATTTCTTAAAATGGTGTGTTTAGCTAAAAATGAATTTTTTCCATACTTTACGGACACAGTGTAGATTTCACTATATTTTGACTGATTTCTGAATTTTAGTTCAAATTTTATTTGAGTATAAATCTGAATTGATTTTACCTATTAAATAAGTTATTAGAGAGTTCATTCATATTTGACGAATCAGCGCAAGTCAGTGAAAGGGAATAAATGCAGATCGGATTCTATCCAAATAAAGTGTAGTGTCCCCCAATGACCAATTCTGAGCCCAGTTTTTTTTCTGATTATTCATAAATGATATTTTTTTTTAATTCACATCTAACAGATGCTGAAGTTATGTTGATGATGTAGTGATTCTAAATAGATCAGAAAGTAGAAGTGGTCTCAATCAAAAACCAATATAGTGAAACGGACGCATAGAGATTCTTTTCAACGAATGGATTATTGATGCTCAGAAGTTTATATTCATGAAAAAAGGTTCTACTGTTTCATCATTATTATACTTGGGATTCATTAAACTGGAGCAAGCAAATAGACAATCTATGCAAAAAAAAAAAACTTCCATCTTTCTAATCAGAAGAATGAGTCAAATGACCAAAACAAACATTACATAAAGATGACATATTCAAGTTTCCATACTGAAGCCTTATATGACATATTTTCGTTAGATTCGTTGTTTTCACGTCCTTGGGTAAGCAAATGGAATACATATCTGAATTTGAGGCTTATTTATCTTCGAATCACCTAAACATTGAATTTCAAGAATACTGTCTAGGTGTCGAAGTAAATTATACAGGGTGTTTTATTGGGAAACGGAAATACTTCACAGGTGAATAGGTGGCACCAAGGCGGTTCTGGAGATACCCCATTTATTGGGTCTTACTGTCTTCGTAGCCGAGATACAAGGTGTTTTATGAATTTTGCCCGTTTCTTTCTGACGCCATATCGAACAAACCACCCGGTATATTTTCTTCATATTTGGCAAATATGTTCCTAATTGAGAGCCCAAACGTATCATGCAATAACCGCCTTGAAAATCCAGGTCCGGGTTAACAAAAAATTATGAATCGTTTGAATCCTCGAAACAATACACTGTACAGTGCATCCCATTTTGGGTGAGACTGCCAGGTTTCTCGCTTGTTATTTAAGTTAGAGCCTTGCGGTTTTCACGTTCCTGTCCTACTTTTTCTTGAAACTCAAGTTGGTCTAATCAGATTTTGCATAACTGTTTCCGTTCAAGAGATACAGGGTGATTTTGGAAATTGATACTTTTCGGACCCCTCCTTTATCTCCGAAGTTATTAGAAATAAGGCTGAGGTGAAAACTACGTCTGAATCAGAATTTTGCGTAGAATCCAGTGGCGTACTCAATTTTTTTTTCCGGGGTATGGTTTTGAAGATTCACAAACCTATATTTTTTTAATGGAACACCCTGTATATCATTACTTCGTTCAATTCGTCATTTTTTCCCTTCAAAATGATGTATGATACTATGTAGGTAGGATGTTCAGAAATGTTAAAAAACACTAAAACATCAAATAATGATGATTTTTTTGTAAATGGGCCATGAATTTCCTATGTTTCAATAAGAGGATTATTACTTTTGATTTTTAAAAGCAGTAGGTCATTGATGATACAAACATCCTTGTTGTTATTATGGCTACTATGCATTTGGGAGCATTGTTTTATCAAGTAGGCATTGGAGAGAAAAAAACCAGTTTGATCTAGCTGTCATCGCTATGAATTATTGTTATTATTATTGATTCTTCTTTTATATGGCAAATCCATTGCTCATTAACAAAAAATCATCATTATTTGGTGTTTTAGTGCTTTTTTTAACATTTCTGAACATCCTACCTACATAGTATCATACATCATTCAGAAGGGAAAAAATAACGAATTCAACGAAGTAACGATATACATGGTGTTCCATTAAAAAAAATATAAGTTTGTGTTGAATCTTCAAAACCATAACCCGAAAAAAAATATCGAGTACGCCACTGGATTCTACGCAGAATTCTGATTCAGACGTAGTTTTTACCTCAGCATTATTTCTAATAACTTCGGAGATAAAGGAGGGGTTCGAAAAGTATCAATTTCCAAAATCGCCCTGTATCTCTTGAACGGAAACAGTTGAACAAAATCTGATTAGACCAACTTGAGTTTCACGAAAAAGTAGGACAGGAACGTGAAAACCGCAAGGCTCTATCTTAAATAACAAGCGAGAAACCTGGCTGTCTTGCCCAAAATGGGATGCACTGTAGGTACATAGGAATTTTGAAAATCTGTTTTGATATTCGTAAATACCACAAAAAACTAAACTGAGACGTGTACTTCAAATTTTCGCGCAGACAGTTTTACTGCACAAATTTTCAACGTAAAAGTGAAGTTTTTAAGAACTTGGATACCTGAAAGTGGTTTGAAGTGACTTTTAACAATGAATGATCAAAAAAAAATTATCAAAAATATTGAATCCATGATTATATATTTCCTAATATATATTCTCTGAATATCAATATCAGCACATTCATTTCATTAAATCAGTCATAACGAGTTACAATCGCTAAAAGATATACCTCCATGGATTTCTCGTTAAGTATCTGATGATATGAAGTGATATAATTCTGATAAATCAACTGAATATACTACTTTACTTAATATCCATTAACGATAAGCTAATCAATTGAAATTCAACCTGTAACAATCTTTCATTATCAACTATAAGATTTTACTGCTTCTTCAAACGACTCGTTAAGTTCTCAAGGTTAAAAAGAATATCTAAAAATACTCTTTTGATTTCCAAACATATTTCGTAGTATCTCAACTATGAAACACAATAAGCGTTATCAGCACCTGCGTGAGTGCAAGTTGAGTTATTATCCATTATTTGCCATTATCAACAGAATTTGGCTCGTTTGAGGCAAATCGAACCAGATGGAATACGGTACATTTCCCAAATAATGAAAATTCACGATATAATGAAAATTTTAAAAAATGAGAAAAGCTGAAAAGTACCCATCTTCTTATCAGTGTTTATTTCATTCCTCATTTTTTGAACTCCTCTTGAATTTTTTGTCGCGATCATATCCGATTGAAAGAAAGGTACAAACTCCCC
Source organism: Harmonia axyridis (assembly GCF_914767665.1). NCBI lineage: Eukaryota > Metazoa > Arthropoda > Insecta > Coleoptera > Coccinellidae > Harmonia > Harmonia axyridis. The sequence continues at coordinate 82,967,516 of NC_059501.1, forward strand.
ATGAAAGAATTCATTCCGCAACAAATATGATCACTTATCGAAAAAAAAACATCTCTTTCCATAGACTTATTAGTTATTATCTACCTTCCTGAGGTTCGTTTCCGTTTAGCAATAAATATTTGGGAAATATTTAGCTTCGCTTCAACCGGAAATGAATAATGAAACAACGAGTACGAGTTTTCGGTACATTCTACGATAACTATTAGTCATGATTGCTAGAGCGCATCGCATGTTGAGGGTAAAATATTAATCAGAAATCATTAAAATAATACGTCCGTTTCTAACGAGAAATGTACCCACCATATTGGAAAACATTGGAAATTTTAGATTATTGAATAATTATTTTTTGATATTTAACAGAATATAACAAAAATACTGAATCTAAAGGAACACTGTGTACGTAAAGTATGGAACAAATTCATTTTCAGCTAAACAGACCATTTTAAGAAATAATCTGAAACACTTCGATCTTTTATTTTAATTTACCGTATTTTAAAATAATAATCTAATATACAGGGTGAATTATTTTCGAGTAATGACGTCAACGTCATTTTTTTTTAATGGAATACCCCCATTTTGTCTCAATTTTCCGATTACTCTAGCTGAGCTGATTTCAAAAATGTATCACATGTTGATTCAATTGGTACAGGGTGGACAAAAATAATGAATCAAATCTAAGCAATAATTAAAACATTCACAAATACCAAAAATATGATAGTTCTAAACTGTCATTGAACACCAATAAATTACTAAACAAATAATGACATTTCACAAAAAACTAGACGACTATGTTTTTTTTTAAATTGATTAGAAATAATTTCTTTCATATTCTGTCTGCTAGACCACAAGTACAAAACATGTTTGGAAACAGCTCATTTTTATTAATTTAAAAATGTACAAACTATATTCAAACCAATGGCCGCTAGACAATAAGTATTTTTAATAATATTCTTAATTTAACTAATAAAGAATATTACGCGTTACTTTAGGAGCACACACAAAACTATTGTATTTTTGTCCTCCCTGTACCAATTGGAATCAACATGTGATTTTAGGAATCAGCTCAGCTTGAGTAATCGGAAAATTGACACAAAATGGGGGCATTAAAAAAAATGACGGTGACGTCATTACTCGAAAGTAATTCACCCTGTTTAGCTAAAAATGAATTTGTTCCATACTTTACACAGTGTATACATAATAAAGTATTAGAAACTGATGCTTTCGTAAATTTCATACGTGCGAAAAGGAAGTTATGTGGTCTCTAAGGGCCAACTTATGGCATGAATGAAAGAGCACTCTACAGCTGCTGACTTCACTGCAGTGCCTCATTTTTTATTGATTTTTTCCATATCCTCATATTTTCGGTATGCTTGAATTTTTTATATCTCTGACGCCGCCAATACAACGAAATTTTACTCAAAGCGTGGAATTATTATTCTACAGGGTGTTCCAATGAGAGGGTTCATTTTGAATAGACCATTATCTGGGCAGCTCACTGAAGCTGTCATCTTTCCCATTTGACCAGTAAAAACCTGTGTCCTTATACTTTTTCTTTGTTTCGCAATCCCCCTAATTATTTCTTCTATAAGTAAAAACTACGATATACGCTTCAACAAATTGTCAAAATTCACTTAATAGTGAATTAACCAAAGCATTGTTGGGTTGTCGTGAAGCACCTTCTCGTCCGGCAATACTGAAAATGGTGGAAAAATTTGAGAACAAGAACGAGATAGTGATGTGAAGCATCGAAACCGTGTGCGTCGTTCAAGAACAGCTGAAAATATATCTGCTATAGTCTATTGTGTTGACGAAAACTCAAGTTTGTCGATTCCTCATCGATCTTGGCAATCAGACATTTTACAATCGTTCTTGAGAAATTATTTTTCTTCAACTTGATGCTTTTCATATTTTAAAATCAAGAATTCGAATGTAATTTGATTATAGAACATATTCCTTCACTCAGCATAATTCTTTCGATAATGCAATCCGAAAATCTCCATAACAAAAGTCTCAAAGCAAATCAACCGGAACTCATCTATTCAATTTAGAAATTAGGTACAATTTAACCAACTCAATTTTGTAACAATAAGAAGCATAACAGGAATTCCTATACCATAGTCCATCTCTATATTATATGCACTTGAAAACACATCATCAACTGTGATGAGAACAAATTAGACACCTGAAGGACATACATCATGCAGAATAATAACTATTGATCGAGATATGCTATTGAAGTTCTTTATAACAATAATTATTACACAATATTTCTGTTTTGGTGCTTGTTTGTTTCATCTGAATAATCCAGAAATATTGTGATGCTTTCGGTGAGAAAATATTTGAATGATTTGTAGTTGTAGCAAAATTATGTTTTTACGTCAAGTCATAAAATAAAAGTATATGAGTTTTGCCTGTTCATCTTTTGTTCGTTTTCATATACAGGTTGACATGCCGAGATAGATAAATTTTCAATAGGAGGGGACAACTTATGATCGCAAATTCGTGGGTGTAAAATCATCCTCTTCGACGGGATGGAAACTCACTTCAAGAATTTTTAATGGAATAGAAGTCAGTTAACACATAACTTTGAACGTTTTAAAATTTCATTTATGAATATGTTAAAATTGATGTATAGCGTCCATTTCAGTGTAAAAAAACTCGTAATAATTGACGAGTGACGAACATTGAGCGCTCAATTTAATAAATTATCATATTCACTACTCATGAAGTTATCCCCTAGAATAAAAAATAGACTTATGTCTCTAGTCTTACATAGGTCCTTATGGAAAAACGCGACTGGACTGTTTCAAGAGGGTCACCCTGTATATTTAAATTCTTGTACTGTAGTTGGGGTAAGCACACTTTAATCCATAGAAACTTTACAAACGTTCAACATTTCTACAAAGATATTATCATCTTCAGAAACTTTAAGGGATGTTTGTTGAACATCCTGTGTATGAAAGTGTGGTTACACTTTTTCACAATGTGGACGAATAAGGCCTTCAAATCATCATGATTTAATTATGAAAAAAATTATTTTTCATCACTCCGATTGTCTCCAATCATCTAAATACAAACCACAACCCACAAATATACGAAAGCTCATACAGACAAAAAAAAAATCAACGGTACTTAAACCTTTTCATTACCTCACATTGTTCAGGTGCTGACCCAATTCCTTACCATGAGAATCCGGAAGAATGCTTTGTATTTCCCAAATATCCGATTCGGTTGAATGGTTTTTCACGACCACCTTTTTCGATTGTCCATTTTTTTCATTCATGTGTGGTCCACTGATGTTTAAACATTTCACTTTCAGACCTCAAAGTATGTCCAGGTAGTGTAGGTGAATCTAGTCCAAAACCAAAATGAGAAATTATCCATACGTTCCCAGTATGGTACAAGCAATCACTGTCCTCACTGTTCTGAAGATGATGACCAAAGGTAAGAATTTTTTAACTTTTTTTTCACATCATATTCGTTTTTGCATCATTTCATTAAACAATTCCACTATGTATAATTCCGAACCAATTTTAACTTGTTATAAAATATCAAGGAGGTTAACATTTTCATCATCCAACTTATTGATAAAGTAAAACTGAAAATAAACAACGTGTTTTGGAAAATAAGAAAAAACAAGAAACTGGAAAAAAAAGCAGTTTCAATTATCGGACACAAATTTCGACATGTACATGCTTTGACAATATACTCCATGGAAAGTATCAGTTAAAAATATGAAAGAAAACGCTAAAAACTATTGAAAACCATAAAAAACATAAGGCCTAGCTCTCAATAAAAGTGATTGAAGATAATGTGCCGTCGTTGAAGGATATCAATAAAGAAGATTGATATGTTATTGATTATTATGACATGTTCGAATATTGTATAATAATTATTCATCAATATCCACTTGAATAATTTATAGTTTGACGAATCTATTGTCGTAAAACAGAAAAATAGCGAAAATGGAATATTTCATACTTTCAAGATAAATTTCCGTCAAGAAAAAACTAAACCAACAAATATTTCAATGTTGCATTCTCTTCCAATATAATTGCAACGGAATAAAAAAACCTCTTCTAGGAAAGTACTAAAGTTCAGTTAGTTCACTTAGACAAATTACTGAGAAAAGTTCAATAATTTTTCTATTTTCATCAGCCCAAACATCATGTGGTTCTGGATCAATAAATGGAAAAATAATGTATGAAAGACTGCCCAACATTCAGCTCCAAGGCTTCGATGAAGACATAGTTAGAGATACAATGCCACCATTCATGGTACTAGAGAAATGCCAGGATCTCTGTTTGAAGGATAGAAATTCGCAAAACATCGTTAGAGCCTGTGCTTCCTTTGATTTTCAGCCAGGCAGTCGCATAGCCACCTATAATGGCGGACCTGAATACGAGGAATCAACGTGCTACCTATCGCCAAACCAGGCTAGACCTGAAGGTATGGGAAGTCTCATGATCGTCCCCAACAGTGTCCACTTCAACGAGGTTTGTCTGACATGTAAGATCTCTTAAATTTGGATTTATATTATTTTATTCACCTCTTCAATTTTTGTAGCTAACAAACCAGATCGAGAATGTCCTAACAGAAGATATGTTTTTGAACGTCATCCTCGGAAACGTCTAAAGTTACCAATGCCTGACGTGAAAGAAGTAACAGCGTCTAACAGAACTGAATGTGAAGATAAATGTCTGGATGAATTCAGTTTCGTCTGCAGATCAGCAACGTTTGACTCTAACCAAGGAATGTGCTTTTTGAGCAGGTTTACCAGAAGGACACATCCTGAAATGTTGCAGGACGATCCAGATGCTGAGTATCTTGAAAACACTTGTTTGAGTGGTATGTTTTTCACGTATTAATCTACTTAGAAAAAGAAAACAATAAAAGTTGACTCTTCCTAACCTAATATAACCTAACAACTACTAAAGTAACCAAATCAATTCTTAAGCTGAAAGGAGATGCGACGGTCTCGCTGTCTTCATCAAGGAAGAAAACAGACGCCTTGGAGGTCCATTCGAGGTAGATTCATACACCAACATCACCCTGGAGGAATGTCAAGGCATGTGTGTTAGAGCAGAGAAGTACTTCTGCAGATCCATAGAATACGACGAGATGACTAAACAGTGCACCATCTCCGAAGAGGACTCTGTGTCACAGAAAGACGATATATCTCTGGCGAGCAGCCCCACTCATCATTTCTATGACTTCGCATGCTTGGACAGTCGTAAGTGTTAATTTTTTTTATGTTCACGATATGGGTATGACATCCCTGATACATATACGTCTTCCCTGACTTCCAGCAACCTATCTGCAGAACCGACATCAGCGAAATTTAGAACGTGAGTAGAATTCTGAGGTTCGGTTTTCTTCTTCCTCTTTTCAGTCTTGTCAATCCAATAATTGCTAAGTAAACTACGCTTTGGACACATCTATTGATTTCTCTGTTTTCAAATTTGCTACGAAGTCGACAGGGAAGACTAGCATGTCTGTTTATTCAGTTCCTTAACTTTAAACACTTCAAGAAACACTACTACAGCACTGGACAAAAAGTAATTAAAATTTTATGTTTAGAGATATATTAATTCGTTAAACTGTTGTGAACAGTTCTTCAATAAGAGTCCTCAATTCGAATTTGGACTGTTGGCTATGGAGTTACTGAATGTCACTCTTTTATATAGGGTGCAATATGACTAGATTCCTCATTTTAAAAAATCAAAATAATCCTTTGTCATAGGAAATAAAGTTGAAACTTCTGAATGTTGCACTCCTGTTGAAACAATTTTTGAGAAGCCTGGTTTTCATGTACACGAATTTAGATCTTTCGAAACAGGCTGCTGAATAATGATAATGGGATATCGTATCATAATATTAGAATAATAAATTATTCCTACTTTTTGTCCAAAACAACTCTGCTTAGCGCACTCCTGCATCAAATCCAAGATTACGAATTCATTGTTGTTCTTCTTCAGCTCGAGGCTCTGAATACCCAGACAATTCTGTCACTTCCCATCTTTTCACCGGCAAGAAACCCGATACAGCATTCCAGAGGTACAGGAACAGCAGACTTGGTGGTGAACACCACTCAGAGATATCTGGAAGATCTCTAAGCGAGTGTTTGGACGAATGTTTACGACAACCTAGTTTTCAGTGCCGTTCAGCTGAGTACAGCGAACGCTACAGGACTTGCAGATTAACTAGATACAACCAGAAGGATGGCATGAGGATAATATATGACGCCGATTATGATTACTATGAGAATTTGATGCGTAAGTAGAAACTTTGATGAAAAAATTTTTCGGTATAACAATCGACAGTAGGCATCATCAAGAAACACTCAATTCACGATGATAATGATGTACTATTAAACAATTTCCTTCTCAGTTGGAGGTGACAGTGAAGGAAGACCAGGTGGAGAAGGTGGAGGTGGAACTTACAGACCTGGGGAATATCCCCATAGACCTGGAGGCGGCGACTATCGACCCGGTTATCCACGTCCTGGGGATGATTACCCAGGTAGACCTGGTGATTACCCCATACGACCTGGTGGCGACTATCCTCCAAGACCTGGCGGTGATTATCCTATAAGGCCTGGTGGCGACTATCCCATCCGACCAGGTGGAGGAGATTATCCAATTAGACCTGGTGGTGATTACCCTATCAGACCTGGTGGAGGTGATCCAATAAGACCTGGTGGTGATTATCCGATTAGACCAGGTGGTGATTATCCAATAAGACCTGGTGGTGACTATCCTGTAAGACCAGGAGGGGGTTATCCTCCTCGACCTATCTATCCTCCAGATGATTACTCGCCAAGACCTAGACCACCGTCTTATAGACCAAGCAGCAGCGGGGGTGATTACGAAGATAGAGATAGGTACTATCCAAAACCGCCTTATTCAAGAGTACCACCAGATGATTACCCTATAAGACCTCTGGGACCTCCGAGAGAGGGTTATCCAGATAGATATCCAGATAGGTACCCTTCTAAGGACAGGTATCCCTACTATCCTCCTTCATCCAGTGGTGGCAAATATCCTTCGAAATATCCTAGACCAACAGAGGGTGACAGGTTAGATATCTACTTTTGAAACTATAGAAACCATATATATTCTTCTTCTTTATTGTTAGGTATGGCGACAGGGATAAATATGGAGGTGACAGAGACAAATATGGTGGTTATGGAAGCAGATACGGCGAAAGATATCCAGATTACGAATACCCTGTTGGAGGCAACTACAGGCCAAGTAGCTCAGGTGCAGATAAATACGGAGGTGGTGGGGGAAGTTCATACGACCACAGATATGGCGGCGGTCGATACCCCGACAGATATGGTGATAGATACGGTGATAGATATGGTGACAGGTATTGTAAATACCGCTATCATTATTAGATGAATAAATATGTACACAATTCTTCACGTTTAATTATTTATCTGCGAAGTAGGTGCTTTTTTTGCGTGAATAGTCCATTCGGAAAAGTGTTTATAAGTAATACCAGTAATGTCTATTGCGCCCTTGGCACATTAGGCTATGCTTCACCCATAATACTACAATGTGATTACGTTACCAAATGAATGCTTCACCTACTACAATGCGATTGCGTTACTAAAGGGTGTTTTTTTAGAGCTATAGAACTTTAAATTGCAATAAAACAATGATGAATTATTCGATTGACATGAGTTTTATTTATCCGCAAGATAATCTTGTGGCATTACATCTTAAATATGATTTCTGGCATATGACCGCCACGGCTAGCTCGGATGTAGTCCAATCTGGACGTCCAATTTTCGATGACTTTTTCCAACATTTGTGGCCGTATATCGGCAATAACACGGCGAATGTTGTCTTCCAAATGGTCAAGGGTTTGTGGCTTATCCGCATAGACCAAAGACTTTACATAGCCCCACAGAAAGAAGTCTAGCGGTGTTAAATCACAAGATCTTGGAGGCCAATTCATAGGTCCAAAACGTGAAATTAGGCGGTAACCAAATGTGTCTTTCAATAAATCGATTGTGGCACGAGCTGTGTGACATGTTGCGCCGTATTGTTGGAACCACAGCTCCTGAACATCATGGTTATTCAATTCAGGAATGAAAAAGTTAGTAATCATGGCTCTATACCGATCACCATTGACTGTAACGTTCTGGCCATCATCATTTTTGAAGAAGTACGGACCAATGATTCCACCAGCCCATAAAGCGCACCAAACAGTCAGTTTTTCTGGATGTAACGGTGTTTCGACATACACTTGAGGTTTAGCTTCACTCCAAATGCGGCAGTTCTGTTTGTTGACGTAGCCATTCAACCAGAAGTGCGCTTCATCGCTAAACAAAATTCGCTTAGGAAAATCGGGAACAACGGCAATCTCATTTTGGGCCCATTCGACGAATCTACGCCTTACTTGATGATCGTTTGGCTTCAATTCTTGCACGAGTTGGATTTTGTAAGCACGCAAACCAAGATCCTTCCGCAAAATCTTCCATAAAGTGGATGGACACAGATCCAATTCCTGTGCTCGATGGCGGATAGACTCATTCGGGTCTTCCTCAATGCTACGCTCTACAGCAGCAATAGCTTCTTCTGTACGCACCGTTCGGCGTCTCTGGGGATGCGAGTTATCAATAAGAGTAAACGTGGTGCGAAAACGTTCCATAGTTAATCGAATTAACTGCTCTGATGGACGATTTTGTCGACGATAAAATGGACGTAGTGCGCGATACGTATTCCGCACAGATCCTTTATTTTCGAAATGAAATTGCACTATCCGCAAGCGTTGTTCAGGCGTGAGTCTATTCATGATGAATTGCCAAACCAAACTGAGAATAAATCACTTAACAGCTGTTAAATCGGTCGCCTTCTTGAACAGTAATGCCAACTTAAAGTTATATGCCTCGAAAAAAACACCCCTTAGATGAAATACCGAAGTAAAATATCGGTTTTATTATGTTTCGTTGTGAAATTGGTTGCCCTCGATGAAAGCTAGAATAGTTGATGATTTTGTTTATTAATTAGTGATCACAGCTATGTTGTGTTGATCTTTATTCTCCCAGATATAATTTTGGCTCTGCTACGATGTGTTTTTAATCACTTATAAAGCATCTAACAGCTGTGTACTTCGACAAAAATCTCTTATATCATAATATTTCACAAGATAACAAAGCTTATAAATACAACGCGTATGCTCCTCTAACCAACTAATATCAAAAGCAGTGATGTTTGTTTTTACCTAAAACATACTTTTGTTACCTTTCAATGAAGTAAAAATAAAAACTACTGGGTGGGTCACAACTAGCTTCCTCATTTCCAGGAATCATGGTAGATTCTGGGGACGGTCCCCAGAGATGTGCGGGGTTACTATTTTAAAGAGGGGGGGTACTGTGATATGCTGGATGCGTCGCCTAAGCTCTATTGTCCAAGAGATGCTCCCGGTAAAGTAGTGTCCTTCCATAAGGAGCTTTAGTGGTTTCCGTCCCGCGACTTCAGATTTGAGTCTGTATTATTTTTAATATGGTCCCTAAAGCCTTTGGTGTCATCCATAGTCCAAGGACTCACCATGTCCTGAAGATCACAATTAAGGTAGAAATCAGCCAAGTGACTTCCTCTACTCTCAAAAAATTATTGCACAACTCTTGTGAAAAGCTTCAAAAAACATTATATGAATTTTCTGGAAAATAGAATGTAGGAGCTAGTCTGGTTCATCCTGTAGACCCCATATATTCATATATTATTCATTTCAAATTTCAATCTTTCCTCCCTGAAGATAGAATTATTCAGACCAACACGTAGTCAAAATTTTGCCTATATGCTCTTCATTAAGTTTTCATTACTCCTAAAGACTGAATCTTCTTCAATGTCTTCCCATTCTGGAAGAGTACTATCGACTTCGTCATCATCATTTGAAGATCCCCGTCATAATAATTCGGACTTTTTAGCAGTGGTCAGCTTCTACTGCGTTAGGCAACTTCAGAGGATTCTAGAGTGCATTTTTCAATTCGAGTTTAAAATACTCTGAAGTGATTTTAGAGACGAAAAAATTTTGGCACCTTGAAATCTCTAAAGATACCAGCCCATCAAAGGGCGCGTTTAGATTTTGCGAGAGAGCATATCCATTGGGAAGAGGCTGATTGGGAAAGAGTGCACTGAGCATATTTTTCATGTGGATGTTTGTATACAAGGGAACGTCGATCACAATGGTAGAGGCAGAATCTAGACTCATCTGTGAAGAGAACTCTTTCCCAATCAGCATCTTCCCAATGGATATGATCTCTTGCAAAATCCAAACGCACCCTTCGATGGGCTGGGGTAAGAGCTGGGCCTCTTGCCGCGACACGAGGCCTTAAATCATATTCTCTGAGGCGATTTCTTATTGTCTAATAATCTTGCAACCTAATTTGCACCCCATGAGTTGGCTCAAGCTGATTTTGAAGGAGGCAAGCGGTTGCAAACAGTTGTCTCAACGAAGAAACTCTCAAGTAACGTTCTTGAATGGCAGTTGTTACCCGTGGTCTACCCTGTCCTGGTCTTCGGACATTCATACCTGTCTCCCTGAATCGCTGCAACATTCTGGACACACTTGTATGGGAAACTCCAAACCTTTCTGCAATTCTTGTGTATGTCCACCCTTCTTCTCGCAAAACTACCGCTTGGGCACATTCCTCTTGGGTCAAATTGCGTGTTTCGCGTTGCATAGCGATCAAGTGTAGAAAATCAAACGAAAGAAAAACTATTGATCACTAGAATTGATCGAGAACAACTGATTTCAGAATGGAGCCAATACATTCAAAATCTGATAATATTTTTTTTTATTCCTGCTGGAAAAAACATCTGTATTGAAGAAAAACGTTGAAAGTGGATAACATATGCATGCATAATTCTGATAAAAATAATTATCATTGAGAACACCTTCAGTTGTAGAATAAATTTTAGATTTCCATAATGTGCGTTAATTCTTTTGCGCAGTGTATATTGCATTGCTCCATAATAAGATCTCAAACCATTAACACCTTCTAAGACAACACTTCTTCCAGGGACCATGGCGGCGACCGCTACGGTGACCGCTTTGGAGGGGGCAACCGCTACGACTACTACGGAGATGAAAAGAATGGTGGTAGCAGATGGTTCTTCCGACCAGACAGACCAGATAGACCAGATAGAAGACCAATTGGTAGACCTGTAGATCCCATACCTCTTCCCTACGATCCCATAAGGCCAAGTGGTGGTGGAGGTGTTGGAGGAGGTGGAAGACCTCCATACGACCCATTAAGACCAGTAGGAGGTGGCAGACCACCATACGGTGGAAGACCGATATCACCAGGGCCAGACGGGCCAATTTACGACACTTTTGGGGGTATTGGACCTAACAGGCCGTATAGTTCGAGATGTGATGAAGGAGGCAGTTTTAAACAGATTGGAACAAGGCAAAGAGCGAGGAAGGAGTTTATCAGGAAGTTCATCAACGCGCCATCTCTTGTCGGTTGCGAGAGGGAATGTAATGATATGAGAGATTTCATCTGTAGATCCTTCAATTACAGGTAGGTATCGTGAATTTGTGTTGTTCAGGCGCGGATCCAGGCCCCAATTTTGAGGGGGAACTTTTAGATTAGCAAAATACTGAAAATGTGGAACCCAGGCACTTCCTCCATTTTGGGAGGAATTCGAGGATTCAAACGAGTCATAATTTTGTGTTAACCCTGGACCTGGATTTTCAAAGCGGTTATTGCATGATACGTTTGGGCTCTCAATTAGGAACATATTTGCCAAATATGAATAAAATAAACCGGGTGGTTCATTTGATATGGCCTCTGAAAGAAACGGACAAAATTCATAAAACACCCTGTATCTCGGCTACGAAGACGGTAAGACCCAATAAATGGCGTATCTCCAGAACCGCCTTGGTGCCACCTATGCACCTGTGAAGTATTTCCGTTTACCAATGAAACACCCTGTATAAAAGGGAAAAAGGCATATTGTTTTTTAAGAGGGTTTTATACCACTTGACTTTCTCGTGATCTGCCAAAGTTCAACTACTCCTGTCTCCTCAGCCTTTTTGGGATCTCACCACTTTTCAGGTTGAGAAATTCAATCTCAAACGTTCCTCTGATTTACCGTATTTTCTACCACATGCAAATATGTTTTTACGTCTTTATTTTCATCTTTTGGAAAAAACGCATTTTCGGCCTTCGTCAGGACTTTTTGTGTAATATTGTTATGTGATAATTCATAAAAAAAAAATATGTGTTGGGAAAGTTATGTCATGCATATATTTATTGAAAAAAATCATCTAATTTTTTTTTTCCATTACAACAAAAAAGGACTTTCTGCAATGAGGAGCTTAAAATGAATAATAGTGGAAACCTCATATAAATCCATGGTCTTTCGCGTAAAATAAAGTTTTTAATTTTTGAACTAATCCCTGAAACGCTATAGACACCTCTTGAGTATTGATATAAATTAGCAATCTCAAAAAACTTCTGTATTCACTTCATTAGTTTCTTCCATCGAGTAAGAGTCAAATCGAGAGGATAACTTTACTGACTTTGGAAATTGATTTCAGGGATATACCTTCTGGTGGTTATGAAACTAATCGGGATAACTGTGAACTGAGCGATAGAGATTCTAGGGATATGGAAATCAATAATCCTCAATACTTCGAGACTGGAGGAACTTATGACTACTACGAGAGGTCTTTGAGTAGAAATGGTGTTGATGGAGACTGTTTGGATGGTAAATACACCCTCATACTTATTGAATCTGTTATTATACAAATCTTGAAGAGTGTTAGGTAACAGAATTTGTGTTTGGAAAGTTGATAAAAGAAAAAATGATATTTTGATATATGAATTCTGCTTCCATAGTGAGCCAAGTCTGCAACGAAGATGGAATGGAATTCACCCTGAGAACTCCAGAAGGTTTCTATGGAAGGATCTACACGTATGGCTTCTACGACAGGTGCTTCTTCAGAGGAAATGGTGGAACTATCAATGTTCTTCGCATCAGCGGTGCTCAAGGGTATCCAGAGTGTGGGACCCAAAGATATGGTGACACCATGACCAATATCGTGGTGGTACAATTCAGCGATTACGTCCAAACTGGAAAGGATAAGAGATTCAACCTTACTTGCTTATTTAGAGGACCAGGAGAAGCAGTTGTGTCCTCAGGTTTTATAGGAGCTGGGTGAGTTCTAACAAAGTTCAATAATAGTATATTATTCAACGAGCGGTAATGTAGGTCATAACTCACGCAGATGAAGTTTGCTGTAATTCATCAAGTGAGTTATGACCATTACCGCAAGTTGAATACTATACTTTATCTACGACTATATCAATAAATACTAAGAAAAAAATACAGACTTAGAATATAGACAGAAGGAACGGGAAATAAACATATGTGCTCGATCCCGACTACAAGAGAGATGGAAACTTAGTGTCAGCAATCACAATCGAACTAGCTTCGGCTAGCTCGAATCCAGTACAGAGTACAGACATAGAACTATATTGAAAACCCTTAATAGTTGCCTATAAAAATGCATTAAAATATACCAAAAAACATTCCCTGTAAACGACGACTTAATGACCTTACTGCTACTAACTCCTTTATATTTTTTCCGGGCAAGTAATTCTGTATGGTGACATTAGCTGTTCGTCTTCTGGAAATATATACCTATATAATATTGCATCTTCACTATCTGAATTAATCGTTTTCAGCAAAACATTCACAATAATTAGATATCAACTTAATTTGAAAACGTCAAAATTATTAAAGTGACATTCCCTCGGACATTCCTCCCCTCAATAACAATAATGGAATGTTCCCTTTCGGCCAATCGAATAGAAGCAGTGGAGTATAGAAGCACAGATCCATATTTTCCGATTTATTATAGTGAGTTATAGTAGTGAGTTATTATAACTCACGATGTTTGTAGATCTATATGTAGAATAGATACTATCAATTGCTCAAAAGCAATTGAGTAATGAATATATATTTCAATAGGAGTAGATAAATAATATAAAATTGGCTAACACCTGCACTAGGAATCATAATCGAAAGTAACCCTAGGAGACTGCATGTCATCGAGGGAGAGTAGCGATATACCGGTTTCACCCTTATTAGGGATCATCAGTACCGCATTACTCAACCCAAGATGACGAACAAACGAAATAGCAGGCACCTTATTGAACGCTGGCAGACGCAAAGCAGTATGATTACTGCATTATAAAGTTTAATGTACCAAACGTATTAAACGACTTTTGAGTTGCTTCACCATCCTATAACTTTCAGATTACTGGTATAGGTATAAGAGGTGGAGAAGACTAAGTAGGTACCTCTGATCTGAGTATCATTAGTTCAAGCAAAATTTCAGGGAATCATTCAACTTTTAATCGTTGAAGCTACAGAAGAAGTATCTAATTATTTTTGGGAATGCTTTAGTTCTATTAGAAAGAGTGACACCACATAGTTCTCTAGTAAATATAGTTCGTAAATTATTCCTGATTGTTTCAGATCTGGCAGTCCAGTACCAATTGAATATTTACCGGCCGAAAACACTCTAAGCTCTAAGGTTCGACTGATGATTTTGTATCAGGGCAGGCCTACGACTACCATAGCTGTTGGAGATCCTCTTACTTTCAGGCTTGAAGCACAAGACGGATATAACTATGTTACAGATATTTTCGCCACCAACGTAGTTGCCAGAGATCCATACACAGGAAGATCGGTTCAGCTTATTGACAGATTTGGGTATGATTTTTCATTAATATAATTTCAATTCTTCTAATAAAGGTTGTCATGTTCTTTCAAACGAAATAGTTATTTATAATACAAGTGCAGAAGGCATTGATATTCTTCCACGAGTTCAAAATTCTAAAACGAGCCACGAAGTGGCGAGTTTTGGAATGAACGAGTGGTAGAATGAGCCTTCTGTACGAGTATTATACATTATTTTCTCTAATTCATTGCATTTTCATTGAAATTAATGAAATATTTCCATAAATATAATTTAGTGATTTTTGCATTGAAAAATGTTGGTTGGCAGAACTAATTTCTTTAAGGCAATTTGATGAATTGAAAGATAAAGCCGTAGCGGAAAGTACTATGTATGTTATATGGAAAAAATGGATTCGAAAAATGGCAATTCAATATAATTAACTTTTAATAAACAAAATTTTGCGGTTTGAAAATGACAACTTCTAGTTCTGCAATAAATGAACAAATGTTAAGCTGAGGAACTCGGATTCAAATAGCTGATGCTCTTGGAGTGCCAAAATGTCATACCATATCTGTCTAGAGGCAACAAAGCAATTGTAATGTGAGTACCAGGGCATAGTGGTATTGAAGGCATGGACCAAGCCGGTGAACTTGTCAAAAAGGCATCAAGGGCTGAATCTGAACCCTTATTATATGCCTGGAAATAGTATATTGTGCAACAAGTGGGGAAAGGCGTGTGCCAGAAACACACGAGCGAGAAAAGAACACTTTTCCTACAACTGCTATGAAAGTAGCGTATTCTTCACAGCTTACTCAATTTCAAAACTATGTATTGCTCATACTGTGGGAAAAATTATTTCTCACGGCACTTTGCCCACACCTCGCTTGGTAGACCAATGAAATTGGGCTTTTGAGTCGTTTCTATGGAAACGCAATAAATTAGCACATATACTGTCAATGGAGTTCATTTTGATTTGAATCAAGTCCATTACTTGAATTATTGAAATTTGTGCAGTTGTAGGAAAAGTATAGTGTGACATGTGGAGAAAGTCCTTTTCTCGTGAGTGTGGAAGTTTGTGGCACGAGCCTGAAAGGCGAGTGCCGCTAACACACGAGCGAGAAAAGGACTTTCTCCACATGTCACACTATACTTTTCCTACAACTGCACAAATTTCAATAATTCAAGTAATGGACTTGATTCAAATCAAAATGGCCTTCGTTGACAGTATGTACTAATTTATTGCGTTTCCATAGAAACGACTCAAAAGCCCAATTTCATTGGTCTACCAATCGAGGTGTGGGCAAAGTGCCGTGAGAAATAATATTTCCCACAGTATGAGCAATACATAGTTTTGAAATTGAATAAGCTATGAAGAATACGCTACTTTTCATAGCAGTTGTAGGAAAAAAGTATTACAAGGCAGCAGTTGTAATGTAATGCGAGCATGGAAAGAAGAAATCTTTATTGAAGAATAAAATCAAATTTGTGTTAGCAGAAAGATTCATATAATATATAAGTTATTGAAATCCTATTGTTCAATATCCAGCACTGGTCAACCTAAGAAGTAGACTTCTTGGCCAACTAGTTCTCAATTCTAAAGAAGTGTCAGCTAAGGCTTCCATGAACTTCATCAAGTTTTCCAATATGGTGAACGGTCACCTTGGAGAATGTTAACAGGGTATCCAAGTGAAGATCAAACTAGTAACGGTTGTAACAGGTTGCTTTTTAACCAATCGATAGCTACTTTCAATGTGATCTAATATACTGAAAAAATTCATTCAGTTTACTTAAGCAGTGTACTTTAATCGAATTATTCAGAATACTGAAAATATATATCCTCTTCTTTCAGATGCCCAGTGGACACCTTTGTCTTCCCAGAACTAGACAGAGGACGAAGTGGCGACAGTCTGGAAGCAAGATTCAACGCTTTCAAAATCCCTGAATCAAACTTCCTAGTTTTTGAAGCTACAGTAAAAACATGCAAAGACGGTTGTCAACCAGCCTACTGTCCTTCTGGTTCCGGAAGATCAGAGCCATCTTTCGGTCGTCGCAGAAGATCTATAAACGACACGATGATGATAGATGGTTCCAACAACACGGTAATCGAAGTAACAGGAAGTAACATCGGTAATAAAACAGAAGAAACTAGCGTGGTCAGTTTTCCACAGACTGAGAAGAGTGAGGAGATTGAGAGTGATAAGGGGGCGCCAGAATCGCCGGAATTCGTCAGGGAGATGATCGAGGTAAGAGTAAGTTCCTTGGGATGTTAAACATTTTCTTTTATGTTAACAAAAATGGATTTTGTTTTCAATTTTTCTTCTGAATACAAGTTTTTATCAGAAATGGTGATCGGTTTCTATCGTATTTTCAGGAAGCGCTTCAGTAGGTGCATACTAGTATTTGACGTTGCACAAACTTGACACACGCCGTTTTACTTTTTTCTTATTTCAAAAATAACAAATGATTTCAAAAATCCATTTATTACCTACTTCCTAGCTACATGAAAGTCTGTGAAAGATTATTTAAAAAAAATGGTTTCAATCAAAGCAAAATACGTTTCAAGAGTGCATCAGAAGTTTTACTCATTTATACCACACAACGACAGTGCCGTATCTAGGGCGTGGCAAAGGTGGCACTTGCCACGGGCGCAAGGCCCATAGAAGTGCCCAAAAATATCAAAAGAAAAAAATATTGGAGCTCCAGGCGAAATAAAAATAACTCGGTTTTCATGTATATATACGCCTAGCAACGAGCGATGCCGTGGAATTTGAAAACATTTTATTTATTATAATATTGCTAGTCTTCCATAGAATTTGCCTACTAAGCCTAAAATAATATCAAACGGTACCATCTATTTTTGAATGAAATGCGGCTCCTTTTTCTTTGATACAATTTTATAAGGATCGGTTTTTTAGATCTTCAGAAGTTATCTTTTTATATGTACCTATATGAATTTCAATGGTTTCAATAAAAATAAGTACATATACAGGGTATTCATGATTAGTTGTGAAAAAATAAGGGGAGATTCCTTCCCTAATAAGAGGGTGGGTCTTTCAAATAAATTTTTTTTGAGCTCCCTCCCGCTGAGTTACGGCCCTTAAAGATGTCGCCCGAAAAGTCGTTTTTAATTTGTGGAAAGTTAATAATTATTTGTTTTACTTACATTCATTTTATAGGTATTTGTACCAGTTCTCATTAAAAATATCGTTTTGACATCATTTTTCTCTTGAAAACCAAAAAATTCACAAAAATGAAGTTGAGCTGACATTTCATGCGAGCGAGAAGGCTGTTGGTGGTGTTCCTCTATAATTTATATTGTTAATAAAAGTATGAAAAGTATGATTCCAAGGGGTAGAAAAAGCCTCCCTCCAAACTTGTTTCGCAATAACTTTGTCTTTATTCATATTTTACTATAAGTTAATTAATTTTGGATAGACTTATCCATTCATAACAAATAAGGTCTCTTGATTTTTTTTTTAAATTATTCACAGTTTCTGAGAAAAAAAACATCAACAGATAATACGACTGAGTTGTGGAGGTTGGAATTATTTTCGACCTCAAATTTATGCAATAGGCGGATGTCAAAACGATATTATTATTGAGAAATGATACAAATATAAAATGAATGAAAAAAAAAACAATTACAAACTGTTCATAAATTGAAAACTACTTTTCGGGAGTCATCTTTAGGGGGCTGTTGCTAAGGAGAGGGAGGCAAAAAAAAGTTTATATGAAAGACCAACCCTATTTTTTGACAAGTTATTGCTGCCTGATTTTTTTTGAAACTATTCAACTATTCTGTATAATATTGTTTATTTTAAAATTCCAACGAAATTATATGACTTAAATTATGAATAAAAAAATACTATCAGAAAATATAATGGGCGAAAAAAATTTCGAAAATGGGGGGCGCTGTCTAACATTTTACCACAGGCGCAAAAGTAGGGGAGATGTGTCTGAGACGGCATACTTTTTGAACTGGGTTTATATCTTTCAATATAAATATCTTAAAAAGGTTAGGACCAGACGAAATTATAGTGCAATGTATAATCTATGGAATGGTTCATTCAAAATTGAATATAATAACAATATGAAAGTGTAAAATAAAAATCAAACAAGGTCTTCATATGCCATCTCACCCTCAACACTGTGGATGAGATGGCATAGGTACATGATAAATTATGACCTAGGTACATATTTCGCAAATACATTTTTTTATTTTTTTTGTCAACTCCTGCACATTCTGCATGACACCACTGGTCACATCCATTGCATTTGAGCCATATTTCTTTGGAACGAGATCGAGAAAACATGTCATTGCAGTATATACATGCAATGTCGTCATTTTCATCGCCATTCCCATTGAAAGGATCTTCTGTGTCCATTGTCCATTAATTCATTTTTCATATTTTTCCTTGGGAAAATGATAGCTGGTGGAATGTAAGTCCCAACGGCATTCATACCGCAGACCACAGTGAAATGATGTCCTCTTTCAGCACTAGTCAGGACTCCCACCTGTTTTCGGCCGCGTATGGCAAAAATTTTAGTATTTTTCGAAGGTACTGTTGAAAATCCTGATCCGTCGACATTCCATATGTCGTTAGCCTTCAAATGATGCTTTTCCAGTACAACAGAAAGAAGGGCAAAATATTTTTGAATCTTCTGCTTGTTGAAAGCACTAGCTCTAGCGAATGAAGTTGATTCTGGAGTTCGAAGGCTTATACTAGGATTTGTATCCCGGAATCCTTTTAGCCAATCCCATCCTGCCATTTTTTTGACATGGGAAAATCTGGGGGAATTTTTTTTGCTTCCACCACTTTATAAGCAAGCTTTCTGATGTTGGTTGATGTAAAACCAAAAAATCGTATTTCTAAATTTTTTAAATGCTCAACAATTTCCCTTTCTAAGGTTTCATCGAAAGTAACTTTATGACCCCCCATGTAATTTTTCCTCTATCCTTCACTTTTAATTGCACGTCGCCTTAATGTGCTAGGCACATTGAACTTCTTTGAGGCTATCAACCAGCCCATTTTTTTTCCTGAACTGCCTTTATCGCTTCCTTCATATTCTCTTCGCTCCAGGAATGTCTTGTTGATTTTCGTTGATAACGCCCTATTCCTTGAAAAATCATAATTAAATTTTGTACACGAAAAGGAAACTAAACAAAGTGCCTGGGTGAGATGGCATACCTACGCCATCTCATCAGCATATCACGTATGCCAACTCACCCAGAAGCAAACACCAGCACTTTTTTCTTTCTTAATAACAATGGTGGATACTAAGATGAAAAAAAAAATATTATTCTGAAACTAAAGTGTATGCAGAAATAATAGAAAATATTTGCACTCACCGATATACCTGTTTCTTTCAAATATTCACCGAAAACTCTAGCTGTTGTAAATTTTCAGCCAACTCGATAAACTTTCCTCGCATGCGCTGACCAAATACTACTGCAGAATTAACTAGAACTCACGCAGACGTTTAACTACATCTTATTCTATAGTATGCACATTGAACTGGCGCCTAATTCTGAATGTCAACCGAGAAACACGTTGTATGCCATCTCATCAGCTATGCCGTCTCAGACACATTTCCCCTACATAGATACGGCTCTGCACAGCGAATAAAGCATAACATGTGTTAATTGCCAATAAAATATTCATTATAACGTTCACAGGTGTTCGATTCAAGAGAAGAACTCCAACAAGAAGCCCAAAAAGCCGAGTTAGTCCCAGAAACAGTGTGCTTAACCAAAGGAGAGTACCACGGCTTGGTGACAGTCCTATTCTCTCTCCTGGCTCTTCTTTTAACAGTTGTGGTCCTTGTCAGTTGGGGCTACCGCCGCTACTGGTCTGTAATACAGAAGAACATCATAGTAAATAGGTCGTCCTCCAACATATCAACCTTCTCCTCCACGTCTTACCCTAATACGAGGAGCAGCAACGTATCTGGGGGTATTTCAATGTTCGGAACTGGATTTGGAAAGTCATTTGCTGGATTTGGAAGGGCTAGGCATTTCCCAAGCTTACCCAGAGACGATCCTGATTCTCCGAATCCTGCTCCTGGAGGTCCGTTCGAAGATCCAAGCGAACCAATCTATATCGATCCTTCGCTTTTTGAGAGATCAAGGAGTTTACGGAGTATAGCTGTCACTCCGAAAAGAAGAACTTCTATCAGTTCGTAATTTAAGTAATTAGTTCTCTGTTCAGACTTTTCTTCCTTTTCAACCTCAATTTAGAATACCTCTTTGAAAATGTTACTAAGATATACCATAGTTTAAGTAAAGACAACTAGAAATTTTCACTGCCAGATCAGGTCCTTCAAGAGAAAAGACATTTTATTTTAGATTTGTTCGAAAACCTTTGATATTTATTTGATTTTTCATGTATTCGAAAAATATGTTTTATTTCTCTCTAGTTCTAAAAACTTGCACTTCTAGTCGATAAATTCCTAATGATCTGTTAATAATCTTATTAAAGTTAAGATTCAATTTTATTTATTTAAGAGAACACAGCACTGCTTTTGTTGAACTTATTCTCATGAAATTGTTACTTTTCATTAGGCCATACCTCTTTTTATATATTTAATTTTATATTGTGTATATACTTACTTTATCTGCAATAAATATTTGAGAATTGATTGCTTTTTTGGGACAGAGATTATTTCTCAGATCAATACCTTTATTATTATTTATCAATTATTTAAAATACAAATTTCGATGGAAACAAATCAAAAACTGAACATTCATGGAATTTAGGATTATTTGATAGGACAATCTAAGAGTATTACGGTCTCTACTCCATTCACACAACACCCTTAATATTACTTTCTCAATCCAAAGGGCATGAAAAAAAGAAAAGTAATGGATTCTCAACAATTTTCCGGGTTTCAATGACAATTGCAACGATTTTGCACGCTTCATTCCATGTTACGCTACTGGAATTTTTGAAGACGCGGTAATTTGTCAATTAATCGTATCATATCGTGTACTATCGGTCGGAACGCAGATGCGCGTTTCTGGAGAGAATCTTCTGAAAGATTTTCAATGATTATTGAGACTTCAGCAAGAATACGTACCTAAGATTTAGATTTCAGTCATTAATAATTTAATTTGAGACTCGGAATCTTATTTATCGGCGAGAATTGTGTCGGGATTCTCGCACCTCCCGTGGGATTAGAACGAAGAAACCTCCCGTGGGATTAGAACAAAGAAAACCTTTCTTGGGAGCACAGATATGTCGGATATTACAGATTTATCTGTAATAAACGAACGGTACAGAGCATCCTGAGCTTCAGCTGTTATGTCAGTTTTTTGATATACGCATGTGGCGCCCTTCGTGCCTAAATGAAATGAAATAATTAGTAAAACATAATCAATATTCATAATATACACTTTTACTGTCTTGCCTGCTGAAGAGGCGTTAGAAATTTATGCTTTTTTTAACTATACTAAGAAGTTTTGAGTTGATTTTGTTTTCAATATTGAAAAATACGGAAAAATTCTGAAGGTATGGACTTTAATATTATCAATTATTTACTGCAAGAATTTCACAAATTCATGTGCTATGTAGTTGGTTGCCACAATTCATATTACAATAAGAAAAAGTAGCTCGAGAAAGAAGGAAAGATATGGTGATATGGATTATTAGTGTGAGAAGAGTTTGATAAGAATATTTGAGAAATGATAGCGGTCCGAGGTAATATCCGAACGCGCTTACTATCAGACCCAATAATTTTGATTTTGACGTATGTCAGTTCAGTTCAGTCGCTTGTATTCTTAAGTTATATGTCCCCATTCGCTATTTTTAGGCTCAATTTGAACGAATTGTCGCCACTATGTTAAATAAGTCACTATAGAATCCTATATAGTGACTTAATATTAAGTCACTATAGGCGAATCAACAGTCGGTCCTTTTCATTCCTCTGAGGTTCTTGCATTCTGCTCTGTTTTTGTGTGATATTCTACAAATATTTATATTTTTTTTAAATCATTTTAATAGTCATGAGTCGTTCGAATCGATGTTGTTCAGTTCCTCAGTGTTCCTCTTGGGAAAAAAAAGTTCAAATATCAAGTTCCATGCTTTCCCTCAAACTGGTTATGAATATCGTGTTTGGGGGGAAGGGAAATTGGGGAGTAAAGTGCTGATGGATCGACAAAAAGCTTGGCAACTGAAACTCAAAACCGATAAACCAGTGACAAGAAATATGAAAGTATGTTCCCTGCATTTTATCGATGATGATTATTTTTATCGAGGTAAGCACTGATAAGTGATAGCACATGAAATTTTAGATTTTATTTATGGGGATAATAATAAGAATAATAAACGTTTATAGATTCCAGTTCTACACAGAAAAAATGTTTGAAAAAGACTGCTGTGACTTCCAGAAATCTTCCTGTTGGATCTACTACCACAAAGGAAGAACCTGAATGCCCTAGTAGTAGATCTGAAAGATTGAAACAAAGAAATATCAACAAAGAAAAACTTGTTGCTGAAGAATGCTCTTGTGAAGAAATCAAACCTGCTCTACAATCTACTTCCCAAGATGAAATCGAAGCTGCACAAGGTCTATACAGCTTCTTCAGGGTCAGCCTGATTATTATGGGCCTAAAACTTCCAAGGATTTCGAAGTGCAAGTGAATACTCCTAAAGTATTGTGTGACCTGATAACAAAAGATAGTGTTCTAAACAATTTTACTGGTCTCAATAGTATGAAACTATTAGATACAATAGTAGAAGTAGTACAATCTATTTACCAGTGATCAAAGATCACATCGTTTAACAATCAAGCAGCGTATTGTTTTAGTTTTAACAAAATTTAAATGTGATCATTCATATGTAACATTATCTGTTTTATTTGGCATTCCACAAGAAATGTGCCAAAGATACATTGTCTTCAAATCTAAGGTACCTTTACACAATATTAGAAAAATTCCTTAGAAATATTTGGACATGTACTCTGAAATTCTATATATTTTTTTTCAGGGCACACTGATGATACTTCTCTATCACATTTTAATTATTTTAGAAGTCGTATAATATGCCGAATATACACTGCGCAAAAAAATTAACGCACATCATGGAAATCTCAAATTTATTCTACAACTGAAGGTGTTCTCGATGATAATTATTTTTATCAGAATTATGCATGCATATGTTATCCACTTTCAACGTTTTTCTTCAATACAGATGTTTTTTCCAGCAGGAATAAAAAAGATGAGA
This sequence comes from Harmonia axyridis, assembly GCF_914767665.1. Lineage (NCBI taxonomy): Eukaryota > Metazoa > Arthropoda > Insecta > Coleoptera > Coccinellidae > Harmonia > Harmonia axyridis. The sequence goes on from NC_059501.1 coordinate 82,991,449, forward strand.
TTATCAGATTTTGAATGTATTGGCTCCATTCTGAAATCAGTTGTTCTCGATCAATTCTAGTGATCAATAGTTTTTCTTTCGTTTGATTTTCTACACTCGATCGCTATGCAACGCGAAACACGCAATTTGACCCAAGAGGAATGTGCCCAAGCGGTAGTTCCGCGAGAAGAAGGGTGGACATACACAAGAATTGCAGAAAGGTTTGGAGTTTCCCATACAAGTGTGTCCAGAATGTTGCAGCGATTCAGGGAGACAGGTATGAATGTCCGAAGACCAGGACAGGGTAGACCACGGGTAACAACTGCCATTGAAGAACGTTACTTGAGAGTTTCTTCATTGAGACAACGGTTTGCAACCGCTCGCCTCCTTCAAATTCAACTTGAGCAAACTCATGGGGTGCAAATTAGCACTCAGACAATAAGAAATCGCCTCAGAGAATATGATTTAAGGCCTCGTGTCGCGGCAAGAGGCCCAGCTCTTACCCCAGCCTATCGAAGGGCGCGTTTGGATTTTGCGAGAGAGCATATCCATTGGGAAGAGGCTGACCCTCACGCGGCTTCTACCATAGAAATATAATATAATCATAGAATTAATATTATTAGTATACTATCAAAGAGATAGATGAGTTGTGAAGGATGGGAATAACGCTTTTTAAATTTTTTTTTGGAGAAATATTGAGTTTTTCGCATTAGTTGATTATTGAAATAGCTAAAGGGCTACGGGAATAAAGCTTCTTTAATTTTTTCAATAAAAAATATTAAGTTATTCGGATGAGAATAGTATTGAAATAGCCTAATATGGCTATGGGAATAACGCGATCTCAATTTTTTTTGAGAAAAATATTGAGATATTCGGATGAGAATAGTATTGAAATAGTTAAATGAATCAAATTCAAGAACTGTATGGTACAGATTTTCATGATATCTCAAATTTCTTTCAGAAAAAGGTGAATTTCATTGAGTGCTTTCTGAAAGAATAGTAATTTACGTAAAAAGTCCGGAAAATAGGGTTTTTTTAGACGAACTTCAACGAAATTCAAGAACTGTATGGTTCAGATTTTCATGATATCTCAAATTTCTTTCAGAAAAAAGTGAAATTCATTGAGTGCTTTCTGAAAGAATAGTAATTTACGTAAAAAGTCCGGAAAATAGGATTTTTTTGGACGAATAGACAAAATTCCAGGACGAGCATAAGCGAGCCCTGAAAGTCTGTGAATCCAAAAGAAAACATTTTCGGGCGTGTTGCGTACAATATTTTTTTCGGCAACCGTGTAGAATTATAAATCAATGAGACGCCACATTTCTTTTATATACATTTTAATCCCTATTTGAATCAAACAGAACAGAAAATACCACATATTAGCAGAAACATTCTAATTCTTATTTATGTTAATATTTATATCAAAATTCGAGCAATTACTAATATTGAAGGGATTCATTTCGTTTTCTCGTTTGCTATGGTAATGATCAACTGCATTTATTAAAAATATACCTACCAAGATTTTAATATTCACAATGACACAAACGAAGTGATTCTTTTCCGGCCTAGTCCGGTAAATGATACTTTCTCAGAGAAAAAGCTTCCCGGAAGTGAGCACTTCCCGGTCGGTTGCCGGAAAAATATTTTGTAATTTCTATTCCAGAGTTTTTAGATAGTCCAGTATATGAATATTATAGATAAATAAATTTATATTCGATATAATGTAGCTAAAAGTGTAACTGAACTTTAGGGAATTCAAAATTTGTGATAAATAAAAACACACAAGAAAATTTATGAAATTTTTAAAATTTTGTAACTGTTGTCTTCAGAAAAAAATACCCTTATATTTTTGAGAAATAGACTGGGTATATAGTGAATGTTATTGGGGATGAAAGTGCTAAATTTTTCTATCAAAGGACAATTCAGCCTTACGTTCCAAAACTATACATCTACCTTTACTCTAACGGTTTCAAGAAAAATACTGCAAATTTTATACAACGGTTTATTATATTTCCTTTTATCATCAAATATGCAAGCACATATGAAAAAAAAATAAATGAATATCAACATGAAAAAAATATGATTAATATCTGAAGGAGGGATTCGAATCAGGGCTTCAAAATTCGAATAACATGGTCAAAAATTTATAACTCCGTATCTATAAAGGGTGGGAATTTGCTATATAGTATTCATTATTATTGTAGTAACACATGTTCTCAATATCATAATTGTATGACTCCTTCCTAAAAAACTTTGGTTGGCCTGCTTTCTCTGGTCTACGTCTCCTGTGACCTGGATTTCCAACTATCTCACCATTGCTTCAGTGGTCATAATATTAATCCTTATTAAGAAACAATTAACCACGCCACTGGAATGTTTACTGCACCTCAATTTGTCAATTTTGCAGGTTTGTTGTTATCATACCTCACTTTATCATATTACTGTTACAATTGATTACAATATAACGCTATTTAGGTTTAAGGCCACTCCTATGTTTTTCTTCCTCTGAGATTTTTCATTCAAATGGATACGTTTTATGTCTTTTAAGGGTTTCTTTCACGCTTGAAACATACTCACATAAGTGATTTTTATGTTCTTCTTTATTGAAATGGACAGAATCCATATTAACTTTGAGGTAAACTTTCTGGTTGGCTGCATAATCACATAAGTAATTCTCTTATGTTCAAATGGACATAATTTTTATGCTTTTTGAAGTTATTTTTCTGATTGGCTGCAAACTCACATAAGTGACATTCATGTTCTTTTTTATTTCATTTTTTTATACAGATGGACAGAATCCATATGAATTTTGGGATGAACTTTCCGGTTGGCTGCATAATCTCATAAATTACATTTATGTTCGTTTTTATTCAAATGGACAGGATCTATATGATTTTTGAACTTATTTTTCTGATTGGCTGCAAACTCACATAAGTGACATTCATGTTCTCTTTTATTCAAATGAACAGCTTCTATATGCCCTTCAAGATTGTTTTTCTGGTTTAGAGCAAACTCTCCTATTTCATATTTAATAGACGATCTTATTCCATTCTCATCAGTGTAATGCTGAACAATATCCATGATTTCAGTCTTTTCATCAATATGCCCCGTATCAGTCATGTCATGAAAACTAGAACCAAAAAATCATTTTAACAGTTTGATTTCCAATTATAAAAGGTTTGAAGAGAAAACAATTTCAACAAACACTGAAAATTTTCATTCAAAAGTGTTCTTCTACAAAATCGAATTTTCAAAAAGTTATTTCAAAGGAATATTTCACAAAGTGTGACATCTTTGTAAAAAGTATTGTTGCTTGACTACATTAATTTTCCTAGTTAGAGAATTTGAAAGAGAAATTTCAATATCACATAATAGACTAATCAATAAGACTTTATTTATGGACAGAATTTATATGCTTTTTGAGGTAATGTTTCAGATAGGCTGCATAATCACATAAGTAACATTTATGTTCTTTTTTATTCAAATGGACAGAATCTATATGATTTTTGAGGATATTCTTCTGATTGGCTGCAAACTCACATAAGTAACATTTATGTTCTCTTTTATTCAAATGGACAGAATCTATATGCTTTTTGAGGTTATTCTTCCGATTGGCTGCAAACTCACATAAGTGACATTTATGTTCTCTTTTATTCAAATGGACAGAATCTATATGCTTTTTGAGGACATGTTTCTGATTGGCTGCAAACTCACATAAGTGACATTTATGTCCTTTTTTATTTAAATGGACAGAATCTATATGTTGTTTGAGGTTATTCTTCTGATTGGCTGCAAACTCACATAAGTGACATTTATGTTCTTTTTTATTCAAATGAACATAATTCATATGAATTTTGAGATTATCTTTCTTGTTGGCTTCATAATCATATAAGTAACATTTATGTTTTTTTTTATTCAAATGTACAGAATCTATATGCTTTTTGAGGTTTTTCTTTTGATTGGCTGCAAACTCACATTTATGTTCTTTTTTTATTCAAATGGACAGAATCTATATGCTTATTGAGGACATGTTTTCGATTGGCTGCAAACCCACATAAGTGACATTTATGTTCTTTTTTATTCAAATGGACAGAATCTATATGCCTTTTGAGGACACATTTCCGATTAGCTGCATAATCACATAAGTGACATTTATGTTCTTTTTTGTTCAAATGGACAGAATTGATATGAATTTTGAGATCACCTTTCTTGTTGGATGCATAATCACATAAGTGACATTTATGTTCTTTCTTATTCAAATGGACAGAATCTATATGATTTTTGAGGTCGTGTTTTTGATTGGCTGCAAAATCACATAAGTGACATTTATGCTCTTTTTTATTCAAATGGACAGAATCTATATGCTTTTTGAGGTGTTGTTTCTGGTTGGCTGCATAATCACATAAGTGACATTTATGTTCTTTTTTATTCAAATGGACAGAATCTATATGCTTTTTGAGGCTCTTTTTCTGATTAGCTGCATAATCACATAAGTGACATTTATGTTCTTTTTTATTCAAATGGACAGAATTCATATGAATTTTGAGATTACCTTTCTTGTTGGATGCATAATCACATAAGTGACATTTATGTTCTTTCTTATTCAAATGGACAGAATCTATATGATTTTTGAGGTCGTGATTTTGATTGGCTGCAAACTCACATAAGTGACATTTATGCTCTTTTTTATTCAAATGGACAGAATCTATATGCTTTTTGAGGTCATGTTTCTGGTTGGCTGCATAATCACATAAGTGACATTCAAGTTCTTTTTTATTCAAATGGACAGAATCGATATGAATTTTGAGTTGAACTTTATGGTTGGCTGCATAATCATCTCTTCCATTCAAATGGACAGCATCTATATGCCCTTCGAGATTGTTTTTCTGGTTTAAAGCAAACTCCCCTTTTTCATATTTAATAGACGATCTTATTCCCTTCTCATCAGTGTAATGGTGAACAATATCCAAGAATTCAGTCTTTTCATCAATATGCCCCCAATCAGTTGTGTCCTGAAAACTAGAACCAAAAAATAATTGTAACATTTTGATTTTCAATTATAAGAGGTTTGAAGAGAAAACAATTTCAACAAACACTGAAAATTTTCATTCAAAAGTGTTCTTCTACAAAATCGAATTTTCAAAGGAATATTTCACAAAGTGTGACGTCTTCGTAAAAAGTATTGTTGCTAAACTACATTCATTTTCCTAGTTAGAGAATATGAAAGGAAATTTCAATATCACATAATAGAGTAATCAATAAGACTTTATTTTATAGAAATTATTGAAATCTTCAAGATCTGATCTACACAATTTCAAAATAAATAAATTTTGATCATTAGGATCTAGTATCTGTGTATCCTAGAATATTTGAATTATAGCGAAATAGAGAAAATTATTATTAAACGATTTATTTATTGATCGAAAATACACAATACAATGATGTGCATCTCACAAAGGCAATCGAGTTGCCTGTTTGTGAGCCCGATTTAGATCAACCGTATTTTCACAATTCATAGCCAACAAGAAATAAACAATAACAAAAGCAGAAAAAGTAACAACAATTATCAAATACCAGCAAATGAAATAAAATTGCCTTAATACAAAAAATATACAAAAATCAATGAAACTCAGCCGCAAGCCACCTCTTTAGTTTATTCTTCCTGAAATAACCATCATCCAAAACCTTGAGTTCATTTGGAAGAGAGTTGAAAACACCTATTGCTCTAACAATGCTACTTTTGGAACTTACAGTCCTGTATCTTATAGGTAATTGAATACTCTTGTTTCTAGTGACACTTCCTGCTCTTAAAAATTCACTCTTAAGGTTTCCGTAATGGTATATCAGTGATTCCAGTGAAAACAATTTTTCAATATTTAGGGGGACGTCCCGAACAACTTTCAAGATTCTTTTTTGTTGAATATCAAGAGGTTTAAACAATTTCAATAAGCTCTATCCCAAGCAAATTGTAAATATTTTATATTATTCAAAACAAAAGAGATGGTCAATATATTCTGACATTTTTCTTTAAAATCAAGAGATTAAGACTAATAGGGATTAAAGGCAAACAACGGACTTTTTTTAAAAGATCTATATTGCTACAGTTTCGTGCTTACTTTGGACTCTTCCTCTGGCTAAAAAATGAACAAGAAAAAATTAGAGAACGAAAACTACAAACAGAACTAATACCAAAACAGATCAGTGTAGAAATAATTAAAACTTTCAAAATCGTAAAAACACATCTACTTAACTGAAGAGACAATATGCCAATTTCTCTCTAGAAATAACTTTTTTTACAATGAAAAAAGTGAAAGTGAAAAAAAATGAAATTTAGCCTACAGTATAGAGAAAAATTAATTAATGCTTACTCCAAGTCCAATGAGTTTCCTTTTTCATAGCTATCATCATCTTCTCCCATTTCCATCTTTACTCTGTGATGATTATTTTCATCTAGGAAAATTTTTGAGTATGTTTCCATTTCTGGCTTCAACACTTAACGTAAATTCTTAATTGTGAAAATAAATATGTACAAGTACAATTCGAGAACTGTTTGTTCTGTACATAGACCTAATATCCATATATATATGGATATTAGGTCTATGGTTCTGTATTATCTCTACTGTTCATGATAGCATGAAGCTTGCCTTTTAGGCGACACTAAATTCCGGGAAAACCTCGGAGGCGTTCGGCAAATTCCGTTGACAAACGGTACTTTCAAATAGGCGGTAGATTTGAATATACGCTTAATAAAAGAGCTTGGCGGATGTTGGATCATAGTGCGACTATTCAGACTACATGAATAGAATGTATATATATATATGTGAATACAATCAATTAGGAACGAAATTTTTTTCCTATCGATCCTGAATTTTCTTCACCGACTAAAATATTTATATCCCCACCACACTCTTCATGAAGAAATAACAACCATAGATAAGTAGATGTAGATAATAACATAGAAAAATGAATATTTGTCTATGCTCTATATCAATGGTTCCCAAAAATTTTTTTTTCGTGGACCCCTTTTAAAGCTTCACTAGTTTCGGTGGACCCCCATCTTATATATAAATCTACAACCTTTTTTTCAGTTGAAGAATTGCTTGGAAAACAAAGAAAGGGCTATAAAATTAAATTCGGTAACACTGAAGTTTTTACAAATGGTACAGATAAGAGTATTTGTATGTGAATTAAGGTACCTATAAATAGGAGTTTTAGTAAAAACCAAGAAGAGGCTAAAACATTCGGAATAAACGGATAACGTTTTTGACCATGCAAAATCAGGTAGTTTTTATTTGATAGCGTTGAATATTTTGAAATAACTCAATAAAATTGGATATTATAATTTAATAATAATAGCGCCTTAATTGCAAAAAAAACAATAATACATGATATTGTTTTTTTTTTGAGGATTACATTATGGCACTACGCGCAGTTTGGTGACGAATCCCTGCCTATATTTTTATTCTTTACAATCGAAATCAGAAAAATTTTCGTGGACCCCCATTAAAAACTTTGGACCCCCATTTGTGCTTCACGACACCGTGGACCCCCTTCGAGACCCCTGTGGACCACCGAGGGTCCGCCTGGACCACATTGGGAAACACTGCTCTATATGGTGGGTTTATGCACCAGTCCTAAGAACTAAGGACTAAAAACTACGGAATAAGAACTAAACCTAAGAAATCAGTGGCGTTTATGCACCCTCTTGTTAGTTCTTAGTAAAGGCATGCGCACGTGCTCGAATTACTTTCTATTTGTTCTATACTTTGATGTTTGACATTGATATTGAATGTGAAAATATAAAAATTTAATTTTTCCAAATACACCTAATACTTTTCATCGATAAACACGAATAACGGAACATAAAATGATAGAAACTGGTACTCGTTAATATTGAAATTCTATGCGGCGCACGCGCACTTCTATATTTCAGCCAAGTCCTTAGTTACAAGTTGGCCTGCTAGTAGTGCTAGTGTTAGTTCTTAGGAAACGTGCATAAACGCCCTCATTAATTTGTTAGCGTTCAATTCTTAGTTCTTAGGACTGGTGCATAAACCCTCCAAGTCACTGTATTTATTTGAACTTTGCAACGGTAGTTGGAATCATTTCTAATAGTAAGTCCAGAACAAATTACTCAATATTCTATGATCTGTAGTCATAATTGAATGTCAAAATCTATTTGTTCGATGTGCGAATGGCTGAGTCCTAGCACATAGTAAAGGATATAAGAAGAAGAAGAAGAATGTCAAAATTATTAACCTAATTTTCATATAACCTAGAAATTTGTATTTTATGTTTATAAATATATTACAAGAATATGCAATTATAAGCTCATGGCAGAAGTTTTTGTTATATTTTTTGTATTTTATCGAACAAGTAACTGCAATAATACTAATTAAAATCAGCAAACATAGGTTCTGCGGATAAAAAGCGAATGTAAATTTGAGCACAGTTTTTTCTATCAAAGGGTGTTCTAATTGAAGGATTGTAAGAGTATTTTTTTAGCCTTCCTGCGGTGATTTTGAGGAAATATTCAATGCCTTATTAGAAAAAAAACCAACAGTATTATTGAGAAAAGCGGGCGGTCTGACATACTATCAAATCTCAATAACAACAACCAATCAACTAATCAACAACTCGAATGGGTGGAAGCAATATTTAAATCCTCGCTACCACAGAACACCAAATATATAAGAAGTGCTAACGCCGTACTAAATAAAGGCAACAAATGGCCGATATTTTGTCCGCCATCTTTGAGTGACCGACCCGTCGGGAAAATTTGAATATGAAGACATGACAATTCATTGAAATTGTTAGAATATTTTTAGAATTTATTTTAGGCTCGCTACAGCGACGCTGAGTTTGGCGGGCTTTCTCATGGAACATATAGTTGCGTCTCATTTTCTTACACTATTCAGTCTGAAATTTCATTCATGTATTAAAAAATTTTAAATTACAAGATATGAAATTAGCTTCCAAATTTTTGTGCAAGAATCGAGATTCAACTAAGTAGATGATTCATAGATTTCTCTTGTCTGGAGGTCACTGATATGAAGACGAAGTGACTATTATAATAGGGAAATAATTGCCTTTGATATTTTATCTTCCATCAATAAGTCCCACTATAGGATCGAATATCTTATATGAAGCACAAAAAAACATGAATTCAATATACAACACAACTCTACACAATAAATAATTCATAATATAACTAAAACTACCAGCTTGATAAAGTTATTAGTTATCACTAATGAAAAATTAAAAAAATACTCCTGGACCTCCATGTTTATTTGTAGAGTGACTTAATAAAACATAGTGGCTTAGTGACTGAATGAAATGGGCCTCACATTTTGAATAAATCCCAAAAATCAGGTAAATGGAGAATGTAAACAAAAAGCCGCCATATTTAGGCTCAGCCAATCAAAAACGAGACTAGGCTTGTCGACATACTGTGGTTTATAAAGTCACTGAAGAATCTTATCATCGAGGTAGAATAGAGAGGTGACGCAATTAGCTGTTATCCTGCCAGAAAAAAACGTGTCCAGTATACATCTTCCTTTACTCTGACGGTTTTAAAAAAAATACTGCAAATTTTATACAACGGTTTATTATATTTCCTTTCATCATCAAATATGCAAGCATAATGACATAAGTAATTCTCTTATGTTCAAATGGACATAATCTTTATGCTTTTTGAAATTATTTTTCTGATTGGCTGCAAACTCACATAAGTGACAGTTATGTTCTTTTTTATTCAAATGAACATAATTCATATGAATTTTGAGATTATCTTTCTTGTTGGCTTCATAATCACATAAGTGACATTTATGTTCTTTTTTATTCAAATGTACAGAATCTATATGCTTTTTGAGGTTTTTCTTCTGATTGGCTGCAAACTCACATTTATGTTCTTTTTTTATTCAAATGGACAGAATCTATATGATTTTTGAGGTGATGTTTCTGACTGGCTGCAAACTCACATAAGTGACATTTATGTTCTTTTTTATTCAAATGGACAAAATCTATATGATTTTTGAGGTGATGTTTCCGATTGGCTGCAAACCCACATAAGTGACATTTATGTTCTTTTTTATTCAAATGGACAGAATCTATATGCCTTTTGATGTCACATTTCCGATTAGCTGCATAATCACATAAGTGACATTTATGTTCTTTTTTGTTCAAATGGACAGAATTGATATGAATTTTGAGAATACCTTTCTTGTTGAATGCATAATCACATAAGTGACATTTATGTTCTTTCTTATTCAAATGGACAGAATCTATATGATTTTTGAGGTCGTGTTTTTGATTGGCTGCAAAATCACATAAGTGACATTTATGCTCTTTTTTATTTAAATGGACAGAATCTATATGATTTTTGAGGTGTTGTTTCTGGTTGGCTGCATAATCACATAAGTGACATTTATGTTCTTTTTTCTTCAAATGGACAGAATCTATATGCTTTTTGAGGATCTTTTTCTGATTAGCTGCATAATCACATAAGTGACATTTATGTTCTTTTTTATTCAAATGGACAGAATTCATATGAATTTTGAGATTACCTTTCTTGTTTGATGCATAATCACATAAGTGACATTTATGTTCTTTCTTATTCAAATGGACAGAATCTATATGATTTTTGAGGTCGTGATTTTGATTGGCTGCAAACTCACATAAGTGACATTTATGCTCTTTTTTATTCAAATGGACAGAATCTATATGCTTTTTGAGGTCATGTTTCTGGTTGGCTGCATAATCACATAAGTGACATTCAAGTTCTTTTTTATTCAAATGGACAGAATCGATATGAATTTTGAGTTGAACTTTATGGTTGGCTGCATAATCATCTCTTCCATTCAAATGGACAGCATCTATATGCCCTTCGAGATTGTTTTTCTGGTTTAAAGCAAACTCCCCTTTTTCATATTTAATAGACGATCTTATTCCCTTCTCATCAGTGTAATGCTGAACAATATCCATGAATTCAGTCTTTTCATCGATATGCCCCCAATCAGTTGTGTCCTGAAAACTAGAACCAAAAAATAATTGTAACATTTTGATTTTCAATTATAAGAGGTTTGAAGAGAAAACAATTTCAACAAACACTGAAAATTTTCATTCAAAAGTGTTCTTCTACAAAATCGAATTTTCAAAGGAATATTTCACAAAGTGTGAAGTCTTCGTAAAAAGTATTGTTGCTAAACTACATTCATTTTCCTAGTTAGAGAATATGAAAGAGAAATTTCAATATCACATAATAGAGTAATCAATAAGACTTTATTTCATAGATCTTCAAGATCTAATCTACACAATTTCAAATTAAATAAATTTTAATAATTAAAATTATTGCAAAATAGAGAAAATTATTATTTAATTTATTTATTTATTGATGGAAAATACACAATACAATGATGTGCATCTCACAGAGGCAATCAAGTTGCCTGTTTGTGAGCTCGATTTAGATCAACCGTATTTGCATAATTTGTAGCCAACAAGAACTAAACGATAACAAAAGCAGAAAAAGTAACAACAATTATCAAATACCAGCAAATGAAATAAAATTGCTTAATAAAAAAAAATAAACAAAAATCAATGAAACTCAGCCGCAAGCCACCTCTTTAGTTTATTCTTCCTGAAATAACCATCATCCAAAACCTTGAGTTCATTTGGAAGAGAGTTGAAAACACCTATTGCTCTAACAATGCTACTTATGGAACTTACAGTCCTGTATCTTATAGGTAATTGAATACTCTTGTTTCTAGTGACACTTCCTGATCTTAGAAATTCACTCTTAAGGTTTCCGTAATGGTATCTCAGTGATTCTAGTAAAAACAATTTTTCAATATTTAGGGGGACGTCCCGAGCAACTTTGTTCTTATCAATTCTCAAGATTCTTTTTTGTTGATTTTTCAAGAGGTTTAAACAATTTGAATAAGCTCTACCCCAAGCAAATTGTAACTAAATATTTTATATTATTCAAAACAAAAGAGATGGTCAATATATTCTGACATTTTTCATTAAAATCCAGAGATTAAGACTAATTGGGAGTTGTCTTGTGAACATGATATATGAAATCAATCGGATTGAAGGCAAACAACGGATTCTTTTTTAAAGATCTATATTGCAACAGTTTCGAGCTTACTTTGGACTCTTCCTCTGGCTAAAAAATGAACAAGACAAAATTAGAAAATGAGAACTACAAACAGAACTAATACCAAAATAGATCAGTGTAGAAATAATTAAAACTCTCAAAATCGTAAAAACACATCTACTTAACTGAAGAGACAATATGCCAATTTCTTTCTAGAAATAACTTTTTTTACAATGAAAAAAGTGAAACTGAAAAAAGTTAAAATTTGACCTAGATTATCAAGAAAAATCAATGAATGCTTACTCCAAGTCAAATGAGTTTCCTTTTTCATAGCTATCATCTTTTCCCATTTCCATCTTTACTCTGTGATGATTAATTTCATCTAGGAAAATGTTTGAGTATGTTTCCATTTCTGGCTTCAACACTTCGTAAATTCTTAATTGTGAAAATAAATATGTACAAGTACAATTCGAGAAATGTGCACGTAAGCATGAAGCTTGTCTTTTCTTTCCCGACTAAAAATATTTATATACCCACGACACTCTTCATGAAGAAATAACAACCATAGATAAGTAGAATTAGATAATGACATAGAGAAATGAATAATAGGCGAATCAAGATAAGCGCTACGGCACCTGGGCCACCTGGTGACTATTAGAGTAACTAGAAATGTTGCCATGGTTTGCCTCAGAGATAGTCAGCCCTTTTCATTCCTCTGAGGTTCTGGCATTTTGCTTTGTTTTTGTGTGATATTCTACAAATATTTATATATTTTTTAAATCATTTCAATAGTTCTGAGTCGTTCGAATCGCTATTGTTCTTCCTGGGAAAAAAAAGGTCAAATATCAAGTTCCATGCTTTCCCTCAAACTGGTAATAAATATCGTGTTTGGATGGAAGGGAAACTGGGGAGTAAAGTGCTGATGGATCGACAAAAAGCTTGGCAACTGAAATTCAAAATCGTTAAACCAGTGACAAGAAATATGAAAGTATGTTCCCTGCATTTTATCGATGATGAATGTTCTAGTAGTAGATCTGAAGGATTGAATCAAAGAAATATCAACAAAGAAAAACTTATTGCTGAAGAATGCTCTAGTGAAGAAATCGAACCTGCTCTACAATCTACTTCCCAAGATGAAATCGAAGCTGCACAAGGTCTATTACAGCTTCTTCAGGGTCAGCCTGATTATAATGGGCCTAAAACTTTCAAGGATTTCGAAGTGCAAGTGAATACTCCTGAAGTATCTTCTTTGTGTGATCTGATAACAACAGATAGTGCTCTGAACAGTTGTTTTTACTGGTCTCAATAATATGAAACTATAAGATACAATAGTAGAAGCAGAACAATCTATTTACAGTGATCAAAGATCAGATCGTTTAACAATCAAGCAGTGTATTGTTTTAGTTTTAACAAAATTGAAATGTGATCTTTCATATGTGACATTATCTGTTTTATTTGGCATTTCACAAGAATTGTGCCAAAGATACATTGTCTTCAAATCTAAGGTACCTTTACACAATATTGGAAAAATTCAGACATGTATTCTGAAATTCTATATATTTTTTTTCAGGGCACACTGATGATACTTCTCTATCACATTTTAATTATTTTAAAATAGTCGTATAATATGCCGAATATATTTTCAAAATAAATACATCCCATAAGTGAAATATTTTCAATTGAATTCTCATTATTTTTTTATGATTCATTAGTCAAGCAATAATTTAATTCGATAAATAGGTATCGATATGAGTAGTTTTAAGTAACCTAGTTATTTAAATTTATTTTTAGAAACATTTTATGTAAATTGAGTTATCTCTTAATAAATAAAAAAAATGGATATGCGACTTTCTGTAGTATTCCCAAAAATATTCAATACATTAGCATTTGTAATATTTTGTTGGGACTGTATAATTGAAGGATAATGTGAAATGATCAATTCGGATAAGTAAAAAAACCATTCAACTAAAGTTTATTAGTCATGCAAATAACATGTAACATTTTTATTATGTGACCAGCATTTAAAACTTCTTCACCTTCATAAACACTTCTAGAAGTGTTTGTACCTTTAAGATACCCCAAGTATTCTACTCAGTCTTGCCATTTGGACCTAAAAAAGGTACTATTAGAATCCTGTAGTATAATAATGTTGATTGAACCGTTCACATATTATATGCACACGATTGTTATTCGTCATATTTCGAAGTCTTCCATCCTTGCATAACTTTCAATACCACTAGACTGAACTGAAACAAATGATGATATCTACCGCCTTTACCTAAAATGAAAATAAAATATACACAGTAACACACTTGTTCACTATAGAAGTCTGAAAAGTTTTTATATTTATTGTAAAATCGAATTTTAATAACGAAAATACACACACAACTAATACAACAAAACACTCCAATGGCAACATTTATAGTTCTACGTTTGCTCACCTTGGCGCTGCATTCTTAATCTCAGATGCCTATAATAATAATAGAGAGTTATTGCAACGCACAAATAAGCGATCTTTTATTACAGGATCTCTTATTTTGACATGTACTCATGCGCATTGAGTCAGATATTAAGGATTGTTTAAATCTAAATACAGGCCTCCCTTACTTTATTTAAATACAGGCGACCAACTTTTATTTAAGGATCGTTTATTTTGACAGATATCTGTTTATGCCGAATATTTACCGTCGTTATTCAGCAAGAACTAACCTATAAATATTTGTAGCTGTTTAGGTAAACAAAGTAATGAAGTGAACTTTTTGAGAAATTTGCATTTTATTTCTTGATTTTGGGCATCTGTGGAAATTTCATTCGAGAAAAAAAAATGTGCTCTCAATAACAAATTTTTCAAGAACTTATACGATTCTCAACGAAACATATTTAATTTGAACCACCTACTAAAAGAATTAAAAATAATACTGATAAATCCTGAATTTTATTAGAAATAAGAATTTCCCTATATGTATAATGTAGTATTGTTAAAGCATAGTATAAGGAATTCCTTATACTATGGTTAAAGAATGCTACTGCATACTGAATATTATTTTTTTATATTGAATATAAATAATTCATTCTGTAATATGGACACACCAATGGGATTGTTTTGAAAGAAAAATAATAAACTTGTTACCTAAGTACTTTTTCATATATTGAATCAACATAGCATAAAAAAAGCAAATCACAATGCAAAACCAAATTAATTATCAGTAATGTTATTATAACATTATACGTTACATACACTTTTTTCAAAATTATTGTAGGAAAAAGTACAAAAATACATAACATAATTCTGTTAAACAAAATAATCTTCCAATACTGGTGGTTTCACAAGAAAGAAATACTTGATTGACTTCCATTCGAACTTGATGATACTTCGTCAACAAATTTCTCTAATAGTTCCATCGATAAAACCCCAGTAGTTTGGTACAGCTCCTCCCATATTACGAATTGGTAGACTAAAAACGAATTAAGGTAATATAATATATAATAATTTAAGTTTAATTCAGCTAATAGCTTACCTGTACATATAGCTGATAACTATTTCTATAAAGCCACTTATGTGCATTCAAATTATCTTAGAAGTGTCCATGATTTTCCACAATGAAGATTGCAGTTATAAAAATGAACTTCGATAATGATTGCGATACTTGTAGTAAAAATTTTCCAAGTCAACTAGGTAGTCGATTTGTTTGAATTGGTTTTGATATATTTTCTACACCAACTGTATCTATTATGAAAAATCAATTCCTCAATAATGGTCCCAGCTAAAATTGCTAACGCTATTTGTTCTTTCATTTTCGATTTTGAACTTTTACCAAATGAATTATTTTATTTATCAGAATACAAAATAAAGGTGACAAATTATAAATATGTCAAATTTAAAGATCTGTCACTTTACTGACTTTCGTTAAAAGCACCTTGCAATAGTTCACTTTTAACGTCCACGATAGAGGATCCTTTATTACAGGATCCTTTAATAAAAGATCGCTTATTTGTGTGTTGCAATAACTCTCTAATAACATTTATTGATCCTTTAAGACAAACAAGTATAGGACAGGTCATAATAAAGCAAAAGAAAGAAAACTCAAAAAGATTAAACTAAACAATATTTGCAATTGACTTTACTCGTATAATTTCAAGTCATTGTCCTATTTCTCTATGCTCTATATGGTGGGTTTATGCACCACTTAGAATAGTGCATAAACGTTCTAATTGATTTGTAAGAGTTCAATTCTTAGTTCTTAGGTTTAGTCTTAGTTCTTAGGACTGGTGCATAAACCCACCATAAGTCACTGTATTTATTTGAACTTTGCAACGGTAGTTGGAATCATCTCTAATAGTAGGTCCAGAACAAAATACTCAATACTAAATCTAACACTGTCGTATTCCTTATCTTCAATAATATGGATAAATTCTCTTGGGAGTGGAATAAATTTAAAAATTCCACTCCCAAGAGAATTTATCCATATTAAAATACTCAATATTCTATGATCTCTACTCATAATTGAATGTCAAAATTATTAACCTAATTTTCATCTAACCTAGAAATTTGTGTTTTATATTTATAAATATATTACAAGAATATGCAATTATAAGCTCATTGTAGAAGTTTTTATTATATTTTTTGTATTGTATCGAACAAGTAACTGCAATAATACTAATAAATATTTGCAAACATGGGTTCTGCGGATAAAAAGCGAATGTAAGTTTGAGCACAGCCTTTTTCTATCAAAGGGTGTTTTAATTGAAGGATTGTAACAGTATTCTTTTAGCCTTCTCTGCGGTGATGTTGAGGGAAAATTCAATGCCTTATTCAAAAAAATCAACAGTATTATTAAGAAAAGCGGGCAGTTTGACATGCTCATTTGTGTGGGAAATTTTTTCGGCATAAACAATAAAGAATTCGATGAGTACAAGTTAGGAAATAAGAAAGGTTTGTCTTTAAAATTGGGAGAAAATAATATGTTGAAATAATACAATGTACTTGTAGTACCTCTGCCTACCTATATACTGGGTCCAAATAAAGCAGATCATGTGAATATGTACCCCGAAGAGGATGAGGAGCTCTGTACAAATTTATTTTATTTAGGTGAGCATGTCGACTTTAGACAAAAGGTTTTTATTTCTGTTAATCTTACTATTCTAGGTAAAAGAGGACTATACACAGGTATTAATGGGTTGAGAATTACTTATGTCAGTGGAATTAGTAGTTCTGCTTCAAAAGAACCATTCAATTATGATACGAATGACATATCTGAACTATTTGATCTATGTGTACGAGGCAACCCAGCTTTTAGAGGTGTTGATATTTTGCTAACCTCACAATGGCCTGCTCAGATGCTGGTTGATCCTGAAAAGGTAACCAGTATCTGTAATCTACTTTTTAAAATAATTATTGGTTGAAATATTTCAGACTAAACCACTTTATGCAAGTGCACTACCAAATTGGTTGATTATGAAATTGAAACCTAGGTATGTAGTGAGTGGTTTAGAAGGAAAATACTATGAAAGACCCCCAATGAGGATACCTACCTTAGGAGACAATGATTCAACAGTCGAGATTGCAACTAGATTTATTGGTCTTGGACGGGTTGATAATAAAGAAGGTGCAAAATGGTTGTATGCATTAAACTTAACACCTATAGATAAAATGAAACTTTCTGAATTGATACAGAAAACCACTGATGAGACTCCTTGTCCATTTACATTTGACGATTTACAGAGTGCAGGTCAGTTTTTTATTTATGATTATTTTGAAGGACTTTCTCAGTTTTTTCAAATTATCCAGGAAATACCTTTATTACTTAAACTCTAAGGGTTTTCCAATAGGAATGAATATTTTAGATGAATATTTGTCTTTCCTACTATTGGAGTCTACTTAATATTTTCTACTTTCAGTTTTTCAAGTAAAAAAATCATCTGGAACAAAACAGTATTTCTATGATACAACACCAATTGAAGAACCAAAAGCGAAAAAGCAGAAGAGAGAAAAAATTACATTTGATCAAGAGAAATGTTGGTTCTGCTTAGCAAGTCCATCTGTCGAGAAACATCTTATTATAACAATTGGAGATCATTGTTATATGGCACTAGCAAAAGGTATTTACTTATATGTTCTTAAAATAATTCATATTTCATTTTATTGTGTTTTTGCTATAGGTGGTTTAGTTGAAGAGCATTTCCTAATTTGTCCCATACAGCATTACCAAAATAGTGTAAATCAGCCTGAACCTGTCAGAATAGAGATGAACCAGTTCAAGAAAGCACTTGTTAAATTTTACCAAAGGGAATCTAAAGTTCCTATTTTCTTCGAAAGAAATTACAAAACCTCCCATATGCAATTACAAGTGATTCCAATACCAGAAAAAGCACAAAGGGAATTGAAAGACATATTTATGGTAAAATACTTTCATTATTCTTTTCCCTTTATGTGTATTCCTTGATATATATCCACTTATTTTCAAGAAAATTTGTCTCTTTCATTCATCACAAATGTTTTCGGGGTGTTAGTTTTTGTATTTAATTCATTTTATTTATTCAAATTCACTTTAAATAATTCATTGTCGCACCATCCTTCAGTAACACCAACTATGAAGGCCACCTAAAAAGTAAACCCGAAATAAATATTTATATTTGATTAGGAGATTGAATAAGAAATGCCTTGATTTGTTCATCATAAAAAGTTTTTGATTTGTTCGGTTGAAGCATTTTGACGTTTCAAAAAAGCATGTAATTTATAGTTATTTATGCAAAAAGTGGATGTTTATTGCACTCGACGTGAAATTGTCACAATTGGACAACACGTCAAGTGCAATAAACAATTTTTGCACGAGTTGCATACAACATTTTTTCTACGTTCATGAAAAAAGCAAAAAATGGTTTATTGAGGTGCTGCACTAGGTGTAGAAAAATGAAAAGCGCAACTTGAATACTTTATTATTAATAATATTATTAATATTATTTGCATTGAAACAGGAACTAATACGTTACGAACAATTTAACTCAAACTTTATTTTTACCCTCAATGTTGAAAGTGAATGAACAATTGGTGCAATTTTCAATATGAATATTTCGTAGTGAAGTACTTTTTAAATCCACTTCTTGATTTGTTACTGCTGTAAACGTTCTAGTACTTGGTAACTGTACATCGTTATTTCCTTCAGGCTGAAATATTTGTTTTGCAACACTGAGTTTGTTTGCATGTGATTCCTCTACGTATCCCTCCGCTACTGTCGACGATTTCCATCAGCACGTTGAAGTAGAATGACAGATGAGTGCAATAAAAACTTTATGGCACTAGTGCAATAAAGAACTTCTTTTTCCACTAAATATAGTTCAATAAAGTTTTGCTTTTTGCATGAATATAGAACAAAATATTTTCAAATCAGATTTCAATCGAAAATCATTATTTGAATGAACTATTTTGATACCAATACTAATTTGTATTTTCAGGATGAAGCAGAAGCCAATGGTTTCAATTTGACTGAAGCTGATAGCTTTGAACGTTTGGAGGAAGTTCTTCCACCCAAAACTCCCTATTTTCTTGTGGAACTACCATCGGGTACTGTTTTATATAATACAATCAAAGGAAACTTTCCAATCAATTTTGGAAGAGAAGTTTTGTGCACTGGCCCTGTTCTAAATTTACCTGACAGAACAGAATGGAAGGAATGTTGCCTCGGTAAAGAAGAAGAAATAGCTCTAGTTGAAAGAATAAGAACAGATTTTGAACCATTTGATTTCACTATATAGAATAAAGTAAGAAGTATTTTGTATTTTGTTTTCATTTTCTTTCAATCCTAAAAAGAATCGTTCCTGAGAAAAACGAATAGAATGTTTGACAGTATAAAAAATTTGAACTATTCATTAATTTCTTTAATTCTGTGGTTATTCCGTTCATTCTTCCACATCTTGTAGAACAAAATCGTGCGAGAATATATCAGAAACGCACAGTTTTCATGGTTATATTTCATTATTATATGTTGGTATTCCGAACTTTCCGCCATGGCTTTATCTGTCAATTCATCAATTTGCGTTGAAGAAATCAGTTCTGCCAACCAACATTTTTCAATGCAAAAATCACTAAATGATATTTATGGAAATATTTCATTAATTTCAATTAAAATGCAATGAATTAGAGAAAATAATGTATAATACTCGTACAGAAGGCTCATTCTACCACTCGTTCATTCCAAAACTCGCCACTTCGTGGCTCGTTTTTGAATTTTGAACTCGTGGAAGAATATCAATGCCTTCTGCACTTGTTTTATAAATAACTATTCTTGATAGTTCAGACTTTTGAAAATGATATAAATGAAGTTGAAAACACAAAATTGTTATTAACTGTGCAAAAAAAGCCCTAGAAACTTTAATCATTCAAGTCTGTTCTCACTTAATGAGAAATTAACTGAATAGGGATAAAAATCTATAATAGTCATTTATTATACAAGTCAAGAAGGCATTGATATCCTTCCACGAGTTTAAAGTTTTGAATGAATGAGAATTGAAATGAGCCTTTCAATGAATTTTTATTAAAATTAATGGAATATTTCCATAAATACCGTTTAGTGATTTTTTCATTGAAAATTGTTGATTGGCAAAACTGTTTTCTGTATCATAAATTCGACAGATGATAGATAAATTCGTGACAGGAGAATCTCGATTTCCAACATAATAATAAAATGTACCCATGAAATCTGTGTGAAACTGTCTTTTTCCTTATTATTATGTTCTACAAGGTATGACAGAATGAACGGATTTCCAACAGAATAAGAGAAAAAAAGTTCAAGCATTGTGTAATATGAGGAGAAATAGCCATATTTCAACATAACAGTTTATTGAATTGTAATAAATACATATCTGGGTTATTAGTTATTTATAATTGAAATTTACAAATTATATCAGCTGGGTTTTATAGAAGAAATTTATAATTTCACATCGATTTGAAAGTACTTGATTCCAAAACGTAACGCGAAATCTAGTAGAGAAAATAATAAAGGATTTCCCAACATTACATAACAATCTATAAAATCTATAACATACATTTGTTACTATTCCATTTTTGTTTCTTGTCTTTAATTCTCTTTGGCACACCAATGAGTTTCTTTCACATTAGGATCCGCTAAAGGCACCAACCACTCTTCTAGTCATCCACAAACTGTACAGTATCCATTCAAAATATGTAAACATAATACAATATTTTATTTTAGTGCAAACAACAATTTTCTAGAAAATTCGTTATGGGGTTCATGAAAGGTTGTTGCAATCGGCAAAACAAAAGTTTGTCATAATTTTTTCATACGGTACCGTTACGACGTCAACAATTACCACCAAATCTTGCAATTCAAGTCTTATCCGACTTTTTTTATTCTCATACGTTGATCTGGAAGGCTTCTCTAGTCAGTTTGGTCATTCCTCTCGCTCTCACCTTCTCATATTCTGATTCAGTCATTTCTCTGGGTCCTCCCAAGTCCGAAAACCTGCTAGGAGGGTGGATTCTATCGTTAAAGCTTGGGGCGTGTGATATACTAAAAGTTGTTTCATCGTTGTGACTAGAGTAACCACTGCTACTTCTTACATGTCTCTTTCCTAAAGCAGGTACTTTGTTCTTTCCCTTTTTCGAAGGATATGGCTTCCTTCCTATGCTACCAGAGTGTGGAGAAGTTTCGGAAGACGATGACGTTCCTTCAGCTCCTCCTGGGAAAAATTTGATCATTATCAATAAGTACATGATACGCACATCATCATCAATGCAAAAGGTTACTCATTTTTTTGGGATGAGTATTACAGGAAGGATGAAGAGATTGGATGCGATTTCAGTAACACTGGAACAGTGGTCCGTGCAATATCATACAGGGTGTCCCATAAGTGGCACGTCACAGTGACACCGGAGGTAGGTCAGCTAAAGAGGGACCTAACCAGCCTAACATGACCCCACTAAAAGTTGCATGGTTTTCGAGTTATTACCAAATTACGTTTTTTAGTGAATTTTCACCTTTTTTAACATTGTGAGGGTCAGAATTCTGCTGGAAAGCTCTCGAAGCTTATTTTTTTTGTTGTAATGGAATCTTAAATAGTTATTTAAGATGACATGAGTATGATTCTGTCAAAAAGTTATGTGGATTTCCGTAAATTAATGGATAAATCTTGATTTCAATTGCTAGCAAAACGAGAACTTCGACTTTGGACACCTGCTTTGAAAAAAAAATCCTTGAAACAAAACGAGCAAGTAACATCAAAAAATTGGGCATTTTAGACAGATTTAGAAATGGTACAATACACGAATCTTATGCCCATAAAACTAGGAATTTTCATCATTTTACCGATGCCCTACTTAACTAAGTTGAAACTAGGAACCCCGCTATCAGGTAATTTTGCCGCTTGCTATGACATTACATTTGATACCGGGCTTTGTTATTATTTGTTAAAGTCGCAAAAGGGAAAAAGATGGATTAGGGGAAGCGAAAAAGGAATATTATTGAAAAAAAAGGTAAATTAATTAAAAACAGACTTAACTTTCGATTATTTATTTAATTCTTAAATCTAACTTACAGTAAATGTTCAAACTGTTTCCCTCGGACTCTAATGCATAAATGACACCGTTTTATAAAATTACGATTCAATTTTCTTAAACTAATTTCCGATATGGTCCGGGCTGCGTCGAATACGCGTTCAATAAGAAGCGAGGAAGAATTGCGTGAACGCGTATTCGACGCAGCCCGGACCATATCGGAAATTAGTTCAAGAAAATTGAATCGTAATTTTATAAAACGGTGTCATTTATGCATTAGAGTCCGAGGGAAACAGTTTGAACATTTACTGTAAGTTAGATTTAAGAATTAAGTAAATAATCGAAAGTTAAGTCTGTTTTTAATTAATTTACCTTTTTTTTCAATAATATTCCTTTTTCGCTTCCCCTAATCCATCTTTTTCCCTTTTGCGACTTTAACAAATAATAACAAAGCCCGGTATCAAATGTAATGTCATAGCAAGCGGCAAAATTACCTGATAGCGGGGTTCCTAGTTTCAACTTAGTTAAGTAGGGCATCGGTAAAATGATGAAAATTCCTAGTTTTATGGGCATAAGATTCGTGTATTGTACCATTTCTAAATCTGTCTAAAATGCCCAATTTTTTGATGTTACTTGCTCGTTTTGTTTCAAGGATTTTTTTTTCAAAGCAGGTGTCCAAAGTCGAAGTTCTCGTTTTGCTAGCAATTGAAATCAAGATTTATCCATTAATTTACGGAAATCCACATAACTTTTTGACAGAATCATACTCATGTCATCTTAAATAACTATTTAAGATTCCATTACAACAAAAAAAATAAGCTTCGAGAGCTTTCCAGCAGAATTCTGACCCTCACAATGTTAAAAAAGGTGAAAATTCACTAAAAAACGTAATTTGGTAATAACTCGAAAACCATGCAACTTTTACTGGGGTCATGTTAGGCTGGTTAGGTCCCTCTTTAGCTGACCTACCTCCGGTGTCACTGTGACGTGCCACTTATGGGACACCCTGTATGTGTGCGTATGAAGCGTTCGGTTAATAGAAGATCAAGAATACTGCATGGTACTGACCTCTCATTCTTTGGTTGAAGGACATGAGCTCTTGGCTTGTGGCCCTTCCATCTTCCGAGTCCGAACCAAGAGTGTCATATTCTGAAATAGGTAGATGAAGTGTTAGAATCTTCTTCACTTCTGAGTCAGTGCTGCCCAGGTTATCAGACTCTGAAACGTAACAGTTATGGGGTAAATAATAATTTTTTTGAAGATATATTCCCTTAATATATTTTGGTATGTGAGCTATTGGTGTTTATGTTAGGCAGCATCAACCCTTCTTAGTGTTAGTCATACATTCTTCAATGAACTTTACCTTGACTTTCTGAATGAGGATCCCTAAGTCTTCCACCTTTTCTTCTAACCTTAGTATATTCGTGTTCTTTATTCTGCAAGAAGAATATTCAATCATTCAAAATAATAAACAAAGGGGAATTGGTTTGAGCAAACCCTGCAATTTGACCCATCGAAAAAAGTAAACTTAAATTAAAAGATGAAAAACAAAACTCCAACATAAAAAGCTGATAAGTTTTTAAACAAAACCAAAACTAATACAAGTTCTCGATAACTCTACAGGCGACTTACATAGGCAGGAACGAACATGTGCAAAAGCAGCGAACTCAGAAGAAAAAAATGAACTTACATGTCCTAACTTTAACTTATCAAAAGGTGGTGGTTTAACGTCATGATAAACAAAAGATCCGCGTACCGGATGGTACGGGCCGCTGTAAACGTTTCCGCTGTAAGAGCCCTCGCTATACACGGGCTTGGACAGCTGAAAAGTCGCGTAAGGACATATGTCTTCAATGTAGTCGGCGGATTCCGCTTTGTACGTCTCTGTGTCGTCGACTATGGGCTGTTGGGCGCGTCCGACCCTGACCGCCAGGTACTGCTGGTCGCGGTTCTGCTTGTTCTGCAGCTGAGCCATCGTGGGGGACTCTCCTATGGATTGGTTCTGGGTGTCCCTGTCGCTTTGGATTTCTGCGGAAAATTTTAGTGATATAAAGCGGAAGTTACTTTAGATTAGATTGTAGTAGTTTAGTAGTTTAATGGGTCTATTCAATGCAGACATTAAGAGTTTATATACACTGATCAACAATTGCTAGCGATCACTTATGAACTTCTCTTCATTTGTATTTTTTTCAAGTTATCTCGTGAATATCTGTACATTATATGTTCTCTAAGGAAAAAGTAAGATGTTTTGAGTTGATTATATCAAAGTCTTCCTCACTTCATCGGCTCTTGTTCACAAAATCGATTATTATCTGTAGGCTGTTACAGGTGGAGTGAAAAGCAATGTGGTATTTGTTATTAAATCTGTTCTTTTCAAACACATAAGGTGACAATAATTGAAGAAATGAGAACAATATCAGCTTATCAGTCATGCCGAGAAGACGTTTGGCTCCTGTGCAACAGGACCAAATCATACGGTGGATACAGGAAGGTTTGTCCCAGCGAGAAGTGTCCCGGCGGTTGAATGTTTCGCAAAGTGTCGTGAGTCGGGCTTGGAATAGGTTCATCCAAAACGACTCAGTAGCTTATGTTCATGGGGGAGTCGGCAGCGCAGTAAAACAGCTGCCCAAGATCGTCTTTTGATCCTCAATGCTAGGAGAAATCCCACTTACCCGGCGTCGCGGCTCAATAGATCACTGAGAGTTGCAACAGGAGTTCTAATTTCGAACCAGACTGTAAGACGACGACTACATGTTCGTGGTTTGAGAGCACGTAGGAGGGTACAACATCCCCGTTTGAATAGGGAACACCGGGTTCATCGACGGCAATGGGCTGAGGAGCACCGCAATTGGACACTTGAAGATTGGAGCCGATGTTTATTTACGGATGAGTCTAGATTTCGTTTGGTCAACTCCGATGGACGTATTCCTGCTTGGAGGGAAAGAGGTCGAAGGTATGCAGAACAGTTTATGGTACCCACAACAGCTTTTGGCGGAGGTTCTATATGTGTATGAGGAGGCATTTGTTTGAACCAACGCACAGAGTTGGTTGTTCTGCAGAACACCACCATGACCAGCCAGAGATATCACGATATGATTATTGAACCCATAATTGTTCCGTTTGCGGCTGCCGTGGACGAGAATTTCATTTTAATTGACGATAATGCCCGTCCACACCGTAGTCGTCTGGTTAATGAAGCGCTAGAAACTCATGCTATTGATAGGATGGACTGGCCAGATCGCTCTCCAGACATGAATTGCATCGAACATGTCAACCTTAGAACAACCGATCAATAACCTGGAGGACCTTTCTAACGCTTTACGGGATGTTTGGACGAATTTGCCCCAAAATTTTATAAATCGTTTGATCGAAAGTATGCCTCGTAGGGTAGAATGCTTGAGACGAGCTCGAGGGGGACCAACTAGGTACTAGCTTAACCGAAACTTCAGCCTTCTTGTGGTTTCATCATAACATTTTTATGTTATTCAAACACAGAATTTTGAGTGTTCCTAATAAAGTCTTTTTTTCTCTCCAACTTTCCATTTTTTTCATTCTTTTCTCAAGTGAACCATATTATCAACTGAAAATACTCTGATATCTGACTAAATTTATAATCTTGGAGCGAATATTTCAGAAATAAATTTAGAACAAGTAAGTGATCCCTATCAATTGTTGAGCAGTGTATTTCATCTGATTGGGAGAAAATGGCTGGCCTTGGTGATGATCAAATCCTCCCCAAAAGTGCCCTGTGAGCATTTCTACAATAACCTGACATTCAGCTTTGGCACAT
This sequence comes from Harmonia axyridis, assembly GCF_914767665.1. Lineage (NCBI taxonomy): Eukaryota > Metazoa > Arthropoda > Insecta > Coleoptera > Coccinellidae > Harmonia > Harmonia axyridis. The sequence goes on from NC_059501.1 coordinate 83,017,822, forward strand.
GATGGAGGAACTTTTTTGTGTAGGACGGTGAAAATTCCAAGAATCTTTTTGCTGGCGCATTTCTCTACAATCTAGTTTTCTTGTAATTTCATTTACAAACCTACAGAAGAGTTCAGGTTCAGTAGTTGTTCATTAGATTATTCATTCCCTTCGATGACACTTATGGAAAATATTTGCGGTTGACTCTTTCTTAGGTTATTAATGGCATATTCAGAATGAAGTAAACTCTGGTAATCTGATTCTGACGTTCTCAACTCCTAGCTGTACCTTTGCCCCCTTTGAAGATACTTTTCAGGCAGCTAGGGTTTCTGCCTATAACACCGATTTCAAGACCTAAGAGCATGGTTAGTAGGGTGCAAGAAAACTATACCAAATCATTCGCATCTCTGAAAGGTAGAGTGTCCTTAGCCAATCTACTCAACCTATAGCAATGATATTAATAAAAAATTAGGTTTAGTATGACCCTTTGCTTTTCTATAGAAGTTGCATTGCTAACTTCGACCACCTCCAAAAAGCGAAGCAGTTTCAATGTTTATAGTTTATTGCGTGCCGTGACTTATTTGGTTTTGTCACTAAAATAAAGATGCATCGGTGACAATGGAGCATATTGTATAACTTCAACAAACCCATAATGACTGATTTTGACAAAAAATCCTAAGAGAGCTTCACATTCAGTTACAAATGTAGGCAAAAATACTCACTCCTTCTCAAAAAGGCAGCCACCAGCAGTAACAGTATAACTACAGTTAGAGAGATACAAATTGGCAACCAGACGCGTATTTTGACGAAATAAGGTTGTTGGTCTTCCGAGTGTTGAACTGGTGGTGTTATCTCAGGAATACCTAAAGAAAAACTCAGTTTGACCAGATTGTTTTCACAGGGATTGCAAAATAAAGGGGATATATTAGTTCAAAGTGGTAATTCATGGAAGACCGGGGATGACAACAGCTTTAAGTAACTATAGGAGCTTTCAATTCAAATTTCTTAGAGTGTTGCCACTTACCGCCACCTAGCGTGAGCGTGGTTAAGTTGTAGATCGATTCGGTGTGACCGGCATTGTTGTAGGCCGTGATCTTCAGGAGGTACTCGGTGCCGGGCCAGAGGTCAGCTATGCTGTAGATCCTCTCCGTCGGCTTGACGTGGTTGGAGGCCATGGTCCAGGCTGAGTTAGGACCCGCCCTGAATTCTATGGAGAAGTAGGAGATGCCGCAACCTCCATCACCCCACGTGTCTAGCCATATGGTAACAACGGTCGTGTTCATCGTTAACGCTTGCGATGGTTTAGGCTTGATTGGAACTGTTGAAGGAGATATTATTATTATTATTATTCTTATCATTCACTGTTACGATCAATTTGATCTTTTGTTTTTAACCCTACCTATTCAAACAAACCCAGGGAGGCCGTCGATACGGTTAACGAAACCGAAGACAACTTTGGTTATTATTTTATCTGAGTATCCAGAACAGACTTTCCCATGTGAGCAGTGGCGGCCGCTCAGAGGAGGCAGGGCCTCCCCAAATTTTACCGCATTATAATTCTTAGTTCAAGTCCAACTATATTATGTTAACCTAAATCAATAGAATATTCAAATTTTTGGATACTTTTTACCCCAATATTTCATCATATTTATACATTCTCCGCAACAGACTTCAAAACTGAGAAGATTGCCCATCGCTGCACCGTACTACAGGCATGCGATGCGCTAAAGAATACAGCAGACTCCAGACGCGGGTCGCGGAGGCCCAATTCCTCTCTAGTCGCGTTTGTCTTGAACGTAGAATTTCAAATTTCTCCCGATACGAAGCTCCGGCCACTCTAAATTCGAGCTGGATATCACGTGCCGGAGGCCCTGTCTCCGTTGACCGAAAGCGCCCGAAAATGATCCACGGCGATTAACGATGGGTCAGCTGTTTCCCTGTTTCTGTTTATTAGCGCTAGAATTAGGGAAAGCTAAAGATAGGTTAGGACTTTTTATTCCTTTCGGCGTGTTGTTTGTGGTTTCGTGTTAGGATTGTTCGGCAAAGTTTGTAGGTAAGGAAGGATATTGGCTGGCTATTCAGATATATTTTATCGAGAAAAATGGAAACGGAAACGTCGGAAACTAGAAATGAAAATGATAGTGTCAGTAGGGAACTCAGAGTTACTGAAGATATTGTAGATTTTATTTTGATTAAAAAGTTCAGCCAAATGCCTTACGATGACAAAATTTTCATTACCAAAACTATAAAAACACCTCAGCCTGCTATGCAAAATTTAATTGTCAATTCCAGGCATAATCGTTCGTTCTGCGTCCAATTGTACAATAAATGCGAGTGGCTGACCGGAAGTACAGTTCGGCCTCCTCTGAATGAAAGCTCACGAGCCGCCACTGCATGTGAGTGGCTCTTAGGCCAGTCAGCCCCGGACATTTGCACACCATGTCTTCAGCTGTTCCTACCTCCTTCCCACAGAGCCTGCAGATCTCATCTCATGTTACCCATGCGATACAAAGGGTATTTGCCTCGACAGTGTCCTGTCACCATTCCCACCATTACCCAAAGCTCAGCTGGCGGTAGCTTCAGGAGCTAATTGGTATAGTTCGGAGAAACCACCACAAGTTTCTTTGCCTTAGTAAGACCCGGAGTGTTTCTCCAGAGGGTTTTTCTATTCCTCCACTCGCATTGATGAACCACTGCCTTATATTGGTCTTTTCAATGCCCACAAAAGGGCTGAGGACCAACGGCTCTTTTTGCAAGTATATCGGATTTTCACTCTCCTTCAACACCACAATGTCGCAGTACCCATAGAAGAGTTACTTTATTCCCTCTGGCCAGTTGCTTTATGGTATTACGGCACTCCTATGTCAGTAGAAACCCCTGGCTGTCTGCAGAGATGTAATTAAGCGCCCCTTTGAGGTTTCTTTTGAGACACTCAAGGGCGTAAGTATAGACAGCTAGTGTCCTGGTTTGCAAGAAAGATGCATCGACTCCCAGGTATCTACAGATCCTTCGTTTTAGAGCCATCTACAGGGTGGCCACTTTTTCAATGGGATTGTATTGGTAACTTTTAAACCATAAGAGTTGGAAGGTCGGTCAAATGGAGACAAAAATTGCATTCATAGGAGCATTGTCAAGCAGTTCAAACAAATCGCGATTATAAGGCCGGTTTTTGAGATATCGTAGGAAAAGTAAATTCTGTCATTTTGATTTTTTTCCCACTTTATTTCAAATATTATCAAAAAATGTTTCAGGAATTTTTTATTCGACAGTAAATTATCCTCAATTTGACGTAATCAGATTTCGTATCCAACGTTTCGTACTCCCTGGGCCACCCTCAACCTCATTATTTTCAATACGGACCTGCATATTTTATGACACTTTTCGAAATAACTTTTAACGCTAAATTCAACGATATATCATACGATGTCATTCAAAGTTCATTTTCAGGTGATTTTAACCCTTATCCAAATTTCTTTGGGTCGGATCTGTATTACATTTAGGTACCTTTAGTTGAATTAACAACATGCAATACATTTCGATAAGAAAATCAACTAACTCATCTTGAACTAAATGGAACATATTAGAATCAAAGCAAGAAACAAGTAAAAATTATTTACATAATGTAATGTTCGATAATTGTTTACCATATACATAGAATTTTTGACAGGAGGGAAATATTCGTTGTTATTCACTGAGTTCACATAAATCCTTACCAGTTCCTTTCGTATGCGACGTAACAATATCACAAGGAAACCCAGTTCCAATTCTATTGAACGCCGTAATGTACATCAAATACTTCGTCCCACAAGACAAATCCCTCAACATGTGCGAATCCGTATGGGCTGCAATCTGCAACTCCTCCCAGTCTCCAGCATCCCTCTTGTAGTTGATCACGTATCCCAAGATGGGCGACCCTCCGTTCCCCTGGTCCATCCACTTCAGATGCAGGGTGTCAGCGAACGCCTCCACCACACTCAGCACCGGTGCTTCGGGCGGCACCACGACCTTCAGACTGTATACTATCTCGTCTTTGCCATATGTGTTTTCTACGATACAGGAGTAGTTGGCCTCGTCGGAGTTTTGCACGTCCTTGATGACGAGGGTAGCGTTGGGGAGGATTATGCGCCGACCTCCGACCTCGAGAGGGAGGTCGTCGTGACGCCAATTTGCCGTAGGAAGGGGAATGCCTACGCGTTTGCAGGCTAGGCTGACGTCTTGTTTCCATGCGCTGACCACTTGACCTCCGAAGGAGGCTATGCGGGCTGGTACGTTCTTGGTGGGGGTGACTGTGATGACGCGGGTGCTTTCGCCTTCTCCGATCTGTGAATAGGCTATAATGAGTATTAAATTTTTTCACGATGATTGATAGTTTTTTTTACTTTTCACTTGAATTGTTTTTTTTCGAGGTATATAACTTTAAGTTGGCATTACTGTTCAAGATGGCGGCCGATTTAACAGCTGTCAAGTGATTTATTCTCAGTTTGGTTTGGCAATTCATCATGAATAGAATCACGCCTGAAAAATGCTTGCAAATAGTGCAATTTTATTTCGAAAATAATGGTTCTGTGCGGAATACGTATCGCGCACTACGTCCATTAGCGATGAAGCGCACTTCTGGTTGAATGGCTACGTCAAAGAACAAAACTGCCGCATTTGGCGTGAAGCTAATACTCAAGTGAATGTCGAAACACCGTTACATCTAGAAAAACTGACTGTTTGGTACGCTTTATGGGCTGGTGGGATCAAAAACGATGATGGCCAGAACGTTACAGTCAATATGGTGATCGGTATAGAGCCATGATTACTAACTTTTTAATTCCTGAATTCAACAACCATGATGTCCAGGAGCTGTGGTTCCAACAAGACGGCGCAACATGTCACACAGCTCGTGCCACAATCGATTTATTGAAAGACACGTTTGGAGACCGCCTAATTTCACGTTTTGGACCTGTGAATTGGCCTCCAAGATCTTGTGATTTAACACCGCTAGACTACCTTCTGTGGGGCTATGTAAAGTCATTGGTCTATTCGGATAAGCCACAAACCCTTGACCATTTGGAAGTCAACATTCGCCATGTTATTGCCGATATACGGCCACAAATGTTGGAAAAAGTCATCGAAAATTGGACGTCCAGATTGGACTACATCCGAGCCAGCCGTGGCGGTCATATGCCAGAAATCATATTTAAAATGTAATGCCACAAGATTATCTTGTGGATAAATGAAATTCATGTCAATCGAATAATCCATCGTTGTTTTATTGCAATTTAAAGTTCTATAGCTCTAAAAAAAACACCCTTTACAGGGTGGGCAAATAAGCGAGGTAAGCGGCTATATCTCAGGATCCACTCATCGTAGAGACTTGCGGTAAAAATTTTTACCACTAAAGTGTTCGAGAAAACACACTGGAAATTGTTTTGAAGTTCATACCTTTACCGCTAGGGGGCGTAATAGCTATCGTCGAGTAGATTAATGAATTTTACTCGAAAATGTTTTATATGAAATTGAAGAAGAAATATCATCACTGCAATCCTTGGAAAATTCTCTATCTTTTTGAATTGTCACTTTCGAATTTACGACATCAAATAAGGCTAGGGGAAAGGGAGAAATCTGACTGATTGAAATGCCTGTACCTTCAGTTTGGCTCATTATTTTTGAGAAAATAAGATCTCGTCTGAAAGATAATATCTTGTTGATTGAGGACAAAATATATTCAAGATAAATTTGTTTTTGCTGCTTTCGATAGGGGGCGCTAAGTCAGAAGTTCATTGTTTTGTTCATTTTACTCCGAAATTTCAAGTGTAATGATAGGATTTTCTTAACAGAAACAGAAATTTCATCAAATTTGTATGAAAAAACCAGGAAGTCGCTAAGCGATAGCTTTAGGCGTTCTGGAGTTATGGCCGAAAAAAGATATTCTTCAACTGATGCACTGAAAAACCGAATTGTGTCTTTAAGTTCTGACAGAAACAGAAATGCCATCAAATTTGTATAAAAAAACCAAAAAGTCGCAAAGCGATAGCTTTAGGCGACTACTACGCAAACATAATGAAATTTCAATATTTAATATGTATGCTACTTAAAAATTACTATCCAGTAACTTTACACCGAACGTAACAATTACACACAAACATCTCAAAAACTCCCCCGTATAAATCATAAAGTTAGGAAGACCGCATATCGCTCACGTCGAAATTAAAAATTTCGTCGTCAACCTACCCACGAAGCAACCGGCGATGAAAAATGCATTCTCTCGAAACGTCACCCAAAACTTTCAAACTCCGGCAATTTATAAATACCGCAGAACATTGTCTCTGTTATAAAATTTCGGGCCACTTAGCTGTCTCGCGAAACCTCGTTAGACGTCAGGGGAAGACGTATTATTTCAGCAACGTGGATTTATGGCTGTTTGCCTAACTGTAACACGTCTCCTAGTATCTCCTTTCCATCAGTTGAGTTGCTTTGTACGATGAGATTTAGGAGAACCAACCAATCTATAATTTTCGTGGGAGTTTTAGAACTTTGTCAGTCTTCGCCCGATACTGATGAGAGATGGCGTATAGAGTTAAATTGATAAAGTTCATCGTGATATTTTATGCATTAGCTATAGTCTAAGAGCATGTGGTGGCAAGACTCATGTCTGATGAGAGGATTCCTCTATACAAAGTGTCTGTCAATTGATACAACATCTTTTCAGAGTTCTCTAATTAATGAAGGGTGTTTTTTTTTAGAGCTATAGAACTTTGAATTGCAATAAAACAACGATGGATTATTCGATTGACATGAATTTTATTTATCCGCAAGATAATCTCGTGGCATTACATTTTAAATATGATTTCTGGCATATGACCGCCACGGCTGGCTCGGATGTAGTCCAATCTGGACGTCCAATTTTCGATGACTTTTTCCAACATTTGTGGCCGTATATCGGCAATAACACGGCGAATGTTGTTTTCCAAATGGTCAAGGGTTTGTCGCTTATCCGCACAGAAAGTTGTCTAGCGGTGTCAAATCACAAGATCTTCGAGGCCAATTCACAGGTCCAAAACGTGAAATTAGGCGGTCACCAAACGTGTCTTTCAATAAATCGATTGTGGCACGAGCTGTGTGACATGTTGCGCCGTCTTGTTGGAACCACAGCTCCTGGACATCATGGTTGATCAATTCAGGAATGAAAAAGTTAGTAATCATGGCTCTATACCGATCACCATTGACTGTAACGTTCTGGCCATCATCGTTTTTGAAGAAGTACGGACCAATGATTCCACTAGCCCATAAAGAGCACCAAACAGTCAGTTTTTCTGGATGTAACGGTGTTTCGACATACACTTGAGGATTAGCTTTACTCCAAATGCGGCAGTTTTGTTTGTTGACGTAGCCATTCAACTAGAAGTGCGCTTCATCGCTAAACAAAATAAAATGGACATAGTGCGCGATACGTATCCCGCACAGAACCATTATTTTCGAAATAAAATGGCAGTACTTGCAAGCGTTGTTCAGGCATGAGTCTATTTATGATGAATTGCCAAACCAAACTGAGAATAAATCACTTGACAGCTGTTGAATCGGTCGCCATCTTGAACAGTAATGCCAACTTAAAGTTATATACCTCGAAAAAAAACACCCGTTATATGTGGAAATCCATCTAATTGATATTAAATGCAGGTTATTCTAATTTGAACATATGATGAATAACCTAAATGGTCATACGGGGTACAGTTGTATAATTTCCTTTTTGCTAAATCCAATGAAACCTATTGCATGATTCAGAATTGATTTGTTATACAGGGTGTTTCATTGGGAAAAGAAAACACTTCTCAGGTGCATAGGTGGCACCAAGGCGGTTCTGGAGATAACCCATTTATTGGGTCTTACTGTCTTCGTAGCCGAGATACAGGGTGTTTTATGAATTTTGCCCGTTTCTTTTTGAGGTCATATCAAACGAATCACCTGGTATATTTTCTTTATATTTGGCAAATATGTTCCTAATTGAGAGCCCAAAAATATCATGCAATAACTGTCTTGAAAATCCAGGTCCGGGTTAACAAAAAATTATGAATCGTTTGAATCCTCGAAACAACACCTTGTACATCGGAATTTTGAAAATCTGTTTTGATATTCGGAAACAGCACTGAAAACTAAGCTGAGACGTGTACTTCAAATTTTTAGTTTTACCGCACAAATTTTCAACTTGAAAGTGAAATTTTTAAGAACTTGGATACCTGAAAGTGATTCGAAAATTCGAAAGGCGATATTTTAATTTTGAGAATTTATTAAGTGATCTTTCTAATACTCACCCTAGTAGAGGCAGTGACCCAAAATTGCAGAGTGGCAGTATCCTGAACCCTGACTACTTCGTGCATCAATGTAGAGGTACTCAGCACACGTTTATGGGTGTTCTCCCCTCTACCTCCTTCCACTAAGCTCATGTAGAAGGTGTAGCCTACTAGAGGCCCATTGCTGAACGTTGGGGGTAACCACGAGACTAGAATCTTGTTGGAGGTGCTGAAGATTGCCTTTATGTCAGCAGGGGCAGAAGGCACTGTGAAGGATGAAGCGGTAGATAAGCAAAGTGAAGAATCGAACTAAAGTTGGTGAGTTACACCGTTCAAGAGTTTAGAATTGAATGAGAATAGATTGTTACTCGATCCAAGCAATAACTTCTCATGATTATCTATTATATTTACTCTAGTCTTAGGCATATAAATCTAGCAAACTTAAATAAAGAGATATATTTATTGAAATGATAATGATATCATAGAGTGTGGTTCAAGAGATGCCCACAAGTCAAGTTTGGTCTTGAAACTGTTCACACTAGGCGCAACAACTATCTCGGTCGGCAATCTCGGTCGAATACTCTGTTGGAGATGAAGTACTGTCCGGTGGTGGTAAAGAATCTTTCACTTGAGAGTTTGAACGTATGTCCTCTGAGTTTATTCGAGTTGAGCACAAAAAGTTGGCCGAGATCACAATCTTAGAGACTATGTAGCGATCTATAAGTTATGATGAGATCACCCCTCAACCTCCTCAAAGATAATAAATAAATATATAAATATTTTTATTTCCTATCATCTTCACAAAACTGAACTATGAAAATGAAAAGAATAGTGTCAAAAACAAAAATTATTCGCCTAAAAATTAGGAATATATTCTTCTAAAGAGTATGGCTCCAAGTCAAGGAGATATTTGAATAGTTTCTTTTTAAAACCAGTTATATTTCATACTAATTTGATATTTTTTGGCAGGGAATTATACAATTTCAAACCATCTATATTCTATTTGCTTCTGAGTTGTTGTTAGGTTGTGCTTGGGATAGATAAAATCATCATTTCTTGTGTCGTAGAAAGTTCTTCTGTTTTCTTGATGCTCAAATAGAGATTTGTTGTTCCTGATGGAAAGGACACATTCTTGTATATAGAGTGCATATATCGTCAATATTTCAGATTTCTTGAAAAAACCGAACTGCAAGATTCCTATATTTGATGTAATTGAGTATTCTTATTGCTTTTTTTCTGTAGAATAAAAAGTTGTTTTATATTTCCTGATTCATAAAATACAATGCCAAAACTTAGTCTTGCCTCTATCAATGCATGGTGAACTGTCTTCAGGTAATTACTGCAGAGATATCTGGCCATTACTATGAAATTATAAATTGCTGCAGTTGTTTTTTATATAAATAATTTATGTGCTTCTTCGAATTGATATTCTTGTCGATGTGAATTCCCAAAAATTTGGTTGATTCAACGATTTTGTATTTTACTTGGCTCAGTGTTATAGTATTATTTTCTTCAATTCCTGAATTGGTAGGTGAAAAAAGTATGAATTTAGTTTTTCCTTCATTAAGAAGTAGATTGCTGTTCTCGAACCATTCTTTCGTCTCATCTTATGTAAACTCACATAAACTTTTCAGAAGGGTGTACAGGTTTTTAATCAGAAGTAAGTTAGTATCATCTTAATTAACTATAGTCACTGTATGTTTTTCCATATCTGCATCTAGTTTGAAAAAATTATGATATAATATAAATAATAATGGTCCTGTAATGCTTCCTTGTGGTATTCCTAGGATTAGTTCTTCTTGCTCTGATCTTATGATTTCTCCATTCATAATTCCGAAACGTACGTCTGGCTTTATGTTAATTCAGTTATTATATTGACCGTTCACTAAATTTATACAGTTTTAGTTATTTTGAATTTTTTCTTGGTTGGTTAATAATTTTGTCATTTTTAGAATTGGAATTATATTCCAAGACAAAAATAAACCAAATTTATCATGAAGATATATTATTGTGGAGGAATAGAAAAAAATGTTGACAATTTTTTGATATTCATATTGAATATCCTACATATCAAGTAGACTCATTAAACCTTTATAAATTTTTAACGTTGTTGATGCATGTGAATGAATTAACCTACCGGACAGAAATGAGATGGCAAATGTCAAAAATAATGAACAATGTTGCCATTCTAACCACTTCAAACCGTATCATTTTTATTGGAAAACCCGTTACATGTAGCAGAATTCAAAGTCGCCTACAGTTCCCCAACACCTAAAAAGCTGCCGACAACAAAGGAATCCCAACAAAACGAAAGGAGTGTTTCCCCTCCATTCACCTCATCCAACAAGCTAGCGTGACTATAACTCAAGAACATTTCCCAGCGTCCCGAAGTTTTCCCTTACCTCGACGTATCAACTTCGGTCTAACCGAGTTCGTATCTAATGTACCGCGGCGTGGAACCGATTACTCCCGTTTTTACGGAACCCACCCGATAAAAGGGCAGCGTGAAATCTACCTCGTTCCGCCATTCATCTGCACCGTCTATTTCCCGCTTTTTCCTAAGCCTGGGACCTTTTCTCGACGCTTTCCATTTGGCGATTATCGGGAAGACTGTCGCCAGTGGCTGCGGTGTAAGCGGGACAGAAAAAAATTGACTTAATTAAACATAGTGGCGACAATTCGTTCAAATTGAGCTTAAAAATAGCGAATGGCGAAATAGAACTATAGAACTTAAGAATACAATAGGGATTGTAGGGAATCTATCGATTCGAGTTGAATTTCGAACCAAAATAGTAAAAACAGACAAACTCGGTGTAAAAACTTGGAATGATCAAAGCCACTCCCCTAAGGGATCCGTAGAAAGGCTTTGCTAACGGTCGAATGGAGAACGGCCTGAATGCCCATAAAACTCGGCATTTCAAGGCGAATAATTCGATTGAGTTCAGACCAGTCTACAACTACAACATATGTGCAACACTCGCACCGACAACGAGAAGCGTAAAGATTTTCTTATCTGTTCCCGAGACCGGCGGAAAAGTACCTGCGACCGAGCCGCAACGAGAAGTGGCCAGCGACCCTTAAAATCGATAAGATCTAAATAAAGGGTGTTTTTTTTAGAGATATAGAACTTTAAATTGCAATAAAACAACGATGGATTATTCGATTGACATGATTTTATTTATCCGCAAGATAATCTTGTGGCATTATATTTTAAATATGATTTAAGGCATATGACCGCCACGGCTGGCTCGGATGTAGTCCATTCTGAACGTCCAATTTTCGATGGCTTTTTCCAACATTTGTGGCCGTATATCGGCAATAACACGGCGAATGTTGTCTTCCAAATGGTCAAGGATTTGTGGCTAATCCGCATAGACCAATGACTTTACATAGCCCCACAGAAAGTAGTCTAGCGGTGTTAAATCACAAGATCTTGGAGGCCAATTTACAGGTCCAAAACGTGAAATTAGGCGGTCACCAAACGTGTCTTTCAATAAATCGATTGTGGCACGAGCTGTGTGACATGTTGCGACGTCTTGTTGGAACCACAGCTCCTGGACATCATAGTTGTTCAATTCAGGAATGAAAAAGTTAGTAATCATGGCTCTATACCGATCAGCATTGACTGTAACGTTCTGGCCATCATCGTTTTCGAAGAAGTACGGACCAATGATTCCACCAGCCCATAAAGCGCACCAAAAAGTCAGTTTTTCTGGATGTAACGGTGTTTCGACATACACTTGAGCATTAGCTTCTCTCCAAATGCGGCAGTTTTGTTTGTTGACGTAGACATTCAATCAGAAGTGCGCTTCATCGCTAATGGACGAAGTGCGCGATACGTATTCCGTACAGAACCATTATTTTTGAAATAAAATACTACACTATTTGCAAGCGTTGTTCAGGCGTGAGTCTATTCATGATGACTTGCCAAACCAAACTGAGAATAAACCACTTGACAGCTGTTGAATCGGTCGCCATCTCCTCGAAATAAAACACCCGTTATCATCATTAATACTAATATCATTTTCTTCAAACTCTTTTAGTGTGTTGGAAGAATAAGTGTTTTTATCCCGTTCTTTTATTCCCTTGGCCGTGAGCTACTGGTTAGTCATAGTATAAGGACCACAACCCACAGGATATTGCGTCATATAATAAAATCAAACGAATTTATGTTTTCCACATTGAAGGCTGTTCTTGAAATAACAGAATAGCATTCTCATTATCTTATTTCTCGAATTCAATTCAATAAAATTGATTCAAATTGTGTTAATTCTCATCGACTAGCACGTGACTGCGAACGCCAATCAGGGCAATTTGACGTCATAGCACTGAAGCGTTCAGAACATAGACAAACTAATCTTATCTAGAACTAGTTTTTCTATGGTTTAGAACGTTAGATGATATACGGTGGGCTTATGCACCATTCCTAAGAACTAAGATTAAACCTAAGAACTAATAATTGAACCCTAACAAATCAATGAGGGTGTTTATGCACTTAACCTAAGAACTAACACTAGCACTAGAAAGTTGACCAACTTTTAACTAAGAATTAAGGGCTTAGGTAAAACATAGAAGTGCGCGTGCGCCGCATAGAATTTCAATATTAACGAGTACCAGTTTCTATCATTTTATGTTCCGTTATTGCATAAACATCTTGAAATCCCTGCTGTATATACATATAAATTTAAATTGAATGTTAAAATGTTCTGAATATCATGAATATCATACCAGACATAAAGAATCTTTGTTTTCCAAGGCATCGTACAACTAAATTTCAGCAGTCTCCGACATACAGCGGAGCTAAACTTTTCAATCATCTGCCTCTTAGGCTGAAGGTTTTGGAACACAGGAGTTGCAGAAAACATGTGAAATATGCTTTTATAGCAGGAATAAATATTTAAGTTCAGTTATTGTCTGATTTAATTTTTGTTTGGGTATAATTTTTTTTTCTCTTCTTTCATTTGATGTATGATGATTTCATTTTGTCTAAAAGGGTGAATGAACTATAATTATTATCATTCGTGTTTATCGATGAAAAAATTTAGGTGTATCTGAAAATTTTAAATTAAATTTTTCACAATCAATATCAATGTCAAACATCAAAGTATAGAACAAATAGAAAGTAGTTCGAGGACGTGCACATTCCCTAACTAAGAACTAACAAGAGAGTGCATAAACGCCCCTGAATTCTTAGGTTTAGTTCTTAGTCCTTTACCATTATAAGCGTCTTCTATTTCTATATTTTCCTTTTTTTTGATTGAATCTTTGAAAACTTGATTCTAACGATGTTATATCTACTGTTCCTTTTTGACTGAAAATTTTTGAATAAAAAAATCCATAACAGTTGCTACGGTAACATTTCGAAGTAAATGAAAACGAGGTCACGATTTTGGCTTCATAAAAGAAGAAGAACATCTCTCTATGTACTTCATTACACCGAGATTGAACTCCACACCAGAAATCTCTCACAAACCGCCACTGATTGTCGCAATTCTTTCATCTTGCCGCCCACCCCCAAGACCGCCGCCTCGCACGCAAGGTCACATAAATTGCGGGCCTATTGTGAGGTTAGGATCGTGCAGGGTCCGTTCTCCGAGGGTTAATGGTTTCCAGAGATCGACAACTTTCCTAATTTCGACGGTGTTTAGTGCGTGCTCCATGGCATGTGGCGGTTTATTTTGGACCATCAAAGTGAAGCCGAATGGGGTTTTCGGGGGTTGTTTTGTCCGAATTGCCAACTTTCTATGTGGGAATACAGGCGAAAACATTGCTTGTCCTTGGTTTTTCTACGTCCCGGTCTTAGTTGATGATGAAGGTATTAGCGAGGGTATTAGTCTTTATTGCCATACGTAAGAAATAACCCACATGATCATATTGTGCATTCGAAGTAACGGGTGTTTTTTTTCGAGGTATATTACTTTAAGTTGGCATTACTGTTCAAGATGACGACCGATTTTACAGCTGTCAAGTGATTTATTCTCAGTTTGGTTTGGCAATTCATCGTGAATAGACTCACGCCTGAATAACGCTTGCAAATAGTGCAATTTTATTTCGAAAATAATGGTTCTGTGCGGAAAACGTATCGCGCACTTCTGGTTGAATGGCTACGTCAACAAACAAAACTGCCGCATTTGGAGTGGAGCTAATCCTCAAGTGTATGTCGAAACACCGTTAAATCCAGAAAAACTGACTGTTTGGTGCGCTTTATGGGCTGGTGGAATCATTGGTCCGTACTTCATCAAAAACAATGATGGCCAGAACGTTACAGTCAATGGTGATCGGTATAGAGCCATGATTAGGTACTAACTTTTTCATTCCTGAATTGAACAATCATGATGTCCAGGAGCTGTGGTTCAAAAAAGACGGCGCAACATGTCACGCAGATCGTGCCACAATCGATTTATTGAAAGACACGTTTGGTGACCGCCTTATTTCAAGTTTTGGATCTGTGAATTGGCCTCCAAGATCTTGTGATTTAACACCGCTAGACTACTTTCTGTGGGGCTATGAAAAGTCATTGTTCTATGCGGATAAGCCACAAACCCTTGACCATTTGGAAGACAACATTCGCCGTGTTATTGCCGATTTACGGCCACAAATGTTGGAAAAAGTCATCGAAAATTGGACGTCCAGATTGGACTACATCCGAGCCAGCCGTGGCGGTCATATGCTAGAAATCATATTTAAAATGCAATGCCACAATATTATCTTGCGGATAAATAAAATTCATGTCAATCGAATAATCCATCGTTGTTTTATTGCAATTTAAAGTTCTATAGCTCTAAAAAAACTCCCTTTATAATGTTATAAGTTACATGAATCACTGTACAGGGTGGGCAAATTTCGATGTTTTAGCACTACAACTTTTAAACCAGAAGAGACCAGACAAAATTCGATACCCCATTCTCGGTCTCTTTTTCTGAGAAACTAACAAGGGTAGTATTTATTTTTGGCCAACTTCTTTTGTTGTCGAGTTATAAGCGAAAATTGGAAAAATGGCGATATCGAAAAACATTTATATCTCCGCTAATACTGATGATAGCGCTCTGAAATTAAAACAGGCACGTTTTTACGTAGGATCCAGTGACGTGCTGGTTTTTTCAAAAGGGTTTTCAATTACCAAGCTATGACTCAAAGTTATGTTTTTTCAAATGGGAACACTAGATTTCTGTGTCATTTTTTGAAAGCTCAATTTTTCCTAATTTCAAATATATACCATCGTATGGTTTGTATTAATATAAATAATAGAAAATGGTCAAAAACCTTTTTTTACCTAAGAGTCCCAATATTCCTATGGTTTCAACTGATGATGAGCACAGAAAAATTGATTTTTCTCTAACAAAGCAGTGCCCTTCCGTCAATCTGATTATTTCTATGTTTTTCACTTATTTCTACATAATTCGAATCTAGATATATTTTATAAAAATAGTTTCGAAAATATACCTCAGGGAAAATTTCATAGGTTGCTTGAACACAGTTTGAAATATTCATCTATTGAATTCGGTGCGAAATATCGAGAAGATGTGTCGACTGTGCATTGTGCAATTGTTGTCATTATTAGGTTAAATATTATTTTTTGTTTGTTCCCTTCGTAATTAAATTGTTGAGTTCAATCATATATGCGTTGTTTTATATGCTATTTAAAATGGATTGGTATTTGTGCGTATTCATTCTGGAGAGTCTAAAATGTTCATCGAACAGAAAGAATATTGGGAAGACAAAGCAAACATTTTGCGCTATACGTAAAGGGGAAAACAGCAGTCGCGTTACGAAAATAACTATAGTGTTTTATTACCCAATTTCCATAAAGAAGCCCATAATCCCAGATTTAAAAAAAATACCATCAAATGGTATACAGATTGTTCCAAAACCACGAAAGGGACTGGCGCTGGAGTATTCGGGGCTGGTACCAAATGCTCAATATCGCTAGGCCACTGTCTAAGTGTTTTTCAGGCAGAGATACTTGCCATAGAAAGATGTGTAGAAATCAACATAGCAAGAAACTATCGGAAATGTGACCTACCGATACATTCCGATAGCCAGGCCACAATTAAAGCACTGAGCTCACATACCATCGATTCTAAGATGGTATTGGAGTGCCGAAGAAAACTTAATTAAATGGGTAAGAATAACAGGGTCTTTTTAGTCTGGATTTCCGGCCACTCGGGAAACAGAGGGAATGAGAAGGCTAACACACTTGCCAGAAAAGGAACACAAACTCCTTTCATCGACCCGGAACCCTTCTGTGGTGTAGACCAATGCACCTACAAGAAAGAGTTTCAGGAAAAGGAGGTAACCGAAAGAGAAAATCTCTGGCGGAATCTTCCTGGTCTGGATCACTCCAAAAGTTTCATCGAAACTTTGATTCTACAAGATCCAAGAAGTATCTGGATCTTAGTAAGAATATGCTACACCTCCTCACTGAATTCCTCACAGGGCATTGCCGCTTTAGGAAACACCTCATGAGAATGGGTCTAACAGAAAATGACGAGTGCAGATTCTGTGGGGAAGAGGAAGAAACTCCGGATCACCTGGTGACGGAATGTCTCGCTATCGCTAGTCAACGCAAAACCTGCCTTTGACACCAAACTTATAATAGTAAGGAATTAGCCTCCTTGATGCCATCCCAGATATTGGAGTTCATTAGGATTCTGGAACTGGAAGGCGAGCTGTAGATCACGTTATGAAGACAATAGCTCTGATGGGGGGCACAAAAGACCATTAGGTCGCAGTGAAACGTAACCTTCTGAATTAAATCTAATCTTATCTACCAAATTTTTATTGTTGTTAATGTTGCAGCACCATAAGCTTGGAAGAAAACGTTTCAAGTCACATCAATATTTCCCCATATTTTTCCCCGACAGTCGGACTTGTTGAGCCCCCCCACCCTCGACAAGAACGCCAACACGTACGATCACAATTCTAGAGACCGAAACGTGCCACGGCGCAATTTCATCGATAGTTTTCAATTTGGCAATCCCCGTTAATCTCTCTAATCACAACGAACGACGTTTCGAACGCTAACACAACGCCGGAATCGGCAATAACATAATCGTTCGTGTCCTCGCTTTCCACCGACCCCTCTCTCTCTCTCTAACCCCCTTAGGGGGGCAATCAGGGCGGCAGCTCCCGTACCGTGGCATAAATCAGCCGACCATCGCCAGAGGGCGTGTTATCAAATGAATTCATTAAGGAGGAAATGGTGCGGTTTTCTGGTCCAACGACTTTCTTAATTTTCCCATTTGGCGCCGTGCCCCGCAACCCGCAATTGTGCGCCCCGTTTCCGTCTTGCGTGAGTGTGCGGCACTGATTAATCCTGCCCTTGTTGGGGGTTGCTGACCGGGAGCTTCAGGTTAGGTACGTCGGGAGGCTTTACCTAGTAAATTAAGAACCGTTTTTGAAGATGTGATGATCCTACTTTTGGTTTTATTGAATTTACTGTGAATGCCCGAGAGATGGCGTTGCTGGCTTCGCTTCACTGTCTAGCGAGGCATCGGTGGGTTCATAAAGAATCTTCAAATTTATACAGAGTCTCCCCTCCACGATGTTGTGAGAGGGTGTGTCTTGGGCAGATATTGCTGGATAGTCCAACTGATGAGTCCACCTGCGATCTCGTGATGAAACATCGTAATCCTTAGAGAGAGGGCGCACATAAGTTATTTGGCTCGAAATAGACTCGCCAAAGTATAAATAGTGCAACAATATTGAACGCCTTTGGATTGTCCTGTACTGTGTCTAAGTTTCACCATTGACCGTATGCAAATAGAATTCAGATTGACCTTGACATGAGTATAGCCATAATCAGCCTAAATGGCATCCCTTTGACATCCCGGATGTAAGATAAACATTCTAATTTTCCTTTTCCTTCTTTTTATTGGTATATTTGCGTTCAAATTAGGGGATCAATTTGGACAAAGCCAACGTTTCGGCTATAGAAGAAAAAATAATATTGAAAATGTTTTGCGTAATATACACACATCGTCAAAAATCTATCAACTTTCAACTTGTTGAATGTAACATGAAAATTTTGTGTGTGGAATCTTCACTATCTTATCACTTGAATGAAAACAATAAACCAACAAAATTTTACTCGAAGGAATTGAACGGTATCTGTAACAGTCCTTCGAAGTAATTTGTTGAGGACCTATAGACGGGCAACCCCAACCAGTATCATAAGGAGACAGTTGCTTTCCTCAAATTTAAGGACAAGAAGACTTTCAAGAGAACCTCTGCTCTCACCTGCACATAAAGCTACCCTTCGGCAATGGGTAGAACACCACTAAGACTGGCTTTCACCTCAATGGCGCAACGTACTTTTTTCGGACGAGTCACGATTTTGTTTATGAGGTGAAAGTCGACGAGAAAGGGTTTGGAGAGGTCCAGGCAGACTAGAGCGACTCAATAGTGCCCATTCAAGATCAATAATGAGCTGGGAGGGTATAATGTTTGGTCGCCGTACCATTCTTATTATCGTTGAACGAACAATGATTGGTGCCATCTACGTGGAAAACATCATTGAACCAATCATTGTTCTTCTGCCGCTATATTGCAGTTGAAATGGAGGAAAATATTCATCTCATTTCCAGAAGATATATTGATTATTTCTTGGGATACCTAGGGAGACCTAGACGATATATGTAGATATGTTAGGAAAAAACTGCACATCATATTTGAAAGTAGTGATATTGATTGCAAGAATTAAACATTTGTGATAGAACTCACCATCTTCTTCAGTTTGGCAGTAAACAGACTCGGACCTAGCCCCATCGCCTCTGGATGTGTAAGCCAGTACCGTAATACTATAATTAGTAAATTTCCTTAATCCTAAAAGGGTCGTTCTCAACTGCGGCGTATTCTTCGTCTGCTGGTCATCATTATCTGCAAAAATCCATCAAGTTCATTTAGTCCCAAAATCAAAACTCGAAATAAAGCACAACATACCATACCACTCTCCAACGGAATGATAGGTTATCTTGTAGCCTTGTATGACGCCGTTTCTGCCTTCTTCCAGGGGTGGCTCCCATGATATGTGTAGAGATTGAGCGCTGAGAATTGAACACTGGACATTCTCAGGTGGTAGGGATGGAGCATCTTCTAGGGTTCTGGCTGTTACTGGGTCGCTTGCTGGTCCAGATCCTCTGCTGTTGTACGCCTGGAACATTTGTAGAGGGTGTTTTTTTAGAGCTATATAACTTTAAATTGCAATAAAAAAACGATGGATTATTCGATTGACATGAATTTTATTTATGCGTAAGATAATCTTGTGGCATTACATTTTGAATATGATTTCTGGCATATGATCGCCACGGCTGGCTCGGATGTAGTCCAATCTGGACGTCCAATTTTCTATGACTTTTTCCAAAATTTGTGACCGTATATCGGCAATAACACGGCGAATGTTGTCTTCCACATGGTCAAGGGTTTGTGGCCATCATCGCTTTTGAAGAAGTACGGACCAATGATTCCACCAGCCCATAAAGCGCACCAAACAGTCAGTTTTTCTGGATGTAACGGTGTTTTGACATACACTTGAGGATTAGCTCCACTCCAAATGTGGCAGTTTTGTTTGTTGACGTAGCCATTCAACCAGAAGTTCGCTTCATCGCTAAACAAAATAAAATGGACGTAGTGCGCGATACGTATTCCGCACAAAACCATTATTTTCGAAATAAAATTGCACTATTTGTGAGCATTGCTCAAGCGTGAGTCTATTGATGATAAATTGCCAAACCAAACTGAGAATAAATCACTTGACAGCTGTTAAGTCGGTTGCCATCTTGAACAGTAATGCCAACTTAAAGTTATATACCTCGAAAAAAAACACCCGTTATAATCAATCAAATAAAAATCATAGGGACCAAAATCTGCATATTGCAGGAGCTACTGAAGCTGTTCGTGAAAATAGATCACATTAACAGTAGAGAAGAAACACCAATAGTCCTAACAACGCCCAACAATGATGGAGTAAGTATTTTTTTATTAGAAATTATTTTCCGAACAGAATGATTTTTTTTTTTAATTCACCCACTGACTAGTTATTGGTCGTTCAGTTAATTCAGAAATGTATTCATATGGATTGGAAAAATTCCTGTTAACGATTCATTTCCACTGAGCATACCAGAATGACATCTACATATCTGCACTAACGTTTTTTCGAATTGGATATTTCACAAATATTCTGCACGATAAAATCCATGGATGTTTCAGCCACTAATAGGCTGTTATTGAAGTATGGGCATGCAAAAATATTTGTGATTGATTACGTGATTATTTCCAGATAAACAGAAATTCAGTATAGGTATCAATTTCATATCTTGTTTGACTACTGGATTGGTATTACTCATGTGGAAGAGATTCCAAACTAAATTGATAGCTCTATGTAAAGTGATGCAAGGGTATAAAAATTCAACATCAAAGGTATTGAATTCTGGGAATTGCTTGTTGATTCCATAGGAATGTTGATGATTTTATGGAAATATTGGATAACGAAACAGTTTTGCCTGTGATTATAAATTTTTTGGTTTCAATAATAATTTCCGAAAATTCTATTGAACTATAGGGTGTTTTTTTTCGAGGTATATAACTTTAAGTTGGCATTACTGTTCAAGATGGCGACCGATTTAACAGCTGTCAAATGATTTATTCTGAGTTTGGTTTGGCAATTCATCATGAATAGACTCACGTCTAAACAACGCTTGCAAATAGTGCAATTTTATTTCTAAAATAATGGTTCTGTGCGGAATACGTATCGCGCACTACGTCCATTTTAGCGATGAAACGCACTTCTGGTTTAATGGCTACGTCAAAAAACAAAACTGCCGCATTTGGAGTGAAGCCAATCCTCAAGTGTATGTCGAAACACCGTTACATCCAGAAAAACTGACTGTTTGGTGCGCTTTATGGGCTGGTGGAATCATTGGTCCGTACGATGATGGCCAGAACGTTACAGTCAATGGTGATCGGTATAGAGCCATGATTTTTAACTTTTTCATTCCTGAATTGAACAACCATGATGTCCAGGAGCTGTGGTTCTAACAAGACGGCTCAACATGTCACAGAGCTCGTGCCACAATCGATTTATTGAAAGACACGTTTAGTGACCGCCTTATTTCACGTTTTGGACCTGTGAATTGGCCTCCAAGATCTTGTGATTTACCACCGCTAGACTACTTTCTGTGGGGCTATGTGAAGTCATTGGTCTATGCGGATAAGCCACAAACCCTTGACCATTTGGAAGACAATATTCGCCGTGTTATTGCAGATATATGGCCACCAATGTTGGAAAAAGTCATCAAAAATTGGACGTCCAGATTGGACTACATCCGATCCAGCCGTGGCGGTCATATGCCAGAAATCATATTTAAAATATAATACCATAAGATTATCTTGCGGATAAATGAAATTCATGTCAATCGAATAATCCATATGTTGTTTTATTGCAATTTAAAGTTCTATAGCTCTGAAAATAACACCCTTTATAAACGTGATACTCTTAAGAATAGGCACTATCATGTATCGATCGACCTAGTTGAACATCAATAGAAAAAACGGTGATATCAAAATCTTACCTGAACGATTATATTGTAGGTTGTAAATTTACTCAGTCCTTGCAAAGTAGCCTCGCCAGCGTAGTGTTGTCTCACTTCCACGCTCCTGAAGGTGTAGCTGTGGATACTGTTAGCATCTCCAGTACCCTCAGCAAACCCCACGTGATACCCGAGCAAGTTACCATTCCAAGTTTCTCTAGGAGGTGGTTCCCATGTGACCACAAGTTCAGTAGAGGTCTTCGCCTCAGCTCTTACATCCAAGGGTGCACCACTTGGCACTAGAAATCACGAAAGAACAATTGAGGTTTCTATTTTTGATAAAGGGAAATAACAGAGAATAAATACAAAACAACAATACAATACAATAAAGACTAATTATTTTTTTCCACAACTTTATATCCAGATTTGTTTAGTTTTGAGGCTGTAGACGTAGACTAATTTTGGATATGAAGATTGAGCTGAACTAAACAATATGAGAAAAAAATGTGCTTACCTTCTTCGAGCGTGTTCACCTGGACAGTTTGACTAGGATCGCTCAATCCCAGACGGTTTTCGGCAAGGATCCTGAGGTGATAGGCAGTGGCGGGTCGGAGGTTTGGTATGTTCGTTGTAGTTTGGGCCCCTGACACTGTTACTTTCATTGGCTGATTGGGCCATACCTCTAAAAGTATTTCGCGTTTTCATTAACTGCTAAAGAATTGATTGGTAGGATAAAATGTATTGAACAATTTCGTATTAAATGTATATCTCTGTGAGGATCTCAATATATTCCAAGTAATTATTGTCTGAAAACTGTGAAGCATTCTTTAACTATTCAGAATTTTTCTATTGCCTGGAAGTCGAATCTATATTCATAGTATAGGTCAACGGCTCTATAGAACACAAAAAGTTTCGAATACACAAATACATAGTTCTGTGATTCAAAAGATCAAACTGCACTCAATAAGTCCGGGGTCTTAAAATTCGACTTATTTCGTCAACATAGTCACTCTCAAGAGAGATACATGTACTCCAAAAATCCTTCAATTTTTCAATAAATTTTCTGTAGAAAGATGTAGGATTGCGAATATCGCATCAATCTACGTTAATTACTTTTCTATTAGAGAAAAATTCCCTTCACTTTTTGGCCTTTGTTGTCGATGGAGAGAGTTTGAATAGTACTCATCAAGCCATTGTTTCACATAGTATTTTTTGTCTCATTAAAAAACAGTGTTTCATCAATAAACCAAACTCAGTTTCATGTAGCGTCATTAGAAACTTCAATGCCTGGATCTAGACTTAACTATAATATATAATAATAAAATATAATTTTAATGCGCATTCTTCGACGTTTGGTACTAATA